>NC_134841.1:89214225-90515296 GCF_965363235.1 Mytilus galloprovincialis | reverse complement strand
GGTGTTAAACATTGAAACATAAGTTGTTTACTACCCCCAAAAACATTTTGTCATGCAGATTTAATGAAATTATTTGATTTTTACCCCTTATAGCATTGCGTCATACTATGTACTTGGCAGATAGCATAGCCTAATGTAAGCACTGCAGAAACTCACAAAAGCTCCATTTATTATTCCAAATGAAATTTGTATATCTTAAATTTTATTAACTGATGTAAATAAACACAGTTAAATGACCATGACTGCACTTTTGATCAATTTGTAGTACTTTACTGACACCAGATGAAAAAAAGGGGGGTCAATATTCCTTGACACTTCAATACCTTGGATTTTTTTAACTAAATTCATTGCAAAAATTGTTGGAAGTCTTTAAAGAAGTAGAACAAACAAGAAAAAATCAGCAAACAATGATCTTGATATTGAAAGTTTATGTTCCTGTAGCTCAAAATGAAATTTTCAAGTATTTTCTATCAAAGTCATACATTACAGTCAGTTTAAATTGAGCTGTGAAATTTTTATTATAAGTCGCATAATGCTCAGATAGGCTGTTTTAAACTACAAATTGACTAAGGATTAAGAATAAAGCAAAATAAAAGATTTCTAATCAACTTTTTTGTCTCTTTAAGCAAAATGCGGTGAAACATCAAAATCAGAAAACAATTGTTTTTTTTTGTCTTAACTGATCATTTGAGATAATAGTAGCCACATTTCAATCTTTTTGGGGGTAAAATGTCACATATTGCAAATTTAGAGCCTAAATCTTGAGTTTGTCCTATTTTTAGCTTTTCCCATCCTGACAATATGCTTTTATATAAAAAATGTCCTAAATAATGTTATAAATGCACAGAAAGTTATTCTGTGGTGTTAAACATTGAAACATAAGTTGTTTACTACCCCCAAAAACATTTTGTCATGCAGATTTAATGAAATTATTTGATTTTTACCCCTTATAGCATTGCGTCATACTATGTACTTGGCAGATAGCATAGCCTAATGTAAGCACTGCAGAAACTCACAAAAGCTCCATTTATTATTCCAAATGAAATTTGTATATCTTAAATTTTATTAACTGATGTAAATAAACACAGTTAAATGACCATGACTGCACTTTTGATCAATTTGTAGTACTTTACTGACACCAGATGAAAAAAAGGGGGGTCAATATTCCTTGACACTTCAATACCTTGGATTTTTTTAACTAAATTCATTGCAAAAATTGTTGGAAGTCTTTAAAGAAGTAGAACAAACAAGAAAAAATCAGCAAACAATGATCTTGATATTGAAAGTTTATGTTCCTGTAGCTCAAAATGAAATTTTCAAGTATTTTCTATCAAAGTCATACATTACAGTCAGTTTAAATTGAGCTGTGAAATTTTTATTATAAGTCGCATAATGCTCAGATAGGCTGTTTTAAACTACAAATTGACTAAGGATTAAGAATAAAGCAAAATAAAAGATTTCTAATCAACTTTTTTGTCTCTTTAAGCAAAATGCGGTGAAACATCAAAATCAGAAAACAATTGTTTTTTTTTTGTCTTAACTGATCATTTGAGATAATAGTAGCCACATTTCAATCTTTTTGGGGGTAAAATGTCACATATTGCAAATTTAGAGCCTAAATCTTGAGTTTGTCCTATTTTTAGCTTTTCCCATCCTGACAATATGCTTTTATATAAAAAATGTCCTAAATAATGTTATAAATGCACAGAAAGTTATTCTGTGGTGTTAAACATTGAAACATAAGTTGTTTACTACCCCCAAAAACATTTTGTCATGCAGATTTAATGAAATTATTTGATTTTTACCCCTTATAGCATTGCGTCATACTATGTACTTGGCAGATAGCATAGCCTAATGTAAGCACTGCAGAAACTCACAAAAGCTCCATTTATTATTCCAAATGAAATTTGTATATCTTAAATTTTATTAACTGATGTAAATAAACACAGTTAAATGACCATGACTGCACTTTTGATCAATTTGTAGTACTTTACTGACACCAGATGAAAAAAAGGGGGGTCAATATTCCTTGACACTTCAATACCTTGGATTTTTTTAACTAAATTCATTGCAAAAATTGTTGGAAGTCTTTAAAGAAGTAGAACAAACAAGAAAAAATCAGCAAACAATGATCTTGATATTGAAAGTTTATGTTCCTGTAGCTCAAAATGAAATTTTCAAGTATTTTCTATCAAAGTCATACATTACAGTCAGTTTAAATTGAGCTGTGAAATTTTTATTATAAGTCGCATAATGCTCAGATAGGCTGTTTTAAACTACAAATTGACTAAGGATTAAGAATAAAGCAAAATAAAAGATTTCTAATCAACTTTTTTGTCTCTTTAAGCAAAATGCGGTGAAACATCAAAATCAGAAAACAATTGTTTTTTTTTGTCTTAACTGATCATTTGAGATAATAGTAGCCACATTTCAATCTTTTTGGGGGTAAAATGTCACATATTGCAAATTTAGAGCCTAAATCTTGAGTTTGTCCTATTTTTAGCTTTTCCCATCCTGACAATATGCTTTTATATAAAAAATGTCCTAAATAATGTTATAAATGCACAGAAAGTTATTCTGTGGTGTTAAACATTGAAACATAAGTTGTTTACTACCCCCAAAAACATTTTGTCATGCAGATTTAATGAAATTATTTGATTTTTACCCCTTATAGCATTGCGTCATACTATGTACTTGGCAGATAGCATAGCCTAATGTAAGCACTGCAGAAACTCACAAAAGCTCCATTTATTATTCCAAATGAAATTTGTATATCTTAAATTTTATTAACTGATGTAAATAAACACAGTTAAATGACCATGACTGCACTTTTGATCAATTTGTAGTACTTTACTGACACCAGATGAAAAAAAGGGGGGTCAATATTCCTTGACACTTCAATACCTTGGATTTTTTTAACTAAATTCATTGCAAAAATTGTTGGAAGTCTTTAAAGAAGTAGAACAAACAAGAAAAAATCAGCAAACAATGATCTTGATATTGAAAGTTTATGTTCCTGTAGCTCAAAATGAAATTTTCAAGTATTTTCTATCAAAGTCATACATTACAGTCAGTTTAAATTGAGCTGTGAAATTTTTATTATAAGT
This sequence comes from Mytilus galloprovincialis, assembly GCF_965363235.1. NCBI lineage: Eukaryota > Metazoa > Mollusca > Bivalvia > Mytilida > Mytilidae > Mytilus > Mytilus galloprovincialis. The sequence goes on along the minus strand of NC_134841.1, from coordinate 90,512,189 downwards.
CGCATAATGCTCAGATAGGCTGTTTTAAACTACAAATTGACTAAGGATTAAGAATAAAGCAAAATAAAAGATTTCTAATCAACTTTTTTGTCTCTTTAGGTGTCATACCACCAATTACTCCCTCAAATTTAGAACGTATGTGAAAGTAGGCCTACTCGGACAAAAAAAAGTGCATTTGATGTCATTGTTCACCTAAACTAACTGACAAATTTGCAGAAATGAAAGTTTTGTTGATAGAGAAATATATTAAGACCATTTTGAGCTAAAATTTACCTGTCTATGAGTTTGCATTAAAAATTGAGGATTAATGCGCTCCATAGTATACTAATTTAAGATTTCCAGAAAACCAGGGGTTATTTTTAGTGGTACCTCCTTTCGGAAGCTCTCTGCTTTCTTATATGATTTTGAATGTATGTTGAAAATTGGCATGCAGAAAGGTGACACCTGTACAATTCAGGATATACCTAGTTTCTATGAAGTTAAACTTAAGGTAAAATATTTAGAAAGCTGTGAAAATTGCAATATTTGGTTGAACAGATAGGGACTTTTAATTGGTGGTATGACACCTTTAAGCAAAATGCGGTGAAACATCAAAATCAGAAAACAATTGTTTTTTTTTGTCTTAACTGATCATTTGAGATAATAGTAGCCACATTTCAATCTTTTTGGGGGTAAAATGTCACATATTGCAAATTTAGAGCCTAAATCTTGAGTTTGTCCTATTTTTAGCTTTTCCCATCCTGACAATATGCTTTTATATAAAAAATGTCCTAAATAATGTTATAAATGCACAGAAAGTTATTCTGTGGTGTTAAACATTGAAACATAAGTTGTTTACTACCCCCAAAAACATTTTGTCATGCAGATTTAATGAAATTATTTGATTTTTACCCCTTATAGCATTGCGTCATACTATGTACTTGGCAGATAGCATAGCCTAATGTAAGCACTGCAGAAACTCACAAAAGCTCCATTTATTATTCCAAATGAAATTTGTATATCTTAAATTTTATTAACTGATGTAAATAAACACAGTTAAATGACCATGACTGCACTTTTGATCAATTTGTAGTACTTTACTGACACCAGATGAAAAAAAGGGGGGTCAATATTCCTTGACACTTCAATACCTTGGATTTTTTTAACTAAATTCATTGCAAAAATTGTTGGAAGTCTTTAAAGAAGTAGAACAAACAAGAAAAAATCAGCAAACAATGATCTTGATATTGAAAGTTTATGTTCCTGTAGCTCAAAATGAAATTTTCAAGTATTTTCTATCAAAGTCATACATTACAGTCAGTTTAAATTGAGCTGTGAAATTTTTATTATAAGTCGCATAATGCTCAGATAGGCTGTTTTAAACTACAAATTGACTAAGGATTAAGAATAAAGCAAAATAAAAGATTTCTAATCAACTTTTTTGTCTCTTTAAGCAAAATGCGGTGAAACATCAAAATCAGAAAACAATTGTTTTTTTTTGTCTTAACTGATCATTTGAGATAATAGTAGCCACATTTCAATCTTTTTGGGGGTAAAATGTCACATATTGCAAATTTAGAGCCTAAATCTTGAGTTTGTCCTATTTTTAGCTTTTCCCATCCTGACAATATGCTTTTATATAAAAAATGTCCTAAATAATGTTATAAATGCACAGAAAGTTATTCTGTGGTGTTAAACATTGAAACATAAGTTGTTTACTACCCCCAAAAACATTTTGTCATGCAGATTTAATGAAATTATTTGATTTTTACCCCTTATAGCATTGCGTCATACTATGTACTTGGCAGATAGCATAGCCTAATGTAAGCACTGCAGAAACTCACAAAAGCTCCATTTATTATTCCAAATGAAATTTGTATATCTTAAATTTTATTAACTGATGTAAATAAACACAGTTAAATGACCATGACTGCACTTTTGATCAATTTGTAGTACTTTACTGACACCAGATGAAAAAAAGGGGGGTCAATATTCCTTGACACTTCAATACCTTGGATTTTTTTAACTAAATTCATTGCAAAAATTGTTGGAAGTCTTTAAAGAAGTAGAACAAACAAGAAAAAATCAGCAAACAATGATCTTGATATTGAAAGTTTATGTTCCTGTAGCTCAAAATGAAATTTTCAAGTATTTTCTATCAAAGTCATACATTACAGTCAGTTTAAATTGAGCTGTGAAATTTTTATTATAAGTCGCATAATGCTCAGATAGGCTGTTTTAAACTACAAATTGACTAAGGATTAAGAATAAAGCAAAATAAAAGATTTCTAATCAACTTTTTTGTCTCTTTAGGTGTCATACCACCAATTACTCCCTCAAATTTAGAACGTATGTGAAAGTAGGCCTACTCGGACAAAAAAAAGTGCATTTGATGTCATTGTTCACCTAAACTAACTGACAAATTTGCAGAAATGAAAGTTTTGTTGATAGAGAAATATATTAAGACCATTTTGAGCTAAAATTTACCTGTCTATGAGTTTGCATTAAAAATTGAGGATTAATGCGCTCCATAGTATACTAATTTAAGATTTCCAGAAAACCAGGGGTTATTTTTAGTGGTACCTCCTTTCGGAAGCTCTCTGCTTTCTTATATGATTTTGAATGTATGTTGAAAATTGGCATGCAGAAAGGTGACACCTGTACAATTCAGGATATACCTAGTTTCTATGAAGTTAAACTTAAGGTAAAATATTTAGAAAGCTGTGAAAATTGCAATATTTGGTTGAACAGATAGGGACTTTTAATTGGTGGTATGACACCTTTAAGCAAAATGCGGTGAAACATCAAAATCAGAAAACAATTGTTTTTTTTTGTCTTAACTGATCATTTGAGATAATAGTAGCCACATTTCAATCTTTTTGGGGGTAAAATGTCACATATTGCAAATTTAGAGCCTAAATCTTGAGTTTGTCCTATTTTTAGCTTTTCCCATCCTGACAATATGCTTTTATATAAAAAATGTCCTAAATAATGTTATAAATGCACAGAAAGTTATTCTGTGGTGTTAAACATTGAAACATAAGTTGTTTACTACCCCCAAAAACATTTTGTCATGCAGATTTAATGAAATTATTTGATTTTTACCCCTTATAGCATTGCGTCATACTATGTACTTGGCAGATAGCATAGCCTAATGTAAGCACTGCAGAAACTCACAAAAGCTCCATTTATTATTCCAAATGAAATTTGTATATCTTAAATTTTATTAACTGATGTAAATAAACACAGTTAAATGACCATGACTGCACTTTTGATCAATTTGTAGTACTTTACTGACACCAGATGAAAAAAAGGGGGGTCAATATTCCTTGACACTTCAATACCTTGGATTTTTTTAACTAAATTCATTGCAAAAATTGTTGGAAGTCTTTAAAGAAGTAGAACAAACAAGAAAAAATCAGCAAACAATGATCTTGATATTGAAAGTTTATGTTCCTGTAGCTCAAAATGAAATTTTCAAGTATTTTCTATCAAAGTCATACATTACAGTCAGTTTAAATTGAGCTGTGAAATTTTTATTATAAGTCGCATAATGCTCAGATAGGCTGTTTTAAACTACAAATTGACTAAGGATTAAGAATAAAGCAAAATAAAAGATTTCTAATCAACTTTTTTGTCTCTTTAAAGCAAAATGCGGTGAAACATCAAAATCAGAAAACAATTGTTTTTTTTTGTCTTAACTGATCATTTGAGATAATAGTAGCCACATTTCAATCTTTTTGGGGGTAAAATGTCACATATTGCAAATTTAGAGCCTAAATCTTGAGTTTGTCCTATTTTTAGCTTTTCCCATCCTGACAATATGCTTTTATATAAAAAATGTCCTAAATAATGTTATAAATGCACAGAAAGTTATTCTGTGGTGTTAAACATTGAAACATAAGTTGTTTACTACCCCCAAAAACATTTTGTCATGCAGATTTAATGAAATTATTTGATTTTTACCCCTTATAGCATTGCGTCATACTATGTACTTGGCAGATAGCATAGCCTAATGTAAGCACTGCAGAAACTCACAAAAGCTCCATTTATTATTCCAAATGAAATATGTATATCTTAAATTTTATTAACTGATGTAAATAAACACAGTTAAATGACCATGACTGCACTTTTGATCAATTTGTAGTACTTTACTGACACCAGATGAAAAAAAGGGGGGTCAATATTCCTTGACACTTCAATACCTTGGATTTTTTTAACTAAATTCATTGCAAAAATTGTTGGAAGTCTTTAAAGAAGTAGAACAAACAAGAAAAAATCAGCAAACAATGATCTTGATATTGAAAGTTTATGTTCCTGTAGCTCAAAATGAAATTTTCAAGTATTTTCTATCAAAGTCATACATTACAGTCAGTTTAAATTGAGCTGTGAAATTTTTATTATAAGTCGCATAATGCTCAGATAGGCTGTTTTAAACTACAAATTGACTAAGGATTAAGAATAAAGCAAAATAAAAGATTTCTAATCAACTTTTTTGTCTCTTTAAGCAAAATGCGGTGAAACATCAAAATCAGAAAACAATTGTTTTTTTTTGTCTTAACTGATCATTTGAGATAATAGTAGCCACATTTCAATCTTTTTGGGGGTAAAATGTCACATATTGCAAATTTAGAGCCTAAATCTTGAGTTTGTCCTATTTTTAGCTTTTCCCATCCTGACAATATGCTTTTATATAAAAAATGTCCTAAATAATGTTATAAATGCACAGAAAGTTATTCTGTGGTGTTAAACATTGAAACATAAGTTGTTTACTACCCCCAAAAACATTTTGTCATGCAGATTTAATGAAATTATTTGATTTTTACCCCTTATAGCATTGCGTCATACTATGTACTTGGCAGATAGCATAGCCTAATGTAAGCACTGCAGAAACTCACAAAAGCTCCATTTATTATTCCAAATGAAATTTGTATATCTTAAATTTTATTAACTGATGTAAATAAACACAGTTAAATGACCATGACTGCACTTTTGATCAATTTGTAGTACTTTACTGACACCAGATGAAAAAAAGGGGGGTCAATATTCCTTGACACTTCAATACCTTGGATTTTTTTAACTAAATTCATTGCAAAAATTGTTGGAAGTCTTTAAAGAAGTAGAACAAACAAGAAAAAATCAGCAAACAATGATCTTGATATTGAAAGTTTATGTTCCTGTAGCTCAAAATGAAATTTTCAAGTATTTTCTATCAAAGTCATACATTACAGTCAGTTTAAATTGAGCTGTGAAATTTTTATTATAAGTCGCATAATGCTCAGATAGGCTGTTTTAAACTACAAATTGACTAAGGATTAAGAATAAAGCAAAATAAAAGATTTCTAATCAACTTTTTTGTCTCTTTAAGCAAAATGCGGTGAAACATCAAAATCAGAAAACAATTGTTTTTTTTTGTCTTAACTGATCATTTGAGATAATAGTAGCCACATTTCAATCTTTTTGGGGGTAAAATGTCACATATTGCAAATTTAGAGCCTAAATCTTGAGTTTGTCCTATTTTTAGCTTTTCCCATCCTGACAATATGCTTTTATATAAAAAATGTCCTAAATAATGTTATAAATGCACAGAAAGTTATTCTGTGGTGTTAAACATTGAAACATAAGTTGTTTACTACCCCCAAAAACATTTTGTCATGCAGATTTAATGAAATTATTTGATTTTTACCCCTTATAGCATTGCGTCATACTATGTACTTGGCAGATAGCATAGCCTAATGTAAGCACTGCAGAAACTCACAAAAGCTCCATTTATTATTCCAAATGAAATTTGTATATCTTAAATTTTATTAACTGATGTAAATAAACACAGTTAAATGACCATGACTGCACTTTTGATCAATTTGTAGTACTTTACTGACACCAGATGAAAAAAAGGGGGGTCAATATTCCTTGACACTTCAATACCTTGGATTTTTTTAACTAAATTCATTGCAAAAATTGTTGGAAGTCTTTAAAGAAGTAGAACAAACAAGAAAAAATCAGCAAACAATGATCTTGATATTGAAAGTTTATGTTCCTGTAGCTCAAAATGAAATTTTCAAGTATTTTCTATCAAAGTCATACATTACAGTCAGTTTAAATTGAGCTGTGAAATTTTTATTATAAGTCGCATAATGCTCAGATAGGCTGTTTTAAACTACAAATTGACTAAGGATTAAGAATAAAGCAAAATAAAAGATTTCTAATCAACTTTTTTGTCTCTTTAAGCAAAATGCGGTGAAACATCAAAATCAGAAAACAATTGTTTTTTTTTGTCTTAACTGATCATTTGAGATAATAGTAGCCACATTTCAATCTTTTTGGGGGTAAAATGTCACATATTGCAAATTTAGAGCCTAAATCTTGAGTTTGTCCTATTTTTAGCTTTTCCCATCCTGACAATATGCTTTTATATAAAAAATGTCCTAAATAATGTTATAAATGCACAGAAAGTTATTCTGTGGTGTTAAACATTGAAACATAAGTTGTTTACTACCCCCAAAAACATTTTGTCATGCAGATTTAATGAAATTATTTGATTTTTACCCCTTATAGCATTGCGTCATACTATGTACTTGGCAGATAGCATAGCCTAATGTAAGCACTGCAGAAACTCACAAAAGCTCCATTTATTATTCCAAATGAAATTTGTATATCTTAAATTTTATTAACTGATGTAAATAAACACAGTTAAATGACCATGACTGCACTTTTGATCAATTTGTAGTACTTTACTGACACCAGATGAAAAAAAGGGGGGTCAATATTCCTTGACACTTCAATACCTTGGATTTTTTTAACTAAATTCATTGCAAAAATTGTTGGAAGTCTTTAAAGAAGTAGAACAAACAAGAAAAAATCAGCAAACAATGATCTTGATATTGAAAGTTTATGTTCCTGTAGCTCAAAATGAAATTTTCAAGTATTTTCTATCAAAGTCATACATTACAGTCAGTTTAAATTGAGCTGTGAAATTTTTATTATAAGTCGCATAATGCTCAGATAGGCTGTTTTAAACTACAAATTGACTAAGGATTAAGAATAAAGCAAAATAAAAGATTTCTAATCAACTTTTTTGTCTCTTTAAGCAAAATGCGGTGAAACATCAAAATCAGAAAACAATTGTTTTTTTTTGTCTTAACTGATCATTTGAGATAATAGTAGCCACATTTCAATCTTTTTGGGGGTAAAATGTCACATATTGCAAATTTAGAGCCTAAATCTTGAGTTTGTCCTATTTTTAGCTTTTCCCATCCTGACAATATGCTTTTATATAAAAAATGTCCTAAATAATGTTATAAATGCACAGAAAGTTATTCTGTGGTGTTAAACATTGAAACATAAGTTGTTTACTACCCCCAAAAACATTTTGTCATGCAGATTTAATGAAATTATTTGATTTTTACCCCTTATAGCATTGCGTCATACTATGTACTTGGCAGATAGCATAGCCTAATGTAAGCACTGCAGAAACTCACAAAAGCTCCATTTATTATTCCAAATGAAATTTGTATATCTTAAATTTTATTAACTGATGTAAATAAACACAGTTAAATGACCATGACTGCACTTTTGATCAATTTGTAGTACTTTACTGACACCAGATGAAAAAAAGGGGGGTCAATATTCCTTGACACTTCAATACCTTGGATTTTTTTAACTAAATTCATTGCAAAAATTGTTGGAAGTCTTTAAAGAAGTAGAACAAACAAGAAAAAATCAGCAAACAATGATCTTGATATTGAAAGTTTATGTTCCTGTAGCTCAAAATGAAATTTTCAAGTATTTTCTATCAAAGTCATACATTACAGTCAGTTTAAATTGAGCTGTGAAATTTTTATTATAAGTCGCATAATGCTCAGATAGGCTGTTTTAAACTACAAATTGACTAAGGATTAAGAATAAAGCAAAATAAAAGATTTCTAATCAACTTTTTTGTCTCTTTAAGCAAAATGCGGTGAAACATCAAAATCAGAAAACAATTGTTTTTTTTTGTCTTAACTGATCATTTGAGATAATAGTAGCCACATTTCAATCTTTTTGGGGGTAAAATGTCACATATTGCAAATTTAGAGCCTAAATCTTGAGTTTGTCCTATTTTTAGCTTTTCCCATCCTGACAATATGCTTTTATATAAAAAATGTCCTAAATAATGTTATAAATGCACAGAAAGTTATTCTGTGGTGTTAAACATTGAAACATAAGTTGTTTACTACCCCCAAAAACATTTTGTCATGCAGATTTAATGAAATTATTTGATTTTTACCCCTTATAGCATTGCGTCATACTATGTACTTGGCAGATAGCATAGCCTAATGTAAGCACTGCAGAAACTCACAAAAGCTCCATTTATTATTCCAAATGAAATTTGTATATCTTAAATTTTATTAACTGATGTAAATAAACACAGTTAAATGACCATGACTGCACTTTTGATCAATTTGTAGTACTTTACTGACACCAGATGAAAAAAAGGGGGGTCAATATTCCTTGACACTTCAATACCTTGGATTTTTTTAACTAAATTCATTGCAAAAATTGTTGGAAGTCTTTAAAGAAGTAGAACAAACAAGAAAAAATCAGCAAACAATGATCTTGATATTGAAAGTTTATGTTCCTGTAGCTCAAAATGAAATTTTCAAGTATTTTCTATCAAAGTCATACATTACAGTCAGTTTAAATTGAGCTGTGAAATTTTTATTATAAGTCGCATAATGCTCAGATAGGCTGTTTTAAACTACAAATTGACTAAGGATTAAGAATAAAGCAAAATAAAAGATTTCTAATCAACTTTTTTGTCTCTTTAAGCAAAATGCGGTGAAACATCAAAATCAGAAAACAATTGTTTTTTTTTGTCTTAACTGATCATTTGAGATAATAGTAGCCACATTTCAATCTTTTTGGGGGTAAAATGTCACATATTGCAAATTTAGAGCCTAAATCTTGAGTTTGTCCTATTTTTAGCTTTTCCCATCCTGACAATATGCTTTTATATAAAAAATGTCCTAAATAATGTTATAAATGCACAGAAAGTTATTCTGTGGTGTTAAACATTGAAACATAAGTTGTTTACTACCCCCAAAAACATTTTGTCATGCAGATTTAATGAAATTATTTGATTTTTACCCCTTATAGCATTGCGTCATACTATGTACTTGGCAGATAGCATAGCCTAATGTAAGCACTGCAGAAACTCACAAAAGCTCCATTTATTATTCCAAATGAAATTTGTATATCTTAAATTTTATTAACTGATGTAAATAAACACAGTTAAATGACCATGACTGCACTTTTGATCAATTTGTAGTACTTTACTGACACCAGATGAAAAAAAGGGGGGTCAATATTCCTTGACACTTCAATACCTTGGATTTTTTTAACTAAATTCATTGCAAAAATTGTTGGAAGTCTTTAAAGAAGTAGAACAAACAAGAAAAAATCAGCAAACAATGATCTTGATATTGAAAGTTTATGTTCCTGTAGCTCAAAATGAAATTTTCAAGTATTTTCTATCAAAGTCATACATTACAGTCAGTTTAAATTGAGCTGTGAAATTTTTATTATAAGTCGCATAATGCTCAGATAGGCTGTTTTAAACTACAAATTGACTAAGGATTAAGAATAAAGCAAAATAAAAGATTTCTAATCAACTTTTTTGTCTCTTTAAGCAAAATGCGGTGAAACATCAAAATCAGAAAACAATTGTTTTTTTTTTGTCTTAACTGATCATTTGAGATAATAGTAGCCACATTTCAATCTTTTTGGGGGTAAAATGTCACATATTGCAAATTTAGAGCCTAAATCTTGAGTTTGTCCTATTTTTAGCTTTTCCCATCCTGACAATATGCTTTTATATAAAAAATGTCCTAAATAATGTTATAAATGCACAGAAAGTTATTCTGTGGTGTTAAACATTGAAACATAAGTTGTTTACTACCCCCAAAAACATTTTGTCATGCAGATTTAATGAAATTATTTGATTTTTACCCCTTATAGCATTGCGTCATACTATGTACTTGGCAGATAGCATAGCCTAATGTAAGCACTGCAGAAACTCACAAAAGCTCCATTTATTATTCCAAATGAAATTTGTATATCTTAAATTTTATTAACTGATGTAAATAAACACAGTTAAATGACCATGACTGCACTTTTGATCAATTTGTAGTACTTTACTGACACCAGATGAAAAAAAGGGGGGTCAATATTCCTTGACACTTCAATACCTTGGATTTTTTTAACTAAATTCATTGCAAAAATTGTTGGAAGTCTTTAAAGAAGTAGAACAAACAAGAAAAAATCAGCAAACAATGATCTTGATATTGAAAGTTTATGTTCCTGTAGCTCAAAATGAAATTTTCAAGTATTTTCTATCAAAGTCATACATTACAGTCAGTTTAAATTGAGCTGTGAAATTTTTATTATAAGTCGCATAATGCTCAGATAGGCTGTTTTAAACTACAAATTGACTAAGGATTAAGAATAAAGCAAAATAAAAGATTTCTAATCAACTTTTTTGTCTCTTTAAGCAAAATGCGGTGAAACATCAAAATCAGAAAACAATTGTTTTTTTTTGTCTTAACTGATCATTTGAGATAATAGTAGCCACATTTCAATCTTTTTGGGGGTAAAATGTCACATATTGCAAATTTAGAGCCTAAATCTTGAGTTTGTCCTATTTTTAGCTTTTCCCATCCTGACAATATGCTTTTATATAAAAAATGTCCTAAATAATGTTATAAATGCACAGAAAGTTATTCTGTGGTGTTAAACATTGAAACATAAGTTGTTTACTACCCCCAAAAACATTTTGTCATGCAGATTTAATGAAATTATTTGATTTTTACCCCTTATAGCATTGCGTCATACTATGTACTTGGCAGATAGCATAGCCTAATGTAAGCACTGCAGAAACTCACAAAAGCTCCATTTATTATTCCAAATGAAATTTGTATATCTTAAATTTTATTAACTGATGTAAATAAACACAGTTAAATGACCATGACTGCACTTTTGATCAATTTGTAGTACTTTACTGACACCAGATGAAAAAAAGGGGGGTCAATATTCCTTGACACTTCAATACCTTGGATTTTTTTAACTAAATTCATTGCAAAAATTGTTGGAAGTCTTTAAAGAAGTAGAACAAACAAGAAAAAATCAGCAAACAATGATCTTGATATTGAAAGTTTATGTTCCTGTAGCTCAAAATGAAATTTTCAAGTATTTTCTATCAAAGTCATACATTACAGTCAGTTTAAATTGAGCTGTGAAATTTTTATTATAAGTCGCATAATGCTCAGATAGGCTGTTTTAAACTACAAATTGACTAAGGATTAAGAATAAAGCAAAATAAAAGATTTCTAATCAACTTTTTTGTCTCTTTAGGTGTCATACCACCAATTACTCCCTCAAATTTAGAACGTATGTGAAAGTAGGCCTACTCGGACAAAAAAAAGTGCATTTGATGTCATTGTTCACCTAAACTAACTGACAAATTTGCAGAAATGAAAGTTTTGTTGATAGAGAAATATATTAAGACCATTTTGAGCTAAAATTTACCTGTCTATGAGTTTGCATTAAAAATTGAGGATTAATGCGCTCCATAGTATACTAATTTAAGATTTCCAGAAAACCAGGGGTTATTTTTAGTGGTACCTCCTTTCGGAAGCTCTCTGCTTTCTTATATGATTTTGAATGTATGTTGAAAATTGGCATGCAGAAAGGTGACACCTGTACAATTCAGGATATACCTAGTTTCTATGAAGTTAAACTTAAGGTAAAATATTTAGAAAGCTGTGAAAATTGCAATATTTGGTTGAACAGATAGGGACTTTTAATTGGTGGTATGACACCTTTAAGCAAAATGCGGTGAAACATCAAAATCAGAAAACAATTGTTTTTTTTTGTCTTAACTGATCATTTGAGATAATAGTAGCCACATTTCAATCTTTTTGGGGGTAAAATGTCACATATTGCAAATTTAGAGCCTAAATCTTGAGTTTGTCCTATTTTTAGCTTTTCCCATCCTGACAATATGCTTTTATATAAAAAATGTCCTAAATAATGTTATAAATGCACAGAAAGTTATTCTGTGGTGTTAAACATTGAAACATAAGTTGTTTACTACCCCCAAAAACATTTTGTCATGCAGATTTAATGAAATTATTTGATTTTTACCCCTTATCGCATTGCGTCATACTATGTACTTGGCAGATAGCATAGCCTAATGTAAGCACTGCAGAAACTCACAAAAGCTCCATTTATTATTCCAAATGAAATTTGTATATCTTAAATTTTATTAACTGATGTAAATAAACACAGTTAAATGACCATGACTGCACTTTTGATCAATTTGTAGTACTTTACTGACACCAGATGAAAAAAAGGGGGGTCAATATTCCTTGACACTTCAATACCTTGGATTTTTTTAACTAAATTCATTGCAAAAATTGTTGGAAGTCTTTAAAGAAGTAGAACAAACAAGAAAAAATCAGCAAACAATGATCTTGATATTGAAAGTTTATGTTCCTGTAGCTCAAAATGAAATTTTCAAGTATTTTCTATCAAAGTCATACATTACAGTCAGTTTAAATTGAGCTGTGAAATTTTTATTATAAGTCGCATAATGCTCAGATAGGCTGTTTTAAACTACAAATTGACTAAGGATTAAGAATAAAGCAAAATAAAAGATTTCTAATCAACTTTTTTGTCTCTTTAAGCAAAATGCGGTGAAACATCAAAATCAGAAAACAATTGTTTTTTTTTGTCTTAACTGATCATTTGAGATAATAGTAGCCACATTTCAATCTTTTTGGGGGTAAAATGTCACATATTGCAAATTTAGAGCCTAAATCTTGAGTTTGTCCTATTTTTAGCTTTTCCCATCCTGACAATATGCTTTTATATAAAAAATGTCCTAAATAATGTTATAAATGCACAGAAAGTTATTCTGTGGTGTTAAACATTGAAACATAAGTTGTTTACTACCCCCAAAAACATTTTGTCATGCAGATTTAATGAAATTATTTGATTTTTACCCCTTATAGCATTGCGTCATACTATGTACTTGGCAGATAGCATAGCCTAATGTAAGCACTGCAGAAACTCACAAAAGCTCCATTTATTATTCCAAATGAAATTTGTATATCTTAAATTTTATTAACTGATGTAAATAAACACAGTTAAATGACCATGACTGCACTTTTGATCAATTTGTAGTACTTTACTGACACCAGATGAAAAAAAGGGGGGTCAATATTCCTTGACACTTCAATACCTTGGATTTTTTTAACTAAATTCATTGCAAAAATTGTTGGAAGTCTTTAAAGAAGTAGAACAAACAAGAAAAAATCAGCAAACAATGATCTTGATATTGAAAGTTTATGTTCCTGTAGCTCAAAATGAAATTTTCAAGTATTTTCTATCAAAGTCATACATTACAGTCAGTTTAAATTGAGCTGTGAAATTTTTATTATAAGTCGCATAATGCTCAGATAGGCTGTTTTAAACTACAAATTGACTAAGGATTAAGAATAAAGCAAAATAAAAGATTTCTAATCAACTTTTTTGTCTCTTTAAGCAAAATGCGGTGAAACATCAAAATCAGAAAACAATTGTTTTTTTTTGTCTTAACTGATCATTTGAGATAATAGTAGCCACATTTCAATCTTTTTGGGGGTAAAATGTCACATATTGCAAATTTAGAGCCTAAATCTTGAGTTTGTCCTATTTTTAGCTTTTCCCATCCTGACAATATGCTTTTATATAAAAAATGTCCTAAATAATGTTATAAATGCACAGAAAGTTATTCTGTGGTGTTAAACATTGAAACATAAGTTGTTTACTACCCCCAAAAACATTTTGTCATGCAGATTTAATGAAATTATTTGATTTTTACCCCTTATAGCATTGCGTCATACTATGTACTTGGCAGATAGCATAGCCTAATGTAAGCACTGCAGAAACTCACAAAAGCTCCATTTATTATTCCAAATGAAATTTGTATATCTTAAATTTTATTAACTGATGTAAATAAACACAGTTAAATGACCATGACTGCACTTTTGATCAATTTGTAGTACTTTACTGACACCAGATGAAAAAAAGGGGGGTCAATATTCCTTGACACTTCAATACCTTGGATTTTTTTAACTAAATTCATTGCAAAAATTGTTGGAAGTCTTTAAAGAAGTAGAACAAACAAGAAAAAATCAGCAAACAATGATCTTGATATTGAAAGTTTATGTTCCTGTAGCTCAAAATGAAATTTTCAAGTATTTTCTATCAAAGTCATACATTACAGTCAGTTTAAATTGAGCTGTGAAATTTTTATTATAAGTCGCATAATGCTCAGATAGGCTGTTTTAAACTACAAATTGACTAAGGATTAAGAATAAAGCAAAATAAAAGATTTCTAATCAACTTTTTTGTCTCTTTAAGCAAAATGCGGTGAAACATCAAAATCAGAAAACAATTGTTTTTTTTTGTCTTAACTGATCATTTGAGATAATAGTAGCCACATTTCAATCTTTTTGGGGGTAAAATGTCACATATTGCAAATTTAGAGCCTAAATCTTGAGTTTGTCCTATTTTTAGCTTTTCCCATCCTGACAATATGCTTTTATATAAAAAATGTCCTAAATAATGTTATAAATGCACAGAAAGTTATTCTGTGGTGTTAAACATTGAAACATAAGTTGTTTACTACCCCCAAAAACATTTTGTCATGCAGATTTAATGAAATTATTTGATTTTTACCCCTTATAGCATTGCGTCATACTATGTACTTGGCAGATAGCATAGCCTAATGTAAGCACTGCAGAAACTCACAAAAGCTCCATTTATTATTCCAAATGAAATTTGTATATCTTAAATTTTATTAACTGATGTAAATAAACACAGTTAAATGACCATGACTGCACTTTTGATCAATTTGTAGTACTTTACTGACACCAGATGAAAAAAAGGGGGGTCAATATTCCTTGACACTTCAATACCTTGGATTTTTTTAACTAAATTCATTGCAAAAATTGTTGGAAGTCTTTAAAGAAGTAGAACAAACAAGAAAAAATCAGCAAACAATGATCTTGATATTGAAAGTTTATGTTCCTGTAGCTCAAAATGAAATTTTCAAGTATTTTCTATCAAAGTCATACATTACAGTCAGTTTAAATTGAGCTGTGAAATTTTTATTATAAGTCGCATAATGCTCAGATAGGCTGTTTTAAACTACAAATTGACTAAGGATTAAGAATAAAGCAAAATAAAAGATTTCTAATCAACTTTTTTGTCTCTTTAAGCAAAATGCGGTGAAACATCAAAATCAGAAAACAATTGTTTTTTTTTGTCTTAACTGATCATTTGAGATAATAGTAGCCACATTTCAATCTTTTTGGGGGTAAAATGTCACATATTGCAAATTTAGAGCCTAAATCTTGAGTTTGTCCTATTTTTAGCTTTTCCCATCCTGACAATATGCTTTTATATAAAAAATGTCCTAAATAATGTTATAAATGCACAGAAAGTTATTCTGTGGTGTTAAACATTGAAACATAAGTTGTTTACTACCCCCAAAAACATTTTGTCATGCAGATTTAATGAAATTATTTGATTTTTACCCCTTATAGCATTGCGTCATACTATGTACTTGGCAGATAGCATAGCCTAATGTAAGCACTGCAGAAACTCACAAAAGCTCCATTTATTATTCCAAATGAAATTTGTATATCTTAAATTTTATTAACTGATGTAAATAAACACAGTTAAATGACCATGACTGCACTTTTGATCAATTTGTAGTACTTTACTGACACCAGATGAAAAAAAGGGGGGTCAATATTCCTTGACACTTCAATACCTTGGATTTTTTTAACTAAATTCATTGCAAAAATTGTTGGAAGTCTTTAAAGAAGTAGAACAAACAAGAAAAAATCAGCAAACAATGATCTTGATATTGAAAGTTTATGTTCCTGTAGCTCAAAATGAAATTTTCAAGTATTTTCTATCAAAGTCATACATTACAGTCAGTTTAAATTGAGCTGTGAAATTTTTATTATAAGTCGCATAATGCTCAGATAGGCTGTTTTAAACTACAAATTGACTAAGGATTAAGAATAAAGCAAAATAAAAGATTTCTAATCAACTTTTTTGTCTCTTTAGGTGTCATACCACCAATTACTCCCTCAAATTTAGAACGTATGTGAAAGTAGGCCTACTCGGACAAAAAAAAGTGCATTTGATGTCATTGTTCACCTAAACTAACTGACAAATTTGCAGAAATGAAAGTTTTGTTGATAGAGAAATATATTAAGACCATTTTGAGCTAAAATTTACCTGTCTATGAGTTTGCATTAAAAATTGAGGATTAATGCGCTCCATAGTATACTAATTTAAGATTTCCAGAAAACCAGGGGTTATTTTTAGTGGTACCTCCTTTCGGAAGCTCTCTGCTTTCTTATATGATTTTGAATGTATGTTGAAAATTGGCATGCAGAAAGGTGACACCTGTACAATTCAGGATATACCTAGTTTCTATGAAGTTAAACTTAAGGTAAAATATTTAGAAAGCTGTGAAAATTGCAATATTTGGTTGAACAGATAGGGACTTTTAATTGGTGGTATGACACCTTTAAGCAAAATGCGGTGAAACATCAAAATCAGAAAACAATTGTTTTTTTTTGTCTTAACTGATCATTTGAGATAATAGTAGCCACATTTCAATCTTTTTGGGGGTAAAATGTCACATATTGCAAATTTAGAGCCTAAATCTTGAGTTTGTCCTATTTTTAGCTTTTCCCATCCTGACAATATGCTTTTATATAAAAAATGTCCTAAATAATGTTATAAATGCACAGAAAGTTATTCTGTGGTGTTAAACATTGAAACATAAGTTGTTTACTACCCCCAAAAACATTTTGTCATGCAGATTTAATGAAATTATTTGATTTTTACCCCTTATAGCATTGCGTCATACTATGTACTTGGCAGATAGCATAGCCTAATGTAAGCACTGCAGAAACTCACAAAAGCTCCATTTATTATTCCAAATGAAATTTGTATATCTTAAATTTTATTAACTGATGTAAATAAACACAGTTAAATGACCATGACTGCACTTTTGATCAATTTGTAGTACTTTACTGACACCAGATGAAAAAAAGGGGGGTCAATATTCCTTGACACTTCAATACCTTGGATTTTTTTAACTAAATTCATTGCAAAAATTGTTGGAAGTCTTTAAAGAAGTAGAACAAACAAGAAAAAATCAGCAAACAATGATCTTGATATTGAAAGTTTATGTTCCTGTAGCTCAAAATGAAATTTTCAAGTATTTTCTATCAAAGTCATACATTACAGTCAGTTTAAATTGAGCTGTGAAATTTTTATTATAAGTCGCATAATGCTCAGATAGGCTGTTTTAAACTACAAATTGACTAAGGATTAAGAATAAAGCAAAATAAAAGATTTCTAATCAACTTTTTTGTCTCTTTAAGCAAAATGCGGTGAAACATCAAAATCAGAAAACAATTGTTTTTTTTTGTCTTAACTGATCATTTGAGATAATAGTAGCCACATTTCAATCTTTTTGGGGGTAAAATGTCACATATTGCAAATTTAGAGCCTAAATCTTGAGTTTGTCCTATTTTTAGCTTTTCCCATCCTGACAATATGCTTTTATATAAAAAATGTCCTAAATAATGTTATAAATGCACAGAAAGTTATTCTGTGGTGTTAAACATTGAAACATAAGTTGTTTACTACCCCCAAAAACATTTTGTCATGCAGATTTAATGAAATTATTTGATTTTTACCCCTTATAGCATTGCGTCATACTATGTACTTGGCAGATAGCATAGCCTAATGTAAGCACTGCAGAAACTCACAAAAGCTCCATTTATTATTCCAAATGAAATTTGTATATCTTAAATTTTATTAACTGATGTAAATAAACACAGTTAAATGACCATGACTGCACTTTTGATCAATTTGTAGTACTTTACTGACACCAGATGAAAAAAAGGGGGGTCAATATTCCTTGACACTTCAATACCTTGGATTTTTTTAACTAAATTCATTGCAAAAATTGTTGGAAGTCTTTAAAGAAGTAGAACAAACAAGAAAAAATCAGCAAACAATGATCTTGATATTGAAAGTTTATGTTCCTGTAGCTCAAAATGAAATTTTCAAGTATTTTCTATCAAAGTCATACATTACAGTCAGTTTAAATTGAGCTGTGAAATTTTTATTATAAGTCGCATAATGCTCAGATAGGCTGTTTTAAACTACAAATTGACTAAGGATTAAGAATAAAGCAAAATAAAAGATTTCTAATCAACTTTTTTGTCTCTTTAAGCAAAATGCGGTGAAACATCAAAATCAGAAAACAATTGTTTTTTTTTGTCTTAACTGATCATTTGAGATAATAGTAGCCACATTTCAATCTTTTTGGGGGTAAAATGTCACATATTGCAAATTTAGAGCCTAAATCTTGAGTTTGTCCTATTTTTAGCTTTTCCCATCCTGACAATATGCTTTTATATAAAAAATGTCCTAAATAATGTTATAAATGCACAGAAAGTTATTCTGTGGTGTTAAACATTGAAACATAAGTTGTTTACTACCCCCAAAAACATTTTGTCATGCAGATTTAATGAAATTATTTGATTTTTACCCCTTATAGCATTGCGTCATACTATGTACTTGGCAGATAGCATAGCCTAATGTAAGCACTGCAGAAACTCACAAAAGCTCCATTTATTATTCCAAATGAAATTTGTATATCTTAAATTTTATTAACTGATGTAAATAAACACAGTTAAATGACCATGACTGCACTTTTGATCAATTTGTAGTACTTTACTGACACCAGATGAAAAAAAGGGGGGTCAATATTCCTTGACACTTCAATACCTTGGATTTTTTTAACTAAATTCATTGCAAAAATTGTTGGAAGTCTTTAAAGAAGTAGAACAAACAAGAAAAAATCAGCAAACAATGATCTTGATATTGAAAGTTTATGTTCCTGTAGCTCAAAATGAAATTTTCAAGTATTTTCTATCAAAGTCATACATTACAGTCAGTTTAAATTGAGCTGTGAAATTTTTATTATAAGTCGCATAATGCTCAGATAGGCTGTTTTAAACTACAAATTGACTAAGGATTAAGAATAAAGCAAAATAAAAGATTTCTAATCAACTTTTTTGTCTCTTTAAGCAAAATGCGGTGAAACATCAAAATCAGAAAACAATTGTTTTTTTTTGTCTTAACTGATCATTTGAGATAATAGTAGCCACATTTCAATCTTTTTGGGGGTAAAATGTCACATATTGCAAATTTAGAGCCTAAATCTTGAGTTTGTCCTATTTTTAGCTTTTCCCATCCTGACAATATGCTTTTATATAAAAAATGTCCTAAATAATGTTATAAATGCACAGAAAGTTATTCTGTGGTGTTAAACATTGAAACATAAGTTGTTTACTACCCCCAAAAACATTTTGTCATGCAGATTTAATGAAATTATTTGATTTTTACCCCTTATAGCATTGCGTCATACTATGTACTTGGCAGATAGCATAGCCTAATGTAAGCACTGCAGAAACTCACAAAAGCTCCATTTATTATTCCAAATGAAATTTGTATATCTTAAATTTTATTAACTGATGTAAATAAACACAGTTAAATGACCATGACTGCACTTTTGATCAATTTGTAGTACTTTACTGACACCAGATGAAAAAAAGGGGGGTCAATATTCCTTGACACTTCAATACCTTGGATTTTTTTAACTAAATTCATTGCAAAAATTGTTGGAAGTCTTTAAAGAAGTAGAACAAACAAGAAAAAATCAGCAAACAATGATCTTGATATTGAAAGTTTATGTTCCTGTAGCTCAAAATGAAATTTTCAAGTATTTTCTATCAAAGTCATACATTACAGTCAGTTTAAATTGAGCTGTGAAATTTTTATTATAAGTCGCATAATGCTCAGATAGGCTGTTTTAAACTACAAATTGACTAAGGATTAAGAATAAAGCAAAATAAAAGATTTCTAATCAACTTTTTTGTCTCTTTAAGCAAAATGCGGTGAAACATCAAAATCAGAAAACAATTGTTTTTTTTTGTCTTAACTGATCATTTGAGATAATAGTAGCCACATTTCAATCTTTTTGGGGGTAAAATGTCACATATTGCAAATTTAGAGCCTAAATCTTGAGTTTGTCCTATTTTTAGCTTTTCCCATCCTGACAATATGCTTTTATATAAAAAATGTCCTAAATAATGTTATAAATGCACAGAAAGTTATTCTGTGGTGTTAAACATTGAAACATAAGTTGTTTACTACCCCCAAAAACATTTTGTCATGCAGATTTAATGAAATTATTTGATTTTTACCCCTTATAGCATTGCGTCATACTATGTACTTGGCAGATAGTATAGCCTAATGTAAGCACTGCAGAAACTCACAAAAGCTCCATTTATTATTCCAAATGAAATTTGTATATCTTAAATTTTATTAACTGATGTAAATAAACACAGTTAAATGACCATGACTGCACTTTTGATCAATTTGTAGTACTTTACTGACACCAGATGAAAAAAAGGGGGGTCAATATTCCTTGACACTTCAATACCTTGGATTTTTTTAACTAAATTCATTGCAAAAATTGTTGGAAGTCTTTAAAGAAGTAGAACAAACAAGAAAAAATCAGCAAACAATGATCTTGATATTGAAAGTTTATGTTCCTGTAGCTCAAAATGAAATTTTCAAGTATTTTCTATCAAAGTCATACATTACAGTCAGTTTAAATTGAGCTGTGAAATTTTTATTATAAGTCGCATAATGCTCAGATAGGCTGTTTTAAACTACAAATTGACTAAGGATTAAGAATAAAGCAAAATAAAAGATTTCTAATCAACTTTTTTGTCTCTTTAAGCAAAATGCGGTGAAACATCAAAATCAGAAAACAATTGTTTTTTTTTTGTCTTAACTGATCATTTGAGATAATAGTAGCCACATTTCAATCTTTTTGGGGGTAAAATGTCACATATTGCAAATTTAGAGCCTAAATCTTGAGTTTGTCCTATTTTTAGCTTTTCCCATCCTGACAATATGCTTTTATATAAAAAATGTCCTAAATAATGTTATAAATGCACAGAAAGTTATTCTGTGGTGTTAAACATTGAAACATAAGTTGTTTACTACCCCCAAAAACATTTTGTCATGCAGATTTAATGAAATTATTTGATTTTTACCCCTTATAGCATTGCGTCATACTATGTACTTGGCAGATAGCATAGCCTAATGTAAGCACTGCAGAAACTCACAAAAGCTCCATTTATTATTCCAAATGAAATTTGTATATCTTAAATTTTATTAACTGATGTAAATAAACACAGTTAAATGACCATGACTGCACTTTTGATCAATTTGTAGTACTTTACTGACACCAGATGAAAAAAAGGGGGGTCAATATTCCTTGACACTTCAATACCTTGGATTTTTTTAACTAAATTCATTGCAAAAATTGTTGGAAGTCTTTAAAGAAGTAGAACAAACAAGAAAAAATCAGCAAACAATGATCTTGATATTGAAAGTTTATGTTCCTGTAGCTCAAAATGAAATTTTCAAGTATTTTCTATCAAAGTCATACATTACAGTCAGTTTAAATTGAGCTGTGAAATTTTTATTATAAGTCGCATAATGCTCAGATAGGCTGTTTTAAACTACAAATTGACTAAGGATTAAGAATAAAGCAAAATAAAAGATTTCTAATCAACTTTTTTGTCTCTTTAGGTGTCATACCACCAATTACTCCCTCAAATTTAGAACGTATGTGAAAGTAGGCCTACTCGGACAAAAAAAAGTGCATTTGATGTCATTGTTCACCTAAACTAACTGACAAATTTGCAGAAATGAAAGTTTTGTTGATAGAGAAATATATTAAGACCATTTTGAGCTAAAATTTACCTGTCTATGAGTTTGCATTAAAAATTGAGGATTAATGCGCTCCATAGTATACTAATTTAAGATTTCCAGAAAACCAGGGGTTATTTTTAGTGGTACCTCCTTTCGGAAGCTCTCTGCTTTCTTATATGATTTTGAATGTATGTTGAAAATTGGCATGCAGAAAGGTGACACCTGTACAATTCAGGATATACCTAGTTTCTATGAAGTTAAACTTAAGGTAAAATATTTAGAAAGCTGTGAAAATTGCAATATTTGGTTGAACAGATAGGGACTTTTAATTGGTGGTATGACACCTTTAAGCAAAATGCGGTGAAACATCAAAATCAGAAAACAATTGTTTTTTTTTGTCTTAACTGATCATTTGAGATAATAGTAGCCACATTTCAATCTTTTTGGGGGTAAAATGTCACATATTGCAAATTTAGAGCCTAAATCTTGAGTTTGTCCTATTTTTAGCTTTTCCCATCCTGACAATATGCTTTTATATAAAAAATGTCCTAAATAATGTTATAAATGCACAGAAAGTTATTCTGTGGTGTTAAACATTGAAACATAAGTTGTTTACTACCCCCAAAAACATTTTGTCATGCAGATTTAATGAAATTATTTGATTTTTACCCCTTATAGCATTGCGTCATACTATGTACTTGGCAGATAGCATAGCCTAATGTAAGCACTGCAGAAACTCACAAAAGCTCCATTTATTATTCCAAATGAAATTTGTATATCTTAAATTTTATTAACTGATGTAAATAAACACAGTTAAATGACCATGACTGCACTTTTGATCAATTTGTAGTACTTTACTGACACCAGATGAAAAAAAGGGGGGTCAATATTCCTTGACACTTCAATACCTTGGATTTTTTTAACTAAATTCATTGCAAAAATTGTTGGAAGTCTTTAAAGAAGTAGAACAAACAAGAAAAAATCAGCAAACAATGATCTTGATATTGAAAGTTTATGTTCCTGTAGCTCAAAATGAAATTTTCAAGTATTTTCTATCAAAGTCATACATTACAGTCAGTTTAAATTGAGCTGTGAAATTTTTATTATAAGTCGCATAATGCTCAGATAGGCTGTTTTAAACTACAAATTGACTAAGGATTAAGAATAAAGCAAAATAAAAGATTTCTAATCAACTTTTTTGTCTCTTTAAGCAAAATGCGGTGAAACATCAAAATCAGAAAACAATTGTTTTTTTTTGTCTTAACTGATCATTTGAGATAATAGTAGCCACATTTCAATCTTTTTGGGGGTAAAATGTCACATATTGCAAATTTAGAGCCTAAATCTTGAGTTTGTCCTATTTTTAGCTTTTCCCATCCTGACAATATGCTTTTATATAAAAAATGTCCTAAATAATGTTATAAATGCACAGAAAGTTATTCTGTGGTGTTAAACATTGAAACATAAGTTGTTTACTACCCCCAAAAACATTTTGTCATGCAGATTTAATGAAATTATTTGATTTTTACCCCTTATAGCATTGCGTCATACTATGTACTTGGCAGATAGCATAGCCTAATGTAAGCACTGCAGAAACTCACAAAAGCTCCATTTATTATTCCAAATGAAATTTGTATATCTTAAATTTTATTAACTGATGTAAATAAACACAGTTAAATGACCATGACTGCACTTTTGATCAATTTGTAGTACTTTACTGACACCAGATGAAAAAAAGGGGGGTCAATATTCCTTGACACTTCAATACCTTGGATTTTTTTAACTAAATTCATTGCAAAAATTGTTGGAAGTCTTTAAAGAAGTAGAACAAACAAGAAAAAATCAGCAAACAATGATCTTGATATTGAAAGTTTATGTTCCTGTAGCTCAAAATGAAATTTTCAAGTATTTTCTATCAAAGTCATACATTACAGTCAGTTTAAATTGAGCTGTGAAATTTTTATTATAAGTCGCATAATGCTCAGATAGGCTGTTTTAAACTACAAATTGACTAAGGATTAAGAATAAAGCAAAATAAAAGATTTCTAATCAACTTTTTTGTCTCTTTAAGCAAAATGCGGTGAAACATCAAAATCAGAAAACAATTGTTTTTTTTTGTCTTAACTGATCATTTGAGATAATAGTAGCCACATTTCAATCTTTTTGGGGGTAAAATGTCACATATTGCAAATTTAGAGCCTAAATCTTGAGTTTGTCCTATTTTTAGCTTTTCCCATCCTGACAATATGCTTTTATATAAAAAATGTCCTAAATAATGTTATAAATGCACAGAAAGTTATTCTGTGGTGTTAAACATTGAAACATAAGTTGTTTACTACCCCCAAAAACATTTTGTCATGCAGATTTAATGAAATTATTTGATTTTTACCCCTTATAGCATTGCGTCATACTATGTACTTGGCAGATAGCATAGCCTAATGTAAGCACTGCAGAAACTCACAAAAGCTCCATTTATTATTCCAAATGAAATTTGTATATCTTAAATTTTATTAACTGATGTAAATAAACACAGTTAAATGACCATGACTGCACTTTTGATCAATTTGTAGTACTTTACTGACACCAGATGAAAAAAAGGGGGGTCAATATTCCTTGACACTTCAATACCTTGGATTTTTTTAACTAAATTCATTGCAAAAATTGTTGGAAGTCTTTAAAGAAGTAGAACAAACAAGAAAAAATCAGCAAACAATGATCTTGATATTGAAAGTTTATGTTCCTGTAGCTCAAAATGAAATTTTCAAGTATTTTCTATCAAAGTCATACATTACAGTCAGTTTAAATTGAGCTGTGAAATTTTTATTATAAGTCGCATAATGCTCAGATAGGCTGTTTTAAACTACAAATTGACTAAGGATTAAGAATAAAGCAAAATAAAAGATTTCTAATCAACTTTTTTGTCTCTTTAAGCAAAATGCGGTGAAACATCAAAATCAGAAAACAATTGTTTTTTTTTTGTCTTAACTGATCATTTGAGATAATAGTAGCCACATTTCAATCTTTTTGGGGGTAAAATGTCACATATTGCAAATTTAGAGCCTAAATCTTGAGTTTGTCCTATTTTTAGCTTTTCCCATCCTGACAATATGCTTTTATATAAAAAATGTCCTAAATAATGTTATAAATGCACAGAAAGTTATTCTGTGGTGTTAAACATTGAAACATAAGTTGTTTACTACCCCCAAAAACATTTTGTCATGCAGATTTAATGAAATTATTTGATTTTTACCCCTTATAGCATTGCGTCATACTATGTACTTGGCAGATAGCATAGCCTAATGTAAGCACTGCAGAAACTCACAAAAGCTCCATTTATTATTCCAAATGAAATTTGTATATCTTAAATTTTATTAACTGATGTAAATAAACACAGTTAAATGACCATGACTGCACTTTTGATCAATTTGTAGTACTTTACTGACACCAGATGAAAAAAAGGGGGGTCAATATTCCTTGACACTTCAATACCTTGGATTTTTTTAACTAAATTCATTGCAAAAATTGTTGGAAGTCTTTAAAGAAGTAGAACAAACAAGAAAAAATCAGCAAACAATGATCTTGATATTGAAAGTTTATGTTCCTGTAGCTCAAAATGAAATTTTCAAGTATTTTCTATCAAAGTCATACATTACAGTCAGTTTAAATTGAGCTGTGAAATTTTTATTATAAGTCGCATAATGCTCAGATAGGCTGTTTTAAACTACAAATTGACTAAGGATTAAGAATAAAGCAAAATAAAAGATTTCTAATCAACTTTTTTGTCTCTTTAGGTGTCATACCACCAATTACTCCCTCAAATTTAGAACGTATGTGAAAGTAGGCCTACTCGGACAAAAAAAAGTGCATTTGATGTCATTGTTCACCTAAACTAACTGACAAATTTGCAGAAATGAAAGTTTTGTTGATAGAGAAATATATTAAGACCATTTTGAGCTAAAATTTACCTGTCTATGAGTTTGCATTAAAAATTGAGGATTAATGCGCTCCATAGTATACTAATTTAAGATTTCCAGAAAACCAGGGGTTATTTTTAGTGGTACCTCCTTTCGGAAGCTCTCTGCTTTCTTATATGATTTTGAATGTATGTTGAAAATTGGCATGCAGAAAGGTGACACCTGTACAATTCAGGATATACCTAGTTTCTATGAAGTTAAACTTAAGGTAAAATATTTAGAAAGCTGTGAAAATTGCAATATTTGGTTGAACAGATAGGGACTTTTAATTGGTGGTATGACACCTTTAAGCAAAATGCGGTGAAACATCAAAATCAGAAAACAATTGTTTTTTTTTGTCTTAACTGATCATTTGAGATAATAGTAGCCACATTTCA
Organism: Mytilus galloprovincialis; assembly: GCF_965363235.1. Classification (NCBI taxonomy): domain Eukaryota; kingdom Metazoa; phylum Mollusca; class Bivalvia; order Mytilida; family Mytilidae; genus Mytilus; species Mytilus galloprovincialis. The sequence goes on along the minus strand of NC_134841.1, from coordinate 90,485,941 downwards.
ATCTTTTTGGGGGTAAAATGTCACATATTGCAAATTTAGAGCCTAAATCTTGAGTTTGTCCTATTTTTAGCTTTTCCCATCCTGACAATATGCTTTTATATAAAAAATGTCCTAAATAATGTTATAAATGCACAGAAAGTTATTCTGTGGTGTTAAACATTGAAACATAAGTTGTTTACTACCCCCAAAAACATTTTGTCATGCAGATTTAATGAAATTATTTGATTTTTACCCCTTATAGCATTGCGTCATACTATGTACTTGGCAGATAGCATAGCCTAATGTAAGCACTGCAGAAACTCACAAAAGCTCCATTTATTATTCCAAATGAAATTTGTATATCTTAAATTTTATTAACTGATGTAAATAAACACAGTTAAATGACCATGACTGCACTTTTGATCAATTTGTAGTACTTTACTGACACCAGATGAAAAAAAGGGGGGTCAATATTCCTTGACACTTCAATACCTTGGATTTTTTTAACTAAATTCATTGCAAAAATTGTTGGAAGTCTTTAAAGAAGTAGAACAAACAAGAAAAAATCAGCAAACAATGATCTTGATATTGAAAGTTTATGTTCCTGTAGCTCAAAATGAAATTTTCAAGTATTTTCTATCAAAGTCATACATTACAGTCAGTTTAAATTGAGCTGTGAAATTTTTATTATAAGTCGCATAATGCTCAGATAGGCTGTTTTAAACTACAAATTGACTAAGGATTAAGAATAAAGCAAAATAAAAGATTTCTAATCAACTTTTTTGTCTCTTTAAGCAAAATGCGGTGAAACATCAAAATCAGAAAACAATTGTTTTTTTTTTGTCTTAACTGATCATTTGAGATAATAGTAGCCACATTTCAATCTTTTTGGGGGTAAAATGTCACATATTGCAAATTTAGAGCCTAAATCTTGAGTTTGTCCTATTTTTAGCTTTTCCCATCCTGACAATATGCTTTTATATAAAAAATGTCCTAAATAATGTTATAAATGCACAGAAAGTTATTCTGTGGTGTTAAACATTGAAACATAAGTTGTTTACTACCCCCAAAAACATTTTGTCATGCAGATTTAATGAAATTATTTGATTTTTACCCCTTATAGCATTGCGTCATACTATGTACTTGGCAGATAGCATAGCCTAATGTAAGCACTGCAGAAACTCACAAAAGCTCCATTTATTATTCCAAATGAAATTTGTATATCTTAAATTTTATTAACTGATGTAAATAAACACAGTTAAATGACCATGACTGCACTTTTGATCAATTTGTAGTACTTTACTGACACCAGATGAAAAAAAGGGGGGTCAATATTCCTTGACACTTCAATACCTTGGATTTTTTTAACTAAATTCATTGCAAAAATTGTTGGAAGTCTTTAAAGAAGTAGAACAAACAAGAAAAAATCAGCAAACAATGATCTTGATATTGAAAGTTTATGTTCCTGTAGCTCAAAATGAAATTTTCAAGTATTTTCTATCAAAGTCATACATTACAGTCAGTTTAAATTGAGCTGTGAAATTTTTATTATAAGTCGCATAATGCTCAGATAGGCTGTTTTAAACTACAAATTGACTAAGGATTAAGAATAAAGCAAAATAAAAGATTTCTAATCAACTTTTTTGTCTCTTTAGGTGTCATACCACCAATTACTCCCTCAAATTTAGAACGTATGTGAAAGTAGGCCTACTCGGACAAAAAAAAGTGCATTTGATGTCATTGTTCACCTAAACTAACTGACAAATTTGCAGAAATGAAAGTTTTGTTGATAGAGAAATATATTAAGACCATTTTGAGCTAAAATTTACCTGTCTATGAGTTTGCATTAAAAATTGAGGATTAATGCGCTCCATAGTATACTAATTTAAGATTTCCAGAAAACCAGGGGTTATTTTTAGTGGTACCTCCTTTCGGAAGCTCTCTGCTTTCTTATATGATTTTGAATGTATGTTGAAAATTGGCATGCAGAAAGGTGACACCTGTACAATTTAGGATATACCTAGTTTCTATGAAGTTAAACTTAAGGTAAAATATTTAGAAAGCTGTGAAAATTGCAATATTTGGTTGAACAGATAGGGACTTTTAATTGGTGGTATGACACCTTTAAGCAAAATGCGGTGAAACATCAAAATCAGAAAACAATTGTTTTTTTTTGTCTTAACTGATCATTTGAGATAATAGTAGCCACATTTCAATCTTTTTGGGGGTAAAATGTCACATATTGCAAATTTAGAGCCTAAATCTTGAGTTTGTCCTATTTTTAGCTTTTCCCATCCTGACAATATGCTTTTATATAAAAAATGTCCTAAATAATGTTATAAATGCACAGAAAGTTATTCTGTGGTGTTAAACATTGAAACATAAGTTGTTTACTACCCCCAAAAACATTTTGTCATGCAGATTTAATGAAATTATTTGATTTTTACCCCTAATAGCATTGCGTCATACTATGTACTTGGCAGATAGCATAGCCTAATGTAAGCACTGCAGAAACTCACAAAAGCTCCATTTATTATTCCAAATGAAATTTGTATATCTTAAATTTTATTAACTGATGTAAATAAACACAGTTAAATGACCATGACTGCACTTTTGATCAATTTGTAGTACTTTACTGACACCAGATGAAAAAAAGGGGGGTCAATATTCCTTGACACTTCAATACCTTGGATTTTTTTAACTAAATTCATTGCAAAAATTGTTGGAAGTCTTTAAAGAAGTAGAACAAACAAGAAAAAATCAGCAAACAATGATCTTGATATTGAAAGTTTATGTTCCTGTAGCTCAAAATGAAATTTTCAAGTATTTTCTATCAAAGTCATACATTACAGTCAGTTTAAATTGAGCTGTGAAATTTTTATTATAAGTCGCATAATGCTCAGATAGGCTGTTTTAAACTACAAATTGACTAAGGATTAAGAATAAAGCAAAATAAAAGATTTCTAATCAACTTTTTTGTCTCTTTAAGCAAAATGCGGTGAAACATCAAAATCAGAAAACAATTGTTTTTTTTTTGTCTTAACTGATCATTTGAGATAATAGTAGCCACATTTCAATCTTTTTGGGGGTAAAATGTCACATATTGCAAATTTAGAGCCTAAATCTTGAGTTTGACCTATTTTTAGCTTTTCCCATCCTGACAATATGCTTTTATATAAAAAATGTCCTAAATAATGTTATAAATGCACAGAAAGTTATTCTGTGGTGTTAAACATTGAAACATAAGTTGTTTACTACCCCCAAAAACATTTTGTCATGCAGATTTAATGAAATTATTTGATTTTTACCCCTTATAGCATTGCGTCATACTATGTACTTGGCAGATAGCATAGCCTAATGTAAGCACTGCAGAAACTCACAAAAGCTCCATTTATTATTCCAAATGAAATTTGTATATCTTAAATTTTATTAACTGATGTAAATAAACACAGTTAAATGACCATGACTGCACTTTTGATCAATTTGTAGTACTTTACTGACACCAGATGAAAAAAAGGGGGGTCAATATTCCTTGACACTTCAATACCTTGGATTTTTTTAACTAAATTCATTGCAAAAATTGTTGGAAGTCTTTAAAGAAGTAGAACAAACAAGAAAAAATCAGCAAACAATGATCTTGATATTGAAAGTTTATGTTCCTGTAGCTCAAAATGAAATTTTCAAGTATTTTCTATCAAAGTCATACATTACAGTCAGTTTAAATTGAGCTGTGAAATTTTTATTATAAGTCGCATAATGCTCAGATAGGCTGTTTTAAACTACAAATTGACTAAGGATTAAGAATAAAGCAAAATAAAAGATTTCTAATCAACTTTTTTGTCTCTTTAGGTGTCATACCACCAATTACTCCCTCAAATTTAGAACGTATGTGAAAGTAGGCCTACTCGGACAAAAAAAAGTGCATTTGATGTCATTGTTCACCTAAACTAACTGACAAATTTGCAGAAATGAAAGTTTTGTTGATAGAGAAATATATTAAGACCATTTTGAGCTAAAATTTACCTGTCTATGAGTTTGCATTAAAAATTGAGGATTAATGCGCTCCATAGTATACTAATTTAAGATTTCCAGAAAACCAGGGGTTATTTTTAGTGGTACCTCCTTTCGGAAGCTCTCTGCTTTCTTATATGATTTTGAATGTATGTTGAAAATTGGCATGCAGAAAGGTGACACCTGTACAATTCAGGATATACCTAGTTTCTATGAAGTTAAACTTAAGGTAAAATATTTAGAAAGCTGTGAAAATTGCAATATTTGGTTGAACAGATAGGGACTTTTAATTGGTGGTATGACACCTTTAAGCAAAATGCGGTGAAACATCAAAATCAGAAAACAATTGTTTTTTTTTGTCTTAACTGATCATTTGAGATAATAGTAGCCACATTTCAATCTTTTTGGGGGTAAAATGTCACATATTGCAAATTTAGAGCCTAAATCTTGAGTTTGTCCTATTTTTAGCTTTTCCCATCCTGACAATATGCTTTTATATAAAAAATGTCCTAAATAATGTTATAAATGCACAGAAAGTTATTCTGTGGTGTTAAACATTGAAACATAAGTTGTTTACTACCCCCAAAAACATTTTGTCATGCAGATTTAATGAAATTATTTGATTTTTACCCCTTATAGCATTGCGTCATACTATGTACTTGGCAGATAGCATAGCCTAATGTAAGCACTGCAGAAACTCACAAAAGCTCCATTTATTATTCCAAATGAAATTTGTATATCTTAAATTTTATTAACTGATGTAAATAAACACAGTTAAATGACCATGACTGCACTTTTGATCAATTTGTAGTACTTTACTGACACCAGATGAAAAAAAGGGGGGTCAATATTCCTTGACACTTCAATACCTTGGATTTTTTTAACTAAATTCATTGCAAAAATTGTTGGAAGTCTTTAAAGAAGTAGAACAAACAAGAAAAAATCAGCAAACAATGATCTTGATATTGAAAGTTTATGTTCCTGTAGCTCAAAATGAAATTTTCAAGTATTTTCTATCAAAGTCATACATTACAGTCAGTTTAAATTGAGCTGTGAAATTTTTATTATAAGTCGCATAATGCTCAGATAGGCTGTTTTAAACTACAAATTGACTAAGGATTAAGAATAAAGCAAAATAAAAGATTTCTAATCAACTTTTTTGTCTCTTTAAGCAAAATGCGGTGAAACATCAAAATCAGAAAACAATTGTTTTTTTTTTGTCTTAACTGATCATTTGAGATAATAGTAGCCACATTTCAATCTTTTTGGGGGTAAAATGTCACATATTGCAAATTTAGAGCCTAAATCTTGAGTTTGTCCTATTTTTAGCTTTTCCCATCCTGACAATATGCTTTTATATAAAAAATGTCCTAAATAATGTTATAAATGCACAGAAAGTTATTCTGTGGTGTTAAACATTGAAACATAAGTTGTTTACTACCCCCAAAAACATTTTGTCATGCAGATTTAATGAAATTATTTGATTTTTACCCCTTATAGCATTGCGTCATACTATGTACTTGGCAGATAGCATAGCCTAATGTAAGCACTGCAGAAACTCACAAAAGCTCCATTTATTATTCCAAATGAAATTTGTATATCTTAAATTTTATTAACTGATGTAAATAAACACAGTTAAATGACCATGACTGCACTTTTGATCAATTTGTAGTACTTTACTGACACCAGATGAAAAAAAGGGGGGTCAATATTCCTTGACACTTCAATACCTTGGATTTTTTTAACTAAATTCATTGCAAAAATTGTTGGAAGTCTTTAAAGAAGTAGAACAAACAAGAAAAAATCAGCAAACAATGATCTTGATATTGAAAGTTTATGTTCCTGTAGCTCAAAATGAAATTTTCAAGTATTTTCTATCAAAGTCATACATTACAGTCAGTTTAAATTGAGCTGTGAAATTTTTATTATAAGTCGCATAATGCTCAGATAGGCTGTTTTAAACTACAAATTGACTAAGGATTAAGAATAAAACAAAATAAAAGATTTCTAATCAACTTTTTTGTCTCTTTAGGTGTCATACCACCAATTACTCCCTCAAATTTAGAACGTATGTGAAAGTAGGCCTACTCGGACAAAAAAAAGTGCATTTGATGTCATTGTTCACCTAAACTAACTGACAAATTTGCAGAAATGAAAGTTTTGTTGATAGAGAAATATATTAAGACCATTTTGAGCTAAAATTTACCTGTCTATGAGTTTGCATTAAAAATTGAGGATTAATGCGCTCCATAGTATACTAATTTAAGATTTCCAGAAAACCAGGGGTTATTTTTAGTGGTACCTCCTTTCGGAAGCTCTCTGCTTTCTTATATGATTTTGAATGTATGTTGAAAATTGGCATGCAGAAAGGTGACACCTGTACAATTCAGGATATACCTAGTTTCTATGAAGTTAAACTTAAGGTAAAATATTTAGAAAGCTGTGAAAATTGCAATATTTGGTTGAACAGATAGGGACTTTTAATTGGTGGTATGACACCTTTAAGCAAAATGCGGTGAAACATCAAAATCAGAAAACAATTGTTTTTTTTTGTCTTAACTGATCATTTGAGATAATAGTAGCCACATTTCAATCTTTTTGGGGGTAAAATGTCACATATTGCAAATTTAGAGCCTAAATCTTGAGTTTGTCCTATTTTTAGCTTTTCCCATCCTGACAATATGCTTTTATATAAAAAATGTCCTAAATAATGTTATAAATGCACAGAAAGTTATTCTGTGGTGTTAAACATTGAAACATAAGTTGTTTACTACCCCCAAAAACATTTTGTCATGCAGATTTAATGAAATTATTTGATTTTTACCCCTTATAGCATTGCGTCATACTATGTACTTGGCAGATAGCATAGCCTAATGTAAGCACTGCAGAAACTCACAAAAGCTCCATTTATTATTCCAAATGAAATTTGTATATCTTAAATTTTATTAACTGATGTAAATAAACACAGTTAAATGACCATGACTGCACTTTTGATCAATTTGTAGTACTTTACTGACACCAGATGAAAAAAAGGGGGGTCAATATTCCTTGACACTTCAATACCTTGGATTTTTTTAACTAAATTCATTGCAAAAATTGTTGGAAGTCTTTAAAGAAGTAGAACAAACAAGAAAAAATCAGCAAACAATGATCTTGATATTGAAAGTTTATGTTCCTGTAGCTCAAAATGAAATTTTCAAGTATTTTCTATCAAAGTCATACATTACAGTCAGTTTAAATTGAGCTGTGAAATTTTTATTATAAGTCGCATAATGCTCAGATAGGCTGTTTTAAACTACAAATTGACTAAGGATTAAGAATAAAGCAAAATAAAAGATTTCTAATCAACTTTTTTGTCTCTTTAAGCAAAATGCGGTGAAACATCAAAATCAGAAAACAATTGTTTTTTTTTGTCTTAACTGATCATTTGAGATAATAGTAGCCACATTTCAATCTTTTTGGGGGTAAAATGTCACATATTGCAAATTTAGAGCCTAAATCTTGAGTTTGTCCTATTTTTAGCTTTTCCCATCCTGACAATATGCTTTTATATAAAAAATGTCCTAAATAATGTTATAAATGCACAGAAAGTTATTCTGTGGTGTTAAACATTGAAACATAAGTTGTTTACTACCCCCAAAAACATTTTGTCATGCAGATTTAATGAAATTATTTGATTTTTACCCCTTATAGCATTGCGTCATACTATGTACTTGGCAGATAGCATAGCCTAATGTAAGCACTGCAGAAACTCACAAAAGCTCCATTTATTATTCCAAATGAAATTTGTATATCTTAAATTTTATTAACTGATGTAAATAAACACAGTTAAATGACCATGACTGCACTTTTGATCAATTTGTAGTACTTTACTGACACCAGATGAAAAAAAGGGGGGTCAATATTCCTTGACACTTCAATACCTTGGATTTTTTTAACTAAATTCATTGCAAAAATTGTTGGAAGTCTTTAAAGAAGTAGAACAAACAAGAAAAAATCAGCAAACAATGATCTTGATATTGAAAGTTTATGTTCCTGTAGCTCAAAATGAAATTTTCAAGTATTTTCTATCAAAGTCATACATTACAGTCAGTTTAAATTGAGCTGTGAAATTTTTATTATAAGTCGCATAATGCTCAGATAGGCTGTTTTAAACTACAAATTGACTAAGGATTAAGAATAAAGCAAAATAAAAGATTTCTAATCAACTTTTTTGTCTCTTTAAGCAAAATGCGGTGAAACATCAAAATCAGAAAACAATTGTTTTTTTTTGTCTTAACTGATCATTTGAGATAATAGTAGCCACATTTCAATCTTTTTGGGGGTAAAATGTCACATATTGCAAATTTAGAGCCTAAATCTTGAGTTTGTCCTATTTTTAGCTTTTCCCATCCTGACAATATGCTTTTATATAAAAAATGTCCTAAATAATGTTATAAATGCACAGAAAGTTATTCTGTGGTGTTAAACATTGAAACATAAGTTGTTTACTACCCCCAAAAACATTTTGTCATGCAGATTTAATGAAATTATTTGATTTTTACCCCTTATAGCATTGCGTCATACTATGTACTTGGCAGATAGCATAGCCTAATGTAAGCACTGCAGAAACTCACAAAAGCTCCATTTATTATTCCAAATGAAATTTGTATATCTTAAATTTTATTAACTGATGTAAATAAACACAGTTAAATGACCATGACTGCACTTTTGATCAATTTGTAGTACTTTACTGACACCAGATGAAAAAAAGGGGGGTCAATATTCCTTGACACTTCAATACCTTGGATTTTTTTAACTAAATTCATTGCAAAAATTGTTGGAAGTCTTTAAAGAAGTAGAACAAACAAGAAAAAATCAGCAAACAATGATCTTGATATTGAAAGTTTATGTTCCTGTAGCTCAAAATGAAATTTTCAAGTATTTTCTATCAAAGTCATACATTACAGTCAGTTTAAATTGAGCTGTGAAATTTTTATTATAAGTCGCATAATGCTCAGATAGGCTGTTTTAAACTACAAATTGACTAAGGATTAAGAATAAAGCAAAATAAAAGATTTCTAATCAACTTTTTTGTCTCTTTAAGCAAAATGCGGTGAAACATCAAAATCAGAAAACAATTGTTTTTTTTTGTCTTAACTGATCATTTGAGATAATAGTAGCCACATTTCAATCTTTTTGGGGGTAAAATGTCACATATTGCAAATTTAGAGCCTAAATCTTGAGTTTGTCCTATTTTTAGCTTTTCCCATCCTGACAATATGCTTTTATATAAAAAATGTCCTAAATAATGTTATAAATGCACAGAAAGTTATTCTGTGGTGTTAAACATTGAAACATAAGTTGTTTACTACCCCCAAAAACATTTTGTCATGCAGATTTAATGAAATTATTTGATTTTTACCCCTTATAGCATTGCGTCATACTATGTACTTGGCAGATAGCATAGCCTAATGTAAGCACTGCAGAAACTCACAAAAGCTCCATTTATTATTCCAAATGAAATTTGTATATCTTAAATTTTATTAACTGATGTAAATAAACACAGTTAAATGACCATGACTGCACTTTTGATCAATTTGTAGTACTTTACTGACACCAGATGAAAAAAAGGGGGGTCAATATTCCTTGACACTTCAATACCTTGGATTTTTTTAACTAAATTCATTGCAAAAATTGTTGGAAGTCTTTAAAGAAGTAGAACAAACAAGAAAAAATCAGCAAACAATGATCTTGATATTGAAAGTTTATGTTCCTGTAGCTCAAAATGAAATTTTCAAGTATTTTCTATCAAAGTCATACATTACAGTCAGTTTAAATTGAGCTGTGAAATTTTTATTATAAGTCGCATAATGCTCAGATAGGCTGTTTTAAACTACAAATTGACTAAGGATTAAGAATAAAGCAAAATAAAAGATTTCTAATCAACTTTTTTGTCTCTTTAAGCAAAATGCGGTGAAACATCAAAATCAGAAAACAATTGTTTTTTTTTGTCTTAACTGATCATTTGAGATAATAGTAGCCACATTTCAATCTTTTTGGGGGTAAAATGTCACATATTGCAAATTTAGAGCCTAAATCTTGAGTTTGTCCTATTTTTAGCTTTTCCCATCCTGACAATATGCTTTTATATAAAAAATGTCCTAAATAATGTTATAAATGCACAGAAAGTTATTCTGTGGTGTTAAACATTGAAACATAAGTTGTTTACTACCCCCAAAAACATTTTGTCATGCAGATTTAATGAAATTATTTGATTTTTACCCCTTATAGCATTGCGTCATACTATGTACTTGGCAGATAGCATAGCCTAATGTAAGCACTGCAGAAACTCACAAAAGCTCCATTTATTATTCCAAATGAAATTTGTATATCTTAAATTTTATTAACTGATGTAAATAAACACAGTTAAATGACCATGACTGCACTTTTGATCAATTTGTAGTACTTTACTGACACCAGATGAAAAAAAGGGGGGTCAATATTCCTTGACACTTCAATACCTTGGATTTTTTTAACTAAATTCATTGCAAAAATTGTTGGAAGTCTTTAAAGAAGTAGAACAAACAAGAAAAAATCAGCAAACAATGATCTTGATATTGAAAGTTTATGTTCCTGTAGCTCAAAATGAAATTTTCAAGTATTTTCTATCAAAGTCATACATTACAGTCAGTTTAAATTGAGCTGTGAAATTTTTATTATAAGTCGCATAATGCTCAGATAGGCTGTTTTAAACTACAAATTGACTAAGGATTAAGAATAAAGCAAAATAAAAGATTTCTAATCAACTTTTTTGTCTCTTTAAGCAAAATGCGGTGAAACATCAAAATCAGAAAACAATTGTTTTTTTTTGTCTTAACTGATCATTTGAGATAATAGTAGCCACATTTCAATCTTTTTGAGGGTAAAATGTCACATATTGCAAATTTAGAGCCTAAATCTTGAGTTTGTCCTATTTTTAGCTTTTCCCATCCTGACAATATGCTTTTATATAAAAAATGTCCTAAATAATGTTATAAATGCACAGAAAGTTATTCTGTGGTGTTAAACATTGAAACATAAGTTGTTTACTACCCCCAAAAACATTTTGTCATGCAGATTTAATGAAATTATTTGATTTTTACCCCTTATAGCATTGCGTCATACTATGTACTTGGCAGATAGCATAGCCTAATGTAAGCACTGCAGAAACTCACAAAAGCTCCATTTATTATTCCAAATGAAATTTGTATATCTTAAATTTTATTAACTGATGTAAATAAACACAGTTAAATGACCATGACTGCACTTTTGATCAATTTGTAGTACTTTACTGACACCAGATGAAAAAAAGGGGGGTCAATATTCCTTGACACTTCAATACCTTGGATTTTTTTAACTAAATTCATTGCAAAAATTGTTGGAAGTCTTTAAAGAAGTAGAACAAACAAGAAAAAATCAGCAAACAATGATCTTGATATTGAAAGTTTATGTTCCTGTAGCTCAAAATGAAATTTTCAAGTATTTTCTATCAAAGTCATACATTACAGTCAGTTTAAATTGAGCTGTGAAATTTTTATTATAAGTCGCATAATGCTCAGATAGGCTGTTTTAAACTACAAATTGACTAAGGATTAAGAATAAAGCAAAATAAAAGATTTCTAATCAACTTTTTTGTCTCTTTAGGTGTCATACCACCAATTACTCCCTCAAATTTAGAACGTATGTGAAAGTAGGCCTACTCGGACAAAAAAAAGTGCATTTGATGTCATTGTTCACCTAAACTAACTGACAAATTTGCAGAAATGAAAGTTTTGTTGATAGAGAAATATATTAAGACCATTTTGAGCTAAAATTTACCTGTCTATGAGTTTGCATTAAAAATTGAGGATTAATGCGCTCCATAGTATACTAATTTAAGATTTCCAGAAAACCAGGGGTTATTTTTAGTGGTACCTCCTTTCGGAAGCTCTCTGCTTTCTTATATGATTTTGAATGTATGTTGAAAATTGGCATGCAGAAAGGTGACACCTGTACAATTCAGGATATACCTAGTTTCTATGAAGTTAAACTTAAGGTAAAATATTTAGAAAGCTGTGAAAATTGCAATATTTGGTTGAACAGATAGGGACTTTTAATTGGTGGTATGACACCTTTAAGCAAAATGCGGTGAAACATCAAAATCAGAAAACAATTGTTTTTTTTTGTCTTAACTGATCATTTGAGATAATAGTAGCCACATTTCAATCTTTTTGGGGGTAAAATGTCACATATTGCAAATTTAGAGCCTAAATCTTGAGTTTGTCCTATTTTTAGCTTTTCCCATCCTGACAATATGCTTTTATATAAAAAATGTCCTAAATAATGTTATAAATGCACAGAAAGTTATTCTGTGGTGTTAAACATTGAAACATAAGTTGTTTACTACCCCCAAAAACATTTTGTCATGCAGATTTAATGAAATTATTTGATTTTTACCCCTTATAGCATTGCGTCATACTATGTACTTGGCAGATAGCATAGCCTAATGTAAGCACTGCAGAAACTCACAAAAGCTCCATTTATTATTCCAAATGAAATTTGTATATCTTAAATTTTATTAACTGATGTAAATAAACACAGTTAAATGACCATGACTGCACTTTTGATCAATTTGTAGTACTTTACTGACACCAGATGAAAAAAAGGGGGGTCAATATTCCTTGACACTTCAATACCTTGGATTTTTTTAACTAAATTCATTGCAAAAATTGTTGGAAGTCTTTAAAGAAGTAGAACAAACAAGAAAAAATCAGCAAACAATGATCTTGATATTGAAAGTTTATGTTCCTGTAGCTCAAAATGAAATTTTCAAGTATTTTCTATCAAAGTCATACATTACAGTCAGTTTAAATTGAGCTGTGAAATTTTTATTATAAGTCGCATAATGCTCAGATAGGCTGTTTTAAACTACAAATTGACTAAGGATTAAGAATAAAGCAAAATAAAAGATTTCTAATCAACTTTTTTGTCTCTTTAGGTGTCATACCACCAATTACTCCCTCAAATTTAGAACGTATGTGAAAGTAGGCCTACTCGGACAAAAAAAAGTGCATTTGATGTCATTGTTCACCTAAACTAACTGACAAATTTGCAGAAATGAAAGTTTTGTTGATAGAGAAATATATTAAGACCATTTTGAGCTAAAATTTACCTGTCTATGAGTTTGCATTAAAAATTGAGGATTAATGCGCTCCATAGTATACTAATTTAAGATTTCCAGAAAACCAGGGGTTATTTTTAGTGGTACCTCCTTTCGGAAGCTCTCTGCTTTCTTATATGATTTTGAATGTATGTTGAAAATTGGCATGCAGAAAGGTGACACCTGTACAATTCAGGATATACCTAGTTTCTATGAAGTTAAACTTAAGGTAAAATATTTAGAAAGCTGTGAAAATTGCAATATTTGGTTGAACAGATAGGGACTTTTAATTGGTGGTATGACACCTTTAAGCAAAATGCGGTGAAACATCAAAATCAGAAAACAATTGTTTTTTTTTGTCTTAACTGATCATTTGAGATAATAGTAGCCACATTTCAATCTTTTTGGGGGTAAAATGTCACATATTGCAAATTTAGAGCCTAAATCTTGAGTTTGTCCTATTTTTAGCTTTTCCCATCCTGACAATATGCTTTTATATAAAAAATGTCCTAAATAATGTTATAAATGCACAGAAAGTTATTCTGTGGTGTTAAACATTGAAACATAAGTTGTTTACTACCCCCAAAAACATTTTGTCATGCAGATTTAATGAAATTATTTGATTTTTACCCCTTATAGCATTGCGTCATACTATGTACTTGGCAGATAGCATAGCCTAATGTAAGCACTGCAGAAACTCACAAAAGCTCCATTTATTATTCCAAATGAAATTTGTATATCTTAAATTTTATTAACTGATGTAAATAAACACAGTTAAATGACCATGACTGCACTTTTGATCAATTTGTAGTACTTTACTGACACCAGATGAAAAAAAGGGGGGTCAATATTCCTTGACACTTCAATACCTTGGATTTTTTTAACTAAATTCATTGCAAAAATTGTTGGAAGTCTTTAAAGAAGTAGAACAAACAAGAAAAAATCAGCAAACAATGATCTTGATATTGAAAGTTTATGTTCCTGTAGCTCAAAATGAAATTTTCAAGTATTTTCTATCAAAGTCATACATTACAGTCAGTTTAAATTGAGCTGTGAAATTTTTATTATAAGTCGCATAATGCTCAGATAGGCTGTTTTAAACTACAAATTGACTAAGGATTAAGAATAAAGCAAAATAAAAGATTTCTAATCAACTTTTTTGTCTCTTTAAGCAAAATGCGGTGAAACATCAAAATCAGAAAACAATTGTTTTTTTTTGTCTTAACTGATCATTTGAGATAATAGTAGCCACATTTCAATCTTTTTGGGGGTAAAATGTCACATATTGCAAATTTAGAGCCTAAATCTTGAGTTTGTCCTATTTTTAGCTTTTCCCATCCTGACAATATGCTTTTATATAAAAAATGTCCTAAATAATGTTATAAATGCACAGAAAGTTATTCTGTGGTGTTAAACATTGAAACATAAGTTGTTTACTACCCCCAAAAACATTTTGTCATGCAGATTTAATGAAATTATTTGATTTTTACCCCTTATAGCATTGCGTCATACTATGTACTTGGCAGATAGCATAGCCTAATGTAAGCACTGCAGAAACTCACAAAAGCTCCATTTATTATTCCAAATGAAATTTGTATATCTTAAATTTTATTAACTGATGTAAATAAACACAGTTAAATGACCATGACTGCACTTTTGATCAATTTGTAGTACTTTACTGACACCAGATGAAAAAAAGGGGGGTCAATATTCCTTGACACTTCAATACCTTGGATTTTTTTAACTAAATTCATTACAAAAATTGTTGGAAGTCTTTAAAGAAGTAGAACAAACAAGAAAAAATCAGCAAACAATGATCTTGATATTGAAAGTTTATGTTCCTGTAGCTCAAAATGAAATTTTCAAGTATTTTCTATCAAAGTCATACATTACAGTCAGTTTAAATTGAGCTGTGAAATTTTTATTATAAGTCGCATAATGCTCAGATAGGCTGTTTTAAACTACAAATTGACTAAGGATTAAGAATAAAGCAAAATAAAAGATTTCTAATCAACTTTTTTGTCTCTTTAAGCAAAATGCGGTGAAACATCAAAATCAGAAAACAATTGTTTTTTTTTGTCTTAACTGATCATTTGAGATAATAGTAGCCACATTTCAATCTTTTTGGGGGTAAAATGTCACATATTGCAAATTTAGAGCCTAAATCTTGAGTTTGTCCTATTTTTAGCTTTTCCCATCCTGACAATATGCTTTTATATAAAAAATGTCCTAAATAATGTTATAAATGCACAGAAAGTTATTCTGTGGTGTTAAACATTGAAACATAAGTTGTTTACTACCCCCAAAAACATTTTGTCATGCAGATTTAATGAAATTATTTGATTTTTACCCCTTATAGCATTGCGTCATACTATGTACTTGGCAGATAGCATAGCCTAATGTAAGCACTGCAGAAACTCACAAAAGCTCCATTTATTATTCCAAATGAAATTTGTATATCTTAAATTTTATTAACTGATGTAAATAAACACAGTTAAATGACCATGACTGCACTTTTGATCAATTTGTAGTACTTTACTGACACCAGATGAAAAAAAGGGGGGTCAATATTCCTTGACACTTCAATACCTTGGATTTTTTTAACTAAATTCATTGCAAAAATTGTTGGAAGTCTTTAAAGAAGTAGAACAAACAAGAAAAAATCAGCAAACAATGATCTTGATATTGAAAGTTTATGTTCCTGTAGCTCAAAATGAAATTTTCAAGTATTTTCTATCAAAGTCATACATTACAGTCAGTTTAAATTGAGCTGTGAAATTTTTATTATAAGTCGCATAATGCTCAGATAGGCTGTTTTAAACTACAAATTGACTAAGGATTAAGAATAAAGCAAAATAAAAGATTTCTAATCAACTTTTTTGTCTCTTTAAGCAAAATGCGGTGAAACATCAAAATCAGAAAACAATTGTTTTTTTTTGTCTTAACTGATCATTTGAGATAATAGTAGCCACATTTCAATCTTTTTGGGGGTAAAATGTCACATATTGCAAATTTAGAGCCTAAATCTTGAGTTTGTCCTATTTTTAGCTTTTCCCATTCTGACAATATGCTTTTATATAAAAAATGTCCTAAATAATGTTATAAATGCACAGAAAGTTATTCTGTGGTGTTAAACATTGAAACATAAGTTGTTTACTACCCCCAAAAACATTTTGTCATGCAGATTTAATGAAATTATTTGATTTTTACCCCTTATAGCATTGCGTCATACTATGTACTTGGCAGATAGCATAGCCTAATGTAAGCACTGCAGAAACTCACAAAAGCTCCATTTATTATTCCAAATGAAATTTGTATATCTTAAATTTTATTAACTGATGTAAATAAACACAGTTAAATGACCATGACTGCACTTTTGATCAATTTGTAGTACTTTACTGACACCAGATGAAAAAAAGGGGGGTCAATATTCCTTGACACTTCAATACCTTGGATTTTTTTAACTAAATTCATTGCAAAAATTGTTGGAAGTCTTTAAAGAAGTAGAACAAACAAGAAAAAATCAGCAAACAATGATCTTGATATTGAAAGTTTATGTTCCTGTAGCTCAAAATGAAATTTTCAAGTATTTTCTATCAAAGTCATACATTACAGTCAGTTTAAATTGAGCTGTGAAATTTTTATTATAAGTCGCATAATGCTCAGATAGGCTGTTTTAAACTACAAATTGACTAAGGATTAAGAATAAAGCAAAATAAAAGATTTCTAATCAACTTTTTTGTCTCTTTAAGCAAAATGCGGTGAAACATCAAAATCAGAAAACAATTGTTTTTTTTTGTCTTAACTGATCATTTGAGATAATAGTAGCCACATTTCAATCTTTTTGGGGGTAAAATGTCACATATTGCAAATTTAGAGCCTAAATCTTGAGTTTGTCCTATTTTTAGCTTTTCCCATCCTGACAATATGCTTTTATATAAAAAATGTCCTAAATAATGTTATAAATGCACAGAAAGTTATTCTGTGGTGTTAAACATTGAAACATAAGTTGTTTACTACCCCCAAAAACATTTTGTCATGCAGATTTAATGAAATTATTTGATTTTTACCCCTTATAGCATTGCGTCATACTATGTACTTGGCAGATAGCATAGCCTAATGTAAGCACTGCAGAAACTCACAAAAGCTCCATTTATTATTCCAAATGAAATTTGTATATCTTAAATTTTATTAACTGATGTAAATAAACACAGTTAAATGACCATGACTGCACTTTTGATCAATTTGTAGTACTTTACTGACACCAGATGAAAAAAAGGGGGGTCAATATTCCTTGACACTTCAATACCTTGGATTTTTTTAACTAAATTCATTGCAAAAATTGTTGGAAGTCTTTAAAGAAGTAGAACAAACAAGAAAAAATCAGCAAACAATGATCTTGATATTGAAAGTTTATGTTCCTGTAGCTCAAAATGAAATTTTCAAGTATTTTCTATCAAAGTCATACATTACAGTCAGTTTAAATTGAGCTGTGAAATTTTTATTATAAGTCGCATAATGCTCAGATAGGCTGTTTTAAACTACAAATTGACTAAGGATTAAGAATAAAGCAAAATAAAAGATTTCTAATCAACTTTTTTGTCTCTTTAAGCAAAATGCGGTGAAACATCAAAATCAGAAAACAATTGTTTTTTTTTGTCTTAACTGATCATTTGAGATAATAGTAGCCACATTTCAATCTTTTTGGGGGTAAAATGTCACATATTGCAAATTTAGAGCCTAAATCTTGAGTTTGTCCTATTTTTAGCTTTTCCCATCCTGACAATATGCTTTTATATAAAAAATGTCCTAAATAATGTTATAAATGCACAGAAAGTTATTCTGTGGTGTTAAACATTGAAACATAAGTTGTTTACTACCCCCAAAAACATTTTGTCATGCAGATTTAATGAAATTATTTGATTTTTACCCCTTATAGCATTGCGTCATACTATGTACTTGGCAGATAGCATAGCCTAATGTAAGCACTGCAGAAACTCACAAAAGCTCCATTTATTATTCCAAATGAAATTTGTATATCTTAAATTTTATTAACTGATGTAAATAAACACAGTTAAATGACCATGACTGCACTTTTGATCAATTTGTAGTACTTTACTGACACCAGATGAAAAAAAGGGGGGTCAATATTCCTTGACACTTCAATACCTTGGATTTTTTTAACTAAATTCATTGCAAAAATTGTTGGAAGTCTTTAAAGAAGTAGAACAAACAAGAAAAAATCAACAAACAATGATCTTGATATTGAAAGTTTATGTTCCTGTAGCTCAAAATGAAATTTTCAAGTATTTTCTATCAAAGTCATACATTACAGTCAGTTTAAATTGAGCTGTGAAATTTTTATTATAAGTCGCATAATGCTCAGATAGGCTGTTTTAAACTACAAATTGACTAAGGATTAAGAATAAAGCAAAATAAAAGATTTCTAATCAACTTTTTTGTCTCTTTAAGCAAAATGCGGTGAAACATCAAAATCAGAAAACAATTGTTTTTTTTTGTCTTAACTGATCATTTGAGATAATAGTAGCCACATTTCAATCTTTTTGGGGGTAAAATGTCACATATTGCAAATTTAGAGCCTAAATCTTGAGTTTGTCCTATTTTTAGCTTTTCCCATCCTGACAATATGCTTTTATATAAAAAATGTCCTAAATAATGTTATAAATGCACAGAAAGTTATTCTGTGGTGTTAAACATTGAAACATAAGTTGTTTACTACCCCCAAAAACATTTTGTCATGCAGATTTAATGAAATTATTTGATTTTTACCCCTTATAGCATTGCGTCATACTATGTACTTGGCAGATAGCATAGCCTAATGTAAGCACTGCAGAAACTCACAAAAGCTCCATTTATTATTCCAAATGAAATTTGTATATTTTAAATTTTATTAACTGATGTAAATAAACACAGTTAAATGACCATGACTGCACTTTTGATCAATTTGTAGTACTTTACTGACACCAGATGAAAAAAAGGGGGGTCAATATTCCTTGACACTTCAATACCTTGGATTTTTTTAACTAAATTCATTGCAAAAATTGTTGGAAGTCTTTAAAGAAGTAGAACAAACAAGAAAAAATCAGCAAACAATGATCTTGATATTGAAAGTTTATGTTCCTGTAGCTCAAAATGAAATTTTCAAGTATTTTCTATCAAAGTCATACATTACAGTCAGTTTAAATTGAGCTGTGAAATTTTTATTATAAGTCGCATAATGCTCAGATAGGCTGTTTTAAACTACAAATTGACTAAGGATTAAGAATAAAGCAAAATAAAAGATTTCTAATCAACTTTTTTGTCTCTTTAAGCAAAATGCGGTGAAACATCAAAATCAGAAAACAATTGTTTTTTTTTGTCTTAACTGATCATTTGAGATAATAGTAGCCACATTTCAATCTTTTTGGGGGTAAAATGTCACATATTGCAAATTTAGAGCCTAAATCTTGAGTTTGTCCTATTTTTAGCTTTTCCCATCCTGACAATATGCTTTTATATAAAAAATGTCCTAAATAATGTTATAAATGCACAGAAAGTTATTCTGTGGTGTTAAACATTGAAACATAAGTTGTTTACTACCCCCAAAAACATTTTGTCATGCAGATTTAATGAAATTATTTGATTTTTACCCCTTATAGCATTGCGTCATACTATGTACTTGGCAGATAGCATAGCCTAATGTAAGCACTGCAGAAACTCACAAAAGCTCCATTTATTATTCCAAATGAAATTTGTATATCTTAAATTTTATTAACTGATGTAAATAAACACAGTTAAATGACCATGACTGCACTTTTGATCAATTTGTAGTACTTTACTGACACCAGATGAAAAAAAGGGGGGTCAATATTCCTTGACACTTCAATACCTTGGATTTTTTTAACTAAATTCATTGCAAAAATTGTTGGAAGTCTTTAAAGAAGTAGAACAAACAAGAAAAAATCAGCAAACAATGATCTTGATATTGAAAGTTTATGTTCCTGTAGCTCAAAATGAAATTTTCAAGTATTTTCTATCAAAGTCATACATTACAGTCAGTTTAAATTGAGCTGTGAAATTTTTATTATAAGTCGCATAATGCTCAGATAGGCTGTTTTAAACTACAAATTGACTAAGGATTAAGAATAAAGCAAAATAAAAGATTTCTAATCAACTTTTTTGTCTCTTTAAGCAAAATGCGGTGAAACATCAAAATCAGAAAACAATTGTTTTTTTTTGTCTTAACTGATCATTTGAGATAATAGTAGCCACATTTCAATCTTTTTGGGGGTAAAATGTCACATATTGCAAATTTAGAGCCTAAATCTTGAGTTTGTCCTATTTTTAGCTTTTCCCATCCTGACAATATGCTTTTATATAAAAAATGTCCTAAATAATGTTATAAATGCACAGAAAGTTATTCTGTGGTGTTAAACATTGAAACATAAGTTGTTTACTACCCCCAAAAACATTTTGTCATGCAGATTTAATGAAATTATTTGATTTTTACCCCTTATAGCATTGCGTCATACTATGTACTTGGCAGATAGCATAGCCTAATGTAAGCACTGCAGAAACTCACAAAAGCTCCATTTATTATTCCAAATGAAATTTGTATATCTTAAATTTTATTAACTGATGTAAATAAACACAGTTAAATGACCATGACTGCACTTTTGATCAATTTGTAGTACTTTACTGACACCAGATGAAAAAAAGGGGGGTCAATATTCCTTGACACTTCAATACCTTGGATTTTTTTAACTAAATTCATTGCAAAAATTGTTGGAAGTCTTTAAAGAAGTAGAACAAACAAGAAAAAATCAGCAAACAATGATCTTGATATTGAAAGTTTATGTTCCTGTAGCTCAAAATGAAATTTTCAAGTATTTTCTATCAAAGTCATACATTACAGTCAGTTTAAATTGAGCTGTGAAATTTTTATTATAAGTCGCATAATGCTCAGATAGGCTGTTTTAAACTACAAATTGACTAAGGATTAAGAATAAAGCAAAATAAAAGATTTCTAATCAACTTTTTTGTCTCTTTAGGTGTCATACCACCAATTACTCCCTCAAATTTAGAACGTATGTGAAAGTAGGCCTACTCGGACAAAAAAAAGTGCATTTGATGTCATTGTTCACCTAAACTAACTGACAAATTTGCAGAAATGAAAGTTTTGTTGATAGAGAAATATATTAAGACCATTTTGAGCTAAAATTTACCTGTCTATGAGTTTGCATTAAAAATTGAGGATTAATGCGCTCCATAGTATACTAATTTAAGATTTCCAGAAAACCAGGGGTTATTTTTAGTGGTACCTCCTTTCGGAAGCTCTCTGCTTTCTTATATGATTTTGAATGTATGTTGAAAATTGGCATGCAGAAAGGTGACACCTGTACAATTCAGGATATACCTAGTTTCTATGAAGTTAAACTTAAGGTAAAATATTTAGAAAGCTGTGAAAATTGCAATATTTGGTTGAACAGATAGGGACTTTTAATTGGTGGTATGACACCTTTAAGCAAAATGCGGTGAAACATCAAAATCAGAAAACAATTGTTTTTTTTTGTCTTAACTGATCATTTGAGATAATAGTAGCCACATTTCAATCTTTTTGGGGGTAAAATGTCACATATTGCAAATTTAGAGCCTAAATCTTGAGTTTGTCCTATTTTTAGCTTTTCCCATCCTGACAATATGCTTTTATATAAAAAATGTCCTAAATAATGTTATAAATGCACAGAAAGTTATTCTGTGGTGTTAAACATTGAAACATAAGTTGTTTACTACCCCCAAAAACATTTTGTCATGCAGATTTAATGAAATTATTTGATTTTTACCCCTTATAGCATTGCGTCATACTATGTACTTGGCAGATAGCATAGCCTAATGTAAGCACTGCAGAAACTCACAAAAGCTCCATTTATTATTCCAAATGAAATTTGTATATCTTAAATTTTATTAACTGATGTAAATAAACACAGTTAAATGACCATGACTGCACTTTTGATCAATTTGTAGTACTTTACTGACACCAGATGAAAAAAAGGGGGGTCAATATTCCTTGACACTTCAATACCTTGGATTTTTTTAACTAAATTCATTGCAAAAATTGTTGGAAGTCTTTAAAGAAGTAGAACAAACAAGAAAAAATCAGCAAACAATGATCTTGATATTGAAAGTTTATGTTCCTGTAGCTCAAAATGAAATTTTCAAGTATTTTCTATCAAAGTCATACATTACAGTCAGTTTAAATTGAGCTGTGAAATTTTTATTATAAGTCGCATAATGCTCAGATAGGCTGTTTTAAACTACAAATTGACTAAGGATTAAGAATAAAGCAAAATAAAAGATTTCTAATCAACTTTTTTGTCTCTTTAGGTGTCATACCACCAATTACTCCCTCAAATTTAGAACGTATGTGAAAGTAGGCCTACTCGGACAAAAAAAAGTGCATTTGATGTCATTGTTCACCTAAACTAACTGACAAATTTGCAGAAATGAAAGTTTTGTTGATAGAGAAATATATTAAGACCATTTTGAGCTAAAATTTACCTGTCTATGAGTTTGCATTAAAAATTGAGGATTAATGCGCTCCATAGTATACTAATTTAAGATTTCCAGAAAACCAGGGGTTATTTTTAGTGGTACCTCCTTTCGGAAGCTCTCTGCTTTCTTATATGATTTTGAATGTATGTTGAAAATTGGCATGCAGAAAGGTGACACCTGTACAATTCAGGATATACCTAGTTTCTATGAAGTTAAACTTAAGGTAAAATATTTAGAAAGCTGTGAAAATTGCAATATTTGGTTGAACAGATAGGGACTTTTAATTGGTGGTATGACACTTTAAGCAAAATGCGGTGAAACATCAAAATCAGAAAACAATTGTTTTTTTTTGTCTTAACTGATCATTTGAGATAATAGTAGCCACATTTCAATCTTTTTGGGGGTAAAATGTCACATATTGCAAATTTAGAGCCTAAATCTTGAGTTTGTCCTATTTTTAGCTTTTCCCATCCTGACAATATGCTTTTATATAAAAAATGTCCTAAATAATGTTATAAATGCACAGAAAGTTATTCTGTGGTGTTAAACATTGAAACATAAGTTGTTTACTACCCCCAAAAACATTTTGTCATGCAGATTTAATGAAATTATTTGATTTTTACCCCTTATAGCATTGCGTCATACTATGTACTTGGCAGATAGCATAGCCTAATGTAAGCACTGCAGAAACTCACAAAAGCTCCATTTATTATTCCAAATGAAATTTGTATATCTTAAATTTTATTAACTGATGTAAATAAACACAGTTAAATGACCATGACTGCACTTTTGATCAATTTGTAGTACTTTACTGACACCAGATGAAAAAAAGGGGGGTCAATATTCCTTGACACTTCAATACCTTGGATTTTTTTAACTAAATTCATTGCAAAAATTGTTGGAATCTTTAAAGAAGTAGAACAAACAAGAAAAAATCAGCAAACAATGATCTTGATATTGAAAGTTTATGTTCCTGTAGCTCAAAATGAAATTTTCAAGTATTTTCTATCAAAGTCATACATTACAGTCAGTTTAAATTGAGCTGTGAAATTTTTATTATAAGTCGCATAATGCTCAGATAGGCTGTTTTAAACTACAAATTGACTAAGGATTAAGAATAAAGCAAAATAAAAGATTTCTAATCAACTTTTTTGTCTCTTTAAGCAAAATGCGGTGAAACATCAAAATCAGAAAACAATTGTTTTTTTTTGTCTTAACTGATCATTTGAGATAATAGTAGCCACATTTCAATCTTTTTGGGGGTAAAATGTCACATATTGCAAATTTAGAGCCTAAATCTTGAGTTTGTCCTATTTTTAGCTTTTCCCATCCTGACAATATGCTTTTATATAAAAAATGTCCTAAATAATGTTATAAATGCACAGAAAGTTATTCTGTGGTGTTAAACATTGAAACATAAGTTGTTTACTACCCCCAAAAACATTTTGTCATGCAGATTTAATGAAATTATTTGATTTTTACCCCTTATAGCATTGCGTCATACTATGTACTTGGCAGATAGCATAGCCTAATGTAAGCACTGCAGAAACTCACAAAAGCTCCATTTATTATTCCAAATGAAATTTGTATATCTTAAATTTTATTAACTGATGTAAATAAACACAGTTAAATGACCATGACTGCACTTTTGATCAATTTGTAGTACTTTACTGACACCAGATGAAAAAAAGGGGGGTCAATATTCCTTGACACTTCAATACCTTGGATTTTTTTAACTAAATTCATTGCAAAAATTGTTGGAAGTCTTTAAAGAAGTAGAACAAACAAGAAAAAATCAGCAAACAATGATCTTGATATTGAAAGTTTATGTTCCTGTAGCTCAAAATGAAATTTTCAAGTATTTTCTATCAAAGTCATACATTACAGTCAGTTTAAATTGAGCTGTGAAATTTTTATTATAAGTCGCATAATGCTCAGATAGGCTGTTTTAAACTACAAATTGACTAAGGATTAAGAATAAAGCAAAATAAAAGATTTCTAATCAACTTTTTTGTCTCTTTAAGCAAAATGCGGTGAAACATCAAAATCAGAAAACAATTGTTTTTTTTTGTCTTAACTGATCATTTGAGATAATAGTAGCCACATTTCAATCTTTTTGGGGGTAAAATGTCACATATTGCAAATTTAGAGCCTAAATCTTGAGTTTGTCCTATTTTTAGCTTTTCCCATCCTGACAATATGCTTTTATATAAAAAATGTCCTAAATAATGTTATAAATGCACAGAAAGTTATTCTGTGGTGTTAAACATTGAAACATAAGTTGTTTACTACCCCCAAAAACATTTTGTCATGCAGATTTAATGAAATTATTTGATTTTTACCCCTTATAGCATTGCGTCATACTATGTACTTGGCAGATAGCATAGCCTAATGTAAGCACTGCAGAAACTCACAAAAGCTCCATTTATTATTCCAAATGAAATTTGTATATCTTAAATTTTATTAACTGATGTAAATAAACACAGTTAAATGACCATGACTGCACTTTTGATCAATTTGTAGTACTTTACTGACACCAGATGAAAAAAAGGGGGGTCAATATTCCTTGACACTTCAATACCTTGGATTTTTTTAACTAAATTCATTGCAAAAATTGTTGGAAGTCTTTAAAGAAGTAGAACAAACAAGAAAAAATCAGCAAACAATGATCTTGATATTGAAAGTTTATGTTCCTGTAGCTCAAAATGAAATTTTCAAGTATTTTCTATCAAAGTCATACATTACAGTCAGTTTAAATTGAGCTGTGAAATTTTTATTATAAGTCGCATAATGCTCAGATAGGCTGTTTTAAACTACAAATTGACTAAGGATTAAGAATAAAGCAAAATAAAAGATTTCTAATCAACTTTTTTGTCTCTTTAAGCAAAATGCGGTGAAACATCAAAATCAGAAAACAATTGTTTTTTTTTGTCTTAACTGATCATTTGAGATAATAGTAGCCACATTTCAATCTTTTTGGGGGTAAAATGTCACATATTGCAAATTTAGAGCCTAAATCTTGAGTTTGTCCTATTTTTAGCTTTTCCCATCCTGACAATATGCTTTTATATAAAAAATGTCCTAAATAATGTTATAAATGCACAGAAAGTTATTCTGTGGTGTTAAACATTGAAACATAAGTTGTTTACTACCCCCAAAAACATTTTGTCATGCAGATTTAATGAAATTATTTGATTTTTACCCCTTATAGCATTGCGTCATACTATGTACTTGGCAGATAGCATAGCCTAATGTAAGCACTGCAGAAACTCACAAAAGCTCCATTTATTATTCCAAATGAAATTTGTATATCTTAAATTTTATTAACTGATGTAAATAAACACAGTTAAATGACCATGACTGCACTTTTGATCAATTTGTAGTACTTTACTGACACCAGATGAAAAAAAGGGGGGTCAATATTCCTTGACACTTCAATACCTTGGATTTTTTTAACTAAATTCATTGCAAAAATTGTTGGAAGTCTTTAAAGAAGTAGAACAAACAAGAAAAAATCAGCAAACAATGATCTTGATATTGAAAGTTTATGTTCCTGTAGCTCAAAATGAAATTTTCAAGTATTTTCTATCAAAGTCATACATTACAGTCAGTTTAAATTGAGCTGTGAAATTTTTATTATAAGTCGCATAATGCTCAGATAGGCTGTTTTAAACTACAAATTGACTAAGGATTAAGAATAAAGCAAAATAAAAGATTTCTAATCAACTTTTTTGTCTCTTTAAGCAAAATGCGGTGAAACATCAAAATCAGAAAACAATTGTTTTTTTTTGTCTTAACTGATCATTTGAGATAATAGTAGCCACATTTCAATCTTTTTGGGGGTAAAATGTCACATATTGCAAATTTAGAGCCTAAATCTTGAGTTTGTCCTATTTTTAGCTTTTCCCATCCTGACAATATGCTTTTATATAAAAAATGTCCTAAATAATGTTATAAATGCACAGAAAGTTATTCTGTGGTGTTAAACATTGAAACATAAGTTGTTTACTACCCCCAAAAACATTTTGTCATGCAGATTTAATGAAATTATTTGATTTTTACCCCTTATAGCATTGCGTCATACTATGTACTTGGCAGATAGCATAGCCTAATGTAAGCACTGCAGAAACTCACAAAAGCTCCATTTATTATTCCAAATGAAATTTGTATATCTTAAATTTTATTAACTGATGTAAATAAACACAGTTAAATGACCATGACTGCACTTTTGATCAATTTGTAGTACTTTACTGACACCAGATGAAAAAAAGGGGGGTCAATATTCCTTGACACTTCAATACCTTGGATTTTTTTAACTAAATTCATTGCAAAAATTGTTGGAAGTCTTTAAAGAAGTAGAACAAACAAGAAAAAATCAGCAAACAATGATCTTGATATTGAAAGTTTATGTTCCTGTAGCTCAAAATGAAATTTTCAAGTATTTTCTATCAAAGTCATACATTACAGTCAGTTTAAATTGAGCTGTGAAATTTTTATTATAAGTCGCATAATGCTCAGATAGGCTGTTTTAAACTACAAATTGACTAAGGATTAAGAATAAAGCAAAATAAAAGATTTCTAATCAACTTTTTTGTCTCTTTAAGCAAAATGCGGTGAAACATCAAAATCAGAAAACAATTGTTTTTTTTTGTCTTAACTGATCATTTGAGATAATAGTAGCCACATTTCAATCTTTTTGGGGGTAAAATGTCACATATTGCAAATTTAGAGCCTAAATCTTGAGTTTGTCCTATTTTTAGCTTTTCCCATCCTGACAATATGCTTTTATATAAAAAATGTCCTAAATAATGTTATAAATGCACAGAAAGTTATTCTGTGGTGTTAAACATTGAAACATAAGTTGTTTACTACCCCCAAAAACATTTTGTCATGCAGATTTAATGAAATTATTTGATTTTTACCCCTTATAGCATTGCGTCATACTATGTACTTGGCAGATAGCATAGCCTAATGTAAGCACTGCAGAAACTCACAAAAGCTCCATTTATTATTCCAAATGAAATTTGTATATCTTAAATTTTATTAACTGATGTAAATAAACACAGTTAAATGACCATGACTGCACTTTTGATCAATTTGTAGTACTTTACTGACACCAGATGAAAAAAAGGGGGGTCAATATTCCTTGACACTTCAATACCTTGGATTTTTTTAACTAAATTCATTGCAAAAATTGTTGGAAGTCTTTAAAGAAGTAGAACAAACAAGAAAAAATCAGCAAACAATGATCTTGATATTGAAAGTTTATGTTCCTGTAGCTCAAAATGAAATTTTCAAGTATTTTCTATCAAAGTCATACATTACAGTCAGTTTAAATTGAGCTGTGAAATTTTTATTATAAGTCGCATAATGCTCAGATAGGCTGTTTTAAACTACAAATTGACTAAGGATTAAGAATAAAGCAAAATAAAAGATTTCTAATCAACTTTTTTGTCTCTTTAAGCAAAATGCGGTGAAACATCAAAATCAGAAAACAATTGTTTTTTTTTGTCTTAACTGATCATTTGAGATAATAGTAGCCACATTTCAATCTTTTTGGGGGTAAAATGTCACATATTGCAAATTTAGAGCCTAAATCTTGAGTTTGTCCTATTTTTAGCTTTTCCCATCCTGACAATATGCTTTTATATAAAAAATGTCCTAAATAATGTTATAAATGCACAGAAAGTTATTCTGTGGTGTTAAACATTGAAACATAAGTTGTTTACTACCCCCAAAAACATTTTGTCATGCAGATTTAATGAAATTATTTGATTTTTACCCCTTATAGCATTGCGTCATACTATGTACTTGGCAGATAGCATAGCCTAATGTAAGCACTGCAGAAACTCACAAAAGCTCCATTTATTATTCCAAATGAAATTTGTATATCTTAAATTTTATTAACTGATGTAAATAAACACAGTTAAATGACCATGACTGCACTTTTGATCAATTTGTAGTACTTTACTGACACCAGATGAAAAAAAGGGGGGTCAATATTCCTTGACACTTCAATACCTTGGATTTTTTTAACTAAATTCATTGCAAAAATTGTTGGAAGTCTTTAAAGAAGTAGAACAAACAAGAAAAAATCAGCAAACAATGATCTTGATATTGAAAGTTTATGTTCCTGTAGCTCAAAATGAAATTTTCAAGTATTTTCTATCAAAGTCATACATTACAGTCAGTTTAAATTGAGCTGTGAAATTTTTATTATAAGTCGCATAATGCTCAGATAGGCTGTTTTAAACTACAAATTGACTAAGGATTAAGAATAAAGCAAAATAAAAGATTTCTAATCAACTTTTTTGTCTCTTTAAGCAAAATGCGGTGAAACATCAAAATCAGAAAACAATTGTTTTTTTTTGTCTTAACTGATCATTTGAGATAATAGTAGCCACATTTCAATCTTTTTGGGGGTAAAATGTCACATATTGCAAATTTAGAGCCTAAATCTTGAGTTTGTCCTATTTTTAGCTTTTCCCATCCTGACAATATGCTTTTATATAAAAAATGTCCTAAATAATGTTATAAATGCACAGAAAGTTATTCTGTGGTGTTAAACATTGAAACATAAGTTGTTTACTACCCCCAAAAACATTTTGTCATGCAGATTTAATGAAATTATTTGATTTTTACCCCTTATAGCATTGCGTCATACTATGTACTTGGCAGATAGCATAGCCTAATGTAAGCACTGCAGAAACTCACAAAAGCTCCATTTATTATTCCAAATGAAATTTGTATATCTTAAATTTTATTAACTGATGTAAATAAACACAGTTAAATGACCATGACTGCACTTTTGATCAATTTGTAGTACTTTACTGACACCAGATGAAAAAAAGGGGGGTCAATATTCCTTGACACTTCAATACCTTGGATTTTTTTAACTAAATTCATTGCAAAAATTGTTGGAAGTCTTTAAAGAAGTAGAACAAACAAGAAAAAATCAGCAAACAATGATCTTGATATTGAAAGTTTATGTTCCTGTAGCTCAAAATGAAATTTTCAAGTATTTTCTATCAAAGTCATACATTACAGTCAGTTTAAATTGAGCTGTGAAATTTTTATTATAAGTCGCATAATGCTCAGATAGGCTGTTTTAAACTACAAATTGACTAAGGATTAAGAATAAAGCAAAATAAAAGATTTCTAATCAACTTTTTTGTCTCTTTAAGCAAAATGCGGTGAAACATCAAAATCAGAAAACAATTGTTTTTTTTTGTCTTAACTGATCATTTGAGATAATAGTAGCCACATTTCAATCTTTTTGGGGGTAAAATGTCACATATTGCAAATTTAGAGCCTAAATCTTGAGTTTGTCCTATTTTTAGCTTTTCCCATCCTGACAATATGCTTTTATATAAAAAATGTCCTAAATAATGTTATAAATGCACAGAAAGTTATTCTGTGGTGTTAAACATTGAAACATAAGTTGTTTACTACCCCCAAAAACATTTTGTCATGCAGATTTAATGAAATTATTTGATTTTTACCCCTTATAGCATTGCGTCATACTATGTACTTGGCAGATAGCATAGCCTAATGTAAGCACTGCAGAAACTCACAAAAGCTCCATTTATTATTCCAAATGAAATTTGTATATCTTAAATTTTATTAACTGATGTAAATAAACACAGTTAAATGACCATGACTGCACTTTTGATCAATTTGTAGTACTTTACTGACACCAGATGAAAAAAAGGGGGGTCAATATTCCTTGACACTTCAATACCTTGGATTTTTTTAACTAAATTCATTGCAAAAATTGTTGGAAGTCTTTAAAGAAGTAGAACAAACAAGAAAAAATCAGCAAACAATGATCTTGATATTGAAAGTTTATGTTCCTGTAGCTCAAAATGAAATTTTCAAGTATTTTCTATCAAAGTCATACATTACAGTCAGTTTAAATTGAGCTGTGAAATTTTTATTATAAGTCGCATAATGCTCAGATAGGCTGTTTTAAACTACAAATTGACTAAGGATTAAGAATAAAGCAAAATAAAAGATTTCTAATCAACTTTTTTGTCTCTTTAAGCAAAATGCGGTGAAACATCAAAATCAGAAAACAATTGTTTTTTTTTGTCTTAACTGATCATTTGAGATAATAGTAGCCACATTTCAATCTTTTTGGGGGTAAAATGTCACATATTGCAAATTTAGAGCCTAAATCTTGAGTTTGTCCTATTTTTAGCTTTTCCCATCCTGACAATATGCTTTTATATAAAAAATGTCCTAAATAATGTTATAAATGCACAGAAAGTTATTCTGTGGTGTTAAACATTGAAACATAAGTTGTTTACTACCCCCAAAAACATTTTGTCATGCAGATTTAATGAAATTATTTGATTTTTACCCCTTATAGCATTGCGTCATACTATGTACTTGGCAGATAGCATAGCCTAATGTAAGCACTGCAGAAACTCACAAAAGCTCCATTTATTATTCCAAATGAAATTTGTATATCTTAAATTTTATTAACTGATGTAAATAAACACAGTTAAATGACCATGACTGCACTTTTGATCAATTTGTAGTACTTTACTGACACCAGATGAAAAAAAGGGGGGTCAATATTCCTTGACACTTCAATACCTTGGATTTTTTTAACTAAATTCATTGCAAAAATTGTTGGAAGTCTTTAAAGAAGTAGAACAAACAAGAAAAAATCAGCAAACAATGATCTTGATATTGAAAGTTTATGTTCCTGTAGCTCAAAATGAAATTTTCAAGTATTTTCTATCAAAGTCATACATTACAGTCAGTTTAAATTGAGCTGTGAAATTTTTATTATAAGTCGCATAATGCTCAGATAGGCTGTTTTAAACTACAAATTGACTAAGGATTAAGAATAAAGCAAAATAAAAGATTTCTAATCAACTTTTTTGTCTCTTTAAGCAAAATGCGGTGAAACATCAAAATCAGAAAACAATTGTTTTTTTTTGTCTTAACTGATCATTTGAGATAATAGTAGCCACATTTCAATCTTTTTGGGGGTAAAATGTCACATATTGCAAATTTAGAGCCTAAATCTTGAGTTTGTCCTATTTTTAGCTTTTCCCATCCTGACAATATGCTTTTATATAAAAAATGTCCTAAATAATGTTATAAATGCACAGAAAGTTATTCTGTGGTGTTAAACATTGAAACATAAGTTGTTTACTACCCCCAAAAACATTTTGTCATGCAGATTTAATGAAATTATTTGATTTTTACCCCTTATAGCATTGCGTCATACTATGTACTTGGCAGATAGCATAGCCTAATGTAAGCACTGCAGAAACTCACAAAAGCTCCATTTATTATTCCAAATGAAATTTGTATATCTTAAATTTTATTAACTGATGTAAATAAACACAGTTAAATGACCATGACTGCACTTTTGATCAATTTGTAGTACTTTACTGACACCAGATGAAAAAAAGGGGGGTCAATATTCCTTGACACTTCAATACCTTGGATTTTTTTAACTAAATTCATTGCAAAAATTGTTGGAAGTCTTTAAAGAAGTAGAACAAACAAGAAAAAATCAGCAAACAATGATCTTGATATTGAAAGTTTATGTTCCTGTAGCTCAAAATGAAATTTTCAAGTATTTTCTATCAAAGTCATACATTACAGTCAGTTTAAATTGAGCTGTGAAATTTTTATTATAAGTCGCATAATGCTCAGATAGGCTGTTTTAAACTACAAATTGACTAAGGATTAAGAATAAAGCAAAATAAAAGATTTCTAATCAACTTTTTTGTCTCTTTAAGCAAAATGCGGTGAAACATCAAAATCAGAAAACAATTGTTTTTTTTTGTCTTAACTGATCATTTGAGATAATAGTAGCCACATTTCAATCTTTTTGGGGGTAAAATGTCACATATTGCAAATTTAGAGCCTAAATCTTTTTTTTTTGTAATATATATTTTATTATTTTCATATCATTTTCAAATCTCATCTACAAATAAAGATGTACAAACAAATTATTCTGCTATAAATCCTAAACATATGGTTTACCATACTTGTTATAAATTATAAAATACATTGTACAAAGAATACAGAATACATCTGTATTGAGCTCTATTTCTTGATAATATTATTAATGTTTGACCATTTTTCTTTTATTCTTTTTGCTTTATTGGTAGAGCACAAATTCATAGAGACCATGTCAACCCTATAATAATATTTAAGCCATTCAATTGCTTCAGCAACAGATGGGACTGTAAATCTAACTCTACATAAATAAACATATCTCTTCAATATCAGAATACATGTATTAAGAATATCTTTAAATAGGTGATAATTAACACCCAAGATTATACTTGATAAGGTTGGGAGAAAGCTTACATTACATACATCTTCTAACTTTTGAAAAAAATTAAGCCAGAATGTTCGAACGTATCTACATTCAAAAAAGAGGTGTATGTATGTTTCTTTAGTTTCTGTACAAAAAGTGCACAGTTCTGTTTCACTATATTTACACTTCATAAGTAAAACATTTGTTCCTATAATTCTATGAAGTAATCTGTATTGAAATGCCCTTAATGTGGGATCTTCAGTAATAAGTAAAGGAAGACTAAAAAAATAATTCCATTCTTCGGCCACAATATCTATTCCCAATTTTATTTTCCATTTCTCTTGTATGCGTGATGGGGTTTCCTTTATTTTATCTAGAAAAATTTTATACAAATGTTTTGATACTTTATCAACTGTTTTTATGGCGGTAACAATTTTGTGACTGACAGTATTTAGTTTGAAAAATACTTGTGAATGAATAATATTCTTCCATTCCTTTGGAAGAGCCAAGATTAGTCCATAGAACTCTAAGAAAGTTGTTTTTATATTATAATTTCTAATAAATTCATCATAATTGTAAAATTCTCCATTTTCCTTAATGAGATCATTTATGAAAAATACATTATTCTGTATCCACCTTTTATAAAAAGCTGTTTTTCCATCAATCATAATATTTTCATTTAAAAACAATGGTTGAGACAAGATATCACTTGGGGCTGTGGTCAGAGGTTCACACAGTGAGGCAAATGATGAAATTACATTTTGCCAAAAAGGGTTAAATTCTTTTTTAATTTCATTGAGTGCTGATTTTGATAAATGCCACATATTTTCTCCACCATTCATTTCAAGGTGATCTGCCAATAGAACTTTCCATGAGGAATAATTTGTGGGGTCTAAAACTTTTTTAACCCATGATAACTTAAGTGATTTTATAAATGATTCAATATGTGGCATTTTTACACCACCATCCTCGTAATTTGAGATAAGTATATTTCTTTTAATTTTGTCCCCTTTACCATCCCATACAAATCTGTATAGCATAGCTTGTAACTGCTTTAATATATCTGGGGATGGATCTGGTAAAACAGTAAAACATTGAATTAGAATTGGTAGGGCGAGAGTTTTCACAACTACAATTTTCCCATATATAGTAATATTTCTGAATGACCAATCACTTAAAAGATTTTTTACTTTTTGAATTTTTTCTAAATAATTATCAACACATATATCAACTTTTGACAAACAATATTGAATGCCTAGGAGTTTGAAATTTCCTGAATGGTTCCATATTATTGTTTTATTTGTGTTTAGCTCCTCACCACAGCCCCTTTTTGCCCCAATCCATATAACTTGGGTTTTTTCAAAATTAGCCTTCAAACCAGAGCATGAGTAAAACAAGTCTATCTTATTTAGAGCACTGTTGAGAGATTCTTCACTATCATCCAGGATCAAAGTCGAATCATCAGCATACTGACTGAGTAAAAATTCAGAGTTTTTAATCTTTATACCATTAATGTTGTTGTCATATTTTATTGATGCACTAAGCAGTTCCAAACATAAAATAAAAAGATAGGGAGACAGTGGATCCCCTTGTCGTACCCCCCTCTCTATTACAAAAAAATCAGATAGATAGCCATTATTTTGAATGCAACTTTTTGAATTGTAGTAAAGAGTTGTGAACCATTTCACTATTGTGTCACCAAAACCTAGAAATTTCAAGGTTTCACATATAAAGTTCCACTCAAGAGAGTCGAAAGCTTTTTCAAAGTCCAACAAAACAAGCAAGCCAGGAATATCTTCCTCATCTACTTTTTTCAAGAGGTCATATATAAGTCTTGTACACTCACCAATATATCTGCCTTTCATAAAGCCAGTTTGAGTTTCACTAATCAGGTGATCTAGGACTTTTTTAATTCTATTTGCAATACATGTTGATACTATTTTATAGTCTACATTAAGTAGTGAAATAGGTCGCCAATTTTTTAGAAAATGTTTTGGTTTACCATCTTTGGGTAGACAGGTAATAACACCTTGTGTTTGTGAAATTGATAATTTACCTCCTTGAAATGCTTCTTTGAAAGAACGCAGTAGGAAAGGATTAATGTCGTGCCAAAAAAATTTATAAAACTCAGTTGTAAAACCATCCAGACCGGGAGATTTTCCATTTTTCATATTTTTTAATGCATTATGAATTTCTGAGCTTTTTAGTTCCCCCTCTAAATTAATATTTTGTTCATCAGAGAGAATTTTTATAAATGGGTTTTCCAGAGAAAAGAAATTAGCTCTGTGTGTATTATTTATAAGTGTTTTCTTGGATGAATACAGATTCTCATAATATAACTTTTGTTCCGCACGAATTTTTGCTTGATCAGTGATAGTTTCACCATTATCTAAAGTTAATTTTTGAATTACTTTTTCAATATAATTTCTTTTCTCTAGATTACAGAAATATTTTGTACTTCTCTCTCCTTCAATTTGCCATTTTGCTTTTGCTCTCATTATTGCCCCTTTTATTCTAGATTCTCTTAAAGACCTTAACTGAAGTTCAATACGTGTAATTTCTTCCCTTTTATCATTTATATTTTCATTATTATTCAAATTGTTCAATTGATTTTCTAGTTCTTCTTCTTCCCTACTGCGTTCTTTCTTTTTAAAAGATGAGTAAGATATTGTTTTTCCTCGTATCATCAGTTTTAATGTTTCCCAAAACAGTTGGTCTGAAATGGAAAATTCTATTTCTTCCCTATTTTCAGAATCAACTATTTTATATTGATCAATACAATCAGCAATACAAGTTTTAGTATTAGCAATAAATTCTTTGTCGTATAATAAAGCATTGTTAAATTTCCACGTCCCTTTGCCTTTTTCATTTGTATTAAATTGAATGGACAGAGATACAGGTGAGTGATCAGACCTATATGCAACACCAATATCACACGAGGTTATCAGTGGTTGAAAATCAGATGAGACAAGGAAGTAGTCCAGTCTTGCCTGCTTCTTGTTAGGTCCTCTCCAGGAAAACCTCTTTTTCTCTGGGTATAATTCCCTATAAACATCAACCAGATCTATTTCTGACATCATTTCATTAACCTTTTTTTGGGCTTTAGGATTATTTTTATGCAAATAGTTTAAAGTATCCATATCATAATTTTGTGGTAAATTCCAATCACCCCCCACTATTACTGAAGTATTACCAAAATTTTCAATATCTCTTTGGAGTATTTCATAAAAAACTGGTTTGTCCTCATTGGGTCCATATACTACTGCTATTGTCATTCTATGATTGAAAATTTTTATATCTAGAATTGCATAGTTCCCGTCTTGATCCACTTTCTGTCCAAAAATTTCAAAAGAAAAAGTGCTTCTAAATAAGATAGCCACGCCCCTACTGCTCGTGGTATGCGACCCAAATATTATTTTATACCCCCATTCTGCTTGCCAATACTTTTCAAGTTCTTTTTTACAGTGAGTATCTACCAAGAAAACCATATCATAATTTTCTCTACATTTACTAAATATATCTCTTCTTTTAATTTTATCAGAAGACAGGCCTCTACAATTTATGCAACCAATTTTCAAACTACCCATATTTTATATCACTTACAATTGTAAAGGATGAATGATCTAAAATTATACAGTCAATAAACATATTCAGAGCAATACAAAAAAATAAAGTACAAATAAATAGAGAGAAATGAGAGTGACATAAAAATGCTTTTTTCCAACCATTTAAACAATAACTACCAAAAAGCTCCCGTTTCATGGTATTGCAGAAAATACAATTTAAATCAAATAAATTAAGTAACTAAGATACTTTGGGTTTCCTTCTTCCCCAGCCATTTATGTAAACAAAATATAGTTTTGTCTAAATCTTTTTAATTAATTTTTTTTTTTTTTTTTTTTTTTGTCGGTTTTCTTCAAGCCTCTAAAAGAACAGGTTTTTTTTAACCTTAAATATGGTGTAAAATCTATTTCCCAGTTAATTTAAATAATGTTTGATTAAGGTTCGGAAGTTTGAATTGAGTATTTGTTATTTTTGACAGGGGTGCCCCCTTTTTTGTGGAAAGCAGATAACTATTTGCTTGTGACTTGTCTCTCAGGTTGACATGTTTTTTTTTTAAAGATACTAGAGTTTATAAATACTCTTTAGTGACATGTTACTTATATTTAGGGCTCTTTGAAAAAGGGAAAAAGTGCAACATGTGGTGATATGTATCTTGACATGTGGATTTATGATCTACCGCCGGTGACCACGTTTACAACTTATAAAAATATTTTCACCAATTGGACAAGTTCAAACAGGTTACGTAACTGGATTACCTTATGCCTAAATACTCTCGAAAGGCACATATTGTGTATTTATTTAGTTTAGAGTAGGCAATATTACTGTAATGAATCTATCAGTGTTTATGTCTGATTAGCTTGCACGAGTCAAAACATCCGGTTTTGTTTGCGCATGTCTACCTGGAATACCTAATATGCAAATTAGCCATGTGCAGATTGACCGGGACATTCAATTAACAACATAGAAAAAAAAACCGAATTTAGAGATTTTCAAAATACACAATGGCAAAAAAACACAAAAAAAAACAAAGTTATAACATACAATAATACTAAAAAGATATACTATGAGTGTTAAAATGAGTTTTTTTTATAATTCTTTGTTTAATTCAGTTAAAAGTTGTCATTGGGGTTTTTTTCACGAGAAGGTCTGCTAAAAGGTCTATGATGATCTCTTTTTTTTCAACATAACAAACGGATAATCTTTAATGTACACTAGATGGACGTTCCTCTGTTCAGATGAAGACAGTGCACGTCTTTCATTCAGAAGGTTAAATCTTAGTTTTGCAACAGACGGCGGCACATCGGGCACGACACTGTAACCACTTCCCCGTTTTAATTTCATTCCAGCAGCCAGAACGTCGTCTCGATCTATTAGGCTATTAAACCGTACAATGATCTTTCTCTTCTCCTTGTCGCTCTCTTTTCCTGGTAGCCTATGCACGGTCTGGAATAGCATTTTTTCTATGCGCTCCTTTGGTATCTCTAGAGTTTTTTCAAAGAAGGCCCGGACATAAACATCAGTCGCTTTAGGCATCTCGGTCAAGGGGGATCCCCTCACCCCACTTATTACCAGGTTCCATTTTCGGCCCCAATACTCCAGCTTTAGACGTTCTTTTTCTTCTGTTGATATTTTTTCCTCAATATCAGGGAGGAGTGTGTTATGGACATCTTTTATACTATCCTCCATGAGTTTAGCGTGAGATTCAAGGTTTTCTACATTGTCCCTTAGTACCTTGACCTCCGTTCTCAGAGTTTCAACATCCCCCTCTAATTTAAGGTGCAAACTTGCAAAGCATTCGGACACAGATTTTGATTCGTACATTTGTTTTAATGTCTCATACCTTTCTTGTTCCCTGGGGTCCATTGTATCAGCTGTTTCAGTCTAATACCGTCAAAATGTATTTCAGGTATTGGTTTCTATTCCGACCAGTGACCTCTGTTTACACGAGTACTTGAATTCGGTCCACTCGAATGATCTCAGTATAACTATAATGTTTGTGGCAATTAAAGAGTTTTTATCAGATAAATGTCATTAAAACAGACAGAGTTGTTTCTGGATCATCTATTGTTTTTATTTTAAGACCTAACTTATAACTCACATAACTTATTCACTGTGTTTTCAATAAAAACGGCGGAGAGTAGAAAAACACCACTTCATGCAATCGCCATGTTACCGGAAGTTTTTCTAGAGCCTAAATCTTGAGTTTGTCCTATTTTTAGCTTTTCCCATCCTGACAATATGCTTTTATATAAAAAATGTCCTAAATAATGTTATAAATGCACAGAAAGTTATTCTGTGGTGTTAAACATTGAAACATAAGTTGTTTACTACCCCCAAAAACATTTTGTCATGCAGATTTAATGAAATTATTTGATTTTTACCCCTTATAGCATTGCGTCATACTATGTACTTGGCAGATAGCATAGCCTAATGTAAGCACTGCAGAAACTCACAAAAGCTCCATTTATTATTCCAAATGAAATTTGTATATCTTAAATTTTATTAACTGATGTAAATAAACACAGTTAAATGACCATGACTGCACTTTTGATCAATTTGTAGTACTTTACTGACACCAGATGAAAAAAAGGGGGGTCAATATTCCTTGACACTTCAATACCTTGGATTTTTTTAACTAAATTCATTGCAAAAATTGTTGGAAGTCTTTAAAGAAGTAGAACAAACAAGAAAAAATCAGCAAACAATGATCTTGATATTGAAAGTTTATGTTCCTGTAGCTCAAAATGAAATTTTCAAGTATTTTCTATCAAAGTCATACATTACAGTCAGTTTAAATTGAGCTGTGAAATTTTTATTATAAGTCGCATAATGCTCAGATAGGCTGTTTTAAACTACAAATTGACTAAGGATTAAGAATAAAGCAAAATAAAAGATTTCTAATCAACTTTTTTGTCTCTTTAGGTGTCATACCACCAATTACTCCCTCAAATTTAGAACGTATGTGAAAGTAGGCCTACTCGGACAAAAAAAAGTGCATTTGATGTCATTGTTCACCTAAACTAACTGACAAATTTGCAGAAATGAAAGTTTTGTTGATAGAGAAATATATTAAGACCATTTTGAGCTAAAATTTACCTGTCTATGAGTTTGCATTAAAAATTGAGGATTAATGCGCTCCATAGTATACTAATTTAAGATTTCCAGAAAACCAGGGGTTATTTTTAGTGGTACCTCCTTTCGGAAGCTCTCTGCTTTCTTATATGATTTTGAATGTATGTTGAAAATTGGCATGCAGAAAGGTGACACCTGTACAATTCAGGATATACCTAGTTTCTATGAAGTTAAACTTAAGGTAAAATATTTAGAAAGCTGTGAAAATTGCAATATTTGGTTGAACAGATAGGGACTTTTAATTGGTGGTATGACACCTTTAAGCAAAATGCGGTGAAACATCAAAATCAGAAAACAATTGTTTTTTTTTGTCTTAACTGATCATTTGAGATAATAGTAGCCACATTTCAATCTTTTTGGGGGTAAAATGTCACATATTGCAAATTTAGAGCCTAAATCTTGAGTTTGTCCTATTTTTAGCTTTTCCCATCCTGACAATATGCTTTTATATAAAAAATGTCCTAAATAATGTTATAAATGCACAGAAAGTTATTCTGTGGTGTTAAACATTGAAACATAAGTTGTTTACTACCCCCAAAAACATTTTGTCATGCAGATTTAATGAAATTATTTGATTTTTACCCCTTATAGCATTGCGTCATACTATGTACTTGGCAGATAGCATAGCCTAATGTAAGCACTGCAGAAACTCACAAAAGCTCCATTTATTATTCCAAATGAAATTTGTATATCTTAAATTTTATTAACTGATGTAAATAAACACAGTTAAATGACCATGACTGCACTTTTGATCAATTTGTAGTACTTTACTGACACCAGATGAAAAAAAGGGGGGTCAATATTCCTTGACACTTCAATACCTTGGATTTTTTTAACTAAATTCATTGCAAAAATTGTTGGAAGTCTTTAAAGAAGTAGAACAAACAAG
The DNA here is from genome assembly GCF_965363235.1 of Mytilus galloprovincialis. NCBI lineage: Eukaryota > Metazoa > Mollusca > Bivalvia > Mytilida > Mytilidae > Mytilus > Mytilus galloprovincialis. The sequence continues at coordinate 90,445,363 of NC_134841.1, read as the reverse complement.
AAAAAATCAGCAAACAATGATCTTGATATTGAAAGTTTATGTTCCTGTAGCTCAAAATGAAATTTTCAAGTATTTTCTATCAAAGTCATACATTACAGTCAGTTTAAATTGAGCTGTGAAATTTTTATTATAAGTCGCATAATGCTCAGATAGGCTGTTTTAAACTACAAATTGACTAAGGATTAAGAATAAAGCAAAATAAAAGATTTCTAATCAACTTTTTTGTCTCTTTAAGCAAAATGCGGTGAAACATCAAAATCAGAAAACAATTGTTTTTTTTTGTCTTAACTGATCATTTGAGATAATAGTAGCCACATTTCAATCTTTTTGGGGGTAAAATGTCACATATTGCAAATTTAGAGCCTAAATCTTGAGTTTGTCCTATTTTTAGCTTTTCCCATCCTGACAATATGCTTTTATATAAAAAATGTCCTAAATAATGTTATAAATGCACAGAAAGTTATTCTGTGGTGTTAAACATTGAAACATAAGTTGTTTACTACCCCCAAAAACATTTTGTCATGCAGATTTAATGAAATTATTTGATTTTTACCCCTTATAGCATTGCGTCATACTATGTACTTGGCAGATAGCATAGCCTAATGTAAGCACTGCAGAAACTCACAAAAGCTCCATTTATTATTCCAAATGAAATTTGTATATCTTAAATTTTATTAACTGATGTAAATAAACACAGTTAAATGACCATGACTGCACTTTTGATCAATTTGTAGTACTTTACTGACACCAGATGAAAAAAAGGGGGGTCAATATTCCTTGACACTTCAATACCTTGGATTTTTTTAACTAAATTCATTGCAAAAATTGTTGGAAGTCTTTAAAGAAGTAGAACAAACAAGAAAAAATCAGCAAACAATGATCTTGATATTGAAAGTTTATGTTCCTGTAGCTCAAAATGAAATTTTCAAGTATTTTCTATCAAAGTCATACATTACAGTCAGTTTAAATTGAGCTGTGAAATTTTTATTATAAGTCGCATAATGCTCAGATAGGCTGTTTTAAACTACAAATTGACTAAGGATTAAGAATAAAGCAAAATAAAAGATTTCTAATCAACTTTTTTGTCTCTTTAAGCAAAATGCGGTGAAACATCAAAATCAGAAAACAATTGTTTTTTTTTGTCTTAACTGATCATTTGAGATAATAGTAGCCACATTTCAATCTTTTTGGGGGTAAAATGTCACATATTGCAAATTTAGAGCCTAAATCTTGAGTTTGTCCTATTTTTAGCTTTTCCCATCCTGACAATATGCTTTTATATAAAAAATGTCCTAAATAATGTTATAAATGCACAGAAAGTTATTCTGTGGTGTTAAACATTGAAACATAAGTTGTTTACTACCCCCAAAAACATTTTGTCATGCAGATTTAATGAAATTATTTGATTTTTACCCCTTATAGCATTGCGTCATACTATGTACTTGGCAGATAGCATAGCCTAATGTAAGCACTGCAGAAACTCACAAAAGCTCCATTTATTATTCCAAATGAAATTTGTATATCTTAAATTTTATTAACTGATGTAAATAAACACAGTTAAATGACCATGACTGCACTTTTGATCAATTTGTAGTACTTTACTGACACCAGATGAAAAAAAGGGGGGTCAATATTCCTTGACACTTCAATACCTTGGATTTTTTTAACTAAATTCATTGCAAAAATTGTTGGAAGTCTTTAAAGAAGTAGAACAAACAAGAAAAAATCAGCAAACAATGATCTTGATATTGAAAGTTTATGTTCCTGTAGCTCAAAATGAAATTTTCAAGTATTTTCTATCAAAGTCATACATTACAGTCAGTTTAAATTGAGCTGTGAAATTTTTATTATAAGTCGCATAATGCTCAGATAGGCTGTTTTAAACTACAAATTGACTAAGGATTAAGAATAAAGCAAAATAAAAGATTTCTAATCAACTTTTTTGTCTCTTTAAGCAAAATGCGGTGAAACATCAAAATCAGAAAACAATTGTTTTTTTTTGTCTTAACTGATCATTTGAGATAATAGTAGCCACATTTCAATCTTTTTGGGGGTAAAATGTCACATATTGCAAATTTAGAGCCTAAATCTTGAGTTTGTCCTATTTTTAGCTTTTCCCATCCTGACAATATGCTTTTATATAAAAAATGTCCTAAATAATGTTATAAATGCACAGAAAGTTATTCTGTGGTGTTAAACATTGAAACATAAGTTGTTTACTACCCCCAAAAACATTTTGTCATGCAGATTTAATGAAATTATTTGATTTTTACCCCTTATAGCATTGCGTCATACTATGTACTTGGCAGATAGCATAGCCTAATGTAAGCACTGCAGAAACTCACAAAAGCTCCATTTATTATTCCAAATGAAATTTGTATATCTTAAATTTTATTAACTGATGTAAATAAACACAGTTAAATGACCATGACTGCACTTTTGATCAATTTGTAGTACTTTACTGACACCAGATGAAAAAAAGGGGGGTCAATATTCCTTGACACTTCAATACCTTGGATTTTTTTAACTAAATTCATTGCAAAAATTGTTGGAAGTCTTTAAAGAAGTAGAACAAACAAGAAAAAATCAGCAAACAATGATCTTGATATTGAAAGTTTATGTTCCTGTAGCTCAAAATGAAATTTTCAAGTATTTTCTATCAAAGTCATACATTACAGTCAGTTTAAATTGAGCTGTGAAATTTTTATTATAAGTCGCATAATGCTCAGATAGGCTGTTTTAAACTACAAATTGACTAAGGATTAAGAATAAAGCAAAATAAAAGATTTCTAATCAACTTTTTTGTCTCTTTAAGCAAAATGCGGTGAAACATCAAAATCAGAAAACAATTGTTTTTTTTTGTCTTAACTGATCATTTGAGATAATAGTAGCCACATTTCAATCTTTTTGGGGGTAAAATGTCACATATTGCAAATTTAGAGCCTAAATCTTGAGTTTGTCCTATTTTTAGCTTTTCCCATCCTGACAATATGCTTTTATATAAAAAATGTCCTAAATAATGTTATAAATGCACAGAAAGTTATTCTGTGGTGTTAAACATTGAAACATAAGTTGTTTACTACCCCCAAAAACATTTTGTCATGCAGATTTAATGAAATTATTTGATTTTTACCCCTTATAGCATTGCGTCATACTATGTACTTGGCAGATAGCATAGCCTAATGTAAGCACTGCAGAAACTCACAAAAGCTCCATTTATTATTCCAAATGAAATTTGTATATCTTAAATTTTATTAACTGATGTAAATAAACACAGTTAAATGACCATGACTGCACTTTTGATCAATTTGTAGTACTTTACTGACACCAGATGAAAAAAAGGGGGGTCAATATTCCTTGACACTTCAATACCTTGGATTTTTTTAACTAAATTCATTGCAAAAATTGTTGGAAGTCTTTAAAGAAGTAGAACAAACAAGAAAAAATCAGCAAACAATGATCTTGATATTGAAAGTTTATGTTCCTGTAGCTCAAAATGAAATTTTCAAGTATTTTCTATCAAAGTCATACATTACAGTCAGTTTAAATTGAGCTGTGAAATTTTTATTATAAGTCGCATAATGCTCAGATAGGCTGTTTTAAACTACAAATTGACTAAGGATTAAGAATAAAGCAAAATAAAAGATTTCTAATCAACTTTTTTGTCTCTTTAAGCAAAATGCGGTGAAACATCAAAATCAGAAAACAATTGTTTTTTTTTGTCTTAACTGATCATTTGAGATAATAGTAGCCACATTTCAATCTTTTTGGGGGTAAAATGTCACATATTGCAAATTTAGAGCCTAAATCTTTTTTTTTTGTAATATATATTTTATTATTTTCATATCATTTTCAAATCTCATCTACAAATAAAGATGTACAAACAAATTATTCTGCTATAAATCCTAAACATATGGTTTACCATACTTGTTATAAATTATAAAATACATTGTACAAAGAATACAGAATACATCTGTATTGAGCTCTATTTCTTGATAATATTATTAATGTTTGACCATTTTTCTTTTATTCTTTTTGCTTTATTGGTAGAGCACAAATTCATAGAGACCATGTCAACCCTATAATAATATTTAAGCCATTCAATTGCTTCAGCAACAGATGGGACTGTAAATCTAACTCTACATAAATAAACATATCTCTTCAATATCAGAATACATGTATTAAGAATATCTTTAAATAGGTGATAATTAACACCCAAGATTATACTTGATAAGGTTGGGAGAAAGCTTACATTACATACATCTTCTAACTTTTGAAAAAAATTAAGCCAGAATGTTCGAACGTATCTACATTCAAAAAAGAGGTGTATGTATGTTTCTTTAGTTTCTGTACAAAAAGTGCACAGTTCTGTTTCACTATATTTACACTTCATAAGTAAAACATTTGTTCCTATAATTCTATGAAGTAATCTGTATTGAAATGCCCTTAATGTGGGATCTTCAGTAATAAGTAAAGGAAGACTAAAAAAATAATTCCATTCTTCGGCCACAATATCTATTCCCAATTTTATTTTCCATTTCTCTTGTATGCGTGATGGGGTTTCCTTTATTTTATCTAGAAAAATTTTATACAAATGTTTTGATACTTTATCAACTGTTTTTATGGCGGTAACAATTTTGTGACTGACAGTATTTAGTTTGAAAAATACTTGTGAATGAATAATATTCTTCCATTCCTTTGGAAGAGCCAAGATTAGTCCATAGAACTCTAAGAAAGTTGTTTTTATATTATAATTTCTAATAAATTCATCATAATTGTAAAATTCTCCATTTTCCTTAATGAGATCATTTATGAAAAATACATTATTCTGTATCCACCTTTTATAAAAAGCTGTTTTTCCATCAATCATAATATTTTCATTTAAAAACAATGGTTGAGACAAGATATCACTTGGGGCTGTGGTCAGAGGTTCACACAGTGAGGCAAATGATGAAATTACATTTTGCCAAAAAGGGTTAAATTCTTTTTTAATTTCATTGAGTGCTGATTTTGATAAATGCCACATATTTTCTCCACCATTCATTTCAAGGTGATCTGCCAATAGAACTTTCCATGAGGAATAATTTGTGGGGTCTAAAACTTTTTTAACCCATGATAACTTAAGTGATTTTATAAATGATTCAATATGTGGCATTTTTACACCACCATCCTCGTAATTTGAGATAAGTATATTTCTTTTAATTTTGTCCCCTTTACCATCCCATACAAATCTGTATAGCATAGCTTGTAACTGCTTTAATATATCTGGGGATGGATCTGGTAAAACAGTAAAACATTGAATTAGAATTGGTAGGGCGAGAGTTTTCACAACTACAATTTTCCCATATATAGTAATATTTCTGAATGACCAATCACTTAAAAGATTTTTTACTTTTTGAATTTTTTCTAAATAATTATCAACACATATATCAACTTTTGACAAACAATATTGAATGCCTAGGAGTTTGAAATTTCCTGAATGGTTCCATATTATTGTTTTATTTGTGTTTAGCTCCTCACCACAGCCCCTTTTTGCCCCAATCCATATAACTTGGGTTTTTTCAAAATTAGCCTTCAAACCAGAGCATGAGTAAAACAAGTCTATCTTATTTAGAGCACTGTTGAGAGATTCTTCACTATCATCCAGGATCAAAGTCGAATCATCAGCATACTGACTGAGTAAAAATTCAGAGTTTTTAATCTTTATACCATTAATGTTGTTGTCATATTTTATTGATGCACTAAGCAGTTCCAAACATAAAATAAAAAGATAGGGAGACAGTGGATCCCCTTGTCGTACCCCCCTCTCTATTACAAAAAAATCAGATAGATAGCCATTATTTTGAATGCAACTTTTTGAATTGTAGTAAAGAGTTGTGAACCATTTCACTATTGTGTCACCAAAACCTAGAAATTTCAAGGTTTCACATATAAAGTTCCACTCAAGAGAGTCGAAAGCTTTTTCAAAGTCCAACAAAACAAGCAAGCCAGGAATATCTTCCTCATCTACTTTTTTCAAGAGGTCATATATAAGTCTTGTACACTCACCAATATATCTGCCTTTCATAAAGCCAGTTTGAGTTTCACTAATCAGGTGATCTAGGACTTTTTTAATTCTATTTGCAATACATGTTGATACTATTTTATAGTCTACATTAAGTAGTGAAATAGGTCGCCAATTTTTTAGAAAATGTTTTGGTTTACCATCTTTGGGTAGACAGGTAATAACACCTTGTGTTTGTGAAATTGATAATTTACCTCCTTGAAATGCTTCTTTGAAAGAACGCAGTAGGAAAGGATTAATGTCGTGCCAAAAAAATTTATAAAACTCAGTTGTAAAACCATCCAGACCGGGAGATTTTCCATTTTTCATATTTTTTAATGCATTATGAATTTCTGAGCTTTTTAGTTCCCCCTCTAAATTAATATTTTGTTCATCAGAGAGAATTTTTATAAATGGGTTTTCCAGAGAAAAGAAATTAGCTCTGTGTGTATTATTTATAAGTGTTTTCTTGGATGAATACAGATTCTCATAATATAACTTTTGTTCCGCACGAATTTTTGCTTGATCAGTGATAGTTTCACCATTATCTAAAGTTAATTTTTGAATTACTTTTTCAATATAATTTCTTTTCTCTAGATTACAGAAATATTTTGTACTTCTCTCTCCTTCAATTTGCCATTTTGCTTTTGCTCTCATTATTGCCCCTTTTATTCTAGATTCTCTTAAAGACCTTAACTGAAGTTCAATACGTGTAATTTCTTCCCTTTTATCATTTATATTTTCATTATTATTCAAATTGTTCAATTGATTTTCTAGTTCTTCTTCTTCCCTACTGCGTTCTTTCTTTTTAAAAGATGAGTAAGATATTGTTTTTCCTCGTATCATCAGTTTTAATGTTTCCCAAAACAGTTGGTCTGAAATGGAAAATTCTATTTCTTCCCTATTTTCAGAATCAACTATTTTATATTGATCAATACAATCAGCAATACAAGTTTTAGTATTAGCAATAAATTCTTTGTCGTATAATAAAGCATTGTTAAATTTCCACGTCCCTTTGCCTTTTTCATTTGTATTAAATTGAATGGACAGAGATACAGGTGAGTGATCAGACCTATATGCAACACCAATATCACACGAGGTTATCAGTGGTTGAAAATCAGATGAGACAAGGAAGTAGTCCAGTCTTGCCTGCTTCTTGTTAGGTCCTCTCCAGGAAAACCTCTTTTTCTCTGGGTATAATTCCCTATAAACATCAACCAGATCTATTTCTGACATCATTTCATTAACCTTTTTTTGGGCTTTAGGATTATTTTTATGCAAATAGTTTAAAGTATCCATATCATAATTTTGTGGTAAATTCCAATCACCCCCCACTATTACTGAAGTATTACCAAAATTTTCAATATCTCTTTGGAGTATTTCATAAAAAACTGGTTTGTCCTCATTGGGTCCATATACTACTGCTATTGTCATTCTATGATTGAAAATTTTTATATCTAGAATTGCATAGTTCCCGTCTTGATCCACTTTCTGTCCAAAAATTTCAAAAGAAAAAGTGCTTCTAAATAAGATAGCCACGCCCCTACTGCTCGTGGTATGCGACCCAAATATTATTTTATACCCCCATTCTGCTTGCCAATACTTTTCAAGTTCTTTTTTACAGTGAGTATCTACCAAGAAAACCATATCATAATTTTCTCTACATTTACTAAATATATCTCTTCTTTTAATTTTATCAGAAGACAGGCCTCTACAATTTATGCAACCAATTTTCAAACTACCCATATTTTATATCACTTACAATTGTAAAGGATGAATGATCTAAAATTATACAGTCAATAAACATATTCAGAGCAATACAAAAAAATAAAGTACAAATAAATAGAGAGAAATGAGAGTGACATAAAAATGCTTTTTTCCAACCATTTAAACAATAACTACCAAAAAGCTCCCGTTTCATGGTATTGCAGAAAATACAATTTAAATCAAATAAATTAAGTAACTAAGATACTTTGGGTTTCCTTCTTCCCCAGCCATTTATGTAAACAAAATATAGTTTTGTCTAAATCTTTTTAATTAATTTTTTTTTTTTTTTTTTTTTTTGTCGGTTTTCTTCAAGCCTCTAAAAGAACAGGTTTTTTTTAACCTTAAATATGGTGTAAAATCTATTTCCCAGTTAATTTAAATAATGTTTGATTAAGGTTCGGAAGTTTGAATTGAGTATTTGTTATTTTTGACAGGGGTGCCCCCTTTTTTGTGGAAAGCAGATAACTATTTGCTTGTGACTTGTCTCTCAGGTTGACATGTTTTTTTTTTAAAGATACTAGAGTTTATAAATACTCTTTAGTGACATGTTACTTATATTTAGGGCTCTTTGAAAAAGGGAAAAAGTGCAACATGTGGTGATATGTATCTTGACATGTGGATTTATGATCTACCGCCGGTGACCACGTTTACAACTTATAAAAATATTTTCACCAATTGGACAAGTTCAAACAGGTTACGTAACTGGATTACCTTATGCCTAAATACTCTCGAAAGGCACATATTGTGTATTTATTTAGTTTAGAGTAGGCAATATTACTGTAATGAATCTATCAGTGTTTATGTCTGATTAGCTTGCACGAGTCAAAACATCCGGTTTTGTTTGCGCATGTCTACCTGGAATACCTAATATGCAAATTAGCCATGTGCAGATTGACCGGGACATTCAATTAACAACATAGAAAAAAAAACCGAATTTAGAGATTTTCAAAATACACAATGGCAAAAAAACACAAAAAAAAACAAAGTTATAACATACAATAATACTAAAAAGATATACTATGAGTGTTAAAATGAGTTTTTTTTATAATTCTTTGTTTAATTCAGTTAAAAGTTGTCATTGGGGTTTTTTTCACGAGAAGGTCTGCTAAAAGGTCTATGATGATCTCTTTTTTTTCAACATAACAAACGGATAATCTTTAATGTACACTAGATGGACGTTCCTCTGTTCAGATGAAGACAGTGCACGTCTTTCATTCAGAAGGTTAAATCTTAGTTTTGCAACAGACGGCGGCACATCGGGCACGACACTGTAACCACTTCCCCGTTTTAATTTCATTCCAGCAGCCAGAACGTCGTCTCGATCTATTAGGCTATTAAACCGTACAATGATCTTTCTCTTCTCCTTGTCGCTCTCTTTTCCTGGTAGCCTATGCACGGTCTGGAATAGCATTTTTTCTATGCGCTCCTTTGGTATCTCTAGAGTTTTTTCAAAGAAGGCCCGGACATAAACATCAGTCGCTTTAGGCATCTCGGTCAAGGGGGATCCCCTCACCCCACTTATTACCTGGTTCCATTTTCGGCCCCAATACTCCAGCTTTAGACGTTCTTTTTCTTCTGTTGATATTTTTTCCTCAATATCAGGGAGGAGTGTGTTATGGACATCTTTTATACTATCCTCCATGAGTTTAGCGTGAGATTCAAGGTTTTCTACATTGTCCCTTAGTACCTTGACCTCCGTTCTCAGAGTTTCAACATCCCCCTCTAATTTAAGGTGCAAACTTGCAAAGCATTCGGACACAGATTTTGATTCGTACATTTGTTTTAATGTCTCATACCTTTCTTGTTCCCTGGGGTCCATTGTATCAGCTGTTTCAGTCTAATACCGTCAAAATGTATTTCAGGTATTGGTTTCTATTCCGACCAGTGACCTCTGTTTACACGAGTACTTGAATTCGGTCCACTCGAATGATCTCAGTATAACTATAATGTTTGTGGCAATTAAAGAGTTTTTATCAGATAAATGTCATTAAAACAGACAGAGTTGTTTCTGGATCATCTATTGTTTTTATTTTAAGACCTAACTTATAACTCACATAACTTATTCACTGTGTTTTCAATAAAAACGGCGGAGAGTAGAAAAACACCACTTCATGCAATCGCCATGTTACCGGAAGTTTTTCTAGAGCCTAAATCTTGAGTTTGTCCTATTTTTAGCTTTTCCCATCCTGACAATATGCTTTTATATAAAAAATGTCCTAAATAATGTTATAAATGCACAGAAAGTTATTCTGTGGTGTTAAACATTGAAACATAAGTTGTTTACTACCCCCAAAAACATTTTGTCATGCAGATTTAATGAAATTATTTGATTTTTACCCCTTATAGCATTGCGTCATACTATGTACTTGGCAGATAGCATAGCCTAATGTAAGCACTGCAGAAACTCACAAAAGCTCCATTTATTATTCCAAATGAAATTTGTATATCTTAAATTTTATTAACTGATGTAAATAAACACAGTTAAATGACCATGACTGCACTTTTGATCAATTTGTAGTACTTTACTGACACCAGATGAAAAAAAGGGGGGTCAATATTCCTTGACACTTCAATACCTTGGATTTTTTTAACTAAATTCATTGCAAAAATTGTTGGAAGTCTTTAAAGAAGTAGAACAAACAAGAAAAAATCAGCAAACAATGATCTTGATATTGAAAGTTTATGTTCCTGTAGCTCAAAATGAAATTTTCAAGTATTTTCTATCAAAGTCATACATTACAGTCAGTTTAAATTGAGCTGTGAAATTTTTATTATAAGTCGCATAATGCTCAGATAGGCTGTTTTAAACTACAAATTGACTAAGGATTAAGAATAAAGCAAAATAAAAGATTTCTAATCAACTTTTTTGTCTCTTTAAGCAAAATGCGGTGAAACATCAAAATCAGAAAACAATTGTTTTTTTTTTGTCTTAACTGATCATTTGAGATAATAGTAGCCACATTTCAATCTTTTTGGGGGTAAAATGTCACATATTGCAAATTTAGAGCCTAAATCTTGAGTTTGTCCTATTTTTAGCTTTTCCCATCCTGACAATATGCTTTTATATAAAAAATGTCCTAAATAATGTTATAAATGCACAGAAAGTTATTCTGTGGTGTTAAACATTGAAACATAAGTTGTTTACTACCCCCAAAAACATTTTGTCATGCAGATTTAATGAAATTATTTGATTTTTACCCCTTATAGCATTGCGTCATACTATGTACTTGGCAGATAGCATAGCCTAATGTAAGCACTGCAGAAACTCACAAAAGCTCCATTTATTATTCCAAATGAAATTTGTATATCTTAAATTTTATTAACTGATGTAAATAAACACAGTTAAATGACCATGACTGCACTTTTGATCAATTTGTAGTACTTTACTGACACCAGATGAAAAAAAGGGGGGTCAATATTCCTTGACACTTCAATACCTTGGATTTTTTTAACTAAATTCATTGCAAAAATTGTTGGAAGTCTTTAAAGAAGTAGAACAAACAAGAAAAAATCAGCAAACAATGATCTTGATATTGAAAGTTTATGTTCCTGTAGCTCAAAATGAAATTTTCAAGTATTTTCTATCAAAGTCATACATTACAGTCAGTTTAAATTGAGCTGTGAAATTTTTATTATAAGTCGCATAATGCTCAGATAGGCTGTTTTAAACTACAAATTGACTAAGGATTAAGAATAAAGCAAAATAAAAGATTTCTAATCAACTTTTTTGTCTCTTTAAGCAAAATGCGGTGAAACATCAAAATCAGAAAACAATTGGTTTTTTTTGTCTTAACTGATCATTTGAGATAATAGTAGCCACATTTCAATCTTTTTGGGGGTAAAATGTCACATATTGCAAATTTAGAGCCTAAATCTTGAGTTTGTCCTATTTTTAGCTTTTCCCATCCTGACAATATGCTTTTATATAAAAAATGTCCTAAATAATGTTATAAATGCACAGAAAGTTATTCTGTGGTGTTAAACATTGAAACATAAGTTGTTTACTACCCCCAAAAACATTTTGTCATGCAGATTTAATGAAATTATTTGATTTTTACCCCTTATAGCATTGCGTCATACTATGTACTTGGCAGATAGCATAGCCTAATGTAAGCACTGCAGAAACTCACAAAAGCTCCATTTATTATTCCAAATGAAATTTGTATATCTTAAATTTTATTAACTGATGTAAATAAACACAGTTAAATGACCATGACTGCACTTTTGATCAATTTGTAGTACTTTACTGACACCAGATGAAAAAAAGGGGGGTCAATATTCCTTGACACTTCAATACCTTGGATTTTTTTAACTAAATTCATTGCAAAAATTGTTGGAAGTCTTTAAAGAAGTAGAACAAACAAGAAAAAATCAGCAAACAATGATCTTGATATTGAAAGTTTATGTTCCTGTAGCTCAAAATGAAATTTTCAAGTATTTTCTATCAAAGTCATACATTACAGTCAGTTTAAATTGAGCTGTGAAATTTTTATTATAAGTCGCATAATGCTCAGATAGGCTGTTTTAAACTACAAATTGACTAAGGATTAAGAATAAAGCAAAATAAAAGATTTCTAATCAACTTTTTTGTCTCTTTAAGCAAAATGCGGTGAAACATCAAAATCAGAAAACAATTGTTTTTTTTTGTCTTAACTGATCATTTGAGATAATAGTAGCCACATTTCAATCTTTTTGGGGGTAAAATGTCACATATTGCAAATTTAGAGCCTAAATCTTGAGTTTGTCCTATTTTTAGCTTTTCCCATCCTGACAATATGCTTTTATATAAAAAATGTCCTAAATAATGTTATAAATGCACAGAAAGTTATTCTGTGGTGTTAAACATTGAAACATAAGTTGTTTACTACCCCCAAAAACATTTTGTCATGCAGATTTAATGAAATTATTTGATTTTTACCCCTTATAGCATTGCGTCATACTATGTACTTGGCAGATAGCATAGCCTAATGTAAGCACTGCAGAAACTCACAAAAGCTCCATTTATTATTCCAAATGAAATTTGTATATCTTAAATTTTATTAACTGATGTAAATAAACACAGTTAAATGACCATGACTGCACTTTTGATCAATTTGTAGTACTTTACTGACACCAGATGAAAAAAAGGGGGGTCAATATTCCTTGACACTTCAATACCTTGGATTTTTTTAACTAAATTCATTGCAAAAATTGTTGGAAGTCTTTAAAGAAGTAGAACAAACAAGAAAAAATCAGCAAACAATGATCTTGATATTGAAAGTTTATGTTCCTGTAGCTCAAAATGAAATTTTCAAGTATTTTCTATCAAAGTCATACATTACAGTCAGTTTAAATTGAGCTGTGAAATTTTTATTATAAGTCGCATAATGCTCAGATAGGCTGTTTTAAACTACAAATTGACTAAGGATTAAGAATAAAGCAAAATAAAAGATTTCTAATCAACTTTTTTGTCTCTTTAAGCAAAATGCGGTGAAACATCAAAATCAGAAAACAATTGTTTTTTTTTGTCTTAACTGATCATTTGAGATAATAGTAGCCACATTTCAATCTTTTTGGGGGTAAAATGTCACATATTGCAAATTTAGAGCCTAAATCTTGAGTTTGTCCTATTTTTAGCTTTTCCCATCCTGACAATATGCTTTTATATAAAAAATGTCCTAAATAATGTTATAAATGCACAGAAAGTTATTCTGTGGTGTTAAACATTGAAACATAAGTTGTTTACTACCCCCAAAAACATTTTGTCATGCAGATTTAATGAAATTATTTGATTTTTACCCCTTATAGCATTGCGTCATACTATGTACTTGGCAGATAGCATAGCCTAATGTAAGCACTGCAGAAACTCACAAAAGCTCCATTTATTATTCCAAATGAAATTTGTATATCTTAAATTTTATTAACTGATGTAAATAAACACAGTTAAATGACCATGACTGCACTTTTGATCAATTTGTAGTACTTTACTGACACCAGATGAAAAAAAGGGGGGTCAATATTCCTTGACACTTCAATACCTTGGATTTTTTTTAACTAAATTCATTGCAAAAATTGTTGGAAGTCTTTAAAGAAGTAGAACAAACAAGAAAAAATCAGCAAACAATGATCTTGATATTGAAAGTTTATGTTCCTGTAGCTCAAAATGAAATTTTCAAGTATTTTCTATCAAAGTCATACATTACAGTCAGTTTAAATTGAGCTGTGAAATTTTTATTATAAGTCGCATAATGCTCAGATAGGCTGTTTTAAACTACAAATTGACTAAGGATTAAGAATAAAGCAAAATAAAAGATTTCTAATCAACTTTTTTGTCTCGGAAGTAAATATAGATCGCTGGCGCCACCTAGATTTTACATCCAAGATAATAGGTAGAAGTAAATTTATTTTCTGCTGCCTTGGTAATTAGAAATTAAAATTGAAATAGTGAGAAATGAGTGTTGGCCATTGGTGTAGAAATAGCGAGAAATTTAGAGAAAACTCTCTAAGACTAGCAAGATTTTCTGTGCCAAATTAAGCATGGGGTGTTCTTCATTCATACTATTTCGAAAATTCCGGAACCGTTGAGTACCCTTAAAAAATGCCATTTTTCTATCAAAAAAGCTGCGGCACCATATGTGTTTGACCATTGCAATTACATCCAAAGGTGTTGATAATTCAGAATTCGAAATTTTTTTTAATGGATCTTTGATAGTGAAAAGGCAGGACCAAATAAGGCTACCATTGTCGCCTATGTAAATAATTACTTCCTTGTAACCTAAAGCAAAATGACGATTTCTGGCGCATCACTGTATTTTTCGAGATATTTTAGAAATTGGATCGGTAAATTAATAAGGTACTAAGTGATTAACTATATCAGAAGAAAATTGCTGATCGCCGTGAAACTATAGTCTATATCAAATTTTTACTGTTTTTTTGTTCTTCTGTCTCAGGGGTAGGGTTCATCGATCTACTGTAAAAACGAGAATTCTGTCAAGGACTCTGTCTTTAATAATTTCTCCTCATCCTCGATAACACTGAATGTATTTATGCATATCTAAAAAAAGGGGGGCTTATTTTTGCTCATATTAGCGAATTTTTTGTATTTGTAATGGCTAAAATGTGCCAAAATGACCGTAAAATATTAAAAATTAGGTAAAAAATCAAAGGCTATACATGTTTCTCCTTAGTATCGTCGAATTGAATATTCTGAACACAATTCATATAAAACACATAACAGCAATGATGAATTCTTAGTTTCAGCATTTTTATAGTCTATTTCATAAAATATTTTGACTCTTATGCAACGGTGTCCATATATTCGCGATAAAGACATATAATTTGGACACAGTTATTAAATCATCAGCCTAAAGTCTTTAATAGACCCCAATCGAACTTCATTAATCAAAAACCGCGTTTTAAATATAACCAAACAGTCAAAATGAGCTGGTCAATGGCCCCAAGTCTGTAAAAAGTAACGTTTTCTGTAAAGGGGGGGTACCTGTAAAGAAAGTCATTTTAAATGGTGAATAATTGTCTCTTTAATCCAAAATTTTGAACTTAAGCAGCAGTAGTATATAGTAATCGACTAACGTAAAGGTTGTCCGATTTTATTTCAATATGTGTCAGTATAGGTTAAAAGGAAGTAAATATAGATCGCTGGCGCCACCTAGATTTTACATCCAAGATAATAGGTAGAAGTAAATTTATTTTCTGCTGCCTTGGTAATTAGAAATTAAAATTGAAATAGTGAGAAATGAGTGTTGGCCATTGGTGTAGAAATAGCGAGAAATTTAGAGAAAACTCTCTAAGACTAGCAAGATTTTCTGTGCCAAATTAAGCATGGGGTGTTCTTCATTCATACTATTTCGAAAATTCCGGAACCGTTGAGTACCCTTAAAAAATGCCATTTTTCTATCAAAAAAGCTGCGGCACCATATGTGTTTGACCATTGCAATTACACCCAAAGGTGTTGATAATTCAGAATTCGAAATTTTTTTTAATGGATCTTTGATAGTGAAAAGGCAGGACCAAATAAGGCTACCATTGTCGCCTATGTAAATAATTACTTCCTTGTAACCTAAAGCAAAATGACGATTTCTGGCGCATCACTGTATTTTTCGAGATATTTTAGAAATTGGATCGGTAAATTAATAAGGTACTAAGTGATTAACTATATCAGAAGAAAATTGCTGATCGCCGTGAAACTATAGTCTATATCAAATTTTTACTGTTTTTTTGTTCTTCTGTCTCAGGGGTAGGGTTCATCGATCTACTGTAAAAACGAGAATTCTGTCAAGGACTCTGTCTTTAATAATTTCTCCTCATCCTCGATAACACTGAATGTATTTATGCATATCTAAAAAAAGGGGGGCTTATTTTTGCTCATATTAGCGAATTTTTTGTATTTGTAATGGCTAAAATGTGCCAAAATGACCGTAAAATATTAAAAATTAGGTAAAAAATCAAAGGCTATACATGTTTCTCCTTAGTATCGTCGAATTGAATATTCTGAACACAATTCATATAAAACACATAACAGCAATGATGAATTCTTAGTTTCAGCATTTTTATAGTCTATTTCATAAAATATTTTGACTCTTATGCAACGGTGTCCATATATTCGCGATAAAGACATATAATTTGGACACAGTTATTAAATCAGCAGCCTAAAGTCTTTAATAGACCCCAATCGAACTTCATTAATCAAAAACCGCGTTTTAAATATAACCAAACAGTCAAAATGAGCTGGTCAATGGCCCCAAGTCTGTAAAAAGTAACGTTTTCTGTAAAGGGGGGTACCTGTAAAGAAAGTCATTTTAAATGGTGAATAATTGTCTCTTTAATCCAAAATTTTGAACTTAAGCAGCAGTAGTATATAGTAATCGACTAACGTAAAGGTTGTCCGATTTTATTTCAATATGTGTCAGTATAGCAAAATGACGATTTCTGGCGCATCACTGTATTTTTCGAGATATTTTAGAAATTGGATCGGTAAATTAATAAGGTACTAAGTGATTAACTATATCAGAAGAAAATTGCTGATCGCCGTGAAACTATAGTCTATATCAAATTTTTACTGTTTTTTTGTTCTTCTGTCTCAGGGGTAGGGTTCATCGATCTACTGTAAAAACGAGAATTCTGTCAAGGACTCTGTCTTTAATAATTTCTCCTCATCCTCGATAACACTGAATGTATTTATGCATATCTAAAAAAAGGGGGGCTTATTTTTGCTCATATTAGCGAATTTTTTGTATTTGTAATGGCTAAAATGTGCCAAAATGACCGTAAAATATTAAAAATTAGGTAAAAAATCAAAGGCTATACATGTTTCTCCTTAGTATCGTCGAATTGAATATTCTGAACACAATTCATATAAAACACATAACAGCAATGATGAATTCTTAGTTTCAGCATTTTTATAGTCTATTTCATAAAATATTTTGACTCTTATGCAACGGTGTCCATATATTCGCGATAAAGACATATAATTTGGACACAGTTATTAAATCAGCAGCCTAAAGTCTTTAATAGACCCCAATCGAACTTCATTAATCAAAAACCGCGTTTTAAATATAACCAAACAGTCAAAATGAGCTGGTCAATGGCCCCAAGTCTGTAAAAAGTAACGTTTTCTGTAAAGGGGGGTACCTGTAAAGAAAGTCATTTTAAATGGTGAATAATTGTCTCTTTAATCCAAAATTTTGAACTTAAGCAGCAGTAGTATATAGTAATCGACTAACGTAAAGGTTGTCCGATTTTATTTCAATATGTGTCAGTATAGCAAAATGACGATTTCTGGCGCATCACTGTATTTTTCGAGATATTTTAGAAATTGGATCGGTAAATTAATAAGGTACTAAGTGATTAACTATATCAGAAGAAAATTGCTGATCGCCGTGAAACTATAGTCTATATCAAATTTTTACTGTTTTTTTGTTCTTCTGTCTCAGGGGTAGGGTTCATCGATCTACTGTAAAAACGAGAATTCTGTCAAGGACTCTGTCTTTAATAATTTCTCCTCATCCTCGATAACACTGAATGTATTTATGCATATCTAAAAAAAGGGGGGCTTATTTTTGCTCATATTAGCGAATTTTTTGTATTTGTAATGGCTAAAATGTGCCAAAATGACCGTAAAATATTAAAAATTAGGTAAAAAATCAAAGGCTATACATGTTTCTCCTTAGTATCGTCGAATTGAATATTCTGAACACAATTCATATAAAACACATAACAGCAATGATGAATTCTTAGTTTCAGCATTTTTATAGTCTATTTCATAAAATATTTTGACTCTTATGCAACGGTGTCCATATATTCGCGATAAAGACATATAATTTGGACACAGTTATTAAATCAGCAGCCTAAAGTCTTTAATAGACCCCAATCGAACTTCATTAATCAAAAACCGCGTTTTAAATATAACCAAACAGTCAAAATGAGCTGGTCAATGGCCCCAAGTCTGTAAAAAGTAACGTTTTCTGTAAAGGGGGGTACCTGTAAAGAAAGTCATTTTAAATGGTGAATAATTGTCTCTTTAATCCAAAATTTTGAACTTAAGCAGCAGTAGTATATAGTAATCGACTAACGTAAAGGTTGTCCGATTTTATTTCAATATGTGTCAGTATAGCAAAATGACGATTTCTGGCGCATCACTGTATTTTTCGAGATATTTTAGAAATTGGATCGGTAAATTAATAAGGTACTAAGTGATTAACTATATCAGAAGAAAATTGCTGATCGCCGTGAAACTATAGTCTATATCAAATTTTTACTGTTTTTTTGTTCTTCTGTCTCAGGGGTAGGGTTCATCGATCTACTGTAAAAACGAGAATTCTGTCAAGGACTCTGTCTTTAATAATTTCTCCTCATCCTCGATAACACTGAATGTATTTATGCATATCTAAAAAAAGGGGGGCTTATTTTTGCTCATATTAGCGAATTTTTTGTATTTGTAATGGCTAAAATGTGCCAAAATGACCGTAAAATATTAAAAATTAGGTAAAAAATCAAAGGCTATACATGTTTCTCCTTAGTATCGTCGAATTGAATATTCTGAACACAATTCATATAAAACACATAACAGCAATGATGAATTCTTAGTTTCAGCATTTTTATAGTCTATTTCATAAAATATTTTGACTCTTATGCAACGGTGTCCATATATTCGCGATAAAGACATATAATTTGGACACAGTTATTAAATCAGCAGCCTAAAGTCTTTAATAGACCCCAATCGAACTTCATTAATCAAAAACCGCGTTTTAAATATAACCAAACAGTCAAAATGAGCTGGTCAATGGCCCCAAGTCTGTAAAAAGTAACGTTTTCTGTAAAGGGGGGTACCTGTAAAGAAAGTCATTTTAAATGGTGAATAATTGTCTCTTTAATCCAAAATTTTGAACTTAAGCAGCAGTAGTATATAGTAATCGACTAACGTAAAGGTTGTCCGATTTTATTTCAATATGTGTCAGTATAGCAAAATGACGATTTCTGGCGCATCACTGTATTTTTCGAGATATTTTAGAAATTGGATCGGTAAATTAATAAGGTACTAAGTGATTAACTATATCAGAAGAAAATTGCTGATCGCCGTGAAACTATAGTCTATATCAAATTTTTACTGTTTTTTTGTTCTTCTGTCTCAGGGGTAGGGTTCATCGATCTACTGTAAAAACGAGAATTCTGTCAAGGACTCTGTCTTTAATAATTTCTCCTCATCCTCGATAACACTGAATGTATTTATGCATATCTAAAAAAAGGGGGGCTTATTTTTGCTCATATTAGCGAATTTTTTGTATTTGTAATGGCTAAAATGTGCCAAAATGACCGTAAAATATTAAAAATTAGGTAAAAAATCAAAGGCTATACATGTTTCTCCTTAGTATCGTCGAATTGAATATTCTGAACACAATTCATATAAAACACATAACAGCAATGATGAATTCTTAGTTTCAGCATTTTTATAGTCTATTTCATAAAATATTTTGACTCTTATGCAACGGTGTCCATATATTCGCGATAAAGACATATAATTTGGACACAGTTATTAAATCAGCAGCCTAAAGTCTTTAATAGACCCCAATCGAACTTCATTAATCAAAAACCGCGTTTTAAATATAACCAAACAGTCAAAATGAGCTGGTCAATGGCCCCAAGTCTGTAAAAAGTAACGTTTTCTGTAAAGGGGGGTACCTGTAAAGAAAGTCATTTTAAATGGTGAATAATTGTCTCTTTAATCCAAAATTTTGAACTTAAGCAGCAGTAGTATATAGTAATCGACTAACGTAAAGGTTGTCCGATTTTATTTCAATATGTGTCAGTATAGCAAAATGACGATTTCTGGCGCATCACTGTATTTTTCGAGATATTTTAGAAATTGGATCGGTAAATTAATAAGGTACTAAGTGATTAACTATATCAGAAGAAAATTGCTGATCGCCGTGAAACTATAGTCTATATCAAATTTTTACTGTTTTTTTGTTCTTCTGTCTCAGGGGTAGGGTTCATCGATCTACTGTAAAAACGAGAATTCTGTCAAGGACTCTGTCTTTAATAATTTCTCCTCATCCTCGATAACACTGAATGTATTTATGCATATCTAAAAAAAGGGGGGCTTATTTTTGCTCATATTAGCGAATTTTTTGTATTTGTAATGGCTAAAATGTGCCAAAATGACCGTAAAATATTAAAAATTAGGTAAAAAATCAAAGGCTATACATGTTTCTCCTTAGTATCGTCGAATTGAATATTCTGAACACAATTCATATAAAACACATAACAGCAATGATGAATTCTTAGTTTCAGCATTTTTATAGTCTATTTCATAAAATATTTTGACTCTTATGCAACGGTGTCCATATATTCGCGATAAAGACATATAATTTGGACACAGTTATTAAATCAGCAGCCTAAAGTCTTTAATAGACCCCAATCGAACTTCATTAATCAAAAACCGCGTTTTAAATATAACCAAACAGTCAAAATGAGCTGGTCAATGGCCCCAAGTCTGTAAAAAGTAACGTTTTCTGTAAAGGGGGGTACCTGTAAAGAAAGTCATTTTAAATGGTGAATAATTGTCTCTTTAATCCAAAATTTTGAACTTAAGCAGCAGTAGTATATAGTAATCGACTAACGTAAAGGTTGTCCGATTTTATTTCAATATGTGTCAGTATAGCAAAATGACGATTTCTGGCGCATCACTGTATTTTTCGAGATATTTTAGAAATTGGATCGGTAAATTAATAAGGTACTAAGTGATTAACTATATCAGAAGAAAATTGCTGATCGCCGTGAAACTATAGTCTATATCAAATTTTTACTGTTTTTTTGTTCTTCTGTCTCAGGGGTAGGGTTCATCGATCTACTGTAAAAACGAGAATTCTGTCAAGGACTCTGTCTTTAATAATTTCTCCTCATCCTCGATAACACTGAATGTATTTATGCATATCTAAAAAAAGGGGGGCTTATTTTTGCTCATATTAGCGAATTTTTTGTATTTGTAATGGCTAAAATGTGCCAAAATGACCGTAAAATATTAAAAATTAGGTAAAAAATCAAAGGCTATACATGTTTCTCCTTAGTATCGTCGAATTGAATATTCTGAACACAATTCATATAAAACACATAACAGCAATGATGAATTCTTAGTTTCAGCATTTTTATAGTCTATTTCATAAAATATTTTGACTCTTATGCAACGGTGTCCATATATTCGCGATAAAGACATATAATTTGGACACAGTTATTAAATCAGCAGCCTAAAGTCTTTAATAGACCCCAATCGAACTTCATTAATCAAAAACCGCGTTTTAAATATAACCAAACAGTCAAAATGAGCTGGTCAATGGCCCCAAGTCTGTAAAAAGTAACGTTTTCTGTAAAGGGGGGTACCTGTAAAGAAAGTCATTTTAAATGGTGAATAATTGTCTCTTTAATCCAAAATTTTGAACTTAAGCAGCAGTAGTATATAGTAATCGACTAACGTAAAGGTTGTCCGATTTTATTTCAATATGTGTCAGTATAGCAAAATGACGATTTCTGGCGCATCACTGTATTTTTCGAGATATTTTAGAAATTGGATCGGTAAATTAATAAGGTACTAAGTGATTAACTATATCAGAAGAAAATTGCTGATCGCCGTGAAACTATAGTCTATATCAAATTTTTACTGTTTTTTTGTTCTTCTGTCTCAGGGGTAGGGTTCATCGATCTACTGTAAAAACGAGAATTCTGTCAAGGACTCTGTCTTTAATAATTTCTCCTCATCCTCGATAACACTGAATGTATTTATGCATATCTAAAAAAAGGGGGGCTTATTTTTGCTCATATTAGCGAATTTTTTGTATTTGTAATGGCTAAAATGTGCCAAAATGACCGTAAAATATTAAAAATTAGGTAAAAAATCAAAGGCTATACATGTTTCTCCTTAGTATCGTCGAATTGAATATTCTGAACACAATTCATATAAAACACATAACAGCAATGATGAATTCTTAGTTTCAGCATTTTTATAGTCTATTTCATAAAATATTTTGACTCTTATGCAACGGTGTCCATATATTCGCGATAAAGACATATAATTTGGACACAGTTATTAAATCAGCAGCCTAAAGTCTTTAATAGACCCCAATCGAACTTCATTAATCAAAAACCGCGTTTTAAATATAACCAAACAGTCAAAATGAGCTGGTCAATGGCCCCAAGTCTGTAAAAAGTAACGTTTTCTGTAAAGGGGGGTACCTGTAAAGAAAGTCATTTTAAATGGTGAATAATTGTCTCTTTAATCCAAAATTTTGAACTTAAGCAGCAGTAGTATATAGTAATCGACTAACGTAAAGGTTGTCCGATTTTATTTCAATATGTGTCAGTATAGCAAAATGACGATTTCTGGCGCATCACTGTATTTTTCGAGATATTTTAGAAATTGGATCGGTAAATTAATAAGGTACTAAGTGATTAACTATATCAGAAGAAAATTGCTGATCGCCGTGAAACTATAGTCTATATCAAATTTTTACTGTTTTTTTGTTCTTCTGTCTCAGGGGTAGGGTTCATCGATCTACTGTAAAAACGAGAATTCTGTCAAGGACTCTGTCTTTAATAATTTCTCCTCATCCTCGATAACACTGAATGTATTTATGCATATCTAAAAAAAGGGGGGCTTATTTTTGCTCATATTAGCGAATTTTTTGTATTTGTAATGGCTAAAATGTGCCAAAATGACCGTAAAATATTAAAAATTAGGTAAAAAATCAAAGGCTATACATGTTTCTCCTTAGTATCGTCGAATTGAATATTCTGAACACAATTCATATAAAACACATAACAGCAATGATGAATTCTTAGTTTCAGCATTTTTATAGTCTATTTCATAAAATATTTTGACTCTTATGCAACGGTGTCCATATATTCGCGATAAAGACATATAATTTGGACACAGTTATTAAATCAGCAGCCTAAAGTCTTTAATAGACCCCAATCGAACTTCATTAATCAAAAACCGCGTTTTAAATATAACCAAACAGTCAAAATGAGCTGGTCAATGGCCCCAAGTCTGTAAAAAGTAACGTTTTCTGTAAAGGGGGGTACCTGTAAAGAAAGTCATTTTAAATGGTGAATAATTGTCTCTTTAATCCAAAATTTTGAACTTAAGCAGCAGTAGTATATAGTAATCGACTAACGTAAAGGTTGTCCGATTTTATTTCAATATGTGTCAGTATAGCAAAATGACGATTTCTGGCGCATCACTGTATTTTTCGAGATATTTTAGAAATTGGATCGGTAAATTAATAAGGTACTAAGTGATTAACTATATCAGAAGAAAATTGCTGATCGCCGTGAAACTATAGTCTATATCAAATTTTTACTGTTTTTTTGTTCTTCTGTCTCAGGGGTAGGGTTCATCGATCTACTGTAAAAACGAGAATTCTGTCAAGGACTCTGTCTTTAATAATTTCTCCTCATCCTCGATAACACTGAATGTATTTATGCATATCTAAAAAAAGGGGGGCTTATTTTTGCTCATATTAGCGAATTTTTTGTATTTGTAATGGCTAAAATGTGCCAAAATGACCGTAAAATATTAAAAATTAGGTAAAAAATCAAAGGCTATACATGTTTCTCCTTAGTATCGTCGAATTGAATATTCTGAACACAATTCATATAAAACACATAACAGCAATGATGAATTCTTAGTTTCAGCATTTTTATAGTCTATTTCATAAAATATTTTGACTCTTATGCAACGGTGTCCATATATTCGCGATAAAGACATATAATTTGGACACAGTTATTAAATCAGCAGCCTAAAGTCTTTAATAGACCCCAATCGAACTTCATTAATCAAAAACCGCGTTTTAAATATAACCAAACAGTCAAAATGAGCTGGTCAATGGCCCCAAGTCTGTAAAAAGTAACGTTTTCTGTAAAGGGGGGTACCTGTAAAGAAAGTCATTTTAAATGGTGAATAATTGTCTCTTTAATCCAAAATTTTGAACTTAAGCAGCAGTAGTATATAGTAATCGACTAACGTAAAGGTTGTCCGATTTTATTTCAATATGTGTCAGTATAGCAAAATGACGATTTCTGGCGCATCACTGTATTTTTCGAGATATTTTAGAAATTGGATCGGTAAATTAATAAGGTACTAAGTGATTAACTATATCAGAAGAAAATTGCTGATCGCCGTGAAACTATAGTCTATATCAAATTTTTACTGTTTTTTTGTTCTTCTGTCTCAGGGGTAGGGTTCATCGATCTACTGTAAAAACGAGAATTCTGTCAAGGACTCTGTCTTTAATAATTTCTCCTCATCCTCGATAACACTGAATGTATTTATGCATATCTAAAAAAAGGGGGGCTTATTTTTGCTCATATTAGCGAATTTTTTGTATTTGTAATGGCTAAAATGTGCCAAAATGACCGTAAAATATTAAAAATTAGGTAAAAAATCAAAGGCTATACATGTTTCTCCTTAGTATCGTCGAATTGAATATTCTGAACACAATTCATATAAAACACATAACAGCAATGATGAATTCTTAGTTTCAGCATTTTTATAGTCTATTTCATAAAATATTTTGACTCTTATGCAACGGTGTCCATATATTCGCGATAAAGACATATAATTTGGACACAGTTATTAAATCAGCAGCCTAAAGTCTTTAATAGACCCCAATCGAACTTCATTAATCAAAAACCGCGTTTTAAATATAACCAAACAGTCAAAATGAGCTGGTCAATGGCCCCAAGTCTGTAAAAAGTAACGTTTTCTGTAAAGGGGGGTACCTGTAAAGAAAGTCATTTTAAATGGTGAATAATTGTCTCTTTAATCCAAAATTTTGAACTTAAGCAGCAGTAGTATATAGTAATCGACTAACGTAAAGGTTGTCCGATTTTATTTCAATATGTGTCAGTATAGCAAAATGACGATTTCTGGCGCATCACTGTATTTTTCGAGATATTTTAGAAATTGGATCGGTAAATTAATAAGGTACTAAGTGATTAACTATATCAGAAGAAAATTGCTGATCGCCGTGAAACTATAGTCTATATCAAATTTTTACTGTTTTTTTGTTCTTCTGTCTCAGGGGTAGGGTTCATCGATCTACTGTAAAAACGAGAATTCTGTCAAGGACTCTGTCTTTAATAATTTCTCCTCATCCTCGATAACACTGAATGTATTTATGCATATCTAAAAAAAGGGGGGCTTATTTTTGCTCATATTAGCGAATTTTTTGTATTTGTAATGGCTAAAATGTGCCAAAATGACCGTAAAATATTAAAAATTAGGTAAAAAATCAAAGGCTATACATGTTTCTCCTTAGTATCGTCGAATTGAATATTCTGAACACAATTCATATAAAACACATAACAGCAATGATGAATTCTTAGTTTCAGCATTTTTATAGTCTATTTCATAAAATATTTTGACTCTTATGCAACGGTGTCCATATATTCGCGATAAAGACATATAATTTGGACACAGTTATTAAATCAGCAGCCTAAAGTCTTTAATAGACCCCAATCGAACTTCATTAATCAAAAACCGCGTTTTAAATATAACCAAACAGTCAAAATGAGCTGGTCAATGGCCCCAAGTCTGTAAAAAGTAACGTTTTCTGTAAAGGGGGGTACCTGTAAAGAAAGTCATTTTAAATGGTGAATAATTGTCTCTTTAATCCAAAATTTTGAACTTAAGCAGCAGTAGTATATAGTAATCGACTAACGTAAAGGTTGTCCGATTTTATTTCAATATGTGTCAGTATAGCAAAATGACGATTTCTGGCGCATCACTGTATTTTTCGAGATATTTTAGAAATTGGATCGGTAAATTAATAAGGTACTAAGTGATTAACTATATCAGAAGAAAATTGCTGATCGCCGTGAAACTATAGTCTATATCAAATTTTTACTGTTTTTTTGTTCTTCTGTCTCAGGGGTAGGGTTCATCGATCTACTGTAAAAACGAGAATTCTGTCAAGGACTCTGTCTTTAATAATTTCTCCTCATCCTCGATAACACTGAATGTATTTATGCATATCTAAAAAAAGGGGGGCTTATTTTTGCTCATATTAGCGAATTTTTTGTATTTGTAATGGCTAAAATGTGCCAAAATGACCGTAAAATATTAAAAATTAGGTAAAAAATCAAAGGCTATACATGTTTCTCCTTAGTATCGTCGAATTGAATATTCTGAACACAATTCATATAAAACACATAACAGCAATGATGAATTCTTAGTTTCAGCATTTTTATAGTCTATTTCATAAAATATTTTGACTCTTATGCAACGGTGTCCATATATTCGCGATAAAGACATATAATTTGGACACAGTTATTAAATCAGCAGCCTAAAGTCTTTAATAGACCCCAATCGAACTTCATTAATCAAAAACCGCGTTTTAAATATAACCAAACAGTCAAAATGAGCTGGTCAATGGCCCCAAGTCTGTAAAAAGTAACGTTTTCTGTAAAGGGGGGTACCTGTAAAGAAAGTCATTTTAAATGGTGAATAATTGTCTCTTTAATCCAAAATTTTGAACTTAAGCAGCAGTAGTATATAGTAATCGACTAACGTAAAGGTTGTCCGATTTTATTTCAATATGTGTCAGTATAGCAAAATGACGATTTCTGGCGCATCACTGTATTTTTCGAGATATTTTAGAAATTGGATCGGTAAATTAATAAGGTACTAAGTGATTAACTATATCAGAAGAAAATTGCTGATCGCCGTGAAACTATAGTCTATATCAAATTTTTACTGTTTTTTTGTTCTTCTGTCTCAGGGGTAGGGTTCATCGATCTACTGTAAAAACGAGAATTCTGTCAAGGACTCTGTCTTTAATAATTTCTCCTCATCCTCGATAACACTGAATGTATTTATGCATATCTAAAAAAAGGGGGGCTTATTTTTGCTCATATTAGCGAATTTTTTGTATTTGTAATGGCTAAAATGTGCCAAAATGACCGTAAAATATTAAAAATTAGGTAAAAAATCAAAGGCTATACATGTTTCTCCTTAGTATCGTCGAATTGAATATTCTGAACACAATTCATATAAAACACATAACAGCAATGATGAATTCTTAGTTTCAGCATTTTTATAGTCTATTTCATAAAATATTTTGACTCTTATGCAACGGTGTCCATATATTCGCGATAAAGACATATAATTTGGACACAGTTATTAAATCAGCAGCCTAAAGTCTTTAATAGACCCCAATCGAACTTCATTAATCAAAAACCGCGTTTTAAATATAACCAAACAGTCAAAATGAGCTGGTCAATGGCCCCAAGTCTGTAAAAAGTAACGTTTTCTGTAAAGGGGGGTACCTGTAAAGAAAGTCATTTTAAATGGTGAATAATTGTCTCTTTAATCCAAAATTTTGAACTTAAGCAGCAGTAGTATATAGTAATCGACTAACGTAAAGGTTGTCCGATTTTATTTCAATATGTGTCAGTATAGCAAAATGACGATTTCTGGCGCATCACTGTATTTTTCAAGATATTTTAGAAATTGGATCGGTAAATTAATAAGGTACTAAGTGATTAACTATATCAGAAGAAAATTGCTGATCGCCGTGAAACTATAGTCTATATCAAATTTTTACTGTTTTTTTGTTCTTCTGTCTCAGGGGTAGGGTTCATCGATCTACTGTAAAAACGAGAATTCTGTCAAGGACTCTGTCTTTAATAATTTCTCCTCATCCTCGATAACACTGAATGTATTTATGCATATCTAAAAAAAGGGGGGCTTATTTTTGCTCATATTAGCGAATTTTTTGTATTTGTAATGGCTAAAATGTGCCAAAATGACCGTAAAATATTAAAAATTAGGTAAAAAATCAAAGGCTATACATGTTTCTCCTTAGTATCGTCGAATTGAATATTCTGAACACAATTCATATAAAACACATAACAGCAATGATGAATTCTTAGTTTCAGCATTTTTATAGTCTATTTCATAAAATATTTTGACTCTTATGCAACGGTGTCCATATATTCGCGATAAAGACATATAATTTGGACACAGTTATTAAATCAGCAGCCTAAAGTCTTTAATAGACCCCAATCGAACTTCATTAATCAAAAACCGCGTTTTAAATATAACCAAACAGTCAAAATGAGCTGGTCAATGGCCCCAAGTCTGTAAAAAGTAACGTTTTCTGTAAAGGGGGGTACCTGTAAAGAAAGTCATTTTAAATGGTGAATAATTGTCTCTTTAATCCAAAATTTTGAACTTAAGCAGCAGTAGTATATAGTAATCGACTAACGTAAAGGTTGTCCGATTTTATTTCAATATGTGTCAGTATAGCAAAATGACGATTTCTGGCGCATCACTGTATTTTTCGAGATATTTTAGAAATTGGATCGGTAAATTAATAAGGTACTAAGTGATTAACTATATCAGAAGAAAATTGCTGATCGCCGTGAAACTATAGTCTATATCAAATTTTTACTGTTTTTTTGTTCTTCTGTCTCAGGGGTAGGGTTCATCGATCTACTGTAAAAACGAGAATTCTGTCAAGGACTCTGTCTTTAATAATTTCTCCTCATCCTCGATAACACTGAATGTATTTATGCATATCTAAAAAAAGGGGGGCTTATTTTTGCTCATATTAGCGAATTTTTTGTATTTGTAATGGCTAAAATGTGCCAAAATGACCGTAAAATATTAAAAATTAGGTAAAAAATCAAAGGCTATACATGTTTCTCCTTAGTATCGTCGAATTGAATATTCTGAACACAATTCATATAAAACACATAACAGCAATGATGAATTCTTAGTTTCAGCATTTTTATAGTCTATTTCATAAAATATTTTGACTCTTATGCAACGGTGTCCATATATTCGCGATAAAGACATATAATTTGGACACAGTTATTAAATCAGCAGCCTAAAGTCTTTAATAGACCCCAATCGAACTTCATTAATCAAAAACCGCGTTTTAAATATAACCAAACAGTCAAAATGAGCTGGTCAATGGCCCCAAGTCTGTAAAAAGTAACGTTTTCTGTAAAGGGGGGTACCTGTAAAGAAAGTCATTTTAAATGGTGAATAATTGTCTCTTTAATCCAAAATTTTGAACTTAAGCAGCAGTAGTATATAGTAATCGACTAACGTAAAGGTTGTCCGATTTTATTTCAATATGTGTCAGTATAGCAAAATGACGATTTCTGGCGCATCACTGTATTTTTCGAGATATTTTAGAAATTGGATCGGTAAATTAATAAGGTACTAAGTGATTAACTATATCAGAAGAAAATTGCTGATCGCCGTGAAACTATAGTCTATATCAAATTTTTACTGTTTTTTTGTTCTTCTGTCTCAGGGGTAGGGTTCATCGATCTACTGTAAAAACGAGAATTCTGTCAAGGACTCTGTCTTTAATAATTTCTCCTCATCCTCGATAACACTGAATGTATTTATGCATATCTAAAAAAAGGGGGGCTTATTTTTGCTCATATTAGCGAATTTTTTGTATTTGTAATGGCTAAAATGTGCCAAAATGACCGTAAAATATTAAAAATTAGGTAAAAAATCAAAGGCTATACATGTTTCTCCTTAGTATCGTCGAATTGAATATTCTGAACACAATTCATATAAAACACATAACAGCAATGATGAATTCTTAGTTTCAGCATTTTTATAGTCTATTTCATAAAATATTTTGACTCTTATGCAACGGTGTCCATATATTCGCGATAAAGACATATAATTTGGACACAGTTATTAAATCATCAGCCTAAAGTCTTTAATAGACCCCAATCGAACTTCATTAATCAAAAACCGCGTTTTAAATATAACCAAACAGTCAAAATGAGCTGGTCAATGGCCCCAAGTCTGTAAAAAGTAACGTTTTCTGTAAAGGGGGGGTACCTGTAAAGAAAGTCATTTTAAATGGTGAATAATTGTCTCTTTAATCCAAAATTTTGAACTTAAGCAGCAGTAGTATATAGTAATCGACTAACGTAAAGGTTGTCCGATTTTATTTCAATATGTGTCAGTATAGGTTAAAAGGAAGTAAATATAGATCGCTGGCGCCACCTAGATTTTACATCCAAGATAATAGGTAGAAGTAAATTTATTTTCTGCTGCCTTGGTAATTAGAAATTAAAATTGAAATAGTGAGAAATGAGTGTTGGCCATTGGTGTAGAAATAGCGAGAAATTTAGAGAAAACTCTCTAAGACTAGCAAGATTTTCTGTGCCAAATTAAGCATGGGGTGTTCTTCATTCATACTATTTCGAAAATTCCGGAACCGTTGAGTACCCTTAAAAAATGCCATTTTTCTATCAAAAAAGCTGCGGCACCATATGTGTTTGACCATTGCAATTACACCCAAAGGTGTTGATAATTCAGAATTCGAAATTTTTTTTAATGGATCTTTGATAGTGAAAAGGCAGGACCAAATAAGGCTACCATTGTCGCCTATGTAAATAATTACTTCCTTGTAACCTAAAGCAAAATGACGATTTCTGGCGCATCACTGTATTTTTCGAGATATTTTAGAAATTGGATCGGTAAATTAATAAGGTACTAAGTGATTAACTATATCAGAAGAAAATTGCTGATCGCCGTGAAACTATAGTCTATATCAAATTTTTACTGTTTTTTTGTTCTTCTGTCTCAGGGGTAGGGTTCATCGATCTACTGTAAAAACGAGAATTCTGTCAAGGACTCTGTCTTTAATAATTTCTCCTCATCCTCGATAACACTGAATGTATTTATGCATATCTAAAAAAAGGGGGGCTTATTTTTGCTCATATTAGCGAATTTTTTGTATTTGTAATGGCTAAAATGTGCCAAAATGACCGTAAAATATTAAAAATTAGGTAAAAAATCAAAGGCTATACATGTTTCTCCTTAGTATCGTCGAATTGAATATTCTGAACACAATTCATATAAAACACATAACAGCAATGATGAATTCTTAGTTTCAGCATTTTTATAGTCTATTTCATAAAATATTTTGACTCTTATGCAACGGTGTCCATATATTCGCGATAAAGACATATAATTTGGACACAGTTATTAAATCAGCAGCCTAAAGTCTTTAATAGACCCCAATCGAACTTCATTAATCAAAAACCGCGTTTTAAATATAACCAAACAGTCAAAATGAGCTGGTCAATGGCCCCAAGTCTGTAAAAAGTAACGTTTTCTGTAAAGGGGGGTACCTGTAAAGAAAGTCATTTTAAATGGTGAATAATTGTCTCTTTAATCCAAAATTTTGAACTTAAGCAGCAGTAGTATATAGTAATCGACTAACGTAAAGGTTGTCCGATTTTATTTCAATATGTGTCAGTATAGCAAAATGACGATTTCTGGCGCATCACTGTATTTTTCGAGATATTTTAGAAATTGGATCGGTAAATTAATAAGGTACTAAGTGATTAACTATATCAGAAGAAAATTGCTGATCGCCGTGAAACTATAGTCTATATCAAATTTTTACTGTTTTTTTGTTCTTCTGTCTCAGGGGTAGGGTTCATCGATCTACTGTAAAAACGAGAATTCTGTCAAGGACTCTGTCTTTAATAATTTCTCCTCATCCTCGATAACACTGAATGTATTTATGCATATCTAAAAAAAGGGGGGCTTATTTTTGCTCATATTAGCGAATTTTTTGTATTTGTAATGGCTAAAATGTGCCAAAATGACCGTAAAATATTAAAAATTAGGTAAAAAATCAAAGGCTATACATGTTTCTCCTTAGTATCGTCGAATTGAATATTCTGAACACAATTCATATAAAACACATAACAGCAATGATGAATTCTTAGTTTCAGCATTTTTATAGTCTATTTCATAAAATATTTTGACTCTTATGCAACGGTGTCCATATATTCGCGATAAAGACATATAATTTGGACACAGTTATTAAATCAGCAGCCTAAAGTCTTTAATAGACCCCAATCGAACTTCATTAATCAAAAACCGCGTTTTAAATATAACCAAACAGTCAAAATGAGCTGGTCAATGGCCCCAAGTCTGTAAAAAGTAACGTTTTCTGTAAAGGGGGGTACCTGTAAAGAAAGTCATTTTAAATGGTGAATAATTGTCTCTTTAATCCAAAATTTTGAACTTAAGCAGCAGTAGTATATAGTAATCGACTAACGTAAAGGTTGTCCGATTTTATTTCAATATGTGTCA
Source organism: Mytilus galloprovincialis (assembly GCF_965363235.1). Lineage (NCBI taxonomy): Eukaryota > Metazoa > Mollusca > Bivalvia > Mytilida > Mytilidae > Mytilus > Mytilus galloprovincialis. The sequence continues at coordinate 90,412,913 of NC_134841.1, read as the reverse complement.
GTATAGCAAAATGACGATTTCTGGCGCATCACTGTATTTTTCGAGATATTTTAGAAATTGGATCGGTAAATTAATAAGGTACTAAGTGATTAACTATATCAGAAGAAAATTGCTGATCGCCGTGAAACTATAGTCTATATCAAATTTTTACTGTTTTTTTGTTCTTCTGTCTCAGGGGTAGGGTTCATCGATCTACTGTAAAAACGAGAATTCTGTCAAGGACTCTGTCTTTAATAATTTCTCCTCATCCTCGATAACACTGAATGTATTTATGCATATCTAAAAAAAGGGGGGCTTATTTTTGCTCATATTAGCGAATTTTTTGTATTTGTAATGGCTAAAATGTGCCAAAATGACCGTAAAATATTAAAAATTAGGTAAAAAATCAAAGGCTATACATGTTTCTCCTTAGTATCGTCGAATTGAATATTCTGAACACAATTCATATAAAACACATAACAGCAATGATGAATTCTTAGTTTCAGCATTTTTATAGTCTATTTCATAAAATATTTTGACTCTTATGCAACGGTGTCCATATATTCGCGATAAAGACATATAATTTGGACACAGTTATTAAATCATCAGCCTAAAGTCTTTAATAGACCCCAATCGAACTTCATTAATCAAAAACCGCGTTTTAAATATAACCAAACAGTCAAAATGAGCTGGTCAATGGCCCCAAGTCTGTAAAAAGTAACGTTTTCTGTAAAGGGGGGGTACCTGTAAAGAAAGTCATTTTAAATGGTGAATAATTGTCTCTTTAATCCAAAATTTTGAACTTAAGCAGCAGTAGTATATAGTAATCGACTAACGTAAAGGTTGTCCGATTTTATTTCAATATGTGTCAGTATAGGTTAAAAGGAAGTAAATATAGATCGCTGGCGCCACCTAGATTTTACATCCAAGATAATAGGTAGAAGTAAATTTATTTTCTGCTGCCTTGGTAATTAGAAATTAAAATTGAAATAGTGAGAAATGAGTGTTGGCCATTGGTGTAGAAATAGCGAGAAATTTAGAGAAAACTCTCTAAGACTAGCAAGATTTTCTGTGCCAAATTAAGCATGGGGTGTTCTTCATTCATACTATTTCGAAAATTCCGGAACCGTTGAGTACCCTTAAAAAATGCCATTTTTCTATCAAAAAAGCTGCGGCACCATATGTGTTTGACCATTGCAATTACACCCAAAGGTGTTGATAATTCAGAATTCGAAATTTTTTTTAATGGATCTTTGATAGTGAAAAGGCAGGACCAAATAAGGCTACCATTGTCGCCTATGTAAATAATTACTTCCTTGTAACCTAAAGCAAAATGACGATTTCTGGCGCATCACTGTATTTTTCGAGATATTTTAGAAATTGGATCGGTAAATTAATAAGGTACTAAGTGATTAACTATATCAGAAGAAAATTGCTGATCGCCGTGAAACTATAGTCTATATCAAATTTTTACTGTTTTTTTGTTCTTCTGTCTCAGGGGTAGGGTTCATCGATCTACTGTAAAAACGAGAATTCTGTCAAGGACTCTGTCTTTAATAATTTCTCCTCATCCTCGATAACACTGAATGTATTTATGCATATCTAAAAAAAGGGGGGCTTATTTTTGCTCATATTAGCGAATTTTTTGTATTTGTAATGGCTAAAATGTGCCAAAATGACCGTAAAATATTAAAAATTAGGTAAAAAATCAAAGGCTATACATGTTTCTCCTTAGTATCGTCGAATTGAATATTCTGAACACAATTCATATAAAACACATAACAGCAATGATGAATTCTTAGTTTCAGCATTTTTATAGTCTATTTCATAAAATATTTTGACTCTTATGCAACGGTGTCCATATATTCGCGATAAAGACATATAATTTGGACACAGTTATTAAATCAGCAGCCTAAAGTCTTTAATAGACCCCAATCGAACTTCATTAATCAAAAACCGCGTTTTAAATATAACCAAACAGTCAAAATGAGCTGGTCAATGGCCCCAAGTCTGTAAAAAGTAACGTTTTCTGTAAAGGGGGTACCTGTAAAGAAAGTCATTTTAAATGGTGAATAATTGTCTCTTTAATCCAAAATTTTGAACTTAAGCAGCAGTAGTATATAGTAATCGACTAACGTAAAGGTTGTCCGATTTTATTTCAATATGTGTCAGTATAGCAAAATGACGATTTCTGGCGCATCACTGTATTTTTCGAGATATTTTAGAAATTGGATCGGTAAATTAATAAGGTACTAAGTGATTAACTATATCAGAAGAAAATTGCTGATCGCCGTGAAACTATAGTCTATATCAAATTTTTACTGTTTTTTTGTTCTTCTGTCTCAGGGGTAGGGTTCATCGATCTACTGTAAAAACGAGAATTCTGTCAAGGACTCTGTCTTTAATAATTTCTCCTCATCCTCGATAACACTGAATGTATTTATGCATATCTAAAAAAAAGGGGGGCTTATTTTTGCTCATATTAGCGAATTTTTTGTATTTGTAATGGCTAAAATGTGCCAAAATGACCGTAAAATATTAAAAATTAGGTAAAAAATCAAAGGCTATACATGTTTCTCCTTAGTATCGTCGACTTGAATATTCTGAACACAATTCATATAAAACACATAACAGCAATGATGAATTCTTAGTTTCAGCATTTTTATAGTCTATTTCATAAAATATTTTGACTCTTATGCAACGGTGTCCATATATTCGCGATAAAGACATATAATTTGGACACAGTTATTAAATCAGCAGCCTAAAGTCTTTAATAGACCCCAATCGAACTTCATTAATCAAAAACCGCGTTTTAAATATAACCAAACAGTCAAAATGAGCTGGTCAATGGCCCCAAGTCTGTAAAAAGTAACGTTTTCTGTAAAGGGGGGTACCTGTAAAGAAAGTCATTTTAAATGGTGAATAATTGTCTCTTTAATCCAAAATTTTGAACTTAAGCAGCAGTAGTATATAGTAATCGACTAACGTAAAGGTTGTCCGATTTTATTTCAATATGTGTCAGTATAGCAAAATGACGATTTCTGGCGCATCACTGTATTTTTCGAGATATTTTAGAAATTGGATCGGTAAATTAATAAGGTACTAAGTGATTAACTATATCAGAAGAAAATTGCTGATCGCCGTGAAACTATAGTCTATATCAAATTTTTACTGTTTTTTTGTTCTTCTGTCTCAGGGGTAGGGTTCATCGATCTACTGTAAAAACGAGAATTCTGTCAAGGACTCTGTCTTTAATAATTTCTCCTCATCCTCGATAACACTGAATGTATTTATGCATATCTAAAAAAAGGGGGGCTTATTTTTGCTCATATTAGCGAATTTTTTGTATTTGTAATGGCTAAAATGTGCCAAAATGACCGTAAAATATTAAAAATTAGGTAAAAAATCAAAGGCTATACATGTTTCTCCTTAGTATCGTCGAATTGAATATTCTGAACACAATTCATATAAAACACATAACAGCAATGATGAATTCTTAGTTTCAGCATTTTTATAGTCTATTTCATAAAATATTTTGACTCTTATGCAACGGTGTCCATATATTCGCGATAAAGACATATAATTTGGACACAGTTATTAAATCAGCAGCCTAAAGTCTTTAATAGACCCCAATCGAACTTCATTAATCAAAAACCGCGTTTTAAATATAACCAAACAGTCAAAATGAGCTGGTCAATGGCCCCAAGTCTGTAAAAAGTAACGTTTTCTGTAAAGGGGGGTACCTGTAAAGAAAGTCATTTTAAATGGTGAATAATTGTCTCTTTAATCCAAAATTTTGAACTTAAGCAGCAGTAGTATATAGTAATCGACTAACGTAAAGGTTGTCCGATTTTATTTCAATATGTGTCAGTATAGCAAAATGACGATTTCTGGCGCATCACTGTATTTTTCGAGATATTTTAGAAATTGGATCGGTAAATTAATAAGGTACTAAGTGATTAACTATATCAGAAGAAAATTGCTGATCGCCGTGAAACTATAGTCTATATCAAATTTTTACTGTTTTTTTGTTCTTCTGTCTCAGGGGTAGGGTTCATCGATCTACTGTAAAAACGAGAATTCTGTCAAGGACTCTGTCTTTAATAATTTCTCCTCATCCTCGATAACACTGAATGTATTTATGCATATCTAAAAAAAGGGGGGCTTATTTTTGCTCATATTAGCGAATTTTTTGTATTTGTAATGGCTAAAATGTGCCAAAATGACCGTAAAATATTAAAAATTAGGTAAAAAATCAAAGGCTATACATGTTTCTCCTTAGTATCGTCGAATTGAATATTCTGAACACAATTCATATAAAACACATAACAGCAATGATGAATTCTTAGTTTCAGCATTTTTATAGTCTATTTCATAAAATATTTTGACTCTTATGCAACGGTGTCCATATATTCGCGATAAAGACATATAATTTGGACACAGTTATTAAATCATCAGCCTAAAGTCTTTAATAGACCCCAATCGAACTTCATTAATCAAAAACCGCGTTTTAAATATAACCAAACAGTCAAAATGAGCTGGTCAATGGCCCCAAGTCTGTAAAAAGTAACGTTTTCTGTAAAGGGGGGGTACCTGTAAAGAAAGTCATTTTAAATGGTGAATAATTGTCTCTTTAATCCAAAATTTTGAACTTAAGCAGCAGTAGTATATAGTAATCGACTAACGTAAAGGTTGTCCGATTTTATTTCAATATGTGTCAGTATAGGTTAAAAGGAAGTAAATATAGATCGCTGGCGCCACCTAGATTTTACATCCAAGATAATAGGTAGAAGTAAATTTATTTTCTGCTGCCTTGGTAATTAGAAATTAAAATTGAAATAGTGAGAAATGAGTGTTGGCCATTGGTGTAGAAATAGCGAGAAATTTAGAGAAAACTCTCTAAGACTAGCAAGATTTTCTGTGCCAAATTAAGCATGGGGTGTTCTTCATTCATACTATTTCGAAAATTCCGGAACCGTTGAGTACCCTTAAAAAATGCCATTTTTCTATCAAAAAAGCTGCGGCACCATATGTGTTTGACCATTGCAATTACACCCAAAGGTGTTGATAATTCAGAATTCGAAATTTTTTTTAATGGATCTTTGATAGTGAAAAGGCAGGACCAAATAAGGCTACCATTGTCGCCTATGTAAATAATTACTTCCTTGTAACCTAAAGCAAAATGACGATTTCTGGCGCATCACTGTATTTTTCGAGATATTTTAGAAATTGGATCGGTAAATTAATAAGGTACTAAGTGATTAACTATATCAGAAGAAAATTGCTGATCGCCGTGAAACTATAGTCTATATCAAATTTTTACTGTTTTTTTGTTCTTCTGTCTCAGGGGTAGGGTTCATCGATCTACTGTAAAAACGAGAATTCTGTCAAGGACTCTGTCTTTAATAATTTCTCCTCATCCTCGATAACACTGAATGTATTTATGCATATCTAAAAAAAGGGGGGCTTATTTTTGCTCATATTAGCGAATTTTTTGTATTTGTAATGGCTAAAATGTGCCAAAATGACCGTAAAATATTAAAAATTAGGTAAAAAATCAAAGGCTATACATGTTTCTCCTTAGTATCGTCGAATTGAATATTCTGAACACAATTCATATAAAACACATAACAGCAATGATGAATTCTTAGTTTCAGCATTTTTATAGTCTATTTCATAAAATATTTTGACTCTTATGCAACGGTGTCCATATATTCGCGATAAAGACATATAATTTGGACACAGTTATTAAATCAGCAGCCTAAAGTCTTTAATAGACCCCAATCGAACTTCATTAATCAAAAACCGCGTTTTAAATATAACCAAACAGTCAAAATGAGCTGGTCAATGGCCCCAAGTCTGTAAAAAGTAACGTTTTCTGTAAAGGGGGTACCTGTAAAGAAAGTCATTTTAAATGGTGAATAATTGTCTCTTTAATCCAAAATTTTGAACTTAAGCAGCAGTAGTATATAGTAATCGACTAACGTAAAGGTTGTCCGATTTTATTTCAATATGTGTCAGTATAGCAAAATGACGATTTCTGGCGCATCACTGTATTTTTCGAGATATTTTAGAAATTGGATCGGTAAATTAATAAGGTACTAAGTGATTAACTATATCAGAAGAAAATTGCTGATCGCCGTGAAACTATAGTCTATATCAAATTTTTACTGTTTTTTTGTTCTTCTGTCTCAGGGGTAGGGTTCATCGATCTACTGTAAAAACGAGAATTCTGTCAAGGACTCTGTCTTTAATAATTTCTCCTCATCCTCGATAACACTGAATGTATTTATGCATATCTAAAAAAAAGGGGGGCTTATTTTTGCTCATATTAGCGAATTTTTTGTATTTGTAATGGCTAAAATGTGCCAAAATGACCGTAAAATATTAAAAATTAGGTAAAAAATCAAAGGCTATACATGTTTCTCCTTAGTATCGTCGACTTGAATATTCTGAACACAATTCATATAAAACACATAACAGCAATGATGAATTCTTAGTTTCAGCATTTTTATAGTCTATTTCATAAAATATTTTGACTCTTATGCAACGGTGTCCATATATTCGCGATAAAGACATATAATTTGGACACAGTTATTAAATCAGCAGCCTAAAGTCTTTAATAGACCCCAATCGAACTTCATTAATCAAAAACCGCGTTTTAAATATAACCAAACAGTCAAAATGAGCTGGTCAATGGCCCCAAGTCTGTAAAAAGTAACGTTTTCTGTAAAGGGGGGTACCTGTAAAGAAAGTCATTTTAAATGGTGAATAATTGTCTCTTTAATCCAAAATTTTGAACTTAAGCAGCAGTAGTATATAGTAATCGACTAACGTAAAGGTTGTCCGATTTTATTTCAATATGTGTCAGTATAGCAAAATGACGATTTCTGGCGCATCACTGTATTTTTCGAGATATTTTAGAAATTGGATCGGTAAATTAATAAGGTACTAAGTGATTAACTATATCAGAAGAAAATTGCTGATCGCCGTGAAACTATAGTCTATATCAAATTTTTACTGTTTTTTTGTTCTTCTGTCTCAGGGGTAGGGTTCATCGATCTACTGTAAAAACGAGAATTCTGTCAAGGACTCTGTCTTTAATAATTTCTCCTCATCCTCGATAACACTGAATGTATTTATGCATATCTAAAAAAAGGGGGGCTTATTTTTGCTCATATTAGCGAATTTTTTGTATTTGTAATGGCTAAAATGTGCCAAAATGACCGTAAAATATTAAAAATTAGGTAAAAAATCAAAGGCTATACATGTTTCTCCTTAGTATCGTCGAATTGAATATTCTGAACACAATTCATATAAAACACATAACAGCAATGATGAATTCTTAGTTTCAGCATTTTTATAGTCTATTTCATAAAATATTTTGACTCTTATGCAACGGTGTCCATATATTCGCGATAAAGACATATAATTTGGACACAGTTATTAAATCAGCAGCCTAAAGTCTTTAATAGACCCCAATCGAACTTCATTAATCAAAAACCGCGTTTTAAATATAACCAAACAGTCAAAATGAGCTGGTCAATGGCCCCAAGTCTGTAAAAAGTAACGTTTTCTGTAAAGGGGGGTACCTGTAAAGAAAGTCATTTTAAATGGTGAATAATTGTCTCTTTAATCCAAAATTTTGAACTTAAGCAGCAGTAGTATATAGTAATCGACTAACGTAAAGGTTGTCCGATTTTATTTCAATATGTGTCAGTATAGCAAAATGACGATTTCTGGCGCATCACTGTATTTTTCGAGATATTTTAGAAATTGGATCGGTAAATTAATAAGGTACTAAGTGATTAACTATATCAGAAGAAAATTGCTGATCGCCGTGAAACTATAGTCTATATCAAATTTTTACTGTTTTTTTGTTCTTCTGTCTCAGGGGTAGGGTTCATCGATCTACTGTAAAAACGAGAATTCTGTCAAGGACTCTGTCTTTAATAATTTCTCCTCATCCTCGATAACACTGAATGTATTTATGCATATCTAAAAAAAGGGGGGCTTATTTTTGCTCATATTAGCGAATTTTTTGTATTTGTAATGGCTAAAATGTGCCAAAATGACCGTAAAATATTAAAAATTAGGTAAAAAATCAAAGGCTATACATGTTTCTCCTTAGTATCGTCGAATTGAATATTCTGAACACAATTCATATAAAACACATAACAGCAATGATGAATTCTTAGTTTCAGCATTTTTATAGTCTATTTCATAAAATATTTTGACTCTTATGCAACGGTGTCCATATATTCGCGATAAAGACATATAATTTGGACACAGTTATTAAATCATCAGCCTAAAGTCTTTAATAGACCCCAATCGAACTTCATTAATCAAAAACCGCGTTTTAAATATAACCAAACAGTCAAAATGAGCTGGTCAATGGCCCCAAGTCTGTAAAAAGTAACGTTTTCTGTAAAGGGGGGGTACCTGTAAAGAAAGTCATTTTAAATGGTGAATAATTGTCTCTTTAATCCAAAATTTTGAACTTAAGCAGCAGTAGTATATAGTAATCGACTAACGTAAAGGTTGTCCGATTTTATTTCAATATGTGTCAGTATAGGTTAAAAGGAAGTAAATATAGATCGCTGGCGCCACCTAGATTTTACATCCAAGATAATAGGTAGAAGTAAATTTATTTTCTGCTGCCTTGGTAATTAGAAATTAAAATTGAAATAGTGAGAAATGAGTGTTGGCCATTGGTGTAGAAATAGCGAGAAATTTAGAGAAAACTCTCTAAGACTAGCAAGATTTTCTGTGCCAAATTAAGCATGGGGTGTTCTTCATTCATACTATTTCGAAAATTCCGGAACCGTTGAGTACCCTTAAAAAATGCCATTTTTCTATCAAAAAAGCTGCGGCACCATATGTGTTTGACCATTGCAATTACACCCCCCAAAGGTGTTGATAATTCAAAATGAGCTGGTCAATGGCCCCAAGTCTGTAAAAAGTAACGTTTTCTGTAAAGGGGGGTACCTGTAAAGAAAGTCATTTTAAATGGTGAATAATTGTCTCTTTAATCCAAAATTTTGAACTTAAGCAGCAGTAGTATATAGTAATCGACTAACGTAAAGGTTGTCCGATTTTATTTCAATATGTGTCAGTATAAGCAAAATGACGATTTCTGGCGCATCACTGTATTTTTCGAGATATTTTAGAAATTGGATCGGTAAATTAATAAGGTACTAAGTGATTAACTATATCAGAAGAAAATTGCTGATCGCCGTGAAACTATAGTCTATATCAAATTTTTACTGTTTTTTTGTTCTTCTGTCTCAGGGGTAGGGTTCATCGATCTACTGTAAAAACGAGAATTCTGTCAAGGACTCTGTCTTTAATAATTTCTCCTCATCCTCGATAACACTGAATGTATTTATGCATATCTAAAAAAAGGGGGGCTTATTTTTGCTCATATTAGCGAATTTTTTGTATTTGTAATGGCTAAAATGTGCCAAAATGACCGTAAAATATTAAAAATTAGGTAAAAAATCAAAGGCTATACATGTTTCTCCTTAGTATCGTCGAATTGAATATTCTGAACACAATTCATATAAAACACATAACAGCAATGATGAATTCTTAGTTTCAGCATTTTTATAGTCTATTTCATAAAATATTTTGACTCTTATGCAACGGTGTCCATATATTCGCGATAAAGACATATAATTTGGACACAGTTATTAAATCATCAGCCTAAAGTCTTTAATAGACCCCAATCGAACTTCATTAATCAAAAACCGCGTTTTAAATATAACCAAACAGTCAAAATGAGCTGGTCAATGGCCCCAAGTCTGTAAAAAGTAACGTTTTCTGTAAAGGGGGGTACCTGTAAAGAAAGTCATTTTAAATGGTGAATAATTGTCTCTTTAATCCAAAATTTTGAACTTAAGCAGCAGTAGTATATAGTAATCGACTAACGTAAAGGTTGTCCGATTTTATTTCAATATGTGTCAGTATAGCAAAATGACGATTTCTGGCGCATCACTGTATTTTTCGAGATATTTTAGAAATTGGATCGGTAAATTAATAAGGTACTAAGTGATTAACTATATCAGAAGAAAATTGCTGATCGCCGTGAAACTATAGTCTATATCAAATTTTTACTGTTTTTTTGTTCTTCTGTCTCAGGGGTAGGGTTCATCGATCTACTGTAAAAACGAGAATTCTGTCAAGGACTCTGTCTTTAATAATTTCTCCTCATCCTCGATAACACTGAATGTATTTATGCATATCTAAAAAAAGGGGGGCTTATTTTTGCTCATATTAGCGAATTTTTTGTATTTGTAATGGCTAAAATGTGCCAAAATGACCGTAAAATATTAAAAATTAGGTAAAAAATCAAAGGCTATACATGTTTCTCCTTAGTATCGTCGAATTGAATATTCTGAACACAATTCATATAAAACACATAACAGCAATGATGAATTCTTAGTTTCAGCATTTTTATAGTCTATTTCATAAAATATTTTGACTCTTATGCAACGGTGTCCATATATTCGCGATAAAGACATATAATTTGGACACAGTTATTAAATCAGCAGCCTAAAGTCTTTAATAGACCCCAATCGAACTTCATTAATCAAAAACCGCGTTTTAAATATAACCAAACAGTCAAAATGAGCTGGTCAATGGCCCCAAGTCTGTAAAAAGTAACGTTTTCTGTAAAGGGGGGTACCTGTAAAGAAAGTCATTTTAAATGGTGAATAATTGTCTCTTTAATCCAAAATTTTGAACTTAAGCAGCAGTAGTATATAGTAATCGACTAACGTAAAGGTTGTCCGATTTTATTTCAATATGTGTCAGTATAGCAAAATGACGATTTCTGGCGCATCACTGTATTTTTCGAGATATTTTAGAAATTGGATCGGTAAATTAATAAGGTACTAAGTGATTAACTATATCAGAAGAAAATTGCTGATCGCCGTGAAACTATAGTCTATATCAAATTTTTACTGTTTTTTTGTTCTTCTGTCTCAGGGGTAGGGTTCATCGATCTACTGTAAAAACGAGAATTCTGTCAAGGACTCTGTCTTTAATAATTTCTCCTCATCCTCGATAACACTGAATGTATTTATGCATATCTAAAAAAAGGGGGGCTTATTTTTGCTCATATTAGCGAATTTTTTGTATTTGTAATGGCTAAAATGTGCCAAAATGACCGTAAAATATTAAAAATTAGGTAAAAAATCAAAGGCTATACATGTTTCTCCTTAGTATCGTCGAATTGAATATTCTGAACACAATTCATATAAAACACATAACAGCAATGATGAATTCTTAGTTTCAGCATTTTTATAGTCTATTTCATAAAATATTTTGACTCTTATGCAACGGTGTCCATATATTCGCGATAAAGACATATAATTTGGACACAGTTATTAAATCAGCAGCCTAAAGTCTTTAATAGACCCCAATCGAACTTCATTAATCAAAAACCGCGTTTTAAATATAACCAAACAGTCAAAATGAGCTGGTCAATGGCCCCAAGTCTGTAAAAAGTAACGTTTTCTGTAAAGGGGGGTACCTGTAAAGAAAGTCATTTTAAATGGTGAATAATTGTCTCTTTAATCCAAAATTTTGAACTTAAGCAGCAGTAGTATATAGTAATCGACTAACGTAAAGGTTGTCCGATTTTATTTCAATATGTGTCAGTATAGCAAAATGACGATTTCTGGCGCATCACTGTATTTTTCGAGATATTTTAGAAATTGGATCGGTAAATTAATAAGGTACTAAGTGATTAACTATATCAGAAGAAAATTGCTGATCGCCGTGAAACTATAGTCTATATCAAATTTTTACTGTTTTTTTGTTCTTCTGTCTCAGGGGTAGGGTTCATCGATCTACTGTAAAAACGAGAATTCTGTCAAGGACTCTGTCTTTAATAATTTCTCCTCATCCTCGATAACACTGAATGTATTTATGCATATCTAAAAAAAGGGGGGCTTATTTTTGCTCATATTAGCGAATTTTTTGTATTTGTAATGGCTAAAATGTGCCAAAATGACCGTAAAATATTAAAAATTAGGTAAAAAATCAAAGGCTATACATGTTTCTCCTTAGTATCGTCGAATTGAATATTCTGAACACAATTCATATAAAACACATAACAGCAATGATGAATTCTTAGTTTCAGCATTTTTATAGTCTATTTCATAAAATATTTTGACTCTTATGCAACGGTGTCCATATATTCGCGATAAAGACATATAATTTGGACACAGTTATTAAATCATCAGCCTAAAGTCTTTAATAGACCCCAATCGAACTTCATTAATCAAAAACCGCGTTTTAAATATAACCAAACAGTCAAAATGAGCTGGTCAATGGCCCCAAGTCTGTAAAAAGTAACGTTTTCTGTAAAGGGGGGTACCTGTAAAGAAAGTCATTTTAAATGGTGAATAATTGTCTCTTTAATCCAAAATTTTGAACTTAAGCAGCAGTAGTATATAGTAATCGACTAACGTAAAGGTTGTCCGATTTTATTTCAATATGTGTCAGTATAGCAAAATGACGATTTCTGGCGCATCACTGTATTTTTCGAGATATTTTAGAAATTGGATCGGTAAATTAATAAGGTACTAAGTGATTAACTATATCAGAAGAAAATTGCTGATCGCCGTGAAACTATAGTCTATATCAAATTTTTACTGTTTTTTTGTTCTTCTGTCTCAGGGGTAGGGTTCATCGATCTACTGTAAAAACGAGAATTCTGTCAAGGACTCTGTCTTTAATAATTTCTCCTCATCCTCGATAACACTGAATGTATTTATGCATATCTAAAAAAAGGGGGGCTTATTTTTGCTCATATTAGCGAATTTTTTGTATTTGTAATGGCTAAAATGTGCCAAAATGACCGTAAAATATTAAAAATTAGGTAAAAAATCAAAGGCTATACATGTTTCTCCTTAGTATCGTCGAATTGAATATTCTGAACACAATTCATATAAAACACATAACAGCAATGATGAATTCTTAGTTTCAGCATTTTTATAGTCTATTTCATAAAATATTTTGACTCTTATGCAACGGTGTCCATATATTCGCGATAAAGACATATAATTTGGACACAGTTATTAAATCATCAGCCTAAAGTCTTTAATAGACCCCAATCGAACTTCATTAATCAAAAACCGCGTTTTAAATATAACCAAACAGTCAAAATGAGCTGGTCAATGGCCCCAAGTCTGTAAAAAGTAACGTTTTCTGTAAAGGGGGGTACCTGTAAAGAAAGTCATTTTAAATGGTGAATAATTGTCTCTTTAATCCAAAATTTTGAACTTAAGCAGCAGTAGTATATAGTAATCGACTAACGTAAAGGTTGTCCGATTTTATTTCAATATGTGTCAGTATAGGTTAAAAGGAAGTAAATATAGATCGCTGGCGCCACCTAGATTTTACATCCAAGATAATAGGTAGAAGTAAATTTATTTTCTGCTGCCTTGGTAATTAGAAATTAAAATTGAAATAGTGAGAAATGAGTGTTGGCCATTGGTGTAGAAATAGCGAGAAATTTAGAGAAAACTCTCTAAGACTAGCAAGATTTTCTGTGCCAAATTAAGCATGGGGTGTTCTTCATTCATACTATTTCGAAAATTCCGGAACCGTTGAGTACCCTTAAAAAATGCCATTTTTCTATCAAAAAAGCTGCGGCACCATATGTGTTTGACCATTGCAATTACACCCCCCAAAGGTGTTGATAATTCAAAATGAGCTGGTCAATGGCCCCAAGTCTGTAAAAAGTAACGTTTTCTGTAAAGGGGGGTACCTGTAAAGAAAGTCATTTTAAATGGTGAATAATTGTCTCTTTAATCCAAAATTTTGAACTTAAGCAGCAGTAGTATATAGTAATCGACTAACGTAAAGGTTGTCCGATTTTATTTCAATATGTGTCAGTATAAGCAAAATGACGATTTCTGGCGCATCACTGTATTTTTCGAGATATTTTAGAAATTGGATCGGTAAATTAATAAGGTACTAAGTGATTAACTATATCAGAAGAAAATTGCTGATCGCCGTGAAACTATAGTCTATATCAAATTTTTACTGTTTTTTTGTTCTTCTGTCTCAGGGGTAGGGTTCATCGATCTACTGTAAAAACGAGAATTCTGTCAAGGACTCTGTCTTTAATAATTTCTCCTCATCCTCGATAACACTGAATGTATTTATGCATATCTAAAAAAAGGGGGGCTTATTTTTGCTCATATTAGCGAATTTTTTGTATTTGTAATGGCTAAAATGTGCCAAAATGACCGTAAAATATTAAAAATTAGGTAAAAAATCAAAGGCTATACATGTTTCTCCTTAGTATCGTCGAATTGAATATTCTGAACACAATTCATATAAAACACATAACAGCAATGATGAATTCTTAGTTTCAGCATTTTTATAGTCTATTTCATAAAATATTTTGACTCTTATGCAACGGTGTCCATATATTCGCGATAAAGACATATAATTTGGACACAGTTATTAAATCAGCAGCCTAAAGTCTTTAATAGACCCCAATCGAACTTCATTAATCAAAAACCGCGTTTTAAATATAACCAAACAGTCAAAATGAGCTGGTCAATGGCCCCAAGTCTGTAAAAAGTAACGTTTTCTGTAAAGGGGGGTACCTGTAAAGAAAGTCATTTTAAATGGTGAATAATTGTCTCTTTAATCCAAAATTTTGAACTTAAGCAGCAGTAGTATATAGTAATCGACTAACGTAAAGGTTGTCCGATTTTATTTCAATATGTGTCAGTATAGCAAAATGACGATTTCTGGCGCATCACTGTATTTTTCGAGATATTTTAGAAATTGGATCGGTAAATTAATAAGGTACTAAGTGATTAACTATATCAGAAGAAAATTGCTGATCGCCGTGAAACTATAGTCTATATCAAATTTTTACTGTTTTTTTGTTCTTCTGTCTCAGGGGTAGGGTTCATCGATCTACTGTAAAAACGAGAATTCTGTCAAGGACTCTGTCTTTAATAATTTCTCCTCATCCTCGATAACACTGAATGTATTTATGCATATCTAAAAAAAGGGGGGCTTATTTTTGCTCATATTAGCGAATTTTTTGTATTTGTAATGGCTAAAATGTGCCAAAATGACCGTAAAATATTAAAAATTAGGTAAAAAATCAAAGGCTATACATGTTTCTCCTTAGTATCGTCGAATTGAATATTCTGAACACAATTCATATAAAACACATAACAGCAATGATGAATTCTTAGTTTCAGCATTTTTATAGTCTATTTCATAAAATATTTTGACTCTTATGCAACGGTGTCTATATATTCGCGATAAAGACATATAATTTGGACACAGTTATTAAATCATCAGCCTAAAGTCTTTAATAGACCCCAATCGAACTTCATTAATCAAAAACCGCGTTTTAAATATAACCAAACAGTCAAAATGAGCTGGTCAATGGCCCCAAGTCTGTAAAAAGTAACGTTTTCTGTAAAGGGGGGTACCTGTAAAGAAAGTCATTTTAAATGGTGAATAATTGTCTCTTTAATCCAAAATTTTGAACTTAAGCAGCAGTAGTATATAGTAATCGACTAACGTAAAGGTTGTCCGATTTTATTTCAATATGTGTCAGTATAGCAAAATGACGATTTCTGGCGCATCACTGTATTTTTCGAGATATTTTAGAAATTGGATCGGTAAATTAATAAGGTACTAAGTGATTAACTATATCAGAAGAAAATTGCTGATCGCCGTGAAACTATAGTCTATATCAAATTTTTACTGTTTTTTTGTTCTTCTGTCTCAGGGGTAGGGTTCATCGATCTACTGTAAAAACGAGAATTCTGTCAAGGACTCTGTCTTTAATAATTTCTCCTCATCCTCGATAACACTGAATGTATTTATGCATATCTAAAAAAAGGGGGGCTTATTTTTGCTCATATTAGCGAATTTTTTGTATTTGTAATGGCTAAAATGTGCCAAAATGACCGTAAAATATTAAAAATTAGGTAAAAAATCAAAGGCTATACATGTTTCTCCTTAGTATCGTCGAATTGAATATTCTGAACACAATTCATATAAAACACATAACAGCAATGATGAATTCTTAGTTTCAGCATTTTTATAGTCTATTTCATAAAATATTTTGACTCTTATGCAACGGTGTCCATATATTCGCGATAAAGACATATAATTTGGACACAGTTATTAAATCAGCAGCCTAAAGTCTTTAATAGACCCCAATCGAACTTCATTAATCAAAAACCGCGTTTTAAATATAACCAAACAGTCAAAATGAGCTGGTCAATGGCCCCAAGTCTGTAAAAAGTAACGTTTTCTGTAAAGGGGGGTACCTGTAAAGAAAGTCATTTTAAATGGTGAATAATTGTCTCTTTAATCCAAAATTTTGAACTTAAGCAGCAGTAGTATATAGTAATCGACTAACGTAAAGGTTGTCCGATTTTATTTCAATATGTGTCAGTATAGCAAAATGACGATTTCTGGCGCATCACTGTATTTTTCGAGATATTTTAGAAATTGGATCGGTAAATTAATAAGGTACTAAGTGATTAACTATATCAGAAGAAAATTGCTGATCGCCGTGAAACTATAGTCTATATCAAATTTTTACTGTTTTTTTGTTCTTCTGTCTCAGGGGTAGGGTTCATCGATCTACTGTAAAAACGAGAATTCTGTCAAGGACTCTGTCTTTAATAATTTCTCCTCATCCTCGATAACACTGAATGTATTTATGCATATCTAAAAAAAGGGGGGCTTATTTTTGCTCATATTAGCGAATTTTTTGTATTTGTAATGGCTAAAATGTGCCAAAATGACCGTAAAATATTAAAAATTAGGTAAAAAATCAAAGGCTATACATGTTTCTCCTTAGTATCGTCGAATTGAATATTCTGAACACAATTCATATAAAACACATAACAGCAATGATGAATTCTTAGTTTCAGCATTTTTATAGTCTATTTCATAAAATATTTTGACTCTTATGCAACGGTGTCCATATATTCGCGATAAAGACATATAATTTGGACACAGTTATTAAATCATCAGCCTAAAGTCTTTAATAGACCCCAATCGAACTTCATTAATCAAAAACCGCGTTTTAAATATAACCAAACAGTCAAAATGAGCTGGTCAATGGCCCCAAGTCTGTAAAAAGTAACGTTTTCTGTAAAGGGGGGTACCTGTAAAGAAAGTCATTTTAAATGGTGAATAATTGTCTCTTTAATCCAAAATTTTGAACTTAAGCAGCAGTAGTATATAGTAATCGACTAACGTAAAGGTTGTCCGATTTTATTTCAATATGTGTCAGTATAGCAAAATGACGATTTCTGGCGCATCACTGTATTTTTCGAGATATTTTAGAAATTGGATCGGTAAATTAATAAGGTACTAAGTGATTAACTATATCAGAAGAAAATTGCTGATCGCCGTGAAACTATAGTCTATATCAAATTTTTACTGTTTTTTTGTTCTTCTGTCTCAGGGGTAGGGTTCATCGATCTACTGTAAAAACGAGAATTCTGTCAAGGACTCTGTCTTTAATAATTTCTCCTCATCCTCGATAACACTGAATGTATTTATGCATATCTAAAAAAAGGGGGGCTTATTTTTGCTCATATTAGCGAATTTTTTGTATTTGTAATGGCTAAAATGTGCCAAAATGACCGTAAAATATTAAAAATTAGGTAAAAAATCAAAGGCTATACATGTTTCTCCTTAGTATCGTCGAATTGAATATTCTGAACACAATTCATATAAAACACATAACAGCAATGATGAATTCTTAGTTTCAGCATTTTTATAGTCTATTTCATAAAATATTTTGACTCTTATGCAACGGTGTCCATATATTCGCGATAAAGACATATAATTTGGACACAGTTATTAAATCATCAGCCTAAAGTCTTTAATAGACCCCAATCGAACTTCATTAATCAAAAACCGCGTTTTAAATATAACCAAACAGTCAAAATGAGCTGGTCAATGGCCCCAAGTCTGTAAAAAGTAACGTTTTCTGTAAAGGGGGGGTACCTGTAAAGAAAGTCATTTTAAATGGTGAATAATTGTCTCTTTAATCCAAAATTTTGAACTTAAGCAGCAGTAGTATATAGTAATCGACTAACGTAAAGGTTGTCCGATTTTATTTCAATATGTGTCAGTATAGGTTAAAAGGAAGTAAATATAGATCGCTGGCGCCACCTAGATTTTACATCCAAGATAATAGGTAGAAGTAAATTTATTTTCTGCTGCCTTGGTAATTAGAAATTAAAATTGAAATAGTGAGAAATGAGTGTTGGCCATTGGTGTAGAAATAGCGAGAAATTTAGAGAAAACTCTCTAAGACTAGCAAGATTTTCTGTGCCAAATTAAGCATGGGGTGTTCTTCATTCATACTATTTCGAAAATTCCGGAACCGTTGAGTACCCTTAAAAAATGCCATTTTTCTATCAAAAAAGCTGCGGCACCATATGTGTTTGACCATTGCAATTACACCCAAAGGTGTTGATAATTCAGAATTCGAAATTTTTTTTAATGGATCTTTGATAGTGAAAAGGCAGGACCAAATAAGGCTACCATTGTCGCCTATGTAAATAATTACTTCCTTGTAACCACCAACAATGGCGTAGCTTGCATCATTTAAGAGATGCATCTAAACTGTTTATTTTACTCATACTGTAATTTTTGTCGTCAATTGAAACAGCACTTATCAGGTACATATCTTTCCAATAAATGGTGACATTTCTACAGAAATGAAAATCATAAGTACAATCTTCTTGTTTTAAGTCACCAAAAAAATGATTCCACAATATACTAGTTCTATTTAACGGATTGACATTTCAAAACACATCAAGTATCCAAATGGGTACTAATTGTGCACCCTTATTGCAGACTTGTTTTTATATTCATATTTAACAGAGACACAAAAGAAGAACATCTTGCCAAGGTCTGAGCTCCATGTTCAGTAATATATGGTCACTTTATAACCAACATTTCAGCAACAGCATGCATCCTATCATATCTTAAAGAAATGATATACCAAAGCTTGAAGATTTGCATCAGATCTAAAGGTAGATCATTTTTTCTTAAATTAAAAGAACTCTGACCTCCGATAAACACATGTGGATAAACATCTGAGCTTCAAGTTTCTAAATCCTCTGTCCTACTTATAAGGCATTTTTATATCTGTTTGTTACACACTTGTATGCTCAAATTAGCAGAGGAGTGCTCTGAACATGAAAGCTGCTCCAGAAGGATAATGAGAAAAGACGCTTATAATCTACACTTAACAAGTGTAAGTCACCAATATGAATTAGTAGACAATAAAACATATATATCTAAACTCACTGTACTGCAGTGTAAAGCAAACATCAATCAATCGTAACTCATTAACTCACGACATTATTCATGGTCTTAAATCATTATCTACAAGAACCGTCAATTTATCAGTATAACCTTTTGTGACATTGAGCATGAATTTGCCTGGCAAGTGATGCAAACAGAGCAGAAGACAATACCCAATCAAAACATCCAGTCTCTCAATCATATTTGAGTTATTCTTGCTTTGAGCATTCAAAATGAAGTCTTGAACATTGATAAACTTATGTTGACTGTTAATTAGCAATGCAAATTAAATGTGATATTGAAGCTTTAATATGATCACAGAATACTTTCCCTGTTAAGGTCAAGTAACAGTAAATGGGCTTTGTCACAGATTTCAGTAAAATTTTGCAAACAACTCTAGATGGATGAACATCTATTGAAAATCGAAAAAATAATGCATTTATCTCATTTATCATTTGAAATATAACTGATTTTATTCTTACAAAAAAGGTGAACAATTGTACAGAAAGCACATAAAATCTGTGAAAAATCTTCAAAACTTTGTCTCAAATTTGTTAAGTCTCTAATTCTACTCCATAGGTTTTTCTTAAAATACTATACTTTATTGATTCATAAATTTCTGTTTAAACAATACCAAATGAAGATAGGGTCACCGACTTCGTTTTTACAATTGCATCATTCTAAGTGATGGTTTGGG
This sequence comes from Mytilus galloprovincialis, assembly GCF_965363235.1. Taxonomy (NCBI): domain Eukaryota; kingdom Metazoa; phylum Mollusca; class Bivalvia; order Mytilida; family Mytilidae; genus Mytilus; species Mytilus galloprovincialis. The sequence goes on along the minus strand of NC_134841.1, from coordinate 90,392,899 downwards.
TGAAAAAATCCAATAAAATGTTGAAATAATCGTAACGTCATTGCGCTGCAGACCGTAAAATGCTGACTTTTGACTTTTGACAAAAATTTGTATTGTTAAAACAAAAATTTATGTATCTACAACATATAGATTTTTCTATGTATGGAGTAGAATCAGAGATCAGACAATTTTAAGACACATTTAAGAAGTTTTTCGCAGATTTTAAGTGCTTTCTATACAAATATTCACCCATACTGACAGAAATAAATCTGTGATATTTCAGATAATATAAGAGATAAATGCATTATTCTTTCGATTTTTAGCTGTAGTTCAATGAGCTAAGGTTGCATGCAAAATTTCAGCAAAATCTGTGGCATAGCCCATTTACTGTTACTTGACCTTAAAGCAACTTATCTAATTCATGCAATTCTTTCGTATTTTAATCTTGGTTTGTGGATTAAAAATGAATTAACAAGGTTTGAACAGCTATAAACAAATATTGCCTCTCATCATGTAAGGTAAAACCTGTATGGGTAAAGGGACATAAACAAGCTGACATTATAACAGAAATGACCATGAAATTGAAGTTTGTCTGCACTTATAAACAAGAGGTTGACAGAGAGGCAGCTAACCAGATAATCCTGCAGAGGTCAGACCCTGATCAGCTGAGCAAGTATGGACATAACATTTAAGCTTAAAACAGATCTGAATTTGAATTGTGATTGAATATTTGATACAGCATGGGTTTGTGACACAATAAAAATGTTGTCAAAGAACTGATTTTTTTTATAAATTGATCATTTACCTATTATGACACAGAATTACATGATATAGCAATTATAGTTAAAATAGTTGATCTTTTTAGTGATACATTGGAATTCTATACATTAACACATCTATTTTCTGAATTTTATTTATTTCATCAATTGTTATTTTTCATATGCATTTCCACGTGCTATAGCTCTGCTGCATTAAAAATTTCATAAAAATCCAAGATATTGGCCATTAACTTCATGTTTATATAAAGGGCTTAAATAACCCCTCAGTTCCATGCAAGTTATTATGAAAACAATTAAATTTCATTGGCAAGAGTTTAATATGAATAAAACAACACAAAGTATAATATTGCACATTATTTATCTTTTATTAGATGAACTCATAGAGAACATAAATTTCCAAAAATAAAACATTTTCTGTTCATGATAAATACATAAAATACCAAATATGTGAACAAATTAATTCACAGAAACCTTGTGTCTTCAAAAAGAATTTAATCTTTCTACCCATTTTGTTTTTTCAATAAAATTCTTCTCCTGTCAGAGGTGACAGTGAAGGACACATTTACAAATCAAATTATTACATTTTCTAAAATAAAGGTATCATTTACACCAGAGAAAAGGGTCAAATGCACCCTTAATAGTATGAAAACAACATTTGTAAACAAAGGAAAAGGAGAAAGTATAATATGAATCAATGGTCTCTGAAACTTCTATTGAATTCTTCAATCATTCAAATTGTTATGAAACAAAAGTAGATTTTGGGGTTCAATGAATTGTATTTGAAATTTCTAAAAAAATTGCAGAGTCAAAAGTTATATTGAAGAACTATAATGAAAAAGCGAGATTCAAGTTTAAAACATTTGCCTTTCATTGGTAATACAGCCATGAAAATACAGGAAATTCAGTTAAATGGAGATCTTGCCATATATAGTGACAATTTGAAACACACATGGTAAGAAATATTAAGTACATGTGTTGCTAAAAAAAACATTAACACAGGAAGTGTATTTTATGTTTATTTACTTTTTGACAAAAAATAAATTTGGATGTCACTAGAGCTCTATACTTAAAAAGCGTATACATTAAAAGCATACATAGATATCACAACCCATAGCAATTGTAACATGGCAGTCCCAATTGTGGTAATTATCCTGTAACAGTCAGAGATATTTCTTCCTTACCCATTTCTGAATCTCGTTTTATATTTTACATTTTCAGAAAATGTGAATGTTTATTGATTAATACAATTTCTCAAATGATAAAAAATGTAGATTGAAGTCTTACCTTAAAACAAGCCAAATCAATTCACAAATCAAAACTGTTTATAAACACATTTAAAGTAGATATAATAAGACTTTCATATAATTTGCAATAAAGAAAAAAAAACATAATAAATGTAGAAATAACTATATTATAAAATAACTTTTTATCAATGGTGGATAAAAATAATGGGTTCACATTTAGTTTACTGGTAGTTATACTTATAAATCTACAGAATTGTAAGACATTTAGAATTAAAACCTTGATTACTGGTCTAATGGGAAGGGTAAAGAATGGGTTGTAAATATAAAATCAATTATCTGCAATGACCAGCTGTTTGCAATTTTAAATCTATTGAAATGAGCCATCTGCTAATATACACAATTCAATGACTCTCAAAACAGAAAAATTAATTCAATGGAAAATCAGAAATAAGTTTGATTTAATTTGAAAATATACCAAAAAGATGCTGTTGTCTCATCAACAGTTAAAACAAATTCATACAGTGATAAATATAAAAGGATACAAAACTACATTACCAATGAACCAATAAGGTCCACATTTTTAGACTCTGTTCAAACTCAGATAACACTCCCACTTTATGTCATTCAATAGTTTGTTGTTGTCCTGAATTTAACACAATAAAGGTAAACATGGTAAATACTTTTAATTTGTAGTCTAAATGACTTTATTGTATAGTAACTATTAAAAGTTATTTCAACAAAGGTTTGTATCTATTCTTTATAAAACATGTGTCAATAATGGAACAGCTCAAATTTTTGCAACTTTAAAACATTCATTAAAATTCTATACACAATTTATTAAGAAAACAATTCAAGTCACTTTTCTTGAAAAAAAAACCCACCTTGTTGCAATAAAACAAAAATAAAAAGGCTAAAAGTTAGAGCTAAAGATAGATTGGAGTGACAGACTAAATGTACAGTGACTATTTACAGAGCAAGAGATTCTAGTTGAAACAAGAATAAAACAGACTTTCTATAAAACAGATAAAATATCACCAAGCATTGCAATCAATGTTATCTCATATACATTCTCTGTTTATTCTATCTATATCTACATTAAATAGAGAAACTTACATTTATACATATACAATCTTGCATATCATTATCAAGTATAAAAGAGTACACAAAAATATTTAAAAAAAGGAAAACTATTTTCCTCTCTCAACAGACAATCCTTACTGCAATAATAAATATAAAATAGGGCATCAATTTCAAACCCAAAATGTACAGTCAAGTCAATAAACATGTATTATTCCTCATTTTGAATGAACTGCCAAAATACGGAAATAAAAAAAATCATTATTTTGTAATGGAATTTATAAAGCAAAAATATCAAAATAATGGCAAGATTTCATTCATGTTCCCTTAAAATTGGATCAAGATGTAGGGACTGGGTATATGTCAATGAGACAGAACCCAATCAACTTCTTAAGCTTCAGGTACTTTTACCTGTATTTTTCATAGTGTATTCTATTGTGTTTTTACATTTGCAAAATTTAAAAAATATGACATGTATATATTTTATGATAACAAAGATTTACATTTATGTTCAGTTTATGAATCTTGTTTTTTAATGCATCACAATATAAAAATTACTGGAATCAAATCAGTCTGACTGTGATAATACATATAAATGCCCTTTGTGATGTACATTGTATATATGTGTATATGTGTTAGTGTATATACAGATAAGATAGTATAGATACATTATGTACATAAGTGTATACACAATTCTCTGTACAAATTGTCTAGGCACTATAACTTCCCAGGACTTTTAGGTATGATACTACTTCTACAGTTAGCCTTGGAGTTATGATGTACAGCTTTCTGAAAAAGAAAAATAACCAATCTTAACATATTAAAAAATTTCTAAAATAAAACCTCCTTCATTCCAAATATCAAATATAAGTAATGAAAAAGGAAGAACCCGAAATTGGGTTGACTCAGATCATAATAGGTCACATTTATCATTTAAATTGCAGGTAACAGGGTGTATTTGTGTTAATATCACTGTTTAAACTTGACTTGTTTGAATGATTGATTATTCATCTATTGGTGGAGAAAGCTGGAGTTCCCAGAAAATATCACCAACCTTGGAAAGGAAAACTGACAATCCAATACAATTACCATTGGAGTTGAGTGCACCCAAACGGGCGGGGTTCGAACTCACAACCTGTTTTGACTGGCTAGTGATTAATGTAGTAGAATCACTGAGGCCCCCTTTAAACACTTGATACATGATGAACTATTTTGTATTTTTTTTATTCAAAAAGTTTGTAGTTAAATAATCTGGTACTGTGTTGTTACTAGGTTTTCTAGAGTTGGTAATGATCTATCAGATTGATATTTTTTTTAAAGCCAACCTTGTCCTGTTTGAAGTGACATGTTGCTGTATGTAACAGTGGAAACAAAAGGGATAAAGATATATATCTTATTAAGGTGGAGCTTATATAAGATTACAAAATTGCATAGTTGTTCTTTAAAAGTAGGAAGAATGCTGTAAGATCTGAATCCTTACTAACCTCAAATTCATGATATGATTCCATCGTTGATGCATTACATACTCCACCACTTTGCACACAGCTTCCCAAGGTTGTTTGACTAAATGTATCATTTTGATTGGTTGAAGTTGTATAATGAGTTGTCATATGACTATTTCCAAAGTTCACTTTCTCACCTAACACTTTACGAGCGATTCTCCCTGATCGCCTTCTACTCGAAGCAAGCTGAAAAAAGTCAAAATCTATGTACACATTCAATATATGTTGATCAAAAACCATGTTTGAAACAGAAAAATGATAAAATATCACTTTTTTTTTTAGGGCTGACATTTTTATTAGTTTCATAGAATTCATATGAATCATTGTGATGTTTAATATGTGTTTAGGTCCACTGTCAGTGAAATGAGCAAGGCATGTTGAACTAACACTGCTTTCAAATTCAGACTGTAAAGTTTAAATTTCACAAAAATAATATTAAGTACAAAATACCCATACTTATAGAATGACTTATGTACTAGAGACAGAACTACACAGTAATTCACAATGATCTTTCTAAGCAATAAAAATTTGCTTTGATGCAACATCATCTTGACAATACCTTTAATTATCAAATAAATGATGTTCGTTCCAAGTGTTTTTTTGTACATAAAACCGCATTTTATGTAAATATATATATTAATATGGCTAAATTCCATAGTATTTAAATAATGTTCCCTTATTTCAAATTCTAATAAAGTTAGTAAATTTCATCTGATTTTGACACGGTTTGTTCCTTAGTCTTTAGTTTTCTATGTTGTGTCTTGTGTACTATTATTTCTATTATTTGTCTGTTTTTTTTTTTTTCCTTTTAAACCATGGCGTTGTCAGTTTATTTTCAATCTATGAATTTGACTGTCCCTTTGGTATCATTTGCCGCTGCTTTCAACAAATGGAAGCACCATGTTCACACTTTCATCCAGGTATTCAACAAAGAAAGATTACCTGTGTTTGCAATGATTTGAGTGGGAAATGTTATAGAGGTATTCCGATCCTATTGAACCGGGACTCATCGTCAGCAGTAAGAAGCACGAATACTGTGATTCATCTTTGTTGTGACTTTATCATATGCATATATATAATGCACAAAAGACATTTGTGGGATGGGATCTAAAAAATAATACCACTAAACATGAGCGACCCAAATACATTATACAGGTTAAAATATTTACAATTTTACTGGCTGATGCTGGAACGCGAGGACGAGGAGATGCAAACACACTGTTCTGTTGTAATCTACCACATGAAGCTGGCGTTTTGTTTGTGTCATTCATCTGAAATCAAACAAAATATCATGAATTACAAACTTTTCATTCAGATGTGAAATGGGAGTAAATATGTGGTAAAATGGTAATAAGTCTTATATCAACCTGATTAATTCTGAAAAAAACATTTGAACAAAACAAAGACTTAAATTTGAGGCATATATATATATATACAATATTTACTGATTTTCTTGAAATAGTTTCGGGTTTATATCACAACATAACATCTTCCCTTCCTTATTTATTCATATATTTAATCAAACAGATATGTGGTATGTATAACTAGGTAAGTTAAAAGCAATGTAATATGTAATATGTAATTTTGAAAATTGTACATGCACAACCTTCTTTTAAGGCGTGGTAACAGAAAAGAGATCTTCATTCCAATATAAAGTAGGCAAACTTAATAAATACTAAAATAGTACATGGATGTTTCTATGTTGCACATATTAACTATATAGCTAGTCCCCAATAGCTTACTGGACAATGATTTCATTTTTTTTTCAAATTTGAACTGCCCATGTTGTATGGGGGCAAACATTTTGCCTTGCAATTGGTCACCTAAAGACCTCTTGCAAAGATCAAGCTATTATGTAGTCTCCCTCCAACAGATGTGGCTGGGTATTTACACACCTTTCATTACCAAACAGACCTCTTCAGCAATCATCTGACAAGTGATATCCAGTTTCATTTGTTATACCCAAATCAACCCTTGGGGTGGTACACACAAATAAGATGCATTGATGCTAATTTTATTGGTCTATCAAAATAAAGGACTTATTTTGAATAAATTTAATAAGAACACTTAGCAACTTACTCAGTGAAAAAATAAACAATTAGTTTCCAGGTTGTGAAGGAGAGCAATGGTTATTTCAAAAATGTTTCGTTAGTCATGACTCACATGTGTACTTGAATTTCTTTATCAGTATAGTTTTGTACAGATTTAAGCTTCACAACATTTGTCACACGAGAGACCAACAATGTCTTTCCAGAGAGCACATTTACCTTAATTCAAAGAACCCCATGCAAAGAACAAACATTAACAGTTCTAAGCATATTTACACATACAATTTAATATTGAAATAGAAGAATAAATGAAAATCCAATATCATGCTGGGTGTAAAGTCAACTTAACAAATTAATGACCCTAACACCACTAACCTAACTAAATTAAACAAACTGTTACTTTTGATGGTGATTCCTGCAAGGCAACCCTTGTTCAACATTAACTTTCATTATATTAGTTGTGGTTTCAGTTAAACATAACAAAGTGCTTGTTTATAGCTGTTCAAATTAAAATCTTAAAAAGAACCAAGACCAATGAATTTTCGTCAGTGTAAAATGTGGGCCAATGATTTAGTTCTCCAAACTCTTTTCAAAAACATTACCTAGAGAAACATAGATAAAAGGTGCATGTTGTAAGTTTTTCTTTAATTGAACAGCCATATATAAGAAGTGAGAGAAGTTTGCAGGATTATAGAAACAGGCAATAATTCAAAGGCTAAAGGTTAGGGAAAGACAAGATCTATGGAAGAAGATCCTGTTTACCTTCACCTTTAAAGTGACTCGTAACGATGATGTCCCACTACTACAACTGCTGCTACCAGTACTATTGTAATCAATCTAAATATAGCAGGAGAAAACTTATTATTCCTCACTTCAACAATCAATCTAAATATAGCAGTATATAACTTATTATTCCTCACTTTAACACTTCATGTTATTGTAATATAAATATAGCAGTAGAAAACTTAGTATGTCTCACTTTAACAATCAATCTAAATATAGCAGTAAAAACTTACTATTCCTCACTTCAACACTTCATGTTATTTTGATATAAATATAGCAGCTCTCATATAAACATATTACTGGACAGTTTAAGATTATATTGTGCAAATGTGTGTATATAAATGTGATCATAAGATATATATTTCTTAAATGTGATTCCAAAAAATAATATTTGGTAATACCACCAATCCCAGCCCTATTTCCTTGCCAAATTCACCGTCTCCAGACAATTACAGTCCTTTTATATTACTTTATTTAAAATCATTCAAATGTCTTACCAGGGTTTCCAAAAATTTGTTTAACCAGCCAGTCATATTTGTTTAACTCGCTTACATTTGTAATAAAAACATTCATGCAAATTCAAGTATTTATTCCAACCAGACAGCAAAGACACTGAATTTGTTCACTGCACAGAAAAATAATTTAAGAGGTAGATGAAAATCTGTGTATATTTTTGTCAGGCATCCTTTTTTTAAGTTGTAATTTTTACAGGAAACTTTCAAAAACATTATTACATGTCACACCTATGCCTCACAAACACACTGGAGTGTATAAAGGGAATGCACTTTTCAAATAAATAAGTTTTAATAGTGTTCATACAATTAAATCATATTTTACTATAAACTAAGTTCAAGCAAATCTGGCAAGAAAAAATCCTATATACTATAACCCTCAATCTACACTTACTCTTCTTTGTTTATTAGTTGGTGTTTTACTAGGAGTACCAATAAATCGCCTCTTGGCTGGAGTTGTAGGCTTACTGCCATAGATCATTTCCTCTTCCATTAACTTTGCTCGGGCCTTGTTCTGCAAAACAAAAATAATATACATGTAAAAAAATTAAGGGACAATCAAAAAGATTCAATTTCATGGCTACACATTTTTTTTAATGAAACGTTTTTTTTGGGGGGTATAGATACTAAAATTGGTGTTTAACAAATCTGCAAACAAAATATTTACCAACGCAAGTTACAAAATATTGATGGCTAGTATAATTTCTGCACATCAAAACTTTCAATTGTCTAGTATTAAAGATACAAGCTGTTTATTACGTAAGATCAAATGAATAGATTTATTATTTACAGTAAATGCTCATTTTTATCACGCACCCTTTCTTCTTTCTCTATAATTTTACTGCTTTGATGTGTTGCCCATTGTTTCTCTATATAGTCTACAAATCGTCTGCCATCCACCAAGAAAGGTTTCTCATGTTGTTTTTCCCAATCGGCTATCAGGGCCTTAACATCCTCTTCAACCTATAAATATACAAGATTGAACTATATTAATGACATATTTCATGGCTTATGATCAGTAATTAGTTACTAAACAGCTACATACTAAATATTTATTGAAGTTTCACATATTTCTTAAAGCAATATTTGAAATATTTGATAACACACCATACCTTAGGTAGCTCCTTAAGCACTTTTTTCCTTTCTTTCTCCTCTAGTAATAATTTTCCACCTCTATTGTTGAATCGGTTTGGATCATTAGCTTTCCTCTAAAAATAAACAATTGTGTTTTGGGTTAGGGATGCAAGAACAACACCTTAATTTAAAATACAGAAGAATGTCTTGAAAAGCATGTGTCACATGTATTCTAAACTATCTAATGTACTTTAATGAAAAACAAGAGTGCACACACTGAAATGTCTCGCCTTCTTTACTAATCATTGATATTATGTTGATACTCCTAAATATAAAGCTTTATTACGACTGTCACATAAACTTAACATGAACCATGAAAATGAGGTCAAGGTCAGTTGAACCATATGCCAGACAGACATGTACAGCTAACAATGCTTCCATACAACAAATATAGTTGACCTATTGCTTATAGTTTAAGAAAATAGACCAAGACACAAAAACTTAACACTGAGCAATGAACTGTGAAAACCAGGTTATGGTCAAATAAAACCTGCACGACTGACATATAGATCATAAAATATTTCAATACACCAAATATAGTTGACCTATGACATAAAGTATTAGATAAAAAGACTAAAACTCAAAAACTTAACTTTGACCACTGAACCATGAAAATGAGGTCAAGGTCAGATGACATCTGCCCGCTAGACATGTACACATTACAATCATTCCATACAACAAATATAGTAAACCTATTCAGGCCATTCATTAGGAGGCGGTACCCGGTACTTTTACCCTCCTATGCTATTGACAAGTACCGCCTAAATGTAGGAATTTTTATATAAGATATTCATGGAATAAATTGAAAAGTACCACCTAGAAACGTGGAAAGTACCAGTCAACATGAAAGATAATGAAACCCCTGACCTATTGCATAAAGTATGAGAAAAACAGACCAAAACACAAAAACTTAACTATAACCACTGAACCATAAAAATGAGGTCAAGGTCAGATGACATCTGCCCGCTAGACATGTACACCTTACAATCATTCCATACAACAAATATAGTAAACCTATTGCATAAAGTATGAGAAAAACAGACCAAAACACAAAAACTTAACTATAACCACTGAACCATGAAAATGAGGTCAAGGTCAGATGACACCTGCCAGTTGGACATGTACACCTTACAGTCTTTCCATACACCGAATATACTAGACCTATTGCTTATAGTATCTGAGATATGGACTTGACCACCAAAACTTAACCTTGTTCACTGATCCATGAAATGAGGTCGAGGTCAAGTGAAAACTATCTGACGGGCATGAGGACCTTGCAAGGTACGCACATACTAAATATAGTTATCCTATTACTTACAGTAAGAGAGAATTTAACATTACAAAAAATCTGAACTTTTTTTTCAAGTGGTCACTGAACCATGAAAATGAGGTCAAGGACAATGGACATGTGACTGACGGAAACTTCGTAACATGAGGCATCTATATACAAAATATGAAGCATCCAGGTCTTCCACCTTCTAAAATATATAGCTTTTAAGAAGTGAGCTAACACCGCCGCCGCCGCCGGATCACTATCCCTATGTCGGGCTTTCTGCAACAAAAGTTGCAGGCTCTACAATACACCAAATATAGTTGACCTATGGCATATAGTATTAGATAAAAAGACCAAAACTCAAAAACTTAATTTTGACCACTGAACCATGAAAATGAGGTTAAGGTCACATGACATCTGCCCGCTAGATAGGTACACCTTACAATCATTCCATACAACAAATATAGTAGACCTATTACATATAGTATGAGAAAAACAGACCAAAACACAAAAATTTAACTATAACCACTGAACCATGAAAATGAGGTCAAGGTCAGATGACACCTGCCAGTTGGACATGTACACCTTACAGTCCTTCCATACACCGAATATACTAGCCCTATTGCTTGTAGTATCTGAGATATGGACTTGACCACCAAAACTTAACCTTGTTCACTGATCCATGAAATGAGGTCGAGGTCAAGTCAAAACTGTCTGACAGACATGAGGACCTTTCAAGGTATGCACATATCAAATATAGTTATCCTATTACTTATAATAAGAGAGAATTCAACATTACAAAAAATCTGAACTTTTTTTTCAAGTGGTCACTGAACCATGAAAATGAGGTCAAGGACATTGGACATGTGACTGACGGAAACTTCGTAACATGAGGCATCTATATACAAAGTATGAAGCATCCAGGTCTTCCACCTTCTAAAATATAAAGCTTTTAAGAAGTTAGCTAACACCGCCGCCGCCGCCGCCGCCGCCGGATCACTATCCCTATGTCGAGCTTTCTGCAACAAAAGTTGCAGGCTCGACAAAAACTCCCAAATTCTGATCTGGTATTCTTTGATCCTTTCATGTTAGGATTTTCATTCCAGTAAGTACTTGCTAACAATCTTAGTTTTCATTTTATTTAATATTTTTTTATTATTAATCCTTGAAAGTTCAGGTGGACATAATTCACATGTAAAATGATCTTTTTTCTCTATAATTTGTAGTTGATCAGCTTTAAAATATAACTTAACAAAATTCTTCAATTAATTTGTTTTCCATGCAATATTTTTGAAAATATTAGTTTGATTATTAAAACCTTTAATGAAGTTACAGAAATATCTGATAAACAGACCTCATCACAAATACTTCATGATGACCAATGAACCATAAAACAAATCCTATTTAGAGACATGAAATTGTCATAAATATCAACATTCAAATTTGAAAAGCATTTGTTGAAGGGTTCACATATTGTTGAATGAAAACTCTAAGCAGCCATCTGCATGCCTGTCATACTTCAACATTTTAATAACTCATAAACTGAATATATATTCCTGCACAAAACCCAGTTAAAAATCACTTCAATGTCAATATTGCTACATTAAAACATATTTGACTAGAGCAGTTTATAATTTACTGGCACTATTTCTTCTTATTCAAGAAGAGATTTTATATACATATTCTAAAAATTTACTAAAACCAAGGATAGATGATTAAGTACACTGAGTTATAAAATAACAATGCAATAATCTTCTTTCCAAGTCAAAAGAGACAATAATGACACTTTATTGACTTATTTAAATATTTACCTCATGTTCTAACATCTTCTTGAATAAATCAGCCCATTTACTTATATCTTTAAACAATTCATGATGTTTTTCATAGTATGTTTTCATTCTTAAGACTTCTTCATCATGTAGCTGTAACAATTCCTCTGTGAAATTTTCTGTAAAATTCAAATATTATATTTATATTCATTGTGTTACAAAAAATGAGAATACTTTTCCCTTCTCACTTACGTCTAAAAAGTAACCTAATTACCATATATGAAAAAGTAAGATCAATAATGCTTTATTGAACGCTCAGTATAAAACATCAACAAACATAAAGCTAAACCATTTTAAAAATTAAAATGAGCATAGAGTACGACATGAAGGAATTATTTTGATTCTAATAGGACAAATACAATTTTTTTATAGGTTGAGGCATACTAAAATACCTAAGGAATGTGTGATTGTCCCCATTCCCTCCACATCAAGTATGTAAAAGAGGGACAAAAGATACCAGAGGGACAGTCAAAGTCATTAATCGAAAATAAACTGACAACGCCATGGCTAAAAATGAAAAAGACAAACAGACAAACAATGGTACACATGACACAACATAGAAAACTAAAGAATAAGCAACATGAATCCCACCAAAAACTAGGGGTGATCTCAGGTGCTCTGGAAGGATAAGCAGATCCTGCTCAACATGTGTAAACTACAGCTTAAGTTTAACAACTAAAAGGAAGATAAATATTTATGTAAGCATCTTGAATATATATATTTTATTAGGATAAAAATAAAAATTTGCGAGAATGTATAAAGTATGTTTGTGCAAATGTGTCAAACATATTTTGTGCTGATATGATCACAGCTTTGTTCACAAAGCGAAATAAGGACTACATATTATTGTTGAATTTCACAAGTTCTAAGAAATCCTGTCAGACAAACAAACCTGATTTGAAAGCAGTGAAAGCCCTCTTTTGTTGTTGACTATAGTAACATTTGTCCCACCATTCTGTTAGTTCTTTTCTCAAGCCTTCTACAAATCTTTGTATATTTTGAAACTTCAATTTCTCACACCGACTAATTTCTTCTTTCAACTGAAAAAAAAGACATTTTTTTTTACTTTCAATATATATTTTTAATCATTATTGAAAAGCAAAGCCTGAGACATTTTTCTTGTCACTTTAAGACATATAGAAAAAAATCTGGCAATTGGATAGAACATATATTAAACATAACACAGCCTATTGTAATAGACAACAAGAGCTGTCAAAATGACAGTAAACCGGATTCTTTAACATTTATTTGTGTTCTGGCATTTATCAATATTACAAGGACCAAAACTCCTAATAGGTAAAATTTATGATTATCAATATCAAACTTGACTTCCATGTTGTCAACAATAACAACATATAAACTAGATAGAAAATGACCCTCTAGCAGGACAAACTGTGTGCCCTTAATGCATAAAGTAAGAAAAAATTACTAAGTCCACCTACCTAGGATTTTGAAAATATTTAAAATAAAAGTCAAAATCGTCATTATTGAACTTGACCTCCATTTTGTTGTCAGTAACAACATATTAAAATTTTAAAAGGTTTGGTTGACTGGTTCATGAGTAAATGCACGGACACGACATTTTTTAAACTTTCAAGAACCGTAACTCCTGAACGGTAAAAGTAAAAATAGTCATTATTGAACTTGACCTCCGTTATGTTGTCAGTAACAACATATTAAAATTTTAAAAGGTTTGGTTGAAAGGTTTATGAGTAAATGCACGGACACAACATTTTTTAAACTTTCAAGAACCGTTACTCCTGAACGGTAAAAGTCAAAATCGTCATTATTGAACTTGACCTCCATTTTGTTGTCAGTAACAACATATTAAAATTTTAAAAGGTTTGGTTGAACGCTTCATGAGTAAATGCACGGACAACATTTGGTTGCCGCCCGCCCGCCCGCCATACATCCCCAAATCAATAACCGACATTTTTGACACAAAAATCCGGTTAAAAATTGGTGTCCATGTGTAGACATGTATCAGTATATCTTCTAGCTATTATGAAATTAAATTAAGTGTCATTTTACTTAGAAAAAAGTATATTTTAAACCCAGCAAGAATGTTTACATTTACAAGGTACATGTGCCTGACGATTGCATAAGGCACAAAATAAAACATAAGCTTTAGATCACACAGAGCTAGTCTGAAACAAAAGGCAAATTGATGATCATATTTTAATAAACATGCAAAGAAGCATTGTGAACAATCAACAACTTCTCCTTTACATGTTTAAAAAGAGGTTACATCTCCATTCCAAATAGTGTGAGCCCTGTTGAAATACACATATGTTTACTTGTCTTCTTTGCCACACCTTTCCTTACATGTCAAGACAAAAAAGCATGTTTTCTAATTCCCCTCCATCATCAAAAATGACTTACACATTTTTCTATTTTGAATGTTTCGCTTAAAATACAAATCACACAAATTCAAAAATGAATACTTACAGCTTTAACAACAGGTTCTTTAACACTAGTTTTTCCTTTAGAAAAATTGGCTCTTTCACTTTCCCCTATATCTAGTCTGTCCCATAATACATGTAATTTGTTCCATAATTGATCTACTTTCATTTTCATTTCTTCTTTCTCCTCCTCTAACTGAAAAATGAAAAAAAGACATGACATCAGAAGAAAGTTCTTACAAACATAATTTTAATAACAAATAAATACAAGAAACAAAATTTAACAAATAACTAGATAATTACTATTAGAAATTAAAATGATTGATAAAATAATGATCCACTAAAGCAGTTTGTGTCATATGTTAAAGCTTACAAAAAGGCTTTGCAAACAAGGTTTGCTGCCAGCATAACAGATAAACAAAGGTTAGCAGGTACTTTTTTTAATGTTGTATCAAAGCATGCATTTGTCTCAGATACATTAATTTATTTTAATCAGTTGTTATTTTCTAGAACTAGCTTTCAGTAATTTTCAGTAAAACAGGTATGTATGTCTCAGTCAACAACTGTTGAAAGAGAATTATTCATTCTGAGGATAATGCAAAATGAATATATTCAACTATTCATAACGATATTCATGTTGTCATATAAAAACAAAGTTTCACTAATTTTTATTTTTTGAGATCTAAAAAATTTGAATAATCATCACTTGAAAACAGTTGATTTCTTGTATATCCCATCTTCATCTTTTTTTTTTACCTTTCACATTTTTTTTTACTAACAGCTCCATTTATAGTTGAACTGTTCAATTACATACCTCTACTTTTAAAACTTTTAAAGCTTTCATATTTTCTGTGGAGAGCTGGAATGTGGAATCTGATTCACAAACAACATCTCGAGCAAATTCTGTTTCTGGAGATTTTTCCATTTCTGAGAATAGCTTTATAATTTCTTTTTTTGAATTCACAAATTCATGGAATCTTTTATCCTGAAAATAAAATGAAAAATTCATGTGATGATTGTTGCTTGCAATGTTAGATAGCAAATATTTAATGCATATTCAGCAATACTTTTTATAATTCAGTATACAGTAGACTCCGGCCAATCGGATACCCAAAATGTCAGCATAAAATATTCGATTATCTGATATATTCAAATAGATGATAAATGTGAGTTCATTGAATATTCTACAATAATGAGAAGACCTTATTAGATATTACTTAGCCCTGGCCACTGGTGCACTGCTCTATGTATTAAAGGGCTAGAGTGATTTTATTCAGACAGTCATCACCACAATGTTTTGTAAAAAAATATCAGCTGTTTGTCACATGGTGCTCATATTTGTTTTCAGTTGTTAAAATCCAATATTCATGATATTTAATAAAAATAAAAAATCTAATGCCCTGAAATATTTATGTGAATAAATATCTGCCTTACATAGTTTGTGTCTTTATTTGATTTGTAAAACGAATTTTATCCATTATTTACGTTTATCAATCACAGGTAAATTAATTGAACTAAAATCGTATTTGATATGTATTTTATTTCTTTAAATAAACAAATTTGAAATAATTAATATAATCACAATTTCTAAAATATTATTGCATTAAGTTGAAGTTTTCTGAAAATTGTTTGTATTTAGGTCATGGTTCTCGGGGCTTCCTCACATTTTGTAAACAAAACATGGCGGTCATATTTGATAAGTTTAAAAACTACGAGCTGGGTAAATATATGTTGTTTCATAAAAATATATAATAAAAGTTTATGTCAGCTGCTTAAATGTATATATTTTAAAGGATAACGATGGAAATAAATGTAATAGAAACAGTAAGTTCGTGCACATGTGTCAAACATATTTTGTGCTCATTGGAACATTGCTTTGTTTACAAAGCGTAATAAGGATGTCATATTAGAATACCAGATAAAATTAACATTAAACATATCGGGACGGGTTTGGTGTTTTGAAATAATATTAAAATAGCCGATATATTTGTTTAGCCAATAACCAATTAGGTGGAGTACTGTATAATGAGAACACCAAAACATAAGTCCGTAAACTACAGCTGATAAAAGATTATAGTTCAATTTATTTTACCTTTTCTATTTTTAATGAAGCAACATGATTTTCCAAAGCTTGGAGCTGTTCTAAAGTAGGAGTACTCCCTGAAGGAATGTAATATGGCGTTAAACACATTATATCACAGAGGTGCTGATCTTGGTCTTTGAAATGGTTGAATTTTCTGAATCTCTCAGCTTTTTCATTAGAAAGTGTTTCCATTCTCATTTTCAAGTCTTTTTCTGTCTGTAGCATTGAATATGATTTCTTGAACTGAAACATGAAAAATAAAATAAACATAAGTATATAAATATTTGAGGAGAACAAATCAGTTGCTTTATCAATCATCAGGGTTTCCCCTGGGTCAATTATTTTTTTCGCCACCTCTTTCACCAAAACAATCTATTTTTTGCCACTTTATATTTTTTTTCGCCAAGTAACATTAATATATTTTTCGTTTAAAACTTTCCTTCTTTCTATCCCCCTCCAAAAAAGAAAAACAACAATAAAATGAGTCTCAAACTTATATTTTAGTCTACATCATAATGATGAAATAATTAACATTTACTTTTTAAAAGATACTGTAACAAGAATGTGTCCATAGTACACGGATGCCCCACTCGCACTATCATTTTCTATGTTCAGTGGACCGTGAAATTGGGTAAAAACTTTAATTTTGAATAAAAATTGAAATATCATATCATAGGGAACATGTGTACTAAGTTTCAAGTTGATGTAACTTTAACTTCATCAAAAACTACCTTGACCAAAAACTTTAACCTGAATTTCGCACTATCATTTTCTATGTTCAGTGGACCATGAAATTGGGGTCAAAACTATAATTTGGCATTATAATTAGAAAGATCATATCATGGGGAACATGTGTACAAAGTTTGAAGTTGATTGGACTTCAACTTCATCAAAAACTACCTTGACCAAAAACTTTAACCTGAAATGAACGGACGCACAGACGGACGAACGAACGAACGGACGTACAGACCAGAAAACATAATGCCCCTCTACTATCGTAGGTGGGGCATAAAAATAGCAATACATAGTATATATATGCAAATATAGAAATCATCATTTTGACCTCTAGGAACACAAGATTCACCTTCAATTAGTGAATCGGATATAAATATTTCCCTTCCTGTTGAAGGATAATGACAAAGGCAGAGATTTTTCTTACTTTTGAACAAGTCTAGAACAACAACAGCCTTGTTTGAATCAAATTTGTGCGTCAAGTTGTTTATAAATTCTTTATGTGACATGTGATAAACACCATTTAACCATATCATTTAAAAATTTAAACAATACAATCAACACCTTTATTAATTAGTCCTTTGATACTGTATCTACAGCCATAAAATACAATCAGATGAGTATTGATTTCCTGTCAAAATCTTAACGAGTTCAAGGTGACTTCCGAGTATTGTCTGATCAGGCAAAGTCTAAGAAACATGAAAAAAAATAAATAAAGAAGATGGACGAAATAAAATCATTATGTATATTTCTTTCGCAAATGATGAATTTTAATCGCCACAAATATAATTATTTTGCAAAATGCGTAAATGGCGACCGCAAGCAGAAACCCTGTCCATCACATTATTTCTTTTAGTTGTATTTTCTAGCAAAAATGTTATCAGCTTCTGACCAAGATTATTACTGACATGATGTTGGTTCTTCTTTCTACAGTCTTCATGCTGAAGCACAGGCCCAGCAGCCAAGGCTTGTAAAATTCTATTAGTGCTTGTAAAAGTCATCTAAACAAGCCAACAAAATCTACGTAAAATTTTCCAAAATGAGCTCCAGGCCAGAGATTGAAAAGTCTATCATGAAGACTGTTACTGTAAACCAATTTCATGTTTGTATTACCAATGTTATTTCAACTGATAGGCGGAGCTTATGTTTTAATTTGCATAAGGACAGTCTATTTGAAGATGTGTGTGATAGAATGATTGCCGTTATAACACTTATAGAATTCTAATCACTAATCAGTGTCACCAAACGCATATGGGACAGTATCCCTAATGCGCCTTGAAATGAGGAACTCAAAAGTCACGTGTAAACAAAAAATCTCTGTGTAGTGATATTTGACACATTTCTATGATATAACAAATGACTGAGCTGAACCATTTGTGTTAATTTAGAAAGTAAGGGAACACAGAATAAATGTGTAAAAACTATGGAGCCATTAAATGTGTTCAAAGTATTAAATTTTTAAAGAACTTATTGTGTCAAAAATGGGATTTTTTACCATGAGGAGCCACATCGCAAAAGGATACTCGGGGTTTGCTAATTTACGGAAAAATGAATCACACTTTGTACCCCGAAAATTTAACCACATATGTAAAAATGTCTCAGCTTCGAAACAAGCCATCATACATATACAAGTTTATGATATGGGCTGAGCAACAGAAGAAAACGTTACCATTACCGCCTATGTAGAAACAATTGCGCATATTGCCCCATCTTCTAACAAAAAATCCAGAGATATCTTAAGATGATTTCACCTTGTACACCACAGAAAATTGTGAAAATGATGGTTAGTGGTTAGTATTTTTTTATTTATACCTAGTTATCATAAACAGTTTAAGATATTAAAATATTATTGATAAAGATCAGCCAAAAGGCAATGAAATTTTCGCTTTTAAAATGCATTACTGGCACGGGGCTGAACACTTTTTTTAGGCACAATCATAACTTTGTTTACCCACGAGAGATCCGAAAGGAATTGTTTATTTAATTGAAAAAGGCAAGAAATAACTTACATGTAATATTATTAAATTGTAAGTAAACATGACACAATATAGTCTTGGTTATGTAATTATCACTCTGGTCTACAGGAATAACTGACAATCAAGGGAGATAACACACTTCACACGAGTAAAGTGAGATACATCATCACATGTGCTTTTATCCAATGATTTGACCCGGGTCAGTAGATATCATATGCAAATAAACAGAAAACAAACATGTACATGTATTAAGAAAATCATGAATTACTATTTTTAGTACACACGAGCAAAACACTAGATATTGACATTTCTCAGTGAAAAGGGGGAGGGTCAAACCTTCTTGAAAACAATATTGCTATTCAACTATTAAGCTAGTTAGCTACTACTCATTGCTTCTAATATAAACGGTTTAAATGATGGGCGTCAAGTTGGTTACCTATTCCCTATTCCCTATTCGTTACCTATTCCCTATTCCCTATTCGTTGCCTATTCGTTACCTATTCCCTATTCCCTATTCGTTACCTATTCGTTACCTATTCCCTATTCCCTATTCGTTACCTATTCCCTATTCCCTATTCGTTGCCTATTCGTTACCTATTCCCTATTCCCTATTCGTTACCTATTCGTTACCTATTCCCTATTCCCTATTCGTTACCTATTCGTTACTTATTTGATTTTTAATATCCTTCCCCCTTTTTAATTATGGCATGGAATAGTTTAATATGGCTGCCGTTACCATGGAAACGGCACAATTGTGAAAAAAATGAGCTTTTGGTTTTTGGTGAACTGTTTGGATATGCTTCAACTCAGAATCATCATATTTTAAAACAATGTAGGTGCCCACTATATACAGGTGTTGGATGATTTTGGCGATCATTGGAACTACTATGTTGCCATGGAAACTACACCAAAATTTTCAAAATTCTCAAAAGGCTCAAAACTTCATGAAACTTCACAGTAATGATGAGCAACATTGGAGTTGGAATTTCCAAAATAGGTCTTGTTACCATGGAAACAATGCAAAAAGGTCAAAAATTTCAAAAATAAGAATTTTCCGCAAACTGGATGAAACTTTACAGGAATGGTAACTGGCATAGGCAGAGTTGGATTTTGAAGTTAGAATTTTCAAAATGGCCGCCGTAACCATGGAAACAGCAAAAATATCAAAAATTCAAAATGTTCAAACTTAATGAAACTTTGCAAAAATGTTACTAGACATCTGTAGATGCTCTCTTTGACTTTGGAATTGTCAAAATGGCTGTCGCTCACCTGGTAATAGGGGGAAGGGGTGCCTTCCGTTATTGCTAGCAATTACAAATCTAGTTGTTAATAGTCTTACATATGGTAATAGTTCTGAATTGGTTGAGGTAAAATGATCTTTTTATGACCTATTTATATGTGTTTGTGCTCAACCGATCCTTTTACTTCATGTTCGATACGCATTTGTTCCTTACTTGTTTTTTATACGTTCTACCTTTTAACTGTTTTATGTCCGTATGTTTGAAGATGGATCTTGGTTCGACGGGATGAAATCACCGTGTTAGCGCTTGCGTAAAAACGAAGATGTGGTATGATTACCAATGAGACAACACTCCACATTAGACCAAAATGACACAGAAATTATCAACTATATTTCACTGTACGGCCTTCAACAATGAGCATAGCCCAAACCGTGTAGTCACCTATAAAAGGCCGAGACATGACAACCTCATACAATTCAAACAACAAAACTGATGGCCGTATTTCATATACAAAAAAATAAACGGAAATATGTAACACAAAAACAAACGATAACTACTAAATTTCAGGCTCTTGTCTAGGGACAGGCACATACTTACATAATGTGGTAGAGTTAAACATGTAAGCAGGGTGTACATCGTTTCGGAGCATGCTATTACCTTGTTTAATTCGTTCCATCACTCGCTTATAATTCGCTTATAATACGTGTATCTTACGTTGCACCTTTTAAAACATGATTTTCAATTGTTTTGTTGTCTCTGGTGGAAGATTTGGGCTCTTAGAGGTGATATAACTCTATAAGTGCATTTGTATCCGTTCCAGCGGTCGGATAATACCCTGTTAAATATTCGTTACTAATTCGCTTTTAAAAAGTTTGTTGTACGTTGCACCTTTTAGAAAAGGATTTCCAATTGTGTTCAGATCTCTGGTGGTAATAATGTGTTCTTATAGATGAAATACCCCTATAAGCGCATATGTACTCGTTCCAGCGATCGGTTAATACCCTGTTACCTATTCGTTACCTATTCGTTACCTATTCACTTATAGTACGTTTGTTGTACGTTGCACCTTTTAGAAAAGGATTTTCAATTAAATTCATATCTCTGATGGTAACAATGTGTTCTTAGAGATGAAATGACCACATTAGAGCGCATGTACCCGTTCCAGCGCTCGGTAAATAACCTGTTACCTATTCGTTACTTATTCGCTTTTAATGCGCGGGGTATACGGTGCACCTTGAAATAAATCGTTTTTTAATTGTGTTCAGGTCTCTGGTGGTAAGAATGTGTTCTTAGAGATGAAATTACCCTATTAGCGCGCATGTACCCGTTCCAGCGCACGGTTAATACCCTGTTACCTATTCGTTACCTATTCGTTACCTATTCGCTTATAATACATTTTTTTATACGTTGCACCTGTTAGAAAAGGATTTTCAATTATGTCCAGGTCTCAGACGGTAACAATGTGTTCTTAGAGATAAAATGACCCCATTAGAGCGCATGTCCCGTTCCAGCGCTCGGTAAATAACCTGTTACCTATTCATTACCTATTCGCTTTTAATGCGCGGGGTATACGGTGCACCTTGAAATAAATCGTTTTTTAATTGTGTTCAGGTCTCTGGTGGTAAGAATGTGTTCTTAGAGATGAAATGACCCTATTAGCGCGCATGTACCCGTTCCAGCGCTCGGTTAATACCCTGTTACCTATTTGTTACCTATTCGTTACCTATTCGTTACCTATTCGCTTATAATACATTTTTTTATACGTTGCACCTGTTAGAAAAGAATTTTCAATTATGTCCAGGTCTCAGACGGTAACAATGTGTTCTTAGAGATGAAATGACCCCATTAGAGCGCATGTACCCGTTCCAGCGCTCGGTAAATAACCTGTTACCTATTCATTACCTATTCGCTTTTAATGCGCGGGGTATACGGTGCACCTTGAAATAAATCGTTTTTTAATTGTGTTCAGGTCTCTGGTGGTAAGAATGTGTTCTTAGAGATGAAATGATCCTATTAGCGCGCATGTACCCGTTCCAGCGCTCGGTTAATACCCTGTTATCCATTCGTTACCTATTCGTTACCTATTCGCTTATAATACATTTTTTTATACGTTTCACCTGTTAGAAAAGGATTTTCAATTATGTCCATGTCTCAGGTGGTAACAATGTGTTCTTAGAGATGAAATTACCCTATTAGCGCTCATGTACCCGTTCCAGTGCTCGGTAAATAATCTTGTTACCTATTCGCTTTTAATGCGCGGGGTATACGCTGCAACTTGAAATAAATCGTGTTTTAATTGTGTTCATGTCTCAGGTGGTAACAATGTGTTCTTAGAGATGAAATGACCCCATTAGAGCGCATGTACCCGTTCCAGCGCTCGGTTAATAACCTGTTACCTATTCGTTACCTATTCGCTTTTAATGCGCGGGGTATACGGTGCACCTTGAAATAAATCGTTTTTTAATTGTGTTCAGGTCTCTGGTGGTAAGAATGTGTTCTTAGAGATGAAATGACCCTATTAGCGCGCATGTACCCGTTCCAGCGCTCGGTTAATACCCTGTTACCTATTCGTTACCTATTCGTTACCTATTCGCTTATAAATACATTTTTTTATACGTTTCACCTGTTAGAAAAGGATTTTCAATTATGTCCATGTCTCAGGTGGTAACAATGTGTTCTTAGAGATGAAATGACCCCATTAGAGCGCATGTACCCGTTCCAGCGCTCGGTAAATAACCTGTTACCTATTCGTTACCTATTCGCTTTTAATGCGCGGGGTATACGGTGCACCTTGAAATAAATCGTTTTTTAATTGTGTTCATGTCTGGTGGTAACAATGTGTTCTTAGAGATGAAATTACCCTATTAGCGCGCATGTACCCGTTCCAGCGCTCGGTTAATACCCTGTTACCTATTCGTTACCTATTCGTTACCTATTCGCTTATAATACATTTTTTTATACGTTTCACCTGTTAGAAAAGGATTTTCAATTATGTCCAGGTCTCAGACGGTAACAATGTGTTCTTAGAGATGAAATGACCCCATTAGAGCGCATGTACCCGTTCCTGCGCTCGGTAAATAACCTGTTACCTATTCGTTACCTATTCGCTTTTAATGCGCGGGGTATACGGTGCACCTTGAAATAAATCGTTTTTTAATTGTGTTCATGTCTGGTGGTAACAATGTGTTCTTAGAGATGAAATTACCCTATTAGCGCGCATGTACCCGTTCCAGCGCTCGGTTAATACCCTGTTACCTATTCGTTACCTATTCGCTTATAATACATTTTTTTATACGTTTCACCTGTTAGAAAAGGATTTTCAATTATGTCCAGGTCTCAGACGGTAACAATGTGTTCTTAGAGATGAAATGACCCCATTAGAGCGCATGTACCCGTTCCAGCGCTCGGTAAATAACCTGTAACCTATTCGTTACTTATTCGCTTTTAATGCGCGGGGTATACGGTGCACCTTGAAATAAATCGTTTTTTAATTGTGTTCAGGTTTCTGGTGGTAAGAATGTGTTCTTAGAGATGAAATTACCCTATTAGCGCGCATGTATCCGTTCCAGCGCTCGGTTAATACCCTGTTACCTATTCGTTACCTATTCGTTACCTATTCGCTAATATTACATTTTTTTATACGTTGCACCTGTTAGAAAAGAATTTTCAATTATGTCCAGGTCTCAGACGTTAACAATGTGTTCTTAGAGATGAAATGACCCTATTAGCGCGCATGTACCCGTTCCAGCGCTCGATTAATACCCTGTTACCTAGTCGTTACCTATTCGTTACCTATTCGCTTATAATACATTTTTTTATACGTTTCACCTGTTAGAAAAGGATTTTCAATTATGTCCATGTCTCAGGTGGTAACAATGTGTTCTTAGAGATAAAATGATCCCATTAGAGCGCATGTACCCGTTCCAGCGCTCGGTAAATAACCTGTTACCTATTTGTTACCTATTCGCTTTTAATGCGCGGGGTATACGCTGCACCTTGAAATAAATCGTGTTTTAATTGTGTTCATGTCTGGTGGTAACAATGTGTTCTTAGAGATGAAATGACCCCATTAGAGTGCATGTACCCGTTCCAGCGCTCGGTAAATAACCTGTTACCTATTCGTTACCTATTCGCTTTTAATGCGCTGGGTATACGGTGCACCTTGAAATAAATCGTTTTTTAATTGTGTTCATGTCTGGTGGTAACAATGTGTTCTTAGAGATGAAATTACCCTATTAGCGCGCATGTACCCGTTCCAGCGCTCGGTTAATACCCTGTTACCTATTCGTTACCTATTCGCTTTTAATGCGCGGGGTATACGGTGCACCTTGAAATAAATCGTTTTTTAATTGTGTTCAGGTCTCTGGTGGTAAGAATGTGTTCTTAGAGATGAAATTACCCTATTAGCGCGCATGTACCCGTTCCAGCGCTCGGTTAATACCCTGTTACCTATTCGTTACCTATTCGTTACCTATTCGCATATAATACATTTTTTTATACGTTTCAACATTTAGAAAAGGATTTTCAATTATGTCCATGTCTCAGGTGGTAACAATGTGTTCTTAGAGATGAAATTACCCTATTAGCGCTCATGTACCCGTTCCACCAGAGACATGAACACAATTAAAAAACGATTTATTTCAAGGTGCAACGTATACCTCGTGCATTCAAAGCAAATAAGGAACGAATAAGAAGCAGGGTATTAACTGAGCGCTGGAACGAGTACATATGCGCTAATAGGGGTATTTCATCTAAAAGAACACATTATTACCACCAGAGATATGAACTGAATTAAAAATCCTTTTCTAAAAGATGCAACGTACAACAAACGTAATATAAGTGAATAGGTAACGAATAGGTAACAGGGTATTTATCGAGCGCTGGAACGGGTACATGCACGCTAATAGGGTCATTTCATCTCTAAGAACACATTGTTACCACCAGAGACATGGAGACAATTAAAAATCCTTTTCTAAAAGGTGCAACATACAACAAAAGTATTATTAGTGAATAGGTAACGAATAGGTAACGAATAGGTGGGTATTCACCGAGCGCTGGAACGGGTACATGCGCGCTAATAGGGTAATTTCATCTCTAAGAACACATTGTTACCACAAGAGACATGGAGACAATTAAAAATCCTTTTCTAAAAGGTGCAACATACAACAAACGTATTATAAGTGAATAGGTAACGAATAGGTAACGAATAGGTAATAGGGTATAAACGAGCGCTGGAACGGGTTCATGCGCTCTAATAGAGTCATTTCATCTCTAAGAACACATTGTTACCACCAGAAACCTGAACACAATTAAAAAAACGATTTATTTCAAGGTGCAACGTATACCTCGTGCATTAAAAGCAAATAAGGAACGAATAAGTAGCAGGGTATTAACTGAGCGCTGGAACGAGTACATACGCGCTAATAGGGGTATTTCATCTAAAAGAACACATTATTACCACCAGAGATATGAACTGAATTAAAAATCCTTTTCTAAAAGGTGCAACGTACAACAAACGTATTATAAGTGAATAGGTAACGAATAGGTAACAGGGTATTTATCGGGCGCTGGAACGGGTACATGCGCTTATAGGGTCATTTCATCTCTAAGAACACATTGTTACCACCAGAGACACGGACACCATTGAAAATCCTTTTTTGAAAGGTGCAACGTACAACAAACGTATTATAAGTGAATAGGTAACGAATAGGTAACGAATAGGTAACAGGGTATTAACCGAGCGCTGGAACGGGTACATGCGCGCTAATAGGGTAATTTCATCTCTAAGAACACATTATTACCACAAAAGACATGGAGACAATTAAAAATCCTTTTCTAAAAGGTGCAACATACAACAAACGTATTATAAGTGAATAGGTAACGAATAGGTAACAGGGTATTAAGCGAGCGCTGGAACGGGTTCATGCGCTCTAATAGGGTCATTTCATCTCTAAGAACACATTGTTACCACCAGAGACATGAACACAATTAAAAAAAACGATTTATTTCAAGGTGCAACGTATACCTCGTGCATTAAAAGCAAATAAGGAACGAATAAGTAGCAGGGTATTAACTGAGCGCTGGAACGAGTACATACGCGCTAATAGTGGTATTTCATCTAAAAGAACACATTATTACCACCAGAGATATGAACTGAATTAAAAATCCTTTTCTAAAAGGTGCAACGTACAACAAACGTATTATAAGTGAATAGGTAACGAATAGGTAACAGGGTATAAAGCGAGCGCTGGAACGGGTACATGCGTGCTAATAGAGTCATTTCATCTCTAAGAACACATTGTTACCACCAGAGACATGGGCACAATTGAAAAACGATTTATTTCAAGGTGCAGCGTATAACCCGCGCATTAAAAGCGAATAGGGAACGAATCAGTAACAGGGTATTATCCGAGCGCTGGAACGAGTGCATACGCGCTAATAGGGGTATTTCATCTAAAAGAACACATTATTACCACTAGAGATATGAACTGAATTAAAAATCCTTTTCTAACAGGTGCAACGTATAAAAAAATGTATTATAAGCGAATAGGTAACGAATAGGTAACAGGGTATTAACCGAGCGCTGGAACAGGAACATGAGCGCTAATAGGGTAATTTCATTTCTAAGAACACATTGTTACCACCTGAGACATGGACATAATTGAAAATCCTTTTCTAACAGGTGAAACGTATAAAAAAATGTATTATAAGCGAATAGGTAACGAATAGGTAACGAATAGGTAACAGGGTATTAACCGAGCGCTGGACGGGTACATGCGCGCTAATAGGGTAATTTCATCTCTAAGAACACATTCTTACCACCAGAGACCTGAACACAATTAAAAAACGATTTATTTCAAATTGCACCGTATACCCCGCGCATTAAAAGCGAATAAGTAACGAATAGGTAACAGGTTATTTACCGAGCGCTGGAACGGGTACATGCGCTTTAATGGGGTCATTTCATCTCTAAGAACACATTGTTACCACCAGACATGAACACAATTAAAACACGATTTATTTCAAGTTGCAGCGTATACCCCGCGCATTAAAAGCGAATAGGTAACGAATAGGTAACAGGTTATTTACCGAGCGCTGGAACGGGTACATGCGCTCTAATGGGGTCATTTCATCTCTAAGAACACATTGTTACCGTCTGAGACCTGGACATAATTGAAAATCCTTTTCTAACAGGTGCAACGTATAAAAAAATGTATTATAAGCGAATAGGTAACGAATAGGTAACAGGGTATTAACCGAGCGCTGGAACGGGTACATGCGCGCTAATAGGGTAATTTCATCTCTAAGAACACATTCTTACCACCAGAGACCTGAACACAATTAAAAAACGATTTATTTCAAGGTGCACCATATACCCCGCGCATTAAAAGCGAATAAGTAACGAATAGGTAACAGGTTATTTACCGAGCGCTGGAACGGGTACATGCGCTCTAATGGGGTCATTTCATCTCTAAGAACACATTGTTACTATCAGACATGAACACAATTAAAACACGATTTATTTCAAGGTGCAGCGTATACCCCGCGCATTAAAAGCGAATAGGTAACGAATAGGTAACAGGTTATTTACCGAGCGCTGGAACGGGTACATGCGCTCTAATGGGGTCATTTCATCTCTAAGAACACATTGTTACCACCTGAGACATGGACATAATTGAAAATCCTTTTATAACAGGTTAAACGTATAAAAAAATGTATTATAAGCGAATAGGTAACGAATAGGTAACGAATAGGTAACAGGGTATTAACCGAGCGCTGGAACGGGTATATGCGCGCTAATAGGGTCATTTCATCTCTAAGAACACATTCTTACCACCAGAGACCTGAACACAATTAAAAAACGATTTATTTCAAGGTGCACCGTATACCCCGCGCATTAAAAGCGAATAGGTAACGAATAGGTAACAGGTTATTTACCGAGCGCTGGAACGGGTACATGCGCTCTAATGGGGTCATTTCATCTCTAAGAACACATTGTTACCACCTGAGACATGAACACAATTAAAACACGATTTATTTCAAGTTGCAGCGTATACCCCGCGCATTAAAAGCGAATAGGTAACGAATAGGTAACAAGATTATTTACCGAGCACTGGAACGGGTACATGAGCGCTAATAGGGTAATTTCATCTCTAAGAACACATTGTTACCACCTGAGACATGGACATAATTGAAAATCCTTTTCTAACAGGTGAAACGTATAAAAAAATGTATTATAAGCGAATAGGTAACGAATGGATAACAGGGTATTAACCGAGCGCTGGAACGGGTACATGCGCGCTAATAGGGTCATTTCATCTCTAAGAACACATTCTTACCACCAGAGACCTGAACACAATTAAAAAAACGATTTATTTCAAGGTGCACCGTATACCCCGCGCATTAAAAGCGAATAGATAATGAATAGGTAAGAGGTTATTTACCGAGCGCTGGAACGGGTACATGCCCTCTAATGGGGTATTTCATCTCTAAGAACACATTGTTACCGTCTGAGACCTGGACATAATTGAAAATCCTTTTCTAACAGGTGAAACGTATAAAAAAATGTATTATAAGCGAATAGGTAACGAATAGGTAACGAATAGGTAACAGGGTATTAACCGAGCGCTGGAACGGGTACATGCGCGCTGATAGGGTTATTTCATCTCTAAGAACACATTCTTACCATCAGAGACCTGAACACAATTAAAAAACGATTTATTTCAAGGTGCACCGTATACCCCGCGCATTAAAAGCGAATAGGTAATGAATAGGTAACAGGTTATTTACCGAGCGCTGGAACGGGTACATGCGCTCTAATGGGGTCATTTCATCTCTAAGAACACATTGTTACCGTCTGAGACCTGGACATAATTGAAAATCCTTTTCTAACAGGTGCAACGTATAAAAAAATGTATTATAAGCGAATAGGTAACGAATAGGTAACAGGGTATTAACCGAGCGCTGGAACGGGTACATGCGCGCTAATAGGGTAATTTCATCTCTAAGAACACATTCTTACCACCAGAGACCTGAACACAATTAAAAAACGATTTATTTCAAGGTGCACCATATACCCCGCGCATTAAAAGCGAATAAGTAACGAATAGGTAACAGGTTATTTACCGAGCGCTGGAACGGGTACATGCGCTCTAATGGGGTCATTTCATCTCTAAGAACACATTGTTACTATCAGACATGAACACAATTAAAACACGATTTATTTCAAGGTGCAGCGTATACCCCGCGCATTAAAAGCGAATAGGTAACGAATAGGTAACAGGTTATTTACCGAGCGCTGGAACGGGTACATGCGCTCTAATGGGGTCATTTCATCTCTAAGAACACATTGTTACCACCTGAGACATGGACATAATTGAAAATCCTTTTATAACAGGTTAAACGTATAAAAAAATGTATTATAAGCGAATAGGTAACGAATAGGTAACGAATAGGTAACAGGGTATTAACCGAGCGCTGGAACGGGTATATGCGCGCTAATAGGGTCATTTCATCTCTAAGAACACATTCTTACCACCAGAGACCTGAACACAATTAAAAAACGATTTATTTCAAGGTGCACCGTATACCCCGCGCATTAAAAGCGAATAGGTAACGAATAGGTAACAGGTTATTTACCGAGCGCTGGAACGGGTACATGCGCTCTAATGGGGTCATTTCATCTCTAAGAACACATTGTTACCATCAGAGATATGAATTTAATTGAAAATCCTTTTCTAAAAGGTGCAACGTACAACAAACGTACTATAAGTGAATAGGTAACGAATAGATAACGAATAGGTAACAGGGTATTAACCGATCGCTGGAACGAGTACATAAGCGCTTATAGGGGTATTTCATCTATAAGAACACATTATTACCACCAGAGATATGAACACAATTGGAAATTATTTTCTAAAAGGTGCAACGTACAACAAACTTTTTAAAAGCGAAATAGTAACGAATATTTAACAGGGTATTATCCGACCGCTGGAACGGATACAAATGCACTTATAGAGTTATATCACCTCTAAGAGCCCAAATCTTCCACCAGAGACAACAAAACAATTGAAAATCATGTTTTAAAAGGTGCAACGTAAGATACACGTATTATAAGCGAATTATAAGCGAGTGATGGAACGAATTAAACAAGGTAATAGCATGCTCCGAAACGATCTACACCCTGCTTACATGTTTAACTCTACCACATTATGTAAGTATGTGCCTGTCCCTAGACAAGAGCCTGAAATTAAGTAGTTATCGTTTGTTTTTGTGTTACATATTTCCGTTTATTTTTTTGTATATGAAATACGGCCGTCAGTTTTGTTGTTTGAATTGTATGAGGTTGTCATGTCTCGGCCTTTTATAGGTGACTACACGGTTTGGGCTATGCTCATTGTTGAAGGCCGTACAGTGAAATATAGTTGATAATTTCTGTGTCATTTTGGTCTAATGTGGAGTGTTGTCTCATTGGCAATCATACCACATCTTCGTTTTTACGCAAGCGCTAACACGGTGATATCATCCCGTCGAACCAAGATCCATCTTCAAACATACGGACATAAAGCAGTTAAAAGGTAGAACGTATAAAAAACAAGTAAGGAACAAATGCGTATCGAACATGAAGTAAAAGGATCGGTTGAGCACAAACACATATAAACAGGTCATAAAAAGATCATTTTACCTCAACCAATTCAGAACTATTACCATATGTAAGACTATTAACAACTAGATTTGTAATTGCTAGCAATAACGGAAGGCACCCCTTCCCCCTATTACCAGGTGAGCGACAGCCATTTTGACAATTCCAAAGTCAAAGAGAGCATCTACAGATGTCTAGTAACATTTTTGCAAAGTTTCATTAAGTTTGAACATTTTGAATTTTTGATATTTTTGCTGTTTCCATGGTTACGGCGGCCATTTTGAAAATTCTAACTTCAAAATCCAACTCTGCCTATGCCAGTTACCATTCCTGTAAAGTTTCATCCAGTTTGCGGAAAATTCTTATTTTTGAAATTTTTGACCTTTTTGCATTGTTTCCATGGTAACAAGACCTATTTTGGAAATTCCAACTCCAATGTTGCTCATCATTACTGTGAAGTTTCATGAAGTTTTGAGCATTTTGAGAATTTTGAAAATTTTGGTGTAGTTTCCATGGCAACATAGTAGTTCCAATGATCGCCAAAATCATCCAACACCTGTATATAGTGGGCACCTACATTGTTTTAAAATATGATGATTCTGAGTTGAAGCATATCCAAACAGTTCACCAAAAACCAAAAGCTCATTTTTTTCACAATTGTGCCGTTTCCATGGTAACGGCAGTCATATTAAACTATTCCATGCCATAATTAAAAAGGGGGAAGGATATTAAAAATCAAATAAGTAACGAATAGGTAACGAATAGGGAATAGGGAATAGGTAACGAATAGGTAACGAATAGGGAATAGGGAATAGGTAACGAATAGGCAACGAATAGGGAATAGGGAATAGGTAACGAATAGGTAACGAATAGGGAATAGGGAATAGGTAACGAATAGGTAACGAATAGGGAATAGGGAATAGGTAACGAATAGGCAACGAATAGGGAATAGGGAATAGGTAACGAATAGGGAATAGGGAATAGGTAACCAACTTGACGCCCATGTTTAAATGAAGGTGGCTAAGCAACAAGGGAGAAGCTTTTTTCTTTCTTTGCGATAAAACTTTCAAAAGTTAGATTTTTCTCTCTCAATAATACTTATGTATTTAAATTAAATGATAACACAGCCTGAGTAAATTTTTTGTCTTATTTCAGTTCCAGACATATCATTACTTTTTTACATGAGATGGCAAACTAAAGGTTTTAAAAAGTCCTGAATAACTAGTAAGCATTTTGTTTTATTAGGCAAGCTCTAAATTATTTATTTATGGTATTTGTGCCATTGAAATTACAGTCGGTATATTAGAAATATGCTAATATGAAAACTGTTGCTATGGTCTTGATATTAAATGAAAAGGCTTGGTTACTGATCTTTTCGACTCGATATTTCGAGTTAAATCTTGCGGCAACTGTTTCCCATGTAACACTGCAAACTATATTTAGCACTATTTTGATCTGTTGTTTTTTAATGACGCCATAATACATGTGATGTCACAATGTTTCCTTTAATACCTCATGTAGATTTCTCACTGATAAAAGTTTTCACTGAAATACATGTAAAAAGCCTTTTTTTTTCTCAAATAGAATTATGTGAAAGGACAAGTTTTGAAAATTTGCACTTCATTGCACTCTAATTACATGATAAGAATGAATTTCTCAGTAGTTTCGAGTGGTTTCCACAGTATTAGATACCAGATGTCCACTAGTAAGAATAATTATTTTGGTGTTTTTTTTTTTTTTATAAAATCTACATTTTTGCATAATTTCTCCGTCAAAATGCACTTTTAGACACAAGAAAATGTTATGGAATGCTTTAACAGGGTCTGTGTATTGTAATTTGAGGTTATCATCAGAAGTTTTGTCCTTGTTTTGAATAGTGAAGGTATACTGGAAGAAATTAATTATACATACACATTGTATTAAAAATAAATGAATATAGCAATAAAAGTGTCATTGCCATATAGTGCTGAAATGACTTTATTTTTTTTCAGAAATGGACAAAAATACACAGATTTACTCAGAATGTCATACCGATGAAGATCACCTAAAAATATTTGGAAAAATCAGAACTATGGATTTCAATATGGGGCAATATCCCTAATGCGCCTTGAAATGAGGAACTCAAAAGTCACGTGTAAACAAAAAATCTCTGTCAGTGTGTAGTGATATTTGACACATTTCTATGATAAACAAATGACTGAGCTGAACCATTTGTGTTAATTTAGAAAGTAAGGGAACACAGAATAAATGTGTAAAAACTATGGAGCCATTAAATGTGTTCAAAGTATTAAATTTTTAAAGAACTTATTGTGTCAAAAATGGGATTTTTTACCATGAGGAGGCACATCGCAAAAGGATACTCGGGGTTTGCTAATTTACGAAAAAATGAATCACACTTCGTACCCCGAAAATTTAACCACATATGTAAAAATGTCTCAGCTTCGAAACAAGCCATCATACATATACAAGTTTATGATATGGGCTGAGCAACAGAAGAAAACGTTACCATTACCGCCTATGTAGAAACAATTGCGCATATTGCCCCATATACAAAAGAACTGATTGTATGATATGGGACGAATAACTGGACACTTCATTGATGAGCTCATCCTAAAACTCCTGTCTATAGATGGACTGATCTCAAATAAGCAAA
Source organism: Mytilus galloprovincialis (assembly GCF_965363235.1). Lineage (NCBI taxonomy): Eukaryota > Metazoa > Mollusca > Bivalvia > Mytilida > Mytilidae > Mytilus > Mytilus galloprovincialis. Next base: position 90,359,010 of record NC_134841.1, on the reverse strand, counting down.
CTTCTTGAACTCCACCCAGTCAAGTGAAATAAATCTAGTAATAACAACAATTTTTAACCATCATGTTCTCAATTTTTTTTTATTGTCACATAACAAAACTTTGTATACATGTAGCTTATGTCATATAGTATTTTTTTAAATCTAGAAACAGAGTGCACTGTGCCGATACATTTTATTGGATAATTCCAGTTCATCAACCAGCTGCAACAGATCCCTGCATTACACATGTTACATGTCTGTTGCATTTAAAAAAAAATGTTGCATTACAGTGGATGATTTTAAAAATGATATTTTATATTCTTCTTTTCTACATTTAAATGTGTTATTTCAATATGTTCATAATCTCCAGTTAAGATATAATACAGTAATATTATTAATATAAAACATAAGGATTGGATGTTGTGTGTAAGTAAATCTATACATGCTATATACATGTATAAACATTTTTGGAATGATAATTATACCTGATAATCAGGATAGGACATATCTTCACATAATTCTCTGACTTCTTTACTATATTTTTCTATTCTGGTTCTAATTTGACTCCTCAACATTTCTTCCTCTTGAACCATTTCTTCCAGTAGGTTGCGGAGATGTTCAACAACGGTCTCAGAGCGTTGCTTTTGTTGAGACTCGCATATTCCAATATCAAGCCAAATGTTATGGAACTTTTGCATGGATGACTCCAGACATTTTGCAAGTTCATCTCTTAACTGGCTGCAAACATAGAATAGTCCATCATAAAATTACATACTAAACGACAGAATAGTGAATATGATCATGATTTTTTTAAAACACAAAATTTCATTATTTGAAAACATAATGTGAACATTAACATGATTAACATTAATATAAAAGGCAGGTTAAACTATACTGTTCAAATCAATCAAACATGATAATAGCACTCTAAAATTTAGCTAGGATTGGATCCTGACAGAGACTGAGTAAGCAGCAGCTACAAAATGAGCTAAAGGAGTACTCCGCTAGCACAGCTAATGAAGGGTGTTTATATCAGTTTTCACCTTAAAAATAATATATCTACTAATGCAACATATAGGAAAGCATTTCTAAATCAAATGGAATTGTAGTCTGAGATTACTGTACATATGGTGTCCGACAGCTATAATCTGGAACTAAAGAACTACACTGATATATTATAATACTATGTTATTACTCAGCATACTTAAATACACCACATGGCATATAATGGCATATTGTTATTTGGATATATGTTTTGCTACATTCCTTCGACTTTCATAATAATCAGTTTTGTACCGTGGCGTCAGATATTTTCCATTTTATGATGTCATAATTCTACTGGAAATGTTGTGATGTCCGGTAATAATAGACAATTAGCGATAAGGTGTATTTATACACCTAATCGCTATTTGTCCGCCATTACTGGATATCACACAGCAGGGTTGTCTTTAGGGCCCGGGGATTTTCCCCGGCAACTTCCGCTTGTGGACCCGGCTACTCTAGTGGCAAGTATGACCTGACTTTTTGAAAAAAACATACAGAGATCAATATTTCTCCGTTACAAGTTTTCGTCCCGTGATTTTAATTGTGAACAAGAGATACATCGAGGAATCCAAGTGAATCAGAGTGTTTTGGCCATTTTTACAGGTGAAAGCTTTTCTACAACGCTGCGAGTTTTTAAAGCGCACGGATGATTTTGTCACTTCCGTTCTAAAATTTGACCGATCCTTTCACTATGCAGCGACGGTTGGATTTCTTTGGATTTAATAAGTATAATTTATTTGTTTATCAGGCATTTTAAGAATTTAAATTCAGAAATGAGGATGGTCAACGATTATTTTAACATACGTTGGACAGGCTGCATAAGTTTTAAACCAAATGTATCACACAAAAAGAAGATCGATGTCTACAACCAGTCACAGTGTCAACTGTCGGGTGTTTCAGTGCTTCAATCAGAACATTGGTATTTAAAACAAATACTAAATATAGCTGAAGTCCAACATCTTTAAAGACAGGGTAAATGACAACATCTTCTATAAATGTTGTTGGCCCAAGTATCCTATCTGTCTCTCTCTCAATAAGTCCAAAGCCTGCCTGGCCTCATGAATACTTATAAGTTATAATAAAGAAATGACGACTCAATAAATAGGACTATAGATAGACGCTAAATGGGATCAATCACCCCATAGTTTTGTGCCCCCAGTTAATTGACCCTGTCTGATCAGTTTGTCCTTCAACTTTATATCCAGAGGTACATGTATGACAATTTGCAGAATATTTATATATGCAAGTAAATAAAGATTACAGAAAAAAGGGATTTTAATTTCTGCCAAACCTTGTTGAAATTAGAAAAAGTTGGACATTCATTTTCACACAAAAAGGGGATAGTTTAAACCTGTCACACTTGGGTGGATGTATTACTATAATAAATAAAATTTAACCATGATATTGCTATTCTCAAACATCTTCAAATATATAGCTGTAAGTTGAAAGTCTAGATATTCAAATAAATGTGATCAAATTTACAGAAAAATTGACCCATGTTACAAATTTTAATAAACAATTTACATTATCATCAGTAAAAAATGATGTTTTGAGAGAAGTGAATGAGGGTCCAGGAGACTCCCGAAGTGCAAGATTTTGCACCATTTTTTCAAAATACCCCCGGCCGTAGCACGACGAGCAAGTTCGTCGCCGCGAACGGCTTTGCCGTCCGCATTACATCCCTCCTACTTTTTATAATTAATCTGCTACTTCAAATATTAGAGACAACCCTGCACAGGTTCCCGTAAAATTTGGACGTCACAAAACAAAACATCTGACGCCACAATGGAAAAGTGATTGTTGATTGCGTCAAAAGTTCAAGCGGCCGGGTCAGCCGGGATTAGCGATAAGGTGTCTTAACCATTGGGAATAAGTTGTAAATATATTATATAAGAAAAAGGGTAAAAAATTTGTTTATTTGGGGATAAGAAATTCCCCTAAGTGAAACTATTCAGTAATATTGTTGGCTTTTTTTCAAAACTACCTCTACCCATTTTTATTGGGAAAATATGCGTAATTTTCATCAAATCGGGAAATTTAGAATAAACCATGAATTTGACTGAAACTTCAATTTACAGACCCCTTTCAAGAGTCAAACCCTGCTTTGAAATAAGACCCCTTTTTGTCAGTGATGATGCATAAATAGACCCTCAAATCTGCACATAGTAATTTTAAGCATGAATAATGTATCAATGAGTGTTTTTCAGTTTGAATTCATGCACTATTACTACTGAGACTGCACTGTTTGGGAAAAAAAGTTGGTCTTTTAGGGAATGATTTTAAGCCTTTTTTCAAATTTGGATTTTTCTCCAGGGCAAGGGGAAAAAGCCTTTATTCTCCATTAATTTAGGCAAACAATATCACTGCTACTATATGCATTATTCAATTGATTGCATGCATGCTTAATATTGAGAAATTAGGTAAAGGTAAAGGGTTGAACAAGGCAAGTGTCTTGCCTCGAATCTATTGAATATAATAGTGTTTTATAAAAATAAATATTAACAAGTAAATTCACTAATTCAGCGGGCTGTCGACTTTCAATGCGATCACAAGTCTAAACTATGATTTGATTGATCTTTGATTTATAATTATTTTTTATAATTTTATAATATTAGTGTAATGATTTAACATGTGTGTGATGTACAACTTACGATGGGGATGACATTTTTGTTCAAAAATTACATTCGACGATATTCAAAACATATTTCAATGGCGCTTCTTGGTTTAAATTCGCTTTTTATGTTACGGTGTTTTTGATTGGCCCATAAAGTTGATTCGACAACAGCGATTAGTCAATAGTGAAAACTAAGGGAAGTAATTTAAAAAACTGGTTTCTTAAATCTAAAGAAAAGTTACCAGTCTCCCACTAGGAGTTCAATCGTAAATACTCGGCCTGTTTCGGCACGCCTACATTGCGTAGCGAGAATGGCCGAGTAGTTACGATTAACTCGAAGTTTATGAGGGTCTGGATGGGTTTAGTCTGTTTCCCGGCCGTGATCGAAAATTCTTGACAATATTGTCAAAAATATTAGTAAATACCGAAGGCATATTGAATGTTTTACAGAGGGGACCAACCTAGGATAAGGTTTGCCAGACGTCATAATTAATTGGAGGTAATGGCCAAAATAACATAGATGATCATAGATAGAAGAAAAATGAAAAACAAAATATAGTGTGCAGAAATAAAAGGTAAAAAAGATAGAAAGTAAAAAATAAATAAAAGAAATTGCAAACATATTTACCGCAGGCACTTGTCTCCTTTTCCTACCTCTAAGTTCAGTATTTTTGTGATTTTACTTTTTATAACAGGCTACCTATTCAGATACATAGGGAAAACATATTTCGAAAAAGAAGTGCCGGAAATGATTACGCAAATGAACGATACGGAGCCACAGTTTAAAGAAATCATTAGGGAGACGGATTCATAAAAGTTTTTCCAAACTTGTTTCCGAATCCCATATCTGAACTTTATGTAACATTGTACTACATATCTTGTAATTTTTCATTAATAAATACTGTTTAAACTAAAGAAATCATCTTTTTTGCAGAAAAATAATATTATAAATAATAAATAATTTTCATTAGAATTTACGGTATAAGCGTTCAAAATTTCACGATAAACATTGACACGACAGAACCATACGGCCTCTTACTGATGTGGTTTTCGGTATCATATCCACGATCATATCATTTAGTTGACGTTTTGTTGGGGGATCGTGCGTGTGCAGCTGGTCTATGTTACTTCAGGTATTTGAAGATTGTTTTTCTTTCATACCGGGGACTACAGCTTGCGCATTATGCCTTCTTCTATTATTGTAGTTAAAGAACTAGACGATGTACATGTGAAACACATTCATTTGCTTTGAGTGTCAGGATATTTCACGTCCGATAAAAAAAGTTACACAAACAACAAAATTCGAATAAAGGAATATTCTTACAGTGCAACCCATTGACACCGATGACGATACGACACCTGGATGTCAACATTTATCGCACCGCGGGTAACATATCACGTTGTGATTGGTTTAACGCCGTCACGTGGTGACCCCCTATGAGACCGTATGGGGTTAGTAGATTTCATAGGGGGTTCATGACGCGTTAATGGTGACGTCATCTATTTATGTTGTTGTATTTCATTGTTTATTTTTCAACATAACGCAGCAGAAAAAGTCCAGCGTGCGATAAATTCGTTATACGGTTAACTACTGACCCCCTACGGACCATAGAGGGTGAATAAAATCCATAGGGGATTCGGCCTCCGGCCTCACCCCCTATGAATTTTACTAACCCTCTATGGATCCGTACGGGGTAAGTAGCGAACCATCATGATAACTTATAATAGTTTTAATGAAGACACGTCAGGTGTCTATACAATATAGTATGCCCCACAACCTCTTTTATTCAAAGTTAAGTTTGTATGTCGAGACGAACAATTTTACACTGTTTATATTATCATTGGATATTATCTTCTTCTCTGCCATGAAACTTTCTGCCAAAGGGTAGGAGTTGTCATTGTGATCTCTCTTCATAACACCAACGAATTAACGTCCAATTAGTTATTGTCGAATCCGTAAGTTTGGATTTTGGATTTTACAGTGTCTGAACTTCAATTACATGTGGTAGGATAATCTCAGGCTTTCTGGATAACCCATTTTCTAACTTTTATCAAAACATTTATATGTAATTGGAAGACTATAGTATATTATAAGCATTATGCGTGCTCCATGTTTACCTTATTATTTAGACACCAATGCATTTACCATGTCCATAGAATCATCAAAGTAAAAGCATCAAAGTATGTCTTGAATTGCCAACATCCTTGGTTGTTTTGTTTGCTTTTTCTTTAGACATACTGTTCCATTGGTGAATTTCAATTACATTGGTAAACTCTGGGGTGTTGTGCATATCAGTATCCATTAAATGAGTAAATTGTGTATTTTGCTTTCGACGCAACAACCGCAATACACTAATATATTTTACAAACTTTATATTTTGGCTGAAGTTTTCTATGAATCTCATACCATATTGTAATTCCTTCTCATTAATGTTTGTTTTCCAGTGTTCGTGTTCCTTTTTGTGTGTTACATACTACGGTTGTCTATACTCACGATATAAGATTTATGGAGATTACTATGACTAGTGCGAATAAGTCAACTCAGTATCAAAACATAGTTTTTAATTAAAAAGATAAACTAAATTAACGTGTTTATTATATAACATGTCACAACATACACTAAATAAATATAATTACAGTTTTAATATCACAGTTATGCTTTGAATCTGACTCTTTTTTGCATAATTAATAAATAACAAATAAAACCTATATATTGTCCTAATTAAAACAACTTTTGTTGACAGGCTACACGACATACAAATGTATAATACAAATATCTTGTAGTATATGTCTCTGATGACATTAACAAAAATTGACATTTAAATAATATAATTTATATTGAATTTAGGGAGCTACCATTTGATTTTTATGGGGGGGCTAGGATGAAAAATTTTGTTCTGCATTTTTTTTTAGCTGTATAATCTCTGTCCTGCCTTTTTATTTTCACTCTAATCGGTCCTGCTTTTTTTTTTTTAGTTTATCCTGACTTTTTTTTTACCTAAATTGTCGTCCTGACTTTTTTTTTTTGCAAGTGTCACATCCTGCCTTTTTTTTTACTCAAAACTTCTGTCCTGCCTATTTTTTTCAAATTTCATCCTAGCCCCCCCATAAAAATCAAATGGTAGCTCCCTTACGTAATTAGTTTATATAGACCCCTATATAATATACACTATATACGAAATCCGATACAATGCTCTGGACAATAAAATTAAAAGAGACATATCTTCAACGGGATTTCTTTTAAATTTTGCAAGAATTCTGTTACTTATACATGTTAAGATTAGTTAATAAATTTCTTCACATTTTTTTTTCAGACTCTGGACAATTTATAGCTTCAAATATTGTAAAAGTACCCGTCTATATCGTTGGCCTTAGATGTGTTCTTATGAACTTGTACGGAATTTGTTTAAAGTCATCAGTATTTTGTGATCCTCTTACAAAGTCTATAAAAAAAAATCAATTTGTTGAAATAGAATCTTCACCATGCAATTGTCTCGAAAAAACTGATTTGCAGTTAATGACAAAGAGGACAGGGCTTATTATTATATATTTGTGAGAAAATAAAACACCAATATGGTAAATGCTTGAAAAAATATTTTTCTTTTAAACTCTCTGTTTTCAATTCAGCAGAATCCTTTGAATGTGCACTAAGGGTTAACAAGGACACATTAAAAAGCTCTGGGTATGTTTCTGTTCAATCTAAAAGTAAAAGTGCCGTAACTTCCTGGCGTAATGTTTTAATACCGACCCGAATATGAATAAGTCGGTCTATAGCCATATCCAAGCGATCGTTGTTTGCTTCTAGAATTGTCCAAGTTCCGAAAACCACGCTCATACTGATAAGATTCGTCGTCTTGTGTGCCATCATGCTCAGGAGCTGCCAAAGAACGAAATTGGTACGGTGATTTGGATTCTGATATTTTAGTACGTGGTCCAGACAAGAACGAGTCCTCTTTACTTGTATTCAACGTGTCTGATAACATTTGAACAGACGAAGGTTTTTCTTTTGTGGGTTCAAGATAGTCTGAATATAAACAAAAATATGTTTAAACTATAGTCAACAAAACCAGAATACTATATAGCAAACAAAAAACGTTGATTAAAGTAATTAGCAGTGAAGGTCTATCGTGAGTATTCTGCATTTCAATAAACTATAAATGTAAAGTTGGTCCTAATCCTTTCGGGAGTTTTAACCTTAGTATTCACAAACAGGTCATGAATATTTCTTAACTCTTCTACATGCTTTTCTAAACTAAACTCATGTTGAATATGACAACTGACGTATAAAAAAATGCAGGAAAATTGTGACGTCGTCCACGAGCACCCACTGGTCTACATGTAGAAAGGAGAAGTCATATTTGAATTCAAAATAAAACAATAAAAAGTTCATGCTTGTGTAATTGATTATCCACATTCCAGGATTATTTCCGATGATTAGTTTGCTGTAGCTGAATTTGCAATGTGATTTTGAAGTTGAATACTAACTAAAAATAAAGTAAAGTGTCTGCTTTCACCTGTTGTCTTACCTAAATCACTTAAAGTCAGGGAATCGTCTTTTCTCGATGACAGCCCTGAACTTCTGGATTTGGACGAATTTTGATGTTTTTGGTATTTTTTAATCTCTTCATCTTGTTTCTGGTTCAATCTTTTGACCGACTCGAGTTCTGTTCTAAGTTTGGAACACAACGACAATGCTCCTTGGGCAATGTGTACAGCTGGTACTATGTTAGTTGTTAGTGCCCTCTGTAATGTCTCTTCTGTGACTAGTTTAAAATCTATAGTGTTGATAAGCTCTTGTCGTTGTTCGTCATTTAAGTTGTCGGTTTCTGTAAAAGAAAAATTTGAAGTAAATTTTTTTAACAAAATTTTAGTTTCATCCTTTTATTTGATGCTATTTTAAAATACATTACAATACACAACAGAGTTCGACTTATTTAGATAGAGTTAAAAAGTTTACCTAACTTAGAATGACTTCGCAGTTCAGCTAGCAAGCTAACCAAAGAAATTACCTTTGCCTACACAGTAATTCAAATCGACTGTAACGCTTGAAAAGAATTTTAGAGGACAAAAGTACTACATTAACATTATATAAATGCATTTGCTGAAGAGAACAACTATTGCAAGTTCAAAATAAACTGAAGTTCAACACGCACTATGAAGTGTACATCTAATGCACCCAATATACTTAAAAATATACAATCAGCGTTTTCGTTTTAATCTTCATGGTGGTCATTAACAATCCTTCACATGAGGACCCTGGTCCGGATCAGATTCGGATCCAGCAATTTAGAAAAAGAGGGGATGGAGGTTCCAATCCAGGATAAAAAGGGGGGTCCAACTATATTTACCCATTCAAATGCATTGATCGTTCGGCAAAAAAGGGGGATTCTAACCCCCCCGGACCACCCCCTGTATCCGCCACAGTATCTGTTTCGGATTTTCATCTGACAAGGTGACTACCAGAGACCATGTAAAATATATCCTGATACGGACAAAGTTCATATTTTTTTGATTTTCTATCTTGAGAAAATTGAACATTTTGCGCACTTTTAAGGTTGACACGACTGCTATATCTATATCAAGGCGTTCTGGATTAGTTTCTTATATGTGTATGCCCTTATATTGTTATACGATTTATCCCTGGGGTCACAGAGGGTTCTATGTTATATATGTCAAGCTTAAAATCGTGCTTAAAGAATATCCAGACGGTTTAAAGTTATTAAACACATTGGCAATATTATGTTACGCGTTGCAAAATCTGAATAACAGGATTAATTTAATTTAAATGGTTACAATATTAACTTACTTAAAAAGTTAAGATCATATTTAAATTTGAATAAATGATTATATACGATAATGGTAATATTACATATTATAAATAGGTATATTATTGTACCAAGACGTACACACAATTAAAACAAGATATATGAATGAAAGACGAGAAGGTCACATATAGTCATTATATTGGTGTAAACAAAACTGATATACTATCATGAAATTCAACAATATCTGTTACCAAAAAAAAATAAATAGCATTTTTATTTCTGTTCAACAATTATCATTTACATGCATGTAACCTATATATATATTAAATAATTTGTCTAAATATCAATCCAACAATGTTAGATCTGTAAATTTGCGGAAACAATTTTTTTGTTCTTCCCTGGCCGGGATTGGAACTCATGCTACTGAGATATCGTGGTACCAGATCGCCTTGCACTATGCCCGGCGCGCTTGACCACTTGACCACCTAGGCTCTACAAATAATAAAGCTTTCGGTGGCCGGGTGTTACATTAATATATTTCCTTGTCAGTTTTTATCTATCGTCGTAACACACCATATAAGGCACGAAGTTGAAATTTTTACAGACCAGCTGAACTATCTATCGTAGAGGATCTTGCAAATTAATGTAGGATGCAGTCACAGAAATAATTACATTATAAGTGACAACACTACGACATATTTTTGTCATCGGATCACCAGTGATGGTGATACAGACTAACAACACATTCTGAGTACCATATAATTCGTCTAAATATCCGCCCATCAATGTATATATGTGAAACGGTAGTAATTTCATCATTTGGGAAACTAAATTAAAAACTGCACAAGCAAGCATTCAGTTTTTGTTAATAATTATTATATTTTGTAACTTTCTGAAATGATAGCTTTGGATAACAACTGCCCCTGCCGTTTCAACCCCAAAACAACTCACAACTACAGAAAAGATCAACTTACCAGAAGACAGTACGTACTCCAGAATAGTGTACATGTGATCTTGGTTAGTTTTAGCATCAGACGGTAATGCTGTAGCCAATAACTTGTAAGTCTCTGCGGTCAATACACCTTTTCTGACCATCTCTGACATGTATGTGTCCACAATATTTGACGCCTTTTCTGCTTGACCGTTTTCGTTGCAGGTTTCTAGTACTATGTCATGTAGAAGAGATGGCGAAACAATACACAGATCTTCTGCAGATAACCTGTTTAGCATTTCTCCAGCAGCTTTGACTAGCAGACGACGGCACGCGCAGCCATGTCCTGTGGCAATACGAAGAACCTTGGTAATCCAGTCCATAGTAACGGCATCATCATACAAAGCATCTTCAGGAATCTCTAACACAATGGAGTCTATAATATGTCCAATGTCTAGTTTACTTTTCCCAACATTACTCCCGGAATCTCTCGGACTCAGTGTCGAGGTTAGGCTTTCTGTTTTGTTGTTATTCTTCTCTTCTTTTTCATCCTGTTCGATTATATTACTTATAAACTGAGTCATTAGTTCTGCTAAATGAGAATGCCTCACTCCTCGATCTCTAGCACAAGTAAAGAGCTTCAAAAACCAATCAAAAGGAATAAGAAGTAACGACTTTATTGACTTGTCGCCTCCTTGCTTCTTTGAATTTGTCGGCGAACTGAACTTTGTTGGTGGTTTAAGCCAACACTCGACCAGCGCATCAGAGCAAGAGGAGACTATTCCGCATGATTCTGCCAACGAACTCATAGAAACACAAGAGCGAAGCATAGAAGCTACAACACTACTAGAACGACTCATTTTGGCTGAAGTTATTGTATCTTGAATGAACTTGTCACTGACTTCAATCAGATTTGCAGACCCCGTCATCTGTAAAAGCTCCGCAGCACACCTCAAGGGAACAATGTTGTCCTTTGTAGTCTCAATTTTCATGTTGTAGCAAAAGTCGGCAACGAGCCCAAAAACTTCATCACCACCCGGGAAATCGGTCAACTCCACCCGACCTGACTCACTTGGTGTATTTTTAGCAAGTTTGCAGAAAAATTCAGATTTCGCATAAAGTGGAAATTTGTGAAGTTTGAAATCATTTCCTTCCACGATAACTGTAATGTCTGATAGTTCTCCCGTTGTTCTGAATTTAGAAAAATCCATCTTTTATATCAAACGTGTCTATAATAAACTGTACATTCGGTTTACAACAGCAGCCACAAGTGAAGAAAAGGACTCTTATACCATGAAGTCAGAATTAAATTATATAATTAACAAGTCGTTTTAATTACGCCAATACACAACTTATATTCCTTGAATATAAAAGCTCCCTTGTATTGTAACATTGTATATCGAGGTTACTACTTCGATCGAGGATATAATGTTTACCTTTTTACGTTCTTACATTACCTCGCTATTAAACTAGTCCTTACTTGTTTTGTGTATTGGCCTGGGTGATCGATATTGTGATCAAAGATAATTTTCTGTTGGCGATTGATTATTGATTTAAAAGTGAAAAGAATTTTGATAACGAGTACTTTTAAAATAAATAAACCAAATTTCAGTTTGAACTAAACAATGTACAATTTACAGTAGTGATAAAACGGTTATCTGTCACGAAATAACATAAATATGTATTGTATTTTACATATACTTCTAAATTTAAATGCTCATAAATATGAATGGGATTTACGACAGTCAGAATATTCAATGATGACAACGAGGAAATAAACTATACACTTCAGATTTTATTAGACATATAGAGCTCTTCAAAGAATGTCGATCTATATGATTAATACATTTTATACTTAATAGGTTTACTTTTTTTAGTATTAGATTTAAGAAAAGGGGTTATTTTGAAAACTGCTAACTTTTGTTCAAAATCTATCCATATCAATATGAGGCATAACAGCAAGCTGCATAAAACACTTCAGTGTACTCAGATTGCAAAGACTACTCGCCCCTATTGTACCAGCCTGATTTCAAATATAGATCAAGTATGCATACAACTTAAAGAAAAGCATACAGCATATATACATATACACATATTGCATTTTCTTTTGCAAAGTTCTTTTTTAATGTCGTTCTCATGCTGTGCAACTTGGATAAACAGGCCTATAGTGCAATATAAATAAAAGAAGATTTGGGACATGTTAATCATACCACAACCTACCGAGAAAAAAAACACACCTCGATCAGGTTGACATTTTTCAAAATTAAAAGGAATCTACATGTATCAAATATCTCAAGCAGTGTGAAAAGAAAATGCGAATGAATTATGTTGGAACAGGTTAAATATTCCAACGGTCAACACCCCGATTCAACAAATAATAATAAAAAAAAAGGATTATCTGTTCTATTATATGAACCCAATCTTCAAATATATTATCTACGAAAACCATTGGCCAGGATGATCTAACTACTTGGGCTGACAGGACACGTAACATATTAGCTTTTTTGGATTTCCTTTATCCTCCCCCTTTCGTTTATCTCAATCCGTGGAGTAAGACAGGCTTTATATGAACTGACATAATACAGCTTCATTGCCAAAGATGGAAAGGCACGTGTTCTCAAGTCACGTTTAGTGGAAAATGTTAACATATTTTTTAACGACGATTTTAATCATCAATTTTGGGCTATTTCGTGGTCAGTTTTTATTGAAAGCTGGAGTGCCCGGAGAAAACGGCACCGACCTTAGATAGGAAAACTGACAATCCTAGTCAATTAAGATTGGAGTCGAGTGCACCGTGTGCACGATCAGGGTTCGAACTCAAAACCTCAGTGTTGACTGGCTGCAGAAACTACATTTTTTCTCTGAAATAGTTAAATTTTTATTTTATTTATTAGACAATGTGATTTATAAACTGATATTTAATTATAAATGGAAATGAGAATTTTTATCATTTTTTGTGAAATGAGTATATTATGTTTTATATAACTAATTATTAGAGATTCAAGCTCAGGATTATTTATTTGTGGAAAAGACGTATATATTTATTTTAATATTTTATTTTTACGCTATTTTAATCTGTAAATATGCATTTGGTATAACATATAGTGTCTCGTAAGTCAGCTTTTGGCTGGATATTGGTTGTTTTATTATGTATGTATATTATGTATGAATTATTTTTATTGCAATCAATATGTGACACTTTAATAAACAAATTATTTATTTATTTATTTATTTATTTATATACATGGTCCTAATGCACTAGTCATATAAACATGATGAGTGTGCATCGACCATATTGACGTGATTACACAGGGACTCTGACAGCAGATTGAAGACAAATTAATCAATTTATTTATTTTTGGATAGTAAACTGCACATTGCTAGAAAACAAAGGAATACTAATGCCAACGGTGACAATGTAATGCAAACAGACAGGAAGAAATAAAAACAAAAACCCAAAACATTGATTTAATTTTTATTAACTTATAACAAAGCCTGCACATGATGCATGCATACTGACATTATTGACCATATCGACGTGCTGCATGAGACTGAGGATTGTTGGATGCTGAATGATGCACTATGATCCTACCGATACGCTGCTTATAGTCATCATATCGACATGTTCTTACAAACTGGTCATTTTTCCATGTTGCATACACACTGAACATATTGACATGATACATGAACAATAACCCTACAGAAATGATGCACGTACACTGAACATATTGATATGATACATGAACAATAGCCCTACAGAAATGATGCACGTACACTGAACATATTGACATGCTACATGAACAATAACCCTACAGTAATGCTGCACGAACACTGAACATATTGACATGCTACATGAACAATAACCCTACAGAAATGCTGCACGAACACTGAACATACTGACATGATACATGCTACATGAACAATAACCCTACAGAAGTGCTGCACGGACACTGAACATAATTGCATGCTACATGAACAAAAACACTACAAAAATGCTGCACAAACACTGAACATAATGGCATGATACATGAACAATAACTCTACAGAAAATTCAAATGCTGCAGGAACACTGAACATATTGACATGCTACATGAACAGTAAGCATACAAAAATGCTGCATACACACTGAAATATTGACATGCTACATGAACAATAACCCTATACAGTAATGCTGCACGAACACTGAACATATTGACATGATACATAAACAAATAACCCTACAGAAATGCTGCATGATCGTTGAACATATTGACATGATACTTGCATTTCTCTTGGGAAATGTTGCATGCACACTGACAAGCAGAATTCATATTGATTTTATCGACATGCACACTGACCATACTGACATATTGTAGCATATAGACGCTTCTGTTATGCAGCATTCACACGGGCAAAACACAAACAACATGGTGTAGCACAGAGAAGTTACTGACATGCTGAATTCACACGGGTCAAACTTATACAGCATGGTGTAGCACATATAACTTACTGACATGCTGCATTCACACAGCCAAACTCATACAGCATGATATAGCACATAGAAATTACTGACATCCAGCAATCACATGGGCCAAACTCATACAGCATTCACACGCGCCAAACTCATACAGCATGATGTTGCACATAGAAATTACTGACATGCTGCATTCACACGGACCAAACTCATACAGCATTCACACGCGCCAAACTCATACAGCATGATGTTGCACATAGAAATTACTGACATGCAGCATTCACATAGGCCAAACTCATACAGCATGATGTAGCACATAGAAATTACTGACATGCAGCATTCACATGGGTCAAACTCATACAGCATGATGTAGCACATAGAACTTACTGTTATATTGCATTCACACAGGCCATACTTCATGATGTAGACCATACCCCCTAATGACATGCTGCATTCACACGAGCCATACTTCCATGATGTAGATCATACCCCCTAACGACATGCTGCATTCACACGAGCCATACTTCATGATGTAGACCATACTCTCTAATGACATGCTGCATTCAAACGAGTCATACTGTATGATGTAGACCATACCCCCTACTGACATGCTGCATTCAAACGAGTCATTCTGTATGATATAGCCTTACATGACCTTATAGTAACATATAGTTGCTAACTTCTACATCATTTAGTCTTTTGTTGAAAGTTTTCACATTGAAAATAATACCAAATCTTCTTATTTTTATAATACACATTGTATGAGCATAGGTCATTTTGACATATGGAATAATTATTTGCCACATACACATATCATCATATGTGCTTTTCATTTTGACACAATGAATTGGTCAGTTAACATGCATATTGTAGGTGTATTGACCATATTAACACACCATTATGTGTATTGGCTATTTAGGTATTTTATTGTATTTGTATTGGACATACTGACACATCATATGGTCATTATTCATTTTGACATATTGTAGTGTATTGCCACTGAACTTTTTGACATAATGTAAGTGTATTTGCCATATTAATATGGAAATATTGTATGTGTTATGGCAATGTAACTAACACATATTGTAAGTGAATTGGTCATGTTGACTTATTGAATGTGTATTGATAACATTGTATGACCATTAGTCATATTGACATTAAGTAAGTGTATTTGTAATACTGACTTCTAATTGCTATCTTCAGGACCAGGATTGACTTCCTTTTCTCTAGAAATGAAAGACCAGAAGAAGTCTCAAGTGTATATTACAGATAGATAACATAAACAACTTGCAAAATCGATATGAAATATTACCTCTAGGTGGCTATGGGGCGTCTTACTGTTAATGTCCATTGTTGCATAAAATTCCAACTAATGTTCAGTAGACCATTAAAATGACTATGAAAGTGTTCCTAGTGATTATTTATAGGTTTATGTACTTTAAAATATCATTTCTAGATGTTAAAGTTTGGAAAGTGGTTATGGTTAAATAGTGGTTATATCAAATCCATCTATATCTTATATTACCAGTGGATATATATCATATTTCTGTGGATTCATTATTATTTGAGGGATAAAATCTTTTTATGGGTTTCTTGGTTAACCACAAATTTAAATACCTAACCAAGTACAATTATCTATTGGCTAGCTTGTCACAGACATTAGTAAAACCACAAAATCAAATATTAACAAATCGAAAAAAATAAATGAATTTACAGCAGTTTAATTCAAGTAAGTCAATATTTAGCAAGCATTAGGGTAAAATAAAGGTTATTTGAAAATTTCTTGTTTCATTAGCACCAACCCTATATACATAACTTGAATATAAAGTTGTTAGCTAATCCTGACTGGATGGTGATACTTTCTTTTTGTTCATATATATTGCACAAGCATCATAAAACTCAGTTTAGATAACTACTAGTAAATTATTTTATTTTAACGTCATTTCCCTTATTTACAATAAAGCAATATTCATCCATACATAAAACAAGAATGCACACACTGAAATGTCTCGCCTTCTTTACTTATCATTGATATTATTTTGATAGTCCTAAATATAAAGCTTAATTACATCTGTCACATAAACTTAACATTAACCAAGAAAACTAAACATTGACCAATGAACCATGAAAATGAGGTCATGGTCAAATGAACCATGCTGTACATCATGCTGTTCAGGCATGTACAGCTAAAAATTCTTCCATTCAACAAATATAGTTGACCTATTGCTTATACATGTAGTTTAAGAAAAACAGGTAAAAACACAAAAACTCAACACTGAGCAATGAACTATGAAAATGAGGTCAAGGTCAAATAAATCTGTGTGACTGACATATAGACCATAAAATATTTCCATACACCAAATATATTGTATTGTATATATATATTATTAGAAAATAAGACCAAAACTCAAAAACTTAACTTTGACCACTGAACCATAAAAATGAGGTCAAGGTATTATGACCCCTGCCAGCTAGACATGTACACCTTACAATCATTCCAAACACCAAATATAGTAGACCTATTGCATAAAGTATGAGAAAAATAGACCAAAACACAAAAACTTAACTATAACCACTGAACCATGAAAATGAGGTCAAGGTCAAATGACACCTGCCAGTTGGACACGTACACCTTACAGTCCTTCCATACACTGAATATACTAGACCTATTGCTTATAGTATCTGAGATATGGATTTGACCACTAAAACTTAACCTTGTTCACTGATCCATGAAATGAGGTCGAGGTCAAGTGAAAACTGTCTGACGGGCATGAGGAACTTGCAAGGTACGCACATACCAAATATAGTAATCCTGTTAATTATAATAAGAGAGAATTTAACATAACAAAAAATCTTAACTTTTTTTTTCAAGTAGTCACTGAACCATGAAAATGAGGTCAAGGACATTGGACATGTGACTGACGGAAACTTTGTAACATGAGGCAACCATATACAAAGTATGAAGCATCCAGATCTTCCACCTTCTAAAATATTAAGGTTTTAAGAAGTTAGCTAACGCAGACGCCGGATCACTATCCCTTTGTTCAGCTTTCTGCAACAAAAGTTGCAGGCTCAACAAAAATGCAAAACAAATGAATAGACCACTTTCAAGTTCATCCATCACTGGAAAAAACTCATCAATTATGCACGCCTTTATGACGTCATTTACAAGATAGAGGGGGTGGCCTGTATCCCTGCATTGTTAATGTTCATCAAGCGTCTTAGTGATGGTCATTGTGCAGGATAAACTAGCAATGTTTGTTCTGTAGGTACTTAATCACAATTCCCTAATGATACAAGTGCTGAATGTCAATTATTAGAATTCAATTTGCCAAATAATTCGTGAAATATAGTATCATAGTTTTCCAACCACTCGCTCAACATGGGAACGGAAGTGATGAGGCCCCTAAACACACAGGTGATGTTCACTAAAACCAGAGCTTTTGACGGAAATGCATCGAACTTGAAAGTTGTCTATTGATTAGTTTAATATACAAACATTGTCCATCAAAGTTGGCAAAACATGTTCACCATTCACAGGAAATAAACTATGCATATTTCATTCATAACTTTGATTTCATAATCATGTATAAAATAGTTCCTGTTTATAAAAGCAGAAAAGTATAAATTACATTTATTCAAAAGAAAGCTCTATCTAAGGCACAACAAAGAAATAATATTATGCCTAAACCAGGTAGACTGAAATTTGCCACTGATTATAATATATATTTTTATATCATGAACTTGAAAACAAACAAACAAGTACTCTCAACATTCTTAGCACATTAAACATTCAACCTGAAAATCAATTAATAAACTGTTACATACAGGAGTATAAAAGTAAAAAATATTTATTATCAATTGTTATCACATCTGAATGAGCATTATGGAATGTAAACAAAAAATTCACAGAAAAATAGTTACTTTCACACAAAAAACATTGCACCAGTTTTCAAAGAAAAATCTTGTAAAAAATAATATAAACATAATTTGGATAAGAAAACCAGCTGTCTCAAAATCCAAAAGCTGTTGAATACACAAAGCACCAACACAAAAAAATTCTAATGAATTTAAATACTTTTTACTTTACTTAAATGTACCAATTATATTAATATAATTATTTAAAATCGCTCAAGGTTTCCCAAAGAGTTATCTCCCATTACAGCAGATATTTTTCTGCAAACCCTATATCAATAAAACAATCTTACATTAATTAGCTGTATTTTTATGGTTTATGCTTTGGTACAAAATACAATGTTTCATCAATATGTTCTTCATACGAAATATCTGTAGATTTATTTGTATCAAAGATATGTAAGTTATCAAAGTCTGCTATACCATAGGATGATGTTCCTATACCTATAAAACCACTCAGAGGAGCTTTGTCTATAGCATGTTCAAATGTTAACTGGCCATTAACACTTCCTCTCAATTGATATCCCTGAAATAAAGAAAGACAAGTAGAACATATATTTATTACAAGGCTGCTATACTTTTAAACATTGAAATGTGAAAAACAATTACCAATACTATTATAGGACACTCTATGTTCTGTAAAGCTACTAATTTTCATGAGATCCACTCTTGATATCATTATGTCTTAAACATGTGGAAATTGACATATTGAACTACAAGTACAATGTACTATATTACACATAGTTCTTGAACAAAATAGACATGAGGGAAGCCTTAGACAAAAAGATATTTTACACACATTCTTCAAAAACATCGTCGCAAACTATGTTTTTGGGTTTAGACTTTGCTCATATCTACTTATTAAAGACACAATCTTAAAATGAGGCTTTTTTAGAAGTTTCTGTAGTTTTGCACTAAATGAAAGATGAAGTTTAAAGCCTTAAAGCAAATATGTAATATTCAAAAATATATATACTAATGTCTGGGAGACTATGAACATCAGAGGGATGTTACTTGGGAGATTAATCAAGAAAATGTCTATATCCCCAAAAAATAATCATTTGTGTTTTTGTTCTCTTGTACAAACATGTATCTGAGGTAAATAAAGCATACACATTCCAAGCTATGAAGTATATAATATTACCTCCACAATAAGTTCAAGGTTATTCCATCCATCTTGCAAGTTTGATATAGATCCTTTAGCAACTAACTGAGTTCTTGCTGGAATAACAAAAAAATATCTGAATTTATTCATCTGTAAAGGTAAATATTACTATTTCCAGTAAATGATTCATAAAAACAAAATGTTTTCTTAGTCATTTGCAGTAAATTTGTATTATTTTGACAAAGGGTGTAATATTTGTAAACAGGTTTATTCAATATGTAAATACACAGAATATCATAAATTTTAAATTTCATGAAGTACCAAATCTCTTATTTTAGAGAAAAATAGACTTAGTGTAAAGAAACCTCTCATTTGACACTAAAAGTTACTTCAGGTAAAACTAAAATCGTTATACATATTTCTTTTTTTTCATAGAAATGTGTTACTTTCGAGGTGTTACTAACTATATATCTGTTCTTAAATCGATTTTGAATCGGCTATAATTCTGAAATTCATTTTGGAAGGAAAATTACTGATTTCAATATTTTTCACCCACATTTTCTTCTCAGCAATTAATTGGAAAGGTAGAATAACCTACAATTGTTCTCTAAAGAGTTAGTCTTTAAAAGTTTTCTTACAATCTTTAATTGAACCTACCCGGTATACATTTGTAAACCTATTCTTTTTTTAAATATTTAATTTTTTATCCTTTCCATAATTGATATCTAAAATAAACAGCTATTATCTTAAAATTTATAAAACCTTACCTCTGTGTATTTATCACCCATTTAAAATTGATAAAAAAATATTGTGTAGATAAGTGCACTTCACTAATAATCAATTATTTAAAAACTGTAAATAACAGACTCTTTAAACAGTCATTGAACTATAACCTATAATTTAAACTGAAGACAATTGCAATATTCTATTACACGTCTATATATAACAGTATATACAGATAAAGATATCTTAAAAATCTAACCTTGGATAAGGCTAACAAAGAGATCACCTGATCACAATCAAGGAAGTAATATACATGTATCGGACTTAAAAATGGCGTTTTCACAATCAGTTAGAAAAGGACAAATTCCTATAAATTGTGGATTATGTGAAACTGATAGACCCATTAAATGGAAGTGTTTAGACTGTGACCTTTTATTGTGTAATCATTGTAAGGAGAAAGTACATTTGAGAGTGAAAACTGCAAAGGATCACAGGATAATTGATATCAAAGAAATTGGATTACATAAAGAAGAACTAGATTTTGCAAACATTCCCTGTCAGGACCATACTGGACAATATACATGTCTTTATTGTAAGACGTGTGACACTCTTGTTTGTCCAACCTGTGTAGCAAAAGTTCACAAGAAACATGATCTAACAGAAATTCAGGAAGGATATGATATAAAAATAGACAAGTTGAAAAAAGGACAAAGTAAAATTCAAAAGAACAGGAAAGAAATAGTTTTGAGAAAAGAACAGATTAGCAAACTTTTGTTGGCAGAAAGTACTAAATACAACCAGGTTACGCAATATATTAATGAGCATGAACACTCTGTCAAGGCAACAGTTGAAAGGTACTTTAAAAAACTCAGAGATGAGTTAGATCAGAATCAAAGCACTGTTTCTAACACAATCAAATCTGATTTAAATGCCGTCTCAGTTATACTAAAAGAAGCTGATGATAAAAACAACAAAGTCCAGGAATTCATTCAAATAAGCAATGCCTCCAAGTTCTTTACAGAAGCCAGCAATTTAGAAAAATCTGTTGACATGCAAATGCCAAAACTAAGATCAAGTTATGGCTCTATACCAAACTTCATTCCCAGGGAGATCACTCAGTCTAACATTGGAGTGCTGGAATATGAGGAAAATCCCTCTCATCAACCCCATATCAATCTGGAAAAAAATAAACAATATCAAACTGTACTTGAGGTTATAAAATTTGTATGCTTATCTACTGATCAGTCCTTGTGGATAAGTTCTGGTACTTTAGGTTCAGTTCAAAAAGTGAAACCTGATGGAACAAAACTAAAGGTACTATCCAGTTATGATATTAAGGTCTATGGTATGGCTGTTACTCAATCAAATAATCTACTTCTATGTACTGAGGGATCAAGACTACAAGAAATCAGTAGTAATATGGGTAAACTTACAGACACAGTATATAATGTGTACCCATTCCTTCCCGGAGCAGTCCATATCACCAGTGACAATAAAGTTCTAGTGGGATGCGTTAATAAAGACTTTCCTAAACAAGGAAGAAGAGTTGTAATAATAATGAATAAGAAAGGAGGTCAAGAGAGAGTCTATGAACAGGATGAATATAAAAAACCTATATTCACTATTCCCAGCAGTATAAACACCACTGGTAATGGGAATATTCATGTGGTGGATAGTGTAAGTTCTGACATGGGCAGAGTAGTAGTGTTAGGACAGGGTGGTGATATAATCAATATCTATACAGGAGATACAGATATCAACAAGGACATACCATTCCAACCAACAGGCATAGTGACAACACCTAGAGACAATGTAATTGTAGCTGATCTGGATACTTGTACACTTCATATCCTGAACAATGTTGGTCTGCTGATGACATATTATAAAACAAGTGACATAAACATAATCTACCCACTTTCTCTTGCATTTTCTCAAACAGGACAACTCTACATAGGATGTAGTAAACCAAAAGGCAGCAAAAGCAAGGACGCCACAATGTATGAAGTGACCATATCAGGATGTTAAAACATTCCATATATATTGTCTTTTATATATGTACCATAAAATGTTTTAAGTGTACTGACAGTGACTTAATATTAATATCTCAGAAGTCTTTCCTTTTTATGAATATAAGATTTGGGTAAACTTCAATAAGACAGCAACCCCACAACTTTACTTCAGATAGTGATTGTGTATTTTTAATCAAATAAGATTAATTCATATACATTTATTTTTTACATATAAAAATATTCTTTGTTTGGCATAATAGTAGATTCAGAACTAAAGAACATAATTTTTAAACTTTTTTTAAAAGAATTTCTTTTACATTTACTACATATTGTATATTATTTCCATACAGTTTTGTTCTTACTTATGAATGAAAAGGAGATGTGGGATACATTTCTTTGACTTGAGCTTAAACAGTTGTGAATAAATTTATAAATGACTTTCTGCCATTAACATCAAATTCTCCACCCAACATAACAAGAGTGCACACGCTAAAATGTCTCGCCTTCTATACTAACCATAGATATTATGTTGATAGTTCTTAATATAAAGCTGTACTATAAACTTAACATAATCCAAGAAAATGAGGTTAAAGGTTGGATAAATCAAACTGGAAATTAATACATGTACACCATACAAATATTCCATATACCAAATATGCTTTAAATATACATGTTGTTGACCTATTGCATATCTAAGAAACAAACTTAACCAGGAAAACTAAACATTGATCAATGAACTATGAAAATGAGATCAAGGTCAGATAAATCCTGCCAGACAGACAAGTATATCTTACAATCATTACATGCTTTAAATAAAATAGTTGACCTTTTGCATAAAGTATCTTAAAAACAAACTTAACCAGGAAAACATAAGATTGACCAATTGCAATGAACCATAAAAATATGGTCATGGTCAGATGATAATTGCCAGACATATACACCTTACAATCATTTCATACACCAAATATAGTAGACCTATTGCATACAGTATCAGAAAAATAGACCAAAAAAACAAATTCAAAATTGAGCAATGAACTGTAAAAATGTGGTCAATGTAAAAAAAAAACAAAAACATTCCAGGCTAACATGTACATCATAAAATATTTTCATACACCAAATATTGTTGATCTATTGCTAAAAGTGTTTGTTAAACAGACCAAAACACAATAAAATGATTTGCTAAGTGCAGCCTGATACGACTGCAGATGTTAAACCCTGAACAGTTTGGGCAAATTTGGACACAATATTCAAGCTTAATACTGTCTGAATTCAATTGTGATCAAATTTTTAACATAGTATAGGTTTCTGACACAAAATGAATGTCAAGATCTTACAAATCTATTGCGCAATACTGTACAATTAAAAATTCTTCTTGAAAATTTTCAAAAAACATTTGAACCCCTTAAAAAAAATTAGAACCCCCCAAACTTTTGAATCCCCCCTTGGAACAA
Source organism: Mytilus galloprovincialis (assembly GCF_965363235.1). Taxonomy (NCBI): domain Eukaryota; kingdom Metazoa; phylum Mollusca; class Bivalvia; order Mytilida; family Mytilidae; genus Mytilus; species Mytilus galloprovincialis. The sequence continues at coordinate 90,335,021 of NC_134841.1, read as the reverse complement.
TTACCCCCACACTGAATCCCAGCCTTTCCTTTGTAGTATGGAACCTTGTAGTACAATTTCAGAGAGATCCATACCCTGAAACACAAGTTATTGTCTTGAAACTAGAAAAATGCCTGTTTTTGGCCATTTTTCTGCCCCTTATTCCTGCATGAATTCGACAATTACCCCCAAGCTCAATCTCAGCCTATCTTTTGTGATATGGAACCTTGTGGTATAATACTTCTGTGTCTCCATAAACTTACACACAAGTTATTGTCCAGAAACTACAAAAATGCTTGTTTTTGGCCCCCCTATTGGCCCTAAATTCCTAAACATCGGACTCAGACTTCTTTTAAATTAAGTTTTACTTTGCGTATTGATATGTGTTTCTTTATTCTTCATTGGCTAGAGGTATAGGGGTAGGGTTGAGGTCTCACAAATCATTTTAACCCCACCACAAGATTTTCTGGCTGTGTTGAAAATACATTGGTGGCCTTCCGCTGTTGTCTGCTCTTTGGTCGAGTTGTTGTCTCTTTGACATATTCCCCATTTCCATTCTCAATTTTATTGATAAAGGCAGCAAAATGTAACCCAGAGGAAAGTTGTTAAAAGAGCACAGCATTAAACAAATGTATCATATAGTTTTATGAACAGTGTAGTAAGATTAAAATATGTGTAAATAATAAAATACACAATGTGAAATCACAAGTAACAATCAAATAATTACTACTAAAAACTTACACAAGTCATAAGTTAAGTAAAACATCTTGGTTGCTGGAAAGATATAAAAGAATACACCATTGGCATAAAATGACTGACATCCTCCTTTATCTACCCTGGCAGCCAGGAATACTCCATCCGTACCATTCTCTTTACCTATCTGTACATCTACTGATACAGAAATGTCTGTCCTACAAAATATTTATTGTGTGAAGTATTTCATATCCTACAAACATACTTCATTTATATGACAATAAAGTGATAACAGTTAAAGCTGTTAAAATCAAACAGTGCTTTCTATCATTGATATTTAAATTATGTAAACATCTAAAGAGTTTTCATAAAATAGCTTATGTATGAACAACGAAAATTTGACTGGACATATAAATGGATAAATTTACAGACAGAAAACTAGTTTATTTATACTTTGTAATTTGTGGATAGGGCTTCTAAAAGGGTTAACCTGTTGCCCAATTCAATATATTTTGATTAAAATATCATTTAAGGGCATACGATACAGTAGAGATCCCTCGTTGATTTTTTCTTAAAATTTTGATAGAAGGTCAATTTCAATGTGTACTTTTCAAATATGCAAAGAAAAAAGTACCTTCATGACTTACTTTTTGAGATAATTTGGTTCGAAATTTGCATATTTGGAAGAAAATCCCTGAAATTTCATTAATAATGACTCTTAAAGAAAGTAACAATACTTTTGAACGAAAAGTCATAACTTAACCGGTTTTTTTGTAAAATATTCCCTTGATTCATGGCATCAACATACTGAAACAAGTATAAGGTTAAATCAAATCATCATGTTCCGGATTTTGATTGCTATATCCGAAATAAAGAAATTGACCATATTTTTGTGTCTTTTCGGAAGTGCAGAAAAAATTTGATCGTTGATTTTTTCCTGAAATTTTGGCGGAGTGTTCTTGAAACAGTACTTGATTGATTGCAAAAGAAAAAAATTGGGGTCCATGTGCTTGTTTTTTCAATAAAAGCCATATACCTTAATTTTTACGACGTCTGTCAGTATGGCGATAAATTACGTTAAATTAAGTTTTAATCGCAACAACCTCGTGTAATCATTCCCGCCGTACACGAGTTCGATGTCAAGTATATGCAGGTGTTTTTCAAAGCGTTCATACAAAAATTTATAAGATGGTTAATCATAAAATGGAAAAATATTTTTGCTAAACATTTACGAAACGAAATTTGGACAGGAACCTTTTCATAATATAAAAAAAAAAGACTATAAAAATGATTCTAGCAGATTGCTTTATCAGATATACGGCAAAAAAGAAAATCTGATAGAAGTATAAAGGTGCATCTCCGTCCGACATTAGTTCTAAATTGCTTCATGTACTGTAAGGGGATAGATAACATTATTGACATGACAAAATGTGAACCAACTATACATTAAGTGAGGCGATACCATAAATTGACAACAGTACAACCTTAAACAATGACAAAACCGATACCGTATCGTCAACTTTAAAAGGTTCCGACGTACTTTGATTTTCTTTTTTTTACATTCGAAAGATAGTCATCTTTCAAATTTGAATTATAATCAGTACTTCTTGTTTTATAATAAGAGCTGTTTTGTGCAATTTAAATCATGCCATTATTGCCTAAATCGACCGAAAATGAAGTTGTAATATACTATTTCATAGGAAGTACAGTAGCCGGTATAAGAGAATAATATTGAACGATGTCTTTATCAATAGATAAGTTACATAACCTTTTTTACGGCGTATACGTATGAATATTGGCGTATTTGTTTGTCTAGAAGTAGAGCTATATTGAAAACACTTTGTTCGTCTGTCCGATCGTCTAACTATACGACGAGTTTTAACGTGTGTACACTTTCTTATCTGTCTGTCTGCAATTAGTATACATTTGCCGATACTTCAATTTTTATCTCTCAATACATTGAAGTACAATAGGGACATGCTTATACAAATAAGTAGACGTGGTATGATTACCAATGAGGCAAATCTCAATCAGAAACCAAATGGCTAAACGACTAGTACATCGGACGGCCTTCAACAATGAGTAAAACCCATACCGCATAGTAAGCTATGAAAGGCCCCTACATGACAAATGCAAAACAACTCAAACGGGAAACTTACGGCCTGATTTAAGTACAAAACAATGAACAAAATACAAATATGATGAACATGATACCAAAAGACACCATTTAATTACAAGCCCTTTTAACAGCATTTGAACGGGCGTTTTCTTGTTTTGGTCTATTACATCCAGTGTCATATACAAAATGAATACAACTAATTACAAACAAACTAACGTGTGACAATTCTGCATCTATTGGTAATATTTTGCTTAAATTCAAACCAAAAACGACACAAATATATTTTTTTTTGAAATTTTTTTAACGGACTTTTATTGACAGTTTTTCTACATACACATACAATATTATATGTTTTTAAAATATCCGAATTAAAATCGGCTATTTTTTTTTTATGTACCAATTTCAAGTCTAGAACAGGATGAGACACTCTCTTTATTTATTATTTTATTTACGAATAGGGGTGTTATGCGACCTTGTCCACCAATGAGGGTCTCGCACATGCAGTCGGTTTTGTTATTTCATTGATAGTCTGTTAAATATGAAATGTTCTTATTAGGAAACGGATTAATATAAGCTAAGAGCTTGTTTCTGGATCCTATTAATTATTTCACATGTATTATTATGTAAATGCCTATGTATGTACCTGAATATAATTAATAAAATATGTTTACACTAAATTTGGCCTTACAATGACAATTCTCCGTAAAATTTGGAGGCTGCCAAATGCTAAACAAGAAAAGAAAAAAAGACACAAACTTAACTATTTTGATTCTGATGTTTTTCAATTCAAGATAGTATTGTTTACTTCGAATTCATTATCAATAATTGAAAATAACTGTTCTCGTCATGAAAAATATTGCACAGCTGTACAACACGCCGTAGTTATGCCTTTTGTGTATGGATTTCAACACCAAACCCGATTCGGTCACCCTACGCGCCATACATTTTGTTAAATTTTTCTCATTAATCACGGGTTCATACGTTAAGTTTTCTCATTCTTTAAGTTTCATTAAAATAACATTTGAATGTCATAAATATGCAATTATATATTTGCCGCTGGATGTTAAGCAGCTACCAATACTCATTATTAAATATTGCAGGTCGTTTTGTTCCGAATTGTGTTATTGGTTAAATGTTTTTCAGCATGTTACAGTTTAAGCAACGAATAGTAAGATAGACCCCAATTCCTTGAAATTTTTCTTTCTCTACGTTAAGCAGATTCCGCTGGGCCGTGCTGTTTTGGCAGTTATTCAGTGCCAGACTAAAAAGCTCCACAATTCTTCTTCCGTCTTTCCATGTTATACTGTCAGTACTCTCTTCTGTGTCTATCACCATTTCTTCAATTTCGTCATGCAAAATTGTATTTGATTTATTGTATTTCCTTTAATCTCACTGCTTTTCGGCGGATTTCTCCGCCTTTTAGAAACGGCATGACCACTTTTTTAGCAGGTACTTTTTTGAAATTCGCGCAATCGAATGACGTCAGTGAATATTCCGCGAAATATGACTTCTTTTCAAGCAAAGTCGCGAAATGTTAACGTTCTGATTAGAAACATCGCGAAATTACAACGTTCTGGTTACCAACATCGCGAAAACAACATGAACAGTTTTGAAAACGTTATTATCTGCCCCTGCTACTGTATCGTATTCCCTTAACTAAACAATAACTCATAAAGACATATAAAGTTGTGCAGCAAATCTGAAGTTAATATTAGAATGTTGCTTACTGCCATACACTCATAATGTTTGAAACAATTTCCAAAGGTTTCAATGTTTTTTTTATAAATCATAAGAAACAAATAAACTTTATGCAATATGAAGGCTGTATATAAAAGCTAGGGAAGCACAATAGGTGTCCTAAAAGGAGGTTCCTATTATACAAAGGCTAAAATCACAAATTTTGTTCAGTAATAGAATATGTTTACAGTGCTCCTGTAGACAGTGATATGCTGATTATTTTATGTTGTTCCTGTTAAGACAAGATACTGTGGATTCATTATTATTCTCTGGATACAAATTTTCATGGATTTAGTGGGTACAGATGAACTACGAAATTAAATGTAAAACTGATCACAAATATTTTATAGGCTTGTAGGCAGACTTTGGCAAAATCATGAAATCAAATATCCACAAACATGTAAGTTTTCATTCATCCATGAACATTGGTACCATTGATATAAATGAATCCATAGTAAACGCCATAAAACTTTATTATTTCAAATTTCTGTTTTTCCTATATTTCAATAAAAGAAGACCAGATTTCTTACATTCCTGATACATGTATATAGTCGACAAGTGTAAATACACACAATAATCATGATAATGTACTTAATTAAAAGGATAAATATATGAAAAAATATTCACAAGAGGTTACATGTTAACAGAGCAACATTAAATGTGCTAAACAAAACATCTAAAATTTATGGAAGAGCGGCGGGGATGGTGGTGGCTGTATAAACTTTGATAAGACACAAGACCTGGCAGTAACAATGTTAAACGATCAATGATGTCATAATTAATTAACAGCCAATCAAAAACCTTGAAAATCAGAACTAAAAATAACTGTCTTATAGATAAGTCTATAGCAACAATTTAACAACATAAACATGACTTATATACTTATAAGTCTTAATATAATAAATGGTGCAAGGGGATTTTGATCAATAATTTTAATGGTAAAGAGTGCTGGGCAAAAATGAGGTCAGAACAGGGTCATATTATCAAAACATACCAGTTAAAGTTTCCAATTAAGTTGATAGGAAACACTAGATTATTAGGGCACCAGTGAATAGGAGAATGTAGAACTACTTGTCGAAGAATGTTTCCATGTTGTGTATCCTCTGACTTTCTCACTTCAAACACACCAACTTGCTGAGCAAAATTATTTGGATGGGAAACTTCTTCATAAGCTGACAAATAAATTCATCTTTAAAATTACTTTGTTTGGGGAAAATTGGAATGATTATGTTGTATAGCTATCAAAATATTTATGTACATGAGAAATAGAAAATAACACTGTACTGCACAAGAATTTAGTTTCACTCAAGAATGTTCTGTTCCAATAATGTTGCTCAACAAGAAGTTTTATCATGCATGAGATTTATACACAATATATTATTAAAACTGTTTATATATTTGTGCATATTAGTAAGCAATTTTCTACACAACAATAGGTATAACCAAGAAAGGAACTTATCCTGTGTCATCTTATCCCTTCCCATATTCTTAGACCTCCAGACAACTTATAATAATTTGCTACTTTTAAACATGAAGCCATTGAGAAATGATCAGTATAATGCAGATGTTTCATGAAACATTAAACTTTACTTTGTCTGAAATTATCCATGAACCTAAAACTATAATGATGATCAAAATCTTTAGGCCTGAAGGCTCACATCTTAGGTAAACAATTCCATTCCCACTTTTCCCCCTGGCAAATAAGAATTTATTAAATGTGCTCTCAGAAAACAAGGAATAAAAGAAAAAAATAATAATAAGAGAGGTTAAAAAGAAAATTTTAAGTTTTTTTTTTCAAGGGTTAAAATGAGCTAAAGGCTCTAAAGAAAATGTGTCCTGTGTGCATCTTCATCAATGGACACTCTCCAAAAATGAAGGCTAGAATATAACTCATGACCAAAATCTACTTTTTATTGATCTTGTATTGCCTATATTTTTTTCTGCTATCAGTTTCTTTTTTTACTTTTTGCCAAAAACACAAAAAAGGGTAAAAAATGGGCAATCACTCCTGTAATGAGTCTACTAATAATTTCAGCAAAATTTTCTTTCTACATTTCTACTTAGTTTATGGTATGACAATCGTTACAAGTAAGTACTAAGTATGAAGACTGAAAGATGAGTATTTCTAAAGTAAGAACTGAAACAAAGAAGTCAATTTGGATGCTAAAGGTACTTCAGTAGTTTATAATCAATTAAAGATTAAAGAATTCCTAATGATCAATCAAAGCTTTTGATATATTTTTGTTATTCATGCTATATAATAGAAACGAGAAAATAGAGTGATTTCTCCATACCAGCCAAAATCTCCAATAACATTCAGAGTATGGTTATAATAGTCTGCTTTACACCACCAAACTGGGGTCTCTAGGACCATCTGTCTTAAAATTTGTCCATGGTCTCCATTTGATTTTTGAATCTCAAACGCACCCAGTTGTTGTGACAAATATTTAGGTTGAGATGAAACTGCATATGCTAAACAAATGAAACATTGATAAACTTTTTAACTTTCAAATAAAATGGATACAGGGGTACTTTTAATAGAAGTTAATAATCAATTCTGTAGAGGCAAAGTCAAAACTAAAGAATTGATTACAATCAAATAATGCTTATATATCCATGCAACTATTGCAACAAGCTTATATAATCTTTTGATTTCATCGTACCAGCCAAAATCTCCAATGACATTTATAGTATGGTTATAATAGTCTGCTTTACATGTCCATACTGGAGTCTCTAGAACCACTTGTCTTAAAACTAGCCCATGGTCACCATAAGTTTTCTGGACCTCAAATGCACCCAATTGTTGAGACATATATTTAGGCTGAGATGAAACTGCATATGCTAAACAGATGAAACAGTGTAATTTACTATTAAATTATCCAGCTACATGCATATGACAGTTTATATATATTTATTAAGGAAAACATGCAGTGTGTTTGTACTCTTACAGTGAAGCAAAAACAACTTTTTATATTTAATATTAAAACTATGAATGCAGCTGTCATATCATTATCTGGGAGCAGTTTTCTGCCTTTCTAGGAAACACAGAAAGGTTAAACTTCATTTGACTTTCAAAGGATAATGAAGCTTGCATTCAAGAATCAATAAAATGTCTAAATTATAAGATACAATTCAGTTGAGATCCCAGCAATTGTGGCTGTAAGTACATACTCATGTACCAAAAACAAAATGCAACCTGAACACTTATCACATGCAATATATTTTAAAGAAACAAATTCAAGTGCAGCACATAATGTTAATAATTAATGGAAACTTTAACTGTACAATTCCTACTAAAGATAACTTTAAATTTACATTTTGAATTTGGTTGAATTTAAAAAATATAAAATAAGTCAATCTTTGAGAAGCATACTTCACATTAAGCAATACAACTACCTTCAAAATCTTCTTTATAAGGCACAGGAAATGGTTTACCGGGTGGTGGATTAGGATAACTTCCTTTCTGACCTACTTTTATTGTTGTTATGGTTACTACTTGATCTACATCTAATCTCAGATGTATCAATCCATTTGGTACCTAAAATTCAACTGTATCATGTTATAAATGATAATAAAGTAATTGAATGTCATCATATCAATAGTATTGATTTCTTTTAAGTTAATATTAATTGTTGTATTGGTGACAAAGGTTCAAGAGAACTTTTCAGACAGCGGATTTTTATGAAATTTCACAGTTAATGAGTGTGAGAAAAAGTTGTATTCCAGTCCTCGTTTTGCTCTGCTTGATAGCAGAGTAACCAATATAGGTTGTTTTCTACAAATCTATACAAATGTTTTAATCAAAAATTCATACAGTTAATGAGCGTGAGAAAAAGTTGTATTCCAGTCCTCGTTTTGCTCTGCTTGATAGGAGAGTAACCAATATAGGTTGTTTTCTACAAATCTATACAAATGTTTAAATCAAAAATTCATACAGGATCAATGATATGTAACATTATGCCATATTAAAACAGTTTGATAGTGGTTTGAATCCTATCTTATTATCTCCCCTGTTTTCCAGATTTAGACTTTTAATACATTCTCCTTTTAAGGTTTTAAAAAAATCAGCACAACAATAAGCTAAGTTTGCTTTCTTTCTTCCTGAATGTGTTATTTTTAATTGTATATTGTATCAACATTGAATTTGCTTACCCAGTAAATAAACAACTATCTTTATATTTCTAACCTTAATATCGACTTTTTGCATAAATGTATCATTCTTCCCATCAAATCCTAACTGGCTATACCATGCTGTTACTTCTGTTATTTTAGCCTGAAATGAAGAATATTGTATATAAGTACCTTCAGGATAATCATCGAATTCACATCAGGATATGTAATAAATTATTTTGAGGTGGTACTGAATTCAATTTGCAATAAAAGCAGGTCAAAACTGATAACTGTAGTACACCTTGCCTTTTTTAAGAAGGAAAGTGGATGTTTAGACAGTTTGAGCTGTAATTTTTGGCTGTGTAAAAAGGGTAAAGATATGATAAGGTCCCTTTTTTGTCCCCTCTGATTTGAAAAATCAAAAATGCTACCTGCATTAAACTAACATATCCTTACATCAGTTTGTCAGATATCAGTTTTCATAATCATGTCTTACATTTTTGCTTTATCAAACTTCTTGTATTCAATCATGCCAATATGGTCTACAATAAACTGACAAAAAAGCATGATTTTGAGATGTCATCTTTAAAAATCAGATATTAGACCTGCAGACTTTTCAACTTGAAAATTGTCATCAAAATATGTTTTTCAATTCTGACCAAGCTGCCTACAAAGTTATATTTTCTACTTTCAATACTTAAGAATTGCCACCAAGAAGATATTTCGTATTTTCAATATTAAAAAAGGTGCCATCAAGGGAATTTTCAATTCTTACAATAAAATTGAGAACGGAAATAGGGAATATGTCAAAGAGACAACATCCTGACCAAAGGGCAGATAACAGCTGAAGAAAAAAAGCTGTTTTTATAACCTATATTTTACACTTACAAAGCTGCCACCAAGTTTTATGGTGATATTCTGTTGAGCCACTGTATAAGCGGGAAGTGGTGGCCTAACACAAATGGAATGATCATGACTCTGAAAAAATAATTGGCAAAGATATAAAAATCCAATTCCTGTTGTATTTTTTTTTCAAGAATATTTTTTGTAAATGTTTAATATTTTCAAATAACAATATAATCATAGGGCTTCATTATCTGTAAGAACTATCCTGGCTTTGCTATAATTAACCTTCCTGCAATGAAACCAAAATGAATATGGATAATAGATTAAAATGACAGGTTTAACTATGAAAAACGGTCTACACTAAACATTTAATCATTTAAGAAGTATAAGTTTGGACTTTGTCCATCTGGCCAAAACATTATAAAAAAACTCAAAGGAAGGCTCAACAACATTTTTCAAACAGGGTCATGAACTGCCTTAAGTATAAGATTATTACAGTGAAAACTGATGTTTTTTTTTGCTACTTAATTTTTTAAACATTTAATTACTTAGTTCAATGTTTTCGAGTTTCATACATAATGAATATTGGTTATTAGGAATCACAAGAAAGATATCATTACATTTTAATTCAAAAATATGTCCCCCACGTGTTTAATACTTACCATGGTTTCTATGACAATTGTGAGATCTTTGCCATCAGGGCTGATCAAGGAGACATAACTCCCTCCATATTTCAGTTTACCAACACCACTACCATGTGACAGGTATTTCCATCCAGGCAATGTAAACTGGGTTGTATGTGCTATAGGAAATATAAATTAAGGCATACTGTAATAACACTTTGATTTTTTTAGGGAGGAAAGTTAGGTGAGAAGTTTCATAAAAAGTCTCTTAAATTCATTTTCATTGTTTCCAGTTTGAAAAAGTAAGGTTTCTTATAGGTTGTTGTCTCTTTGACACATTCCCCATTTCCATTCTCAATTTCACTTTTTGTTAGGAATATTTTCCAGGTTTATGTATATATATACATAATTTTCACCAATTTATTTCTTTGACATTAGTCCACTATGTCTACATGGATAAAAAAGAATGTGTCTAAGAACAGAAATGCTACAGCTCAAGTTTGCATTTTTCCAAGTAAAAAGGGGCATTACTCTAAAACAGTAAATGACTCACTACATAAATAAGAACTCTGTTTGTGTGTTGTAAATTTAAGCCTTATGTATGATTTCCATAAAATTTGGACAAGACACACTTAAGTTAGAGTGCAGCAGCTAATAACTCACTTCACAAATCAGTACTCTGTCTGTTTGGTTTTCAGCATTGCATACCAGTTTAATAAAATTTGCATTAGGCAAACTGGAGTTACGAGTGCAGAAAAGAAAATGGTTTGAATAGAAATACGGGTAACAATTAATGCCCCTATAGCCTACAGTTTTAAAAAAATAAATTACTGTGTATTCTTATTTCAGTGGATTTAGTAAAGATTTGTTTTTGCAGATATATGAATAAGTTGACAAATAGTGCATATGGCAATGTACAATCTCAGTATGTATACCTGACATCCATATAGGACTATTGACCACATAACTTCCACTCCATGGTGAATTTGCTGTCATAAGACCATTACGTGCATAAGGAAGAGCATCATAGTAACTGGCAATTAAATTCCACGATATAGTTCTACAAAGGAAACATTGCAATTATTTTTACTATAAATTTCATATACAAAAATATTACTATGTCCTTCCTTACCTATGATGTAAACACAAGTACAATTTTTGAACTGGAATTTATTACGTTTCTTCACAAAGTTTGCAAATATTTATCATGTTTGTTTATATTAAAATGTTATAAAGAAATACAATTTGTTTTACTGCAACTACTCAACAAAATTTTTATAATGTGCTATCATGGTTATGTTATGAAGTATATCAAAAACTTCTATTCTATTCATGCTTTCAAATTGACATTTGAGAATTTAATGCATTCTGGGTAATATTTTTAAAAAAAAAGTACACCATTTTTTTTTATTGACTAGCAAAATCCATTACAATGGACATATAACCATTGATGTGACATTATTTCTGTTTTTTTAGTACAAACACCAATAATTTTTAGATTTTGAAACGATAAATTACATAGATTTCAACATACAAAATCTCATAGATTAGATGCCAATATTCTTAGTTTACCTACCCTGTGAATCTTCCATTAACATAGTTCTGATTCAAGAGCTGAAATAACAACATATGTAATGAAGATTAATGCCTATAAATACAACAATGTTAATAGAGCAAATTATAAAACTTCCAATACTACAAATTGATTTTCTTTTGTTGTGTTTTTAATTTCTCGAATAGTATCTCAGCAAAATCCTTAAACCACCTGTGACCACCTCTCTAAAATTAGGATTCAATGAAATACAAATTATATCTTAGAGCATCTATCATGCCTCTAAAGTAGAACAATATTTCACCAAACAAATCATGAGTCAGTTATGAATATGTCCTTTGATAAATGAGAAGCATAAGTTCTAAACTTGAAAGATAACAGTTCTTGCCATTACAGGCTGCAATATTCAAAGTCCTTTTTTTTAACTGCAGTTTAAAAATCCAAAAGAGCCACAAATCTGTACTTGAGATTGAGGCTGTATATCTAAATTCCTATTGAATACAAAAGGATTGCTATTAAAACAGTGCAAGGTCAAGCATGACTCACCCTTGCCCAGCATCCTCCCCCTATATTGTCATTAAATGTACTGAAATCCTCAGATGACCATAACTGTTTCCCTGTCTGAACAGCTGACATGACAGACTCTGTTCCTGGGTAATGCACACTGTAAATAAATAAGCAGCATGATCTTACCCTTAATAGGTGATAGCTCTAGCTTTTTTACCCTTGAGCCAGTAGCTTTAGCTAGATCTAGACTACATCCTTTACAGCCAATATTATTAGATATTTCATGACCATATTCAATATTGTTGATAGTTTTAGCTAGGTGTGAATTATTACTTATATTATTAACAATAAATAAATAATTTAGCTATCATATTATCTTAACCTGATTAGTGCTAGTTATAGCTAAATCTGGTTCATATGCTTGTAGGCAAGATAATTAGCTTACTCATTGTCTTACCCTATATAGTCGATAGCTCTAGCTTGGTTTGAATCATTGCTCTTATCATTGACAATAATTTAGCTATCATATATATCATATCATATTATATAACTCTATACGATAGCTTATGCAACTATATTACCTTTCCCTATAAGGTTGATAGCTTTAGCAAGGTCTGAATCGTTTTAACGGTTAATAGAACTATATATATTGTTAATTAACCCTACATAGTTGATAGCTTTAGCTATTATATAACCTAACCCTATATAGTCGATAGTTTTTCTATCATATGATCTTACCCTATATCGTCGATAGCTTTAGCTATTATATAACCTTACCCTATATAGTTGATAGCTTTTCTATCATATGATCTTACCCTATATCGTCGATAGCTTTAGCTATTATATAACCTTACCCTATATAGTTGATAGCTTTTCTATCATATGATCTTACCCTTTATCGTCGATAGCTTTAGCTATTATATAACCTTACCCTATATAGTCGATAGCTTTAACTATTATATAACCTTACCTTATATAGTTGATAGCTTTTCTATCATATGATCTTACCCTATATAGTCAATAGCTTTAGTGATTATATAACCTTACCCTATATAGTCGATAGCTTTAGCAAGGTCTGAGTCATTGTTAATATCATTGACAATACCCCAGCCTCCATCAGCAGCTACAATCCTAACATGTTGTAAACTGTTGTTATCTAAGACTTTCCTCAACAGCTGAAATATGAGAAAACAATTTGTCATAAGTCATTAAATGATTGAAGTTGTTACTGGTCATAATGTTTTAAATATTTATCTTTTCTTTTTTTTTACAAATGACATGCATAATCATTTTAGTTTCTTGTGTATATTTCGAAGTTAAGTATGACGCCCATTATCACTGAACTACAATACATATTTGTTTAGCGGCCAGCTGAATGACGCCTCCGGGTGCGGGAGTTTCTCGCTGCATTGAAGACCCATTGGTGGCCTTCGGTTGTCGTCTGCTATATGGTCGGGTTGTTGTCTCTTTGACATATTCCACATTTCCATTACCAATTTTATAATACCAATCTGATTGAAATTAAATCCTTAAATTGCTCCCGTTCTGTTAAGTCAATCATCATGTCCTTATCGCTTATACCACATTTTAGCATCGTTTGTTTATGTTTCCTTTGTTGCAATGATTTTCGGTTTCCCAAGCGTGTATTTTCCTGTAAAATGCTTATATTCTTACGTCGTCGTTTTATGACATCAGGTAACTCATTCATAAAAAGCATTTGAAGCGAGAGCAAGATTGGAACACCCCAGGTATTATATTCACATTTGCCACGGGTGTGTACTCAATGCGTTTGAAGGAAGTCATGTTAGAATTGAATAAATAACTCCCAAATGTGAATCTGGAACTAAAATATTGCATTTCAGTATATCATTCTTTAAAGAAATAGATACCAGCAGACAGTAAAGATTTTATAAGATGAATTTTATTAATTGATGTCTGCAAAACTAGAACAACTTCTCTATTCTCAAATAGTAATACTTTTTTCAAAATCAAACATTGAAAAGAAAGGATTTACGTTTTGATTTTGAGGTCTCATTGGCAATTACATTATCACTCCTTATTTTCATATACAGTGTATTATTAGTATTGATATGTACAAATATTTCACATGTATTAATTCTTTAGAGATTGAAAAGCTTTCTTTCTTTTCTGGATGACCATCATGTGTATCTCAAGTTCTAGATATAGATGTCCATTAGATTTTTAGATTATGAGAGTCCTTAATTACCTTAATATATTTCACATCATATGCCTGTTCATTCCAAATCTAAAATACATAAAAAAAAAGGTTCAAACAATCTTATCACCACAATCTGTAAAGTAATACCTATGTTTAGCCAGGGGTGTGGAAATATTTGCTGTGGGCACTTGTCCCTGGGCAAGTAAAATTGTAAAGTTCACTTGTCCGGAAAAAAAGTTACTTGCCCTGATGGTCCCAATAAATATTGAAGTATTTTATTGTAGTTAATATATGATTCTTAGCACTGTTTTGCATCACAAACAAATGAAATCCATTTGTTTATTATGTGTAAAAATTTAGGAAAGTAGGTTAACATCTATGGGACAGAAACCTTACAGCAAACCAACCAATGAAATGACATGCAAAGGTAATTTTTGCAGCAGTTTTTGAATAAAAATTGTAGCCAGTAGGTACATATAATGATATACTAATTTAGAGGACAGTGAGTGAAGAAATGGAAATTAAATAATGGATAAACTATTGAATTTTTTGCTGTTTCTCTCAACTGACACACTTGGTTTTTTTTGTGTTTTTTTTTTTTTTTTGTTAATTGTCTAAGTGATGGGCAATTAAACCGTCCCTTCTATTTACCACTCTGACAACAAATAATGTTGACCTTTGATCTATAAATATAAAGACAAAAAATTTTTTATTTTTTCCGAAATTTCCATCCTAGATAGCCAGGTGCAATCTGATATTCACGATGTCTGAAATTCTCGCTTCCATATTTTTTTTAATACACCTTATCCTCCATTTGCGTTTTAGGTTTTTTACTCGACTCATTACTCTTTTTGCCGTGCTTGCCCGGTGTTTTATAAAGTATTTAGAAATCAATCTATCAATCTGAATCTCGATACAAAATCATATAAAACGACATTTCCGGTACATGATGGATAAAACCTAATCGACGATCCTGTGTCAAAGGACAAAACCAATGCAATGTTACGCGACTCGGGTTAGCATACAATGTACTTATTTTTATTTATTTTGTTAATTGATCTATTTTCGGTATTATGTAATATTCATCGTCATGAACATTGGTGTTTTTACTCGCTGACCATTGGTTTCTTTTACATAAATTTAACATCTTTATACATTTTGAACATGTTGAAATTAATTCTATATTTTTGTTGGATGTGAACTTTGTCTTTTATATTTCTTTACTTGTCCACGGGCAACCCAGACAAAAATAATTACTTGTCCGGTTGTTCAAATGTACGAATCAGGTGAGTCGGGCATAGCATTTCTACACCCCTGTTAGCCTAATACACCTTTCAGCAAAACCAAAAAAAACATCAAAAGATTTGAGAACACATATTAATCTAAACTGGGAATGAAGGGCTGAAAATTTAAAAAAGTTCATATTTATTTTCTTATATATATGGTCATCTACACCGGAATTTTCTATTCCCCCCTTCATGTTTTAAGTTTTATGTGTTAACCATGTCTCTAAAGTTTTTCTAGGCTAACTACTAATGCTGTAAAGTACAAATTACAATTTGCCGATACATAAATTCAATATATTTTATGACTTATATATAGTTATATATTTACCCCAATAAAATCAATAGTTAAATTATGATACTTCTTGGCGCCAAGGACCCATTTGACGATATAATTAGCTGGTAGTTCTATGTCTGTATATGGGTCTCTTGTTCCATTTCCTATCCATCCTGGCCATGCCCAAGGTAGTCCATATAACAAAATATTAGGATTTCTCTGGAATTAGTAAATCAAGTTAAAAGATATCTAGAAATATCCATACCATTCACTTTAAATTAGAGAAACATTTGGAACAAAGTAATATAATTTTTGGGAAAAAAATCATTAAATAACACCTGTTCTAAAAATAAATCAGTTTAATTAATAATTATTATTCATGGTATATTAATTAATTGTGGATTTCATGGATAAAAGGTTTACCATAAATTTAAGTATTCAAAAAGATACTTGCATCCAATGGGTTTAAATGCAAAAATTATTTCAAATATGAAAGTCAAATATCAATGGAAGTTCAATTTTTAGATCTGCCTTCAAATATACCTACATGTAACTAAAATATTAAAGATAAATTTTGTAAGTTGAGATTTTTAATAATAAACATATACAATGTATAATACATGATATGGTTTATCACATCATTTTTGGGGCCTTTTATAGCTTGCTGTTCAGTGTGAACCAAGGCTCTGTGTTGACTGTACCTTAACCTATAATGGTTTACTTTTACATCTTTTGACTTGCATGGAGAGTTGTCTCATTGGCACACATACTACATCTTCCTATATTTTTAAGAAAACAATGTAAACATATAAAAAATATTTAAACCTTTTTAGCTTCTTTCATTAACCACCACTCATATCCTCTGTTATAGTTTTCATCCCAGCTGTTGTGCATGTGGGAAGCCTCTGTTCCTTCTAAAAAAACAAATTTTATAACATGACCACTGATTTACAGTTTTATTCTGATTTTAGTAATGTTACATTTATTGTGGTGGATAATTTCTGTCTATCATTTTAAGACGTTTGATCACCAAGAGATCTTCTGTAAGGGAGAAACCGTTAAAAATACAACTTTCCTTGAATAATCATATGGAATACTATTATAAATATTTTCACCCCTAAGCTTCATGCAATAAAGGAATAAAGAAAATATTATCAAGACTTTTTTCATTACCATAAAAATGAAATTCACAGTTAATACATGCAATATTCTAAACTTTGCTTACAGTTTCTTTTTACAAAGATGGCCAATGGTTTTGTTTTGAACTAAATTTCCCTTTTATTCCTATACTTTAAGACAGCAAATATTCAAAGAATCCAAGCTATCATATAAAATTGAGAAAGGAAATGGGGAATGTGTCAGAGAACAACAACCCGACCATAGAGCATATATACCTACATATACATCTGATAAGAAGTTGACAATAAAAGTACCTGTGCTTTGAGCATCTCCACCAATCTCTACCTTCAGAAGATGTAAACTGGCTCCAAAATTAGGCTAAAAATAAAACAGCTATTACTATGTTTAAAAAAAACACAACTGTATCATACAAAATTATGCTTTTTATCATCTTATAAATCTTCAAATGAAATCCTTTTTTATGAAAAGTGGTTGCTGTTACAAAAAATAATACTTACCGTATATCTCTGAAATAAGACAGCTAACACTACAATGAATAGTTAAAAAGTGTGTTAAAGCACATAACATACTCCTCACGGGAGGATAGTTCTTGATACTCATATGATGAAGACATAATCTTTCATTTTAATTGAGGTCTGGAGCTGGCATGTCAGTAACTGCTAGTAGTCCTTTGTCAATTTATGTATGATAGTATCATTGTCATTTGTTTAGTTTCTTTTGTTTCATATTCTGACATTGGACTCAGACTTCTTTTAAACTGAGTTTTACTGTGCATATTGTTGTGTGTTTGTTTTTTCTACATTAGCTAGAAGTATAGGGGAGGGTTGAGATATCAAAAAACTTGTTTAACCCAGGCGCATTTATGCACCTTTGTCATGTCAGGAGCCTCTGGCCTTTGTTATTCTTGTATGATTTTTAATTTTAGTTTCTTATGTATATTTCAGAGTTTAGTACTAGGTCCATTATCACTGAACTGTAGTATAATTTTTGTTTAGAGGCTAGATGAAGCACATCTCTGGGTGCGGAAGTTTCTCGCTGCATTGAAGATCCATTGGTGGCCTTAGGCTGTTGTCTGCTCTTTGGTCGAGTTGTTGTCTCTTTGACACATTCCCCATTTCCATTCTCAATTCTCAAACAAAATAGTACTTTTCAATGTTTTATAAATCTATAATTCATTGGAAGTTTTTGATGTTCCACATTTTTTAAGTATAATGATGTTTTGCAATGCTGTCTCATTAGTAAACATTTAGTGGCAATCAAATTTGCAGGAGGATTTTGAATTTTTCATTCCCTTGATGTTTAATGCTGATAATTTTTTTTATTGAAAACAGTAACTTATCCCTACCTCCAAGGGGAATTCTAAGTTCAAGATGAACTTATGCTAGTCTTTTATTGTCACACATGTTTTTAATATATTGTTTGCATGAGCTCGAGTATGTTATGTGCTTTAACACCCTTTTTAAACTCATTTAAATGCCTGTTTTTGAGGCGTTCAGTTTATCAAATAAAGAATTTCAACATTTGCTATTATATTTATGTTAAAATGAGCCTGAGAGCTCCTGAATTAATCTTATACATGATAGATGAAAATATATCATGTATATAGCAATTTGTTCACCTAACTTGTATTTCCTATTCATTCAATAACAATGCACAAATCCATCAGATGTTTCAAAGTATAAAAGTATTATCTTTGAAACTCCAATGAATCAACTTCAATACATATTCAAAATGAGAACATGTTAATGTCAATATATGGGGTTGATATTTTCATCTAATGGACAGCTTGCCATGGGCCATTGTTCTTTCTGTGGTCTTTTAGCATCATGGTAATGTTATGCTATATTTTTTTAATGTGATGCTGTCGAATTGGTTTTCACTTAAAGATAATGTTAAGGATATACATGTGATGCATATTGTTGTTTGTAAAAAAAATAGAAGAAAAATATATATAGATTATAGGAAATAAAATTGATCAGGAGTTGTCTCCCATAGACCTAGAACTATAAAGAAATTATGTAATTTCTCCAGGTCACAGTGGCACCCATAACAACTATGTTTTGTCAATAACTTGGTTTATATCAGGTTAATTAGTGTAAATGTGTATTCATGTGGTTTTTTGTTTAAATGTACTTTAATCATTCTAATCATTTTCTGTGCTTTATTTTGTAATTCATTTGATTGTATAGCTCAAATTTTGGGCACCATGATTGGTTAATAAAATAATCTCTATCTATCATGTGATGCTATAATTTTTAGAAACAAGATGGTATTTCAAATTTTCCCAATTACTTGGATGCTAAATAAAAGATCTGGGTAAGAACACAGATAATCATTGAGTTTTAATTATTTTATACAAATGAGTACACAAAAAATAAAAAATCCAAAAAAAAATCTGACATTTTTTTTCAAATGACAATAGTTTTAAACTTGATTTGATTATTTTCATTGCTATAGTGTTTCAATTTGGCACCTTACTTTGAATAAATAATCCAATATTTCATTCCTCTGCTGTTCTTGGTAGTTTTGCAACAGCACTGATGTTGCCTAAAACATAAAATCAACAATTATTTTACACACTTTTTTAACAGCTTATTCTTATCATGTCTTGTACATTCCATAATTTTTACCATTTAACTTTTTATTGTACCGGGTAAGTTAAGCACTAGTAAATCGATACACAGATGGGTCAGAGGCACTTGTCCTATCTACATTGTATATGTGAACCTGTGTTATATAAAGATGTATATTATATGTTTTTTTTCTGAGACAAGTGTTTGTGATTTTGTTATTTTTATAGAAAAGGTACGTATGTATCTTATTACAATTGATTATTCACTCTTTTATAAGGCTCAATTTTTGTTTAGTTATCTAGTTCCATTACGTATAGCTGCAGAACAGTAGCTCTTAGGTCCTTTTGTTATTTTTTTACTACTTGCAGACCATAGAGCTATGGATTTTCCTCTTTCAAAAACATTGAGAATTGCTTGTAAATATATATAATTCTTTTCCTTAGACATTTTTCTAGGATATGACATACCTAATTATGTTTGAATATTCATTTCCTTAACACTGTTATCAAATAGGTTTTGAAAAGGTTTCCATAGTTCTATGGTCAGCAAATAGTAAAGAAAGGACCTAAGAGCTTCAGTTCCGCAAATACACTACGTACAATAGGAGTATTGCTATTATTATAAAACCATCAAAAGACAATCAAAAACAGCAAAATTCTAAATTATATCAGCAGATTTTTTTCAAAGTAAAAGCTGAGACTACAGTAGTCTCAGGTAAAAGGTATAAATTATAATGTACTCCTCCTCCACTGAGGCCTCCTATGCCATCAAATCGTCTTCCTAATCCAGAAGTGTCGTCAACAGGGTATGTCACTTCTTCAGCATAACTATTTGTGCAAAGGTAACATAAAATGCAACAAGCAACCGGTGTCAGAAACATTGTCAACAAACACTGTAAATCACATGATCTGACCGGAAGTGGGTTATGCAAATTAAATATGTTTAAGAGATTGTCCCCTTTTGGAACATTTAAAAAAACTACTAAGTACCAATTTAGAAAATATACGAAAGTGGACAACAACGCACACTTGTCTCAGATTTTTTTTTTATCCACTTTATTTTAACCATTTTATTTCATAAACAACCATTTTTTCATTGTTAATTTTGAAAAGAATTGATATATTTTGATTCAAACAGTTTCTAATAAAAAAGGTAAATAAAAGCATCTAAGAGTATCAAGAAAAATAATCTCAATATGAAAAACAAAAATAAAGGAACTGTTCCTTATTCAAATTGTTCCATCCTTAATTTCAATTAAACTGTTCTTTCATGTTTCTCTTCTTCTGAACTGATTTATTCTGTTCCTGACCTGTTGATAATTTTTGAGCTATTTTCACATTTCTCGATCAGTGTGAGAAAAATATCTCTCCTCACTAGTGAAAATCTGTTATTGGCAAATGATTGGTCGAAATTTAATTGTGACGTTAAATTTTCTTGGTTTCTACTAAATTTTCATATTTATGTCATGAAAAAAAGCGACAATGCCTGATGAGATCACATAAAAAGTACACAACTTTCTTCAAATCTTTGAAGAGGAAGAACAAAAATCATTATAGAGAAACAGATTCCACCACTGTAACTGGTGTGTTACAATATTTCTACACTCTCAACAGTTAAATTTTAATAATTTTAAAAGCTCAGCAAGCTTCGCACTTTCAATAATAAAATTTAACTGTCTCGAATGGAGAAATATCGTAACACACTCGTTGCAGTCGTCAAATTTATATTTCTCTAATACGTACTTGATTTATCCTTTTCCTCACCTGTTGCTTATTTTTATTTAATCATCATGTGCTATGTTTGATGGTCAAAATTTGATTATGACCTCAAATTTTCTTGCTCTCCTCTGAAATTCCCATTGTAACATCGTGAAAGAAGGAGATCATGCCTAATGACGTCACATTAAAAGAATATCTGTTTGCAGATCATTCCAAAGAAAGGTTACTTTTGTCCTTATATCGTCTTAAAAACATTAGAGAAACAGATTCCACCACCAAATCTCATACAATATAATTTTTAGCCACTATCGGCTGTTAAGTTTAAATTACACTTGATGCAGTGGTAGCAGACTTGGGGTCAATTACATTGGAATGTAACAAAATCAAGAGCATACCAGGCACTAGTAAGACCCAAACTGGAATATAGTTGTAGTGTCTGGGACCCCCATATGAAAGAACAAGAGATACAATTAGAAAAGGTACAGAGACGCGCTGCTCGTTATGTACACAACAACTACGATTACACGAGCAGCTTGTGTCACAAACATGCTAAATCAGTTGAAATGGCCACCACTAGCTGAGAGACCCTTAAAAACCAGACTTATTTTATTTTATAAAGTAATACATTGTCTTGTAGCCATTCCATCGCATATTCTTGAACAAACAGACAGCAGAACAAGACAAAATCATACTCAGACATACAGACACATCCAAACTTCCAGGGACACATACAAATGGTCATACTTCCCGCGAACAATTATTCAATGGAATTTACCATGTTTACTACCACAAACTGTATTAAATTGAAACCACCACTGTTGACAGCTTTAGAGATCGGCTAACACCAGCTGTTCTCTCTCGCTTCAAATAAACAAATTCAAACAAAACATGTACATATATTTTTAATCACAATCTGTAAATACAAACACTCCAATTGTTATAAAATATTTTTATAAATTTTGAATAAATTTTTGTCAATCACGCATGCGCAACAACATGTATTCTTCAGTATTGAAGCCTTGTTGACCTTAAAGAAGAAGAAGAATGTAATTAATTAAATTACACATTACAATGCAAAAATGGTCAATTACACTAATTACACATACACAGTTTTTGAAATGTAATTAATTAAATTACAATTACTTTACTAAAGTAATTAATTAAGTTACACATTACATTTCATCATGATTCAAGATTCAAGATTCAAAGTTTTATTTAGAGTCGATATTCAATAAAATACATAACACAAGCTCTATTGAGCTTTTCAAATCGACTTTATATTGTTCTACAATCATGATATTTTTTAACAATATTTTACATGTTTATATTATGCATGTGTAAAATATTCATGTAAGCACAGTTTAAGCGTTGCATTTGATAATCATTTAATATAGTTATTTTAATGTTTTGTCAATTAGTGTGAATCTTCTGGTCTGAAAACAGCAATTGAAAATAGTCTTACACAGGAGCTAATGTTGTGCAAGATATTGCTTGATCAGGACATGGAAGTTTTATGATTAGAAGATCATTATATTCATAGGAGAGGGAATTTGTTCCTATTAACTTGCCAATACATCAAGGGGTATTTTGGCATCTACGAAATGAACTCATTTGAATTAAACATAATATGAATAAAGAAATTATAAATGAATTAAAAATATTTTTTTATTTTACTTTAAAAATATTAAAAAGTGTGCTTGTCACAATATTGAAAATAATTTTTAGCACAAACAATGTATATAATGTCTAAATATTAGCAATATTTTGCTAATTAGATAAAATATCTGTAATAGTGGCATTGCCCCTGGACATTTTAATCTGATTAATTGCTCTTTGTTTTTACAGCTGTTAATTTTAAGTTCTATAATCCTTTTGTGTATACTAATTTGACAAAATGATTGTATGCAGTGATTTTAAATTCTAAATGAACTGTCTCAGAAAGATGTGATACATTTTATTGTTTTTGTTTAACAAGGTGTTTATTACTTATCAATCTATTTAGTTAAAGATCTCTCTTAAAAACTGAACAAGTATGATTATCACATTTTTTAAATTATAAGACTATTCAAAAAAATCTGTAGGTCAAATAAATGATATAAAAACTTCAGAATAAATTACAGACTTCATATATTAAAAAAGTATTGATATTAATATTTGAAAAATATATATAATTTTACAATTTATATGATTTAACACAAATCCTTAACTGTAACACCATAAAAGTACATGTAATTGAAATGTAATTCAAATGTAATTCAAAAGTAATTGAGCATTACATGCTTTTTTCAATGTAATTAATTAAATTACCATTACATGTAATTAAAAAAATGCTCAATTACACATTACATTCAATTACATGGAAAATTGTAATGCATTACACTTAATTACCATTACATTTTTAATTACCCCATCCCTGAGTGGTAGAATCTTTTTTTTTTATGTGTTATCTTTCCCCTTTATAGCATTTTTATGTTCGGTTTTAATTGTTTTAATTGTATAAACTTCAAGATTGTTAAAGTCAAATCAGAATAGATTGATATTGATATCATAATCATATTAATGAAGGATATATGTTATCCGAAATATTCATAGATAATTACATTTTATATTTCCTTTTTTTATTATTGGTGATGTTTTGTACACTTTTAAGATGTTTACAGAATTATATTTTATACATTTATTGAATTTATTGTTGTCTCAATATGTATATGCATTGTAAGTTTGAACACAGACAAATAAACAGACATACATATTACTGTACTATGCATTCCTTGTACCAAAAAGACAAAAATTGTAGGACATCTTTTGTGATATGGATGCATGTATATCATGGTCATTTTTTCTCATCACCTAACTAGTAAGTATTAGCCTCACAAATAACTTTTAGAGGCAGATAAACAATAAAAGCGCTGTTCCTTTGCTTTTTGTGAGCTTTTTTTGTTGTTGTTTTGGATGTACTGATTTCGTGTCCTAGATAGATAACTTATATCCATTTTTTTTCTATAAGATAACAATCATATGTAATATTACAACAAAAATTATCATTTAATTACATTTCTGAAGGAATAATTGAGGTATTGTAACTTTAATTCTTCTAGGCATTTATGGCTTATGGGATGATATAGGTTTTTATAAATTAGACAGAAACCAACCAACACAAAGTCACAAAAGAATCAAAACATACAAGTGTTAACATATGATTGTCAACAATAGACAAGTTGTCAATAAATTTGATAGAAACAACAAATATTCTGTTTTTGATGTGATGAACTGAAATGCACAGTATGACAAATACTAAGACAATAGGTGAAGGTAATGAGGAATAATTGTTAGAAGTGCTAGAAGATCTAGAATGGAATATAATCTGAACTCTTTCAATACTTGTCAGATGTGAATTTCACCTTAACTTTGTCTAGGGGCAAAGTACTGAAACATCTTGGATAATAATTGATATCAAAACAGGTAGTATACATTGATTGAAGGTACACGAACAAAGTGAAATATGACATGTATCAAGCAATCGTTATAATACTAATTATGACTTTGACCTTCAAGGTAAGAACTTTAGCAATCCTTTCTTAATCTGTATTGTTAATAGCTCTCTGACATATACTTCACTCTTAAGACTTTTATTTATTTCTTATGTAAGTGCTTGTGTGTATCTCACATTGTTATTTTACCAAAATGTATTTAAGGGGTATAATATCAATATTTTAACTGTGGTCATATTTGTTAAACGAGGATTTCACAAGTTATGAGCACTTTCTAAAGATTACTTATATTACCTTTGTCTATTTATTTTGCTCATTGTTAAAATTGAGAATGGAAATGGGGAATGTGCCAAAGAGACAACAACCCGACTATAGAGCAGACAACAGCAGATCACCAACAGGTCTTCAATGCAACGAGAAATTCCTGCACCCGGAGGCGTCCTTCAACTGGCCCCTAAACAAATATATACTAGTTCAGAGATAATGAACGCCATACTAAACTCCAAATTGTAAACAAGAAACTAAAAGTTAAAATAAAACAAGACTAACAAAGGCCAGAGGCTCCTGACTTGTTGAATGTCTTATGGTAAACCTGACCTTTAAATGTACAACATATTTTGGTTATTACCTTGTGTTGTTGGATTTGTGTCTCATTGCATTAAACAGTTATACTCCTACATTTTAATTTATTTATAATGACCTTTGATGTTTCACCATGGATTGGTTTACGTACATCAGTAATTTGAGTAATCAAGAAATTTTTTATTTTTTTTTTAAGACAGACTGCCTTTTCCCATTAATGTATCCTACATTTTCATTTCTATTTAAGGAATGAATGTAATATTTTTTCTGTCTATGAAGAAATAACATAAAAAATTTGGTGCACACTGAATAACGCTCGTATCGGGTTATTTAACAGTGTGCACCACATTTTTTATGTTATTTCGAATAGACAGAAAAAATATTACAGTCATTTCTTATAATTTAATTCTAAATTCCATTTTAAACCGTAAAAAACCATGAAAAAACGTTGATGACGTCATGGTCACATGACTAAATTATGTCTATGGGCCAATAACAAAATAACGTCAGCCAATCAAAAGACGCATTACATCCAAAATTAAATTATTTTTCATTTGGATTTTGACCTCTCAACGTTACAGGCAAAATAAACAGTAATGCAGTTTTAATTCTCAATTTTTATTTACGTATCAGTATATTGTATATATTTTGGCTGTACTTTTGCTACTTTTCTGTGTTCTATTGCTAATGTTTTTGGACATTTCATTTCGCACCAACTGATTGGATCCATATTAGCACCTGAAATGTAAAATTAATGTAAAAAATTCAATCAAACCTGCCCACTGAAATATGCCCTCTAAATAATTTGTTGGAACCTGTTATCTAACAGTTGTCTTTTGTTTCTGTTAGCTATATATTGTTTTTTTATTAATTGTTGTAGTACATGTAAAAATCAGGCTGTTATTTTTTTCTCTTAAATTGTTTTACATTTGACCATAGTGAGGCTTTTATTAGCTTACTTTATTGTTAATGGTTAAGCTCATTGTTGAAAGCCATACATTCGCCTGTAACTATTTACATCTTTGTCCACTATTCCTATTGTTTATCGATAGTTTTTTCTTGAGCATCATACAATATCTCCTTATTTTTATATACTAAAAGATAACTGACTGTGTTTTCAAATTGAACACTGTTTATTGATTTTGTTCCTGGTTTTGGTCTTAATATGGGACAGTTAAATCTTTGCTGTATAAATATAAGTTGATGTGGAAATTTTGTATTCATTTTTAGACTTTAATGGCTTTGTCCAATGGATTAAAGTAAAGGAAAGGGGAAAAGATTGTGTAGGTCTATAGAAAATAGACGCACACATTTCCAGATATGCAGTACTGTGCCAGTGGATTCATTATTATTTGTTGGATACCAATTTTTGTTGGTTTCATGGGTACAGTTGAACCACAAATTCAAATGTTCAACCAATAACAAATTATCTATAATCTTTGTATGAAGTGATTGGCAAAACCTCGAAATAAAAAAATCCACAAAAATGGATACCCACAAAAATAAATGAATTTACAGTATTCTATGAATATCACATGATCATGTTTTCATGGAAAACATTTCATATACACATACAACAACTCTTCCAATGTAACCTGTCAACAATTAAACAACAGTTCGAATTATTGGTTTTAATAGTTCACTCATCATGCTCATATATGTAGTTCCACATAAATTAATTTAATAAAAACAAATGTAGTGAAAATTTATCCATAAATAGCTACAACTACATAAATCTAGAAAAAAAGATTTACCTGCTTCACTTGTAGCCATGACGACACCTAATTCATTTTCTGCTGTAGTTAATAAATAAGAATGTGCATCACCTAGAGATAACTGAGAAATGTTAAAGAAAAGGTAAACGAAGAGTTTAATGATATTTTTTGTATGTTTCTCTATGTATCTTTTGCTTTGTAGGGATCTAAATCAAAAGGGAGGGCTGGGCTGAGTGCTAAGAAATCTAGCAAAACCACATGCCCTGTATAAACTTTGTTTTTCTGAAACAAATATGTCATTTGGTAGTACTTGAAAACACTCTAAGTCTTAGAATAATGATGATTGTTGTTTGCTTTACGCCGCATTAGCACAAAAAGGCTATATCACAGTGATAGTCTTAGGAAGACTGCTTACTACCATTTAAGTCAGTACCACCATCAATACAATCAAAATAACATGTTAAATAAAATCATTACTAATGAGAATTGCTCATTTTTCATATTCTATGTGCATTGAGAAAAAAAAAATAGCGTCACTTAAATTCTATGCAAATAGAGGAAAGTGGTGCTGCAAACTCAATGCATTTGATAGTAAGAAGCTTTTAAAAGAAGGATACAACTCTGGCAACAATTATATCGCCTGGTCTGAATGACTTATACATCTCAACCTGTAATTACAAATCTTTAATTAGCTAATTGGCATGTCACACACACAAAATTTTGTTAAATCAATTTATCGTGAAATTCTCATTGCCTATTTGCTGTTCTGCTGTTGTGTTGTCATCTCTTTGATATATAATCCATTTCTTCTTTTTATCATTTTAAGAGTTCAGTGCCATTAAATAAACAATAATGCCATTGTATTAAAAGAAATCTTTCTTTGATAGATGTTAAATGAAAACTGAAAAGTAAAAGTTTAACTTGACATAACCAGGTGCTCCGCAGGGCGCAGCTTTATACGACCGCAGAGGTCGAACCCTGAACAGTTGGGGCAAGTATGGACAAAACATTCAAGCGTGATACAGCTCTGAATTTGGATTGTGATCAAATTTTTGACATTACATGGGTTTTTTTACACAAAACAAATGTCAAGATTTTACAAATCAATTAAAGATTTCTTCTTATTTAAATCTAAAATTAAATAGTTGACACAGCATAGGTTTCTGACACAGAATGAATGTGGTCTAATGAACTTAAAAGTTTTTTTTTGCCTTTGAGCAATTCACTATGCTGTTGAATATTAATCCTCTCAAAAAAATGTTTGAAGAAATTTTCTTTTTATTTATGAAATCTGAAATGAGAAAAATTTAACCCCCCCCTTTTTTCACATCCCCGTTTCCCTTTTTCCAAAAAAGATATCAATTCAAATTTCTAATGGAGTTTGCAACAATAACTACTCTTTTAAATACATCATAAAATATTAAAATGTAAAATAAAGTGCTTGTTATCACTGAATGGTAAAGATTGGTTGGTAGTAAAAGTGAATATACATTGTTTATTGTATAAAACAATAAAAAAAACTTCATCAGCAACATTTTATATTGGCAAATTTCCAATGAAGTTATTTACATAAAGTTATTGGCAAATAAAAATAGAAAATGACATCATAGTCATGTCTGGCAAATTTCCAACATACATTATTTAAAACATTTTAGATAAGATAAGGAAAAAAAGCTTCATCAGCAACATTTTATATTGGCAAATTTCCAATGAAGTTATTTACATAAAGTTATTGGCAAATAAAAATAGAAAATGACATCATAGTCATGTCTGGCAAATTTCCAACATATATTATCAACTACTATTCTATACAAAGAAAGATAACTCCAATTGAAAATTAATTGCTATTGCACAATATTGTGCAATTAGATATTTCTTGCTATTGTGCAATACTGTGCAATTGAAAATTTCTTGCTATTGCACAATACTTGATATGGAATCCTGATTTGGACCAACTTGAAAACTGGGCCCATAATCAAAAATCAAAGTACATATTTAGATAAAGCATATCAAATAAGCCCAAGAATTTAATTTTTGTTAAAATCAAACTTAGTTTAATTTGGACCCTTTGGACCTTAATGTAGACCAATTTGAAAACTGGACCAAAAATTAAGAATCTACATACACAGTTAGATTTGGCATATCAAAGAACCCATTTATTCAATTTTTGAAGAAATCAAACAAAGTTTAATTTTGGACCCCCATTTGGACCAACTTGAAAACTAGGCCAATAATTAAAAATCTAAGTACATTTTTAAATTCAGCATATCAAAGAACCCCAAGGATTCAATTTTTGTTAAAATCAAACTAAGTTTAATTTTGGACCCTTTGGACCTTAATGTAGACCAATTTGAAAACGGGACCAAAAATTAAGAATCTACATACATAGTTAGATTCGGCATATCAAAGAACCCCAATTATTCAATTTTTGATGAAATCACACAAAGTTCAATTTTGGACCCTTTGGGCCCCTTATTCCTAAACTGTTAGGACCAAAACTCCCAAAATCAAACCCAACCTTCCTTTTATGGTCATAAACCTTGTGTTTAAATTTCATAGATTTCTATTTACTTATACTAAAGTTATGGTGCAAAAACCAAAAATAATGCTTAATAGGGCCCCTTTTTGGCCCCTAACAGTCTTCACGACGAGTGGCAGCCCAGGCAGCCCAGGCTGGTAAAATTGCTCTCGGGCCTGTAAAAATCAGACTTACAGGCCAACAGAATCTAACTACAAAATTTCAAAAATTGAGCTGCGGGCCTGTAGATTTAGCAGTTCAGCGTGAAGACTGCCCTAATTCATAAACTGTTGTGACCTCAACTCCAAAAATCAATCCCAACCTTCCTTTTGTGGTCATAAACCTTGTGCTAAAATTTCATTGATTTCTATTTACTTATACTAAAGTTATTGTGCGAAAACCAAGAATAATGCTTATTTGGGCCCTTTTTTGGCCCTTAATTCCTAAACTGTTGGAACCAAAACCCCCAAAATCAATCCCAACCTTCCTTTTGTGGTCATAAACCTTGTGTCAAAATTTCATAGATTTCTATTCACTTAAACTAAAGTTATAGTGCGAAAACCAAGAAAATGCTTATTTGGGCCCTTTTTGGCCCCTAATTCCTAAAATGTTGGGACCAAAACTCCCAAAATCAATACCAACCTTCCTTTTGTGGTCATAAACCTTGTGTTAAAATTTCATAGATTTCCATTCACTTTTACTAAAGTTAGAGTGCGAAAACTAAAAGTATTCGGACGCCGGACGACGACGACGACGACGCGGACGCCAACGTGATAGCAATATACGACGAAAAATTTTTGAAATTTTGCGGTCGTATAAAAAATAAATATCTTGTGTGATGAGATTGTCAAAAACCAAGTTGTCTTTATGTACAGTGTAAGACAACAATGTAATGTCATAGGTATATACAAACAGACAGTTTGATTGTTACTTCAATATATGGGAGACTAACAACAGATTGTGCTTCGCACCTGATGTTGACTCTTGTACATTTTTGCATTGCCTCATGAGTTAATGTTAGGAAGTTCACTTTGTTGTTTACTGGTCATGAGGCATGATTACAACTATTCTGTCTAGGCAACATTCTTAAATCATTAACAGTACTTCAATGATTTAGGTGATAGGTCACATCAATGATTGGCCTACTGATAATGACACTATAGCAAAGCTTGTTCTATGTATCATTTAAGCTCTGTGTTTAAAGTTATGCAATACCTGTCAAAATCATAAAATCCATAAAATTTAAAGAAAAGTATTCCTATTTCTCCCCTTTAATTATATGCTTGTGGTCTTTCTTTTCAAGTCTAGAAAGACTTTGTTTGTTTGGCTTCAATATTTAGAGAAATATATTAATTTAGCAAAATGGTAGCATTTCATTTGTGTAGGTTATTCTGATATAATTTTTTTATTTTTAAGAACTTTTGTTGTAAGGTTCTGTCATGTTGATATTTGCCAAAATTTTCTTAAATCATAAAAGTTGATAAAATTCAAGATCTGTGCTAATATTTTACCTTATCTTTTTCTGTGGCTCTAACATCTTCCTTCCTGTAAATATTTGATAATTTTGATTCATCATGTTATCATTAAATGGTATAAATCAACAAAGATTCCTCAACGAGGGTATCACCAGCCCAGTAGTCAGCACTTCGGTGTTGACACGAATATCAATGATATGGTCATTTTTATAAATTTCCTATTACACAACTTTGAATTTTTTTCGAAAAACAGGATTTTCTTTTCCCAGGAATAGATTACCTTAGACATATTTGGCACAACTTTTGTGTAATTTGGGTCCTCAATGCTCTTCAAATTTGTACTTTTTTGGCTCTAATAACTATTTTGATCTGAGCGTCACTGGTGAGTCTTACGTAGATGAAGCACGCGTCTAACGTATTAAATTATAATTCTGGTACCTTTGATAACTATTTACTTAAAGCAGTTGATATTGTATTTTAAGAAGATGTGATTTTTTCATATAAAACAATAGTCATAAAATGAATTTCTACCAAATAAACAAAGTGCTGTAAAACCACTGTCCCAGGTTAGGTTGAGGCTTGAAAGCAAACAACATGTTCAACCCCACCACATTCTGTACGAGCCTGTCCCAAGTCATGAGCCTGATTTACAGAGGTTGTTATTGGTTGCTATCTTACATATTTTTTTTTCGTTTAGTTTTAGCATAAGTCAGGCCACTGGCGTTCTGTTTAATTTGTTTCACATTACCGCAAGTGATGAAGGGGTTGACTAATTGAGTTTTTTAGAGACATATTCCTCTATCTTTTACCTGATTTGTCCTCTGAATGGTTCCCTGAGACCTATCTTTCCTACACTGAGTATCAAACACTTGCAAAACCTTGGATTCACATTTGTCACCTGTAACAATCAAATAGAGGAACAAATTAGATCTTGTACAAGGGAAATACAGAAGTTTTACATAATGGTTGTATATACAAAAAGATGTTCAAATACATTAGTTATTAATTTCTTTTTTTGATAGTAAAATGCAAATAAATTCAATCTTTTTATAAAACATCAATTAGATTATATATGGCATATAACAAATTTACCAAAGTTGCTGTTCAAAGGGAGATAACAAAAGTTTTGTTACAGTTTTTGGTGATAAATTATTTTGTTTTATATCTCTACAATGGAGAAGTGATATATCTCTACAATGGAGAAGTGATATATATTGATAATGTACATCATAGAAACTCAAGTGTTATGGTTATGTTTAGGGTGTAAAAATTGTTTTTTAAATTCAGTATCAACTGAAGAGGAAGAAAAGACCAAAAAAAATACTCATTTAGCTGTACATGGATATAAAATCTTTGACTCTCTTATATCAATTAGACACACCTACCCTAGCTGTAACTACAGCATCCACTGATGGTACTGCATTCTGTTCTATATCTCTCTTTACTTCAATTAACACCTTAAAATTTTAATATCAGAATAAATCAATTTTCTGTCATGTACAATTTGGTCAATTATAAATCTTACATTCCTACAACTACATCATTCTGATCATGTTCTGTGAAGTAATATTATTCTATGATTAATGGCATTCATAATTAAACTAAATGACAAATGAGATACACTTTATTAATTCTGTGGTAATATACCTTTACAATACAAATATTGAAACTAGTATACATATTTTAAGGGGCCAGCTGAAGGACACCTATGGGTGCAGGAGTTTCTCGCTACATTGAAGACCCATTGGTGGCCTTCAGCTGTTGTCTGCTCTATGGTAGGTTTGTTGTCGCTTTGACACATTCCCCATTTCCTTTCTCAATTTCATACTTTCATCACTGTAGAGCTGCTAACTAAGTATGAAGTCATTCTGTTCAGTAGTATAAAAATTGTGATTAAACTATTTGTTGTTTCTGTTCCAAACCATATGCGTATCTGGACCATATGAGTTTTTGGACCATATAGGTTTTTTTTACCTGATTTTAAGTTACATTCTAAAAGTTTCAATAATAATAAAACTTTATCTAAAAAAAAAAAATAATGGTTACATGACAATGTATTATTTTTATAATTCAAATACTACGTAAAAATTGAATATTGATGCCATAAATAGTTTTCCTCGCTAATTACAATTAATCTTGCATGTAGGCTTGGGGTGACATTTACTTCCACACGGTATCATAACTCTTTTGCATTTGCAAGTCTTGGTTGTGCACAATCCTTTTCATTTACACCATTTTTTGCGATCGAAAAGCTAGCCTTTTTGTAGCTAGCTGCATACAGTGGTACCAAGGACTTGGGCCATTCCGATATGTCTAGGGTGTTTTTTAGAAGCTCTAGATCTCAAATATCGTAACATGACTGCAATACACAATATTCAAAAACAATATTAATTTCCATGAGTAACTTCTTATGTAACCATTCATTAAGAAACTTTTTGAATTTATTTTTCTAAGTTGACATATTGCCATTCACTCGTAATAACAAATCGGTAATGAACATCAGTAATGACCATCGGTATAAAATGTGTTTATTATAGTTTTGACAAGTAAGTAAAATTAACTAAAATTAACTATGCGAAACTAATAATTTTTATTTAGCTAATCTTTTTATTATTATATAATAATGAAATTACCTATATAATACATGTATGGTCAGACAAAGGGAATATATACCCATATGGTCATGACCATACATGTATGGTCCAAATTCTCATATGGTCCAAAACATTTACATCATAGTTTTTTTGGTTTGGTGGACATGGTGGGTTATTGTCTCATTGCTAACCATACCACCTCTCCTCATTTTTATTTCATAGGTTCTCATTCACTAAAAATTGGTGATATTTGGCTGGTTTGGTTAACTTATATTTGCGTAATCATTGTTTTTTTTTTTTAAATAAACAATGATATTTGTTTATTTATTCCAACCAAACAGTGCTATTTTTACCTGTCCATCATCTGTTTTATCTGTTTTTAGGTATCCAGCTATACTGGAGTATATAAACCCATTCCTTTGATAAGTACCATTTCCAGCTGTTGTACCATTTTCAATGTGACATATTCTTTGACCTTGCATAAATATAAAAACAAGAAAAGCATTACTTTCATGTAATTTTAAAGGAATCTGCCTTAAATACAAACGTACAAAATAATATTTTTTATAGAACAGATGAAGTTGGGTGACATGAAGTGGATGGTACATTTGTATCCTGTACATCTTTTGTAAAATGAAAATAAAATCCTGTGAAAAGTATTGTTTATATATTATCTGGTCTGAGAAAATGGGGTAAAATCTCTAATTTGGCATTAAACATTGTTAAAGTTAGAAAGATCATATCATAGGAAACATGTGTAGCAAGTTTCAAGTTGATTGGACTTCAACTTCATCAAAAACTACCTCAACCAAAAACTTTAACCTGAAGTGGGACGGATGATCGGATAAACGAACAGACGCACAGACCAGAAAACATAATGCCCATAAATTGGACTTCAACTTCATCAAGAAATACCTGGACCAAAAACTTTAACCTGAAGTGGGACGGACAAACTGACTAACGCACAAACCAGAAAACATAATGCCCAGTAAATGGAGCATAAAAATACTAGAAATTGTGTGTATTGGCTATCCCAACAGTTATTCTTATCTATGGATCAGCACGGGTTTGATGTGGGTATCTTCATTTTGGAATATACTTTAGATATTGATCATAAAATATTCTGACAATAGAAGAAATGATTTTCGAAATTTATAGAGACAATTTAGATTTTAGAATTTGTTACTGCCATACTGTGTATTTGATTTGTTCTGCTTATGGGGACGAAAAAAAAATCCATAGACTTCGTCCCCATTCCCAGGTAATGCCTGCCTCATATTAAATCACATAAAATGATATGTCTTCACTTGAAAATTAATTGCTTATGCTTTTGTGCGTAAAAAGTTTAATCTTTACTGTAAAATATGACAGGAATCATTTGAATTTGAGCATGTTTACCTGGAACACAAATCCTGGGCGCAGACATATTGGATTGTTCTATTTCATGGGTGTGAATGTACTAAGTTGGTGCAGGATTTGTCATTTTGCATTGTTCACAATGAACAGTTAGACTTAGTTTACAAATTACTTCTTTATTTGTTTTGTTACAATGTATTTTAACATATATGAACCGCAGGAAAAAGAGAGACTTATTTAGATAAATATTATATTTTGACACAGTTACCCCTATTCAAAATTAGATGGTCCAAAGCATATCCTGTTTTGAAACAAAAGTGAAAGTGCAGAACAATATTATATGAATATTCTATTCTTGCTTATGTTTTGAAATATACCGTCTGTATTTGATGTCTTAATGGCAGAATCTTTTGATCTTGCAAAGGTAAACACCATTAAAAAAAAAAAAAACAATAAAATATACAAAACAGGCTACTGTAACATCAGGATAAAGGGGGTCTCATACACCTTATCGCTATTTGTCCGCCATTACTGGATATCACACAGGTTCCCGTAAAATTTTGACGTCATAAAGCAAAATATGGAAAAGTGATTGTTGATGACGTCAAAAGTTCAAGCGGCCGGGTCAGCCGGGATTAGCGATAAGGTGTATTGGGGGTGGGGGTTCTGATCCCGGGTCCCGCTTACTGTTTTGTCAGATTCCCGTATCCTGTTTACACAATTCTCGTTATTTCCTGTGTCCTGCTAGACTTCATTTCTTGTTTTCATGGCACAATAATTTGACTTTCACATGTCGCGCTTACAAAAAATTGACAGTCCCGCATCACGTTTAACCCTCTTGATGCCAGATTAAAAAAAAAAACAACGTTATGACGTTACCAATAGGTAATGACATTTGGACGTCGCCAGTGCCGAATTCTTTTGACGTCGTCGTTTTCGAGGTTTTTTTTTAATTTAGAAAGTTGAGTCTTCAGCTGTATTCTTTGATAAAAGAGGTGACAATTATTACCATTAGGTGAAGAGAAATTGACTTATTTTGTTCTATATTTGTAGATGAACAAAAAAAATCATATTTTGTTTAAGTGGAGAAGTTATTAAATACAAATAAAGAACGAAAAGAAATCAACATGTACTTCATATGCATTTTATTCTTGCAAGTTTTATCAAGGATAGATCAGCTGATTAGAGTGTTTTTGTATACTAATAATATTTTGTCATTTCTTGGAATGTGATAACATTTGAGTATTTATGACTATAAAACTGATGTCCAATTAACTGAAGTTGTTTCTTCCTTAAAACGCAAACATTTTATTCCTCATAAATCTGCAATGTGTGGAAATGTTTAAAACATTTTCCAACACAAAGTCCAACGCCACAGTCAGGACACCTTGTTCTTATTCTTGTCCCCGAAAATCTGTTCTCTTTGCCAGAACAAACGGCACATCTCATTCTCCTTTTGTTGGGAATCCATTCTATGAAGTGCCGAGCAGTAAGTCTGGTACTTTGAAGTAAGCAACGTCTACCCGGTCGTGTCTGTCCTTCTCTGTGTTGTCCAATCAAACCCTGTATTATTTCCTGCTGAAATGTCAAATGGTCCATTTTCTTCTGTACCACAAAGGTATTTCTGTAACATATGTAGGCGTTAACTGAAAACAAAATACAATAATATTATTAAATTGATGTTTTTAATACCTTTCGGAAAACAAAGTCATATTTGAATTGTATGCGAGTTTAGTTTGAGAAAAGGTAATTAATTATCAATATGATATAGGACTACATGTTTGTAAAAACATCAGAACTAAACCCGTCACACCAAAAAAAAATAAGATAGAGAACAAACAATTGCATAGCGCTCGTATACTTACTTTGAATATATTTTTCAAATTAAAGCCTTCGATAACTCAAAATTTCGAATAAACCATACCTGTTGCTGTCATGAGGAGATTGAACAAAATCTTCTTCCATAATTTCAAACTTCTAAATTGGGGTTCATACTGTGCAATAAACTGGTCACCTAGATCAACGCCACCCATCGTCTCATTGTATTTGTGTACCAAAGCTGGCGCCTTCACAACTTTCCCCTTACTATTAGGTTTCCGGGTCATTCTGAAAATATAAAATATTTTTTTTTAAATATAGTCTAGATCTTGATCTTGATATAAAACAAATATTCTGATTACTCCAATGCATGTACAATTTCAATTATTATTTTATGTTTCTTTAATCACTCTGTAATGTTTATGTCATGTTGTAATTAATGTTATGCTCTTAATGGGCCCTTTAATTTGGAAAATAAAAATATTGTATATTGTATTGTACTTACAAGTATGAATGATTATAATTTTAAATCCTTCTTTACTAATAGATATTCTATGAAAACGTGATCACGGGTTATTAAATTGAGAACTTTTGGAATGAATTGTGAATACAGCTACCCAACACTCTGCTTAGTTTTCGCGGAACCATACATATTAATATATGAATACGGTTCCTTACTTGGAAGAAGAAAAAGAGGAATAGTACAATACATTCAATAAAAAAACTTACTTTGCACTTCCAGCTGTTGTTAACAAGGACACTTGTCGGCGATCACTATATAAAACAGACATAACTGGTCCTTGCGACTTTGCAAGAATTGCCCCCTTTGGAAGTTTTGCTTTTCTAAAACTTTGAGGCATGCCTTTTCTTGTGGTATGGTACCAGTACAATATGTACCCCTGTTTCTGAGGTCGTGGACTAATTTTGGACTGGTAAACCAACTGTCGATGGTCACATGGTGCTGGTTTCCAAAGTGGGGCCTCATCAGATCCATAACAACTTTGTATCTAGAATATACATGGCATTGCATTCAATGTTTACTGCAACGTTTATTACACTTTAGAATGAATTTAAATATGTTATTTGAAATAAGTCAGAAATTCATGTCGATGGTTACCGTCTTTAAAATACACCAAAGGCCTTCTACGAGAATGTGTGTACGGTATACGGTTTTATGATTATATTTTTTTTTAGAATATACATGTACATGTAGTTCACAGTGTTCACAGCTCTCGTATGTTGTACACTACTATTGTATGTTTGAGTGAACGGTATGTAAAAATTTGAGAAACATAAATTGAACTGTTTTTTTTTTTTTTTTTTTACAAATTAACAACTAATCATGGAACTTTTAAATAACTTACCATTGTGCATTACTTTTAATTACAGTCTGGTTGAAGAATCATGTTGCTCTCTATAGTCGTTTTATTAATTTTTATTATTGATGCTACCGATTTTACGAATACCACTTGTACAGATACAACGAACTTACTATTACTAAGATTAGTTTATCACAAAAGATTTACAGGACAATCAAAAATTCGTGCGTTTTTGTTTATTAATTATTTGCAAACCGGAGTGTTATAGGAGATAAGTCTTTTTGCTTAGTGTGGTTATTGAGAAAAAGATTGACTGCTGTTAATTTCATGATGCTACATGTAAAAATTAAAAAAACAAAAATCAATCATTTCCAGACTTGAATTATTCTTTTGAAATGACACAATAAAAAAATATAGTAATATAATTTCAACAGCATACCCTTGTCCATCAGGATGACGAGGTGCATTTGATTTGCCTTTGTATAGTTCTAGTTGATGTGTGTATCCACTGCCTGATTCAGCAAGAACCCATGCCTTGACACCCCATCTGTGAGCCTTTTTATTAGCAATATATTGCTTCAAAAAGTGTCTTCCTTTGAAACCAATCATTCTTTCGTCAATGCAAACATTTTGTGAAAGTCTGAAATAAGTTAATATTTTAAGAATACATACATTATGAATAAGTTATTGATAAAATACTGAGTGAATTGAAACGATAATGAAGTAAATTATTTTAAAAACACTATTTTAAAATATCAAACAAATTCTGCAGACATTTGTGCAATAATAATTGTACTTTTTTTTATATAGTTGCAAGATTTATATTCGTTTCTTACCTGTAATTTTCCTCAAAAGTTCTGTTAAAAAGTTCTATGATATTAGCAACTTTATGGAGTGGGTCATAACCAGCTTGGCCTCTCTCGACTGCTAAAGCATTGTCATTGCAGTGTAAAAACCTCAAAATTTCCTGGAATCTGTTTCTTGACATAATCTGGGGAAAATTTGGAGTGTATGTTAGTGCATTTTTATTTCCGTTTTCCCAATATGAAGCATTAGATAGTTTCCTGACTATTCCCATTGCTAACAGTAAACCAAAAAAGGCACTGAGTTCCTGCTTGGAAACTGGTTTCCAGTTATTTCCTCTTCCTTGTGGGGTTGGGTCATTAGCGCTTAACGTTGTTGTAGCATACCTATTTGTTTCTTCAACTATGATATCAAACAAACTGTTGTCATCTTCACTAATAAATTTCTCAAAGTAATCATATGGAGATAAATTTGCATCAAATCCAACAGGACCATGATCTGGACTGAATGATGGCAGTCTTTCTATGACAAAAGAATTTGGCTCTATAATGGTGAACCACGGTCCATTTCTCAGGTTACCAGGTCTATTGATTTCATTTTCGGAATCTTCAGCATCCGTGACAAATGAGTCGGATATATCTGCATCACTATTGCCGTCTTCTGTAAACGATATTTTCACCCTGCACACCCAAATTTCACCGTGATTATTACGTCACTATGACGTCATGTACTCAACGTAATCGTCAATGACCTATGGTCAGTAGTACAGTTATATATATGATTGAAAACATGGTGTAAAACAAGTGCAATGTCTTGATTTAATTGGTATACTTATTTAAATTCTGGAGACGACATATATGTCGCCTTGGCATTAAACCCCCGCACGACATATATGTCGCTTTGGCATTAAAGCTATAACGACATATATGTCGCCTTGGCATTAAGAGGGTTAGACCCAAATGAGACCCACATGAAGTACAGCAATAAAAGTGCAGTTCTCTATTTTATGTGTGCAAATACTTTTTTTATGTGGATTAATTCCCTCTCATACTTTGTTTTTCAATTTACAAACACATTATACAATGTAACAGTATAATAAACTAAAGACTAAGCAACCTGAACCTTTCCAAAAACTGAGGAAAACCTCAAATGCTTTGGAATGGTAAGCAGATCTGTCTCCACATGTGGCATCCATCATGATGCTTATGTAAGTAGATATTTGATGTAACTTAATTAAGTCTTATTCTTTGATATTACATTTAAGTATATTTGTTTTTAAATTTTAGATACACCAAGGAGGTGGTCTTGATTCAGAATTTGAATATGACTCAGAAGCAGACAGGAGAAGGTAACTATTGTCTAGTTTTCCTATTTTGCGACTGTTATGACATGTTAATATCATTATGATACATGTATTGTTGAAATGCTGTTTGTCTTTACTTTAAAAATGATATCATGTTATTACCTTATGCTCAATGATGATATATAAATTTAAATTTTTTTTATATAAAAACTGTGTTTGCAAAATGGCATTCTATGATTCTGTGAGCAGTAAGGGGCATATTTG
Organism: Mytilus galloprovincialis; assembly: GCF_965363235.1. NCBI lineage: Eukaryota > Metazoa > Mollusca > Bivalvia > Mytilida > Mytilidae > Mytilus > Mytilus galloprovincialis. Next base: position 90,294,446 of record NC_134841.1, on the reverse strand, counting down.
ATTTTATTCTTCAGAGAGAAGAGGAATGATTTAGTGACATCAAAGAAGAAAGCATCAGAAAAGATAACAAACAAAAGACATGTTGAAGAAGAATACAGCAAGTATGTATAATGTCATAGTTTAATATTATTTTTTTTTTTTTAAATAAAAAAATTAAATAATAAAGAAAATCCTCCAAAAACCTATATTATTAAGGAATATAAAAGAATGTGGTTCATTATCTTACAATCTACTTAGTGAATATGTCCACACAGAAAAAGATGGTGTAGATCTCAAAGCAAAAGTCTCACAGTAGAATATTTCCATACCTAGCTTACAGCAATTTCAGGAAAATCTTATATCATATCTTTATTTACCAAAGTCATAACAACTATAGGCATACAACATATAAACTACACAAAGTATACATAGATAGCAGAATGTAGTGTGAAACATATTACATCGTGTTAGATCTTAATTTTTGTGCATGAAATATAAGTTTACCCAAATAACATAATTCTCTAAGATTATTAGAACCCATAATTATCTGTTTTATGGGATCACATCAATCATATTTCGGGTCTTAAATTTCACATTAACAAAAATTGAGGAATATTATTTTTCTCTCAAGAATGAATAATTTTAGACTTAGTGCACTGTGCAGATATGATATTCAATAATCTTTTTTTTTTAAATGTTGCATTGTGAACTTAATTTTATTCTGATTTCAGAGAAGAATGGAAAAACCAAAGATTTCATGTTCTTAGTATGGATGCTGTATCCTTTTATGTTGATATAGAATGAAAATAGAAGATTTTTAAAGACATATTTACAAACAACAAATGCAAAGTGACGGCATAGCATATTTAGTAGATTAAAATAAAGGAAGATGAGTCTATTGGTTGATATCATAGGAAGACTGTTTTGAAATAACATTTAAAATATAACATAAATGTTAAAATTATTTTTCTTGAAATACCAAAAAATAATATTTTGATGTAGACTAATTTTGAATATTCATGAATATTATTTACTTTCCTTGACATTGAATCAGTTTGCACGTCATAAGAAGTTTATTAACGACTACATACTTTACTACAGTGGATCAAAGGCAGATTTTAAAAGAGACAGGTATGCATTAATATATCTTAAAACTCGTTATTTTGCAACAAGATTAAAAAAACATCCTTACTAAAAGAAGGGGAGACAACTCTTGAAAGTTTGCCAAAGTTGTTCTTAATGACACTTCAAATGTGTTCTCATTATTATAAATACTTATTTAAACAAAAAGTATTATTTCTGAACATATTTTGCTATTGGTGCTACAAAGGTAAATGTCTATGTAATTCAAACTTAAATTTGAACCTAGTCATATCTCAATTTAAACACAAATTACATTTTAGAATATAAAATTGTATGTAAATGAAGTGAAATTTATGATATCATTTTGATTTGAACATTGGTTACATCTTTGTTAAAAGAATGATTTTTTTCCATCTATTTTTCATTTGCATAAATTTCATTTCGAGTTTTGATTTAATATTAAATTATCTTGAAGGAATGATAAATATATTTCTAGTTCCAAAGATAAAAGAGACATAGATGTAATCAAAGAGCATCACAGATTCCTTTGGAATGAAGAAGATGATCCAGATGAAACATGGTATTTAACATTTACTAGTGTATCCATAAACTATTAAATATTCTTGAACACTGTACTGTATGTCTGTCTATCACGCTGATATGACAAGTCATGTGCATATACATAGAAAGCTACCTTAAACAAATAATGATAAGCTGGTTCTGAAGTCAACGAGGATTCTGCTAATTTAAACATATTTTATTGTTCAAAATGACAAAAGGATCAGACACAAGTTTTACAACTTAGTAATGTCTTCTCCGATTCTGCTATAAATTTTATGCTGAAATCCTAGTCTGTTTAGCTGCCATGTGGTAATTTATCTCACAAATTAATAGTACTTACTTTCCCATAGTATACTTGATATTCCTTATCCTGTTCTCATTCTGTGTGATTGGACAACACCTGCCTGACATCTTTAAAACATTTCTAGAGCATCTATACATTAATTGAGATTATACTGAAAGGTCCATATGACACACAGACTCAATAATATTTTTTGTATCAATAGGGAGAAGAGACTCGCCAAGAAGTATTATGACAAACTGTTCAAGGAGTATTGTATTACAGATCTCAGCAGGTACAAGGAAAACAAGGTGATGTTATCAAAATCAAATATCCTGAATGTAACCTACCTGTATATACTCATAGATTTTACCTTCCCTTTCGCTTGCCTTCTTTCAAATTAGGATTAAGGGTCAAAATTGGAAACTACACTCCTAACTGTGTGTTGCTACCTTAATAAGTCAGAATATGAAATAGCAGCCTGTCTACCTGTATCAGATTGGTAAATTTAATGCAGGGGAATGCTTTTTGTATATAATTAACATAGTATCCAGGCTGATAATTTTATATATATGTAAACTATGTTTAAGAAATTTCAAAATCAAAACTTATTGTTTTCTTTTGAAGATATCTAGGATTCAGAGAGTCAATCTGTCAGTCTGTACAATGATTGTTGTGTTTATTTTGCTTCAAAATTTGTATCTTTTTTTTTATGGAAATAATTGCTTTTAATAATTTATGCAGCATGTTTTATTATAGCATTGTATGTTTTTCCATCTAAGATGACAGTGAATTCTAGATGTTTGTTATTTTGGTGAACTTGTGTTAATAAATTGTTGTTTTATTGAACTTGTGTCATATATCTCTTTTTATTCATTGATTAATTTTAATTTATTATTTGTTTTATAAACTTAACACTTTTTTTTAGTTGATTGTGCATTTTTAATTTTTATATATTGAGGATAGTTTTAACGTGAACAGTTTTTAATTAAAATAAACTTAGTTGTTAACAAATGAAACTGTTTATCTTCTGTTAATTACACAAAATTACTGTATCTGTAGATTGCAATGAGATGGAGAATTGAAAAGGAGGTTGTGGATGGAAACGGTAATATATTTTATTGTCATACACTACATATGATTAAAGGGAGATAATTAATACACTTTTGTTAGTTAATGAGGCTACAACTATGTAAAACAAAAACCAGACGAAAAATCTAAAGTTCATGTACATGCAAGTAAATACTAAAAAAAACATAATTACTGGAGAATGAAAGTACTTTGCAATCAAAAAACTTTCAATTAAGATTATGAGACTCAGACCCAGAAATCAACTAATCAAAATACTTAGAGATGTTTTTTTAGCACATATTTTGTACTCTGAGTACCAAGTAAACTTTCATGACCACTAACCCAGGATCTTTAAAACACTGATGGAAGTTTTAGAAGTGTGTCATTACATCTTATGAGTCTTGGTACTTGCAAAGAGGTCACAATTTCATTGATTTTGTTGGCTTTTATAGTAACACTGACTTAAATGATTTATTCTTTATTCTCAAATATAAGTGTATGTCAAATTTTTATTTTATATTATCATATGTTTGGGTAGATCAGTGCCTAAGTCAGTGTACTGCTTCTATTATCAGAGTTGCCACTCTCAAACATTTATTTACATTTTAATTGTTAAACATTACTTATGATGTTGCTATAAAGTTTGTCAGCTTGTTCTTCACCATAATTATATATGGCTTTCTAAGTCACTTATAATGAAAAATATGAAACAATATATAACCTTTTAGTATACAAGTATGTAGAAGCTCTCATTCATTTATTTTGTTGCTATGTTAATAAAAAAAAGAGTTCCTATTTCTCACAGGCCAGTTTTCATGTGGCAATAAGAAATGTAAAGAAACAGAAGGATTAAGAAGTTGGGAAGTGAACTTTGGGTATATGGAACATGGGGAAAAGAAAAATGCTCTCGTCAAATTACGTAAGTGGAATGATAGAAAAACACTTTAATATTTTATATTGCATCTAAAATGTAGAATTATGAAAAAGCAAAAAAATCTGTTGAAAAAGTAAGTGTAAATACCAATGCTTATATATTATTCATGCAATTACATGCAGTACAGGGTAATTTCAAGATATTAATATGAAATAACATTGTGAATGCTTCAATGAGATAATTAAATCACAGTCACTAAACTAAGCCCTCTGGTCATTTCATTAAAATACATACATATTTTATTTGTCATTTTCAGGGCTATGTCCAGACTGTTCATACAAACTAAATTATCATCATAGGTATGTACAGCATTTTAATATGTTGCACCTTTTTGTACTTTTAAATTATTTTCATGCACTTTTATCAATTTTGAATCACATTGTATTTAATCAAAACTAGAATAAAATAATTTCATTTAATACATACCTTGCCTTTTTGAAAGAAAACAGAATAAACTATAACCATGCAGTAGTTGATGGTTGTTGTTGTCTTTATTATTATTCTATTTTACTTATCTAGTGAAAGACAACTGTGAATACCTTTCGGAATCCACCCACTATTACCAAACCATACGATTACCACTTCAGGTGTTGGTTCAACTTGTTTTATTTCAAACACACTAATATAATGTTATAAAATGAAAACAAATAGGTCTAGACTAATGTATTGAGGCATGACAAAGTGAATAAAGCGTCAAAGCAAATGTTAAATTCTCATGCCTGCTATTTTGAAGTTGTCTTCTAAAACTTTTAATGTCAAAGGAACAAAGACACACATATTTTGTTAAGCCTTATGCATAAATTTAATTTTGATTATTTACAGGAAAAAAGAAATTCTACCAAAATCAAAAAGAAAAGACAAATCACAGCACAAGAAACAAAAAAAAGAAGAAAAGCAGTCTGATAAAGGTATTATACATCTTTATCACTTGGTTAAAAGCTTTGTTTTTATGGTCCATCATTAACACATAGACAATATCTTGGACCTCTCAAGTGCATGAGTCATATAAGATATGTTGCAGAGGTTGTATACACCAAAATTATTATTTTCATTTTTGGCTGGACTCAAGCCACTGGAGTAGAAATAAACGACAACCACTGAACAAGAGGTTCCCGACTTAAGACAGGTGCAAACTTATGCTGCAGGTTTAAACGTTTTAATAGGTACCAACCTTCACACTTGCCTGAAAAAATAGTGTAACAACACAACATAGAAAGACACACTATAAAATATCAATTGAAATGGCTTACCTCAATCAAAAGACCTATTAACCAATGACCTTTTTAAGAAGTCAGATTCATTTACTGTACAGATACTTTATATTTTAGATTCCAGTTTAGATGAAACCTTCAAGAAACCACCTGATCAATCAACTTCTCAAAAACCTGACTCAGTAGAGGATAAATCTATCTGGAGTGGTCCAGCTAAATTACCTGATGAAAAATCAAGGTTTGTTCTAGTTCATTTGATATTCCTGTGTACTCGGCATAAATATGTGTCTACTTTGTACAGCCTTTATTACATATAAGGTATGGAAGGTTATTAGGCAATTTTGGTTATTTTTAAGTTCACATTATTGGCTGTAGCTTTTAACTTACATGTAGTATGCATGATTTTGGCACTATATTATTGTCACCAGGGTTGAGATTCATTTTATGAACAGTACATTGTGACCCGAGTTAAGGTCCATTTCATGTCTAGTTTATTGTCACCAATGTTAAAAGTATATTTTGTGTTCAGAATATATCACAGGCTCACAGCAGATAAGGTCCATTTCTTGTGCAGTTTATTGTCACCTGGTCCATTTCGTATTCTTTATTATCAATTTATTGTTAAATAAATAAAGGTCCATTTGAAGGATTTCATGTTCAGATTATTGTAACCAGATTTAAGGTTCATTTTATGCTATGCATTTGCTATAGCTAACATTCTTTAAAAAATATTGTACGAGCTGCAGATTTAAGCTTTTTAAATAATTCCTGTTTTCTGTTTTAGGGAGGAAGAGTTTGATGACTACTTTGAAGACATGTTTTTATGACACAGGTGTGTTAGAAAGAAGAGAGAATTAGCTTTTGTGATAGCGATGATATTACTGTTTCAATGTATCATTTGTCATCATACTGTTGATTGTATTATATGATTTCCTTAACAGTCTTTCAGCAAGAATATGTACTTCATTGAAAAATATTGCCTGCACATGCTAGGCTAAGTGAGGATGTAGAATTATTAGTGGAGACCAGGTTGCACATTTATATATGCATGTAAAATATACTATATCGAAGTCACAGATGGATGAAATACTGTGGATTCATTTTTATTCATGGTATACCAATTTTCGTGGGTTTCGTGGGTCACAGCAAACCACGAATTTAAGAATTCAACGAAGAATAATCCCAAGAAATGTGTATGGAGTCGGATATTATGCAGTTCTAGTATAGTGTTGACTAGGGACAAACATTGTAACATAACACATGTTTTTTATTGAAAGAAGATACAAGTATTTTGATTAAATCTATAATAAATATATCGAATATCAGTGATAATTTACTTTATAAAATTTATTAAAACTGTTCATGGAAAATAACTGCAAGTTGTTAATTACCGTGTCATAGTTTGGTTTACCGCTGATTAAAAATCAATAGGATTAAGTACGGGGATATTGCCCGTAGGTAATATTGTTTATGACAGGAACATTTATTTTCACACCTTATACTTATATCACTGTTTATTATATCGTAATTAGGGAAATGAGCTTTCAATCATAAAGTTTTGAATGACTTATAGGATTCAAACAAGAATTTATAAATTGTAAAACAAACAAATAATTAGTTGTCTCTGTCCATTATTGTAATCGAAGTTATCAATGAACACTTTAACCTAGAATGACCAAGCGAGGATTTTGACGATTCAAAAATTTTTTCAATTAATTCCTTCTTTTTTTGTTTTTTTGTTATTATTGATCAAACCAAGGAGGTTATATGATCTCCTCAATCAAAAAGAAATCCACGAATTACGTATCTAATTTTTTGTTGTTGTAATCAGCGATCCACGAATTTACGTATACCACGAAACGTCTTTTTTTCTCTATCCACGAAAATTGATACCCACGAAAATAAATGAATCCACAGTACTGTAAAATGATAACCAACATGCAAAATATCATAATTTAAAACTATGTTGACTTACACTCCAGACTTGCTGGTATAATAAAACTATCAGTCTATTTGTTGCTTTTGTAGTCTTGATTTTTGATCTACTTCCACTCTATCAAGAGTATTGTCATGTCAATCAAGATGGAATATCAGACAAGAGAGTGCTGAATGTCTTGCTGCTTTGCTCGAAGAATGAATTTTGTTGGACGTCTGTAATATGAATCTTTTAATGCATGTATCCCATAAACTTAAACAGTATCAATTATCCATGCAGGGTAAAGGCCTATTGCTGATAGTATATGAGAAACAGACCTAGTGAACCATAAAAATAAGGTCAAGGTTAGTTAAAACCTGCCAAACATCATGTACACAATGTAATCATTCCATACACCAAATACAAGTGAATCTGCGAGCTACTGCTCACTGATGATACCCCCGCCGCAAGTGGATAATATTAATAGTGTAAAAATATGCAAGTGTTCGGTAAACAGGAAGTTGTCGAGTGATGAATCTGAAAACGCATCACACGGTATAGCTGACTTATAAAAATCCTGAAACCAAATTTCAGAAATCCTTGTATTGTAGTTCCTGAGAAAAATGTGACGAAAATTTTCAACTTGGTTATCATGTGTAAAATCATACAAGTGTTCGGTAAACAGGAAGTTGTCGAGTGATGAATCTGAAAACGCATCACACGGTATAGCTGACTTATATAAATCCTGAAACCAAATTTCAGAAATCCTTGGATTGTAGTTCCTGAGAAAAATGTGACGAAAATTTTCAACTTGGCCATCATGTGTAAAATCAGACAAGTGTTCGGTAAACAGGAAGTTGTCAAGTGATGAATCTGAAAACGCATCACACGGTATGGCTGACATATATAAATGTTGATACCAAATTACAGAAAGGGTGGATGTGTAGTTCCTGAGAAAAATGTGACGAAAGTTTCATGGGACGGACGGACTGACAGAGGTAAAACAGTATACCCCCCCTTTTTTAAAGCGGGGGTATAATAAAACAAACCCGACCATGAAAACATTTACATGAACCAACGAACCATGAAAATGATGTCAAAAGTCGGACAAACCCTGCTAAATACACGTTCACCTTACAATAACTCCATAATCCAAATATATCGGACCCTTAGCTTAGTATCTAATGAAACATGATGCATACTCAAGTTTTTTCGCTCTATGTTGAAGGCCTTATTATGACTCTTAAAGATGAAAAACACCATGAAAAGCAGTTTCTTTGCTTTAAGCTGTTCATGTATTGATCGTCATGGACAGATGCTCCTGATCTTATTTTTCTTTCTACGAAACTGAACCATGAGAAAAAGGACAAAGTCAAATGAACCCTGTAAGACAGACATGTACACATCACAATCAATCCACACAACAAATAATATAGTTCACCAATTGCTAATAGTATCCTAGAAAAGACCTTGCTATGAAAACTTTTTTGAATATTTAATAATGAAAATGAGGCTGAGGTCAGATAAAATCTGCCAATATGAGGAGATGCTGCTTTGACCAAGTGGAGAAAGAGACAGATATATACTTAAATGATAATATTACAAATCATCGATTGATTGTTGGGTGTTTTAATGTCATTTTAAAGCTATTTCATGGCGTCTAGTTTTTATTGGTGGAGGAAGTCGGAAGTGACCAGAAAAAACTAACAACCTTCGGTAGGAAAACTTACAATCCTAGTCAATTAAGATTGGAGTCAACTGTTGACTGGCTAGTGATTATAGTAGTAGGACTACTAAGACTACTTGGCCAACGAGGCCCTGTATTACATATCAGGACAAGAACTTGTTAACGCGATATGAATATGAACCGGGCTTTGTAAAGGATCAACATGTTTAGACATTTTTTTTACTGTGCTAGTTCTCAAGGAAATAGTCTACATGAAGATGTCACCATAAATGGAAACATTGATCTGCCTTGGAGTTGACCAGTCTTATGTATGCTCCAACTCCTAAATGCTACATAATATGCTGTGGACAAAAACAATTTTAAAGTCTGGTTTTACAAAGAAAATGATCAAACATCAGCTTAAAATTATTAACATGTTAGACATCATAGATCATTTAACAACATCATCTAGTAAGGCAGCAACCATTTGATTTTCTGGGGGGGGGGCTATGTTTTTTTTTTTCTGTACAAACTTTTTTTTTTTTCAATTTTAGCATTACATATAGTGGCAGCTGAGGGGTAACAAACAAATTTTTTTTTTTCAGAATACAAAACAAATTATTTTTTTTCTATTTCAAAGAAACTATAATTAACCAAATGCTACTGCTTTTAAATTATTTTACCAATAGAAAAGAGCACATCCATGCTCAGATAAGTGCCATCTTGTATGTAGAATTTATTTTTGTGGGTAATTAAAATGTTTTGGACAGATAAAAGGTACTGTAAATTCAGAAATTAATGTGTCATCTGTTAAAGGAATATAACTACTGAAATTATGAGTACAATTTTATTTTACTGGGAAACATTATATAGGCATATTTTTTTTCATTAATAAAAGCATCCCAATAATTTCTGAATTTACAATAGTTAAATCCTAGCCATAAATATCACACATTTGATTTGAGTTTTGTCTTTGTTTGATTTCTTGAATGAATTTGTGGTTAGTGTACATAAACTCATCATAGATACCAGTAATTTGCTGTTGAAATCCTGTGTCTTTTGTATACAAGTGATATATGCAGATGGAAACAAATATAACACAACTGTTGTATAAAAATTGTATTCACATAATTTCTAGTACAATCATTATGATACGAAAATACAAAGCACAAATGCAGCGACAAATAGATAATCTTCATGGAGGGTAATTTGTTCAGAGACACATAAATGTACAAATAAATAAAGTATAAATCTAGATCACATGGGTCGTCCTCGACCTCGTCCCATTCCACCACCTGGAGGTCCGTCTTGTTGGGCTTTTGGATTTTTAACAGTTTCATCAACAGAAAGAATAAGACAGCTTGCTTCTGCAGCAGCTGTGATGGCATTGATTTTAACTACTGCTGGTTCCCATACACAATTCTCAAAATTGTCTGCAATATCTTCATTAAGTACATCTACACCATACCAGATACCACCTGAAATATAAGTTTTAAAAATCTTCATTTTTACTACTAATTCAGAAAAGAGAAAAGAACAAAGGATTGAGTGTTTTGTTTGTTGTTGTTCTTGCTAATGATACATAATTTTGTTTATTTGTAAGAATGATCGATTAAAATGCAGCTTTTTGATTATCAGTGTCTTAAATTCAGACTTTCCGCTGGAGACTAAGCAAACAATAATCAAAAGATGAACTCAACCATCATACTGCAACAGAATGATTCTAAATCATACATTCTATAAGGCTTACAAATACCACATTCACATAAATGTATATTTTTTTTCATAGATAGTGACTTTATGCATCACTACAAAAAAAGATCGACTTAAAAGAAAAATACCGTTATTGCATTGAAAATATTATACATGAGCCTTTAACTATAGGAACTTGCATTATAACTTTTATCAAAGATTTAGACAATAGTGTACTGTTAAATATAAAAGAGAAAGTAAGACTAAACATTTCTAAGTGTACTCTTACCTTGAGCATGCCTCTGACGTAATTTGTTAAGTATATTTGTAGCATCAAAGCCAGCATTTTCACATAACTGTCGTGGAATGATCTCTAAAGCTTTAGCCATGGCCCCCATCAATAACTGTTCTTTACCAGCAATAGTTCTTGACAAGTTTCTCAAATGTTTACTTAATTCCATTTCTATTGCTCCACCACCTACAAATAAAATTGAACGGTGTGAAACAAATAACCACCAACATGTATTGTATACTTGCATAAGCAAGGTATACTATTAAGTGGTTTCATGTTCGTTTCTAATTCTATACAAGTTTATATGTACATCTAGTTAAACAGCTCTTTGGAGAAAAATAGAATATGCTGTATTTAAGCTTAGACACTAACAAAAAGGTTGTTTGTGTCTTTCAGTTGCTATCTTTGACATACCACACATATTTTATCATAAAGACAATTTCTTGATGTATTAATAAAATGCATTATCTAAGTGGTCTAGTAGATTTTTTTTAGACCAACTGTTTCAGTATTTATTTACTGTACACGACTATGGGAAAATACCAGTCCAAATATATTATATGCTTTCTCACCTGCAACAACAGCATCATTCTTCATGGTTCTTCTTACAATCATTATAGCATCGTGTAATGATCTCTCGGTTTCCTCTATAAACTGTTCTGCACCTCCACGTAGAATGATTGTACATGTTCTAGCCTGGGGACAACCCGTAAATAAATTATATCTGAAAGAATCGTGAAAATGACAATTCAGCATAATATCAAATATTATAAACATAATAATTCTACCTTTCATATTATTTTCAGCAATTTATTATGAAAGATTTAAAAAAAAAATTATCAATGGAAAAAATCATTTATTTTGTAGTTTTTCTTTCAATAATTCAATTAACACATACATGACATAAGTTGAATTGCCAAATATATAAATAAAGACTGGACACATGATCTGTAATTTAATCAGAATGGATGAAATTCAATTACTGGATAAACTTTATTATGTTTTACATTATGCAAATATTGGATTCTTTTAAAAGCCAGATTATAATACGACTGTAAAATATAATTTTTCTAATTTTTCTATAGACTACTACAAATATATATAAGTAAAGTTACCTTTCCCCTCCAATTTGGATTTCTTCAAATGTCTCACAGGAACCTAACACATCTGGTGACAGATTCTGAACGGTTGTTTGTATAGATCCACCACAAGCTTTCATTGTTCTCTTCAGATCTTCTTCTACTACTCGCCCAGCACAAAACATATCTCTGTAATATTCAATGTCAAAGCATTATATGCATTGATTATATATAATTATTCATTTAAAAGTACTAACCAGATGCCTTATTGATTTTTTTAAATCTCAACATGCCACTAAATTTTACAATAGCCAAGACTAAAACCTAAAATTAAAAATTAAAATCTCAATTGCTAGTTCTTTTGGTAAAATGTTTGAATGTACAAAACATGGTTGAAATACAATTTGAATATTCAATTACGGTTTTATCATACAGCATGCAATACGAAATCATATTTTGCAAATTGAAATTGCTAAAATGCTTTTAATCTGAATTACTTTCCACTACAGACTTCATAGTCTTGAAGATTGTGAATTCACTAAAAACATGATTAGCTCACTGTCATTGTCTATTTATTTTCTGTTTTTAAATTCATTTCAACAATTCTTTGAAACAAGAAAGATAATAAGTTATGTAGGTTTTACAACTAAGTCAGAAATTACAAAATATTTCCAACAACTCTCAGAAAACCCTGCCAGTTACCAGTGATGACCATGACTGACCAAAACGACCAGTCTTGACCGCTGGACACTGACATTAATGTACCACAGACGTAACACGAAGACCAACATTAAAAAGTTTGGCCTTGCTGACTAATCTGTGGAAAGATCTCCTCATATATGTAATATCATGTTATACTATCATTAAATACTTTAAAGTGATATCCCTGTATTGTAGACCAGATACCTTACACTGCATGTTTCATTTTAAACATCTTACATACCTGTCTGCAAAATACTGTGTGGCAACATCTCCAATAGGTAACTTAGACAAAATAACTTTAGCTCCACTCTTGTGTAAGATATCAAGTTTATCATATAATATCTTCCATTCAGCATCTACTATGGACTGGTATTCCTGTAATTAATTATAAAGAGTTAATGTACAAACATGATTTTGTTTTCTTATCTAGAACAGTAATGCTGTCTGACTAAAAATCTAACCTGGTACAATTTTTGTGTAAATCAGTCAATTTAAATGTAATCACAATCTCTTTTTTTTTTTTTTATTAAAATCTCACTAAATCTGATAAGTTATCTATGGCCATGTATGAGGTTCTGTAGATTTTACAAGTAAGAAATACTCATCAATTCCCAACAACTCTCAAAAAACCCTGCCTCTTCATAGTCTGGAAGACTGTGAATTCACTAAAAACATGATTAGCTCACCGTCATTGTTTATTTTTTTCTGTTTTTTAAATTCATTTCAACAATTCTTTGAAACAAAAAGGATAAATAAGTCATGTAGGTTTTACAACTAAGTCAGAAATTACAAAATATTCCCAACAACTCTCAGAAAACCCTGTCAGATACCAGTGATGACCATGATTGATCAAAACGACCAGTCTTGATCGCTGGACACTGACATTATTGTACCACAGACGTAACACGAAGACCAACATTGAAATAGTGTGGCCTTGCTGACTAATCTGTGGATTAAGTTGAATAAAGCCTCATATAGTCTTATTTGTCCATCAAAAATATAATTCATAATTTGATGAAGATGAACAAGGCTGTTCTTCAAACACCCTTTAGCTTATTTTTACTTATTTCATTCTATTTGATATATTCAGAAAAACAGAAACGGTACCATTAAAAGGCCTAATCTGGAGTAACCATGTTAACCATCAACTTCAGGAAAGCAACTTTGTCAAAAACCTAGGCTAAGTTCTTTAAAGTTGTTACAGGTCACTTCCCTATCATTGACCAAGTTGCTGGTTCATCAGCCAGTAATAATATCCAATCACAGACCCCTCTTTACATAGAATAAAAATAAGACTGTTTGAGTAAATCTGATAAGTTATCTAAGATAATGAATGAGGTCATGTAGGTTTTACAACTAAGTCGGAAATATACAATCATTCCCAACAACTCTCAGAAAACCCTGTCAGATACCAGTGATGACCATGACTGATCAAAACGACCAATCTTGACCGCTGGACACTGACATTATTGTACCACAGACGTAACACGAAGACCAACATTGAAATAGTGTGGCCTTGCTGACTAATCTGTGGATTAAGTTGAATAAAGCCTCATATAGTCTTATTTGTCCATCAAAAATATAATTCATAATTTGATGAAGATGAACAAGGCTGTTCTTCAAACATCCTTTAGCTTATTTTTACTTATTTCATTCTATTTGATATATTCAGAAAAACAGAAACGGTACCATTAAAAGGCCTAATCTGGAGTAACCATGTTAACCATCAACTTCAGGAAAGCAACTTTGTCAAAAACCTAGGCTAAGTTCTTTAAAGTTGTTACAGGTCACTTCCCTATCATTGACCAAGTTGCTGGTTCATCAGCCAGTAATAATATCCAATCACAGACCCCTCTTTACATAGAATAAAAATAAGACTGTTTGAGTAAATCTGATAAGTTATCTAAGATAATGAATGAGGTCATGTAGGTTTTACAACTAAGTCGGAAATATACAATCATTCCCAACAACTCTCAGAAAACCCTGTCAGATACCAGTGATGACCATGACTGACCAAAACGACCAATCTTGACCGCTGGACACTGACATTATTGTACCACAGACGTAACACGAAGACCACCATTGAAATAGTGTGGCCTTGCTGACTAATCTGTGGATTCAACTGAACAAAGCTTCATGTTGACTTGTATGACTGTCATTTAAATAATTGATGAATGTCGAGGAAGAAACTTGAAGATTAGGTCCTCGGAAAGTATGTCATAAACCCTATCATAGATAATCTGTCCAATTATTTGTTAAATGTTGAAATAACATATAGCACAAAATGAACCTATATTTAACCCTTTCATGCCGAATGTATCCTTTTGGCACACCCGCGCGCATGCCGAATGTATCCTTTTGGCACCACCGTGTAGATGCCGAATGTATCCTTAAGGATACATAGATTTCTATTTTTAGACGGTCACAGTGCAAACAGTAAAAATAACGTTTAAACATGTTTCTTGGCCCCGTTGCTCCATGGATGTTATGATAAACACCAAATGCATTCCATATTTTAGTATCGGGTGTAAAAACACTGTTAAAATATGTTTTTTCAAAGATTGTTGAGAAAAAAAACCTCGTGAAAAACAAAATGGCGGAATCATAAACAATCGTGGTCAGGAGTTCATTTCGAGTTGAAACATTGAGAAAACTTAACCTGCGGTCATGAAAGTCGTTTAACTTGAACAAAAGTAGTGATTGTACGTATATTTTGGAGTTGTGAGAAGGATATTTGTAAAACAACCTGAAATCGAGACTTTGATTGTCGCCATCAGGTGCACGACTGTAAATAATTATTTCTCGTTGCCGTTTGACAGTCAACCTTTCATTACCGATTGAGTCAGAGTCTTTTATCATCGTTTTAGACACTCTCAGGAGTCTGTAGTGCTACGGGTTTTATTTCTTTTCATTGAAAGGCTGTACTGCAGTATGTAGGTCGACAAAACGAAAGTCCACTTTCATTTAAAATAGAACCTGATATTGACAAAATTGACAGCTGAGTCTATAAATAGTGCGGTTCATAAAAACACGTGTTGTTACATCTCATAGATTTATTATTTTACATAAAAGTGGTTTCGAAAGATGAGACAATATTCTGCAATCTTATTCATATTTTAATCGAGTGTAAATTATTTTCCATGATGTATCTCGTCTTGTGACGGAGGTTTTTAAAAGTCTTGTTCAGCATACAAAAATTTTAAAAGTTGTTTTGAAAACAAATAATGTTGACAGAGAGTAAAAAAATCCTGAAAGATGCCAAGATGATTATTTTTATGTAACAAATTGTTTTCTTTCTCATTAAAAAAAAAAAACATTGTCAAAGAAGGGAAGTGAAAAAAATAATATTTGTTTTAGAAGGGAAGGGAAAATTATTTTTTTGAGAATTGGAAAGAAGGAAAAAAAAATTTTTTTTGCTGAAGGGAAGTGATTTTTTTCCCCAAAGTGAAATAACATAAGGTGTTGTCTGTTACTTCTGATTAATCTTGAGATGGCATCATTTATTATTGTAAAATAATACTGTTCCTGTATGTTTCTGAAAACAATATAGGGGTTAATTTTTTTGTTTTGGAAATTATGAAGAAGAACTCCCCCTAATGTTGCACACTAACACAAAAGATGAATGACCAGTGCGGCAGTGCCTAAAGTTTATTACAATTTGTAATGCCAATATAAGCAACCATTTTTAACACTAGGAAACATCTTTTTTTGTGTTCAAAAAGGGACTTCAAATGGTATATAAATTGCTTCTTCTCTCAGATGCCAAGTCATATACATGTAGTAGTAAGGAGCAAGAGGAAAAACTGATCAAATTGGAAATGGGATAATGGGACCACATTAAGGTCTTGTAGCTGTCACCTTGTAAGTCAGCTTCTTAAATTAACACTGTTTATGGGACTAGTACACATAAGCAGGTATCTTCATACAACATTAATATATAGGCTTATATGTAAGTAACACTTGCTGCTGGATGTAAAAGATTAATTAATAGACTGGTAACAATGGTTATAGTATAACAACCTCACTCAAGTAATTTTTATTCACTTTTTGACAAACCATTCCATTAAATAACCCAACAATATAAACAGAAATAAAAAAAAATAGTTTCCATTGTCCTCACTAAATTTTAAAATCAAAATTTATGATATGAATCCTCCTATTCAATGAGTATGCAGCATTATAAACTAAAACAAATTTCATAGCTTCCAAATGTTATTACAAACTATATCATGCAGCTCCCTGTTGTAACTTTCCATCAATGAATTTTAAAACTGCATTTTGCAGTAAAACATGTACGTGACGTATTTTAATCCCTTTTTGGCAATTTTTTTCAACGACTTGCATCTGTGTGTACATATCACGAGTTTAAATAAAACAGTACCCAGTAGTTGTCTGCATATATTATCTTCTTTACCTCTACTGCATGTGATTAATAAATTTAACTATGATGAAAATAAATTTATAAAATATTAATTGCCAGCTTTTGGTATTTATTTGTGCTGCTTTAACAAACATCAGTTGATGTATTTGTCAATTTTATGTTATCTTATACATCCTAAATTTTGACTACATAGTTCAAATTTAATTTCAACAATTTTCAAAAAAAAACAAAAATTCACTAGGCTCTTTATCTTGAGATACAGCTGAATATTTGCTTATTTGTAGTACATTTATTAATGCTTAAATATTTTTTTATATTATACAACCCCCATGACCCAAATCAAATTTATTGGAAATTTCATGGATTTAGAACTTTAAAAAAAATCACTTTTTGGGTTCATTTACTTTTATTTATTGGAAAGCTTTATCTCAATCACATGTGGAAGAATTAAGGCATTACTGGGGTTAAGTCATAAAGTAATGAAGTCCCATCGATTATTATTGCAGTTAACAATTATTTTTAATTAGTTCAGTAATCGCACATCAATGCTGGGGGTATTATACAACTCGTCTCGAAGAGTTATTGTCCATTGTCGAGCCCGAGTTATCTTTCTTCTTTCGAAACCGTAAACAAATGGCGGCCAAAATCTACGTGAACGACAGTCTCGATTTACAGGTATTATTGCCAAGAAAACGAAAACAGGTTTTGAAAGAAAATAATTCAGTAGCTCATAGAAATAGAATTTTGAAACACACGTGTGCTTAAGAAATGTTGCCGAATGGAAGTGAAAGTGATATACGGTAGGCAATGACAAAAATTATCTTCCGACTCAATCAATCTACGTTTTCGACACACGTTTTTAAGGTAAACTGCTTCTCACTCTATGAAAAGGTTACGGACGCTCAACCTATGATATTTATCTACATTTTATCAAAATTTGACCGCACAACTCGCTACGGTTCCCGAGTTTTCAATGACCAAAACTACGAGGTCGTTTTTGCTGAAGCACATATCAAATTAATCCTGGTCAGGCAAACGGCTCGTGCAAATAAATTTCGGCCAGGGAATCCCGCGAAAAAAATAAATTCAGTAGTGAAAGTGTTAACAGTCAGTATTTAGTTGTGAAGTTTATAGATTTGACTTGAGCATAAACAGAAACTTAAACTTAGCTGTTTCTACATATATTGTAGACGGTAATAACTCAGGAGCAACACACATAATCGTAATAATGGAAGTAAAATCATGAACTTAGTCAGAACACTTTCAAGTTACTGATAAGATCTACAACCCTACTACTGTGGTTACTTCTAAATTTTTATACATCCACACTAAGAAAGTTAAACTAAAAAATAACTTTTAAACAAGAATGTGTCCCAAGTACACAGATGCCCCATCCACACTATAATTTTCTATGTTCAGTGGACTGTGAAAATGGAATAAAATCTCTAATTTGGCATTAAAATTAGAAAGATCATATCATTGGGAATATGTTTACTAAGTTTCAAGTTGATTGAACTTCAACTTCATAAAAACACTACCTCGACCAAAAACTTTAACCTGAAGCTAGACGGACGCACAGACCAGAAAACATAATGCCCATAAATGGGGCATAAAAAAATATAGCCGATTCTGAATATCATTAAATCTTACAACTTTTGAATATAACGCATGTTTTACAACTTATGTTAAGTCATGTAGGTTTTACAACTAAGTTAAAAATTATACATTTATCCCCAAAACTCTCAGAAAACCCTGCCAGATACCAGTGATGACCATGATTGATCAAAACGACCAGTCTTGACCGCTGGACACGGACATTATTGTACCACTGACGTAACACGAAGACCACCATTGAAATAGTGTGGCCTTGCTGACTAATCTGTGGATTAAACTGAACAAAGCTTCATGTGGACTTGTATGTCTGTCATATATATACATTTCATGACTTGAAAATATAACAACAAAATAATAAATTCTTGTTTATGACGGGTACAAAATACATGTTATCAAAATGGAAATATTAAATTAATTGCACGATCGACCTGTATTCAGTAGTTGGGAACGAACAAATATAAAGATAAACGTTTTTTCAATAGAATGCACAAGGTATTAATAAAAACAACAATTTTACAGCTTATTAGTTCATCATTAGAAATTTTCAACGAAAAGAAGTGATATTTCTTTTAACATAATTCATCCACATTTGTAAAACATCTTAAAAACAGTTGTCTTGAAATATAAAATAATTTGTACCAGGATTGGTACCTTAATTTATTTGTATATCAACATAAGATCTCCCTAGTTTTCAGTAATTAGGATTAAATGTCACAAACCTCTACAGAATCAACTCTAACTTCTGCATTATCTCTCTCAGCTTTCAGTTCTAATTCTATATTTAGCAGTGCTATTTTCAGTTTGGTGTATTTCTTTGGCTGCATTTCAAATCCAGCATAACTGAAGGTTTTCTTAAATGCTACTCCTGCTATCAATACAGAATCCTGTAAAAGAGATTGGAATGCTACAATGATGAGCCTTGTTATAAATGCCTTAACCATTAAGCACAAGAACATTTTTTTATCAACTTGACAAAATTGAAGAAAATTAACACATCAACTAAATTGTATTTTCATTTTATGGCATAACAAAATTAAGTTTCATTGGCACATAAAAATGCAAAAAATGTTGAAAATATAACTGATAAAAAGTTTTAATTTTGCAGAGATTTAATGTTGACAAGGGTTATTAACACCTTGACTGGCTAGAAATTTAATAATTTTTGGAAAACATTGAATTCTGTAATTACAACTACAATGTCTGTACATCAACTACCACTGCTTGGGATATTTTTTCTTGTTTTTTTTTTATTCACATTTTCTTTACCTCAAGACCTCCACCAGTAACTTTCTTCACACCAATCATGTTAAGGGGAAGTAACTCATCCAATAACATGACAGCATCAACAACCATTTTTGTGAAGAAATCTTTCTGATGAGCAACCAGTTTAGAACTCAATGAAGTAGCAGCACATTTCTCTAATAACTGTCTCATTTCCCTGTAAAACATAACATTTAATGTATTTCTAGATATGTACATGAAACAAACTGAGTATTACGATAAGTGATTACTGGTACCTCTTAAATTATATATAAGTCTGGCGTTCGAATATTTGTTGATTTTTTTTCTTTCCACCAGAATTGTTTTGACTCAAGACTATAAAGTGAACACCCCCCCACCCTACAAAAAGTAGTTCCATAAATGGTCTTGCTCCAAGTAGGTCAGTTGATTTTTTTAAGTACATGAATTAGCAAAATGATAGAAGTTTATAGAGTGGACATCGATATAGTTAACAGATTTTTTTATCGAGGTATATAACCAATGATATTATTATCAATTGTAGGTTTTACAAACTATATAAGAGGTCATAGACACCTCCAACAACTCTCGAAAACCCTGACAGATATCGATGACATTGTCATTACTATACCACAGTTGTGACACAAAGACCAAATAAACAACTGGCTTTGCTGAATGATCTGTGGAGGATAAAACTTAAATATTTGTATTATCTATAGAAGGTAAAATGAAAAGAGATTGTTTATTTATTATGTTCAGATAAAACTGGGTAAAAAAGAAATGTATAGTCATATCTTCAGACATACTAGTTTTTGACCTTTTAAAAAATGCCTGATCCTTTCCATCCGTCATTAACACCTTTTCTTTTATAGAGTGAACATTAATGTAAAACAGGGAAGTTTTTCATTGTAGATTAACTAAATGCAGTCATTCAAAAGGTCGGTCAGACATGTGGCAATGTCGAGCTTTAAATGGTTAGGTCCAGTGAGACTCATCAATTACTGCACCAAAAGAAGTGAGGATTTAAGAATTTTGTGATACTTATAATGTTAGACTGGTAAAACAACAATTTGTTGGTTTTACAAACTATGTAAGAGGTCAAAGATACCTCCAACAACTCTGGAAAACCTTGACGGATATCGATGATATTGTCATTACTTTACCACAGTTGTGACACAAAGACCAAATATAATATTGGCCTTGCTGAATGATCTGCGGAGTATAATATTTTTACTATTCATAGGAGATTTCTAGAAAAGATATTATAAATTTATAATGTTCAGATATATAATTGGCCTTGCTGAATGATCTGTGGGGTATAAAACTCAAATATTTGTATTATTTATAGAAGTTATGAGAAAAGATATTATAAATATGTAATATTCAGATTCAAACTGGTAAAGATATTTATTAATCCATATTCTGACACTTATTTTTTACCCTTATCAACTGGATCAAATCACTTCTTTCCTCTAATATCCATGACCCTGTCCATCTGTTATTAACACCTCACCTCAGGAAATATCAAATACTGGACCAAACTACCAGTGTATAGAGTTAAGAATTTTGTCATACTCATAATGTAAAAGACTGCTAAGACACTAGACCAGGAACACATTATTAATTACTGGACAAGCAAGAATGTGTCCAAAGTACACGGATGCCTCACTTGCACTATCCTTTTCCATGTTCCATGGACAGTAAAAATCGGGTAATAATCTAATTTGGCATTAAAATTAGAAAGATTATACTGTAGGGAACATATGTACTAAGTTTCAAGTTGATTGGAATTCAATTTAATCAAAAACTACCTTGACCAAAAACTTTAACCTGAAACTCCCCCTTTCATTTTCTATGTTCAGTAGACCGTGAAATTGGGGTCAAAAGTCTAATTTGGCTTTAAAATTAAAAAACTACCTTTACTAAAAACTATAACCTGAACGCACGCACGAACGGAGCCACAGACCAGAAAACATAATGCCCCTCTACTATCGTAGGTGTGGCATAAAAAAAACATCACTTGGGTAAAATAAAAACTTCAGAACCTTTAGATTTGAACAATACAATCAACTGTAGGTTTTACAAACTATGTAAGAGGTCATAAACACCTCCAACAACTCTCGAAAACCCTGACAGATATCGATGACATTGTCATTACTTTACCACAGTTGTGACACAAAGACCAAATATACAACTGGCTTTGCTGAATGATCTGTGGAGGATTAAACCAAAAAAATGTAATTTTAAGAACATCAGTCGATTATTTAGTGCATTAATTAGCAAAATGATAGGCTTTTAATAGTATTCAGTATCAAAGCCCTATCTATAGTTTTTTTTCTTCAAAAAGCAGAGCAAAGAAATTCCAACCTTAATATTAATCTTGTTCTTTTGGTCTTTTGAGGAAATAGACTAGCCTTTACAAGAAATAACTATTGAAATCATATATGAGAACTGATATAGTTGTAATATGATTTTTACACAACTTAATTCTTACTGGGTATTTTAGCAAATTCCTTCACATAACATTTTAAATTCAGCCAAATACAAAGTTATTTGTAACACAAGAATAAGGGAGGCTACATATCATTTAACGTATCATTTTAAAGTTACTTGTTTAATAATGTTTGTTGAATGACTTACTTTGGATCACTTTTGTTGATCCTCACAGATATTTCTTTAATTTTCTTTACAGCCTGAAAGAGAGAAAAAATATGTTTTAACTACTAGTAAAAGGGAATTATTTTTTTCATTTTTTTAAGCAATACAAATTTAAATTATAAAAGTGCTTCCAAGTTCATTTTTGTTACCAAATTTCAAGTCTTGTTCAAGTTTTTTTTTTTTTAAAGGTTTGCAAATTATTTTCAATCTTGTTCCTCTTAATCTAAAAATCACTGAGATAAGTAAAGAGGTTTCCTTGCTTGGAAACTGTCTTATTTAGACTGAAAATAAAATATATTCTACCTACAGGACTGAAACTACTACCCTTAAATAATTGATGTTCACCATATTGAGAGGTATATTTAATGCATTTTTGTTACATACAAAAAGTATCTTATTTTAATGTGTTTTGGGTTTTTTTTTGGTGAGAAAACAGCGCTAATGGTAGATCTTCTACTTTATTCAAACTTTTGTAGCATAAGGATGACTTCAATTGTGGCATATTGTGCTAGACCGGTCTACAATTAAAGAATGCATGTTGCCTTCGCTCTAAGTGTCTTGGTTATTTTTGTCATAAGATTGCTGTCTCCTTGATGTTGTCCAGTACCCAAGTCAGGAATATGGCACTGCTGCAGTGTTAAACAAATAGTCTGTTTCTATGTATATTGGCCGTTTTTTTTTTTTGTAGCAGTTCAGTGTTTCTGGTTTTCTGTTATTTACCACAGGTTGTTGATGTGTTTCCCTCGGTTTTGGTTTTTGACTCAAATTTGTTTTCCTTCAATCGATTTATGGCTATTGAATAGCTGTATACTATTGTTGCCTTTATCTACCTGAGATCACCACTTCATCATATGTGTCAATTTATGACTATTGAATAGCAGTATACTATTGTTGTCTTTATCTACCTGAGATCACCACTTCATCATATGTGTCAATTTATGACTATTGAATAGCAGTATACTATTGTTGCCTTTATCTACCTGAGATCACCACTTCATCATGTGTCAATTTATGACTATTGAATAGCAGTATACTATTGTTGCCTTTATCTATCCGAGATCACCACTTCATCATATGTGTCAATTTATGACTATTGAATAGCAGTATACTATTGTTGTCTTTATCTACCTGAGATCACCACTTCATCATATGTGTCAATTTATGACTATTGAATAGCAGTATACTATTGTTGTCTTTATCTACCTGAGATCACCACTTCATCATATGTGTCAATTTATGACTATTGAATAGCAGTATACTATTGTTGTCTTTATCTACCTGAGATCACCACTTCATCATATGTGTCAATTTATGACTATTGAATAGCAGTATACTATTGTTGTCTTTATCTACCTGAGATCACCACTTCATCATATGTGTCAATTTATGACTGTTGAATAGCTGTATATTATTGTTGTCTTTATCTACCTGAGATCACCACTTCATCATATGTGTCAATTTATGACTATTGAATAGCAGTATACTATTGTTGTCTTTATCTACCTGAGATCACCACTTCATCATATGTGTCAATTTATGACTATTGAATAGCAGTATACTATTGTTGTCTTTATCTACCTGAGATCACCACTTCATCATATGTGTCAATTTATGACTATTGAATAGCTGTATATTATTGTTGCCTTTATCTACCTGAGATCACCACTTCATCATATGTGTCAATTTATGACTATTGAATAGTAGTATACTATTGTTGTCTTTATCTACCTGAAATCACCACTTCATCATATGTGTCAATTTTAACAGGCCATTCATTAGGAGGCGGTACCCGCTACTTTTACCCTCCTATGCTATTGACAAGTACCGCCTAAATGTAGAAATTTTTATACAAGATATTCATGGAATAAATTGAAAAGTACCATCTAGAAATGTGAAAAGTACCAGTCAACATGAAAGATAATGAAACCCCTGAATTTATGACTATTGAATAGCAGTATACTATTGTTGTCTTTATCTACCTGAGATCACCACTTTATCATATGTGTTTACAAGATCCTTACCTCTGTTGCTGCCTTTCTAAAAGCTTTGATTATGATCTGTGGATGAACTGCCTCTTCAATAAATGGCTTGGCTTCCTTAAGAAACTCACCAGCTAACAAGGTCACTGAGGTGGTTCCATCACCTACCTATAATCAAATAAAGAATGGTAACAAATATTCGTTCAAATACATACATGTACATTGCTATTTTATATAAAGTGAGTTTTTAAAGGTTCAGTTACCTTGTATCCTTTAATTATTGTTTTCTTCCAACCTATATGATTTCTTGTTTAATTATGGGTGGTTGCTGTCTGATAGACCACTAACGCATATTAATGCATTGGATTTTTTTTTCTGTTTCTGGTGTGAATATGCAGATGTGAACCCTACGTAAATTTAACATTTTGTTTACACATTTGATATGCATGTAAAACAGGGAATATTTTCTTTGTGGTATAATCACCTGTACATGCAGACGAAATTGTACACAACATTTTTTTTTTAAGATTTGAAAAATACAACAAATTGTAGGTTTTACAAACTATGTAAGAGGTCATAAACACCTCCAACAACTCTCGAAAACCCTGACAGATATCGATGACATTGTCATTACTATACCACAGTTGTGACACAAAGACCAAATAAACAACTGGCTTTGCTGAATGATCTGTGGAGGATAAAACTTAAATATTTGTATTATCTATAGAAGGTAAAATGAAAAGAGATTGTTTATTTATTATGTTCAGATAAAACTGGGTAAAAAAGAAATGTATAGTCATATCTTCAGACATACTAGTTTTTGACCTTTTAAAAAATGCCTGATCCTTTCCATCCGTCATTAACACCTTTTCTTTTATAGAGTGAACATTAATGTAAAACAGGGAAGTTTTTCATTGTAGATTAACTAAATGCAGTCATTCAAAAGGTCGGTCAGACATGTGGCAATGTCGAGCTTTAAATGGTTAGGTCCAGTGAGACTCATCAATTACTGCACCAAAAGAAGTGAGGATTTAAGAATTTTGTGATACTTATAATGTTAGACTGGTAAAACAACAATTTGTTGGTTTTACAAACTATGTAAGAGGTCAAAGATACCTCCAACAACTCTGGAAAACCTTGACAGATATCGATGATATTGTCATTACTTTACCACAGTTGTGACACAAAGACCAAATATAATATTGGCCTTGCTGAATGATCTGCGGAGTATAATATTTTTACTATTCATAGGAGATTTCTAGAAAAGATATTATAAATTTATAATGTTCAGATTCAACCTGATAAAAAACAAATATCACATCTTCATTTTTGGACCTTTTTCAACCGGATCATTTCACTTCTATACCATAAAATGTACGGCTCTTTCCACATGAAATCTGACATCTTTTCTTATTTAGAGTGGACATGAATGTAAAACAGGGAAGACTTTCTATGAGGTATAACTAAATGCTTATGCAGACAAACTTGTATTAAACTTTTTTTTATAGATTGGTCGTCATTCCCTTGGTTTGTCAGACATGTGGCAATGTTCAGTTTAAAATGGTTTGGTCCAGTAAAGCACATCAATTACTAGACCAAATTACCAGGAGAGGTATGAATTTTGTGATACTCATGATGAAAAAAGACTGGACTGGATCAGAGCTAGTAATGATTTAACAATATCTGAACAAAAAGACCATCCACTGAAGAAA
Organism: Mytilus galloprovincialis; assembly: GCF_965363235.1. NCBI lineage: Eukaryota > Metazoa > Mollusca > Bivalvia > Mytilida > Mytilidae > Mytilus > Mytilus galloprovincialis. The sequence continues at coordinate 90,268,398 of NC_134841.1, read as the reverse complement.
AAGAAAATCCTTCAGAAGCTCTGGATTTGAACATTACAACAAATTGTAGGTTTTACAAACTATGTAAGAGGTCATAGACACCTCCAACAACTCTCGAAAACCCTGACAGATATCGATGATATTGTCATTACTATACCACAGTTGTGACACAAAGACCAAAGATAATATTGGCTTTGCTGAATGATCTGTGGAGTTTAAAACTTAAATATTTTCATATTATTCAAAGGAGGCATCGTGAATAGATATTACAAATTTGTAATGTTCAGATTCAACCTGATAGAAAAAAACATATTTTAACCATATTTTACCACCCACCTTTTAATAATTAGAAAAGCATAAATTCAATTTTAAGTCTCGACTGGTGTAAACAAAAACCTTTATCAATGCATATATTCTAGATAGGCAAAAAAGTGATTGAGATTATTTAAGATATTTCCTGTAAACCCTTATATGTATTTTAACCTTAAAAGGCTTTTCTACATACATGTATGATATAAATGCAGAGATGTCGTATGATAGCCAATGAGAAGAGACAAACTATCCACTGAAGTTAAAATGAAGTGAATGTACATGTAATAGGCAACCGTACAGCCTTCAACAATGAGAAATATATACACTAACCTCTGCATCCTGTGATTTAGCTATGTCTACCAACGTCTTGGCTGCTGGATGGACAATATCTAATATCTTCAGAATTGTAGCTCCATCATTTGATATAGTAGCTTTACCTATAAATGTATAATTTATAAAGTCTCTACATAATTTGTTTCCATTAATTGTGACAAAAATTCTAAATACATGTACAATTAAGATACAACTTCAGTATTGTCTAACTGCAATTTAACAGAATGTGTTTGTATATTTTTTTTAAACTTAAAAGAGATGTAAAAGATACCAAAGGGACTTTAAAACTTACAAGTCCACCTCACTGGCAATGCAGTGGCCAAAAAAAAACACCATGAAAAATGACAAACTATAGTATATTTAACAGTTACACGACATACACACAATGTAGAAAACAATTGTCTGTAAAAAAACAACTTAACCAAAAACTTTAATTTAGAGCATTTTTAATATTGAAGATTTCATAAATTGCTCATTCATAACAAAACATGAATGTGTCCATACATGTAGTGCACGGATGCCCCACTCGCACTATCAATTATGTTCAGTGGACCGTAAAATTAGGGTAAAAACTCTAATTTGACATTATCATCATGATCATAGGGAATATGTGTACAATGTTTCAAGTTGGTTCGACTTCAACTTCTTCAAAAACTACCTTGCCTAAAAACTTTAACCTGAAGCAGGATAGACTGACGGACCAACAGATCGAAAAACATAATGCCCATAAAGTTGTACAGCACTTTACACTATATAAAAGTCCTGAACATATACCTTCTCTAACAGCATAAAAATTTCTCCTGTTTTCATCTCAAGTTTTTATATCATCCAGCTGGAAACAAATAGCGTCAACATGCATCTGTTATGAGCCGTTTATTTTTTTAAAAAAAAAAGGTTTGTGCTTCTTTCAGTTGTACATGACTTTGTACCAGTCATTTCTAAAACTTCAACTATTCAATGCAGTTGTGATACTTAATGTTTACATATCATTCAAATTACTTTTTATCAATCTTTCATCATGTTAAATTATTTCTTACCCTGATCATTGATAATAAGTTTGTCCATCCCCCGTGGACCAAGTGTGGTACGTACTGCATCAGCAATGGCCTGACAAGCATTTATGTTACTAACAATTTGAGGTACACCTTGTGAGGAGTCTGTACCCTCCTTCAGAAGAATTATCTGTGGCTGCTGCAATACAATAAAATCAAACATTAATCCAGAGTTAATTTTAACATTACTGAAGTTGGTATTGAGTTTATTGTCTCCCTTATTTGGCACCAAGGTCTTATTCAAATACAGGTTGAATAATTTGAATTGTTACACGTTTTCATAGAAAAAATCAAAATACTGTATATATACCATATATACATATGTATATACTTTTCATGGATAAAAATCACTTGATTTTTCAAATGAAATTATTTTTTTCTGATTAGATAAGTAATTATTAAAAGTTAATAATAATGATAATGGTAATATTGTTATGTATACTATTTGTAAATCATCATTGTTGTTGTAAAAAAAAATGTAGCTTTGGTGTAGTTACAACAACAATAATATGTATCATTAATATTTCAGTGATCTTTAGATTTGGAATAGTGCATGATTTGATTGATTTTGAAAGCTTCAAAGATTATTATTGTTGATGTTTATATTGTTTCAAGCTTTCGACATGTTTTAACACAAAGAAATAAATGCTGTGTTACACATTTGTTTTCCGTTCACTTTTTTATATGTATAAGGCTGTTAGTTTACTCAATTGACTTGTTTTGAATTGTCATTTTAGGGCCTTTCATAGCTGACAACGCGTTATGGGCTTTGCTCGTTGTTGAAGGCTGTATGCCGGTGACCTAGTTTTTTTATTTCTGTGTCATTTTGGTCTCTTGTGGAGAGCTGTCTCATTGGCAATCATACCACATCTTCTTTTTAATATCTATATGAATACCGTTGATTATGACAATAGTTATTACCATTTCGTCAAAATAAGGTCTAAATAAAAATATTGTTTGTTTCCCCAATCCTGACCCTGCCAAGCCAGGTGTGGGTAGGTAGGTAGGGAAATAATTTTATTTTTCCAAAAAGCTTGACATTATCGGACGATCTGGCAAGCCTGAAAATCCAAAATGAATAAAATAATATTTCACTTAGTTTTGACAATAAAATTTTATGAGTAGCACCAATTTTGCAGGGTTGGTCAGGATTGGGGAAACAAACAATATTTAATTTTAGGCCTAATTCACAAAACAATAAAGGAAACCAATTTACCTTTTAAAAATGTTATAAAAATAAGGACATGTGGTATGATTGTCAATGAGATAACAATCCACCAAAGTTCAAATAAAGTGGATGTAAGCAATATTTAGTAAGCAACTGTACAGCCTTCAACAATGAGAAATCAAAGTGCTGGATAGCACCTGTGGAAATAGAATAGAGTGCCTTTTGATCAATTTATAAAGTATTTATTCAGCACAGGACATTGAAAATGTACTTTTTGAACGTAAACAAATTAAAAAACTTATTTTATTGAAATGCAGAATTTTCTTGATAGCAAAAATATATATTCACTTCTTATAAAAATTCAAATGACTAAAATAGACATATGATTGATGGGGAATAAATTAATAAAAAATGGTTTGTTATAAATAAAAGTTTTAAAATTTTAAAACTTTTTAAAGCCAATTTCTTATAAAAAAAAAAAAAGTGAACTAACCTAAATTGTTGATTTATTACAGATGATTATTGGAAATTTATCAATTAAATTATAGGCCTAACTTGAAAACCTTTTATATATTCATATTTATATTTCATTTTTTTTTTTTAAAGATTGTGTTCTTCCTTAATTAATCATTTATCTTTCAGACATAATTTACAGAATCACTTTATGTAATGAATATCAAAAGTAATAGGCATTAAATAAATCTATCATCCTTATATATCAAACATCTAATATATACATTTGTGTATTCAATTATGAGGTCAAATATTTGTGTATTTAGATGTTTATTGGGTCTGTACAATTATGTAACGCTGATGTTGATAAGTAATGTGGTCAATTTGATTGACAGTTTAGGAGGTAGGCATTGTAATTTAAGGTCCACCTTGTTCCTGATTGTTTGGTGATAATGACAGTTGTCAATCATACTAGTATTGTATCAATATTCAATTACCTAATCAAAATGCTTAAAAAAGCCTGCACATCAACACACCTTAATAACATACATTCTTGAATGAACTGCTTCAAAAATATATCCATTTTTCAGTTTATACGTGTATTATGTGCACATACATGAGAACTATAGGGAAATATATTTCAGTGTTAATACATGCAGTAATAGTAGCTAACCTGTCGTGTTGTTAGGGAGGCCAGTGCTTAAGGAAAGATTTAGAACAAGTTCTAATCTTTCCAAAAACGGAACATCTGTACTTTAATCTTTTTAAGTTTTATTCAAATTTCACCAGCATGACCAACCAGATTATATGCAATTAATTAATTTATCAACACAAACCTAAACTAAAGGTCAGAAGAAGTGAGAGGCGACAATGAACCAGGATTATATAAAATTCTATAAATTTCACGGATAAAAGGGGGTCCGTAACATGTTACCAACACCTATATTTTCGCAAAAACAGTTAACAAAATATGCAAAAATACTGATAACACTTTACAAACAGGGTTGAAAACAGTTAACAGCTTAAATTGTTCTCAGATAACAGTTAACACCTTGAAAAAAGGCCATAACAGGTTAACATAAAAAGGTATTGCCCCCTCTTAAAATAAAGGGTTGAATAAACGTTAAAATAAAGGCCTTTGATAACCTCAAAACTACAAAAGAAGTCTGACACAATAGATGCAATCAATTTAGGGATGCTAGCTCCGATTTAAACGTTTCCAACTGCACAAAATTGTTTTTTTAAATGAACTTGCTAAGTTACGATCATTCATAACAAATAATAATCAATATCTCAAGCATTTATATTAGACATAGCCATAGGGTATACATTAACAGGGGCCAAGCTTTGAAACGTCAAGGCAACCCTTGTAAACCAAAACAATAATATTACAAATGTAATTTTTGTTTTTATTAAAATCCATGGAAACAAAGAATCATAATACGAAACAAAAGCGCAATTCTATGACTTTTTATTCTTTAATTTGCATGAAAGCTATTTATATGATCTCTTGTAAAAATAAAGAGAATACATGATTGTTCAGGAATGTTCTAAATGTTCTATAGGGGATACATGTGTATACATGCATTGAACATTGGCATTTTTTATCAAATCAAATAACAGACCGAATATTTTATGCTACGAAATAATTTAAGAGAAACATATAATTCATCAAAAATGTAATGAAATGTTTTTAAGCCATTTAAATCGGTAGATGGATGTCGATTCTAAACAGGCTCTCGAAAACGGGAACCTACCATTTTGTTGTCTTTAGTGAAGAATGAATGTAAGGGTAGATAACAACTTTTCCCCGCGGAATTTTCGTAAATTGAAAATATTGTTCATGCATTATATTTGTAGATCTTTGCAATATATCAATATTATTGTTTGCACTATTATTTATGGCAAGCCGTTTTGCTATTTATTCTTACTTCAAGATATCTCATAAACTTTATAAATCTTATTTAAGGCGTATTTGTCAAGTTAGTGCAAAACCAGTTTTAGTTTGTTCAACTTTCCATTTGTTAATGAGAACCAGTTTGAAACTAGTTTCGAACCTAAACTGGTTTGCCGTTTGTTATTCTCAAACCCAAACTGGTTCAAGAAACTATTCAACCCATGTCCAAGGGTGGTTTGTGGTTTCGGTTCGGGGTTTTAAATGACGACAGTGTCACTGATGCAGTGTATAGTGGTCGCGAAAATGTTTATGCAGATTCTATGGTCAAATTGATTTTTTTAGTGGATTTTCAATACTAATGTACTAGTATGACCTTTTTGTGTTTGGTGTTTTTTAACTTCACATAGTTTTATACAGATTACTAATGTTAATTCTGAACACTACATGTATTTGTTTGGTCATTTATTTGTTGCTGTTATTGCTATTTTCTTAGTCTGGCAGTTGTTTAAAAACGTTTTAAATTGTAAAATTTTTATTTGTTGTAAATTGGAAAATACTGAGAAGACGATAATTGTTTATGCGATAACAATCCGATAAAAAAATAATTGTAAACATTACTAGAATTCATAACTGTGAAATAAATTGAAGTAGATAAAGGCAACAGTAGTATACCGCTGTTCAAACTCATAAATCCATGGACAAAAAACAAAATCGGGGACACAAACTAAAACTGAGGAAAACGTATTAAATATAAGAGGAGAACAACGACACAACACTACAATGTAACACACACAGAAACGGACCAAGCATCAGAAAAAATCCCCCGAGAATAACCTATGAGAACAAGAGCTTATGAAATTGTTAGAATTGTTAAAATTTGTCATGAAGTCGTCATTTCTAGGTCAGTGATTTTTGGTATATATGAATGTGCATTAAGATAAGCACAACTCATTGTTGAATTAAAAAAAGAATGGCCCATTTCTAGAATTGGTATGAACACTGAAGCATTTGACAGGTACCATGTTGAACTTATAATTGTGATAAGGTATGGTGAGCCACCATTGATAATTCATTGATATTGATATACAGTGTACACATCTCCTTTTAACAGAGATTATTATAACTTGACTTCACTGATTGTGTCTGTCAGTATCTTACCAATAATTAATTAAGAGATTTTTGATTTTTATGTCTAAATTCTAAGCAAAAAAAAAAACACACCTCTTTATCTCTGCAGTGTCAATGATTATTTAACACAAGTTTATATTGATGCTAATTTTTAACGCCCAGTGACAAATATTTCATGCATGTTCAGGAAAACACTAGATTAAAAATCGGGTATATAATGTAAGAATCAAATGATGTGATATCATTACTAATGAAGCACCTATCCAAATATGAAGTCGATGTAAGCAATTATAGGCAACCTTAAGGCCATCAACAATGACAAAACTAGATCGTGTAAAGCCGTTTATAAAAGGCCATGAAAAGTGTGAAACAATTCAAACGAAAAAACTAACCGCCTAACTATACAAAACAAAACAATTTACAAAAAATCAAATATGAGTTGAGACATGAACTAACTACAACCACTAAACATCATGGTTCATAAAGAATATGGCAGGGGTTGATATAAAAACGAAGAAGTGGTATGATTGCCAATGAGACAACTCTTCAAAGAGACTGGCCAACTGACACAAAAAAAAATAACAGCCATAGGGTACCATACAGCCCTCAACAATAAGCAAAGCTCATAACACATAGTCGGCTATAAAAGAACCAGAAATCACAAATGTAAAATCACTCAAAGGAGAAAACAAACAGCCAAATTAATGTACAAAATAAAAAAGAAAAACAAATAAGTAACACAGTAACAAACAACTGAGACTACTATAACTCAGCAAACAACAACCACTGACTTGCAGGCTCCAGACCTGGGACAGGCAGAATGTGGGGTTAAAATGTTAGCGGGATAACAACAATCTCCTAACCTGGGACAGTGGTGTAACAGTACAAAGTGCTCAATCCTCCCCGAAGCTGAAACTGTAGTGTAGCAATACAATATTAGAACAACATGCGGGAATCAGTTGCAATTAGATTAACTCAAACGATCGGTACGAGACACACAAAAGAAACTGGCCAACTATAATTAATTTGATCAGTTTCTTTAGTCTGTAAAAAGACTAGCTACAACGTAGACCTATATGCACGTGCAGTAAATTTGAAAAAAAACTGTTATGAAACAGACACACATCTATCTATGATACTAGATACGAAATAAATATATAAAGGTCGACCTCTGATGAGGGTTTACCTGGGATTATTCCCGAAAGAACCCGAAACAATGCATATTAAATTCTAATGAATTAAGCAATAAAAAGTACGTAGTGTCAGGTCAGAAATATTGATACCATACCATGAATAAGTGGGTTTATGGTCAATTTATAAAACTATTCGCATTCGGGTGTCCATCGTATATAAAAATCGGGACAGTGTGACGCGGGCATTACAAATGAAAAACAACGCTCAAACTATAGTCAAAGTAGGACAATAAAAAAAAAAAAAAAAAGACAAACCCGAGACACAGAAGTACCAACAATAGACCAACTCCGAAAACCAAAAGTAAATAGAAACATAGATCACGAAAAAAATGCAGGGGGGACATCAAAGGAGTGAAGAGAACTTGCTTCTTGCAAGACACTTTCCGTGAAAACAATTTGATATAAAGACAATCTTTTTTTCATTTTTTTTTTGAAATTTCCAGCATGAGGCATTTGCCTCAATGTAGTTACGGCCTTGGGACCACTGGTGTTCTCTTCAACACATATTAGGAATCAGGGAACCGTTTTAGGACCAATGATGTCTCTTCCCACATAAATGAGGACTCAGGGAACCGTACTATAGAACCACTAATGTTCTCTCCCAAACATATGAGGACTCAGGGAAATTGTTTTAGGACGGCTTATGTTCTATCCCACTCTAATGAGGGCTCATGGAACCGTTGTAGGACCATTTATGTCCTCTCTTACAAAAATGAGGACTCGGGGAACCGTTCTGGTACCACTCATGTTCTCTCCCACAAAAATGACCTAAAAGACAAGTCATGTAACCATAGACACAACTATTTTTATTACATTCGTAATTAATCATCCTTACCAAACCCTGCATTCCAGCATCCATAGCTAAACCTTTAAATTGTATGAAAGTTGCATAAAATACCATCATATTGACAACAAGAGTGAACAAAACAAATCAACATAGGTAAAAATGTCAAAAATTGGGGAGCAGCAGTCCAACAACAATAAATTGCTTCGCTGAGCACAGCTGGATACCGCAGAGGTCCAACCCTGAACAGTTGGGCAAAAATGGACACAATATTAGTGCTTGATACAGGTCATAATTTGGATTGTAATTAAATATTTGACAACCAGATGCTCCGCAGGGCGCAGCTTTATACGACCGCAGAAGTTGAACCCTGAATGGTTGGGGCAAGTATGGACACAACATTCAAGCTGGATTCAGCTCTAAATTTGGATTGTGATGAAATAGTTGACACAGCATAGGTTTCTGACACAGAATGAATGTGGTCTAATGAACTTAAAATATTTGTTTTGCCTTTGAGCAATTCACTATGCTGTTGAATATTAATCCTCTCAAAAAAATGTTTGAAGAAATTTTCTTTTTATTTATGAAATCTGAAATGAGAAAAATTTACCCCCCCCCATTTTTTTTCACATCCCCCTTTCCCTTTTCTAAAAACTGATCTCAATTCAAATTTCTAATGGAGTTTGCAACAATAACTACTCATTTAAATACATCATAAAATATTAAAATGTAAAATAAAGTGCTTGTTATCACTGAATGGTAAAGATTGTTTTAATTTATCAGTTGGTAGTAAAAGTGAATATACATTGTATATTGTATAAAACAATAATTTAAGTTGATTCAACTACTATAATTCTGGACAAAGAAAGATAACTCCAATTGAAAATTTCTTGCTATTGCACAATATTGTGCAATTAGATATTTCTTGCTATTGCGCAATACTGTGCAATTGAAAATATTTGCTATTGCACAATACTGTGCAATTGAAGATTTCTTGCTATTGTGCAATACTGTGCAATTGAAAATTTCTTGTTATTGCACAATACTGTGCAATTGAAGATTTCTTGCTATTGCTGAATACTGTGCAATTGAAAATTTCTTGCTATTGCACAATACTTAATATAATAATTTTGGATCCTGATTTGAACCAACTTGAAAACTGGGCCCATAATCAAAAATCTAAGTACATGTTTAGATTCAGCATATCAAAAAAGCCCAAGGATTCAATTTTTGTTAAAATCAAACTAAGTTTAATTTTGGACCCTTTGGACCTTAATGTAGACCAATTTGAAAACGGGACCAAAAATTAAGAAACCTTGTGTTTAAAATTTCATAGATTTCTATTTACTTACCGTATACTAAAGTTATGGTGCGAAAACCAAGAATAATGCTTATTTGGGCCCCTTTTTGGCCCCTTATTCCTAAACTGTTGGGACCTCAACTCCCAAAATCAATCCCAACCTTCCTTTTGTGGTCATAAACCTTGTGTTTTATTTTCATTGATTTTTATTTACTTATACTAAAGTTATTGTGCGAAAACCAAGAATAATGCTTATTTGGGCCCTTTTTTGGCCCCTAATTCCTAAACTGTTGGAACCAAAACACCCAAAATCAATCCCAACCTTCCTTTTGTGGTCATAAACCTTGTGTCAAAATTTCATAGATTTCTATTTACTTTTACTAAAGTTAGAGTGCGAAAACTAAAAGTATTTGGACGACGACGCAGACGACGACGCCAACGTGATAGCAATATACGATGAAAAATTAAAATTTTTGCGGTCGTATAAAAAAGGTTTCTGACACAGAATAGCTGTAGTCAAAGAACTTAGAGTTGGTTATATGATTATATAATTTTTTTGCTTTTGATCCCTCTTTATTTTTTGCTTTTGTGCAATACACTATGCTGTTGCGGAATGAACCCTGGTGAAAATATTTTAAGAAATTTTCTGTTTAAATTATAAAATCTGAAATGAGAAAAAATGCCCCTCTCCCCTCTTTTTCATAAACAAAATCATTCCCTCAAGATATGGTCATTATCACAATTCAAATTCCAAAAGGAATAAGCAAAAAGAATTATCCATTTAAATTCATCATAAAAGTCTTCAAAATAAAAGATGACATGCATAACCACAGCTAAAACTATTTTTTAAAATAGTAACTTTTAAAAAATAAATCGACAGCTAACCATCTCAAGACAATACAACCTTTCATTATACATACTTTAAAAGCAGTGTAAGGGAGGTAATCCAACATTGTAGTTAAAGCATTTTTTTTGTGTTTGAATTACCTCCCTTACACTGCTTTAAAATTGTCCATTAACCAAGAACCCTTGTTTTCCCCCTTTTTTGCCCCTAATTCCTAAACGGTTTGAGCCATAATCCTCCAAAGCCAATCCTAACCATCCCATTGTGGTATAATTTCAGAGAGATCCATACAAAGTTCAACAAGTTTTTGTCTGGAAACTAGAAAAATGCTTATTTCGGACACTTTTTTGGCCCCGAATTCCAAAACTGTTACAACAATAAACCCTCAAAATCAATCCCAACCTTCCTTTTGTGGTTACAAACATTGTAATTACATAGATTTCTATTTACTTACACTTAAGTTTTTGTCTGGAGACCATATGTCTTCAGACGATGCAGAAGACGTGATACCACAAAATTTTTTGATGTCGTATAAAATGACCAAATTACAGCTGGGGAGCTATAAAAAGTCTTTAACAATAGCAGATACAAGCTTTCAACAGACTCACATATCTGTCTTAAAGACAAAATTCTCAAATAACAAAATAAGGTTCACTTAACAGGGAGGCAAGTTTGAGATATATAGATTCCACAACTGCAACAAGTGTATTACGATATTTCGAAAATTCAAAAGAAAACAAGAAATTTTAACGTCACAATTAAATTTCAACCAATCATTTGCCGAGAACAGATTTTTCACTAGTGAGGAGAAATATCTTGCACCGGTCAGGAAATGTGAAAATAGCACAAAAATTAGAGAAATCAAAAACCAAGTTTAATCTCTCATGATGCTCAAGTGACTGTCCAAAGACATGAACTTCATCAGTCATATCCAAAGACAAGAACTTCATCAGTCATATCTTGATGTTTCCTTTTTTTAAAGAGATATATAGTTTATTCCTTTAAAAAATTGAGTTTTCCTATAAAGATAAGTAGTAAATAAAGATTAACTGATACATGTCAAACCAACTTATACATATGCCAAGCTTCAAATACAATGTGGTTTTCTTTATTCTAATGAAAATAAAACAAACAAGTTGATTTTGGTCATCATTTGTGACGTTAAGCTAGCTAAAAACCAGGTTTAACCCATCATTTTCATTGGATACTGCCTGTACCAAGTCTGGAATATGACAGTTGTTTACCATTCATTCTGTTGGTTAATAACCTCTGATGTTGTCAGTCTTTATGGATTCTCTCTCCCTTCTTGAATTTACCTTGCAGTTTGGTATTTTTGTTCATACTTTTTTTTTTTTATATAAATGGACATTGTACAATGAAGTGATATTCTCTTCCTTTGTAACTAATAATATGATGTAGGAGGTATGCTTTCTGTATGTTCAGATGGGTTAATTAATAGCCAAGAAGTAAATGAACATAATAACAATGGCATTTATTAATCATAACATTAACAATATCTGTTCTCCTTACCAGATCTGATGAACATTTGGTGAACTATGTATTAAGAAATTCAATTACATTTTAAAATATACACTATAAAATATGATCAATAATCAACGGTGACTTCAACAATTATAAAACCTATTTTAGGCAGAAGTATAATAATACTCATAAGAATGTCCACTACTAACAAGTCCTTTACAGGGTTTCCTATCAGGAACATGTTTTTAATCACAACCATTTATTAATCCTTGTTTGTAGTGTACATCTTTAAGAGTCAAATTCAGAGACATATAATTCCAAATACAATAGCTGTCTCTCCATTTTTCAATTAAACAATAATCTCACTCAGTAAAATTGTGAATTAGAAAAAACAAATTTGATCTTATCATTTGGTTTCAGCTCAAAAATTTATTAAAGATAAAAGATTTAGATTTCAATATCATAAATCATTTGCCTTTAGATTGCTTAGTCTTTAGCTTTCTGTGAAGTGTGTTGTACACTAACTTTTCAGCCCAGTCATACGGTCTGTTTTCTTTGACTTACCATTTTCATTGTCGACTAGATTGATCGTTTTCAATCCTTTGGATAAATCAAATCATAAAATTATTAACTTAGCAGGGACAGATTCTCAGTGAAAATAATAGTCAAATTTCATTCAATTAAAAAAAAAGAAAGCTGACCAAAGATCACAAAACAAAGGGCTTATTTTGATATGTAATTACAAATCCAACCTTCATGTACACTTCCATCTTCACACAATCTTTGTTAAAAAAATTATCAATATCATATTCACCTCACCCTGTCAGACAAGACTTGAGCATTGCATTGTGTAACACCAAAGAAAAATATATATAAATTTAAAATAAACATAACATACAAATGGAAACAGTCACCAATTAAGAACACAATTAAATGATAATATTGACATATAATGATTGAAATATGGCTTCATTTTAATGTGATTAAAGTGTTGAAAAACAGGGTGGGTCAGATTTTCACTTTAGAATTTTACTAAAAGCTGAATAGTAAGTATATTATCTGAATATTAATTTTACTTAAATAAATTTGATTGATAAATACATAAAAGAAGGTGTCTGAATGCCCATAGTCCAATAACTGGAAAATCACCCTTTTTAAGAATAAAACCCAATTTTGGGCCAGGTGAGCTAAAAATGAAAATACAAGAAGGTTTCAATATAAGGCAATAACTATCAAAAATAGTACTTTTAAGAATCATCTAAAATAAATCAATATACTTTTAAAAGAACCACCAATAAAAATTCAAAATACTTCAGTATCACCCTTTTTTATATATCTACAGCCACATAGGAAAATAAAAAAGTTTTAAACTAATCAGTGGTGATAGCAATGCATACAGAATAATCATTGCAAATGGCCTAAATGGATTCAGATATGGACTATTTTTTAAGAGAGAAACAAAGACATACACTATGTTTAATTACTAAGATTTTTTCGAACGTTATTTCAGGTACATACATACATACAAATATAGTATTCTTATACTGTTATATAACATTTTGCATCAAACTAAATCTAAAAACTTACAAAATAAATAAATACATCCAATATACAAAAAGTATTAGCACCTTGCAATCATAAACAAAAAAATAAAAAAAAAATTGATCTATCATCTTAGTTTACAATGTACTGAAGATTAGCTACAAAACAATGATGTTCTAAGCATCAATATTAAGTTTCCCACGAATATTTAGCATCAGATTCCACAGATAAAGATTACGATGGAGGGTTGAGATTTAAATCAGGAACCTTTTTGGTGGTTGTCTCGTGAGGGTCTCAACGGGGTTTCCGTCATATCTGTATTCTTTTAATTTTTTAGGAAATTTTTCTCTATTTTCTATATCTTAGCACCCCAGTATTCTCTATTTTTTTTTATCTATGCACCCCAGTATTCACTATTTTTTTTTGCTATCTATGCACCCAAGATTTCTCTATTCTTTACTATTTTTACCGCCTTTTCAGCAGTTTTGGCCCATTATTCTCTATAATGTGAACCCCATCTGACTCTCTCTTATGTCCTACCCTAACATCTTTTTGCGTTCTTATGTAGCATTTGGTGTTGATGGCAGATCTATGATAATTTCTGTTAAATCTATTTTACAGCTTTTTAAACTCTGAATGATTTAAAGCTAGACATATTTAATAGGAACCTGATATGTATTGTTTGTGAAAGAATATGTTGCTCTGTAGATATCTTTTCGTTATTTGCGAATGAAATCTATAATCTATACATTAAAACTGATGGTAATAAAGGTTCAGGTACATGTAAAAATGACTTTGGTGTAAACTTGAAAAAATATCAGTAAAGCAATAAATCAAGGTTAAAATGACCTATTTTTGAAGAAGCTGTTCATACTCTTTCATGAAGAATTTTTGGTAATATTTTCGAAAGACTGCAAAACTAGAGGGTCCAAGGACCCTGTGTCGCTCACCTGATATTTTTATTTACAATTGATGCATGATAAATGCAACTGTTGTACTGTCGTTTAGTTTCAGAGATATAACACTAAAAAGTGCGTTTGAAACCTATGTTTTATTTCAGCCATGTGGGCAGGCAGGGTCATCATACACAGTGGTCCCTGGATATCCTAGTGGTGATTTAAACCAAGTTTGTTTAAATTTGACAGTTGTTTCAGGGGAGAATTTTGTAAAATTTATCTAACGAGAAATGCAAAGTAATGAGAAAGTTGTGAAGTTGTTTTGTTGTTGCGCAACCCCCCCGCTCCCCCTTTGCCAAAAAAAAACAAAAAGGTAATAAAAAATTATCATATAAGGGCAATCTATCCTATTAATGATTTCTGCAAAATTCAGTTGATTGTGCAAGGGTTGTATAGCCAGCTGAGGTCGTAAAAAACTCTCTTTTGTTGTTGCAGATAGATCTAGACCTGATAAACAATTTTACCACATGTCAGATTTGCTCTAAATGCTTTGGTTTTTGAGTGATAAGCCAAAAACTGCATTTTAACCCTATGTTCTATTTTTAGCCATGGCTGCCATCTTGGTCGGTTTGGCGGGTCACCGAACACAATTTTAAAACTAGATACCTGAATGAAGATTGTGGCCAAGTTTGGTTTAATTTGGTCCAGTAGTTTCAGAGAAGATTTTTGTAAAAGATAACTAAGATTTACGAAAAATGGTTAAAAATTGACTTTAAAGGGCAATAACTCCTAAAGGGGTCAACAGACCATTTTGGTCAAGTTGACTTATTTGTAGATCTTACTTTGCTGAACATTTTTGCTGTTTACAGTTTATCTCTATCTATAATAATATTCAAGATAATAACCAAAAACAGCAAAATTTCCTTAAAATTACCAATTCAGGGGCAGCAACCTATCAACGGGTTGTCCGATTCATCTCAAAATTTCAGGGCAGATAGATCTTGACCTGATAAACAATTTTACCCCTGTCAGATTTGCTCTAAATGCTTTGGTTTTTGAGTTATAAGCCAAAAACTGCATTTTACCCCTATGTTCTATTTTTAGCCATGGCAGCCATCTTGGTTGGTTGGGCGGGTCACTGGACACAATTTTTAAACTAGATACCCTAATAATGATTTTGGCCATGTTTGGTTAAATTTGGCCCAGCAGTTTCAGAGGAGAAGATTTTTGTAAAAGTTAACGACGCCGGACGACGACGGACACCGGACGCCAAGTGATGAGAAAAGCTCACTTGGCCCTTCGGGCCAGAAGAGCTAAAAATGTTGTTTCTGGTTGTTCTTGGTAAGAATCTTCCACACTAAAGATATTCTAACAATGGTTTAATATTTGTATGGATAATGAAATAACCCAAAGTCCTTGAAAGTTTCAGAAATTGATAATTATTGCTGGATTTTTTTAGGGTTATTTTGATGATATTTTAGTAAAATAAACCTTTTTTATGTTTGTTTGGACAGTCATAAATCAAATGTGATGTATCACCACACATAGTACATTTTCTTGCTCCTGGAGTCCAAGATGGCTTTGGTTTTTCTGCTGTTTGATAGTCCCGTACAATTCTCACTGTGTTACTTTTCAATGCTGTTTTCTCTGGTACTTCAGAACTGATAGACTCTGAAGTTAGGCTCTGAGATATGTCCTCTGTACTACCACTATACGATTCCCAATCTTCATCATCAAAGTTATCAAGATCTTTATCTGTATCATTATCCTCGTCTACACCAATTTTCCACCAATCAATGACTTTGTTTTTTCCTGAATCTGTCGGTTCTTCTTGTTTACAAAATGTGTCTTTTGAAAGAGAAGAATCTTCATGCATATTAATATCAACAGGAATAGTATCTTGTGTTGTACTATTTTGTTCACCGGATATAGGTTTTACCTTGTCTGCATAGCTTACATGACTTAAACATTGACTTTTAGTAGTTTTTACTTGCTCTTGTCGTAAAGACGATTTCATACAAGCTTTCTCATTTACAACCACATTTGTCTTAACTTGTGGTAAGGATGGTTGTGAAGATCGATGAGTTTTAGCAGGCACAAGGAGGGCATTAGCACAATCTGCTAAAGATTTTGCTGATACTATTTCAGACTTGATACTTATATTCTCGGACGAATCTTCAGTATCATACCAATTGTCCTTGACCCTTGTTTGTGCCATTTTGATATCTTCATCCATGTCCCACCAGTCAGTCTTTTTAGAAGCATTAACTGTTGAACTTTTTGGACTAGCATGAACTTTTGAACTTTTTGGACTAAATTCAATGACAGGATGTTCCCTAGGGGACTTGTGTAGTCTATCATTCAGATGAATGTTCCTGTTTTCATCTGTTTTATAAAAAGTAGATTTTGCATCTATTTCAATCAGTTTAGTAAGAGGACTAACTTCTCGACTATTATCTCCACCACCAAATGTTTCACGAACATCAGATTTGTGAGGAGTTGGTTTCAACAAATTATCACTTGATGATGTATCCTTAAAATTTAGTACAGAACTATTGTTGAAATTGTCACTCACAGAATAATACACACTACTGTCATCAGGACTGTGTAGACTGTCCGTGAAGGAAGCAGGGGTCATTAATAGTACATCATCCCCCGCCGGAGATTGAACATCAGATCTAAAGCTATTATCATTGGATGAAGGTTTTCCGTCGGGAACTGGGGATATAATTTTTCTAAGACCAGAAACACTAGATTTTGAAAGGTTTGGCCATGAGTCCTCAGATTTGTCAGAATGAACAGAGCTAGGTGTTGAACTTCTGGAGTTTGGTCTGTAATATTTGGATGACTTTGGAGGGAAAAAAGGGGGTCTTGTAGATTTCTGGTACTTGACTGGAACAGTGAATTCTGTCTTCTCTTCTGCTGGAACTGAAATATTGAATGTAAATTATTAAATTGTTTGATTATATGAACACTGAAGGTTAAACCAAAAAAAAAATTGTCACTTTCAAAAGATATATATATTCATAACATTGGTTGTAAGCTTTTCATAAACTACCATTAAAAAATGTGTGCTTAATGTTCAACTCTAGGTTTCATTAACATTTGTTGTAAATTATATTACGAATAAAAAATGGGGGTATTGTGTCTAGGAGATAGCAAACCAATGACGCTAACCGACCATATACCAACATATCATCTCGCACCATACTTAAATAATTAAATTTTAAGCATCTTTTAATTAATTATACAAATGCACATGTAGGCCCCCCTTTAAGCTTTCTAGGTATTTAGCTTACCAAAAGGTATGTCTTCAGTCTGACACCCCACATCAGATACTATAACACCTGCTTGTACATCTTTATCTGTTGTCTTCTGTATTTTCTGTTTTATATTCAGCAACAGGTAAATATGAAGAGTACGGGATCTAATATTCCTATAAAAATTAGAAAGAAACAAACAATTAACAACACATATTTACAACTACAAAAAAAATAAAATGTAATAGCTATGCAGAGAATTATATATTTTTTAAAGTCATTCAAGCAATGTAAGAACTGTCTTAAAAACAAATATGCATATGAATGTTTTCAAAAGCAAGATCAGAAAATGGTAATTTGAAACTGTCAGATCTGATGAACACTATCTGTTTCAAATTAATGTTACCTAAATAAGAGTTTTTATTTTAGAATCATTAATGAAATAAACTTTATTTATTTGAAATGTAGGAATTCTGATGACAAATTTCAGACTGCCAACTGGTGAAGGTTCTATGACAACAATTCACACTGAACCCTTAATAAATACTTCTATAGAGGTGTGTCTATGAAAATTAATTTAATAAAAAAAATATTACTGTGAAACTGCAGTATTAAGTATTTTCTCCTGGCATTCCTTCAGAAGACGAGACTTGACATTCTCCACTGTGTCGAGTAAAGCTTCTCCTGAAATCTCCCAAATCATCTCAAAACACTCCAAATATATCTCCTGCAGTTTGTCTGTACCTATCTGTTTACCCTGTAAATCAAATATATGCATTATCAATCAAAAACATATCAAACAAAATAATTTATCCATAAGCAAAGTATAAAGGCATTTTTAATTAAAGAACCAATGAGAGCAAGCTCACACACCCCACACCTTTATAATGTCACTGGACAATCAGATAGTTCAAAGGGGCATAACTCCTAGATTATTTTTTAATCATAATTTCCTCTACATAGTATGCCCTTATTATCTACAAAATTTCATGGAATTATGTTGTGTAGTTTCAGAGGAGTTATGATGATAAACTGTTGCAGTAGTAAATGGAGGCAAATACATGCAAGTGACAAGGGTCATGCAAGTTATATTATATGTTATCATATTGATTATTTGGGTAACTAAGAAGTTTAAATTGCTGAAAAAAACAAATAATATTGTATATTTACTGCATATTCCGGACAATTAAAGAAACAATAAGTTTGATATTTGTGAATTTCAATTTATATTCCATCAAACCATCGATATAAAAAAATATATATATATAAAAAAAAAAAACAGATGCTCCGTAGGGTGCAGCTTTATATGACCGCAGTTGGGGCAAGTATAGACAAAACATTTAAGCTTGATACAGCTCTGAATTTGGATTGTGATTAAATAATTGACACAACATAGGTTTATGACACAGAATGAATGTGGTATAAGAATAAACTTAAAAACTTAAAAATTTTAAATTGGACATTTAGCTATTATGGTGTAATATCCGAAATCTAAATACATGGTTCGATTCAGCATATCAAAGAACCCCAAAAATTCAATTTTTGATGAAATCAAATAAATTCAATTTTGGACCCTTTAGACCTCAATGTGGACCAATTTGATAACCAGACCCAAATATCAAAAATCTAAATACATGGTTAGATTCATCATATATCAAAGAACCCCATACATTCAATTTTTGTTGAAATCAAACAAAGTTTAATTTTGGACCCCGATTTGGACCAACTTGAAAACTGGGCCTATAATCAAAAATGTAAATACATGTTTAGATTCAGCATATCAAAGAACCCAAAGGATTGAATTTTTGTTGAAATCATACAAAGTTTAATTTGGACTACAATTTGGACCAACTTTAAAACTGGGCCTATAAGCAAAAATCTTAATACATGTTTCGATTCAGCATATCAAAGAACCCCAAGGATTCAATTTTTGTTGAAATCAAACAAAGTTTAATTTTGGACCCCGATTTGGACAAGCTTGAAAACTGGGCTCATAATCAAAAATCTAAGTACATGTTAAGATTCAGCATATTAAAGAACCCCAAGAATTCAATTTTTCTTGAAATCAAACAAAGATTAATTTTGAACCCCGATTTGGACCAACTTGAAAACTATGCCCATAATAAAAAATCTAAGTACATGTTTAGATTCAGCATATCAATGAACCCCAAGAATTCAATTTTTGTTGAAATCAAACAAGTTTAATTTTGGACCCTGATTTGGACCAACTTGAAAACTGGACCCATAATCAAAAATCTAAGTACATGTTTAGATTCAGCATATCAAAGAACCTAAGAATTCAATTTTTGTTAGAATCAAACTAAGTTTAATTTTGGACCCTATGGACCTTAATGTAGACCATATTTGAAAACGGGACCAAAAATTAAGAATCTACATACACAGTTAGATTTGGCATATCAAAGAACCCAAATTATTCAATTTTTGATGAAATCAAACAAAGTTTAATTTTGGACTCTTTGGGCCCCTAATTCCTAAACTGTTTGGACCAAAACTCCCAAAATCAATCCCAACCTTCCTTTTATGGTCATAAACCTTGTGTTAAAATTAAAAGATTTCTATTTACTTATACTAAAGTTATTGTGCAAAAACCAAGAAAAATGCTTATTTGGGCCCCTTTTTGGCCCCTAATCCCTTAACTGTTGGGACTATAACTCCCAAAATCAATCCCAACCTTCCTTTTGTGTTTATAAACCTTGTGTTTAAATTTCATAGATTTCTATTTACTTATACTAAAGTTATTGTGCGAAAACCAAGAAAAATGCTTATTTGGGCCCTTTTTGGGCCCCTAGTTCCTAAACTGTTGGGACCAAAACTCCCAAAATCAATCCCAACCCTCCTTTAGTGGTCATAAACCTTGTGTTTAAATTTCATAGATTTCTATTAAATTAAAATAAAGTTGTAGTGCAAAAACCACTGCGTCTTCGGACGACGATGACGACGCCAACGTCATACCAATATTTTGCCATCATATAAAAATTATTATATGATAGTCAAGATATAATTTTAGAAAAAACCAGATGCTCCGCAGGGCGTAGCTTTATACGACCGCAGAGGTTGAACCCTGAACGGTTGGGGCAAGTATGGACACAACATTCAAGCTGGATTCAGCTCTAAATTTGGATTGTGATTAAATAGTTGACACAGCATAGGTTTCTGACACAGAATGAATGTGTTCTAATGAACTTAAAATTTTTGTTTTCTCTTAGAGCAATTCACTATGCTGTTGAATATTAATCCTCTCAAAAAAATGTTTGAAGAAATTTTCTTTTTTATTTATGAAATTTCAAATGAGAAAAATTGAACCCAATTTTTTTAATCACATCCCCCTTTCCCTTATTCCAAAACTAATCTCAATTAAAATTTCTAATGGAGTTTGCAACAATAACT
This sequence comes from Mytilus galloprovincialis, assembly GCF_965363235.1. Classification (NCBI taxonomy): domain Eukaryota; kingdom Metazoa; phylum Mollusca; class Bivalvia; order Mytilida; family Mytilidae; genus Mytilus; species Mytilus galloprovincialis. The sequence goes on along the minus strand of NC_134841.1, from coordinate 90,247,367 downwards.
ACTCATTTAAATACATCATAAAATATTAAGATGTAAAAAAACTGCTTGTTATCACTGAATGGTAAAGATTATTTTAATTTATCAGTTGGTAGTAAAAAGTGAATATACATTGTATATTGTATATAACAAAGATTTAAGTTGATTCTGGACAAAGAAAGATAACTCCAATTAAAAAAAAATCTTGCTATTGCACAATATTTTGCAATTAGATATTTCTTGCTTACTATTCTGGACAAAGAAAGATAACTCTAATTAAAAAAAAATTTGCTATTTCACAATATTGTGCAATTAGATATTTCTTGCCATTGCGCAATACTGTGCAATTGAAAAGACTTGCTATTGCACAATACTTAATATAATAATTTTAGATCCTGATTTGGACCCACTTGAAAACTGGGCCCATAATAAAAAATCTAAGTACATTTTTGGATTCAGCATATCAAAGAACCCCAAGATTTCAATTTTTGTTAAAATCAGACTAAGTTTAATTTTGGACCCTTTGGACTTTAGTGTAGACCAATTTGAAAACAGGACCAAAAATGAAGAATCTACATACACAGTTAGATTTGGTATATCAAAGAACCCCATTTATTCAATTTTTGATGAAATCAAACAAAGTTTAATTTTGGACCCCGATTTGGACCAACTTGAAAACTGGGCCAATAATCAAGAATCTAAGTACATTTTTAGATTCAGCGTATCAAAGAACCTAACTGATTCATTTTTTGTCAAAATCAAACTAAGTTTAATTTTGGACCCTTTGGACCTTAATGTAGACCAATTTGAAAACGGGACCAAAAGTTAAGAATCTACATACACAGTCATGACAGTTAGATTCAGCATATCAAAGAACCCCAATTATTCAATTTTGATGAAATCAAACAAAGTTTAATTTTGGACCCTTTGGGCCCCTTATTATGTTGGGACCAAAACTCCCAAAATCAATACCAACCTTCCTTTTATGGTCATAAACCTTGTGTTTAAATTTCATAGATTTCTATTTACTTAAACTAAAGTTATTGTGTGAAAACCAAGAATAATGCTTATTTGGGCCCTTTTTTGGCCCCTAATTCCTAAACTGTTGAAACCAAAACTCTCAAAATCAATCCCAACCGTTCTTTTGTGGTCATAAACCTTGTGTCAAAATTTCATAGATTTCTATTAACTTAAACTAAAGTTATAGTGCGAAAACCAAGAAAATGCTTATTTGGGCCCTTTTTGGCCCCTAATTCCTAAAATGTTGGGACCAAAACTCCCAAAATCAATACCAACCTTCCTTTTGTGGTCATAAACCTTGTGTTAAAATTTCATAGATTTCCATTCACTTTTACTAAAGTTAGAGTGCGAAAACTAAAAGTATTCGGACGACGACGACGACGCCAACGTGATAGCAATATACGACGAAAAATTTTTCAAATTTTGCGGTCGTATAAAAATATAATAGATCGACAAATAAAAACTTGAAATAGCTGTGTCAAATTAAAATTCCATTTATGTGACAAAACACCTATGTCATGTCCTGTTCTTTCTCTTTTTATCTCAAAATCTCTTAGAATATAAATCATATCTATTTTTTTATTTTGGAAGAAACATTATACTTTTCATGTATGAAATAAACAAAATGTGTCTACCTTTTTATTGAACATGATCCATTTTTCCAATAAAGATGCAACATATTCCTGTAGAGGAATGCTGAAAATATAAGCATATCAAGTCTTATTTTCAGAATTGTATCAACAGTTTTAAAAATCAAAGAACTATTTTTTGTAAATTAACTGAGAACACAAATCCAAGTATCATAATCAAGGGGACATCAATAAAGACTTTATATGCTGATGTGAAAAAAACTAATTCAGTACCTTTATTTTTAGACTTTTAATCCTTTTCATATTTTATACCTTTTTCTTATGATTCACATTTCCAAATATTAGCTATTCTTGATCATAATAGTTATTTCAATACTTTATAGGTTTGCCATAAATCCAAATGTACAATGTTACAAATAGTTTGATAAGTTCAAATAATCTTATTTCATTTTCTCAATAAAATGTTTTACAAAATGATATTTCTTGTTTGTGGGACCTAACTAAAATATTTAACAGTCATTATTGCTGACGTGAAAAACATCTTACCCAAGTCTTGCTTCCACAACAAAGTTGCAGTTGATACAAAATGAGTTCAAAATCATATACTGAATGAAACATCCAATACTGATATTTTCAAAAATCTTGTCAATTCAGCATGCGTAGTAATATTCAGGTAGTTGAAATGTATGTGTGTTAATTCTGACATTGGTAAAACCACAGATTATTTCTCTCATGACCCTCCCACACACTAATCATAACCTAATATATATATACATACCTGTTTTTCCAATGGAATGACATATTTAAAAGATGACCTAAAATCTTACTACACTGTACATGGAGTGGCTTCCCTTTATATTGAATCTGAAAAAGAAATCACTCTCATTCAGAGAAAGATGTATAGAATCTTAGTTGTCATATACAGCACATTTACACAGAAATCTTACAAGGAAAATTATGAACACAATAAAAAATAATAATAAATTATGATTCAGATTATTTTTGTTCAAAGTTCTTCTGCTGTTAAGCATTTATAATTCAAGGTAATATATTTATCATAAAAAATGTCTCAATTTATTTTGTATAACCACTGTTTCAAGCATGCCTAAATGCAATACCCAATTTCTCCCATCTCACAAATTAAAGCATAAAATATCAAGTCAACTTACACCATGATGTTATTTAATATAATATCCTAAATTTATAATGTTTTATCCTAAAATTAGGTCAAAAACCCAAACGTCTTTTTCTAAATTATTGAAATCCAACATTTTGCATTAACCATAACACCATGATGTAAATAAGATATATCCCATATAAGCAAATGAACAAAATAAACCTACTTTACTGTAGCTATATGAAATCATAATGATTGGTTCAATTGGACAATAGTCATTTAAACAAAGGGTTGAGTATGTCATCAATTTACAGGCCTCTACAATAACTTTTTTTTCAACTTGTCCAGTAGGACAAGTACATACCAAAACTTACTTGTCTGAATGGAATTGTTACTTGTCCAAAAAAATAATAAAACTTTGTACTTTTTCAGTTGATTAACTAAAGGAACAAAATGAATTAAAACAATAGAACAGAATTTGATGTTTAAATTTTTAAATAATTTTCAAAAATATGAGTACATCTGAATCTAGTCATGTCACAGGACTTAGTTTTTAATCATCTCATCAGACTATGCACATGGGGCACCATCTGATAGGCCTGTTGTTGTTCACTTATTGGATTTGTATCCTGTTTTGTTTTTTTTAAGTTGAAAAAAGTTTATTCAAATGCAATCAATAAAAAAGAAGATGAGTTATGATTTCCTATGTGACAACTATCTGAAAGAGACCAAATGACACAGAAATTAACTATAGGTCACGTTATTGCAAGTATTGTTTTTTTCTACTTATGATCAAATATGATTTTGTGAATTTTATGGTAAATAATTTCTTCATTTTTATTGAAAATATATTTTTGCTAAAAAAATTACCGGTATGGTATTTATTAGGAAAGAATAAGGTAGAAAAAGGAGGTACTGATTTGTCTTCGTCTGGAAATTTCCCTGCGTTGCCAAACTGTCTATTAAATTTGGAGCTGAATCTTGTGAGGAACTGTCTTGTAAAGTTACCTTATCTATTAAGCGCATCACTGATTCGGAACAATAAGACTGGTTTCCGAGAATAGTATACCTTTTATCTGTCAAAAAGTACCTGACAAGGAACCAGTTAAAAATGATCGATAGCAAGTAAACATGTTGAATGATCATGTTGAAGAAAACAGTTTTGCATTTGAATAAACAGAATACAGAAACATGTCAAACTAATACTTGTTTTCTTGTTTGTTGTTTATAATTTCTTTATTCATCAAAAGTTGAATTAAATTTATTTTCTGCAGAATAGATTTACTTGTCCCATCGGACAAGCTTTTACTTGTCCGACCTTTTTTTCCTCTGGTACCGGACAATCGGACAAGCGTTATTGTCGAGGCATCTGCACACACTTGATAAAACCAATGAATGAATGGAACATGTAGTTTAATCTTTAAAATGTAGCCAAACATAATTTAGAAAGTGACTAAAAACTGTTTTAAATCTAAAATTGCTTTGGAATATAAAGCTATTGTTCAAAATGTAATGCCTGATAAAAAAAATTAAAAGTGACAGTTTATGTGAAATTGGAAACTTACTGTATTTCAAATTAATCAAAATGTTGTAAACTGTTAAATTTGTATCATATATTTTCCCCCTTCAAAATGGCTTATATATATTGGGGTAAAAAAATTGAATACAATAAATAAACCAGAATATTTTACCTTGACATACATATCCTGCACCCTCTTCATGGCCACAAGTAAACTTTCCTGGAAAAACTGAGTACCTATTAAAAAATAAGCATATTTGATAGTAAAAATATTTAAAACTTGACTGCATTTATTGTGCGACAATAATTTTGAAAAGATAACTTTTTTAATTAAGATTACAAATGCTAGAGTTCCAAACCATTTCAATACTTTTGGTAATTTAATTAAACAATTTACAAATACACCATTGTCTTGTTTAAAAAATTCACAAGATTCTGACCAACATAAACACGATAAATAATACATTGTAATACAGCATGTAAAAGATGAAAATACTTCTGTGAACAGTACAGTTCAGCATAAATCGGAATGAAAAAGTAGAACCATACATGAAACTAAACATTGAAGGATAATTCTGTCAATATACTAAACATTCAAAATATAATTCAGGAAGTTCTTAAATCACTTACACAGTACAACTTGATTAAAGAGTCAGAAAAAAATGTCAAATCATTCCTTAATAAAGAAGAAGACCTCTTGAGAGGAGCATAGTATTAGGGATTTAAGGAACCAAGATGATATGTATACATACTACTTAAAACATCAAGGATTTCTAGAATAATATCATGTATGACGCCATAGTATCTGACAGCTCTATTTATTACTGTATTCATCAAGTCACCCAACTCTTCTTTGTTCAGGAACAAATAGGCATCTAGTCAAAGATAAATGACAGTTAATACCTAAAATCTCTGTTAAGGGCATACGATACAATTTTGATCCCATATTGAAATTTTGCTGACAATTTGCATATAGGCTATTTTTTGCCAGATTAAATCAAATATGTAATAAAAAATATACCTTCATGTGCTACTTTTTGAGTAAAATGAGGTCCAAATTTTATATATTTGCTCAAAATTCGGATTTGTGGACATATTTTTCCTTTCGACAGAAATACATAACTTTTTTGTTTTAAAAGATACACACAAACTGTTTTTTGTTGAATTATTTGTAAATTCTGTTTTAAATAAATGTCCTTTAAATTTGTGCAATTTGTTTTTTCAAATAACTCATATTTATCAAATGTTTACGAATGTAGAAAAAAAAAAAACGTCATTTTTTGCTGTATATCTATTAAATTTAAAAAAATTACATTATAATTTACATTTTCATGAAAATTGGCACACATAATCTTCTTATGTAATCAAACCAAATAGCATTTAAAAAAAGAAGTGTCCATAAACTCGTTTTCAAGTTAGATAAGTTTGAATGATAAAAAACAGTTGAAAAATGCATCTTTTCCCGATATGTCACAGTTTGACGTTGCGAAAATAACATTTTATGTTAGCAACGTCATTACCTCCCCTGTAACTGTATCGTATGCCCTTAAGGAACAAATTAGCATCAAATCTATGAACAAGATCAATACTGTGTCTGAACCTGTGCCCTTGGATGCCATTGACGTCATATGTATAACAAGCATAACTGACCGTAATCAGCTCTTATAAAGTTTAATGAACATCACAAGTAAGAACAAGTTTTGGCTGAAAATTTTCTACATATCCAATTTTATAATTTTTCCACTGTATGTACTATTAATTCAAATAATTGACATAAAAACTTCTCCACGTCTGTTTATAAAATTTTCATTTCAAATAAATGAAAATTAACTGTCAGGAATTGAATATCCCATTGTTATTTCGGTAATCTCAAACTATTGTAATGTATCTCTTGTCTAATTAAAAGATGAGAAAACTTAAATCAATTTCTTATATATATAAAAATAAAAAAACACAATTTAATAGTTTTTTGATAGTGTAATTTGTTTAAAATAATAGAAAATAAAGTATCTATCCACATCAGTTTCTTGTTTAAAATGTACACTCATTAAAAAGATAACTTTTACCTGTCTGGAAGAGACTGAGCAGTCGAACTCTAATCTCATCTACTGGTTCACGTTCAGAGTCAACAAATATCTGAAAACACAACAATAAAACAAGAACAAATTTATTTAAAAAAGAAAAATATATTCACAGGTGTTTGAATGTACTGATTTACTGATATGTTAACAACTAAAAAGTTGGCACTGCCGACTGATGTTAACCAAACTGCTTATTTATAGAGAGAACATTTATATTATATTTCAAAGGAAAAATAAACATGTTCTATCATTGCTACTATTATTGGTAATTTTAACCAATATAAATGTTAACCATTTGATAGTGTGATACCATGGATTACCTAATATGTGTCACACATTTACTGACAACATAATAAAATAATTCAGGCTATAAGCAGATTAATTTATATAACAAACTCTCTAGGTTGAATTTTAGTCATATTTCTGACAAAAATCGGTAATTAATTCACCTCAGAATGGCCTTTCATTTTTGACAATTGGGCCAATCTACTACTTTAGGTTTGACTTAGTAATGCAGATTTGAAAATTCTGATCACAGTGCAGTCAGTGTATAATTTTGTAACATTACAAAAACCAATACCTGATTAAGGATTTTCAATAATTCTCTTCCATGAGGGGTGTCCCTTTTTTCTTTTGGAGGCGGTGGCAATTCTTTCAAAGCTACAAATATAGTAAAAAGGAGATTAATAATAAGTATTAAATTTTAATTTTATATTTCTACAGAAGCTTTCTGAAACTCGTTAATAGTAATGGCACTAATAACTGTACACTGAAATGATCATATCAAAAATGCTAATTGATATTCAGTTACTTTAACAAGTATATCCTACATCATTCATACCTCTCTTAAACTCTCGGTGGAGAAATGATTGTGTGTGTTGAGCTGTCACGTAGCACGAATATGCACTTAACACCCTGAAAACATTTTATCAGTTGGATACATAACAACTTGAACTAAATTTTTTACCCAAATCATTGTTTTCCTGTTATCATAAAATAAAGAAGTCAATTTTTTTCTTGTTCAAGACATGAAATCTTACCTAAGTCTGCTTTATTAGTTTGGAGAAGACGTAGTTCTCTATCCCAGTCTTCTGGTGACTTTGGTGCTAATTCTGACGAGGTCCATTTGTCTCTTGGTGTTTGTGGTGTCTTAGTGGGCTTACTATGCTTACTGGTATCATCTTCAAGACCACCTTGAACAAAAACAATTAAACCATTTACAATGATTTATAAGGGACAATATGAATGTAATAACAAACTTGACTTTAGAAAAGTGCTTTTGATGCATGAAATAACTACCTGTTGTTTTTATTTTTTGACTTAAACAACTACATTTCAAAGGACAAAAGTATTAAAAAACTAGAGGCTCTCAAGAGCCTGTATCGCTCACCTGATTCTACTTGGGTTTTTGAAATCATATAAAAAAAAATAAAATTTGGCTAAAAGTAACAACACTAGGTCAGCACCTAATAAGGAAAGGAACATTCATGCACTATGTTTGATTTCATTCAATTCAGTGGTCCTTTAGAAGAAGACTTTTGTATGCATTTCCCATAGGGTCCTATGTTAAACTAAGTCCCCCGCTGGCAACAATCTTGGATAATGGATCGGCTACAAAGTAACAACACTTGGTCAGCACCTCATAAGGAACATTCATGCCATGTTTGGTTTCATTCCATTCAGTGGTTCTCTAAAAGAAGACATTTGTATATATTTCCCATAGGGTCCTATGTTAAACTAAGTCCCCCGCTGGTGGCCATCTTGGATGATGGATCGGCTACAAAGTAACAACACTTGTTCAGCATATCATAAGGAACATTCATGCCATGTTTGGTTTCATTCAATTCAGTGGTCCTTTAGAAGAAGACTTTTGTATGCATTTCCCATAGGGTCCTATGTTAAACTAAGTCCCCCGCTGGCGCAATCTTGGATAATGGATTGGCTACAAAGTAACAACACTTGGTCAGCACCTCATAAGGAACATTCATGCCATTTGGTTTCATTCCATTCAGTGGTTCTCTAAAAGAAGACATTTGTATATATTTCCCATAGGGTCCTATGTTAAACTAAGTCCCCCGCTGGCGGCCATCTTGGATGATGGATCGGCTACAAAGTAACAACACTTGGTCAGCATCTCATAAGGAACATTCATGCCTTGTTTAATTTCATTCCATCCAGTGGTTCTCTAAAAAAAGACATTTGGATATATTTCCTGTAGGGTCCTATGTTAAACTAAGTCCCCCGCTGGCTGCCATCTTGGATGATGGATCGGCTACAAAGTAACAACACTTGGTCAGCACCTTATAAGGAACATTCATGCCATGTTTGGTTTCATTCCATTTAATGGTTCTCTAAAAGAAGACATTGGTATATATTTCCCATAGGGTCCTATGTTAAACTAAGTCCCCCGCTGGTGGCCATCTTGGATGATGGATCGGCTACAAAGTAACAACACTTGGTCAGCACCTCATAAGGAACATTTATGCCATGTTTGGTTTCATTCCATTCAGTGGTTCTCTAAAAGAAGTCATTTGTATGCATTTCCCATAGGGTGTTATGTTAAACTAAGTCCCCCGACTGACGACGGACGCCAAGTGATGAGAAAAGCTCACTTGGCCCTTTGGGCCAGGTGAGCTAAATATGATGAAATTCAGTAAGGCATTAAAACAAAAACTATCAAAAACATGACTATTTTCCTTCAATGAGTTTTGGGTAATAAAATCACTAATTATCTATTCAAATTGCAACCTTTGTGTTCTGGTGTGATTGTTTTTCAGAGAAAAATGATTAATCATTACAGACAGGATATAACTTTATCCACTATAACAAAAATGTTTTTAAACATTTACAATGTTACCCTTAATATATAGTAAACAAAAAGCAACACTAAACAGTTGCTCTGACATTGTTTTAATAACAGCTATAAAACTGAATTATAAAGAATGCCTTAAAACATACCATAACCAGCTAAAATGGCTAATTTAGACTGTTCTACTGTCTCCTTCTTCACTCTTTCCTGTTCTATCTTTGATTCCTTCTGTATCTCTTTATGTTTCTTCTCTAACAATTTATCTGTTGTAGTGTGATGTGTTTTCTGCAGGCTGTCGAGATTAAACTGAGGAATCATCTGTGGAGATAAAGACTGACCAGTACTATTGGTCAAGGCAGACTCAGCTGCTGTGTTGACATTCAGCAGTAGTGAATTTGACAGAGAAGAGGTATCTACTCTAGAACTGGAAGAAGAGTTATCTTTTCTAGAACTTGTGGGAGAACTGGAATTCCTATCACTAATATTAGCCAACAAGGATGCAAATGGAGAAGAAGCATCTTGCCTCTGCATAATTTTCTCCAGTAGACATGATGATGAGTTATCTCCCCTATCAACATCTCCTGGTGAAATTTCAGAAAACGATGAGTCATTGTCTACATATGGTATAGATTCTGGTTGGTCTCCAACTTCTTGATAAGCTTCTGAACTGAAATATACGAATAAATATCTTAAATGAAATTGTCTGTAAGAAACAAAAATTTATACAAATTTCAAATTGTAATGTAATTTGCAATGTATCTTTTTGATAGGAGGGCTTGTTTAGACTTATAAGATCATAGTTCAGTTAGTATGTCAAGTTCTAAATGTAAACATAAAGTACACATATAAGGATGTTCAACTGCTTAATGGAATAGTTAGTCCGGCGGCTTTGTAAAAAATTGTGCACATCCTGTTACAAGCATGAAATTTGGCATAGACCTTCCTCAACTATTACTCTTTTATTTCAGATAGGGAGGCATTTGAAAAAAATGTCTCACTTCCGGTAAAATCCAAAATGGCGGACGTTATACTTAAATCAGCCCAATATCGAAGACTAGCGTGTAAAAATGTCCTATTATCATGCTACTATCATAATATTTGGTACAGACCTTTGTGTTTTACTACTTTTGGATAAATTAAATAGATTAGATGTCTTCAGAAACCCCACTTCCGGTTAAAATCCAATATGGCTGACATTGTACTTAAATAAGCTTATTTTTTAGGGAGGGTAATTGAAATGTGTTTTAACGTATTGCTACTATAATTACATTGTGTATGAACCTTTCTTTGGTGCTTCTGATGGAGACAATGTATAAGACATATGTCTTAAAAATCCTTACTTCCGGAAGTATCCAAAATGGCGGACAGAGAAATATCAATTTTTTATTCAAATTTTCAACTTTCTTCAAAATGTAAAGAAAATGATTTTATTTTGTGCTGGTCATTAAACTTTTGGCTTTAAGTTATCCCCAAAACCACTTATTCTAGCATGTTGTAAATGCTAAGATATAAAGTTGACACTTCCGGTAAAAATATGACGTAAATTTTAAAGATGAGTCCTCAATCTATTTCTTCGATGTAGAGTTTTGGATAGATTGATTTAAACAAAATAAAATCACTATAGTACTAAAAAATATTTAAAACTACTTCTATTTGGCCAAGAATACATGCTTATTCACAATCACCACCACATGCACACAAGGCAGTGCACGGGAGACCCGATTTTACACATTAAAAATAACCGCGGCATCCTTTCTTACATCCATAATGTACAAGCTTCTGAAAAAATGATGAGGTCTCAGAAAGAGTTTTTTTTTAAAGGGACCCTCTTTGTCCCTTCGCAATCCATTAGTGACAAGACTAGGTAGCATAAGAGTCAATCCAAAGCTCGTCTCACTAAACACCTGCATTAGTATATTACACGTTTTACATGCTTGAAAAGACTAGAACAAGTCGTGGGAATAGCCTCACTTAAAATGAGATTTCCCTTTTGTGCAAAAATTGACTTTCTTGGTTCGTTAATCATGTTAGATCTGATAAGTTTGTACAGTACAACCCCGGTGATTTAGGCTGATCAATCATCATTCTTTATGTTAAAGTCACATCTTCAAATACCATTAATGTCTCCCACGCAGTCTATTTTTCCTTTTCAAGCAAAGAGAGAACAGTATCACAAGCCGTCATAAGGTATTGGTCAGAAATAAAACTGTGTGATCACTCATTGCCTAGTGCATTTGAAAGGCCATTGATAGATATTAATCCAAAGATTTTTGCCTCCCCAAATACAATGAATAGTTCGTCTGCCCCTTTGTTACGGAATAGCGAAATACTGGTAGTTTTAAAGCTGCTAAAAGAAGCAAGGGCAACATTTAGGGGAAAGGGAATACACAGACGAACCCAGGATTAAAAAAAACCTCAAAGATGGGAAAGTTTTCTGAGAGATGACGACAGTAAGAAAGAACTTTTAAGTTTTCATTCACAGGAGCTTGCTCAATATAATTTTGAATACAAGGTAGTTGAAGCAACAAATGCTCAGGATGTTTAGTGTTATCCACCACTTGATGATGTTTCAAATTTAGCACCATGTTTACATAAAGAGACTGACACTAGAATCAAGATAGATGTGTCTGATGCAGTGAAACATAGACTTAACTGAGTCATGACTCAAACAGTCGATACTGATGTCATTGCTGTTTCGCTATTCCGTGACATAGGGCAGACAAACTTTGGTTTGCATTTAGAAGGGGAAAAGTATAAGATATATATCAATCAATGACCTTTCAAATGCACTAGGCATTAAAAGATAACACGTTCGCTGGAAAAGGAACTGCGTTGGTGACATTAAAGGAGTTTGAAGATGTGACTATAGCATTTAGAATGATGATTGACCAGCCAACATCACCATATGGATTTGATGTTTAATGTCATTGAAAACGATACGTGGTTTTGTTGGAGGATAAAAAAAAAGAAACAGATTAGGTTAACAAGGCAAGAAAATATGTGTTTTTGCAGAATTTATTAAGATGTGAGAAACAATACCACAGTCTTTGTAAATGTTGGAAATCAGCTCTCCGATTGTGAATTGCGGCCTACTGAGTATGCTGATTGGGTATTATGTCCTTACCTAAATAAAATACCTTGAAACTGAAATACGAGTGGATGAAGTCTTGGATGCGTATGGTAGTTATAGCAACAAATGGTCAGGATATTCTATCTTATCCACCACGTAATGTATTTCAAGTTCAGCACCAAGTTCACATTTAGAGGCAGACACTAAAATCATGGTGTATGTGTCTGATGCAGTGAAACACGCACTTAAACGAGTCATGATTCGAACAGTCGTTAATGATGATGTTGTCAATACTGTTTCGCTATTCCGTGACATAGGGGTAGACGTTGTGTTTGGGAGGGCAAAAGACTTTGGATTAATATCTATAAATGGCCTTTCAAATGCACTAGGCAATGAGTGATCTGAAACACTTATTGTTATCCATGTCTTTACCTGTTGTGATATGGTTCTCTCTTTGCTTGAAAGGGGGGGAAGACTATGTGGGAGACATTGATTGCATTTGAAGATGTGACTTTAACAAAAAGAATGATGATTAATCAGACTAAATCACCGGGGTTTTACTGTGAGATCGCACAAACTTAGCAGATGGGTATAACATGGTTAACGAAGTAAGAAAATAACTATTTGCGCAACAGGGACGGCTTTTCGAGGCTATTCCCTCAACTTGGTCTAGTCTTTTCCAGCATGTAAATAATGCAATATACTTAGGCAGGTGTTTAGGGAGACAAGCTTGGGATTGGCTCTTATGCTACCCACTCCAGGCGGGGACAAAGAGGATAACTTTTGAAAAACTCTTTTTGAGGCCTCATCATTTTGTCAAAAGCTTATACATTGTGGATGTAAGAAAGGATTCCGCGGTCATTTTTAATGTGGAAAATCGGGTATCCTGTGCACTGCGATGTGTGCATGTCATGGTGACTGTGAATAAACATGTATTCTTGGCCAAATAGTAATAATTTTAAATAAATTTTAGTACTACAGTGATTTTATTTTGTTTTAATCAATCTATCCAAAACTCTAAATCGAAGAAATAGATTGAGGACTCATCTTTGAAATTTACGTCATATTTTTAACCGGAAGTGTCAACTTTATATCTAAATATTTACAACATGCTAGAATAAGTGGTTTTGAGGATAACTTTAAGCCAAAAGTTTAATGACCAGCACAAAATAAAATCATTTCTTTACATATTGAAAAAAATGAAAATTTGAATAAAAAATTGATATTTCTCTGTCCGCCATTTTGGATATACCCGGAAGAAAGGGTTTTTAAGACATATGTCTTATGCATTGTATCCATCAGAAACACCAAAGAAAGGTTCATACACAATGTAATGATAGTAGCAATACGTTAAAACACATTTCAGTTACCCTCCCTAAAAAATAAGCTTATTTAAGTACAATGTCAGCCATATTGGATTTTAACCGGAAGTGGGGTTTCTGAAGACATCTAATCTATTTAATTTATCCAAAAGTAGTAAAAAACAAAGGTCTGTACCAAATATTATGATAGTAGCATGATAATAACACATTTTTACACGCTAGCCTTCGATATTGGGCTGATTTAAGTATGACGTCCGCCATTTTGGATTTTACCGGAAGTGAGACATTTTTTTCAAATGCCTCCCTATCTGAAATAAAAGAGTAATAGTTTAGGAAGGTCTATGCCAAATTTCATGCTTGTAACAGGATGTGCACAATTCGTCTGAAATATGCTTGTAGCCGCCGGACTAAGTAAACTACAAGAACAAAACCACTGTTTAAATGCATGTAATTAACTTACTGGTAAGCTCTCCATAAACTGCTGGTATATTTGTGTATAAGTAGAAAGTTTATAAAGTGTGAATTTAGCCCAATATAAGAATAAGATGTAATAATGTGGATTTAATTATTTTTGTAGGTACCATTTTTTGGTGGATTGAGGAAAACTTGCCTTTTTGTTGATATTTTATTTTGTGTTTCAAAAATGCCATATATTTATACAGCAAATTGGATGAAAATTTAATTTCGTGGTTTCCCTGTACCCATGAAATCCCCAAAATTTGGTAACCAATGAATAATAATGAATCCACAGTATTAAGTGAGCATCTTATCAATAGTTAATTCATTCTGTTTGTTCTATCAACAATGTATCATGCCATCACAGCAACTTTTACCATTTTCACATGTGTAAAATGTCATTACAGCAAGATTAACATATGACCCATATGTAAAATGCTGTCACAGCACAGTAATATTTGGAAGGCATTTGATCAGAAGATGATTGTATAATATCATCACATGTACAACTATGTTGCCATTTGACATTCAAAAATAACTTACATATTTCCTTGACTGTAAACTTGACCATTGACCATATTGTATTGTGCATTATAGTCTATATAGTTATCTGTAAAAGAGATAACACTGCTGTCAATAATCTTACCAGACTAAACTAGTCATAGTACACACTATTCTTTTAATCTTTTGTAAGCATTATGTCAACAATATATATTTTATTTTGAATGCCATTTCTTTATCACAAAGAAGCTTCTTCTGTCCATGTTTTGTTAAATTCCATGGAGGGTTTTACTTATTTATTAATGTAAAAAAAATAACCCCAGACTTCTATAAATGTTCCTTTAAAAAAATAAGAAAAAAAGTTACTTTATCAGTAAAATAAGTAAAAAATAAGAAAAACAAGAATGTGTCCATAGTACACGGATGCCCCACTCCCACTATCATTTTCTATGTTCAGTGGACCGTGAAATTGGGGTCAAAACTTAATTTGGAATTAAAATTAGAAAGATCATATCATAGGGAACATGTGTACTAAGTTTCAAGTTGATGTAACTTTAACTTCATCAAAAACTACCTTGACCAAAAACTTTAACCTGAACTTTGCACTATCACTTTCTACGTTCAGTGGACCATAAAATTAGGGTCAAAACTATTTTTTGGCATTAAAATTAGAAAGATCATATCATGGGGAACATGTGTATTAAGTTTCAAGTTGATTGGACTTCAGCTTCATCAAAAACTACCTCGACCAAAAACTTTAATCGGACGGACGAACGGAGGCACAGACGGACGGACGAACGGACGAACGGAGGCACAGACCAGAAAACATAATGCCCCTCTACTATCGTAGGTGGGGCATAAAAATGATACCTGTATGCCCTTAAACAGCAACATCATGTCATAAAGGAACAAATAATGATTTAACTTTACCATTGAAAAGAAAATTGTGCAAATCTTTGACGAATAACAAAGTCATAATTACCAGTTGCTGCTTGGGTGAATCTGGCTGCATAAAATTCTTCTGCATCTTCAAAGTATTCTGTGACTTCATCTTCTACAGGCTGTTAATAATTAATTGAACAAGTTATATAATAACACTCAGTGCATATACATTTATTAGACCTTTCAGTGATTAAAACAGGTTTGTTTGAATATTATTTAATTTTATGTTCCAAAGGCAGCTCAATTTTTTTTATAGACATACATCTAGACTTTACGTCCTCTAAAATGGCAATATTTACAAGAATGCATGGTATTTAACCGTGAAAATTGCTATGACTTATGAGAATATTCATATCAGACTAATGCATTACATCATCAGAGGACATTATACTAGAGAGGAAGACTTACTATAGTAGAGACACTAAGTTTGGTCAATTTAACATATAATCATACACATTGCAATGTAAAACAGTTATGCAAATTTTTCTCAATTGCTTGCATAGCTATGAATTCAAACAATGCAAATGAAAGATGTGGTCGAAACTGAATAATGTTCGTACAAGGCTCTTGTTGTACAGGTTCATTGACTTCCTTTACTTACAATTCCTAAATCTTCATCTACCAGAATATTTGACAGACATCTATGTTTTCCATCACTACTGTACAGTGCCACTTTAAATATACCATGCTCTGTGGTCAAAATCACAGTGTTAAAAATCTTGATGCTTGTATGTTGTTCAAAAATTCTAACAGCTCTTGGTATCCATTTCTTAGCAATCTACAATCAAAATTTTAAATCTTAAAGCAATTTATATACTTTTATTTTTAGATACAATTGATATATAAGGATATGAACAAAAAATTATTGACATAATCAGTTGAAAGACTTAATTCACAAAAAGACTTACATCAATTTATATCATTCATCAAATAAAAAGTTGATAACACATCAATCTATATCCTTCAAATAGTTAAAGATACACAAAAAATTAAAACATGAGGAAAACCATTATATCATAGGGTACATGTTTACTAAGTTTCAAGTTGTTTAGACTTCAACTTCATCAAAAACTACCTCGTCCAAAAAACTTTATCCTGAAGCGGGACTAATGGGCGAATGAACGGATGCACAGACCAGAAAATATAATGCCCATTAATCGGGCATAAAAATCATTACACAAAAATTTGTTAGAACAGGAAGCAAAGTTTAACATATAATGCCACCTGTGGAACAAAATCTGCAGAAATTTACTGGTCCAATTTCATACAGAAACCAAGTCAAAGCTATATGAATTCCTCTAATAATACTAACTGGTCTTATTCCTGCCAGGCAACATCTCAAAGCCTGTGAAGGAAAGCTCAGAAACTCCTCTAATAATTCAATACATATCCTATTGTCTTTGACATTCTCAGTCTCTCCATAATCTATGTAAAACACATCTGCACTGTTGTTTTCACTATAAAAATGAAGAAAAGAAATATCATTTCTCAGTAATTGTCTTATTTCATATGTTTATGTATCGTTGAATATAAATATTAATAGTTTTTGTTATTATGAGAATTTTGCATTGATGGCATATCTTTCATAGTTTCTGTATTATCTATCCACAAGACATGGATCGATTCAGTGCTTGATAATTGGACAACTGTGTATTAATTAAAGACAGGTTGCCTACTAGATGTTCTAAAGTTATTTGAAATAGAGATGGAAAGAGTTGGACTAGCTTTTTATAGATACTAACCTGTCTATTCTGGTAACTTGTCCCCTACGCCAGCAGCCATTGTTTTCCTGACAATCAACCAGTACCACTTGTTCTAACCATAGGTACGATACATTTTCTATACAGGATGATGTTTCACAATAACTGGCTATACTGTCTTCTAATACACAAAATTCTTCAAGTTGTTCAGCTGAAAAAGAAAGAAAAGTTTGCAGCATTATAAACAATTTCACTGTTTTGAATTATTTTTGTTTTTGCTTGTAAATGCGATTTAAAAAAAAGAAATCTTAAGAATTCATAGTATGTTATGGTGACATATGATTGGTTAATAGACACTGTGACTTTGAGATGGAAGAGCAGCTATTAAAGCACTGTTCCTTTGCGTTTCGTGGTTTTTTGTTGTTATCGTGCATGTACTGACTCTGCATCAATGATAGATACACCATATTCTTTATTTTTCTATTATATTTTGTTAAATTTTTAATAGTAAGGCAAAATTATTGAAGCATTGGTATTTATTAATGCATATATATTTCTATTCAAAGACTTTATATATGATGTACATGTAGATGCTATTCTTATTCAATTAATAACTGATAATCATTGAATGTCATTAGGCTTGAAACACAAAGATCTATTACAAAAAGGAATAATAAACAGTTGAAATTTAAATGTTATATTTTTTGTATTTATCAATAACATTTTCCATACCAAGATGATGTACTAACCTGTTCCAATATGCATATAAAAATAATCCAAATCTATTATATAGGTCACCTTTCCTAAGTAGATTGGTAGATCACTTATTACTGCTGCCTGAAAAAAAAAACCCAAATTAGTCTGATTATTTTTATCCGGTATAATTTTAAGTTCTGAACAGGCAATGAATGTTCACATCAACTTGCTTTCCATCACCATGCAATAAAAAATACTCTTTACAGAAAAATGTATTGAGTGTGTAGGTAAAAGTGATATTTTTGAAGTCATTATTAGGTAATGTATACTACCCTCATTTAAGAGTAGACTAAAACTAAGGAGGGTTGTATGCCTTACCTAATAATGACTTCTGGGTTGAGCTAGCAAGCAAGCTGGACAAAGATATCTTAACCTACACACTAAATGCATTTTTAGCTGTAAATGGTTAAGATTACAAATCAATCTTCTTACCGACTGTTCATTATTATCAATGTTGGATTCTTGTTGTAAGTCTGGTTCCTGATCTTTATGTATCTGTACCATGTTCATCCAATTTCTGTAAAATATAATTTGTTACAATTTGCCTGTAATGTCTTTCTTTATTCAAATGAATTTCACCTGATCAAGTACTATTGACAAATACCAACTATGATGCATCCTTATACTAAGTTATATGATTCAGTGTTAGGGATCTGAACTCAGGAGTAAACCTTTACAAAAGTCAATGTTCTGTTTCTAATGATTGGATGTTGATGTCTGTTCGCTTATAATTGTTTTACTTACTAATAAAATAAATAATATACAAATATAATATATCAGTGATAAAAACTGAATGCACCAAATCTAAACAATCTATAGGGACACAAGAATGTGTCCCAAGTACACGGATGCCCCATCCACACTATCATTTTCTATGTTCAGTGGACTGTGAAAATGGGGTAAAATCTCTAATTTGGCCTTAAAATTAGAAAGATCATATCATAGGGAACATATTTACTAAGTTTCAAGTTGATTGGACTTCAACTTCATTAAAAACTACCTTGACCAAAAACTTTAACCTGAAGCGGGACAGATGGACGAACGGATACATAGACCAGAAAACATAATGCCCATAAATGGGGCATAAAAAATGAAAGCAATTCCTGCTTTCTGAAATACTGACAAATTGTTGATGCTGGATGTTGAATTAAAAAGTAATTGGTACCATTGGAAAGGCATTTTGAAAATGTGATAGTAACTGACAATTGCATATTTTCTAATATCTCTTATACTTTTACCAGTGTTCTCCCCTGAAATTTTGGATAGCATCACATTTGGCGTAAAAAATAAATTGTATTTTTTTCAATGTAATTTGTCGTGTCGTGGTAATGCCCTATTTCCTTTGTTATATACGTTATTGTTTATTACAAAATGTATTATATTGTTTGTATGCTATAGGCCCTTTTTTGGTGAATAAAATATTCTATTCCACCCTATTCTTTGTATCTATATTGTTGAATTCATAACTGAGAATACAATTAAACTAAAACCATGCTAACAGTATTTTCAGTTTATGTTTTCTATATTCATTTATAGTTCCAGAATTATTTTTTTCCTCTTGGGCCAAATAAAAATATATGTGTATAGATACAATTGCACTAAATGTGTAGGAAAAAAACACTAGTTGTTATAATAAAAAAAGGAAAGAGAAAGTATCATATAGCAATAAAATTTAAATTAAAAAAACTTTCTTTATCATGTCTATCAAATATATTGGTTCATATGGTCCCAGTTGTTTCTTTTTATCAAAATGATATGTATTTTTTTCACAAAGTTATCTAATAAACAGTCTGTTAATGCTTAGTTTTCTCTTTAGGTATTGTTTTCTGTCTACTGTGCCATTTGTGGATATGTAGTTATTATAGAACGTAAAATGCGGATTTTTGTAATATCTGGTCCGATTCCGATCCGTAGTTTACACTAAAATATTAAATGGCCGCCGAAAGCAATGAAAAATACGAAAATAAAACAATGTTTGACAAGAGATTGGGAATAAATATGGCGTTTTTAATGCATTAAATGGATGAAACATAAACTAAAGCCAATCATGATCACTTTCTAAAGAAAGTACAAAACTTATATAATTTAAAATCAAAATTTTCACTCTCGATTAACAACTAGTAATAGGAAGAGAAAGAAAGTAATACTAATATTTTGAAAGTCATAAAAAGATAAGACTCAATCTCTGTTTAAAAGAGAAAAAAATGTTTGTTTCTTTGAATTTTCATTTTGCAAACATATAATTTGATTTATTTTATGATTTTCTGATTACATTTTCTCCTTGTCCACTGCATACCACGTGGTAATAATCATGTCACAAGTGACAGCTTGGGGTATTAGTATCCAACCAGTTATCACCCAAAGGGCAATTAACACCTATGTAATCACTTTAGATTGCCTCTATTGTCCGACTTGAAGGGATTACAATTAACGGTGATATATTTTTTTATGATCATAAGCGGTAATTAGATGAAAGTTCACAATTTAGGACATGGCTTTGCCAAGAAACGAGAAAAGTAACATCCTAAAAATAATTATAGCGTCGCGGAAATTATTATAGCGTCGCGGATATTATTATAGCGTCACGGTAAAAAAATATAGCGTCGCGGTACCGCGACCCTAAAACGGCCTGGGGAGAACACTGCTTTTACTGTGCAAATCAAACATACCCTCCTTATATATTAGACTTGGAATTACCTTCCCTCGGTTCAATGTATGTTTTTATGAAGAAAAAAATATCTGTGCATATAACCTTTGCCATTAGAGAAAAAATAATACCTGCTATTATCATTGTAATCTGCCCAGTCACTCTCATGTTTGTATTCAATGGAGGATGTTATTTTACACTCTGGAACAGCTACATGTATAAATAAAACAAAATGGAAGAAAAGTTATTACAAAACTGTAATGTTTAAACGTTGAATGCACAACAGAATATCACTTTTTCATACAAGTGACTATATTATTTATTACAAACTTTTGTAATGACAGAACTGATACTAATATCTAGAGACCTTGAACATTGTAAGCTGTAGCCTCTAGTGTCTTTTTGAAATGACTTCAGGATCCCAAATGGATAATGGACAAATAATGGAAAGTACAGTAAAGAAAACATTTTCAAAGTTTTTATATTATTTTTTTTGGTTTTTGATGTATGAATTACCTATTGAACTTTTTTCATGCCATATTTCGATAAATGAATTAAAGATATAAAAAATAAAATTTTAAAATCTCACAAGTTCTATCATATGACATCTTCTTTGTATGATGTTCTAGTGTGAGTGGTGATACTCCACCTCCTGGACCATTATGGACAGATCCAATCCATTTCTGTGGATCCCATAAACCTTGTGAACTAAAATAATACATTAATATGTAGTACATTGTGTTATATCTGTTACTTTAAATGTCTTTGTGATAGCTGATTTTGGAACTTTATTACATACTATATATTTTTTTTCTCTATTCCATTTAGGTTTCAAGGATTTTTTATTCACACATTTATTCAATTACTGACTTATTTTTCATTAACAATTTATGTTTATTACACAAGCATTATATTGACAGTTCACCAAAACTTCGTCACAAGTATAAAAAGTTATCATCTTTAATAAATTCTGAACTCCTGGAACACTTATTTAAATATCTGATAACATACTTATCATATTCTGTAGACAGATAGGCTGGTCTATTCATTGAAACTTTATGGTTACTTAAATCATATAGCTGGTCCTGAAAATATAACATATTTCCTGCTTAGTATTATATTGATAAATCAATTCTGGCTCAACATGAAAACACAATTTCCAGAAAAAATTATAAAACAAAACAAGCCTTTTCTTTATCAAACTAACAAGGCAGAAAATAAATTCTCGTTTGAAAAGCAGATCATAACATAAAGTTTTTGTTTATTATTATGTTTTTTAATTTAGTTATTTTTTAATTGAAAAAAAATAAGATTTTCTGAAAAACAACAGAAAACTAATCTAGAAATTTTATAAATCTAAATGTATATATGTATACTCAACATACTCAAGGAAGATTTCTACCATCCCCTATATGTATATTTATGCTCAAGGAAATTTTAAACCGTCACCTTCATGTTCATGTAAATATATGCTCAAGGAAGATTTCTAACATTACTATATACATATATATGCTCAAGGAAGATTTTCAACCATCACAAACATATGTATGATCCTCGAAGATTTTAAACCCTCACCTACATATGTATCATATGTTCAAGGAAGATTTTAAACCCTCACCTACATATGTATGTTCAAGGAAGATTTTAAACCCTCACCTACATATATATGTTCAAGGAAGATTTTAAACCATCACCTATAGCTACATATTCATGCTCAAGGAAGATTTCTACCATCACCTACATGCATATATGTATATGCTCAAGGAAGATCTGAAATTGAAATCTCACCTGTGTATGACTTTCTGTATTTCCACTCATGTTTGAATCTCCATAACTCCAATCACTTACCCTACTATAAATATAGGTAGGTTTGTACCCAGATTCATCTGCATTAATCTTGGCCTCTGCTTTTATATTTCTGCTTCTTTCCCAAGAATTTACATCTTTTTCCATCCTGACAATATACAATGTATGTTAAAAATGAAAACAACTTTCAAAGCTGCAAATTGATTTTCATACATTGTACATTTAATTTCATAAAATGAAATTTTTCACTAGGACTTATAAATGTCATTGAAAAAAACATAAACAAATTCAAAGAGAGCTTACTTTGGTGAAAAATATACCTTCAAACAGACAAGAATGCAGCCAACTCATAATTCAAAATAACTCCTTAAGGGGTCAACTGACCATTTTGGTCATGTTGACTTATTTGTAGATCTTACTTTGCTGAACATTATTGCTGTTTACAGTTTATCTCTATATATAATAATATTCCAGATAATAACCAAAAACGACAAAATTTCCTTAAAAGTACCAATTCAGGGGCAGCAAACCAACAGTGGGTTGTTCGATTCATCTGAAAATTTTCATGGCAGGTAGATCTTTACCTGATAAACAATTTTACCCTACGGGTATGTCAGATTTGATCTAAATGCTTTGGTTTCAGAGATATAAGCCAAACTCTACATTTTACCCCTAATTTCTATTTTTAGCGTTGGCAGCCCTCTTGGTTCATGGTTGTCCAGGTCACTGGAATTTTTTTAAAACTAAATACACGAATGATGATTAAGGCCATGTTTGGTTGAATTTGTCCTAGTAGTTTCAGATGAGAAGAATTTTGTAACAGTTAACGACAACAGACAACGACTACCAAGTGATGAAAAAAGCTCACTTGGTCCTTTGGTTTAGGTGAGCTAAAAATTAAGGGCAATCCAAGGACATAAGACAAACCCTGGAATTTGAACAGATAAGAGTCATTGTGTCAAACAATAGAAAATCAACTATGAAAATCAAAAACAAATGAGAAATATAGACCCTGAAGAGAATAGGGCGACATCAGTTGCTTCAGAAGGGTATGCAGTCCATGTTTGTTGCAAGACACTCATATATGTAATGTGAAGTTTCAAAGGTGTAACAGATAGACAGATAGCGGACAAGTGATGCCTGATGGCAGGTTGCCATTTACATTTGCATTGTACAAATGTTGTATGAGCGTCTCAATATTCCGCATATGCTTTTGTAAATTAAAGTGTTTGCAATATGATTAAGAAATTGGTGAAAAAGAAGAATAAACCAAAATGTAACATTATTATTCTTAATAAGATCAGAAAATAAAGAGAATAAAAAAATATGATTATAAAAAAATAAAAATGTCAATAGAATGAATAGCATTGACTATTTTTTTTTTAATTTTTAGCATTGACTATTTTTTTTTTAATTTTGTTCATCTTTTGTTCTTTTCTTATTGGTACATTAATAAGACATCATTCCTTACATTCTAGTTCATTCAGATATAAACTGGTCCTCCACACACATTTACTGTGCATGGGCGGACTTACTGGACAACTGCACTACCATGAAAATCACAGGTGACCAAGTTGTCTGATTGATTTTCAACTCATTTCAAATAACGCTTTTAGGGAAATAAGATAATTTATACAGAACATAGAGTTTTCAGTGAACATGGTCTATAGATTAAAATAAAAATTTGATGCATTTTTTATATAATGAAGAAGAAATATACAAGCTCAAAGCCTCAGTAGGCAGAGTTACCAGACTGCATTGTAGGTGTTTCTGCTTTTACTTTGAAGTTTCACTTTTCATTTTATTAGGGATTAATAAAATGACAATTTTATTAGTGATTAATAAAATGACACAGGATCAGCTGGGTTTATGAAAACAGACACATATTTCTTTTTGGCCTTACAACTCACTCAACATTATCATGTATCAGACAAAACATACAATAATTCCATTTTTAATAAGCCAAGAAATCTTGAATTCTTTTTCTACCCAGTGCCATACAAATACATGGACTCACGGAATTAAAGGGTTAAAAGAATTGCTTTCGCCCATGACAAAGCAGGTGAAAACCAGTGTTCAAATACTTATTTATACAGACTTCGTCCTTTTTCACAAGTGCATATATGTGTCACCTGCCTCATAAATAAACTACACAAGAACACACCTGTGATATCGCCGGTCAGTGACTGAATTAAAGTATATAACTATGCATAAGCCTTATTTTAGTATTGGAATTGTCATCTGATAAAGTCATGCCAATTATAAGACGCACAGTTTTCTCTGCTTTCAAAATCTTTTTTTTTGAACTTGTCGACCTGGAACTTATCAATTATTGGTAATATTAATTATTTGGAAAACAAAAGGTCAACAGCATTGTGCTATATAAGTTATAAATGAAGTTGAATTCTCTATTCACGGTTTTACATCATGCCCGCTAACAAATAGAAAACTGTACCTATATGCCTTATCTTATGTCCAGAATTTTAGTATTCGTAATGTCATCTTAGAAAGTCTTACTTATTAAAATACTACAATAGGGAACAATTTGACAATGATTGAATTTAGTAGTGTAACCCTGTGATTATGACCCGTGTATATAGCAAAATCCGAAATACACCGTTTGTAGGTGCGCCTGAGATGTGGAACATACAGATAAGGTAATAGGTAATAGGTGAATATACTATTGGTATTGGATTCGACCCGGATCTTGTTAATTATTGGCAATATCAACACCATTGTACTATATTAGCTGTATGTAAAGTTGAATTCTTTGATTTGTCGTTTTTACCCCATGACGGCTGACAAATTGGACCTCGTTATTTTAGTATTATAGATGTATTACAATGTAATATTAGTAAAGTGTAAAGCGAAAGTAAAATGCTATAAAAGGTGACAAAGACCTATTCATATTTTCAAATTCCTGGGGTTTCCCTACTGTTGAAGTGATAAAAATCATGTAACATATGAATTGTGTCAGAGAAAAATAAACAGTTACATTTGCTGAATTGTTAGGTTGATAATAATTAACATGAAATGGTTTCTTTCACTTTCCAATAACTATACATGATAATAATATATTCTAAATCTATGAACTGAAACGCAGAAACACATAAGTTGCATAAGTCTGCTAATGAAGAGGAAAATACGAGAGAATGAAGAATTCCATCGAAAATGTACCATGGCATGTGTCAGCGTATCTGCATGTCTGATATATATGAGTCTTGGTAAGAAACAAAAACATTTGTATTTTTCAATTTCATTAGTTTTACCTGCAACCGTTACTGTATCTATAATGGAATATCTAAAATCTTAGCTGGAAATCATTGTTTGGGTTGTAAATAAACATATTGAAAAAGTCTGCCAAACTATCAAACTTCAATTTTTGATTGGGTAACTGGATCCTAGTTTTTCTAATGGCTCTTTTTCTTATTCCATATGGAAGGTTGGATAACAGTGCAAAAGTAAAATTGGCACAGTTTACGGGATAGGCTTTTCATTCCGGCTATTTTGTTATTAACCTATTTACAGTATCTTTTATGATTTTATTTGTAACGTTAGACTACATAAACTGAATCGACATGTCACGATATCAAAGATTGAAAAAAAAAAAAAAAATAAAAAAAAAAAAATCAAATTAACCAAGCATTCGTATAGTAAGACAAATGCTTGAATTAACAAAATGCTTACTACTTTTAAGATTTTTCGTTCAACGCCGAACTAATTAAGTATCGTAAAAGAAGAACTTTTACATTTAAGTATTCTGGAAGCTTGCTGTGGAATTCTTTGCCTTCAGATTTGAGAGACAGTAAAAGTATAAATGTTTTAAAGCAAACTGTCAATCTTATCTCTTAAAGATACAAGAAGAGAACTTTTTGTAGTTAAAATGCTATAATTTTTCTGTAGTAATACTTTTCATGACAGTCAGGTATTGGTGTACTATATATAATTATGTAATCTTGTACACATGTAGTGTAAAAGCATTTTATTTTGTTTTCCTTTTTGTATGTATCTAAATATATTATGTAGACGTGGAAGACCATGGGGTGGTGTGGATTAAATGTTTTGTTATCTGTTTTGCTTACTGAAAATAACTTGAGAATTCAAGTTATTGTAAGACAGACATACATGAGTTACGTTAGATGATACAGTCATGATTGAAAAACACATTGTCACTTGAATATTTATGAAATACCATGTAATCATATAACCCCTTTACATAATGTTATGAAGCCATAACCAGACAAATATCAGCGAGTCTACAAGTTGATTCAGGTTAAATCAGGCCACATTAGTTTTCTCGTTTAAATCTGTTTTACATTTGTCATTTCAGAGCCTTTCTTTGGTTTTGCTCATTGTTGAAGAACGTACGGTGGCCTATATTTGTTAATTTCTATGGCATTTTGTCTCATTTGTAGAGTTGTTCCCGATTGGCAATTATACCACATCTTCTTATTAATATACCCAGGGTAGTCAAATACTACAAATGTTAGTGGGCTTTATTTAGTGTGACTTCCATTTTCGATGAACTAGTGCACATCTTTGTTTAGAAGCCCGTTTGCAGGGTGCTGGATTTTCTCGCTGTATTGATGACCCATTGGGGGCCGTAGGCTTATTTTCTGCTCTTTTATAGTCGGGTTGTTGTCTCTTTCACACATTTCCCGTTTCTATTTTCAATTTTATTCAATAGTACATTGATAATTTCTAAGTTCAAATATTTATTCTATTGAAACTTATATAAATAACAAAGAGGGAACTCTTTAGTTTTGTTTAACTTTTAACTTCTATTCATTGTCCTGGTATTTTTGCAACGAAACAAACACGATTGATATTGAAAAAGAGCACTCCAGTAAATGTAAAATAATATAAATAAAAATCTTACCAAAACAAGAGAAGTGAGCAATGGAGGTCATTTAGTGTTACTACTTTGTACTTAAAGATTGATATGGCATTACCGATTGACCATGCCTCGGGAATAAAAATAATATTTATTATATCATACACATAAATCATACAAATAATCGGCGAAGGAATACAACAATGTAACCGGGCCATGATAGAATTACAAAATTAATGACTAAAATCATTATCAATATTATTTATATCTCACTCATAGTTCGGTATATTTTTAAGAATTATTAAGATTATAAGTGTTATCATCACAAATGATTTCATATTTACTTTTTTTTTTACCAATTTTCTAAAATTCATTCGTTTTTTTTTTTAACCGAACACGTCTCTCCTTAGTTAAAGTTTCAAGTTTCAAGTTTTTATTTCCGAAGTCAAGACCCTTAACCAGGTTATGTAAACGAATACAATTGAACATAACTGAACACAATATAACACCCATCATGGAAGCTATATTTCAACATTACTTCCATGATCCAATGAACAAGTTAACAGATTTCCAAATATGTGGAAATAACATATTATACATGTTATATATTTATACAGTAGTTTCATTCACTCGGCTAAAGAAAGGTATATGTTTTTTTTTTTAATTATATAAGAATATTAGAATATAGATAATTATTATTGGTTAGTTAAACTGTTAATTAGTATTCTTTTTAAAATAAATCATTACATACTTTAAAACTCTCGATTATTTTCTTCATTTTTTTGTTTTATGTTTTTTCCAGATGATTGTAGAAGTCTTTTGTTAATCTTAATGTTTTGATATATAATCTCATGGGCAAAGATAAAAAAAAAACCACCAAAAAGACAAACAAGTTTAAAAACACTAAACAACAAACCAAACACAACTAAAGAATAATCTACACGAAGCCCATTAAAAACTGGGAAGATTTGTGAATGCAGGTGCGTTTAAAGGATAAGTACATCGTACCAAACTAACGGTTTCGGTATTTTCGGATTTCAAATGTTTGGCTTTGAGCGTTCCTGATGAAGGTCAATCCAGAAAAGTGCTTCGGACGCAAGACATTATTGAACGTGTTGTTTTCAATGTTTTTACATATTTCCATCCAATCAAAATATTATTAAGTGCTACATGGTATTGTTGAAGAAATATTGATACAAATTAAAACAAAATTCTATGTTTTGCGAAAAATTATTATCATCAAAGCAAGTCTTTACACAAACGAAGTGATTTGTATTTGAAAATACAATTTATAGCTTTATTTATAGTATATATATATTGAATATATATAAATTTTGAAACTATCGGGATTGCGATATTGAGCTATCTTAAGGCCTGTATTAAAATATTTAAAAAAACAAAATAACAAAAACATAACGAGAATCTCAAGATTTGGGAAAATGACTAATGTGCAATAAATTCAGGGAAAAATAGATTGTCCTTCTAATAACATTTAACTTGTTTATTAACATTATTTTATTATCTTCGATTAACAGTAAAAAAATAAATCCGACAGAATATAACAAGGGGTGTACTACAAAAAATAAATCGAAGAAAAACAGACAACTTGATGACGTCACATGCTAAAAGGATAAATCACGAAAAGACAAACCACAGCAATTATAACACTACACATACAATTCAAGACTGAACACTGAATTGAACGAAAAAACAAAACCTTGGGAAGAACACTCGGTTCAAAATCTTCCATGTACGCAGTTACCAAGCATATCCTAAGATAGAACAGAAGCGCTGGAATATCGTATCAGCTTGGAACAAAACAATATGACGGACCAGCTTAAAAAAACCTAACCATTTCTTATGTTGTGAAACTAAATATTTAGCCAACACTTATTACTAAACTAGTTAGACGTGACAAGGTGACCGTTGAAACTTTTTAACATATAACTTAGGTACACCTGTTTTAAGATGGGCAACTTAGTTATGATTTTGTAATAGTCAATTTTATTTTAAAGTATTTTTAAGCATTCATGAGATGCTGCTTAAGAATAAACTCATCGCCTTACAAGCTTTAATGGGCTTTGTACATTGTTGAAGGCCGTATGGTGACACATAGTTGTCAATTTCTGTGTCATTGCATGGTCTCTTGTGAAGAGTTGTCTCACTGACAATCACATTATATCTTTTTTTCTGATATTTAAAAGTGTATTTTATTTAAATGGTTCACAAAAACGTTAAAGAGTTTTTAAAAGGCATGTACATAAACTGTATCTGTGCATGCTATCCTTTGTTTTAATTTCAATGGGATAGATGCAATCACTGTTCTTTGAGTTAAACAGTTAGAGGATACCGGTATTATCTTTTTAGTGGAAAATGAAATTAAAGGACAACATCAGAAGAGGAAAAAGATAAGTTGTACTATTGTCTTAAATTGCAAGGATAGTGAGCCATATTCTATCTTTTGTTGGAAAGAAATCCAGACTTGGCATAAGCTTTTTGGTGAAACAAAATTTGGCCAGCAGTTTGGCTGTAAAGGTCACGTAGGGATTGCACATCTGCAGTTCATTTCAATAAAGGCAGTAGTAGTATAACGGTGTTTAAATAACAAAAATCGATTGAGAATAAGCAAAAACCGATGGAAAAACATCAACTATAGGAGGAAAACACAGGAACAACAGAACCACTGAAGTGCAACAAAATCAAACGCCAACATACATAGAAACGAACTATTTGATTACAACTGCTTTATTCCTGACTTGGTACAGGAAATTTGATAAAACTAGACAGAGAGTTTAAAGGTTTTCGGGTGCCGTCATCATGATATGTCTTTAGAGACAACAAATAATATGTATGTGAACGGAAGGAAAAAGACAGTTTCATTGTTTCGTACTATATTTTGACTATTTATACACCAGGATAGAGTTTAAAATTGGTGCAAAATCTACCACCAATTCATAAGCTCTGTTTGAAAGACATAGATAGAAAGAGATCGAGATCAAAGTCGACACAAATTAAACATTGACATCAATAGAATGCAAGAACGTATCAGCTTTGAATGAATGACACACACAGAAAAGTACATAATATTTCAAGGTATGAAATTTGTGTTCGAATGGACTATTTTAACTGATGTTTTAGGTTATTTTACTCCTAGCAGTGCTTAATAACTTGTTGATAATCTAAAGACGTGTTTCTGTCTGAAAAATATATAATTGACATTGCCTGAACTGAAACAAAATAACGCTGATGCACTTACGTTGAACACGATTGTCTTACTGCTGTAATAATTCTTTTTCATCAAGATAAATTGAATACGTGTGTATGTCAGAGTGATAACCTTCTACAGGCCATGTATCGAGATATCTAATGCCATTGTTGGACAATTCTCGATCACGCATATGTGTGCAATGAAGGAATTTGAGGTTCAGGTTAAGATTGTTAATGGTCGTAATAGACATGAAATGATGTAATAAACCTCACAACAAGAATTATACTGTTCATGTTCTGTAAAGTACAAATCACAAAGGCTTATATTTCATTCTATTTTGTAATCGAACTTTTCCCCATGAAACGACGTCTATAATATATGATTCCTTACACAGATTTGGCTATACTTTTTGGAACTTTTGGATTATAGCTCTTTATCTTTTATATAAGCTTTGGATTTCAAATATATTTTGGCCACGAGCATCACTGAAGAGACATGTATTGTCGAAATGCGCATCTGGTGCAGAAAAATTGGTACCATTATTGTTATTACTACCACTGGGTCGATGCCTCTGCTGGTGGACTGTTAGTCCCCGAGGGTATCACCAGCCCAGTAGCCATTACTCCGGTACTGGTATGAAAATAGCGGATTTTTTGTTTTATTAAAATTTGCTGTTACAAAATGTTAGAAATTTTTTGAATTAAGGAATGTATCTCCCTCATGCAAAGCTCTGATTCCTTTTACGGATTTGGCTATACTTTTTGGAACTTTTGGATTATAGCTCTTCATCTTTTATATAAGCTTTGGATTTCAAATATTTTGGCCACAAGCATCACTGAAGAGACATGTTTTGTCGAAATGCGCATCTGGTGCAGAAAAATTGGTACCGTTATTGTTATTACTATAACCAGTTCGTTGCAATCATGATAACTAAATACAGGAAATTGTAAAGTTTGAAGTGTGTGTCAAAGTAATAATCTCAGTTTAAAATTTTTATTCAGGAAATATTAAAGAGATATAATTTTGAAATTGAAAAATGCCAGAGAGTTCGAAGAATGTGAATAACGAAAAATATGTTCAGTAATGAATAATTAAGTTATTAACTTGAAGGTATGGTACATAGTTCATGAATTAAGACAAAGTAATAAATATTACATTATATTACAAACTAAAACAGATCACAACTCTATTCATTTTTGTGTTTGGTAGTATACAAATGCAGGAACGCTAAGTTTACATTTCTTTTATCATTTCGAATATTGTAGAGTTAGATATGCTTACCCTTCTGGTGCACACGAGATAACTCTCTGCTGTCGATGGGGATTGTGTTGCTTAGTCTTTATTGTTTTATGTTGTGGTTTGTAATAAAAGGATTTGTCTTTTGTCTTTTAAATTCACCTTTTTTACGAGTTTTATTGTCCTTTGGGTATTTTTTGCTCAAATAATACAAATCATACACTTTCCGGCAATGTAGTATCCTTTCACGCATTGTTGTCAATACAAAGGAATTTAATGCGACTGTCATACAAGTGAGAGGTATAGCGCTATAAAACCAGGTTCAATCCACCATTTTCTACATAATAACATGTCTGTACCAAGTCGGGAATATGACAGTTGATGTGTTTGTGCTTTTGATTTTCCATTTGATTAGGGGCTACAAAAAGTCACTCTGATTAAAACTAATAATTATCTGGAACTGAAATCACCAGATCATTCTTTCCCCTAAATGTAACATACCG
Organism: Mytilus galloprovincialis; assembly: GCF_965363235.1. Taxonomy (NCBI): domain Eukaryota; kingdom Metazoa; phylum Mollusca; class Bivalvia; order Mytilida; family Mytilidae; genus Mytilus; species Mytilus galloprovincialis. The sequence goes on along the minus strand of NC_134841.1, from coordinate 90,215,274 downwards.
AATCAGACGTTATACCGGGTTTTTCATTGCATGAGCAACACGACGGGTGAAACACGTGGAGCAGGATTTACTTACCCTTTCGGTACATCTTAGATCACCCCGAATTTTGATGGAGTTTGTGTTGCTCTGGTTTTTTTTTGTCTTCTATCTTGTGTGTTGTGTTTAACCTATTAAGTCTGTTTGTTTTGTTCACACATCGCTGTCAGTATAATGGAATATTGACTGTCTCAAGTAAGAGATTTATCTATCTGTAAACTGAAGTTAAATTCCCATTTTTCTGCATAAAATAATGCATGTACCAAGTCATGACAGTTGTTATCTATTTGTTTGATGTGTTTGAGCTGTCGATTTTGTTATTTGCATAGACATATTTATTTTGTTACCATGGCGCTGTCAGTTTATTTTCGATTTAAGATATTGAATGTTCCTTTGGTATAATGTTTTACCTGTTTAATAAAAAATGTTGGTTTGCTAATTGATTGTTTACGACTCAACAGCTTTTTATTTAGGATCATCAAATAATAAATATTTAGGAATGTCCCCTTGGTATCTCTCTCCTTTCTTTGGCACAACTGTGGTAGGAATGCACCTCGATCCTTCTTATCCATATCTTATGTCGGAAACATCAACCACACATTGAAACAGTTCAGTTACCAACATAATGACAACTTACTTGGAGAGTATGAGTAAAATGTGCTCGCTACAAATCTTTTAAACGAAATATTTTAACTAAAATTTACAAATTCTTGACAATACAACACCCCAAATAGTTGTTATCTTTTACGCCATTTAATCTCTGATAGAGCGGTTCATTTGCAATCATACACCACCACCTTCTTTATATTCAGTTAAGCGGTAGTTTTTGCAATAGACATTCAGACTGTATACATAATTTTTATCCCATTTTGTTTCACGATGTTAGAAATTTCGCCAATATATAATTTTTCATTGATTTAGTTATATTTTCGACAATATCATACAAGGTATGTTGTGAAATAATGTCCTCTATTATCTTTTTAAGAGGAATTTTTTATTTACAGATGAGATGCTGGTATGCTAGATATTCTTATTACGATGTTTTGTAAATATATGTAATAATAGTTCTCACCGATATATTGCATACAGAAATAAGATAAGCCAATGAAAAAGCTGGTGATTTTATGGAATGTACTTTGAAGATGGGCCACTGATAGTGTAAACAAACGATATAAGAGATGTGTATGATTTCTAAGGAGACACATATCCACCGCAGATTAATGACCGATTATACAAATATCAATAATAGGTAATGTACGTCCTTCAAGAATGCCCTAAAACCCATAGCGTATAATGATATATCAATTATAGGTAATGTACGTCCTTCAAGAATGCCCTAAAACCCATAGCGTATAATGATATATCAATTATAGGTAATGTACGTCCTTCAAGAATGCCATAAAACCCAAGTACTAATTCAAATTATGTTTAATTTCAAAACAGGCCTAAAGGGCAGCGGAAGTCTTTTATTTCTCAAAAAGTCAGTCCGATGACGGAAACAATATGTGTACGCATTTATTTTCGTTTTCCTACCAATATAACCCAAACTGAAATACTTTAAGCAAGGATGATAAATGCTAAAACACACCCGCGAAATCGCGGGCATCCAAGGGTGGTTGAAAGTATGTAAAGTTTTGTAGGATGATTTTTTTGTAAAAAAAATAATAACTGGAGAATATTTCAGGAAAGCTGATAAAAATTTATATGTACTTGGGGACAGGACAATTGTTTTTTAACCCCTTCTCCTTTTTTTCCCAAAATTTCCATTTTTTGTTTTCTATTTATTTCAATATGAACATACGTTTAGTATGTTATGAACATGCATTACTATAAATAAAGTGTGTTTGCTTTTAACTATCAATTCTCAGTTAACTAATCAATCAACGGCGGTAATTGATATATTACATATATAGACCCTCTCTATTTAATATACTTAGTGACCCGATGAATTTTTGTAAGAGATTTTATGACTGAAGAATTTCAGAAAAGGTATCAAATGATTTAGGTACTTTGGGACATGACAATTGTTTTTCTAGCCCGGCTCCTATTTTTTTTTCCTCAGAAACTCCTATAATTACTCTTCTATTGGTTTCAATAATGTAAGCGTTTATCCGGCTGTATATTATATAGTGTATTTGCTTTTTACTATCAACTCTCAATTTCACGGTGGGTATAGTTGTCCTGCGAGAGAACGTTCTGTGTTGGTGATTTGGTCCTGTCAGGTGCTGGTGGGTCCTGATTCTGTGCTGGTGGGTTTGTTTACATTGTATCAGAACGGCAATAAAACGACAGTTTTGTTGCTTTATTTTTCTCTGATGCGTCATAAGTACCATGCAAAGTATATTACAACAATGTTATATTGCAAAAGTCGTGCAAGTTCGTTAAACGGAATTGTCCTGACGCTGTGCTGGTGATAAGAAAAACGGTCCTGGTTCTGTGCTCCTATGTCCTGGTTCTGTGCCTTTATATTTTAGTTAAAAGTGGCATATATTCAAGATCATTGATGCTGTACTGTTATTGACTAATTAACTGTTGTCTGCTTTCTTGAAATTGACATTGTTGTGAATCTGTTTACTGTTATTATGAGAGAAAAAATACCCATATTTTTTTTATTTTTTCTTTTAAATTAACTGTAATCTTATTTATTGGCCTGTTAATGGAACCCTTCTTGCCCCCTTTAAAGATAAGAAAATATGTTTACGATTTTCGGGATTACGATCATTTTGCAAGATCACCCAAAATACGTTGTAATTTATACAATACTTACATAAAGTAGATGATGTGGTATGTTTGTTGTCAATGGACTTTCCATAAGAAACCAAAGGAAGTATGTGTTAACAACCATACGTCATCGTACGACCTTCAACAATAAACCATAAAATAAAAATGTAAAAGGTTTTGCATAAAAATGGAGAGCAAAATATAGAACAAAAGACTTTCTGAGCGTTTGAATCATATGTCTTTAGCAGCTTAAAACACATTTGTTTGTGAACAATTTAGTGCTGACTATAAGAATGACAATAGTATTGCGGGTTTGTTTGTTTGGTTTTTTTTGGGGGGATGGGGGATAAGTTAGAGCGAGGTTACAGTGAAAGTTTTAAGCTTGGAATAGTTTCCCGTAAGATTTAAAAGTTGTATTTTAAAAGAAAAATGTATCTTATAGCTATTAAGAACCACTTGATGTATCTGTAAGATTTTTTCATTATAATTTTTTTGTCTGAACGGTTATCAGGTATTTTTTTTTCGAAAGTTCGATAGATCACTAAAACAAATCACTATTCAATGAAAGGGCAGACTAGAATATGTCAATTTCAAAAATTAAAATACCTCGTAGCTTCATACTACCAATTGAGTATAAAACAAGTATATAAGTTTAAAAAAGAAATTCTTAGACTAACACCTACATTTAACTTTAAAAGGTCATAACAGTTTAAAACAATACAAATCTACACACACACAAAACTGGCTTAATTTCAACTGGTTATCAACCCGAATCGCTATAAGATCATATATAAGCTCACCTGTGTCGAGGGGTCGTGTGAGGTTCATGTATTGTCTTGGCGTCCGCAATTACAAAAAGATATAATCTGAAATTACTTGACCAAATGTTACCAAATGATTTTTCAAGAGTGAATCTAGGAAAAACAATATTCATTAACAAACATGACCACTGTCTGTTAAAATGTATTCGAGTTTTTAGCTACAGCCGATTCCATTGAGTATGTAGGCAGGGGTTAAATCTTTGGTTAGCTTGCTTGTTAGCTAAACCGTGAAGTCATTGTTAGGTAAGGTACAATGTATACTACCCTCCTTTCGAAGTAGTCTGGTCCTACAGACAGAAAGATGTGTCATTTGTCGGACTAGTCTACTCTTAAAGTAGGGTAGTTTACATAACCTAACAATGTCTTTTCTGTTCTGCAAGCAAGATAACCAAGGATATTCCCTTTGTCTACACACTCATTAAAATCGGCTTTAATATTGAAAAAGTTCAACCAATTAGGGCAAAACTTACCGAGTAAACAAAAATCAAAAGGCCAATGTCTATCTAACTTGCACATTTCAGAAAATTCAGATCAGATAACGAAACTGGGTCCAGCAACATTTATAAGCAATTTAATATTTTGACCCTCACAGTTTCCATTCACCACAAATATTCTCGTTACAACGAATCATTTTAAATACAAAAATACCAGTTGCAGCCTTTTGTTTATCTATTAATATATGTACACGGATAAAGCTATGAAAGGCAGCAGGGTCACCAGAGTGAGGAGTCCATGTCATCTGAAATAAATGCTAGTAAGCATAGATCTAGAAAGCGACAGATAATCATGACATTAAAAAAACTCTCTTCTTTTCGACTTTTTTCAAACAAATTGACACATGAAATGAATTATATAGTATTGTGGAATTTTTAACTCTGTTAAATTCATTGGTTAAACCTTTTACTATGATAACAATCCTGTCAAGTATGAGCTGGGTAAAATATTTCAGAAAAGAAGATGGAAATGTGAAAGTTTCCGTGCGTCAGGTGCAAGAGCATACGAACAGCTAACATGCCTCGTCAGGGTGGAAGCTAAAAAGTCCACGAAAATTTGATTTAAAACCTTTATTCGTTCCAACAAAGTTATTGAGATTTTGTTGAGGATTTAACCATCTACGACAACAAGAATTTTTTTTTTAGAATTTACAGCTCTTCTATAAATATATGCAAAGCAAACCATTGATCAAATTGCTTGTTATGATTGTTTGGATGTTTGTAAACGACAGGTAAGTAGTCTGTTTACTATATACTAGAATTTGTTTGGACAATAAACATTAACTTCAATTCCTGTCAGTTTTTGTTTGTCCAATCAAATCCCAGTATGTATTGAAACACCGCCTACCTATTGTTTGAAAACATCCAAGCAAACATAGCAAGCAAGTCAACAGGGCCGTAACTAGCCACTTTTAATAGTGAGGCAAAGTATATTCGGCGAGCGTAGCGAGGCGATTTTTTTTTTTGACGAGGGGCTCAAGGCCCCCAGAAGCTCTGAGAAAAATAATGCAAAATCCTGAATTCTGAGCCTTTCCAGGACTTCTCCTTACATTGAAAAGCAAATAATCTTTAGCTATTTTTTCGACAATATTCTGGTCTCAAAGCAAATCCATAGATTCATTGCAATTTAAAACTTTTAGGTTAAAGGGACAACATTAAAAGACCGATATGTAGGATAAAGCAAAAATCGTAATTCTCATAATCACTAATACCAGATCTGTCTGTCTGTTCGTCTTGTTACTGTGCTAACTTTGGTGATTTTTTTTTATGACTAGATTAAAATATAGTGACAGTACAGTATAATACTTTAAGCACTAGTACTGCTTAAGTCGACACTAGGGACCATCTTGACCATGTTTAACGGTATTAATGATTCTTTTATTATTGAAGACCCTCCAGCAACTATCAAGATGAAGAACAGGAATAAAAACTTTGGCCATTGATTATTTGTATTTTTTCTATGCATTGACTTTGTGTGTGATTAGGTCCGGTGCACGTTTTACTCCATATTCCTTTACTTTCTGTTAAAGGGTCTGAACACGACTTTATGCAAGTTTAACCCTTCAATGTAAAAGGTCATATGGCAATACATTGTTGTTTTTTTTTCAAATGATTTGATACCGGGAAATTGATGGTCTTACTTTAATCTAAACCATGTCAGCTATCTAGTTTTATCCACAGGCGCTTGGGTATATGATACAGATATTTTTTTTATTTTTGTTGTTGATTAAAATATTCAATTTCTATGTTTATACATATATCTATCACTTCTGTGCATGTCTCGCCTAGTTTCGAGTGATTTAAACGATTCAGAGAAAATAACCAATTTTACAATCAATACTAAGAAACATCAGTGAAACGACCATTTTTTTCTGTGTCCAGTAGCATCGCATATTCTTAAAATATTTTCTCGCACAATGTCTGGACATCGGTGGACATGCAACATTGCACACGTTTACAAATGAAAATCAACATTCAGACTATAGTCATAAAGTAGGACATTAAATGAACAAAAGACAAACCCGGGACACAAAAGTACAAACAATAGACCATCAACTCTGAAAACCAAAAGTAAAATAGAAACATGGATCACAAAAAACATGCAGGGGCGACATCAGCTATTGAAGAGAACTTGCTTCTTGCAAGAGACACTCCGTGAAAACAATTTGATATGAAGACAATCTTTTGTTTCAGTTTTTTTGTTTGTTTGTTTTTTTGAAATTTCCATCATGAGGCATTTGCCTCATTAGCCTCAATGTAGTTACGGCCCTGGTCAATCAAAGTTTTTTTTTTTGCATGCTTTTATAGAAGAGCTGTACTATATAATACAAAGAAGCGTTTAAGTCTTTCACCAAAAAATACTATCAATTTCTTTTTGTCCTATGTAAACTTCCGTACCATTTCCTTCCATTCATGATCATTAAATTGAACTGTAAAATATTTCTTGGTACCTTCTTAATTCCTTTATAAGTCTGATGTAAACATAATAATGACAACAACTGTTGTGAGCACAAGATTCACTGCACACTTTTAAAGTTCTGCTTCATCAAACATTAAAATGTGAATTTAAGTTTTTAGACTTTTTTAATCGACACGATTGGGATTTTTGTATATGAGAACACGGTTTATCTATTAGCTGAAAATGCGGCTTTGAACTAGCTTTCAGTACCTGCGAGCATTCGTTGTTCAATAATGTGTGTCTTTGTGTTATTATTTTATGTGATAAATTGTTGTGTTGGTACACCACTGTAACAATGAAGGAGGAAATGATGAGGGTTGATTGGGTGGAAGTGGGGAGGGGTATGCGGAGCGCTAACAAACATGTCTATGCGGCATGGGCTTTGATCATTGTTGAAGCATCAATGTAAGGGGCATTTAATATCTTGATAAAACTATTCTTATTTTAGATACTATATCTTGTTATCTGATATTGGACGAAAGATGTTGCCCTTTTATGTAATTATGTAATACAAGTTACGATCATTTGAAAACACATATTAAACAGCCAAATGGATGCACAAGAGCTAAAATAGGAGTCATAGATCCTATTGACAACAATTATCTGCCCAATTTTATTAATTTTTTAACATTTGTTTCAAATATGACCAACTTCTTATCCAAAATCACCAGCACCGTATCAGGACCCACCAGCACAATGACAGGATCCACCAGCACAGCATCAGGACATGAATAAATTGAGAAAATGCTAAATTTTAATAAATTGCAATGTTTTTTCACAAAATAGTTTTGTCGTGTGGATTGCGGTATAGAAAGCGGACTCTATGAGCATTTTTGTTTTATTTTTTCAGTTCTTGATTTTCTGAAAATGAGCATTTTTGTGTTACGCTTACTGAAACAGTTTAGAGGGTCAACTTTTTAATAGTTTACATATGAACCCATAAGAAACAAAATTGAAAAATCTCAACTGTTTTCTTCAATTTTGTATGAGTGAAAACGTCAAAAATCATCATTTTCGTCTTTGTTTACATTTTTTCATTGATCACCAGCACCCGTCAGGACCGAATCACCAGCACAGAACGTTCTCTCCCAGGACAACCATACCCACCGTGAATTTACTAATCGATCCACGGCGGTCATTGGTATATTATATAGAACCTCTCTATTTAATAAACTCAGTGACCGACGTGGATAGTTAACTTGAAAGTGATAGCAGATAGCAAATACACGTTATTCATAGTCTTTGGTATGTACAAATTACACTGAGAACGCAAACCGGATGTCTAGTCTGACTTAAAATTTTATCCAATGACGGAAAAATATCCGGACGCAGTTTTTTCGTTTTTCTCCCAAAATAACCCAAAATGAATAGTCAAAAGAATGGATGACAAATGCGACAATATATGGTACATATAGGACACAGAGGCATGATGATTAATTTATTGTGGAAGGAAGAGAAGCGACACACAAAATGAGGTCTTCTCGTTTAATAGTATAGATTTTAACTTTGCATAGTTTGCGCTATTTTACTTTTGCATCATGCTATGAAAGGATTAAGCGTTTAAAACATGTTGACATGTACGCGTCTGGCGTACTAAATTATAATCCTGGTACCTTAGATAACTTTTGACACCGCCGCGTTTGTTTGTTTGTTATTTGTTTGTATTTGTACCGAAAATAGAACCTAGGGCACAGGAGTTGTCATTGGTTGCTATCTTCCTTGAGTCATTTTTGTTCCTTCTTCGAAGCCATGAAAGGATCATTATCTTTTGATAGGGTCGGAGTTTGAAGGTTACCTGCCATCGTGTGCGCGATTCTACAATAAAATCCCGCAAAACTTAATATTTTATGTAGATCGGATATTTTCTCAGCATGTCTTCCGGGCATGTTGCAAATATACCTTTTTTTATTTAAAGATATGTGACCAAGTATCATTCAATATACACCAAAACTATCTAAAACATGAAATTCTAAAGATAAAGCTGTCAAAATATGAGCATGAATAAGTGTACGTAAATTATTATTATTTTTTTTAATAGATCTAAGGCAGGTTATCATACTGAACATTTTTTTTTTATTTTCACCATATTAATGACAATAGCAATAATCCTCGTATGCAATCGTGTTCAGTTCTAGACTACTTGACGTTTTAGAATTTGATCACTCTAAACCACACTGTCTCATTTCTAATTGTTAAACAAAAAACTGCTAAACATGTAAAATTTTAATAACAAATGCTTAATTTACTATCAATTTAACTAACCAATCTTACTTTACCAGAAGCTACGATAATCAGAACTGTAAATCAACAAATCTCGTGTACGGATTATTTACAACATTTGTCGATTGGTATATGTCAGTGAAACAAAAGAAAGGCGCAATAAATTTATTTGCCACCAAGACATCAACAACAATACAATAAGTAAAATTTCGAACTCCGAGCTAAACTGCAAACGTAAAATCCGCAAGTGAATGGCAAATCATAAGCTCAAACACAGCAAACGAATAGATAACAACTGTCATATTCCTGACTTGGTACCTGCATTATTTATGTATAACATGGTGGATTAAACTTGTAGTAAATATTGCTATCAAGTCTTATCATTAATATATCATATGCAAGTTTGAATAATCAAAACATACATCACAGGACTGACAATTCTCATCTTGCGACACTTCTTATAAGAAAAAATGGATACTACAGGATTTGGGAATTTGGAACTGCGACGCAATATGGTTGCAATGGAAAAAATGTTTGTATAGATATTATATCTAGTCTTTCCTGTAGCTATTTGCTTGTGATGAATATTTTCAACTCTACTCCTCGACGTGAACGCATTTAAAATGTCACAATACATCACCTACTCTTCGTGATGTCTGATGTCTCTTTTAATGGAATTTTGAATTTAAACAATAGACGACATTCGCACGCAGTTTTTTCGATAAAGATCCCGAGTCCATAAACTTTAGCATGAATCAGTTCACTCGAAAAAAAAACCTCCCTACTTTAAAGATAAGTCTATATCTATCATTTCTTATACCTATACTAAACAAATTGCAACTTAAGTTTTATAAACCAAGCACGTGTTGCAGAATCCCAATATTGACAACTTCAAGTCTATATTATAATCCTGGTACCTTTAATAACTATACCACGTTTATAACAAAAACTCCCATAAATAACAGGTTTTGTAAAACTTTAATAAAAATTCAATTGAAGATGAATTACATTTTCTATCAAACTGTCCAATATTTTCTCATTTTAGCAAGGAGTTAGTGTACATCTGTTTAAATAAAAAAACAAAACATTTCTAATTCTACAAATATTAATTCTGAATTATGTTATTGTTAAGTAATGAAGTCACTGATGTATGCAAAAGTATAGCTGAGTACCTAAAACTGTTTGCAAAAGTAAAAATCATTTGAAATACTTAGGATTTTCTTATCCCAGGCATAGATTACCTAAGCCGTTTTTAGCACAACTTTTTGAAATTGTGGGTCCTCAATGCTCTTCATCTTTATACTTGTTTGGCTTTTTAACTTTTTTTTTATCTGAGTGTCACTCTTATGTAAACAGAACGCGCGTCTGGTGTATCAAATCATAAGCCTGGTACCTTTGATAACTGTTAACTTTTTTAAAAAGTTTTTTAATTTCTATATAAACACTAAATATAAAACTACTTATTCTATTGCAGAATGAATTAGATGTGGATACTAAAAGGATTTCTTGACTATATATACAAAGAACATAAATAAATGACGCCTGGTGCACGCCGGTCTATACGCCAATGTGTGACGCGGTCATTAGTATTTAAACAGTTGACTTAATACAAGTAGTCTACATTCCCAACTAAATGACAAATTGAAACAGTAAGTGCTGCTTTGTTTCATAAACATAAATGAACAACGTAGATACTTAAAAGTTTAGGGAGGGATAACACCTTCTCTGTAAAATCATTCTGATAAAAAAAATTCTGAAACTGACATTATCAACATACTTATTACGTTTGGAGGACTTTTTTCACCAAACAAATGGCCTTCCGATGGGAGCTTACTTTGTTCCAATTTTTCGCCAATTTGTTTCTTTGTTCATATGAGGATGACTTTATACAAGACCTTCGTAGGAAAAATGAAAAAAAGATAGCATTATCTTTTAATTCACTGTTACGCTATACTAATGATTTCCTTTCACTAAATATATCATGATTTGTTGACTTTTGATTGCATCGATCTCAACGAAATAAAGGATAAAACATATACAGTTAAATCTAAGTCATAGATATAGGAAGATGTGGCGTGAGTGCCAATGAGACAACTCACCATCCAAATAACAAGTTATAAAAGTAAACCATTATAGGTCAATGTACGGCCTTCAACACGGAACCTTGGCTCATACCGAACAAAAAGCTTTAAAAGGCCCCAAAATTACTAGTGTAATGTCTTGAAATCTTAAAAATGACAATGAGGTTTTACGTAAAAGAAATGATTTCAGCTTCCCATTAGGAACATTTCATTTCTATGTAACAACATACCATATTGTCTTCATATGAAGTATATGTCTGTCATGTTGAAACAATATTCCACGTTTTGCATTTTCTACCATAATTTCCTTGATAGATGTTTGATACTCACATGGAAACTGTTAAACATAGTTTCTAGTGGTGAAGTTGAAATTGATTACACTTGAGAAAATGCCAGTTCCAAGTCAGTTATATGACAGTTGTTATCCATTCGTTTGATGTGTGTAACCTTTGATTTTGATATTTGATTAGGCACTCTCCGTTTTGAATTTTCCTAAGAGTTCAGTATTTTTGTGGTTTTACTTTTTACCCCTTCGAACATGTTACAGACGATATCACGAGTTATGGTTTTAAAATATCTGTTTCACAGTTGACGACGTATGTGTTCAAACTTCGTTCTTTATTTGGCCTTTTCAATTTTTTGATACGAACGTCATTTACAAGTCTTTGAACAAGAGACGAGCGTATGTCGTAAGGCGTAAAATTTCTAAATCTTGGATATCTATGGTGAGTTTATTTTCAATCTTCGAAGCCATGGCGTCGACAGATTATTTCTGAATGTCCCTTTGCTATCTTTCGCCTCTTTTTGTACACATTGTTGTACTTTCTGATAAGAGGACGGTTACTGGTATACATTTTATTCAGAACAATGTTTTGAAATGCAAAGCATTTATTGAACACATATGTTTTTTTTACTGTAGAAATGAAGCAAATTTGCAAAATAATGCGGACAATATAAGACAAATTTTAATTGTTTTACGAAGAGGATTTTATTGTCGAAATGCACAGCTGAATTCGTACCTTTTAATGTAATTATGAATAAGATTTTCTGTTGGGTTGACTTAGGGTATAAAACCATATACAGAAAAAGACTTTGGAGGTTTGATACATTTTTTTAATGGTTCTTTTTACGCACATGTATTTGTATAAATGTAGTGCAATGTTTACATTTTTGTGTTTGTCATTTCGCTTTTAGCTTTGGACTATGTTATGCTATCAATGTTTGACTCCTAGTGGTGTTTTCGAAATCATTACAAAATTTTGTCATATAGAACATTGATTCTTTTCCAGTGTTGCGATTTTCTCTGAGATAATTTGTATGTCTTTCAGCTACAATTTTCTACGTCAAAAAGTAAAAGATAACAATCGAAACACATTTCAGCTGATTTCATCGCAGACATTAAATTAACACATTGTTTACAGGTCTAAATACAGTAGTACTTAACGGAAATATTTATTTATGTTATAAAAATTTTACTGGACACTCATTTAGTTGTTTATTATATAAGTATACGTAGTCCTATAAACCAGTAACCTTTAGGTAATTTTGACTTACTGTCTGCCTTAGAAACGCAGCAGACTGTCTGTATAAATGATCCAATATCATTAATGAATTAATGAAAAAAATGTCATGTGGCCGATTTTGTGTATTTATAGACCATAAGTCTGCAAAATGGAATGATTAATACATTATTTCAGGTTTCTAGTATTCTATTTGCAAAAGAATTTAAGATATATCATAAATAATTTGTGCTATGTAAGATAGGCATAGAAAATTGTTATTTAATAAAGAAAAACTTGAAGTTAATGAAACTATATACTAGTATACAAAGTGAATACATACTAAATACCGCAAACTTGCTCGATCATGAAGATACAAGTAGTTTATTCATTATTTATTTGTTTCTTGGTTGATATTCCGTATAATTTATTAAAAATGTGAATTCTTTCATTTTAAATGCTCTATTAACTTGATGAAAATACTCGATGCAAACTTTTTGATATTTTATAATTATAGCTTCTATACTGTAGTTCTCCAATTTTTCAATTGCAATCATAACAAAGAATAAAGTACGATTAGGGACCATATTGGTCACAAAATCCAATAGATATATATTAATGTTAAAGCTATCTCATATGTTTAGAATTTAATGTTGACTATTTATTCTTAAATAAAACAATGCGGATAAACCATTTGAATGAGTCATACAGCCATTAGATGACCGGAAATTCAGTAGAATGGCGAAATTATGCACACTCGTTACTACTCAACTTGTGCATGATTAGATGACATAGTAGAAAATGTTTTATAAAAGGCAAAATCAACCTCAAAATGTACCTTGTCCTTTTTTAAAAGATATCAAACTATTGATTTCCTCACATGCCTTTTAATTTTGATAAATTGAACCACTGACTTCATCTTTCGAGTCCTATTTTGACATAAAATTGATCGCCAAAAACAATCAAGAAAATGACGACGGGAAATTATAGTAGGAAGGACTTCGTTTAGATATCGTTTCTTGCGTGTGTTTGTGCTGTTTTTCTGTCACCTAGCATTGCAATGTTTTTTTTTGTTGCTTTTTTATATTTTAACATTGCCATAATAAGCGGGAGGTTTTGTTAGCCATAAAACCAGGTTAAACCCAACACTTTTCTTAAAATGTTCTGTACCAAGTCAGGAATATGGCAGGTGTTATCAAATAGTTCGTTTCTGTGTATTTTGTTGCACTTCACTGTTTCTGTTGTTCCTTTGTTTTCCTTTTATAATTGATTTGTTTCCCCCTCGGTTTTAGTTTGTCATCCGGATTTGATTTCTCTCAATCGATTTATGAACAGCGGTATAGTACTGTTGCCTTTTAAAGTAACTATTTGTTTTGATTTTGTTATAGTGATTTGAGGATGATAAATATAATGTTCGCGATGAAAGTCTATGAAGAAAAGTGCTTTAAGCGCAATAAATTAATAGACTTTCCCCATTGAATGCCACTGGGTCAATACCACTGCTTAACTCTTTATGGTATCTTAAGCTCAGTGTTTTTTTTCTGACAAAATTAGCTTTTTTTTTCTATAAACTAAACATTGATAGATTATAAAATTATTAAGTTACTAAGATTCAAATGAAGCATTAGGGAAAGCAGACTTGATAAGACTTTGTATGTCTCAGTTTCATTGTAGTCATATATCTTCATATATCCTTTGGTGTAATACATCCTTGGCTTTCAAATGTTTGAACGTTCCTGATGGGGTAAACAATAAAACGTTTGAAAAAAGAAATTCTACATTCAATATATACTAGTCAACAAAAGAAACGATACACGACTTTTTTCAAATTTTAAGATGAAGTTTTTCGTTAAATAGGACCAATATTGAAGATTAAAAAAAATTTCGCTTTCATGACGTCATTTGGCGAAATTTTTTTTTTACAAAATTTACATAAAACGACAATTTAAAAAAAAGAAGTTCCAACTAATGATGCCAACCTCTCATTTAAAGGTTAAGACAATGTTTGCCATCAATTTTTTTAAAAATTAAAAAAAAAATCGTACAGTTTCTTTGTTTATTTGTAAAGCAAAGTTCGGCCCCACAAGAAATTGTTAAAATGTATACATTATCTCTTGATTTATCATAGACAGTAAGTGTAAAGTGAATTTAAAAAAACGCTAACAATCTTTAAAATCACCCGAAAGGTTCTAAATTTGCAGTGTGCTGTTTTCATATCTAAAGGATTGATTTGAGACGGAAATATTTTTTTCTTTTTTTTGCAGTTTTTTTACCAAATATTAAAAACTATTAAAAAAAAAAAAAAAAATCAACCCATTATTTACAATATGAACATTATTTGATTAGCATATTGAATATTTTTAAACAAATTTGAAAATTCATTTAGTACTTAGAAAGTTGTTTGTCAATTTTTTATAAAACTTTCGGCAAAAATAATTTGCAACCTATGATGGTTTACACGGAATTTTGTTACTTCCCGACAGGTTTTAATTTTCATTAGCATATGTGCATGCATTGCAAATGAAAGCTTTTTAAAATAGTGTATCTTATTTTGTTTTATATTTAATACTTTTTGATAAATTTTATTTCAAAGTCGTGTATCGTTTCTTTTGTTGACTAGTATATTTAAATATCATAATTATGTTGTTCAATAATTCCATGTGGTATGTCTTTTTTGTACATTCATATATTTTCTTGATATCTACTCATCATAGATAGCAGGCTTAAAATTGTGTACGCCGGACGAGCATTTCACTTATAAAAGACCCATCAGTTAGGCACAAATTATAAAAGTTAAAAGACTAAATAAAGCAGGAGGTTGGAGAGCATTGAGGACACACTTTTCTGCAAACTGCTGTTTCCTTAATTTATCTCAGTAAAGTATTGAATCTGCACTCAGGAACTGCTTGTTTGATATTTAGCTCTGTGCATGCTTAACATTCATTGACTGCAATAAAAAAAAAAATATGATATAATTTCCGTACAACACGTGTTTCTTGATAACAATATCACCATTATCATTACATAGTTGTGTAACCTCGTTATCTACCAGACTATTCATAATCATAAACTATCTTTCATTTGCCGTTAATCATTTTGTTCGGTGCGGAAAGCTACCAGTATTGCCATTTAAAGTATTAATTTAGAAACTGATTACTGCCCTTTTATTACATTAGCAGACAAATTACAAATGCTGTCAATTTGACATTCATGTTGTCGTAGAAAACAATGATAACTTTACAAATCAAGAACAAAGTATGATAGTAATGAGACAGTATAATGATCTATATTAGATCATTCACATTGTTCAATTTCTGAGCGAATTAAGTGCCCTTATTGATATACACTAATATGGTTCTAGACGCTTTAGGACATCAACAGATATCTAATTAAAATTTGGTTGCAATGGCCTGAAATTGATAGTTTTTGCTCAGCTGATTCATTTTGTCAGTGCAAATTATTATAGTCGGTTGATTTCAAATCAAAAGATTATCCTGGTGATATTAAAGACTTTTTTTTGCATTTCCTTTGTAACTTTAGAGAAAGATATTAATTTAGGAATAATCAACTCTAATTTGACATACTACTTGTTTGTTGGAAGTTAGACAAGTGTTAAGTTGAATAAAGTGACTTATTTCACAAGAAATACTTAATACAGCAACCCCTCTATGCAATCAAAACAATATGGTGAGCTTTTTTTCTTTTGTTGATTTCTCTTATTTTTTGTTTGCTTTCACATAAATGGTTAAATTGCACTTATAAACGTTGTAACAGTTGTCGTGATTACAGATAATACGAACTGGCATGGTTTAATTGTGCCTTTATTAAAGTGAAATTATAATAGCCAAAAATAAAATCCTGAATATATATATACATAAAATGTATTTTTGTTGTAGGAAAGAAATACCCATGCTGTTTGAATATTTTCTTGGATGAGAGTTATATAGTTACAACTTGCAATGGCTTTAGAGAAAATATTTTCTGTAATTGTACATAACTAGCTGTTAGTTAATGGCTCTCTAATCTTTGAAAAGAAAATAGGTTTATTAAAAAACAAACGCAGTGTTTTTTTCGAATGGATGTAGATTCAACACCTAATTATTCGATTAATAAAAACGTTTTAACTAACATAGAGTGTGAGGTGTTTAATCACACATCCTACCTTCTGCTTTGACCAACTTTATCAACAAAAAAATAAAGTTTATACATTAAGTTCATCCGAACGGTAAATATAGTAAAATATGTTAGAAATTATACATGTAATGGGTCCAGTGCTATTAAACCGAAATGAAACTGTACAAACTACCTTCACCGGGAACGCACAAGGCAAAACATTGGAAAGAAAAGAGATTAACTAGTAAACTCTGATCAAGAACAACAACTTTTGATTTACGACTTTTTCAAATGAATGTTTTATAAAATTTTAAACACAAAATTACAAATGAAATTGTTTCAGAGGTACTGGAACAATATTTGATTTGTTCTGAACTATATTTTTGCAGGTAGGATATATATTTCTGACGCTTAAAATTAGTACTGTTGCATAGCCATAGAAACTAAATTACTTAGCCACCAAACCTTGTTTATATATGCAGAGAGTCAAAGTTGTATAAAGTACATGCTTGCAATAAATAACTGTTTAAATCGTGAAATGTTACGATTTACAGCCAGCATTTTCTAATTGAATAGACAGTGGAAAGTGCTTTCTTTCTATCGTAATCATAAACATTTCAAAAACTCATTTAACGATTCCTTCTCCGTTCTACTTAAGTTCTAATGAAACTTTACTTTGTGTAGATAACTAGAAATATACAGCTGCATTGGTATTATCTAAATGTATTAGTCTACAACATCAAATCTGGGCCAATTTAACGTGAATATCCTTTTTAAATATAGAAATAAGAAGATATGGTATGATTGCAAATGAGACAACTACTAGTTTATTTCACCGTACGACCTTCAACAATAATCAAAGTCTATACCACATAGTCCTTTTTTGATTAATTATTATACTTTTAAACACACAGATGCTCATAACAAACAATCTTTGGGAACAATGTAAACATCAGAAAATAGGAACTGTTGGTCAGACAGACAACTCAGAAAATCAAGGTTTTAATACTATGATTTCTGATTAGTTTTTAATGTCAGTAATCAAGATGCAGCAACTAAAATTTCAGTCAATATTTCAGAGAAGTAATTGGTAACTTTACAGTTAAAGCATCAAGGTATTTGGTGTCGTTTATTGTTGCTCAGTATTAAGTTTTCTATGTTGTTATTTGTGTACTATTGTTTGTGGTCTGGTCGTTTTCTTCTTTTACCAAGGCACTGATAGATTTTAAAACTATTATGTTTGATTATTCCATTTGTAACCCTATTGCCGTGTTATTATTGTTAGCAATGAACATTTGTATAAACCTTTTTGAATAAACATTGTAGAGGTTATTCCAGGACTCATTACCATTTTTTATATTTTAGTCATTGATTTCTTACGTAAAATTTAAAGAGTAAATTACCACCAGAATATGCATCATTAATTATATTTGTGTGTTATTATAAAAGTAGTTCTTACTTTGTAAATTTTGTCCCTACAGTTATTAATAAGAAAAATCATGGAACCTTTTTTATTTTTTTTGTCAGAATAATTTCTGACTATGACAGAAATATAACCTTTCAACTATAACGCCATTCATATTTAAATGATTTCCTCACAAAACAGTTAGAAGGCACTACAATCTATAGACCTACACATAAAGAACGAAAACAATGCAAACTGACTTATCTACACTTGCTATTACTTTCATTAATATTGAGAAATATTGCGTCCTCAAACTATATAGACCGTTTATAAGAGTCATTGAACTTTCGTAAACAAAGGTATACACACAGTTAAATTACTGAAGCCAAATGTCTCATTAAACGTATTGCTTTAGATAGATGATATATGTTATGAACGTTTAATTATATTTTCATAGTTTTGTTAAGCCGAAAATATTGTTCCCGCCAAAATTGACAGTTTCCTATTTTGTGTTACGAAATTCCGCCAACATGTGGCATTCGGAAAACATCAATTGTTTTCCAGTTGTTATTAATACTACATTTCATTAGTAACTGCATTTTACCTGCTTTATATTCCTAAAGTCGGATGAAATTGTCCATTCCTTCAGTATAATTCTATGTTTACATTCTCGATAACTTTAATAATAACATTTAACCTTGACCGGCAACGAACTATATTCTTACACGCAAGGATAAGGCGTGCTAAGAACGATAAAAACCGGACTTTTCTTATAACGAAACGAATTTGAACTGATCTTGAAAGATTCCAAGAGGTAATAACGCATACACGAAAAACACATTCAAACGTTTTAACATATTGTATTTCATTTACTTGTATTTATTATTATTGATAATAATAATCTCTGATACTTTTAAAAGTTGTTTAGTCATTATTTAATATCCAGAAACCAAAGATATTGTTTTTAAATTAAAGATTGGCAACAATCTTTACAATATATATATAATACCTTATATAGCTATTCGTTCTTTATTTATAGTCTATTGGGACTTAACAGTCTAGATACATTTATAGTGTTCACATTAGAGAACTAATAGTTCATTAACATAACGCACTAGAATCTAAATTCTCTAAATAAGATTTTATTTACATTTTTTGACCTTGGTATTTACAAGAGCGACAATAATTTACAATGTTCGAAACAGATAAATACATTTATTGAACAATCAATAATCAATCTCTAGCTAGGGGTTAAAATAAAGTTCACATGAATACTTTGCATCTTTATTTAACCTCTTTCTAAGAAACTGTTTTTATTCCACTTCATTCTTCATGAATATAAGAATAAGAAGATGTGGTTGCAATTGAAAATGCGATAAATCTCAACCAGAGACCTAATGACATAGAAGTTAAGACTGTTTTCATATTGTTAATTACAAATCATCGTTACAAAATTAGACAATATGTAGAAAGCAAATTAAAGAAATCATAATTATCATAAATCTTGCAATAAATATTGTCTGTAGACGGTGTTGATTTGACAAAAAAAAGAAGATATGCATGGTACGTATTAAGTAAATCTAATTCTAAAGAAAAGCAAAAAACCGCAAAGACTTACTGAAACAACAAGTAAGTAAGTGTAACTATAAGCCTGTAGGAATCTTTGATAATATATCTTAAAATCACCATGTCGATGCCACTGCTAGTGAAAATATCAAGAAGTAGCCGATATACACATTTCAAATAATTGCATTTTGTCTAAAGAAGCAACTGTGTAAGACATTATGATGAATATTTGAAATTAAACACAAAAATAAAAAAAAAGAACCAAATTGATATTTTTGTTTTGTTTTAAATTTCTGCTCTCATTCCAAATAAAAATATCTCATCTTAACATAAATCTAATCCATACTTACAATAATTATTTCGAGGTATGATGTACATTGTTAAAAATGATAAAATGTTATTGGTTAAAAACAAACATAAACGAGCATAAAAACTAAAATTCCGATCTATACTAAACATTACACAAAATTGAATTGAAAATATATAGTGCAACTTTGATCTTTTTTTAGATACATTATTGCGAGTTCAGCAAACACCTCTAATACATTTTACGTTAGATGCATCAATGTCTTCATTTATTGAACGTAACAAACATTAACATGATTATATGTCTAGCATTGTGTTCTTAATATTGGATCTAGTTTTAAATAATGTTTTTACATGTAGAGATTCTAGTCGTTATGTCTTCAAATGTGTTTGTTTAAGGATCGTTATTGCATACCTCAGTAAGCAATAACAAAAATTACTGTAACCACTGGAAGATTTCTTTCTTAATTATGTTGGCTTTTTAATCTCGATTAATAAAACCATGATTTATTCATTTTGCAATACAAGCATGTTACTCATTATTAGGTAAGACATAGACAAGAGAAAGCATCTGACAACATTATTACAAAACGAAAACGATAAAAAGACACGCTACAGTCGACAAAACACAACACAGAAAACTAAAGACTCTCCAACATTCACGAATTAAAACCCTGTGTTATCTATCTTATGTCCTCATGAAAGGTAAGCATACTGTGCTCCAATGCAACGCTGTGTTACTCATGGAAGTAATTTTGGAGATAAGTTTAATTCGAGTATAAAATGCTGGGGTTGTGGTTACAATAATCATAACCGTCGTCATCTGTGAAAGAGTTCAAGAATCAGCACGTTTATAAAGTCTACGTCTCATCTCGTACTTAAAGCATATTCGCTAAAATGGAAATTTTCTGAACTTACTGAAATCTATGTGCATGTAGTGTAAAGGACAGATATGTAAAAATAATAATGCTTTGTTTTGGAAACATTTTATTACATGTCTATGTTTAATATTTTGACCAAATGTTGGCAGCCAAAATGATCAAATCCATAGGTCATCAAAATCATTGGCGAAACAGATAACTTATAAGAAATGGCAAAGGAGTAGAGTCAATTTTCTCTGTATATGTTTCACTGTCTTGGTCAAAATCTAAACGTTGTCGGTATCGTATACGTAAAATAATCATTCACAGTTTTGAATTTCTGTATAATATCAAAAAAATATTAAATAGTTATTACTTATATCATTGCAAATTGTACTTGTTTTTGATAAATTTTGAAACCAAATCGCTTACCAAAATGAATGTATATGAACCTGAGACTACATAAAGCTTGACTGAGAACACTACTTATGTTTTTGTTGACGATATCGATCTTACACATTGTTTGGAAAGAATTAAAACCTTGTGTTATCTATCTTATGTCCTCATACTGAGTCATAGACTCTGTTTCCGTTGTGTCGTTTGTTTTCTCCTATGTCGAGTGTGAATTCACATAACTATAAGACGTGTCACGGTACTTTTCTATCCCAAATTCATGTATTTGGTTTTGATGTTATATTGGTTATTCTCATCGGATTTTGTCTAATGCTTAGTCCATTGCTGTGTGTGTTACATTTTAATGTTGTGTCGTTGTTCTCCTTTTATATTTTATGCATTTCCCTCATTTTAGTTTGTTACCCCGATTTTATTTTTTTGTGCATAGATTTACGAGTTTTGAACAGCTGTATACTACTGTTGCCTTTATTTACACATTGTTTGGATAAATACTCAAATTTTCCAAACTATTTAAATTGTTGCTTTGGGCTATCTGTAGGCATGTATGATATGATGGCCTTTTGAATATAAGCTGTTACGATTTCAGAACCTTAAAGTAGGTAAATTGAACTGAAAACAATGAATTTAAGTAAAGAAGGGCGTTTAGAAATGGCCCTGTAGTGAAATCATTTTTCTAAACAAAGTTCTTAAAATGAATACATATGTTAATTAAACATAGATTTTTGCGTCTGAATCCCAAAGGAATACAAATGACTTGCTTCTAGCAAAATGTGCGTAGAAATCTGTTATCAATTTTAACATTTGACGAAGTATAATCCATTTATCTATATGGACTGTTAGGTTATTTAATTGTCTTATTTCATTATTTTGTTTGTTTGTTTTTTTTTACCATGCTGCCATTTGTCTATTTCTTTTCTCATTGTCTGTAAAATCTTTCCCAGAAAAAAATCGTGCAAATTTTTTTTTTTATTTTCTATAAGAGTGGACAGCCATATCAGCAGCTAGTAAAAATAATATTATTTCTATCTTCTCCTGGGGTATCTAAATAAAAAAATTCAAAACAAGTTATGTTGCCTACTTAACCAAGCAGACGATGTCATATCGGTTTACAGCAGGAAAAAAGTATTCCCCTGAGAATAATAACAACTCAGGTGTTCAACATATTGCTACTTAGGGTATTTATGAAATAATTGACAAGTACGTACAACACAGATTATTATTGAATCATGTACGAAGTGCCTGATAACTTGGAATTAGTTTATCAAGTTAATCATCAAGCATAAGGATGGTGTCATTTGATTTTCCCTTTCAAAACAGAAGGTTTTTGTAAAGCTTATAGTGCTACATCACGTTTGATACTTTCATGTTTTTACTTCTTTTATTTCTCATAAAGGATCATTAATAGCTAACCAACAGGAGGTAGCCAGCTATTTATTATTTTCAATGGGAAATTCAACCACGTATTTGATTAGTTATGACATCAATTGGAGACAAAATGTACTTTTGATTTAATATTTGATTTAAACGACGGACATCACTACCCAAAACGAATGCATATGAGAGAAAAAATATAGTTTTACTTATACAAATGTTTGTTTTTGTTGACAATGTCTTCCTTTAATTTTTCTTTGATAATTAATCAAACTTTCCAAAATATTTAAAATTGCTGCTTTGGGTGTTTTTCTTTCTTTTTTTTTTTTTTTTTAGAAATAAGCATTTACACTGTTTGTTTTTGACCTTGTTGCGTATTGTATATTTATTTTCCTAATTATCTTTAAAATCGGACATACAATATCCTGCAAACTTAAATATTATGTGTAAGTGTGTTCTCAAGATTTGATATCGACCTACCGCTGATTATTATCCCTCTGGAATATAAACTCTTGTATGTATGGTCAACATGTCGCACCTTTGAGTATTTACAAAATAGTCGACAAGTACGTTCAACCCAGATTATGAATACTTCGGATGAGAATTATCTGATAACTTCGAGGTGGATTTTTGAACACGATTATCAAGTTAATTATCCAGCATAAGGATGGTGTCATTCAATTTTTATTTTCAAAACAAAAGGTATGTTTAAAGCCTACGGTGCTGCATCACGTTCATTACTTTTATGTTTTATACTTCTTTCGTGACTCATAAAGTATCATTAATAGGAAACCACGAGGAGGTAGCTATCTATATATTATTTTCAATGTGATTTTTGATCAGCTATGTCATCGATTGAAGGGAAATATGTACTCTTAATACAAAGTCTTAAACAAGAAACAATGTGTTCTACCATATTTTTACTAGTTTCATTCAATTAGTAAATGTGAAATATGAAACTGTGAAAGTCAAATGTTGTAAATGAAAAATACCGAAGAGACACTCAAAGTCATAAATCGAAAATAAACTGACAAAGACATGGCTAAAAAGCAACAACAACACCAACATGACAAAAATGCAGACAACAGAATACAACGCACGACATGAAAAACTAAAGCAGCATGACTCTCACTACAAACCGCCATGATTTCACATTTGACATCCGTACGGTTTACGAATGGATGATTTCAACTTCACCAGAAAAATCTTGGTTTGACAGTTGCGTTTTGATCAGCAACCATTATACAGGAATTCCTGATACGAAATGCAATTTGTTGACTATCGTATCATCTGAGATTTATATACTCCATATATTACCGAGAAAATTCAAAAAGGAAAATCAAAAGGTCAAACACATCACATGTCTAAAACCAGTGGTATCTAATAAAGAAAAATGTTTAGTTTTATTGCTGATTATCCATACCTTACATTTCATTATTGATATATAAATAAAGGCAACAATAGACTACCGATGTTCAAAAGTCATAAATCGATTGAGAGAAAACAAATCCAGACTACAAACTAAAACCGAGGGAAACAATTTAGCTCTGAGAGGGAAACAACGGAACAACAGAAACACAAAAGGTGAAACAACATCAAACGCCAACATACATAGAAACGAAATATTTGATAACAACTGCCATATTTCGAACATGAACCTTGACATTTAAAAAGATATGTTGCGAAGAACCTGGCTTTTTGGCTTATGACAATGGTATAATCATAGCTAAAATGACAAAATCATTTAAAGAAAAAAAATCACACACAAACGCAAGAACACTCACCACAGAGACACACATAAGGCATTGCACATGTAAACCGCAGAATAACAACAAACATCAACCATTAACGACAGCACGATACCTAACAAACAGTGGCGTTTTGTTCAATAACAAACATATAATCTTGAAATTCAAACTATTGTTTTCCAAAAAAAAGTCGAAACAATTATCATGATTATGACGCTATTGAAAGGCTCTTTTGAAAACATGCTGCGACAACCTCATAATTATTAGGACTAACACAATACAAATATATATTACGATTTTGAAAAATGATATTCAAATTATATAATCCCATAATTATCAATGGCAAGCAATAGTTAGATTAATATTTTAATATTCAAATTCGTAAGAAAACATTAGAAAGAGAGAAGGACATACTGATTAACAGATTTGAAGCGTTTGCGTTAAAATCTCTAACACTAGTAAATCGAATCAAAATGAACCATGGCACATATAAGAAGTTTGTTTTTGCTAAAAACGTGCCATTAGTTATATTAAATTACTCTAGCTTTCACACCAGATTCTTTCTAAATGAAAAGGCACAGTTTAACTGTCTGGCATATATAAAGATAGTTGGACAAACAATTTAAACAATTTATTGACATCAAACCAAACATCATTATCTTGCTCATCGTACTGACCAACAAGCGTTCAGCTATGTGAAAATTACAAGACATTTGTTTATATATCGATACCAAAATAGCATGAATAGTTAACGGTTGTTTGGTAGAGGTGATTTCGTTCAATTTAAAGGTACAAAAGTATCATACTAACTCAGCGATCATACCATTTATGTTTCATATACAAATACCTCAATTGGTTAATACACTCATCATAGAAACCAGAATTGTTTTTTACACCCGACATGCATTTCGTATACAAAAGACTTATCATTGACGTTCGAATAAAAAACAGTTAAAAGGGCCCCAAAAAATTATGCAATATTTTGTGTTGATATATTGCACTATTAGAAGAAAACATTGATATATCGAAGCCGACTCTTTCAATTTTATAGCAACATACATTTTTAAGTTTATCGTTCTTTCTTATGTAATTGTTTTATTTTTTCTAAAAAGTAAAACATTTGAAAAACGTTTCAAAAACAATTTCAAAAACATTTTTCAAAGTTTGAATGTAGTTACCTAGCTCTTAACGGATTGATTTATATTGAATTTGGGTATTCAAATGCTTCGGACTCATCGACATTTTAAAGTGATATTTTCTTTTCCAATACACTGGCAACTTCAATTTAATCATATTTTCATAAAAATAAATTTTGTTTTAAAATTGAATCTGGTAACAAAAAGAACTGACAATTAGGAGACAACTATCACCTTACCATAGTATCTAAATTAGTCAATCTGGATATTTGAATTGGAAGCATTCAAAAATGATACGACTTAGCGAATACACATTTTTTTTTGTAGAATAATCTTAAGGAAACCTGTCAAGAAAGGACTAATTTGATTACTAATCATCTTATAAGGTCTGCAAAGTTAAAAATAGTTATGCTAAAGAGACAACTAACCGACCATTGAGCAGTCCTTTGTTAATTTGTGTATCATTTTGCTTAGTTCTTTTGCTGGCTGGTCGGAGATCGGACTCGGACTTCTTTCAAATTGAGTTGCATTGTGCGTTTTGCTATGTGTTTCTTTATTCTACGTTGGCTAGAGATATAGGGGCGGGTTGAAATCTCAAAAAAAAAAAAATGTTTAACCCAGTCGCGCTTTTGCCGGCCTTTCACAAGTCAGGAGGTTCTAAGCTTGTTAGCCTTGTATGTTTTTTCTTTTAATTTTAGTTCATGTATATATAATGGAGTTTAGGATGCCGTTCATTTTCACTGAACTAGTACTCTCGCCTCCTGATGCGAGATTTTCTTGCTGCGTTGAAGACCCATTTGTAACCTTTAGTTGTTTTCTGGTCTTTGGTCAAACTGTTGTTTCTTTGACATATTCCCCATTTACATTATCAATTTGTATTACGACAAGAATTATGCAGCCCAGTAGTCAACACTTCGGTGCTGACATGAATATCAACACTGTGGTCATTTTTTATAAATTTTCTGTTTACAAAACTTTGAATTTTTCGAAAAACTAAGGATTTTCTTATCCCAGGTATAGATTACCTTAGCCGTATTTGGCACAACTTTTTGGAATTTTGGATCCTCAATGCTCTTCAACTTTGTTCTTGTTTGGCTTTATAAATATTTTGATATAAGCGTCACTGATGAGTCTTATGTAGACGAAACGCGCGTCTGGCGTACTAAATTATAATCCTGGTACCTTTGATAACTATATAGATATATATATTAAAACAATCTGATTTATTCTATATCATTATTTTGTACGATCTTGTCTCTGATTGGTTCCTGATCTTACAGATGTTCTTACGCATACACAAAATATACAGTAAAATAATCTAAATTGATAAGCATCCCTTAACAAAGTTTTAGATTGTTTTTGAGTTAAATTTATATTATCTATTCAATAAAAATTAACGGTATCAATTTTCTTGCACCAGATGCGCATTTCGACAATACATGTCTCTTCAGTGATGCTCATGGCCAAAATAACATTTGAAGTAATTTGCTCAAGTTCATGAAACGCATCATATACGCATACCACATAAGGTGCTGAATGTTGTAAAGTTTTATCTAAATTTTAAAACAAGTTTATTGATATTTACTTTAGCATGTAAGTAATCCATTGCTTTTGTTTTTCCTTGCTTATTCGATTGCAACCTTTATATGTGCATGATGCTTTTTTAGTAGTTTTGCATGCGTTCTTTTACATTCGATAAAAGGCCCAAGAGAGCTTATCTTTATCAGTTTATACTATGCAATAAAAATCAAGAGCTATCGGTTGATGGATTTGTCAATATCAAAACGTCATAGTTTTTAGCATTGTTGATAATACGGGGTATTGGGTTTACATAATATACCGATTCTTAATCATGACCTTTAATGCAGGAAGTATCATACTTCTTTTTCATCAAAACAAGTAAATATAAAACCTTGTATGTCACGTTAGGATTGCATGTGTATAAATCTTAAATATGGTTTCACAGATTGTTACCTTCCATAGTCTAATGCAATTTGAGAATGAAGGTAATTAAACAAGAAATAAAGTTAATCTAATAGCTGCATTGAATAATGTATTAAATTAGATAATGGAAATGTCATTTGTAAGATCTTCTAACTGCAGAACTTTTATGAACTAGGAATATTTATAGGAAAACTAATATTAGCTATGTTATCAAACGTTCTGTTTAGTGCGACTAATACACTTGATTTAAGTTCTGTGAACGATACAAAACGACTAAATACTGCATAAGAATTCTTAAAGAGTACTTTAAGCCTTCAATTGTAGTCTTAATGAAAATTTAAAAGGATAATATCAATAAACCTAGAAGACATCTATAAAAAGGCAGGAGATCCATCAGGAACAAATCAGAAAAAAATACTGCATGACAACTTCATGACGATAGCATAACACGACAGATATTTCAATAAAACACTATGTAGGAATCTGAACTTTAACCAAACTATCCCTCAAATTACAGGAGAAAATAAGTGCTCAAGAACATATACACCTTAACGTCGATAGGCACATTTTAAAAAGGCAATCATCCTGTCCGTTCCAGGAGTAAAATTCAATCTCCTTATCAATACATTTTACCTGTCTTCTGAATTTGCAGTGAATGCTTTCATAGTTGGGTTTGAACCTAATGTTTATGATATTGAGGTTTACCGTGTATACGATTTCCAAATATCGATCCCTTCAAGTGGCATCTTTCTAATTTACATAACTCCTTTTTTCATTTCAAACCTTTTATTGACATATCATGTAACTTTTTGTTGCATCATATTTTAGGCATTGTAATATGATACCAAACTTAGCTCTGTCATGTTAATCCGACTCCGAGTTCAAACATTCTCTTTAGTGATGGTGAACCAATATTCTAACTTAACTCGAGCTGAAACAATAGTACATTAGTACACTATCTAGATCAGTAACTCGTTTTAAAAAAATAACAACAAAATTATGAATTTCAATTGAATTACCTTATCTGTTGTAAAGCATACGAAATAAACCTTATCTGTTGTAAAGCATACGATATAAATCGAAAATAATCATTGAGAACATAAACAAAATTAATAAAAAAAAAGACTAAGAGGCTGTAACAGAAATAACCCATTTACATTTCGTAGCATTGATAAGCACCAATCATATATCTGATTTACATTTAATCATTTCTGATTTTTTTTTCGATCATTCATAATAATGAGAAAAAAAAATATTAAGAAAAAATAGAACAAGGTGAGCAATAGATAATGTTTTCATGAAAATCTGAAATCAACTGACAAGATAAACCAGATTTGAAATAGATATAAAAATAAAAAAAAGGCTTCAATACATTGTTATCTGCAGTGAAAAAAGTCTAAGCATGCTCAAAGTCGTCATTACTTTTCATGAACAGTACGTTCAAATATATTAAGCAAGGACTCGGAATAGCGACACTATTGTATTAGTTGAAAGAATATTTGCATGATTGTCTCGTCTTTTCGGAGTGATAAACGGTAATTATTGTATT
This sequence comes from Mytilus galloprovincialis, assembly GCF_965363235.1. Lineage (NCBI taxonomy): Eukaryota > Metazoa > Mollusca > Bivalvia > Mytilida > Mytilidae > Mytilus > Mytilus galloprovincialis. The sequence continues at coordinate 90,186,532 of NC_134841.1, read as the reverse complement.
GATGCATGTTCCGATAATTACTTAAACAGTAATGTTATATAATAGTTAAAATAATCTTATTAGTTTCACCTACGATTTTTCTTTTTTATTTTGATTAAATCATTGATAACTGTAATACAATCTAAGAATTAAACATGGTCATATAAAAGCTTGATCACACTTTCAATAAACTCTAACCTAGAGAATAGATAACTATCCATAAAACAATCTATTATCATTATCCTGAATAAGTAAACAGGGATGAGATTGGCAATATCAGTCATTAGTTGTCATAAAATATGTACGATTTTGTGTGGTATGAGAAAGGTTAAATGAAGCATTTGTGGTATGCCAGTGACAAGATGCGGTTTCAAATAGGTCCATATATAAAAAAAAAACATCATCAAAAGTTAGACCGATTGAGACCAGGGGAGTCGACAACAGGATATAAAGAACTATGCGATTTAAAGAAACGCTCTACAATGCAGAGAGGTTGAAGCTTTAATGACGTCATACAACAACAAAAAATGGCGCTGATAGTTACAATACGACGAGTGTGATGTTCCGTCTTTTGTCTTCTTAACCTTGGTATAGAAACTTTACAAATATCATATAGGAATAATAATCACCATTATGACATTCACTATTTAATAAGCTTTTATGTTCCGTGCCTTTCACCAAAAAAATGAAATTTAGAATTACTTCCTAACAAATTGACAATAGCTAGGTATTAAACAATCCAATTTAATTTGATGAAATAATAAATCAACGACAGAAAATGAATGATTAACGTGATTTTAAATTATTTCTTGAAATAAATCACTTTTCTTGATTTGGCCGACGGACGAAAATAAATGAATTTCAGATCAGTTGAATGTCAACAAAGAGCAGAAAAGTCTTTCCTATATAAATTTTATTACTGACAAATAACTATCATGCCATGTCAATTACTCATTGTTTACTTTAAGCACTATGCCCTTTTAACATATGCATATAACTGTTAGGTCATTAAATAAATTATAGAAAGCCTAAAGAATCAAAAATCCAGGGAAAAAGTTTTTTTTACTTCCATCAAACAATATTCTTAAGTAAATGCCTTTTTCGCGCAGTTTAAATTTCAATCTTGTTTAGTGGGGTTATTTTACTTCTTGAAGAGTAAATTTACGAGAGGGAATATTTACACAATTTTTATTAATAGCAAAATTAGCGATAATTAAACCCCTCGCCAGTATTTCCTCCTTAATAGCACTACAAATGTATAGTTGTGTCAATGTCACGGATAACATGATCCAATCAGATTCCTTATTTAGAATTAAAGTAATATCGATGAATTAAGGTTCCAGTATATGATGGTATGTTTAATACAATTTTTTGGGAAAATCATGCACAGTGCTTGATTTTCCTTATCATTGCATGTTCGAGTCCAAAATTATAGTTCCTTTACTATAGATATCAACAGAATATTGTAGGTACAATCTAATTGATAAAAAATACAAAAAATACAAGTCGCAGGAAAATGGATTCAAATAGACAATTCTTTTTAACGGCATAGTAAATTTTGTACAGTTTAAACCTTCTACTTTAAAAAACAAATTACATATAGGTATCTTCTGTGTTAAAATAAACTATCATTGATTTTGTTATAAATTAACTGTTAACTTTGAATTTTTCGAAATACTATTTACGACCCCAAGAATAGATGACCTAAGAATGTTGGGTCTTCAATGTTCTTATATTTCGTTATTTGTTTGGCCTTTTAACCTTTTTTGATTTGAGAGTCAATGATGAGACGTCTTTTGACAAAACGCGCGCCTGGCGTACATTGTAGGTATCTTTGATGAGTTTGTACACATTCCGCATTTCGTTGAAGTTTGTTTAATTTTCAAATTCAATGTTTCTATTGTTCCGGTGTTCCGTTGTTTTCCTCTTACAGTTGACATGTTTCCATCGTTTTTTGGTTTGAGACCCAGATTTGTTTTCGCTTAATCGATTTATGACTATATTGAACAGCGGTATTCTACTGTTGCCTTTATCTATAAATACTAGAAAGATACAAAGATTGCTTCACCTGGATTTTCATTGTGCTTTGTTATAGTATTATTCATAAGCGTCTTTTTCAACATATTTTGATTTTTTACTTAGTTGTATAGGGTCATTTCATTGAACATCATATATGGCTAAAACATCAGGATAAAAACCCCTTTTAAAATAAAATCTAAACTCACTTTCAATTTATTAAAGTCGATGACATTAATTAAACAGTAATTTATCAATCATAAACAGGACCGAGAAAATTGGGTGCGTCAAGAAACATATATTGAAATAGTTAAAAACGATATTTAAGAACAAATTGAGTCATCAATAATCAAACATGGACACAGAGGTCATACGGTGAGGCAATATACATTATATTGTATAAATATAATTTTATACATGAAATTTATTATTTTAGAACGGATATAATTTAATTGATCAAAGAAATTTCTATTCATTCTGAGAGAAATGTTTTTTTTCTGAAATAAACTAGTTTTCACATTCCTTTCCATTTTATCTGTATTTCATACTAGTTGCCTGTTTATGAAAACTACAAATCACTTTCTGTATCTGACATTGAAAAACAGAACCATAAAATTGGTGCAATTTACAAGTGCTATCAATTTAAATTGTAAATTGATACAATAAAATAGGATGCCAATATAACAAACCATGCGATCGGGAAATGCAATTTGCATAACTGAATTGTTGTTTGACGGAAAAAAATGAGTGTATATTAACCTCATTCAAAATGAGATTTTGACTTAAATATTTACGCTATGATTTCTGTTATATGTTATGTCAAGTATAAATTGTTTGTGTAATATACAATTATTCGTATATTTCAAAATGATTTAGTATTAAATTGTATATGATAAGGCTTTTTGGTGAAACTAATGCAATACATACTAATGGACTCAAGGTTCATATTTTTGGGGTGAAAATGTAAACTTCTCCTGCCTATCACGGAGACAATAGAACTGTGGGCGATTAAAGGTGAGCAATTACACTTCTAATTCGCTCACGGTAAATATTTACGTCACAATTTTGATAAAGTGGAATTTTGTAGATTGTAACCGAGCGTGCATTCAAGCAGGCTAAATCAAATGGATACATCAAAAAGATAAATTCAGTCCGTATCTTTATGTAACTTAATTTAATACGTATAGAATGGAAAAGGTCTAAGTTCTTGTGAGCCATAATCTTAACATTTTACTTGACGAACTAAATACAGACTTATGTGCAGCATAAGTGACTTTATGGTACAATGAAAGACTAAATTTTAATTCTATTCAGTCTTGTGTTATCATGTTTTATGAATTTTAGAAAAATGGATAACATTCGTCATATTCCTGATTTGGTACAGGCGTTTTTTATTTAGTAAATGGCGGAATAAACATGGTTTTTTAGCTAGCTAAACTTCTCGCTTGTATAAAAGAGGGGCGAAATATACCAGAGGAACAGTCAAACTCATAGATTGAAAATAAACTGAGAAAGCCAGGGCTAAAAATAAAGGCAAACAGACAAATAATAGCACACAATACACAACATAGAAAACTAAAGACTTAGCAAGACGAACCTCACCAAAAACCGGGGATGACAGTCACATACAACTCTCTATATTTACATAGATGTGTGAACAAGACAATAGGTAAACATATCAATAATTAGGGTATAGCAGTCAACATTATGTTATCATCTTAATCATTCTAGAAACAAACAAATATAATGGCAAAAATTAACCATAGCAAAATAAAACAATGACGGGATATACAAACACAGTGCCACGCCATATGTAAGAAAGAAACGCAAAAAAGCATACAGACAAATCACACCAGCAAATATGAAAGATAAGAATACACAAATTATCATAATAAAAATAAAGGGTCGTATAAGTACAGAGCCACTTCAACTTGATACCACCAAAATCAGACTAAACAGTAAAAGTAACAATTATAAAGTTAATAAAAGATCTATAACACGTTATTAAGATAATAAACAATATCAGTACCCAGAATCTATACTTCAAAAGCATTGTGTATTATTTGTGAGGTTGAAACCGAATATTTATCAACAAGGTCTTGGTACCTTCAAAAGATTTGTTTTTAGAATTTTAGAAAATGGACGACACGTTCGTTGACATACTCCTAGTTCATCAACTTTCTGCTCACACTGGCGCCTTTTTACAAAGACTAAATCTTAAAAAAGACACACAGAATCGTTTTACCTAACAAACCATCTTTTCCTATGAAAATTCAAACATTCATTCTTTATCACAGTCGACCAGCATTGCAGAGAACCCACTCATTTGACCATTATAAAGGTTTATTTCAAAGAATAATCAAGCGATAATAGTCACTATATAGTTTAAAACTGTTGAGTGGAGTTTGTTTGGAAATTTATGAAATAAATGAACCGAAAAATATATATCAAGCTTATGAGACACAGTAACATTACGGTGTGATTAATGGTAAGCTAAATATTTTCTTCCAAAATGTTTAAAGACACTTCGAATAAAATCTCACTTTAAGAACGTTCATACACATTTTAAACACTCATTGTTCATTGAATTTGGAAAAAAAATTGTAATCTAATATTATATTCAAGGTATTCAAACTATTTGTATGATAATACTTGGTTAGAAAAGGAACACAGCATCATAAAAGACTACCCAGCGTCTATCGTGTTTAAAAATAAACGTATCCTACGTGTACCCAACAAACCATCCTTTATGTTAAAATTTCCGTCCTTCATCTCAGTCGACCAGCATCGCAGATAACCCACTCATTTGACCTTCATCAAGGTTTATTTGAAAGAAACAATAATATAGAGATAATATCACTAGTTAAAACTATTGACCCATATCATGTGCTACTGTTGCAAAACTGACTAGGAATACCATAATTTAATAAGATTTTCTTGACTGAGACAACTATGTTAATAGGCTATTTATTTTAAGGTTGTGGTTAGAACTGATAACTCATTAGGCTTCACAGCAATATATATTTCCAAATAAATATATTCCTGCTTTAATTGGGAATTCTATTAGGTTGCAATTGATTACAAACATGCAGTCATTTGGGTGATTTTTGAAATAGTAAAATACATTCATATGTAACGCAATAAATTTCGTTTGTAAACCGGTCTTGAATTTTACTATGCAAAACTGCAAACATGTATCACACATTTATCAATCCACAAATAATGAATAACACATGTAATCGTTATTCAGTAGTTTACTGTCTGTTCTTCGTAATTTTCTTGCTATAGTGAAGTCGATTTTATTTTGAATTCTGATTTTGGATGCCCAGTTCTATCTGTTTTCTTTCTAGAATAAGTGCCGTTATTATTCGTGTTAGCATGCATATGGTATTTAGAGGAAACGCGATATAGTAGATATTAATTTCGATAGAGAACTACTGAAGTTCCCAGTTATGAAGACTTTTGGTGATGGTCTTGCAATTTTTGAAAACATCTTTTACATAATGGTATGATTGTACGACATTTGATTAAGCTATCCTTTCTAATTGAATTAAAAAACAAAACAAACAAACTCGAAAGATCGACTTTTGGTATCATACTTTTTGTACATTTTTGTTTTTTCTTTACCTGAATTTTCCAATAAAAATATGATATTTGTTCACTCCACCGACTACATTCATTCCAAATAAATCATATGCTGCATTGTGCTATATAGAGATTAATACATTGCCTTTTCCATATCGGCCCGGGTATCATTCAGAGACCCCCATATTAGCCTGAGACGTAGTCGGATGGTACCCGGGCGGATATGGAAGAGGCCATGTGTTAATCACTTTATCATGTACTTTCGACATGTATGGCAAATAAACAAATGAAATAACTAAAACAGTCAAAAACTTTATAAAAAAATTAAATTATGAATCAAACAAATACGCTATAATTGCCCAACAATAACATTACTACCTCCATATTTATTTATGTTACTATTTCCAATAAAGATATTTTGAAACATATGTTACTATTTCCAATAAAGGCATTATGAAACATTGAAAATTTGGAACAGTTTTATGATAATTATTACTCCATGTTTGTTTTACTATAAAATGATTTATAATTGTCAACGGCATTTGTTAGCAAGTACTAAACTATCCCGACAAAAGTTCCCGTAAATTTTGACGTCGTCATTAAAAAGATCTGACGTCCGAATGGAAAAGTAAACAATCGATACCGGAAATACCGGAAGTAACTTGCACGAGAGGCACTTTTATGGGTTTTGAGCACGATATGCCCCTGATATGGGTTATCAGCCCGGGTCGGAAATTATGGCTTGTGTACTTCCGCTCATTACACATATGCAAAAGCTATCATATCAATGCTAAGTATATGATAACATGGAATAGTGACTGAGAGGATACTTTGTTTTCGTAGTCCATATATCAACGAATAAGCAACTTTGTTATCCGTTCTATTACAATTATAAACAAGTGAGTATGCATCGGTATTATTCCTATTCCAATATTATGCTGACACAATATAAAATAAAATAAATGTTCGATTGATTAAAAAGTATTATGACATTATGTATGTCATTTGGGTTTTTATGCATAAAATAATAGTATCAGGAATCAAATATGTATATCGGGGAAAAAAATGGTACATTTTATTTATGTCTAGATGTATTGAATATCATAAAGATGTCTCTTTAAAAAAAATAAATGAAAGTTGTTTTGTATTCCTTCTATAAATTTATCATTAATTGAGGATGAGCGCTTTCTTTTGTTGCGTATGTTCTATATATAAATACATTAAAAAATAAAACTAAGCTATAAATGTTTGTTAAACATAATATATCTAAACAAAATTTGATGTAAATAATCCTCTAAAAATTGGTTATAATTGGTTTCATCCTTTCTAAAACAGCAATGGTATTAGTTCATAAATTAAATTCAGAATACCTATTTGAGATTTGATATAATTTGAAGTTACAAAAGTCACCATTAATACACGTAAGATAGAATCATCCATGGGTGAGTCAGGCATGGGAATTATGCTGAAAGTGATAGCTTAACATTTAAGATTTTCAATTTGTCCTTAGCCTTACGCGTCTGTAATATATAACGATAGGAATCTTCAGACAGGAAAAAACATCAGTATTAATTATGAACAATGCTCCCCGAGAGATATGGCGGTTATCGAAAAGTCATCCTAGGATACAGTTATTTAGAGCAAACATTTATAAAAAAAAGAGGGGAGACATGAAACTTATCCCACGTTTAACGTACTTTAATACTGGGGTTTTTGAAGCATGCACATTAATTTAACACTTGTTAAAAATGCATTGTAAAAATTAAGTAACAATTCAATAAAGATAATCAGTACTTTAGACATTCCATTCCATTTCTTGTCTGGACTAAGCTTCATCAAGAACGACCAAAGCCGAAGACTCGAAAGTAAAGGATGTATAAGATCAAAAGCAGTAAAGGTAGCACAATACAAAGATTTTTTCACTCCCAATCTGATAACTTTAAACTGATGTAATTCATTTCATCCTTCTTTATATTTTATAAATGAGGTACCAAAAGAAAGAAGAAAGATTTATCTTTCAAATTGTGATAATTTCATTATGACATAATTATGACATAATCAATTGTTATGTAATTAGTTGCTATATTGTGATGACCACACTTGAACGAATTTAGCGTCTTTATTTTTCATAGCATCCCAAAATATTTTATAGATTCTTGTACAACACAGCTTGACCTCCAAAACAGTGTCTCAGATTTCTAAAAACATCAATAGAACAAATTTTATACCCAATTGAATTTAGTGGAGGTCAAACTGTTTTGTACAAGAATCTATAAAATCCAAGTATGGACATCACAATATAGCAACTAATTACATAACAATTTATGTCATATTGAAATTATCACAATTTGAAAGATTAATCTATCTTCTTTCTTTTGGTACCTCATTTATAAAATTTAAAGAAGGATGAGTGGAATAATATCAGTTTAAAGATGTCTGATTGGGGATGAAAAATCTTTATATTGTTCTACCTTAAAGAGCTAATCGATCAAAACGTTCTGATATAATAGGGCATCCACATAAAGCCACCTTGTCCATGGATGTTGAAACCTTGTTTTCTTACTAATTTTCTTATTTGTTTACAGAAAATATAAGATAGCTTTGTTGTAAATCATGTCTACAAGGAAGAACTGACTACTGATCTGATGTTACCCACGGCGACTGATAGTCCCTTAACAGAGATAGCGACAAAAATTTGAACAACATTTCATTAATTGCATACGTCCAGAACGCTTTTCTGAATTTACCTACACCAGGAACGCTCAAGAATAGGAAAGATGATTTGTTTGTATGTTTCTTAACGTCCTGTGGCAAATTGGATAAGACAGAAAGACACAGTAAATAAAGGCAACAGTAGTATACCGATGTTCAAACTCATAAATCCATGGACAAAAAACAAAATCGGGGTAACAAACTAAAACTGAGGGAAACGCATTAAATATAAGAGGAGAACAACGACACAACACTACAATGTAACACACACAGAAACGGACCAAGCAACAGACAAAATCCCACGAGAATAACAAATATAACATCAAAACCAAATACATGAATTTGGGATAGACAAGTACCGTGACACGTCTTATCGCAATGTGAATTTACACTAAAAAAATAAGAGAAAACAAACGACGCAACGTTAAAATGTAACACATACAGAAACGAACTATAATATAACAATGGCCATATTCCTGACTTGGTACAGGACATTTTTAAAGAAAAAAATGGCGGGTTGAACCTGGTTTTGTGGCATGCCAAACCTCCCCTTTTATAGCCATGTGAAATATAACATTAAGATGACAACTCAACACCACAGGACTACAATATAAATAAATTGGAGAATACAATTGACAAAGAAACACACGAACAACAGCCAACAAAAGGCAACAAGTTGAAAATTTTAATACGCCAGAAGTTCATTTTATCCACACAAGATCTACTAGTGATACAAAAGTTTGAAAACCGAAACAAGCACAAAGTCGAACAGCATCGAGGACCAAAAGATCAAAAAAGTTGTACCAAGAACGGCCAGTGTTTTCTGTTAGTTACCAGAACATCCTTATCATTTAGAATAATTTATACTTTTGCAAACAATAAATTTATAAAATTAATAAACAAAAGCTGTACATGATAGAACTGAAATATTAACTAATTACAGGAAACAACTGAAATACATTACATAACCAGACATTTGCAACACAATATGTAGACACATCCGAATATGTTTAAACCTCAACGCCAAGTGACGTCATATTTGAAATTGTAAAAAATGACAAAAAAATGATGACGTCATTTGAATTTGTAAAACGGATCATCAAAAAATGAAAAATGACGTCATTTGAATGAATAAGATGGAACTAGGACTGACCCAAGATTACATTTGAACTAAATACTGATATTGCATTTAATAACAATGCACATTTCAATATTTATTAATAGCAAACTAAGGCAGCAATTAACTATATTATAAAGCTATGTCCGGTTTGTTTTGAATCTCACTTCAAACGTAAAATATCGCACTGATTACGTTGAACAAAATGAAATCTAATAAATGAATGCGGTGATTGATATTATTTACCATAACACATAAATATAATAGAAAAGAAGTCAACACATTTGACAAAATCCGATGAGAATTACAAATATAACATTAAACATTTAAACTAAATACATGAATTTGGGATAGACAAGTACCGTAACACGTCTTATAGTAATGCGAATTCACACTCAGCAAAACAGTCACAATCGGGAATAAGTCACGTTTGGTAATTAAAAGATTAGACGACATAATGACAAACAACAATCTACCATGTGGTAAAAATGCCCTTAGCTAGTTTGGTCAAAGATACTTCGTATGGATCCACCAATTCGTGATGGTGTCCATAAAATTTACGGAGTGTCAATTTTAATCTGTCCTCCTCATAACTTTGTTGGAGCAGTTTCTGCGTAAGGAGCACACTCCTGTATATGAAGTCCGTATAGTGTGAAGAAGCACGAGAATAACGTATCAATTGTGATATGTAAACACCATACGAAGGGGCAGAGGGTATGTTACTGCTAAGAAATGGGAAATTGATAATTGGGAAGTTGAAATCGTCCCGTTTATCATAGATTTTCGTGTGAAGTCGTCCATCTACGTCAATATTGAGGAAAAGATCAAGGTATGAAGCAGTCCTTCTAGTATCAGTAGTATCCTTAATTTCAAGTTCACTGGGATATATGAGATGTAGTTATTGGCTGAAATATGGGTTATTCAAAGATAAAACATCATCAATATATCGGAAAGTAAAATTAAAGAATTTCGCAAGGTGCTTTTTCTTTTTGTCTTTTAGAAGGTTCTGAATGAATTCTGCTTCATACGAGTACAAAAACAGCCAGCAGGGGTGCACAATTAGTACCCATTGGAATACCGACTGTCTGTTGAAATATAAATCCTCCAAACTCAACAAATATATTGTCGATCAAAAAGTCCAGCATTTTGATAATATTATCTTCAGTATATTTTCTGGAAGATTCAGTGTGATTCTTTACAAAATATGTATTATTGTAACCCAAAACAAGAAATTTGTATCTACGATTCCCATTTTTATATAAAAAGCTCTGTTTTATGAGATGGTGAAGTCGATCTTTCAACTGAGCATGGGGAATAGTAGTATATAGCGTAGAAAAATCAAAAGTTTTTATGTTGCTGCAAAATTGCAAAGATTGTGATCGAAGGTTAAGCAGTAGATCTTTCGAATTTTTGAGAATCCACATCTGGTTAACACCACTGGTAGAATATATCTCATCACAATATTTTTGAAGCCCATCTTTAACTGTAGAAAGAATAGTAGTCAGTACTTTAGAAAGATGTTTAGTCGAACATTTTGAAGACCCAGCTATGTATCGTTCTTTATATGGGGTTTTGTGTAATTTATGTATCCAGTATAATGAAGGCAAGTTTTCTTCGTTTTCTTTGATGTTGATACCAAAAGAAAGAAGGACAGATTTATGATTTTGTAAAATTTCGTCCTTGGTAAATGATGTTAAAGAATATGTAGGATTACCAGTAGTTTTATCAATACCAAGCTCTGTAGTGAGGCATTGCAAATAATGTTTTTTACATATGAAGACAATATTATTGGAGGCTTTATCTGCTGGAACAACGACATATTTGTCATGCAAAGAGGATAAAGCATCCACAACCTCCGGATTCTTGAAAGGGTTAGAAACTCTAGTACTCATATTACATCGTAGTTTTTGTATGCGCCTCTGAATGCATGATCGAATAGCTTCGATCCATTCAGACAAAGTGTCCAGTTCTGGTTCGTCTGGTTCGCGCTTTACCCATTTTCTTGCATAGTCCTCAACTGCATCCATCAGTAACTTGAAATTCTTTTTCCAGTTGATGGGCTGGGGGATTCTGTATTTTGGTCCCTTGGCTAACAACTCTCTTAGTTGTTCATTGGTAACGATGCCAAGGTCACCAGTAATAATATGACCAGCTGGACTGTAATTGTATTGTGACAATGCACATGAGCAATCCGGAGGCTTGGATTTTGTATCTTTGAGGTTAAAAGCCTCTAAAACTCTCTTGTGGTTGAAAATCTTGGATGCAATAGACGTTAACGCATAATTTCATAATAAATCTCCTTGGAAATAAATTCAGAAAAGACAAACTGTATTACTACTTTGTCAGTTCAATTTCGTTTATTCACATTTAAATTGCATCTCATTAGAATGTAACAATAATATGTTAATTGTTCAATCTCTCTTACATAAGATCTCTCAATTCTGCAGAGTTTTGTGTTTCGGATATGCATTTTCTTCTCATAAACAGTTTTAAGCTGAAGAACACAAGTGACAACATATCAATAAATACTTTTATTTCTGCATCAGATATGGCTTTCAACAATAAATGTCTTTCAGTGATTCTTGAGGAAGAATAGTTGAAAGTCCACGTAACTTCAAACAGTTTGCTTTATATCTTACAGTGCAGAGTTTTAAATGTTCTCTATTGGTTTTATATGCGCGTGTTTCAGAGACGTCGCCAGGTGCGATGAACGATATTTTCATTTTACTAACAAACTTTTTGAGTAGAAAAATATATATTGCAGACGGGTTAAATTTTTACAGAATATTATCACCAACATCATAATATTAGGAGACGTGATATGAGTGCCATTGAGACAACCATTCAGTAAGACAAGAGACCATTGTGTGAACAATTATAAGTCTCTGACAAATTAAGTTGTTGTTTAAGAAAGTTTCCTCCTACATAAATCTAAGATATGCTATTCCTAATCCAACTTTTTACACTTAAATCATATATAACCTTGATATTAGCTTAAGAATTGCAATTTAAATTTTTATTTATTGGCTCAATAGACTCAAAGTTATAGACAAATGTTACGTTATATTGTTGCTTTATTAGTTTATGTGGGATTGTTTTAAAATAGACATCATTTTTGTTTATATTTTATTGTTTTAAGAATGAGTGCAACATTTGATTTTTTATTGCAATGAAATTCTAAACAGGTATGTTATTTGTGTCTTTGCTTCCTTACACTTTATCTTGTTCATTTGTTCTAATAATAACGTTCCTGAATGAAGTATAGGATAAAACCCTCTGACCTTTATAAAAGAGTACGTTTGCATGATTTCACATCACCAGGTACAAAATTTTTATCTTAATTTAAGTAACTCTGGGCATATATTTAATTTGATAGAATTTGATTGATCATTTTTTTTTGTATTTGTGTTTTATAATTGCGACATTATGGATAAATCTTTTGTACATGTATTGTAATGTTTTATTCTTTTCATTGATTGACAAGAAAAAATGAAGTATTGAGATCTCATTTAGCATATGTCCATGTGTGTGTTTTATGTCAGAAACTTTAGTAGCACTTTATATGTCCCTGCTTATAAACCCAACTATGAAGATGGAAGAAATAAAGTAATAATTTGCCCACATTACATGTACAATATATATATATATATATATATTCCTTTGAGAGTAATAATGATCGAATATATTGCCACATTGATCGTGTTAGATAAAAACAACACTTCAAAAAATAAAGATAAAATATTATGATAACAACTATGACTGCGACGTTAATCAAAATATGAAAAAGAATGATCACAAGTAATATATTCTACAAACAAAATATGCTCACTGATCAAGTGTTATGACAACAACAATATTATGAAGAAAAGTCTTCATGCTTTTGTAAAAACATTCTATGGTAAATAGTTGTCTCACAAACAACAACTTCTTCATTGAGAAAAATTAAACAACAAGCACAAGCCTTGAGGTTTTATCTGAGGATTTGATTAGCTGTCACTGCTTCAGCATAGGAATGATAATCTGATATGTTTTGCTTTTAAGTCCTAATATTTGTATTAAGTTTTTGTATTTGTGTTAAAACAAATGATCAATTAGTTTAATGTTTCATATTTAGACCTATTTCTCGAAATTACTACTGATGGTAGGTTTTACCAAAATTTATGACAAACGCGATGATTTTAATTTTCCTATAGTCAACTTTCCATTTCTGTGTAGCAACATCCCAGCGACAACTACATATGGAGTATATGTGTCTCAATTGATACGTTACTCTAGAGCTAGCTCAAAGTACGTTGATTTTGTTGAACGAGGAATACTGCTATCTCAAAAGTTGCTAATACAGGGCTATGAATCAATCAAATTAAGATCATCACTCAAGAAATTTTACTGTCGCCAAAATGAGCTGATTGACCATTATGACAAAAGAATGTCAGAAATCATATCTGATATTCTTCCTCAGTCATAATAACCTTCCATCATTACCGATATGAACAAAGAAATAACACGACGGGTGCCGTATACGGTGCAGGAAATGCTTACCCTTCCGGATCACATGATTTCACTCCAAGATTTTAGTGGAGTTCGTGTTGTTTCTTAACTATTATTTATAACTGTTGATGTAAATGTCTTTTAGTTTTATGAGTCTTTGTTTACTTCTTGCTTTTGATTGTTATTGTCGCAAAATTGACTTTAGTCTAATTGAGCTGTGTTGTTGTTAACCTTGGACAAAAAACTCACATGTTTACACACACCTTTAAACGGTCAAATACTTATATTTAGAAATTGCACACGATAATATCTTTTCCCGACTGTTAATGACATTTTACACTTTATCTAAATCTATTAAGTGTTCTTATTTATGATATAGTCTGATATTTGTGACTTTTTTATTATTTGTTATTAGCTGGAACTGACTTTAATGCGTCGAAAATAGATGTTTAAACCGAATTATTCGACTAAAATATCGTTCTTACAAAATTTGTTTGTTAAAAAAGACCATTCAAACAGATTCGACCACAATAAACGTTGTGAAAAAAAAAATCAATTTATTAATCGTCTTTTTCTAAAACGTCTCGTAAAGGATGTCATGATGACATAAATTTGGAAGCAAAATAAACAAAATCACGAATGGAATGAATTCGATAATTCAAACAATAAGAATGCAAATTGTTATCTCGTAAAATATGAACAAATGTGCGGTTCCATTTGACTTTCGTGTAATCTCCTGACAATAATGTATTGATATATAATATGATTTCATATTCATTGTTTATAAGGGTTTTGATTAAGCTTGATCTTGACACTATTTGTAGTGTCCTGTCGTGAATGGAAGATATCCACCTTTATTATGCGGTCTACATGTTGTAATGTCCTATTATATATCTATTTATGCGTTTCTCTGTGCTGAGTGTTCATGTGTTTGTTTGTACTGTATTCTTGTCAAAAAGCGTTTTCGTTGTATCATATGAAGAAAAAGTACAATCCCTCCTGTTAGGTTTAGCATCATACCATCATAAATCATATTAGAAGAACATATCGAAAGAGAATGAGATATTATGCATAACGACAATTGGACAAATAGCGTCTTTCTAGTTTGATTTTAGTCTAGACCAAAAACTAACAGAAACTCAATCTGTGAAATTAACCATTAATAATATGACGTTAGTAATAATATACTTTGCTTGTCAAGACTCTTCAACTTCGTTATGAATTGAGAATTTTAACATTTTGAATTTTGAAGTATCTGTGATGAGTTTTCAAGTCTATTTCACTGCTGCAGGACATGTGTACACTGAAGACATCACCAGTCAAGTATTAAGGACTCGTGTACTGACATGTAATATCATTAATGATATCATATTTTAGTGTGATTTAACTATACATACAATGTTAAAAACATTGGAAGCAAACTAGTTTACTTCATTACTGTTTGGAAAACTATAGTAAGAGTTGGCGTTAAGATTTTTATTGTTCAATTTAATAAATAAATAGCTTCTATCTTATCAATTGCATATACGTTGGTTCAGAAAACAACCATGCATTCAAGATAAATAAATAGGTTTAATTAAACATTTATTACAGTTATTCCTTAACATCACACTCAATATTCAAAAGGGGCATAATGTACACAAACTGTTTACGATTTCCAGAAACTATAATCAAATATTCTACGTGCTACAAGATCTCCTCGGTCGGTTACAAACTGTCGATTAAAGGTCTTTAAACAAGTTTCTTGAATTCTATGGTGTACCATTTGGTTCAAAAGGTATTTTTATCGGTTAACCGCTATTTATATATCGGTTAACCGCTATTTTTATCGGTTAATCACTATTTTTATCGATTAACCGCTATTTTTATATCGGTCAACCGCTAATTTTATCGGTCAACCGCTAATTTTACCGGTTAACCGCTATTTATACCGATTAATCGCTATTAATATGTCGGTTAACCGCTATTTCTTAGTGTTAATAATTTCTAATTTATCGTCTAAGTAAGTAAGTTAGTAATTTTTTTATTATAGTGACATGTGTAATCACATTTCAGTAAAGTACAATATATTACATACACAATAAAATACACCCGACCCATTGGGTCTATAAGTCACTTTCAAATCATAAAACGTAATTATTTTATCACGGATTTCAAACAAAATAATGAAAAGTAAAATTAAGCTATTAAAATTCAAAATAATTAATTAATAGTGAAAAATTCAAACTTATATAAAAGTACATGCTCAAAACAAATTAATTATTAAAAATAAGTAAGTGATTGATGGAGGAGGTTTGTCGCTTAACCTGTTATCACAGTAATTTTAATTGCCAACTCCTCCCATTTTGGTCAATTAAAATTATTTGAAGAACGCCCACATGTTCCGAGCGTTGAGCACGTGGCAATATTATAGCACATAACACTATATCGCACGTCAGTAATCTTTATTTTATTTATGACAAAACGGATTGTTTTGCAAGAATTGATCACCAAAAAAATGGATTCATTTACCTATCATCTTCCCTCTTCTCCCACCCTACCTCCTTTGTATATTTACGCCGACATAACCACACGGTAGACGCTTTCC
Organism: Mytilus galloprovincialis; assembly: GCF_965363235.1. Lineage (NCBI taxonomy): Eukaryota > Metazoa > Mollusca > Bivalvia > Mytilida > Mytilidae > Mytilus > Mytilus galloprovincialis. The sequence continues at coordinate 90,170,048 of NC_134841.1, read as the reverse complement.
TGGTGGTAGATCTAGAATTTCCCCTCTTCATTCCTTAAACATAATTTCTAGATCGATTTGTGAATTATTGTTGGTTGGTTCATTCTCTTTATAAAGAAAATGGGAAAACATTGTTTTAAAAATCGACAGTAATTGTTAGTGGTCAGTAAGTATAAAAAAATCTTCAAAACATTCGACGAAAGATTGTTTTTTTGTAAAATTTATACACTAGTTGCATTTCTTGTTGTTCACGGAAGCAATGGTTATTCCGGGTTTAATTGTTTCCCCATATGTTTTCAATCTGTCCACGACATAACCATCAGAAGTAGCGTGATAAATACCATGCAATTCCAAAAAAAAAAGAAAAAAAAAAACCCATTATGCCAATAATTAATATGCTGATAACGATTGTAAATTTCTTTTGAATCTCAATGAACGATTTCAGAAAACCTATAAAAGAGGGTTATGTATAATATGTTATTAAATTTACACAGTCTTGCCGCTAAAGGAAAATAGTAAACTAAATAGAGGAGGTTTGTCATATACTGAAAAAGAGCAAACTCGTCTTCCTTTAAGCATTTTTGTGGTTAATATAACTTTGTGGAAAACATAATGTGATGTGTGAATTTTGCTACACGCGTACAACTCATTGCTCGCTTGAAATACGATCAAATTTTGAACTAGCTACGCACTAATGGAATTAGTCTTAAGTATCAATGATGTGTCAAATGCAAAGCATTTGGAATAAGATTTACTTGACTTCAAAAAGATTTACCGAGTCTAAAATCTACTCCAATTTTATTTAACATCTTTAAACTATCAGACGCCGGTAGTTTCCGTTTGGTTTTTGTGTAATTGAAGGCATAGACGAAATAAGTTGGAATTTGTTTTTAAAATGATCAGATGAAAAATAAATACTTAGCTCCATTAAAAAAATTATTTAAGGAATGACTGTAATATGTTTTCTGTCTATGAAGAAATAACATAAAAATTTGTTGCACACTGAATAACGCGCATGGCGGGTTATTTAAAAGTGTGCACCACATTTTTTATGTTTTTTTCGATAAAAACAGTTGATACGTTTTACAAATAATAACATATTTCAGTTCATAAAAGAAAAAAAAACTGATTTCCTATATTGAAAAAAAAAAAACCCAACGTTTTGATGCTTTTTTCTTCATATTCTGCAAATAATGAAAAATAAGATAATTATTTTTTCAGTGTAATTTGTTTGCTTTATTTCTGACGCATGACTTTCATCTCCCTTTCTTCATTTCTGACATTTATAACATACTTCGAATGAGCTATATCAAATAATTTTTCATTAATATATATGATGTTCTCTACATTAACAATCGTAACCTTTCGGATAAGGTTCCAATACTATATCTAACAGAACTAAAAATTTAAGTAACAACTACACGGCTTCCTGAACCTCATTTTTAGACTTTGACATAAGCGGTCATCTCAGTACCAGCTATGACAAACAAGACGATTATTGTTTTGAAGTAATAAATGCCTCCCACCTCAGCAGAAATATACCAACTTTACCTTTCATATTGGATATACATTTCACAACTCATTCGGTGTTCGGGAGCAGAAAGTTGATGAAACAGGTTTATATCTAAAATCGTCTCGTTCTCTTTCGAAAACAAAATTATCGGCAGATTTCAAGAACTTGTTGCTTAATATTCAACTTGATTGATTATACATGATGATACGTGTTTGAGTTCTTTATATTTGTCATTGTCATTATATATTTTTAATCTTCACTCTTTAGTTCATTTAAAATTTCATGCGACTTTCATACAAGTGACAGTTAGCTAGCTATAAAACTGTCATAAGTCCTGGCTTAGTACAAGTATTGTCTTGGGTAGAAAATGGTGGATTAAACATAGTTTTATAGAAAGCTATTTTTACACATTTCGTCAGAGGTTTACAAGTTTCATTAATTAATCATTTATAACTTTCTGAAGTCATTTTGTGTAGGAACAGTGAACAGTATGTTTTAAATATATATCAATACTCATTTCTAACTGTCGATACCATGTACAACATGTAGACCACTATCAAAAAATAATTTCGTTCATAATCAGGCGACAAAGTCTGTGACTATTGACAACGTCAATTAGGAATCCCTAAAAATCCTAAAGAACCACTTTGAAGTTTTCTTTAAACATTTATCCAGTAAATGTGAATTATATGATCTCATTATGTACATTTCTCAAATCTGTAAAAAAAAAGGACAGTTTTGGATAGTATAACTAGTATTTAACCGTAGTAATCAAACGAGAACATTATGCAACATCCTGACCTCTATGAAAACTCAACATACTAAAGTACAAACGAAAAGGACAGTTTCTTTTATTTGGGAAGAATATGAGTAATGTTTCTATGCAAAACAAATATTACGTCTAAGTTAGACTGCGCCTTGATTGTGTCCTAGTCTGAAACCAAATTGATTGTTAATACGTTTTTTCTCATTTTCTACTCATGACAATAAACGATTACTTATTTTAGCAATGAACATTTTTTAGAAATCATTGCGACAGTATTTATCGATGAACAAATATCGTAAATCGGTCAAGAGGAGACAAATCAAGTTACCAATCACAAACTGAAGGACGAATTTCAAAAGGAGCAAGACCGTCAAATGATGTACATGTACATGTAGTACCCACCATACCATGCTAAAAAATATTTACTGAAATTTTAGTATATATGTAACTAGCTAAACACTCCGATAATCTCCACCGGCTATGACTATTTTAGTGTTAGCATCTTTGTATTCAATTATGTGAACAGGATGTTAATTGACATTCAGGTTTCTAACATGATGAATGTTGATATAATATTTCAACCAGAAATAACCCATTAAGAATGAAAAAAAAAACAACAAAAATGCAAGGAAATGTATAGTGAATACATCACAATCACTAGGGTATAATGTTCAAGACTATTATACGTTCATACGATTGTTTGTCAAATCACTGCACATAACTTTAGATTTTATAGGATGTCTATCTGATGTATGACTCGAATTTGGCATTTTTTGTATCTTTTGCCGCTCTTGAATAAATTTTATTATTCTTTTAATATTTTTCGAAATAGAATTATCATAGATCCCAGAAATAACATTTTGTACGCCAAACTCACAAGTTACGCTCTCATTAGCAAGATGATGCCAAATCACAAACTCTTGCTATAACTTAGCAGCTTCCAAAGATTGATATTCGAGAACTGGGATTTTAGTGTTTCTGATGTAAGTCTTTTCCCGAAAACTCTTTAGTGCTTTGATATTTGTAAGTTGAAGTTAATATCCTATAGGCTTACCTTCACAAAAGATCAAGTTTGATCATTATCAAAAGGAAACAACCGTTATAGATGTTACTTATTAACAACCCTTGTATTTGTAAAATGTACAGACCTGACAGCAAGCATTTATTACTATTGAATTTAAGTAAGGAAGATGTCACTTTAAAAAATTGATAGGCGGAATGTAAAGACTTTGGGATTTTGAGACATAAGGACATTTGTTTGCAAAGTAAATGAATTTTAAAGACATCAATAAACCCAAAATGAATGGAAAGGATTTCAGTAAATGTGTTTTCTAGTGATTATAAAGTACTTCTTTCTTATATTGCTGGTGAGATATATGTTTTATTTTATTCAAGAAAATCTTATCGATTACAGTTAATCTCCTTGATGTGTGAGTATTAATGTTTCGTCTCTTTAAGAAAACGATAATAAGGAAGCGTTTCTTTTTAATCACATCGTTAGACTTGTAATGACTAGCAGTCAACTTCATTATTGTCTAACAGATCAGAATGAAATGACATCAAAACAAATTATATAAAGTCTTACGAAAACGTTAGACGACGAAAACGATTTGAATACAACAAACAAACCTTGCTTTTCTAGAAATACCTCATAGTGACTTGGGTTTGAATGTAGCTCTCGACCAATTAAACATCATTAAACATGTTGATCCCATTGTATTTTAATCCATCAAATAAACCTTTGACTTTGACTATACTTTGGTTCTTTGACATGAGTATGCTATAGTACTGGTGAATAGTTTTGTTTGTGGAACTACAATAGATGGGGAGGTACACTAATAAGATTAAATAAAGTAAAAGATTACTATTTAAATAATGAGACAGCTTAAAAAGATCTGAATAAAAAGAGGGATAACGTAAAGGAAAGGCAACTAAAGAAACAAAAAAAAAAAAAAAACCAAAAAAAATCCCGAAAACACCTCCAGATGGAAACAAGATCTACTTAAGATACCTTAATGGATAAATCAGGTACAGCTAGACATGTCTAATACTTTTGTCCTATGATCATAAAGTTTCTGCTTAGTGTTATGAGTAGTGACTAGACTAAAACATTGAAAAGTCCCTTTAACTAACACAAATTGATAACAGCTGAGTAATAACATTCCAACCTATGTATGGATGTAATAACATCCCAATCCCTGTATGGATGTAATAACAAGAAACACGATTGTATCATATAACGCTAAGCAATGCATGTGGTTTTTAAATTTGATAGCAGCTTTTTGTGCTTTTTTGTTAAATATTTGTTTGTTTTGAGATTGTGACACAGTGATGACTGCTGTATCCATATTTTGACTATTTTACCTATTATGTCTGTTTTGTTCACGCATCGTTGTAAATATAATGGAATTTGATGCGACACCCATTCAAGTGAGATGTTTAGCGTTATAAAACCACCATTTTCTACGTTTGAAAATGCCTGTACCAAGTCAGGAATATGACAGTTGTTGTCCATTCGTTTGATGTGTTTTATCATTTGATTTTGCGATTTGGTGAGGGACTTTCCGTTTTGAATTTTCCTCGGAATTCAATATTTTTGTGATTTCACTTTTTTCCTCATGTTACATTTCAATTCTCAAATTTACAGGTAATGTAACATTTAAAGACACCAACGTCACTTGTTCCTGTTACAGTAGCATATGAAACGTGAGAACAACGTTTCGTCTAGACCGGTATGATCTACAGGAACATTTTCTTATGAACAGCTGTCACTTGTCAGGAAGTCTGGTAATTCTGATCTTATTTATGTTACTGTAAAACTACATATGACGCTATGTCTGAATTGCAACGATAAATTAGTCCTGCACAGGTTTGATAAGTCTAATATAATATTGTGTTTGTTTAAGGATGATTCCTACTTTGTCATGTGAAAGTCATCAATGCGTTATATGTTTGAGTCAGTAAGAGTTTGTCATTTACTAGGAACTTTCCTAGAATACATAAATCACAGTAAACAAGTCAAAGTACATATAATGTAACAACACTATATTGCGAGGCATTAAATTTTTTACAATGTATCCAAAAATTATGCTTTAAAGAATATAACTACAATATCGGAGGGTCATTTCGTTCTAAGAAATTTGTTGTTTTTTTCATTTTCTATTAATAATATTTACGTACCGAAGAACATCCCCTCATTACACAATAAATCATAAAATGAAATATAAAACAGAAAAAGGGGATAACCTAAGATACATCCTGTTTGTACTATTTATTATGACCAATCGATTATATGACATTCTATTAAAGTCACATGAAACTTTAAATTAAAAAAAAAATGATGCACATGTCATTATAACTGAATGGCTAGTTTTTATAATAACACTTATGTATATACTTTTGTTGTCAAAAAAATTCAATAATTTGTCCAAATTTAGAAGAATTGACTTAAATTGTTTGCTTCCAGTAAACAATGCGCCGATATGTTTTCCGTATGCAGTGACCTCAGTGTGACCTTTCTCGAGAAAAAAAAATGCGGTGATCGCTATACGCAAGGATCTGCCATTGACATAAACTTTTATCTTATAGAACATGGTATATACATGCTAAAACCTATGCTTCTTTGTTGATTGTTTTCTATAAAGCGACAATCGGTAAACTATAGCTTCAAAACATGACAATTGGTTATCTGCCACATTTTTACATCACAACAGACCGAGAGAATTTTTTTTGATATTATACGATATGGATGTTATAAGGTTGATAAAATCGTGCACATAAGACTAAATTTATGATATTATTAGTTACACAGTGCGCAAATATCCTAATACAAGAATTTAATGGGTCAATTAAATTTTATTGACCCAATAAATTCCCTAAAAGGACAATCGAAGACTGTGTAACGAATTTAACCTGATTTTGTTATATTACATATATTTATATTCAAATTCAATATTAGGACAATATCAACCAAATATATTTTAGATATTTAATCTAAAATTGTGAAAAATAAAAAAATATGAGGTCTATAAAGCAACTCAAATTTCATTTTATTTCTTAGGTCAATGGTTTAAGGGAGAAATTTCTAAGAGACGTAATTAAAAAGATGTACTGATATTTATTAGGAGAATATCAGCCAATCAAATTGCGAAAATTTACTCTAAATCAAGATCAATACATGCATTGTTTCAAGAATTGGATAAGCATTTTTCACTCGTTTCATATGACTCTAACGTTTATTGGGCGAGTATGTTAAGCCCTGGTCACAACGAACCCATGACACATCTATGCATCTCCACGACATAAAATTTTGTCAAATCGCGGGTCATCTGTGATCGTCGTAAGACAGTCGCACGATATTTTAAGCATCGTGGCGCTGTCGTAAGTCGTGGGACGAAAATTGGACATGCACCTTTTTTTCTCTACGATTTTTTTTTCGTGTGACTGTCTTGTGGCTGTAGTAAGAGTGTCTTACCACAGTCGTGGGACTGTCGTGCGATAAACACATTGTCGTGGGTACCATCATAAACCATTTTGATAAAAAATAATCGTGCGACTGTCGCACGACGGTCGTAAGACAATCTCACAACTGTCGCAAGACACTCGTGATACAGTCGCACGAAACGCCCGACGTTGATGGGTTAGGCCATGGATCGAACTGCGCCTGATGTTTTGGCAGTATAGAACATTGATACAATCTACGGATTGAGCCTGGCATGTTTCAAGAGCTTTTGTTGAGAGGCGCCCCTCCCATCATTTAACCAATAAATCGGGCCTTCTTTATTTACTTGTTGTTCGGAGAAAACGCTCGAGAGACCAACGACTGTTGTGTAACAGTCGTACGACAGTAACCCGACAGAAACATGCCTCTCCCATGACATGACAATCTGAAAAATAACCCGAAACAACTCACGATTGTCGTACGACTGTCGCACGATCGACTTGCGACAAACCCACGACATTACAATTACATTTTTTTTCTGTCGTGTACCCATCGAGGATTCATCGTGGACATGACGCAGCTGATGTGACCACTCGAAATATTTTTTTGACATTTTGCACTACAGTGCCACGACAACTAATTGATAGATCTTCCATGTCAAAAAATCGTACGATTTGTTGTGACCGGGGCTTTACTTGTTTTTAGGTAAAAATGATCTGAATCGATCTTTATAATTAAATTTCTAAACTATTTCTAGAACCAACCCTTTCTGCTTACTTATCAAATCAACTCTTTGAAACAGAACGAATAGTTGAAATTATTAAAAAGATCAACATTAATATGAAGTGACATCGCTTTACTATTTTAAAAGACGAATTTTATTTTCAATTAGTATTTCGATATCGATCGATGTTGATGATTTAATGTAGTCCAGGAGATAAAAAGAAAAAACAGTCTTGTTGATATGCTGAATTAGTTTTCACATTTTTACCACTCACTCCTATTCATCTTGCTTGATTAATAACACAAATGAGTTATCTATCAATTGATAACAGAAAAATAAAAGATCAAAATCAAAACGTTATCGTACACTTAAGCAGCTTATCTATCTATTTACAACTGAAAAGAAAAAAAAAACCCAAAAACTTTATCGTAAATATAGTTTGTACTCAAAACATTTGTTTACAAACCAATCTATTTATCCCTATAAAGGAAACCATTATTTATATTGTGTGTTTGATTATAATTTTGTTTAGATTAAGTCCAAGAAACAAACTATTATTACAATGTCACGTTTTATATGGAACCGTAGAGAACAAAAGATTATCCTTATCGAAAGCAAAGATTCGGATATTTATATATTGCTTTTGAGAATATATAAGGATTTAAAGTGATGAGCCTGATAATCTACAAGACAGGTAAAACAAGAATCAAACAGGTAACAAAAACTATCATTGCAATTCTGGTATCTATGATGAGTTTATGTATTGTTGTTTAGTATGGATAGATAAAGGGTTAAACAATTTAAACAAATCAATAGCACATTGATAACTACGGATTGGTTTCACCAACTTATTCCTGTTGAAAATTATACGTTTGAAGTTCTCATGGTGTGAAGGATTTTTTTTTGCTAAATTCTGTTAAATGTAAAAATAATTAGCTATAAAAGCCGTTTTCTTCTTAAGCATTGAATAATAACTTTATAATTGGGTTGGACATCCTACAAAAAGAGACGGAGGAACTCTAGTGTTGACGTCAGAGGATTTAAATTAACAGCAAGACAGAAATAGTCATAGGGATGGAGTGTCTTGTAATTATAATGTTTAGGAAGTTATTGAATCAATGCCTACATACATACTTAACTAAATCCTCTTAGCACTTTTTCAACATTTTTTACAACCTATAATGTATAACCGACAAAAAAAAAATCTTTCTTTCAGTGGGTGTTTTATACTTTTTTTCAAACTTTAGCTTCTGATTAATCTTTCGGTGTGTTCACTGGATTGTAACATCAATAAACAAAACCATGGAGTATGTAACAAATAAGCAAGTCGATAGAGCTCTGTCAATTTTGTTTTATAATTTGATTACCACTTTGCCAGAAGGATTGAAATTTAGTATTTGCGCCAGACAAACCTTTCGTCTACAAATTGCCCATCATATGTACTTGTTCTTTCCGAGTCAACAAACACTATTTACATTCCAATGCAAGTCTTTTAATCAAAATGTTTCTCTTACACTGTGCAGTTGTCGTTATTTTAACAAAGTTGAAGAAATTGAGGATCCGAAATTCCGAAAGAAAATCCTTAGTTTTGTCGAAAATTACAAATACATTTACATAAAATATAGGCAACGTTTTAAAATAAAAAGTTTCCTATGACTTTAACATCAGTGCGACAGAATCAAAATTAAATTTGGAATGGAAATAGGGAATATGTCAAAAAGACAACAACCCGACCAAAGAGAAAAACACAGCTTACTACCAAGCTGGGTCTTCAACAAAGCGAAAAATGCAGCACCCGGATTTGGGTGCCATTTCGCAATTTTGCAAATTAACAATTATTAAGTAAGAGACGATTTATGTGATGGCGTCAATAGAACTAGATCACAATTTGAAGCAAGATATATACAGTTATTTTGTGATTTTTCTATATAACAAAACGTAGACTTCAGACTTGCCATTAAATATGTTTTCTAACTTTGAAATGTTGAAAAATTCAGTAATCAAACCATTATAAATTATGCCCTCTAAATCCAACGTTATTTCAAAGAAACTTTCCGATTATCGTAAACTTAATTTTTATCAGATATACATCATTATTGACATCTTGATAATCTTATGTGACGTTTTATCAAAAGTAATATTAATGATTTGTCGATATGATGCTATAATTAAGTCATATGTTTTGATTGAATTTCTTAATATGATTGCAATGGTGTTTGGCTTTCTCAAAAAGATTTTTTTAAAAAGGTGTATAAAAAGATTAATATTATTTTTTTTTCAACTACTTATCACCCATACATGCTAAACTTTGGCAAAACGAGCACCGTTCTATGACCTCAATTAAATATATTAATACATCTTTGTGTCATACTTGTAAAGCTGTGATTGTCAACGGAAGCTAAATCAATCACGTGATTTTGCTTTTCTAAACATTTTGACCTATCAATTCTATTTACGTTTTAAACATAAATATCTATAGGGAATAAAATATATCATTATTGACAGAGACGTATAATCCAACCAATAAAGGATATTTATGAAAGTAGCTTTGATTACAATATACCGTCTGACACTGTAATCTTCTAAACGAAATTCTTTGGTACTTGATAAATAAGGCGTTAAAAGAAAGTAATGAAATATACTGAAAATAGATGTCACTACAACTGTCACTAGGACGACAAAAATTAACAAGTAGAAATCCTATTAACTTTAAAGACATGAGCATATATATACAATATTTACAACAAAAACACAAATAGCACAATCTCCTGAATTACCACCTTCCCATAAATATCATGAATGATATGCTGTTAGATATATACTGCAAACTATTTTCTCTAGCATTTTATCAAATTGCACGAGCATGCGAGTTATAAATTAACACATATTATTCAACATTGATGATTTGGTGATACATTATGAAATACCTGCATCGCAGAGGCCTGTAGTAACTATGCGATGCCCAGTTGTGCCATCTAGTTCATCTCTTATTGGCATGAGGGCTTATAGGTTATCATCAATAAAGTTGATATTCAACCCTCTTGGTTTCATTAACAACAGCTTGGTTTTTATCTACACAAAATCACTAACTGTCACCGTTAGCATTATCTACTGTTTCAACCTGTCTATTATTTCAATTACTGTGACTCGACTGTCAGTATTGCTGTTCAAATGGATCGAATTACATTTAAAACAATAAGTACAGAATTTATGGTAAAGAAGTGATGTGGTCCAGTTTAAAAGGAAAAAAAATTGAACCTAAAAAATTATTCATAGACACTGTTTACATGACATTTTCTAAAGTTATATCTGGAAATTTGTTAATGGTTTAGATGTGAGGTTAAGAATTCAAATCGAGCACGTGGCTAGTGTGTTCCATTTCAATTTTGAATTAGTATTGTCAATTTTTCGAGCCGGTTGTTAATTCCTTACCTTTCGGCTTCCTCCCAAAAAAAATGTGATTACCACAAAAAGGCAAAGTGTTGAAGGTAAAGTTAAACACCAAGTGCTAACTAATTCTGCGTTGATTGTTGATCGAATGCATTAAAATCAATCAACATTATTAAAAATCTTATTTATTATTTATCAATTAAAAACAAAATCAATATTGATTTTGAAATCAAAGATATACAATTTAACCGTATGTAAACAACTATGCACTAATTTGTCATATAATACAAGAAAGTCAAAATTGAAATAGCATTTGGATACACTGTGTGTCGTTGCTAATATAATGCAACATTTGCCGTAATAGTGACTTATAACTGCAGACAAATGTTAAAAAGGGATGTTTCATACAATAGTTTAAATCATACTCAAATAATGTCAGTATAAAATTAGGCGTAGTACATGACGATTCCTAGATTTTATGCTTCCTGTGTTGACGAAAAGTTATGTAGTTGTCTGAATCAGCCATTAAAATGCAATTCGGAATATTGAATTATAATATACACACGGTATATGCCGGATACACTTAAAATGCCTATGGTTATAAACAATTCAGATGATAAAATAATATAAACAGTTGGATTGTAGGAATACCGCTATCTTTTTACCTAAAAAAGTATAATAATATTAATAAAACTTGTGAGTTAATCAAAATTTGAGTGTGTACTTTTAGTATTTTTTTGTCACTTTTCATCATAAAAAAAAATGAAGTAGTAGGTTTTAACCAATTACACGTTAATGATAACGTGAGTACTGCATTTTACAGTTATCTGTACTGTATTAGTGAGGGATAACATGTCTTTTCTGTATATAAATATAGTGGGAATATGCATATTGATGAAATAGGACATTGATTGGAACATTAAAGATGAATAATATAATTTGCGATAAGTAATACCCTGCTTATCCTTTAATACGATTAGAAACTATTTTCAGTTTCCGGAAAGTTTTACAGCATTAAATATGCTAAAGTGGACTGCACACAAGGTGGCACGGTAGTATTTCCTGGCCCATAAGGGATAATGATAGCCTTTTTTAAATTTTCACCACTTTCTTACACTGCAAAAAATTCTACATTCACAGTTAACTGAAGTACTTTCATTTTACTATTCAGAAATGAATTTGAATATGTATCATGACCGTTTACTTTTTTTGCTATTTTTAAAAACCTAAGGCCACTAGTACTTTTAGGTCTTTTACGGTGCAGTGAATACAAAATTAAAAAAAATTCTCAAAAATTCATTTTCATCTGTATGTAAAATTATTTCATATTTTTCTACACCTGATTCATCCCTCAGTTTGGGAAAGTATGTTCAGTTGATACTGTATTTTTTGTCCAATCACACTGTTTAGATACATTTACCTAAGTAGGGTACACAAAAGAGCAACCTAAATTCTGGAATGCAAATACTACCGTGCCACCACAAAGACTGACATATCAGACATATTGAAATTAAATATTAACTTTTTAAAAACCTTCATTTCGTTTCAAATATTAAGAATTATATACCCTATGATTTTTAATTTTGTGGCAATATCGGTCTTCAACGTCGAACTTTATTTTGCATATATCAATTATTTAGAATCAAGCATCAGTGTTGATTCTGTGATAGACGAAACGCTCGTTTGGCGTACAAATGATAAGCCTGGTATCTTTGATGAGTTTAGTGAACGCAAATAAATGTCAGTATAAACTATAACGTAAAATTGCGATTTATAGATATAAGAGAATGTGATATGATTGTCAATGATACAACTCTCCATCAAAGTCACAATTAGTAAACATAATCAGTATAGGTCAAAGTACTATCTTCAACACGGAGTCTTGGCTCACATCGGACAGTAAGCTATAAAGGGCTCCAAAATTACAAGTGTAAAACCATTCAAATAGGAAACCCAAACGGTCTTATCTATATGAAAAACGAGAAACGAGAAACACTTATATACCCCACCACCAAACGACAACCACTGAACAACAGGATCCTGACTTATAATTTGTGCAAACAACAGCAAATATTTGAAATATGATACAATATTGATACACTATTAATAGAAAAGGGAGAGATATAAAACCATATCAGAAAATCAAATATAACCATGGACAAAATAGCGTTAAAACAAATAACGTACACAGGGGAAATAATTAATTTTGTTGCAAATGGAATAGGGAATTTTTTTCTTTTCAAAATGAATAAATTTGTTGTTTATAATACAGAATTGAATGTGATACATATTATATAACTTACATTTAAGTTTTTTTTCAAAGAAATGTAACAGAAATAAAAAACAAATAAAGTTAGTGCTTTTTGACAAAAAAAACCCAATTCAATCACAGACCATAAAACATGAAAGTATTAGATCGTAAAAGAAAATGCATACCCCATTTTTCTAGCCCTGTAAGTAAAAAACATTGTATGCATATATTTGACGACATTAGCCTTGCTGCACCAAAGTATCGAGGAGTACATATACGCATGACCTCAAACATTGTCGTCTAACTTTAGAGACACACAGACGCAGTAAGATCTTTATATGATAGAAATAACTTCAATTATTCAGATTGACGTACGAAAAAAACTTCTGATAATATGGAATAACTACATACACTATTATCAAATGTTGGGAAAACTACAGGTGTCAGCTTTGATGGAATTACAAGGCATCATTATTCGTCTGATATCCATTGGTTCACACGAAAGATGGTATTTTTAGTGTAAACTAACAGCATGAGTATACAAAAATATGCACCACAATTGATTTGGAATTAACTATGCTAAAAAAATGTATTTCATACCGATTTTCGTGCGTATGCCACTTAATAGCCTGCCATCTTTTATTCTAATTGGTTACTTGAACAAATCTTCATAGAAATTTGTTAAATAACAGAAACACAGAATTTTGATCAAAATTTAAAATGGAAAGTCATAATATAGAAACAATCTTCGAAAGGCTGGATAATGCAAATTAAAGTAATGCTTCCAATCCAAAAATCATTGCTAGTTATTTATAATTTTACAAAATTATGCAATTACTGTCTTTTGATGAGGTAAGTATGTAGATTAATTGACTTTTGAAAAACTGATATTCACTGAGGCCAACGGCCGAGGTGAATATAAGTTTTTCAAAAGTTAAAAAAACAACATATTTACGTAAACAAAAGACGGTAATTGTTTTATTTCATATTCCGAGAGAAAGGTATGTTATGGCAATTATTTACCAAAACCAGTTGTACATCAAACGTTTTTTACTAAAAAATTTTTGCACGAAAAGCGCGTGACGTTTTGCGCGGTGAATATACTTTTTCCTCTTACAGGGTAGTGTAAGACCTTTTAAATATAAACAAGTACCACTGAAATATGACTATGTAGTTTTTTTTTATACAAAACCTGTCAGAAAGCGAAATCATAACGGACAAAATGGTACAAATACAGTAATCTTAGGATTTTATATATCTGTAGCGCTTTTCTGGATTAATCTTCAATAGAAAAAGCACATCAGAAAATTTAAAAACCAAAAATGTATTAGAACGGAACCAGTTGAAGAGATATATGGCATAAAAAGACCTATACCCAAAGGACCTAAAATAATAGCCTAATCCATACAGTGGCCTGAGGTAGGAGAATTCTCAGTTTCTAAATAAAATTTATATTAATAAATTGACAATTCAAGAAAGGGTTGATATAAACCATACCAGTACCGAAGTACTGACTACTGAGCTGGTAAAGTTTGATTGTTTCTTTATGACTTGTTATTAATTCTATATTTTCATGTTCGCTCTTATGTACGCAAGTTATCTAAATATACCGTTAATATCTCCATTCGTCAAAGAGACAACATCATTTAGGCAGAAAGTTGGTATGCTATATTTTATTTGTCTAATGATGGTATTTTGCTGTAGGTTGTCGGTTTGATAACTGCTGATCTGGCTATTTATTGTTCTTAATTTAAAGGTATGTTTAGTCAGATGACCTAGTAATCTATGCTAAGAGTTCACTTCACTAAAAGTGCTGAATAAGGACATTCGTTTGGTTTGACTCACATTATGTCTTCTTTGTTTGATTTCTTTGACATGATTTGACAAATCTTTTATCAGATTTATAGTTTACACAATTTCATCATCAAGTTTATTAAGCAATAATGGAAGCTAAATTGACATCATTGCAGTACATAATCAATTTAATTAGATAATATTTCTAGAAATGTCAATCAAATTGTTATTCTTTTCTGTAAATGTAAAATGTTAAGTTTTGTGTAAATTGAAAAGTGTTGTTTGATTCATTATTATGCTGTTAGATTTATATGCTGTTCAAAGATAATAGTTACATGATTTAAACAAAGTTGAGAATAAACTTGATATCGTTATAGAACCAAGAATTAGGTTTTCCATTATTTATTTTTTTGAAAGTCTTTTGCAAAATCTGCATTTCATGTAACGATGCGCTCGTTTTATAGTTCTGACTTTGTATTATTATATCAAATTATTTTATCATTTTGTTTAAAATCTGTCTTAAACTCATAACACCGAATTTACAAGAAAATTTAACATAAAATCAGTAATGAGTACATCATAGGTATGATGATTATGAACATAAACGGTACATTTTACAAATCACAAAGCTTTACTTTCCGTTTAAGACACATATGACCAAAATGAAGATGTGTGAATGGGACACGTATCACAAAAAAGAGCACATAATACTGTCTAATGGTTATAACACGTCTTCCAATAATGACCATTATCTATGTATTTGGTTATAGGTTGCACTTTGTAAATACAACTGTTTCTCAAACCACGGGGAGATATAGAATATTCATAGATAGTTAATGTTTTTTACATACGGGTTCACAATTATGATCTCTATGTTGCATCTCAAAGAGACATAACATGGAAATGTTACCAATAAATATTCATGTGTATGTTATTTATATTGAAATCTGTGGTAACCCTACAGTCGAGGTAGGGGTAGTTAAAAAAATAAGTGTTAGTTTAAACTTTTTGATGTTCGGGGCATATAAACGTTGAAAATATGCCAAACAGGCCTACATTTTGACCTTTGAAAAAAATTGTGGTGCATATGTACTTTCCATTCTAGGATATGATTTTTTTTAACATTTCATAGTAAAAGTGGTACAGTTTTGGCCGTAAAGTGAGTTTCTATGGAATAATGCATTGTCAATATTTACAGAAATTCAACCAACCTATGGGCTACTGAATAACAAAATTTCCCCTAACTTAGGACACATACATTTTTCTTATAAAATTGAAAAATAGTCTAAAAGATATCATCCCCAATGATTTTTAATATAAAATGGCTATAAAATCAGGTTTCAACTAACAACAGTTGCTGTGTATCCGTTTGAAGTGTTTCAGCGTCTGATTTTTGTTATTTGATAAAGGACTTTCCAATTTGAATTGTCCTTAGATATTGAGTTTTTTTTTTTTAATTTCACTTGTTTTTAAACATTACAGTCTGGATTTAAGCTTTACCCGTCCATATAACGTTGTTTTGTACAGGAACATCTCAGAAAGAATAAATAGTATCTAGCATTGCTTTCAACTTCACGTTCCACTATAAAGATGATTTCCTATAAGTAATTTTGTTAATTTGGTGACTATGTTGAACGCATACATCCTGTCGAACTTGAAATAAAGGATACATCCTCATATCGCGACTAGCATTTAGGAAATGACCATAACGATCGGTTCAGAACAAAACTTTACGAAAACATTGTGAATTTTCTATGTATCATAATTCCACCACACCTACAATTGAAGTATATATCTCCAACTTATACGATATTCTAGAGTTTGCATTTCCTATCACAATTTCCATGATAAATGGTTACTGCTTACAAGAAAGCTATTAAACCAAGTATTGAATTTAAATAATCCCTTTAAAATTTGCGTTATGATAATTTCAATAATTTGCATATGGTTCCCTTTAATTCTATAGTCTAAGACAATCTACCAAGATAAAAGATACAAATTCAACAATCATTTTCAATATTTTTTCTTAACCTAACAGCACGAATGTAGAGCTAAGAATAACAAAAAAAATAATAATAATAATAAAATAAAATATTATATAATAAATATTGGTCTAGAAAATTCTTCAGGTGAAATTAAAATAAAAAATTCTATAAATACAAATATATTGCCTAGCTGCCTTAATTCATCATTTCAACAAAATATCTGTTGCATTGTTCTTACTTCCCCAGCCAATAAAATTCCTTAACATACACATCTACATGTATAATTACATGTAGCTAATGAAATTTCGTGTTCAACTTCTTTTAATTTACCAATAATAATGTAAAATCCGTGAATGGAGCACCTGAGAAATGGAAGGTCAACAGTTTGAAAATTATAATCATCATCGGTTGTGTGTGTGCTACATTTTAATAATGTGTCGTCATTCTCCTCTTATGTTTAATGCGCTTCCTCGGTTTTGGTTTGTGACCCGGATTTGTTTTTTTCTATCGGTTTATGAGTTATTATAACATCGGTATACTACTGTTGCCTATATTTGTCATCGTTTCTTGTTTTAAATCGTCCTTAAGTGTCAATATATAGGAAATATATAAAAACAAATTTTACTTTCTAGTTATATTTTAAATTTCAGGTTTACTGGGATATATGAGATGCAACAAAACATTGAAATGTTGAGTTTTGATTGATAGGTCATCATAAAACAAGGGTTTGCAGGACATCATCAAAGCACACACAATTAAGATACACTGCAGTAAATATGATAATTGTTACCATAAATTACGCGTTATGAAAATGATGTAACCTATTAATAAGTACATTAATCTTTAACTAACCTTTTATCAAATTCTGAACACCCTAACCTCATCGATGTCTGTCAAAAACTATTAACCTTTAAATGTGTTCAATAAAAAGTCACATTGGCACATAAATGTTAAGGGATATTAGTATAAATGTCTCGTTTCACTAGCGCGATAAAGTCTATATTGTCAATTTTATGGATTTTCCGATAATCGTTTTAATAAAAAGTATTGCGTGAGATTAACCAACCTGATGATAATAATCTCATTTTCTTTCCCGATTCCTTGCATTTGACTTAGATATAAATAACAGAATACCCAAGGATTTGAATAAGTCTCCAAAGACATCTCACAACAATGTACATAATGTTATCATTATCTAAAAATGAAGTATAAATATTAACATAAACAATATGCTAGTTGATAACTATGTTAAATAGTATCTGGGGGATAGTTGTCTTATTGCCAATCATACCACATCACCTCATTATATATGGTTATGGTTTTCACTGCAAAAAAAAAAATGAATATGGTTATAGCGAGCAGAACAGAATTTAAAATAACGTGAAAGAAAATATTTAAAAAAATGCTGTAAAACCATTAAGATTGATATAGCCAATAAAAGCTGTAATCAATTTGTAACTATCGAAGTGAAAATATACATTTCTTTTTTCTTACTAAACTATCATTTTGATACTTTTAGGACAATCGTGCCACTTCTTTCGATTTATATAAAAACATTTTAATGAACCAACAACAATAGTTATCAAAGGTACCAAGATTATAAATTTTAAAATACGCCAGACACGCGTTTCGTCTACATAAGACTCATCAGTGAAGCTCAGATCAAAATGGTTTTTATTAGAAGAAAAAGAGAGAACTGATGACAAAAACATGACACAATTCAAACGCAATGCTTCCAAGTTTATTAAATTGTCTCTCTGACAACTTGATATAATGTCTGCTAGTTTCTGAAATTGTCAACTTGTTAACCATAGGTTTGACACTTTCGTAAACTGTTTTAAAAATCTGTGGCTTGTTGATCGTAATACGTGTTAAAATATTAAGTTGTTTGTCGAGATGTCGACCTTTCCGTTTAAAAGTGAATAATGATGCTGCTGAAATTTCCGGTCTATTCAAATTTTAAAATCAATGAAATCAGAAAATATCTTCACAGAATGAAAAACGTGCCGACAAGGCAAACGCAAATGTGTGGTCTCGACGGTCTTAAATCGAAACTTTTTTTTTCGACTGTTTGTAATGGTGTATGGTGTTAGTGGGA
This sequence comes from Mytilus galloprovincialis, assembly GCF_965363235.1. Classification (NCBI taxonomy): domain Eukaryota; kingdom Metazoa; phylum Mollusca; class Bivalvia; order Mytilida; family Mytilidae; genus Mytilus; species Mytilus galloprovincialis. Next base: position 90,151,107 of record NC_134841.1, on the reverse strand, counting down.
AGATTACACCATTCAAGGACTGTATCTACACTTGCTATTGTTATTTATACTAATATGCAGTTCCACATGTTGTAGTTGCTGGCAAAACTCCATAAAAACCCATGAGGTACCTCGATGCAGATAAATGAGCGCATAAAAATATGTTAAACTGTTATACCTGAACATACACATATTCCATTTGAACAAAGGAATTTCCAAGAAATTTCGAACCATTTATATGAATGTGTTTTCTGAGAAATACCAAACATAATTAGAAGGAAAAAAATGTGCCTCAAAATTTAAACCAATTTATAGTAAAAGAGAATTGTGAAACAAACAGGGGTATACGATGAACTTTTATTATCACGAAACAATTGATTTAAGTTGGATCATCCGTAAATAGTTCCTCAGATTAAATCTTTTTTATACCTCGCCAAAACGACGATTTTTAACTGCTTTTCATAATAATAATTAAAAGTATTGATCACCAGGATATTATTTAAGCTACAAGTCGTGCAAAATTGATCAATTTGTATAATTCGTCTATGATAAATCATTTTTTTGTAAATAAAAAGAAATCTATAAGATAGAATTTTGAAAATAAAGGATGAGAAGATAGTTTTTAAAATATGCTTTGAGAAAATAATAAAAAGAAGTTGGTGTTACCGAACTTGTTTTCTTGCTACAATTAAAAAATGAAAATGTCACAATCATTTAAGTATTAAAGTTAACTAAAGGAGTCATTTCCTCTTCAATTGCCAATTTAAAAATTTATTCTAAAAACATAAATATTTGGATTTGTTTAGACAATTTGAATAATGCAAGAATCCCCTGTTTTTGTTATAAATATAAGCAGTCATACACAATTTGAAGATTTAGGCAAAACACTAAACCGATTGTGAACTGCTGTTGTACAATCTAATATGGCGGTATCTAGTGAATCTACCTTAAAGCTAGTTGTTTTTTTGATTACATCCTGCTTACTTTCGGTTTACACAGCGCATAAGGTCATTTATATATCATAGTTTACTGCGTTGGTTTCTTTCAACAAAACAGAATTTTACAGAGACAACGCATGAAATTAAACCAAGAGTCAACATATAAAGCGATATATTTATAAGTTATAATACCATTTCAACAGACAGAAAATATAACGAAGTTAGGATCATGGCCCAAGAATAACTATAATGTCTGCTTTTGTGACTTTTATTGTTGCTTTCTGTTGTTAAAGAATATTTAAGTCCTTCGTAAAGGATACGGTTTCCATAAAATAACAATTTTATATTTGTAAATCGGTGAACTTGTGTCGCCTTAATTTACCATACTTGATTGTAAACTAATCATTTATGATATGAGAATAATAAAAGCCACGATAACCTTTTATTTTGCTGTTTTTGATTTATCATACTTACAAAGGGGAAATATTAAAATCACTTGTATTAAAACAAGATTCATATTTAAATACAAAGATTTGATTCCTTGTTAGGTTATACCTATAAAGCCGATTTCAAGGTTATCATTATTCATACCCAACAATACATATATCTAAATTCCACCGCCATTTAGAATGTACAAATCAGAACAAAAAAATATAGAAAATCGCACTATCTCAAAACTGAATGAGAACGATTTCGATGACAGGGTTAGTGTCTCTTGCAATCCCTGAACCACCTGTCATACCAATTTACACTCAATCCATATTTTATAAAAGGGAATCAGTCAAAATCGTTACATGTTTAAATCACACGTCTTTTCTAGTTTATTGTAGTATCGAAAGTTCTTAGGCATCAAAACACCTAAATCGCTACGACAAAGACACAGTATATAATATGATTTTTTTTCACATTTGGTGTTATTATTTTACGCTATGCGTATAACGCTATAAGTGAGTTAGTAAAATGTGAACGTTTCCGATATCTAAACGTCAATGGCATGGCAAAGTGTATAAAACGTCTTAAGATATTTGGATTTCGACAATGGTAGAGCTGAAAAGTTAAGTTGTTATTTTAAAATTTCAGTTGTAAATCGTCCTTTTGGGTAAATATCATGAGTTATCCCAGATTTACTCACTGAAATGTGAATTATTAGTGACCGGACGTTATCTTACATTGGCCAGTTTTTTTGTTTTTTTTTATCTTAGTCTTTTTTTTTTTGTTTTGAAAACGTGAAGACCCCAAAACCCATTTCATTGGTTTTTTGCGTTGTTATGATTATCTTTAAAATTGCGAAAGCCCTCTCGGAAGTCAATACTCGGTATTAATATAGGCTAAGAGACTGAACGTTTAAATGATGAGACTTACTTGTAGTATTTGTAAAACAAAAAAGTCAAAATAAAAGTTCTAAGAAATTTAGAACTAACCATTGCGTTTGTTAATCACTTTAGAATATATTGCCTCTCTCTACAATTTTTAATGTTTGTAATATAACGATAGAAAAATAAAAACATTAAAGTAACATAGTATTGGACATACATACCGTCATTGTGTTATTTTTGTGCTATGGCTATTTATATTCTTGTATTTCATATTTGCTAATGAACTTTGTCTAAATGCCTTTTTGTGCTTCTTTGTTACTTTGTTGTTTTATTAACTATTGTGTCTGTTTATATTGTTCACGCAACGTTGACAATATAATGGAATTTTACGCGACTGTCATACAAATATTAAGTTTAGCTAGCTATAAAACCAGATTTAATCCATCGTTTTCTACATAAGAAAGTACCTGTACCAGGTCAAGAATATCACATTTGTTAACAATTCGTTTGATGTGTTTGAGCTTTTGATTTTGACATTTGTTTAAATTTCCGTTCTGAATTTTCCATTGGGGTTCATTTTTTTATGATTTAACTTTTTACTTTTTACATGGATTCACAAACATAGTGAAAAAAGTAAAATCACAAAAATATTGAACTTAGAGGAAAATCAATTCGAAAAGTCCATAATCACATGGCAAAATCAAATAACAAAACGCATCAAAAACGAATGGACAAGAACTGTCATATTACTGACTTGGTACAGGCATTTTAAATTAGATAAGAAGCAGGTTGATGATTTTCCACGCTGAGTTTAGGCATAGATACGTCGTTACGGTCATATAGCAATGTCCGTTTAAGAAGCGATGAGATAATTATGGTGGAGATTTATTTACCCGAGGGTATCACCAGCTCAGTAGTCAGCACTTGTGTGTGCTGACATGAATTATCATTGATATGGTTATATTTATAAATTTACTGTTCACAAAATTTTTAATTTGTAAAATACTAAGGCTTTTCTACCTCAGGCATATATTACCTTAGCTGTATTTGGCAAAACTTTTAGGAATTTTGGTCCTCAATGCTCTTCAACGTCGTACTTTATTTCACCTTTTAAACTTTTTTGGATTCGAGTGTCACTGATAAGTCTTTTGTAGACGAGACGCGCGTCTGGCGTATATGCAAAATTTAGTCCTGGTATCTATGATGAGTTTATTTCTGTCATTCTTCCTTATAACCATAAGTCTGTGGTTTTTAGGTTTTTATCTCTTCATTGATTAAGAAGTCTTCGTTCTTATGTTGTACTGTTATACCACTGTCCCAGGTTAGGGGAGGGTTGGGATCCCGCTGACATGTTTAACCCCGCCACATTATTTATGTATGTGCCTGTCCCAAGTCAAGAGCCTGTAATTCAGTGGTTGTCGTTTGTTTATGTGTTACATATTTGTTTTTCGTTCATTTTTTTTTTACATAAATAAGGCCGTTAGTTTTCTCGTTTTAATTGTTTTACATTATCTTATCGGGGCCTTTTATAGCTCACTATGCGGTATGGGCTTTGCTCATTGTTGAAGGCCGTACGGTGACCTATAGTTGTTAATGTCTGTGTCATTTTGGTCTTTTGTGGATAGTTGTCTCATTGGCAATCATACCACATGTTCTTTTTATTATTAATAATGTGAACAGGTAACCACAACATGAATCATTCGAGATATAAACGCCAACACAAACGATAGTCTGACGATTTTGAAAATTCATCGACGTGGAGTTGTCTCTTTATCGGAATTTTAATATTTCTTGTTATTTCTGTTTTTTTCCATTTGTTTCACAAAAAATCTAATAATAGATACCAAAGTTCAAATTTTGCCCGCTAGATGCGCGGTTTGTCTGCAAAAGACTTGACAGTGATACGTGAATCAGAACATTTGAAATTAACAGGCAATTCATAACACGGAAACCTATCGGAGAAGATAAAGAAACATTCGGACTGTTCTTAACATACCAGTGCATTCCGTTTATAACAGGTCTGTGTAGAGTGTCACTTAAAAAAAGTGTGTTTTATTTTGTTTTTTTTTACTTGAGCACACTTCTCATCTCTTTGTCAAGACACACAAAGCACGTAAACATAACATTATATAACTGTAAGATTACAATAAATGTTCTATATAATATACAATTGCAGGATAAGCAATTTGGTAAACACACATTCGGTTCCTAAGTCACAGATTAACTAGTCAATACACAAATTGTATAAGTTAGAAACAATTACAGTAAAAAGTTTGACATATTTTCACTAATAAAGGATAAAATGTCTTCATCACTATATTAAATTGATTACAACAACTTTGCTGGAGGTTCATAATTTTGAAGATACTAGGTATTAATTACATCGCTTGTCGTTGAAACACACCGGGCTGTCATCATTTAGGTTGGAAGGATTTAAAAAGAAAGCTGATTATCATTAAAAAGAAGTACTGACGCATGCAATGCTGGCTTTTCTGGAGGCAATGCATCTAAAATGACGGAATTTACGTTTCAGAAATTGATGATAGGTTGTTAATTAATCTGCTGTCAGCATTTATGACATTTTGATTAAGATATAACAAAAGTAGAAGGCTTTTGTGAGATTGATCATCCATTTAGACCTGCTAAGTGGTGACATCATCAAGTGTTATATAATAAGGGATTCGACTCAACGGTGCCCCGTCATTCTTTCATTTTCAGGTCAAATAAAAAGATGTATTTGTTCACGTTATCTCACTGTGAATTGTATATAACATCAGTTTTTTGGAACAAAAGTCTTGGTACATGTGTGTATCTACTTCTTCATTACTAAATTGTCTATTCTTCTTACCAGTACACTTGGTTCAATCAAAAACCTGATAATAAATTGTTCAAATAAGGCCTTTGAAAATAGTGAAATTAATTACTTTTGGAGTGTCAAAAACTCGTTGGAAGTACTTGATAAATTGCATGCTTATATTGGTGATTTTGAATCTGTTCAACGTTTTGATTTTTCTACCCTATATACCCCATTGCCTCACATTCTTCACACATCAAATCAAATGCGCATTTAAAAAGTCAGAATGTGAATATATATGTTCAAACTCTTTTAGGTCAAATTTTAGTAGCAATAAACAAAAGAATTATTTGAATTGGACAGGCTATGATACTATATCTACTCATAAAATTTTTATTAGATAACATTTTTCTTCGCTTTGGAGATTCCGCGTATCGTCAGGTTATCGGAATTCCAATAGGGACTAACTGTGCACCACTTATTGCGAACCTTTTTTGTATTGCTATGAGTTACAATTTATGACAAAAACCAGCAAAGAACCATCGAAACAACAACAGATACAAAAATTTAATAATACTTTTAGATATTTGGATGATATATTGGCTCTCAATAATGACGACTACAGTATGTATACTAAAGGAATTTATCATGTTGAACTAACTTTAAATAACGCTAATACTAACAATGACCACTGCCCTTTCCTCGATCTTGATATCTATATCATTAACGGGAAGCTTAATACTAGAACTTATAATAAAAGAGATGATTTTTTACGGTGTTTATAAATCCCAACTTGTACGATTCGCTCGTGTATGTTACAATGTTTTAGATTTTAACGAGAGAAATTTATGTTTTACTGAAAAATTATTACACCAGGGTTCTCGATATCACAAACTAGTCAAAACATTTACTAAATTTTATCATCGGTACAAGGACATCATTCGTAAATATAACTATACATGCAGACTTCTTACACGTTCAGGTATCTTACATCCATTCTTTTATGGTAATATTCTTTATAAAGCACAGAAATGTCAGTAATCACCTCAGAAGCTAACAAAACCTTTAAATACATTATTAAGAAGGGATATAGTTACGATACTGTTGTCATGTCATTAAAGATTGCATATTTTGGCTTTAATATTGATTCACCTATAGGGTCTTTTCATCGAAACTAAACACATTTATTTAAAAACCAGTTGTTGGCATGACACGGGTTGTGTTTTTCTCATATATGTATATCAGATACGGTTAAGTCGGCCTCATATCTTGACTTACATCTAGAAATTGACAATGAGGGTCGGTTGAAAACAAAACTTTACGACAAAAGAGATGATTTCAGCTTTCCAATTGTGAACTTTCCATTTCTAAGTAGCAACATTCCAGCAGCACCTGCATACGGGGTATATATCTCCCAATTGATACGATATTCCCGTGCTTGCATTTCATATCATGATTTTCTTGATAGAGGGTTGCTGCTCAAAAGGAAGCTATTAAACCAAGAGTTCCAAATGGTGAAGTTGAAATCATCCCTTCGTAAATTTTACGGACGCCATCACGAGTTGGTTGACCGTTATGGAATAACCGTTTCACAAATGATATCGGATATGTTCCTAACGTCGTAACTACAGTCCCCTTCCCTTTCATGAATGTGACCTACCGAATAAGACTATTTACCGGATTTGTTGTCGCATAGGCAACACGACGGGTGCCGCATGTGGACAGGATCTGCTTACCCTTCCGGAGCACCTGACATCACCCCTAGTTTTTTGGTGGGGTTCGTATTGTTTATTCTTTAGTTGTCTATGTTGTGTCGTGTGCGCTGTTGTTTGTTTGTTTTTTTCATTTTTAGCCATGGCGTTGTCAGTTTGTTTTAGATTTATGAGTTTGACTGTCCCTTTGGTATCTTTCGTCCCTCTTTTATGATTGTATGATACTAAACCCTAACGGAGGGATTGTGCCTGATATTTATGTGATGAAGACATAATCTTTCAATCAGTGTAATTGAAGTCTGGAGCTGGCATGTCAGTTAACTGCTAGTAGTCTGTTGTTATTTATGTATTATTGTCATTTTATTTAGTTTCTTTTGTTACATCTTCTGGCATCAGACTCGGACTTCTCTTGAACTGAATTTTAATGTGCGTATTGTTATGCGTTTACTTTTCTACATTGGCTAGAGGTATAGGGGGAGGGTTGGGATCTCATAAATATGTTTAACACTGCCGCATTTTTGCACTTGTTCCAAGTCAGAAGCCTCTGGCCTTTGTTAGTCTTCTATTATTTAGTTCCTTGTGTATTATTTGGAGTTTAGTATGGCGTTCATTATCATTGAATTAGTATGTACAATTATTTAGGGGCCAGCTGAAGGACGTCTCCGGGTGCGGGAATTTCTCGCTGCATTGAAGACCTAATGGCGACCTTCTGCTGTTGCCTGTTATATGGTCGGGTTGTTGTCTTTTTGACCCCATTTCTATTCTTAATTGTATCTAGGTGGATTTTTCTATTTCGTGTGTTAATATATATTTAAATGATTGTCACTTGCTTGGTTTTTTTTAACAAAAAAAGGCGACCTTAGCGATTTTTGGTAAATATACAAATGTGGTATGATTGTCAATGAGACAAGTTTTTACAAGAGATTAAATTACACAGATATCAACCACTTTAGATCTTCAGCCTTAACAATGATTAAATGATGAGCATTTTTGTATTTGCGTTGCATCCGATAATTTATGTCATTTTTTTATTTGATCAATTTTTCTTGTAAATGTACATTTTCTGCGTATGGTGCAAATTACTCCCAACATTTTGTTGCACGTATTTCCTTCTTTTAAAAGAGCATCCAACACAGTTACAGGGGAGATAATATTATTTGTCGCTTCGTCAAACTGTAAAATAAAAGATGCATTGTTCGAGTGGTATTAAACGTAAGATCGAAATTGAGTACACCGATCCCTCTTCTAAACCTTACATTTTAATCGGTAATGTATGAAAGTCAAACAAAATCCCGCTTGTGTTTATCTTTTTTAACAAAAAGATAGGTAGGTCTAACTAAAGACAACTTATGTCCAAGAAACTGAAAATTTAAGAAAAAAATATCGAGGGATCGAAACTGTATAGTATGCGTTCTAAGTTATTCTCCATTTTATGGCAATGTTGAAAAAATAATGAATCGAACAATAATATATTTTTTGTTGTTTATTTGTAAAATAAAGCCGTAAACATGATTAAGCACACATTTTTTTTCTATATTAACATGAAAAGTCTTGCACATGAATTACTTACTTCTCTCTAAAACGCATTTCATTATAGATAAAGACCGCCCGTTATCTGCTATTTAAAAATCCAAGATAGAGAAAGACAACTCAGCAACCTTTATTATAGAAAAAAATGAAATCATCACAGTTAATGTTGTCTACTCTATAGTCGGGCTGTGTTGTGTCATTCCCCATTTCCTTCCTCAATTTTATATCAAATAAAAAAATCCTTAAATGATGTTATGTGTGACGAAAAAATGTGTTGGAATACTAGACGGAATAGTTAATATATCATAGTTAAATTTAGTCCCGAACCTTATGCAGGCACATAAGCCCTTTCAAGTGTTCTTGTTAATTGACGTTCGTTTGGATGTGCATGACAAAAAAGTTAGGAGAACAATTAAGACGTATTGTTAAACCGCTAAATGAACCCCTGATTTGTAACATGTAAATGAGTTTGGGTAAAAATGTTTATTTCCTAGATCAAATGAAATAACTAATGGTACTTATAAGAGGCAGAACCACTTAGTTAACAATAAAATTGTTTAAAAATTTTATGGATTTTTTGTTAACACTTTGTAACCAAATGCATTAATTGACAAGAAACAAAAGGTCATATTTTCAACTTTTATAGCCGACATATTCATACCTCTATTTGTTAAACATATTCATTAAATTTGAAACTAATATGTATTTAAAAGTTATGCTTCAGGGGATTTAGCGTCCTTTTCAGCGAAAACTTTTAAATCTGCTGGTTCTTAAAGTACGTCACTTGATTACCAATATTCAGTATTTAAATCTCCACGCAGAAATACATGCATGGTGTATCATCGAAAAAAAGTTTATATTTTCAAATTATGTTAGTAAACATCTTCTTAAAATGTATAGCTTTAATAAGATTTAGGTATAGTCAAGCTTCATTGGAATATGAAGAGAAAAGATTTTGACCCTCTGAGAGTAAATAATAATAAAAAAAAAACAGGGGAAAATTGCCACTCTTTTAAAAACAAAATTTCAGATTTTATGAGGGCGCAAAGCGCCCGAAATGAAATATTGATTATATGATAAGATTAGAGTGAGATATAATAATGCATTGACCTTCAATTCTAATCAAATAACAGCTCTTTAAAGTACACCCCTGAATAAAAAATGTTACAATCCAGGTAATACCTTTCTGCGCATGCCCATAGGTAACATCGTATACCTCGGGCTACAATAGATTGACTTTCAATGAAGCCAAACCTTAAACCTCAAACAGTTATGTTTGATATAAAACAACAAAACCAATATCTGAACCAATAAAATATCATGTTCTTGTTCAAAAGATCTGATACGAAAGTAACCGATTCAGTAAACAATGGATATAGTTCACCATAGACATATTTCTATGCATCTGGATAATGAATAAATAAATTGATACCCAAAATACTAATTATCAGTTCACTAAGCAAAAAGCAAAATCCAACATCTGACCAAACATCTGAATACTGAACTGTTTGGACTGAATAGATATAAGGCGGTTACTTAAAAAAATAACTACAGAAAATAATCATTTGTATTATCAAATGTACATCAAAATATTTCACAGAGTATACACGTTAAAGTCAGTAATTTCTTTATAGTCCACGAAAAAACTGCATACGAATGTTCTATATCATATTCCGCCACACTGCTACAAAACTGCAATTATTGTTTGGAATACCAGTCATATTCAAGTCCATCCAACTCTATCCTTTCTGAAAAATTTAATGATATAGATGTATATTTCAAGTTAGCATTCGAGAATAAACATTCTGTGTAATATTTCATATTTTATTGAATACTGTTTAGAAATATCAGATCAGAAAGATCAGAATATACACCAGCAATGTGAAGTCAGTCCTTCTATATGGGGCAGAATGCTGGAGAATTATCCAATCAGACATGAAAAAGCTTTCCTCATTCCATAACACCTGCTTGAGGAAGATCTGTAAGATATTCTGGCCCAATACTATTTCCAACAAAGACCTGTACCACTAAACCAATCAGTGTTGTATTGAAACAGATATTAAAAGGAAGAGATGGCGTTGGATTGGCCACGTATTGAGGAAAGGAAATGAGGATATCACCAAGATTGCTTTGAGATGGACACCTGATGGTAGACGAAAAGAGGGAGGCCAAAAGAGACCTGGCGCAGAATGATAGAATCAGAGATGAAAGACCTTGGGAAAACCTGGAAGGAGATCGAGAAGAAGGCAAAAGACAGGCAAATGTGGCGAGTACTGGTTGAGGCCTTATGTACTGACAGGCACGAAGAGGATGAGTGAGTGAGTGAGTGTTTAGAAATACTTAGATCAAGAGTCGTCTTATTGTTATCATACCACATCTATTTGCAATGTATTTAATTTCTCTATAATAATGCATTTGGGTGGGATGGGTGGGAAATGCATTATTATATCTCACTCTAATCTTATCATATAATCAATATTTCATTTCGGGCGCTTTGCGCCCTCATAAAATCTGAAATTATATTTCTAAGATTTTCGTGAGATATAATAATGCACGTTTAAAGCAAACTTACCATTTCTAAAACTTCTGCAAAACCCGCTTTTTCATCAGTCCTAAAATAAAATTTATTAAACGTTCTAGTGTTGGACCAATCTGCCATGGACATAATATCATCCATACTGATGCCACTCATCGCTGCCTTGCTAGTTGAGACCATGCGACAAGAATGTGCTTGAAACAATGAGATGTCGATTCCTGCCTCCTTCATAACCCATTTAATCCAATTTCCAACTGTCTGCGAAGATAGACCTTTAAAAGGTTTCTAAGTTGACCTTAATAAAGGATCAGGTTCATGTTTACTAACAGGCCTTAAATGTTCCGTTCTCAATTCATATTCATGTATACAAGAAATAACACATAATTTTTTCTTTGAAAATTTGCAGTATTTCACTGATCTGTTATTGCAATCTTTTTGTGTTTTAGACAGACCCGGTAAATGAAAAATTATACTACTTTTGTTTCTGGACATGAATCGTCTGTCTAACCTTGCAATTTCAGATATCCTTTTTGGCGCTGCCAAAGCCAATAAAATTGATAATTTTTTACCTAAAACTGAAAAATCAAGTTTTTTTTTTATTGGTAAAGCGGATAAATATTTAAGAACAATATCCAAATCCCATGAAAATTGGTATTTTGGTAAAGGTGAGTTATTTTGTAGAACACCTTTCATTAATTGTTTTACTATAGGTAATTGACCAATTGGGACACCATCGATATATGGCAGGACTGAAGATATGGCCGAACGGTGAACATTTAAAGTTCTGTATTGATACCCCTCTTTATACATCCAAGTCAAAAAATCTAAGATAGCGGCCAAAGGTGCTGAAAAGGGATCAATTTCCCGTGAGCTACACCAGCTAGACCACTTATTCCAGGCACTGTCGTAAGAAGATCTTGTTCCCGATTTCCAAGACCCAAGGAGTAATTCTTTAGTTTCCTCTAAAATTCCAATTGAGTTAAATGATCTCCGGAGACCGTCCACCCTGCTAGTTTTAATGTTTTGTTCAGAATCAGTGGGTGTGGCTCTTTCATTGGAGACAATACAGTGTTGTGACTCATGGGAAGTAACACTGGATCATCTACTGACATTTGAAGTAACAGAGGGTACCAAGCCTGGGATTGCCAAACTGGAGTTATCAGAATTATCTGACTGTTTTCCTTTCGCCAGACACGTACTTATTAGACAGAACGGGGGAAAAGCATAACCCTTTATCTCTCTCCAGGATTGGAGAAGGGCATCTACCGCTTTCGCTTGGGGATCTGGCTTCCAGCTGAAATATTGATTCAGGTGAGTATTTGACCTGTCTGCAAACAGATCCACATTGCAAGGACCTATGCGTTTCATGAGACTTTTGAAAAGTATCGGACTTAACCGCCAATTGCTGAAATCCGCATAATGCCTGCTTTCCCAGTCTGCTGTAACATTGCTTTTTCCTGGGATATAGTCCGCAGTGATTGTTAATTGCCTTTGAAGACACCAATCCCAAAACTGATTTGTTAGGGAATTTAGTCTTTTTGACACCGTTCCCCCCATTTTGTTTACATATACAATTGCTGTTGTGTTGTCCATTTGTATAAGAATATGCTTGTTTTGTAGATTTTTGGCATAAGATTGTACTGCGAAAATTGCTGCTTTTAGTTCGAGTTGATTTATATGGAGGTATTTTTCCTCGTCTATCCAAAGCCCACCTATACTTATCTGTTGACATGTTGCTCCCCATCCCGACAGACTTGCATCCGACTTGATGGTTAAATGGGGTTCTGGTCTTAGTAACGCTTTCCCGTTCCAAGACCCCAGCTTGGTTACCCACCAATGCAACTCGTTCTGAACTTCCTCGTTTAACTGGATTTGGTGATCGTAATGGCCTCCCAAATGCAGGGCTTTTGTTTTCAATATTTGTAAACTGCGATAATGCAGAGGACCTGGAAGGACAGCTTGATTGGATGCTGTTAACAGCTGACCTATCAACTGAGCTAAATCTCTTGCTGACACTTTCTTGTGTTCTAGCATTAATTTTGAACTGTTCTTTATTTTCTCTACCTTCTCTTTCGGGAGAGACAAAGTCAACAACTTTGAGTTTACTGTATAACCCAGAAACTCCATTGTTTGTGAAGGTTCCATCACTGACTTGTTTGTATTGATCAGAAAACCTAAGCCCCTTAATATTGACAAAACTGTTGAGAGATCTGACAAAATTTTCTGATTTGACTGATTCATTATTAGAATATCGTCTAGGTAAACTATCAGACGTACACTTAAACGTCTCAATAAAGTCATTGGGAACCTTCATCAGTTTTGTGAATATTCTTGGGGCTACTGCAATCCCAAACGGGAGGGACCTGAATTCCCTTATTTTTCCCTGCCAAAAAAATCTGAGGTATTTTCTGTGTTCTTTTGCTATTTGCAATGTCAAATATGCATCGGTTAGGTCTATTTTTACCATCCAATCGTTCTTCAAAAGAAGATCTTTTAACAAATGAATTCCCTCCATTTTGAAATGTTCGTAACGTAAAAAAACATTTAGGCCTTTTAGATTTATAACAGGTCTTTGACCCCCTCCCTTCTTTGGTACCAGAAAAATGTTGCTTATGAACGAATCCTTTGTTAGGAAAGACTGTGTTATGGCCTTCTTGTTCAAAAGTCCTGTTATTTCTTTGTTTATCAAATCCTGATTCTCTTGATTGAAAAAGGCTTGATTTGGTATTTGATTTTGGAAAGGTGTTGCTAAGAAATCTAATTTTATTCCTTTTACACACTGGAGAACCCAAGGATCTTTTGTAATTGAGTTCCAATTCTGTAGGAAAAGACTTACTCTTCCCCCTACAGGAATAGAATTTTGATTGATTATGCAATTCATTGGTAATTGGAAATAGTTTTGTATATGATTGAAAGTTTTCTCTTGACCTACCCGTTCTATCGGTTTGCAGGTTTCTTGAACACTTGGTTGTTCTGAGGTTGAGTCTGGATTTGGTTCTGGGTCTGGTTCTGGCGCTAATTCTGGCGCTGACCATAACTGTTCCCCTGTCTGTTCTGTGACTGGTTTCCCTGCCAAGGTCTCTTCCCTGAAACTTGTGGATGTAGAGCTTGTCTGCCGCCCACAGACTGCAGGTTGTTTGTGGGCCCCTGCTGAAAAAAATGATCATTTTTTCTATTAAAATGAGGTTTACCAGCATGTTTTTTCTTGTTAGAAAACAACAACATTTCTCTAAGTTCTTTGTTATCCTTGTTTTCTTTAGCCAAAGACTTTAGAAACTTATTACCAAAAAGTTGACCCTTAGATTTTGCCAAAGCTTTCTTGCATTCTTCTCATTTAAAAAATCTAGACTATCTGGCATTGTTTTAACTAACATTGCTTTTCTCCTGTCAGTGTTATAAACATAGTGAGCATTACCTGCTAGCACGATAGCCCTCTGTGTTAACTGAACTACATCAGAAGGGTCCATACCTTGATTATCTTTCTTAATCCTATGTGCTTCAGACCATAAACGGGACAGAGGACCCATAACATCTAGAATGCGTAGCTGTGTGTTAATTTTACTTCTCTCTAATCAAGCATTCCATTTTCTACCTTGAAAATAATTTTTCTTAAAAAATCTATCTGTTTCAAGAGCCTTTAATCCTTTAGACGAAGGAATAGGCCAATTCAAAGACATATCTTGTCTCGTCTTTTTACTTATACCCTTTAGATCATACTTCTCTATATATTTGGTTACATGAGATGGTACTTTTTCTTTTTTATCTTTAGACAAAGAAGGTTCTGGGTCAAACGCTTCATTGTCTTCTGAACTCTCTGATTCAGAGTTACTAGAAGATGATTCACTGCTACCAGTATTTTCAGAGAAACTGCTAGAATAATTAACAACTTTCCTGTGTTTAATCTTACCTTTTCTGCTAGGTACGGAGTCGTCCCGTTTCCGTTTAGGGTTTTTGGTATCTAGGTCAGACCAGCTCTGTCTGACATCTTCTTCTGTCCCGTCGACTAACGACATTTCATCATCTTGACGAGAAGAGATATTTCTCCTCGCCTTGTGAGAAGAGCCCAAAGACTCGACTACCTTATCAGTTTCTACCGCCACTGCGGTAAAACTTACATTTTCATCAATGACCCTATGGTCTTCCGAATCAAGTGCACCGCTCTCTCGAGACGGTGTAGCCATCCCTAACGGAATGTCATTGAGTTGGGCGTTAGACATGCTAACTAAAATAATAAACCCACTAACCTTTAAATAATTTGGAAAAAAACGTCTTTACTCAAAGAGAGCTAAATTGAAAGTCAATCTATTGTAGCCCGAGGTATACGATGTTACCTATGGGCAGAAAGGTATTACCTGGATTGTAACATTTTTTATTCAGGGGTGTACTTTAAAGAGCTGTTATTTGATTAGAATTGAAGGTCAATGCATTATTATATCTCACGAAAATCTTAGAAATATAATCATCATTACATAATTTGATGCATTTGGATTACCTTAGCCGTATATGGCACAACTTTTTGGAATTTTGGATCCTCAATGCTCTTTAACTTTGCACTTGTTTGGCTTTATAAATATAATGATATGAGCGTCACTGATGAGTGTTATGTTGACGAAACGCGCGTCTGGCGTACTAAATTATATTAACTATTGTGTAATATTTAAAAAGCGTATACAATTGCTTTAGTTAAAAATAAATTCCATTTACAGTAAAAAACATATAATTTTGGAGCTCAAACCATACAAATCTGAATCTTCGCATTGATTAAGTGTTCTAATCACATACATTTTCAGCTCTTCCTTTTTTGACTATTCTATTTTGTTTTGAAAAAAAGAATGTTTTTGCAGGGATAAATTGACGGAACTTATTGACTGTGCGATTTGCGCATAATTGAAATACAGGATTTCATGGTAAATGGATTCTTAAAGACACCATTAAATCCAAATAAATGACTTGCGTTTCTTTAAATGTGTTTTGAAAAGTAATGATAAATAACTTGTTTTTCCAAGTTAGTTTTACAATTAATTTCTTCTCTTATCTAAAAATCTTTCATCGATGTCTTGTTATCGTCCTGGCATACGCAACTAGTTATTTCAATCTCTTTAAAAAAAGATAAAACGTATCTATTTCTTTGTAAACACAGATAAAGACTTCCAATAATAGAAATACGGTCCCAATACCGTTTACTTGATTGCATTATAATGAAAACAAGGTTACTGTTACAAAACAATATCCTACTTATATGAATTTTGTTTTTTTTCGTTTCTATAGCTTTAGCAAAAGAATAAAGATATTTTGAAGATGCAAAAGCCTTGTTATTTGTTCGCTAATAAACACTAGAAAATAGGCTACGTCATAGATACTTGTTATAAGATAAAGGTCTAATTACATCCTGACGAAATGTTAAAGGCAACTGGTTATTGTTGAGGACATTTAGGTTTATAATGAAAAGTAAAATCACAAAAATACTGAACTCCGAGGAAATTTAAAAACGGAAAATCCCATATGAAATTGCAAAATCAAATGATAAAACACATCAAACGAATGGATAGCAACTGTCATATTCCTGGATTGGTACACGTATTTTAAAATGTAGAAAATGGTGAATTGTACCAGGTTTAAAAACTGTAAAGTTTACACTTGTACGACAGTGGCATCAAAATTCAATATATTGACAAAGATGTGAGAACAAATAGGGATACAACAACAACGCGAACCCCACCAAAATTGGGGTTGAGTTCAGGTTCTCCGGAAGGATAATCAGATCCTAATCCCCATGTGACACACGTCGTGTTGCTCGTGCTATGACAAAGCCAGTGAATAGTCTAATTCGGTAGGTCACATTCGTGAAAAGGGAACGGGATTGTAGTTACGATATAAGAAACAAATGTGATATCTTCTGTATCTGCTTAAGAGTCAACCAACTCGTGATGGCGTCCGTAAAATATACGAAGAGATGATTTCAACTTCATCATTTGGAACTCTTTGTTTTTGGATATTTAAAAATGTTTGTTCCCGTTTATCGCATTTCATTTAACACCTGAGATCACCCCCAGTTTTGGATGAGGTTCGTGTTGCTCAGTCTTTACTTTTATATGTTGTGTCTTGTGTACTCTCATTTGTCTGTTTATCTTTTTCTTTTTTATCCATGGCGTTGTCAGTTTATTTTTGATCTATAGGTTTGAATGTCTCTCTGGTTTATTTCGTCCCTTCTTTAGTAAAAAGCATATTAAACTTTTATACAATATAAAGGGGAATTTTGTTCAACCAGGTTTGGTGGAAAAAGTTTAATCAAAATTTTACCGTGTAACTGGAAACGATATGCAAATACAATTAAAAGCAACAAGCACATGTTACATGAAAAATCTAATTTTTAATCAGATTCGAGAAAATAAAAAAAAAATGGTGGTTAAAGCAAACACCAGTCGCCATCAAACAATTTTGCAACATGTTTTTTGTTTTTGAGAAGGTTACGAATTTTTTTGCTTGATATTTCAGTTTTCCGTAAAAACTGACATGAAGCTTTAGTGTATTCTTTTTGGTTGTATTCCATTTTGTTATATATCTCATTATAAATGATAGAACAAATGTGCATTTAGGAAGATGTTCGAAAACTTTCTACTTAATCGTATAATACCTTTAGCTTGCAAAATCGGGTCTCAGTGTTTTGTCCTTTCTTGTTATTGGATAGACATGTCTTAACTGTTTAACCCAAATAAGATATGGTCCTAAGAATAATTCTATGGTTGAATATTGATTTCAGTGTTGGAAACTGATAGTTCTATATCTATTTTCATGATTTGTTAAAATGTCAATTTCAGTGTCCAATTAGTTAAATGAAATTTTCAGTGTCGTTTTGGTGGTTATTGTAATGTGCCTCGGAGTTATTTTTTAATTGCCATTGCGTCCATGTTCTGAGTGCTAAATTTCGATATCCATTTTGCCCATGTTAATTTCAGTATCCACTTTGTAAAAAGACTTTTCAGCATCAATTTGGTAAAATATAAATTGTACACTGTGCATTGTATAGTATATGACATTCAGCTTTTTGATTTCAAAGTCCCAGTTTTTGAACATAAAAGCCAATAGTAGTTAATCTTTGTTCAAATTTGTTACATTCAATTTGAATAAACAAACCTATTGAAGATTGCGGAATTACACTAACTACACAAAAGAACGAGATCTGGGTTGTGTGTGCAGTGATTAGGTAGTGATATTGTAATGTCATTGCACATAATTTCAAAGCTTGATGTCATTGGCGTTAAAAGATAATTTCAGTGTATATTCAGTAAGGGATATAAGCCGATAAGCCTGCGACCTCAGACCTATCCAATATTTTACAGAATGGACTGTTAGAGGCTTATATCTTACATAAAACATTGTTTAACACGTCAAAAAGGTAAAACAAAAGATAAAGCAAGCAAAGATTTCTTTTCATAAAGTATGAAAATTGTTTTGTGAATAAACTTCTTTACATTAAAATATAACCTACATGTTGGCCCCATTAAACAGTAGTTCAACTTAAAAAAAAATAGACATAAAGAAAGTACAGCTAAAGGTAAACAGCATGTATTGCTACATGAAGAATAAGACACAGGGTATATGCATCATGATCTTTGCGTGAGCAAAGACAGTTCACAGTTTCTGCTCATAGTTTCCGTGAATACCTTTACATGCTTTTTGCGTTTCAAAATGGATAACGTGATGAAATTATATTCTTAATTCAAAAACGAAGAAAGAGATGTCGTTATTAGTTATTGTGTTGTTTCAAGCTTTGGATTAATATCAAATGTGTAGGAAGTCAGGACTATGTAGGTCGTTCATATGTCTGTTGCAGTTCAGTGACTTTTGTTGTCTGTTGTTGTCCTCGGTTTTTGTTTGTGACCCGGATTTATTTTCTATTAACCGATTGATGACTATTGAAAAGCGATATTCTAATGTTAGCTTTATTTGATATAAAGAATAAAATATTATCGAATTTTTTTTTTTAAATTCGGTATATACATTTGATTAAGTATATCGCGTAATTTATCTTTCGGCTTCTTTTGCTCAATTTCCATACTATTAGTTTATCGATATAACTGAATAACTTAATCAATTAGTATAAAAAGTCTATGTTACTTCCTGTTGGAAAATTGAAAATTACACTGTATGAATGTTGTGCATCTGTAGAGTTTTTAGAATTACTTTCAGGTAGATGCAAGACGAATAATATAATTTGATTTCAAGTATCGTTTTAGTTCTATTTATAGCATTACAGTTAGAGGTTGAGTGAGTAATACTGTCTTATTTATACCGGATTCACTTTTATATCATAATTTTATACTATATATAAAACCAAATCTGATAGTTGATTGCTATCATTCTGATAAAAACTCTGTATATTGATATCAATAAATTTAATCCATGGAGATCATGAAACTCTGTATCCCTCAAATGTAAAGAGATTAACCTAATACTTGTGTGTTTGTGGACGCAGTATCAGCGCAAATAACTATCCGGACAAGGTTATAGCCTTGTCTATCAAAGACCCAAAGAACAACAGAAATGATAAAATGTACCATATTACAGGATTAAGATGTCTTCGTTTTATTCATTCTAGTTTATATCAAGATAGTTTATTTCATAGATTTCTTATTTTCTTCCGAATTTTTTTCTGAAAATAATTACAATGTTAATATATTTTCATTAACTAATATATTATCAAAAAGTTTAAAGATTATGAAATCATTTTATGTTATAAAAAATAACACTTAATAAACAATATGAACGCTCATATCCAAAAATTTGAATGTCAACATTTATTATGAACTTGTGTAAGATCTAGATTACGAAATGGCACATTATAATAATAGGTAAATCCATCCAAGTTACGCTCTGCATTATGGACTTCAAACATTAGTTTCACCATATTTTATTATTATATCAACGGAGAATTTAACAAAGGTTTGATATGTATTGAGGCACTGACTGATGATACCATCGAGTACTCATATTTAACCGAGAAAGTGACAAATATTTATAGGTATACTTGAATACTGTTTTCTTTAAATGACATCATTTGCCTTTTGTTATATGCTCTTTTATAAAGACTTGTGTTTGTACTCCTGGGTTGTAACTAATGTAACCTCTCTCACTTGTTTTGTGCATATTGTGTGTTGTAAATAGTTACCGTTGTATTTGTTATCTCTGTACCGATGTAATGCATTGGCTTTATGAGAATACAAAAAACTGCAATTCTTTGAATTTCAAGTTTGGATTATATAATGGGCGATTGTATGTGTTGATTTGAATTATTGATTGTTTACATGTTGAATTTATCCCAAGGTTTTTTTTCATTCCTGTTTTTTTTGTTGTTAATAAAAGGGCTTTAATTGTGTAATATATTATTTGCTGAAAGTACAAGTTATTGCGATGATCTAATGCGGATAATTTCCGACATACCTTTTGATGCCCTTTTTTCTATTGTTTTATATGTTGAACGTATTATTCCTTTAATTATATTTCTGTTATAACAAGTTGTAAATATAATTGAGGACTTAACCTTGTGACGATCATTATTCAGTTCATCGCAAGGTGAGGGTGAATCAATTGATATTGTATTACAAATCTGTATATGAAATTATATACTCTCCTTGTTTATGTCTTTTTCAATGTACACATTGGTGTTTGATCTTTGTTGTAGTTATATAGTTTTGCTATTTAGAAATGGAAAACAACAATACGAATTAATGCTAATCAATGACTCAAGATTTCTTTATGAAGATGTATTTTGTCCATTGTGGTCCTATGGTCGATGTAAAATGTATTTCAAAACCTGTCAAAACATTTTATTTTTAATCACGTTCTGTACATATTAAGAACTCAGATTTTGTCCCTTGCATTAAAATGATAAAGTTTCTAACATTGGTTAGTATTATATTTATTAAACTCTTAAAATTAATTATGTATGTATCATGAGAGCCAATTGATGGCCCCTGCAAATACGTATAATATTTGATGCAAATCAAGACCTCTTTCAAAATATCAAGAAAGAGAATGGGTACCACCGGAAAATAAAATTTTAAATTCTGTTTTATAACTGATTAGTTTAAAGGAAAATATGAATTTGACATTGAATCGCAGCAAAGTCTTTTTTCCATTTCACTTTTATGACATACTTACAACGGAAAATAGCATATTTCGCATTCATTAATACATAAGCGCCAAACGACGAAGTCGCGATTTGTAAGTGCTGCGAAATGTGATATGCGCATATTTTTGTGCGTAATTAAATATTTGCCGTACTAATGACGGACAAGCAATTAGTCTGTATTGAACACATATTATTATCCAGTTTTCAGAAGAAAAAAAAAATTATCTTATCAATTAACAAGTCTATCAGCTAAAATTTTTTCTAACATGTTCTACATGCGTGTAGCAAGTCAAGAATATGCATGTTGTTTTCCATTTGTTTGCAAAGTTTGAACTTTTGATTTTCCATTTGTTACGGGACACTTGTCATTTTGAAGTTTCCTCCTAGTTTGGTATTTTCATTTATTTTTAATATATTTATAGTGCCTATCGATATTAGATTGGAAATCTTTAAATGAGCTTTAACTCGAAATTGACAAATGTGGACGACTTCAAACTAAACTATACGAAACAATGATGATTTCAAATCATTAATTATCACTTTCCCTTTTCAAAGCAGTTTCATACCCCTGCCTTGTTGTATGGCGTTCATATATCAATGAATAAGTTACACTCACGAATGTTTACTTACATATCTTGACTTATATCTAGAAATTGACAATGAGGGTCGATTGAAAACAAAACTTTACGACAAAAGAGATAATTTCAGCTTTCCAATTGTGAACTTTCCATTTTTAAGTAGCAACATTCCAGCAGCACCTGCATACGTGTATACATCTCCCTATTGCTACGATATTCCCGTGCTTGCATTTCCTATCATGATTTTCTTGATAAAGGGTTGTTGCTCACAAGGAAGCTATTAAATCAAGAGTTCCAAATGGTGAAGTTGAAATCATCTCTTCGTAAATTTTACGGACGACATCACGAGTTGGTTGACCGTTATGGAATTACCGTTTCACAAAAGATATCGGATATGTTCCTTATGTGGTTACTACAGTCCCTTTCCCCATTTATAAATATGACCTACCGAAATAGACTATTTACCGGATTTGTTATCTCATAAGCAACACGACGGGTGCCACATGTGGAGTAGGATCTGCTTACCCTTCCGGAGCACTTGAGATCACCCCTAGTTTTTGGTGGGGTTGGTGTTGTTTATTCTTTAGTTTTCTATTTTGTGTTATGTGTACATGTACTATTGTTTGTATGTTTGTCCTTTTCATTTTTAGCCCTGACGTTGTCAGTTTATTGTCGATTTATGAATTTTGATCTTAACATCACCTGAAAAAATCTGAACAATAAATAATTCAGTCACGTTAAGTGTTTTATACTTTTTTTCACCTGCGGTTAGTTCAGTTCTACTCAGAAAATTTGCTTGCAGTCAATTCATTTCTGTTGACTAGCGTTTTCAGACAATTCAGTAAGATGCTCATATGTACATGTAGATAAAGCTGCTGAATATTGTGAATAATTTATTGATTGCAATTGTCTGAATAGTTCGGAATGTCATAGGGCTGCAGTAAATGAGGCCGGAAATACAATTAAAGACTTAAAATTTGTACAACTCATTGTTCGTTTTCAAAAAGCTGGTCAGATCAAGATGACCATTCCAGATCAAAATGGGTTTACTAGTGAAATGATTTACCGATATTACCTAAAAATGTAAACCGATTCACTCCTTGTCATTCAGTTGTTTTCATTAAGTGAAAAACAAAATGAGCTATGTATATATCGTTATATATATAAAAACACGCATGAAGTTACAGAACAAAAATTCCGACCTTCAAAGCGAAAAGTCAAATGGCAAAATCCGTATCTCAAACAAATCAACTGAATGAATAACAATTGTCATATTTCTGACTTGGTAGGTACAGGTATGTTCTTATGTAGAAAATGGTGGATACAACCTGGTTATATATCTAGCTACACGTAAAGCTCTCACTTGTATGACAGTCGCATAAAATTTTAAAATATTGACAACAATGTGTGAACCAAAAAAAAAACAAAAAAAAAAAACAAAAACAAACCAGACATTAAGTATATTCATTTATATTCCTGGTGTCATAAAATAGTCTTTTGTTTTTAACTAGTTTAATAAATAGGTTGAAAAGAACTTTTAATTTCAAAGATTTCCTGGTACACGATTTCTTTTAAAATTATCTATAAAAATTACCAGGCTTATCACTTGAAACGGCTTTAAGACTTCGTCAGATAAATCGGTGGAGCTCAAATCAAAACAGTTGGAAGGCTAATTCATTACAAAGTTGAAAAACACTTCCTGATATACAATATGTAAATTGTTTTGTTCTCATTAAAATTAATAAGTAGTTTTAAATTTCTTATGAAATTTCAAACTGTGCATGCTGCGTGAGACATTAGATCCACTTTTCATTTGCCATGATTAGAATATGATGAAAAGATGCAGAGGTTAAGGACTCATTTCCCTATTAAAAGAACTCAGAATTGATTTTTTTTTAGTACATTTTGAATTTCAAAAAAGAATTATTTAATTAGAAGTGCATAACCTTTGTCATACAATACGTTTCATATTTTAAGATATTTAAAATGTGATATCATTGTGTTTTTACTAACACGCAAGCTATAAAGAAAACACATTTGGTTAAAATTTATTGTATAACCGAGTTTCATATGAAAATCTATACCACGATTGACTTTCTACACTGAATTCTTTTAATCCAGTTTTCATGGTAATATACACCAATGAGTAGGCATATGTGTCATTCTGATCCTTCTATTTAGCTAATTGGAACGACCATAGTTTATGCATTTGGGAAGTAATTTTGAATTTTGAAAAATAAACATGGTTGTGCCTTTTTGCTATACATAATATTATTTGTTATTCAAAAGCTTTTCACGTAAAATTACTAATGTTTTCACTTATTTCTTTTTATCTAGATGATTACAGTAAAAAAATATGGAGTACTATAAAGTTACAATCATGAATAGCATTTGTTTTATACGATTGAAGAAACACAAGTCTGTCTAGAAGTCAGTGTGTGTCGTCTGTTGTGCTGATACCATTGTGTTAATTACTTTTCTTTAATTAAAAATATTTCCGCCAATGCCTTGAGTATCCAGTTGTAGCGCAGAAGTCCAAATAAGTGCTAAATTAATAAGGCTAACACCTAACTACTTATCTCTTGTTTGGCTTAGTTAATTTTTCAAAAGTATTGACTAAGGTTAAGAATGGTGCTTTATTCATTTTTCTCTTATTGCAAGATTTAAAGAGATAATTTATACATCTTTCCAACCCTAGGTTTTTCTTCAAGACCGCAAAAAATTTCTGCATTTCATGCAGTTTGACCCAATTTGGAGAATCTGCCTAATTGGTATATTTGTTAAAATTTAACTTGTCCTAGATAGAATGTATTTTATTGACTGTTTAAAGCTTCATGGTATTACGTTCACCGATCGGGGACTCGGAAGTCCACTATAAGTCTGGTGGTTGTCCTACACTAATTTTTGTTAGGTAATGAACAATCGGAAAAATTATTTCATCTTTTCACCATATACATTAAGCCAATTGTCTTTGCATCCGAACAGATTGGGGTATATTCTTGACTACGTGTGAAATGACAAGACGGATGATGCATACACATCAGGATAAACTGAAGCTATGAACACATACAAAATCGGTCCGTTTCAAACCTTCTGTTATTTTCACATGTTTCATTTAAATAAGAATATTCTGAATAGATTTACAAGATTTGAACATAGGTTAAAGCTATTTGCTTTTTCTATCTCTTCATATTAGCACCACCATCTGTCGACACCCACACTTTTGTGTACGTATTGTTTTTTTTAAACAAAAGGATGAAATTTACTGAAGTTCATGGAATAAATATCAACTGATGTAGACATTCTTAAATTTCATATCACGATTCGCCTTTAACGTTAACATATTGTTATGTTTTGAAGATAAATGATTTTTTTTTATGTATTTTATGTGTTGTTGTATTTTAATTGAATGAATATTACCTTTTACAAAATACGATGTCCAGTGACCATATAATTTTTGAATTACTTATTAAAAACATGACTTACATCAAAACCTCGAGTTGGGATAAATGTTGCTCACCAGAAATGAATGATTTTAAAACTCTCTTAGGTATGTTTTATAGTGAACATCATCTTGGTCATTCACACTATACAAAACAGTCGATGATAATTGATTAGTATATTTTTGGAATTAGGAGAATATGAATAAAAAACCCAGTATGGTGATAGACTTTATTAACTCATATATATTGCGTATGATTAATTACTAAAGCCATTACGTAGAATATTTTGACAGCAAAAGAAAACAAATCATAGCTTGATTCTTGATTGTTATTTTTATCAACATTTTAGAAAATGGATTAATTCCCTCTCACGAGATGATTAAATTATGTTTTGCTTTCTGATATAAACAATTTGTCTTAATACTCATCAGATAGTGATATCGGGAGAGCAATGAATATATTCAATATTCGTAAGAGGTTATAAACCTGTCTTTCAAAGCAACAAGAAAGACAACATGAGAGATTGAGACTGCAATAAAATCTTGTATATTGTCAAGGATAGTATATATTGAATGAATAGTTTTTCGTCGTATTTCTTTGCAGAAAATTCCTTACAGAAAAAAACAATGTTGTTTTAGATTAATTAATCTTATTACATTCTAACTCAATCTTTGTTCAATGTTAAGGAATAAATAGAGATGAAATTTTAAATGTAATAAAAAATGATAACAACATGTTATAAATGTCATGTGTCCGAAGAACTTTCATAGATGTAACTTCATGAGAAACGCTCAAAGCTGAATATTTTGACACCAATGGTGTATAAGACCGAAACTATAAGACCAAAAAGAATAATAGCCAAAATCCGTCTAAGGTCAACTAGGATACTGTGAAAAAACAAGGAAATTAATGATGATTATCTTAAAGCTGAAGCTTAAAAAAGTTATACAAAAATACCTTAGTGAATTCCGAGTTTTTTCAATTGGCTTTTTGTTCTTGAAGAAATAAAAAATTGCAGTCGTTAAAATCCCAAATGTGATGTGTGTGAAGCTTATAAACTGATAAAAAATCTCATCAAAAATATCAGTTTAAAAAAATGCTGTATATGTATTTCTATGGCCTTTTAGACCTCCTTCTTTAAAAACCCAAAGCATTCAAGAATCTTAACAACAAATGTCATCGTTCGGGCTTCAATAATTCACCAGATATAAACAGTACAATGAAAGCGCGATACTATTGTGTAAATACGCAAGCCTATAGTAAATGTCGAGGTGAACCTCAAATTTTATTTTGATTGGTGCGTTTTTTTTTATGTTTTCCGTTATTTTTATGAAATAAGTTACACATCGGTAATATGTGGTTCTCTAGAGTATTAGGTCAGTTATTGTCTGACTTTTATAAGTCAATATAAAACAGAGTTTTTTGCATGAACCCCCTGAAGGGTTCATACTTATATATTGGCGAGTTTTGGATGTGTCTATGGGCCACTCGATATCTCTCGGCCGGAAGTCAGAATAAAATTCTCGGAACGTCTCGAAAGTTTTCGGTCATTTATACAGGTCTTAAGGTGGTACCTAACACTACAGGGAGATAACTCTGTAATATCAGCTAAACGTTTTAATTACGTTGCGTTGTGAAGGCAATATAAAGCTTCTCAATGATCAAAATTAGTGTTTGTCAAACTGCTATATAACCAGTGTAATTTTTCTGATAAAATGCTTGGTTCAAATTTTTTCAATTTTTTATATTTTTGTTAAAGGGTCAAAGTAAATACTTTTTATGAAAATTAAACGAGCCAAATTAATTTTAGTGAAAGTGTTGGGTACCACCTTAACAGGTTGTTATCTACGTCTTGGATATAGTCCCTTGATGGCCCTTGACGACGCAATTATATTTATTTTAAAACGACCACTGTACACTGTGTGTATCTGGGTCAATTATAACGTGGTATTTTCTGTTGTTTAGATAACATGTAAACTAATTATTTTTGAAGATTTAACCACGGGATACTGTGAATTTCATCATAGACTTACGGGAGAGAACATTCTGGTTAAAATATTAATAGTAGATCGGAAAACAGAAAGATAATATTATCAAAAGTATTTAATTCAATCGGAATCAAAGAAACACATATATATATATATAATATATACTGTATCTATGTTTCTGAAGAAACTAACAATGATTGAAATCAGAATATTTTCAGAGTTGCAATTAAGGGGGTACAGAACACCTAAGAAAAGATAACTCTTACTCATAGTCTGATTCATTGCTGCGTTTTAAAATTATGTGCAATATGCAAGCTTTTAAAAGATCATGATCAGAATGTTTACATTATTGCTAAGACCAGCTGTACACCCTTTGTTATTCATTTAATCCTTAAAAATTATTTAAAGTTAATCATTTTCAATAAATGAACCGTCAATGACACATAATAGGAAATTTTCAAAGTGAAAAAAATTTACCAAAAGAAAACAAGGACGTTTGAAAAGGAGGGAAACAGAAAGAGAAGCCTTCAAGGGACCATAACTGTTTTCGTTTTTTACTTGGCAATGCCTACATGTAGGTCTTAAATAAAATGAAATATAGTGCAAAATGTCAAAGGATGCTACCATTTGATATAAGGGGGGGGGGGGGGGAGGGCTAGGACTTATAAAACTTTGTCCTGCATTTTTTTTTTATAGTTGAATGAGGGTGGATATGACCTTTATCGGGACTCCGGGATCGAGTGTTTCTAATGTTAGGGATTGACCTTTTCGAGATCCGAAATTCTATTTTCGGATATCGGGATGTCGGGATTTAAATTTATCTAAATTCGGGACCTCGGGATTTCATGTTTTTAAGCCGGGATTTCGGGATCAGGACCCCTCCTACCCTCCTCTCCAATGGTAGCTCCCTCCGACAATAAAATTTTAACCAAATAAATAAGAATCCCTGGACAATTTCACAATGCTTATGTTCGTAGATCTTCTTATCAACTTGATTAAATCAAAACTGAATTGACTTCTCATACTTTTTTTTGTTAAACAAAACTAGTATTTTTAAATAAAATACACTATGACCTTAGTAATACATGTAGTACAGTAATATAAAAAAGATTACGAATACTTCATGATTTTATAATTGCTGTCATATTATTTAAAGTGCAATTGAATATTTTATTGAATGATTTATATTCATGTAAAAAGTTTGAAGATACCCTGGCAGAGGGATACTCAACCACCAGTGCATCATTAAAATGTCACGGAACAAGGCAAAAAGAATACAAAAACATCTCATTCAGTCCAAAAAACACAACACATATTTTTGCTTTCAGTGGCGTAGCTTGCATGTATGCTCAGATGCTCAAGCATCCACATCATTTTGACAGGGAAAAAAATATAAATAAAGATATGTTCGCAGCAGTTAACCTCGGAGGTATCCGTATATAAAAAAGGTTAGGATATGTTGATAGCATCCAGTTATTTCCGATGAAGTATGCGTGGTCTTTTATTAAGGATAATTTAGTTCATGTAATAAAACAAGATATCGCAGAAAAGACTACGTTGTCGGCTACGGCAAGTGCAGAAAATGATGCACATATCCTCGGACATGTTTCATCTGAAATTGAGCCTAGCGGAGCGATGGCTTCTACAACTGACT
The DNA here is from genome assembly GCF_965363235.1 of Mytilus galloprovincialis. Classification (NCBI taxonomy): domain Eukaryota; kingdom Metazoa; phylum Mollusca; class Bivalvia; order Mytilida; family Mytilidae; genus Mytilus; species Mytilus galloprovincialis. Next base: position 90,122,507 of record NC_134841.1, on the reverse strand, counting down.
AACAGCATAACTGACAACTAAACCACCATATCCTGATATCGCTTCCTGTGAAATGAACGACGACGTGAAAAAAAACAAATCTGTAATAGAGTGTGATGATTCCTAGGCTTATCAGAAAATTCCAGTTCCTATCTAGGTCCACATATTAATATTATTTTCAATAAAAGAACAAAGTTCCTATGTCCCCTGCATTGCACATATGTTATGTAACCAATGAACAAGAGGGGTCACTTCAGTTCCTTTATACAGAAGTGCCGCTGTGATAGGGCCATTTATGATCATTTATGAGATGTCAAATATTAAAATTGGTGGGAAACTTTTTCATCAAATAAATAAATTATGAATTTCATTCAGTTTCGAGAATTTCGAGAAAACATTACAATTATGTTTGAAATATAATTATATGAATTGGTGGGTATTTTGAAATTAAACAAAAATCTATATAACCAGTGTCGGATTCTATGGGAGAAAATGTGCCTACAGGAACAATGTCTGAAAAAATATAATTTTCTGCATAAAATAGTCACACAAAAAATTCGCCTCGCTCCGCTCGGCGAAGGCATCCACATCATTTCATCCCTCGCTACGCCACTGGCTTTCTTAATTCATCTAAAAAAACTTTATCTTTCTAGTATCTTTTTCCAACTTTTATCTTGACATGAGTAGAAAATTAACGGGTGTCTTCTATTCCGTCCGCAATTTTAGGGAAAGTAAAGTCTATATTTAGAATCATAGTTGAAACTGAAACTACACATGTATGATATAAATAGAACATGTTATTTTCGCTTTATCGAACTTCAATTTCGAAGGGATAGCAAAATTTGCTATTTTCTTTTGTTGTTCCATTGTCATGTTTGTGTATCTTTCCGATATTTTTTTTTTTATCAAATGCAATTTTGAAATAAATATAAAAAAGAAAGTGTGATGTTATTGCAAGTGACAAGTGAAAATGTTTATTTTCAAGTCTCAATTCAAGATTATTACCGAATAGAGTAATCATTCTCTATCATAATAAGGGGCCCAAAAATAATGTGAAACTTGTAACTGCCGTGCTTTTAACTAAAAATCAGTTGTATCTAATTGTCATATTTATAAACCTCTGCAGAAATACTAAAAAATGGTCTATGTTTAACGAACTTGATTTAACAGTATAAGGATTTTGCACAGTCAGCTCTGTTTCATCTCTCATAAGCCGTAATTCTTTGCACCAATGGTTTTGACGTTATGTTTTGAATCGTATATTTTTGAATCTGGCCAAACGACCAATAAATTGAAATCTTGATCATGTAAAGCATCTGCCAACTTTAAAGCTTTTGCCTAATAAGTATGTATCATGTGTACTTCTGGTGTGTCATGCTATTAATTTCAACAGCTCGTATCTCAAATCAAAAATCAATTACATCATTTTGTTCCCCTGCAACTGATTGTCGGTTTGGGGGGGGGGATTTTTTGCTACCCCTGTCCGTTTGTCCCTTTATTGGTATATATATAGTTATTTGGCATAACTCCTCCTATTGTTTGATTCCTAGAAAGTTTTCACTTCGCTGTCTGTTGAATATTTAAGTACGTACACTGCGCTTCAATAGAAACGATTCCCTTTTCAAACAATTCTATGTGACTACATGTCCATTATGTATTCCGTGTGCATTGAATGGCTTGAAATGTCATAAAATGTGTCTATATTGTTGTATGGTCGATTAAAGCTTTTGTTATATGATTTTTTTTAAATAAATATGAATTCATAACTACATGAAAGTCATGGCCTGTACAAGTGTTTCTTACCAAAAAAACCCACATATATCGTTCTTAAGGTCAAAGTTCAAGGTCATATGAAGGTCAAAATTTTAAGAAGGCACACCACCTCATGGTGATACATCCACATGCCAAAGATGTAAGGCCTAGGTCAAAAGGCAAAGAAGTTATGGCCTACATGGTTCTGTTTTTCACGGAAAAACACCCATAAATTTGACCTTGAGGTCACATTTGAAGGTCACACAAAGGTCATCATGATGCCAGACACTTAACCCTGTGATGATACATCCACATGCCAAATAGCTAAGGCCTAGTTCAAAAGACAAACAAAATTATGGCCATTATGTACTTTTTGAATAGATTTTGCTCTTATTTAATGAACCAATTTGAGGGTGGGGCCTAATTTAAACTTAAATTCCAAAAATTCTAACGGTTAAATTTTAAAAAAAATTTGCAAGAACAACCGACTAGTATAGCACTCCAAATGCTTAGTTTTATGAAAAAATTAAACGACACATTTTTTTTCAAAAAAAAAATTCTTCTTCAAATACTAGAAGCACAGCCTTCACTTTTTGGGGCTAATTCTGATACCCCCTATTAAAGTTCTGACAATTTTTTTTAACCGGAATAAAAAACTTACAAGAATGGGGTATCAGTGAACTAATATTCTCCTCAGCTATCATTATTAGCTATGCTATTGTCAATTTAGGATTAAATTATTTTTTTTTTTACAAATTGAACCCTACACCCATATTTCAGAAACTTCCAATTTTGGCCGATACTAGTATGTAAAAGATGCCATTTTTGAATTGCCAAATCTTTTAAACCTATGGTTCAAATCTTTTAAAATTTTTACAAGATGTTAAGGTTGGCCTAGTTTATCAATGAAAAAAAATTAAGAAAAATTAAACGACAGGTATTTTTTGGGGTATAGTGTTGGGTACCCCCTTAAGAAATAAGTATTTTATATGACAAGATCGTCTGCTTTGGTATTTTTAAATATTCATTTGTAAAGGAAACATAAAAATTAAATCTAAATAAATTCTTTCATCCTACAAAAAAAAAAACGTTTATAAACAATAATCATTATATTTCTACGTTAATTATTTCATACCATTTTAGTATTTAAGTTTGATGAGTAAGTATTATTTATTTTTTGTATTGTAATATATCCATAAAACGGAAAGTAAGATAAATTTATTAAATATTTAAATTTTTAAACGGTCGTGAATAAAAATACTTGTGTGTTTTCAATTCATAAAGCATGATTTTAAATCCTTGCAGCTCACAATAACCGTAAAAATAATTTACAATAATGACTACAAAATTTAATAACAACCATAATGTTGATTATTTTATACTGTTTTAGTATGGATTTAGAAGTCTTTGCTTATATTTTGTATAGTTATATATTCACAAAGTAGAATTTTAGAATTTAAAAATAGATTCATTCGATAAATAAAATGTCCATCCGTAAATACTTGACGTTCGTGTTTAAGACAGGGCTATGAATCAATTAAATTAAGGTCATCACTCAAGATATTTCCGGTCGCCATCATGAGCTGATTGGCCATTATGACAAAAGTGTGTCAGAAATCATATATGATATTCTTCCTTAGTCATAATAACCTTCCATAATCACCGAACTGAACAAAGAAATAACACGACGGGTGCCGTATACGGTGCAGGAAATGCTTACCCTTCCGGAGCACCTTATTTCACTCCCGGTTTCTAATGGAGTTCGTGTTGTTTCTTAATTATTATTTTTAACTGTTGATGTAAATGTCCTTTGGTTTTGTGAGTCTTTGTTTACTCCTTGGTTTTGATTAATATTGTCTTTATTGATATTATATATATTCAAAAGAATTTGAAAAAAATACTAACAGGAACGTTAGTTTATTAAAAAGTTTTAATTCAATTTTTGTTTGTTTTGTTTTAATAGTTTAACCTTATAGCATCTACATATTTGTACTATGGTACGGTTTTGAAAATGGTATTCATTGTGTTGACCAACATCCTACACGTCTTGATTCATTCACATTATAGATCACATTTCAAAAGCACACTATCGGTTTGCGTTCTCAAAAATTCCGGATAAAATGTCAATGAATCCGGAGTCAAAACATTTAATGTAGGCAGTTTGACAACTATTAGATTAAGATATGTGATGACGCAAATGCGTATTCTTTTCCCGAGTATTAGTGAGATGCTTTCTATTTACTATTTCGTGCGCTAAAATACTACTTGCATGCAATAACACTCGTGAAAGCTTATTTTCGTTTTTGTTATCTAAATTCAGGACACGGCAGAATGAGCTTTACATGTGATTTTCAAGCACGGTCATCATTACTCACGGTATTCTGACTTCGAGTTGTTTCTCTTTTGTTTCTTTTTTGAGTCACTGTCCTATTATAAACTTTGACCTTTTCTAAAAGCTAAGGATTGTCTACCCAAGGAATAGATTCCTTAACTTTGTAATGTATTTAGCCTTTTAACTTTTTTCATTCGAGCGTCACTGATGCTTTTTTTGTAGACTTAACTTGTGCCTGGTGTACATCATTTTAATTCTGGTATCTTTTTACATCTACATACCTTTTTATATAAATTGGTTATTTTAAAAGTGTGTTCAGGTATTCATAAACTTCTGAATAAAGAAATTCTTCGGCAAAACTAAGTTTTCCTGTAGAATATTTGAATGGATTTAAGTAAAATCAGGAAATCCTTAAAATTTGAGATGTTTTATGGGTCCCAATCAGTTGCATGCCACAGGTTTCACCGCATACAACATCTACCAGACAGCTTCAAATACGAGTTGAGAATATAAAGGTATTCATGTAGGATACAAAATATAAAGATATGATAGATAAAAGTAAATGCATCCAGAATTCCAGCTTACAAGCAAACTGAGTGCATAAATATATATTGCGATAGGTTTGTGCAATTTGCACAAGTCATCCGGTTAGTAGAAATTATGATTTGCCAAATGGTAATAATCGGAAAAATTATGTACATTCCCAAGTAATAAATAAAATAGTCGAGCTTTAAAATAACTATTCAAATAGAAGCTGTTAATATATACTTTCAACTGGCTTCTTCTATTCACAGTCAATTATTTCAATTCAAAAGCAAACACAAATTCAGCAACAATCTTTTAGTGACCCGGCAGTCAGTGGTCTTAGGTTCATGTATTGCTTTTCTTTTTTTAAAGAAAGCATTTTGTTTTATTAGTCTTTATTTTACTCTAACGGTTTTTTATTTATAAGTTGTCAAACTATAAATAGACTGTAAACAGAAATTATTATGAATAAAGATGCATTATTATAATAATAAAATTAACGGTACCAATTTTCTTGCACCAGATGCGCATTTCGACAATACATGTCTCTTCAGTGATGCTCGTGGCCAAAATATTTGAAATCCAAAGCTTATATAAAAAATGAAGAGCTATAATCCAAAAGGTCCAAAAAGTAAAGCCAAATCCGTGAAAGGAATCAGAGCTTTGCATGAGGGAGATACATTCCTTAATTTATAATAATTTTATCATTTTGTAACAGCAAATTTTAATAACAAAAAATCCGTATTTTCATGCCAGTACCGAAGTACTGGCTACTGGGCTGGTGATACCCTTGGGGACTAATAGTCCACCAGCAGAGGCATCGACCCAGTGGTAGTAATAAAATTAACGGTACCAATTTTCTTGCACCAGATGCGTATTTCGACAATACATGTCTCTTCAGTGATGCTAAAGTATTGTCCTCATATACCATGCATATATTTAAGAGTTTCATGTTTTAAAGACTAAACACTGCATAGCTACAACACTTTTTGATATTTATGGTATCGGTTGTCTGAAAAATACGGACAGACAAGGCTTAAATACTGAACGATTGGTTTGAAAAAAAACCAAAAGAATTGAGTGTGCTGTCGAAGCTATTGTTTAGACTACAAAAGAAGGAAATATACTGTCCTAGTGTTCATTGGCTAAAGTGCTATATAAGGTCGTCTATCAGAAGATTGATTTGTGTAATGATTTCGTATGCTTATTTTTTCTGTATTCATTGTTCTTCAAAATTATCTTGGGTACGTAGCAAAGTCACGTTAAATACGTATCACTTCCTAGCAATTAAGTTCATTGAAGATTTTGATGTTCTGTCTGCCATGTAACAAATATGTTTGGTATGATTAAAAAAATACATTCTCTTGTAATGGTAACTTGGTCACTTTCCAGATTATAAAATAATGAAATCGCATATACTCACATGTTATATTGCAACTTCCTGAAGAGAGTTGACCGTGGATGGTTTTTATCTCACTACTTTTTTAACCAATTTAGTTGTTATGAAAAAAGTAAAATCACAAAAATACTGAACTAGATGGATTTTGCTATTTCTCGAGGTAATGTTCTGTACCAAGTCAGGAAAATGGCCATTGTTATATCATAGTTCGTTTCTGTGTGTGTAACATTTTTACGTTGTGTTTCCGTTGTGTCGTTTTTTTTCTCTTATATTTGAATGTGAATTCACATTACTATAAGACGTGTCACGGTACTTTTCTATCCCAAATTCAGGTATTTGGTTTTGATGTTAATTTTGTTACTCTCATCGTATTTTATCGAATGCTTAGTCCGTTTCTCTGTGTATTACATTTGAATGTTGTGTCGTTGTTCTCCTCTTATATTTAATGCGTTTCCCTCAGTTTTAGTTTGTTACCCCGATTTTGTTTTTGTCCATATTTTACGAGTTTTGAACAGCGGTATACTTCTGTTGCCTTTATGTAAATATTATTGGTTTTCAAATATTTGGCTTTCAGTGTTTCTGATAAGTTTAAATCCAAAAAAAGCTGCATACGCTTGCAATTGACAACTTTTCTTTTTTTACACCACTGAATAGATTCTTCTGCTGATGGACTATCAGTCCGTGAGAGTAGTCATTGCTTAGATAATAACAAAATTTATAACATTTTGTTTTATTTTTGAATGTGGTTGTCGTTAGTGGCTGTATATCATGTTTGTTTTTCAATAATTATTTTGCATATGAATCCGGCCGTTAAAACTGTTTTACATTTGTCATTTTGGGTTTTTCATAGCTAACTATGTGGTATAGAAGTTGTTTTTGTTGAAGGTCTCACGATGACCTATAGTTGTTAAATTTTATGTCATTTTATCAATTGTTTAGAATTGCCACTGGCAATCATACCACATCTTCTTTATTTCACAAATAAAACAAAAGATTGATTACCTTTTTTCGAGTGTCCCTGCTTATGCAATTTTTCCCCACCGCTGAATTGTATTGATTGTATGCATTCTTTCTGTTACACTTATGGAACGTATCTGAGTGATCAGTCTTGTAAACGAAACGTGTGTTGTTTCCCATAAGACATCTGTACACAAGAAATGAGTTATTAATCTCTTTTGGATGACTATTAGCATTTAAACGCCAAATGAGCACCAATCAGTTTCATCATCAACAACAAATATATAACTTATAAAACAAGCGTTTAACTGACGCAGGAAAGAACGATCTTTTGACTGAAAAAGGTATTATGCTATGCATAGGTAGGTAGGTATAACATGGCGTTGTACTTAAACTACCCGTCATTGTGTTATTGTGTTATGGTAAGTTTTTGCCTTTTAGTTTTTCGTTTTTTACTATTGTGATTTGTGTATATGCCTTTTTGTGTTTCTTTGTTACATATTTGTTTTTTTATAATGACTAAGATTATAACACAATATTGACTGCTGTTACCCTGTTTGTGATAATTTCTACCTACTATGTTTTTTTTTGTTCAAACATTGTGGTTGATGTAATGGAATTTTATGCGTTTTTGATAATAGTGAGAGGCTTAGCTAGCTATTAAACCAGGTTTTATCCACATTTTTTACGTGAGATAATGTATGTTCCGAGCCAGAAATATGAAAGTTGTTTTCCTTTCGTTTGATGAGTTTGAGCTTTCGGTTTTTCTACTTGATAAGGGACTTTCCATATTGAAAGTTTCTCGGAATTTCAAAACTTTGTGATTTTACTTTTAATGAGCATATCATCGGAAGTATATATATGTATGATCCAGTTGAATCCATACAGTATAGTTAGAATTATTGTTTTCGTATTATGTTCAAAGTCAGTTCTACCAAAAAAAATAAAAAAATAATAATAATGAGTATAACTCCCGGAAAAAATAAAAAAATGGAAAGTATCTTATCCAATGGCTAAAAGCTCGAACACATCAAATTAATTAAAAATAAACAACTGTCATACTTTTGACTTTGTGCTGGTTTTTAATTATGTAGAGAATGGTGGAGTTAACCTGGTTTTAATCTGATTTAACCTGATGCCTTTTGTTATCTATAATTCATGTGTTTCTTTGTCTAATACGTTCTCCTATTTATTTTTTTATTGTAGTCTTGTAATATTATGTTGATATTTTAATGTTATATTTTACATTGCCATTAAAGTGCGAGGTTTGGCATGCCACAAAATCAGATTCAAGCCACCATTTTTTCTTTAAAAATGTCCTGTACCAAGTCAGGAAAATGGCCATTGTCATATCATAGTTCGTTTCTGTGTGTGTAACATTTTTACTTTGTGTTTCCATTATGTCGTTTGTTTTCTCTTATATTTGAGTGTGAATTCACATTACTATAAGACGTGTCACGGTACTTTTCTATCCCAAATTCATTTATTTGGTTTTGATGTTATATTTGTTATTCTCATCGGATTTTGTCTAATGCTTAGTCCGTTTCTGTTTGTGTTACATTTTAATGTTGTTTCGTTGTTCTCCTCTTATATTTAATGCGTTTCCCTCAGTTTTAGTTTGTTACCCCGATTTTGTTTTTGTCCATAGATTTACAAGTTTTGAACAGCGGTATACTACTGTTGCTTTTATTTAATCTTGAGAAAAAAGTGGAAATCGTATTCATCGGCTAGGGAAAATGGGTCCCTAGCATTTTATAGGGACTGTCATGTTCAATATTTCATGCCAATCGTTTACCCATTCTCCTCTGCATTGTAATAATTGTCGTACGAGAGATAATTCATTTATAATTCATATTATCAAAATTGAAACGAACTTATTTTTTGCTCAAATAAGAAAATTAGGTTATTTATCTGTCATGGTTCATAACTAAAACCAATTTAACCTTTGAAACTCTTTCCGAAGTCTGCTCATTGAATGTGTAGCAGACATTAATGATGATTGGGGAAATGAGATGTTACAATAACTTATTACATAAGATCATGAACGTAGGTTGCTTTAATCTTGTCTTCAAATTGTCATGTCAAATTGATTCCAGTTCATTGCCTTTAACTTAATCTGTTTCCACCACATTTACTTAATTATCAGTTGAGAAAGATTATACTTTACGTAACGGAATTCATTAGCACAGATATCTTTTCCAGGAAATATAACGGGATAACAAATTTTAGCTTTGTAATATTTTTTTCGTGCTGTTTCTTATAGCCATAGAAATATTCATGGTTTACCAACGGATAAATTAGGCAGTCGTTCATCACATTGCAATTTCTATTTTAACACAGAGTATCTAACTAATAATATTATACGCGTCATCTTATCCCTGGAACTATTGGCATTGTATATAGTTCTGTCAATTCAGAAATTATTGCGAGGTTTTTATTAGTGCGAATACTGCGAGTGAGTAAGTATCGCAATAATAAGAACTCACATCTTAAATTCATTAGATTATTAGTAATACTAATCCTTGAATTTATGACTTAAAAATTAAATTCTTTTATGCGTTCTTATGTTTTACTATTTACTCGAAGTAGTATTATCTATAAACTTTTTTATTCGAGCGTTATTGTTCATACCCACCTGTTGAATTGTTTTGATTGTATTTATGTAGATTCTACCACTGCATTGAATGTAATACGATATGTATCCATTTGAAACATTCAAATTTTGAAATTTAAAACACGAGACTCATTGAGAACATTTAAGATATTTAAAATTTGACTGTCGAGAGTGGATAAATGCCGTATTGCAAGAATTTTGGTGGTGAAACCTGTTTTTCAAATAATTTTTAGACGATATGCAGACCATCATTATTTTTCTTTTTGAATGATCGGCCTAAAGATGTATTCTTTCTTTGTGACATCATCAGGCATGGTCGCCTTTTTTCTTGACGTAACAGTAGGACTTTCGGAGAAAAGGAAGAAAATTTGACGTCATCATGAAATTGTGACCAATTACAAAAGGAGATCAAACGAACTTCACGTTGATTAAAAACAATTAATCAACATGTTCCATTAAAAATATATCGTGATAAACATAGCATTATTCACAAATTTTGCAATTGTAATCGATGAAAGTTTGCAAGTAATCTTTAAATAAAATAACTGTTCTGTAGAGACCCATTAGGTTAGGGTCGTATTAAAATGTGATCTGTTTTTGACTTTTGAAAATGTTTTCTAGCATACCCGAGACAAATTGATCCAAAATCATGTGATATGTGCAATGGTATTTATAATATATAACGGCTACGAATTTATCCCTAATCTCAGAGTTAATGACTACTAGAGACATTGCTTAGATAGAGTAGACTTTTTGTACTTAATGCTTTCATATAGGGAGCATGTTTTAATTTCAATCAAAAATACGCTTCAGGGGTATATAGTAAACTTGTCCCTTGACAAGCGACTTGTGTTTTTCTGACATTACTTTATAATATATACGATTAAATTCAATGCTTTAAACAATTTACAAAATAGATTAAGAATTGATTTTTTATAATTTTAATCTTAAATTTCTTCTAGCATTGTAAAATAATTAGGAAAGCAATCTCTTTAATCATTGCAATGAAAAAAATATATTGAAAACCTTAGATCTCTGTCAAAAATGTGATTAACGACATATTTATTGGATATCAGTATTATTCACTGTTAATACAATCTTGGTTGCATGGACTGATGACCATCATTTTATTTGTCATCAATATTATATATATGAATTGGAATTCATAATCACGATTATGTATGTACAACTGTAATACTAGTCATTCTTATTTGTTGACATATTAATGAAGTTTAAAACAAATAATACGTTATGTCATATTAGATCTCTACAAATGTTGAACAACAACACATTTCAATGAGTATATTTCAAAACTTCGCGATACATTTTATTTTTGAAAATTTCAAATTTCAATTTTTGGAATATTGTTTTTTGAAAATGGAAATACTGTTAATTTACATATATATTTTGTGAGTTTAAGAAATTGTTCATTAAAGAATCTATAATATATGTTTTATATGTCGAAATGTACTATTATATTATTTATTTATGTATTTCTCTTTCTTGAGTGTTCTTGTATTTATTTGTACTGTATTACCCTCATGTAATGTTGTTATTTTAGCGGTATATTTAACATTGCCATAAAGCACGAGGTTTGGCTACAAAAATCACCAAACCATGTTCGACCCACTATGTTTTCTTATAATGTCATGTACCAAGTCAGGAATATGGCAGTTGTTTCTTATATTTTGTTTCTATGTATGTTGCATTGTGTTTTATTTTTGTTGTTGCACCTCAGTGTTCTGTTGTTTCGTTATTGTCCTCTTATAGGTTGGAACCGGATTCGTTTACTCTCAATCGGTTTCTGAATTTTGCCTAGCGGTATGCTATTATTAACTTTATTGGTACAGGCATTTTCTTATGATGGGGGCATAAGTTTATCGGTGTTCAAATTGTAGCTTTTAGTTTTCTAATGAGTAAAGCCTTGTGGAACGAAAATATTGTTATTCAAGGAAATATCAACAAGCATCATGCGTAAATTATTTTCTTCTTTTTATTTGCAATAAATACAAGAGTATGTTATTACATTTTAAATTTAAACAGGTGACACACAACATAGAACAAAGGTATAAACTAATGTGTTCTTCTTTTGAATCACCTTAGCTAGGAACAAACAGATTTCAAACCCAGAGAACTGATAACATTTGTAGCAAAACAAATGGTAAAGAAGAACATTTCAAAATAGTTTTTTTTTCTAAGCTGTAGTTGGATTTTCACATTCATAGTCCTTTTTTGGGTTATAGCTCTTCATCTTTTATATAAGTTTTGGATTTCAAATATTTTGGCCACGAGCATCACTGAAGAGACATGTATTGTCGAAATGCGCATCTGGTGCAAGAAAATTGATACCGTTAATATTATTACTATCACTGGGTCGATGCCTCTGCTGGTGGACTATTAGTCCCCGAGGGTATCACCAGCCCAGTAGCCAGTACTTCGGTACTGGCATGAAAATACGGGTTTTTGTTGTGTTATTAAAATTTGCTGTTACAAAATGATAGAAATTATTATAAATTAAGGAATATATCTCCCTCATGCAAAGCTCTGATTCCTTTCACGGATTTGGCTATACTTTTTGGACCTTTTGGGTTATAGCTCTTCATCTTTTATATAAGTTTTGGATTTTAAATATTTTGGCCACGAGCATCACTGAAGAGACATGTATTGTCGAAATGCGCATCTGGTGCAAGAAAATTGATACCGTTAATATTATTACTATCACTGGGTCGATGCCTCTGCTGGTGGACTATTAGTCCCCGAGGGTATCACCAGCCCAGTAGCCAGTACTTCGGTACTGGCATGAAAATACGGGTTTTTGTTGTGTTATTAAAATTTGCTGTTACAAAATGATAGAAATTATTATAAATTAAGGAATATATCTCCCTCATGCAAAGCTCTGATTCCTTTCACGGATTTGGCTATACTTTTTGGACCTTTTGGGTTATAGCTCTTCATCTTTTATATAAGTTTTGGATTTCAAATATTTTGGCCACGAGCATCACTGAAGAGACATGTATTGTCGAAATGCGCATCTGGTGCAAGAAAATTGATACCGTTAATATTATTACTATCACTGGGTCGATGCCTCTGCTGGTGGACTATTAGTCCCCGAGGGTATCACCAGCCCAGTAGCCAGTACTTCGGTACTGGCATGAAAATACGGGTTTTTGTTGTGTTATTAAAATTTGCTGTTACAAAATGATAGAAATTATTATAAATTAAGGAATATATCTCCCTCATGCAAAGCTCTGATTCCTTTCACGGATTTGGCTATACTTTTTGGACCTTTTGGGTTATAGCTCTTCATCTTTTATATAAGTTTTGGATTTCAAATATTTTGGCCACGAGCATCACTGAAGAGACATGTATTGTCGAAATGCGCATCTGGTGCAAGAAAATTGATACCGTTAATATTATTACTATCACTGGGTCGATGCCTCTGCTGGTGGACTATTAGTCCCCGAGGGTATCACCAGCCCAGTAGCCAGTACTTCGGTACTGGCATGAAAATACGGGTTTTTGTTGTGTTATTAAAATTTGCTGTTACAAAATGATAGAAATTATTATAAATTAAGGAATATATCTCCCTCATGCAAAGCTCTGATTCCTTTCACGGATTTGGCTATACTTTTTGGACCTTTTGGGTTATAGCTCTTCATCTTTTATATAAGTTTTGGATTTCAAATATTTTGGCCACGAGCATCACTGAAGAGACATGTATTGTCGAAATGCGCATCTGGTGCAAGAAAATTGATACCGTTAATATTATTACTATCACTGGGTCGATGCCTCTGCTGGTGGACTATTAGTCCCCGAGGGTATCACCAGCCCAGTAGCCAGTACTTCGGTACTGGCATGAAAATACGGGTTTTTGTTGTGTTATTAAAATTTGCTGTTACAAAATGATAGAAATTATTATAAATTAAGGAATATATCTCCCTCATGCAAAGCTCTGATTCCTTTCACGGATTTGGCTATACTTTTTGGACCTTTTGGGTTATAGCTCTTCATCTTTTATATAAGTTTTGGATTTCAAATATTTTGGCCACGAGCATCACTGAAGAGACATGTATTGTCGAAATGCGCATCTGGTGCAAGAAAATTGATACCGTTAATATTATTACTATCACTGGGTCGATGCCTCTGCTGGTGGACTATTAGTCCCCGAGGGTATCACCAGCCCAGTAGCCAGTACTTCGGTACTGGCATGAAAATACGGGTTTTTGTTGTGTTATTAAAATTTGCTGTTACAAAATGATAGAAATTATTATAAATTAAGGAATATATCTCCCTCATGCAAAGCTCTGATTCCTTTCACGGATTTGGCTATACTTTTTGGACCTTTTGGGTTATAGCTCTTCATCTTTTATATAAGTTTTGGATTTCAAATATTTTGGCCACGAGCATCACTGAAGAGACATGTATTGTCGAAATGCGCATCTGGTGCAAGAAAATTGATACCGTTAATATTATTACTATCACTGGGTCGATGCCTCTGCTGGTGGACTATTAGTCCCCGAGGGTATCACCAGCCCAGTAGCCAGTACTTCGGTACTGGCATGAAAATACGGGTTTTTGTTGTGTTATTAAAATTTGCTGTTACAAAATGATAGAAATTATTATAAATTAAGGAATATATCTCCCTCATGCAAAGCTCTGATTCCTTTCACGGATTTGGCTATACTTTTTGGACCTTTTGGGTTATAGCTCTTCATCTTTTATATAAGTTTTGGATTTCAAATATTTTGGCCACGAGCATCACTGAAGAGACATGTATTGTCGAAATGCGCATCTGGTGCAAGAAAATTGATACCGTTAATATTATTACTATCACTGGGTCGATGCCTCTGCTGGTGGACTATTAGTCCCCGAGGGTATCACCAGCCCAGTAGCCAGTACTTCGGTACTGGCATGAAAATACGGGTTTTTGTTGTGTTATTAAAATTTGCTGTTACAAAATGATAGAAATTATTATAAATTAAGGAATATATCTCCCTCATGCAAAGCTCTGATTCCTTTCACGGATTTGGCTATACTTTTTGGACCTTTTGGGTTATAGCTCTTCATCTTTTATATAAGTTTTGGATTTCAAATATTTTGGCCACGAGCATCACTGAAGAGACATGTATTGTCGAAATGCGCATCTGGTGCAAGAAAATTGATACCGTTAATATTATTACTATCACTGGGTCGATGCCTCTGCTGGTGGACTATTAGTCCCCGAGGGTATCACCAGCCCAGTAGCCAGTACTTCGGTACTGGCATGAAAATACGGGTTTTTGTTGTGTTATTAAAATTTGCTGTTACAAAATGATAGAAATTATTATAAATTAAGGAATATATCTCCCTCATGCAAAGCTCTGATTCCTTTCACGGATTTGGCTATACTTTTTGGACCTTTTGGGTTATAGCTCTTCATCTTTTATATAAGTTTTGGATTTCAAATATTTTGGCCACGAGCATCACTGAAGAGACATGTATTGTCGAAATGCGCATCTGGTGCAAGAAAATTGATACCGTTAATATTATTACTATCACTGGGTCGATGCCTCTGCTGGTGGACTATTAGTCCCCGAGGGTATCACCAGCCCAGTAGCCAGTACTTCGGTACTGGCATGAAAATACGGGTTTTTGTTGTGTTATTAAAATTTGCTGTTACAAAATGATAGAAATTATTATAAATTAAGGAATATATCTCCCTCATGCAAAGCTCTGATTCCTTTCACGGATTTGGCTATACTTTTTGGACCTTTTGGGTTATAGCTCTTCATCTTTTATATAAGTTTTGGATTTCAAATATTTTGGCCACGAGCATCACTGAAGAGACATGTATTGTCGAAATGCGCATCTGGTGCAAGAAAATTGATACCGTTAATATTATTACATATACTTCCTTAATGGAAGGGAAAATTATAGTAATTTTGTATAATCCTTTTCAATTTAAATCATTTGCATCAACGATATCTGGATAAACTAGTGTAAACGGATTGTACCATCCTTTGCATGATATTGCAATCTACTTTTAGTAATAAAGTGTTTTTTAAATAGTGAACTGGTAATGCATCAGTAAATTTAATGAAAACATCGTCCTATGCAAATTTAGAATATTCGTCCTAAAAGAAATTAAAATGTATACATAGACTGATAAAACTGGATGCACTTACTCTTATACTTAGATACACTTCAGTTTGCATTGGCTAATCAAATATTTTTAATGCTACATTAACAAACCAATTTGATAATGCTCTTAACGAATAGCGTTCGTTTGTTGACCTCACTGTAGCTTTATAAGATTATATTGATGAGTATGTGTTTCACGAACTATATGTGATGTAATCTCATTTATTTTCAAATTTTCAAATACTTGTTTATTGTACAAAATTTCTAGATTGATTTGTTTTTGATAACATGCAATGATATAGTTTGCCGATATCAAACTCTAAACTAAGAAATGAGCTGCCAAACCATTTCAAACTGTAGAAGAATTTTGTTAGTTTTACAAAATTAATTTCTATCTGAATTGGCAGCACTTGCCAATGATGTTCATGCAGATACTCTTAGTGCATTA
The DNA here is from genome assembly GCF_965363235.1 of Mytilus galloprovincialis. Classification (NCBI taxonomy): domain Eukaryota; kingdom Metazoa; phylum Mollusca; class Bivalvia; order Mytilida; family Mytilidae; genus Mytilus; species Mytilus galloprovincialis. The sequence goes on along the minus strand of NC_134841.1, from coordinate 90,106,381 downwards.
TTTGATGTTTAATTTTGTGATGCGTACTGTCTTCATATGATTTTTGCCATATTCATGTTATTTGTTTAACTATGCTTGTGAAGTTGTTTTCACAGAAGTGTTGACTTTTGAGCTAGTTATACCATCGAGGAGAAACTTCCATCAGCAGTTGTATCGACCCTGTTTTTGAAAATAAACTCACCATAGATGCCAGGATATTAATGCTGTACTACTGACGCGCGTTTCGTGTACACAAGACTCGTCAGGGAAGATCGAATCAAACAGTTTAAAAGGCCAAATAAATTACGATGGTGAGAGGATTGAGGAACCAAATTTTTCGAAGAAATTTGAAATCCGCAAACATGATGCACATCGAATTTGAATTAAACGTATGATATTGAGTTCTGTAGTTAAATGCCCTTCAAATGTCAGTTAGCTTTATTTATTCTTTATAAAGTAAAACTGTATACATGCATAGATACAAACCATTTTGTACCCTTCTTAAAAGTGCAACTCGTATTTTATCGCAAACTAACAATAAACTTATCAGGAAGCAGATCGAACAAACTTAAAGTTTTCTACTTATAATTGAAAAGGTAGCCTTTTCATTTCAAGTGTCATACACTATCTATATAACCAATGAATTAAAATCAAATGATGCATTTCTATGTCGGAAATGACTTCCGTGTTAACATATAACTTTGGATATATTTTACTTAATATGGACACTTTCTATAGAAACGGGATGGGATTACGCAGGTTGTCTGGCACCAAATAGAATTGTTGTATGACAGTAAACATTAAACAAATAAAAAGCGAAATAAAATATAAGGTAGTGAATATAAGTGTTTATTGAAAGAAAAAAAATTAGTCGATACGAATCAAGAAAAGAATCATACATGTCTTTCGACCTAAACAAACAGCGTAAATAAGTCAAATTCACTAAAAGTAAAACTAAATTCTAAGATTAATTTTGACAAAAGCAATGACCGATAAGAAGATTCAATTATTTTGGCTATATATTTCAATTATGAATCGCAAGAAATTAATTTTTCCACACCATTTTCACCTTTTGATGTTGCAAGAACTTGTCAATATCCTTTCTTGTCCTTTTAAGTCAACATTTTAAATCGTAAAAGTTGGTTAGAGTTTTATTATCAAAGATGAAGATAAGAAAAAGTGCGGTGTATGCTTATGATAGATATAAAAGGTACCAGGATTATAATTTAGTACGCCTACGTCTACATTATACTCATCAGTGACGCTCATATCAACATATTTAAAAAGCCAAACAAGTACAAAGCTGAAGTGCATTGAGGATACAGCACCTAAAAAAAATAAAACTGGACATCAATCGAGCTTCATTTAGATAGACGCAGGCACAATATTTTAAACTCTAAATCGTTCTAAGTCAATACACAATGTTATTCAATTTAACATAAAAAATCAAAGTACCGCATTGAACGTGTGATTATCCAATTACCAACAGTATATCTGGCCTTTGTGCGTGAAAATGTGCAGTATTGTTTGTGTGTAGAGCAAGTGTTGCCCTGTGTAGTACAACTATGTAACATATATTCATTTGATAAGTTAATAACTTTTTTGAACTTTTGATCCGCGATGCTGTTCAATTTTGTACTTGTTTCGGCTTTCAAACTTTTGTATCTGGGTGTCACTAGTAAGTCTTGTGTGGACAAAAAGCACTTCTGGCGTATTAAAGTTTTAAACCTTTTGTTAGCTATTATTCGTGTGTTTCTTTGTCAATTGTGTTCTCTTTTTTATTTATATTGTAGTCCTGTAATGTTGTGTTGTCATTTTAATGTTATATTTCACATGGCCATAAAAGAGGAAGGTTTGGCGTGCCACAAAACCAGGTTCAACCCACCATTTTTTCCTTTAAAAATGTCCTGTACCAAGTCAGGAATATGGCCATTGTTATATTATAGTTCGTTTCTGTGTGTGTTACATTTTAACGTTGTGTTTCCGTTGTGTCGTTTTTTTTCTCTCATTTTTGAGTGTGAATTCACATTACTAGAAGACGTGTCACGGTACCTATCTATCCCAAATTCATGTATTTGATTTTGATGTTGTATTTGTTATTCTCATAGGATTTTGTCTAATGCTTAGTCCGTTTCTGTGTGTGTTACATTTTAATGTTGTGTCGTTGTTCTCCACTTATATCTAATGTGTTCCCCTCAGTTTTGGTTTGTTGCCCCGGTTTTGTTTTTTGTCCATGGATTTATGAGTTTTGAACAGCGGTATACTACTGTTGCATTTATTTATTCATGACGCCATCATGCAATTTTCATGAACGTTTTAGAGATTTATTTTAGGTTAACACAATTTTAATATATGCAGCGAATGTTTCAAGCAATGGTACATGATAAGTTGAGCCTCTTTCAACTGATTTTTGTAGTTCGTTTCTATGTTGTACTGTTATACCACTGTCCCAGGTTAGGAGGAATGTTGGTATCCCGCTAACATGTTTAATCCCGCCACATTAAGTATGTATCTTCCTGTCCCAAGTCAGGAGCCTGTAATTCAGTGGTTATCGTTTGTTTATGTGTTACATATTTGTTTTTCTTTCATTTTGTGTACATAAATAAGGCCGTTAGCTTTCTCGTTTGAATTCTTTTACATTGTCATTTTTGGGCCTTTAATTGCTAACTATGTGGAATGGGCTTTGCTCATTGTTGAAGACTGTACGGTGACCTATAGCTGTGTCATTTTGGTCTCTTGTGGATAGTTGTCTTATTTACAATCATACCACATCTTGTTTTTATATTATGTATAGTGAAGCGCAAAAAAACTATTTAAGTAATAAATTTTCCCTATTGTAGGACGGAGCATTTCTCTTGTCCAAAATAAGTAAACAACTCTTAAAATATTTAATATTTAAAAACAATGAAGCTCGTCGAATTTTGAAATTGTTCAATAAAACTATAATTGTTAGGCATGAACACAATAACAGTGTGCAGTTAGTTTATGCACACCTAAACTCAACACCATTCGGATAATACATTTGTAGCAGAGTATTTGCCTATATCATGTTTTAACGTACATTTACTATCGATGAACATTTTATTATGCAACAGTACCTACATTGCTACATCGATAAAGAAACTAGTGTTCATACCTATTAAGTTAAACACGAATATAAGTATTCACTTTCTTGTTTTCAATATATTTATAAAAAAGGAGATGTGATTGCAAAAAAGACAATTCTAACCAAATTTTAAAAATAAATGGATGTAAGCAGTTAAATTCAACTGTACGGCCTTCAATAGTTAGAAACCCATACCATTTAGTCGACTATAACAGTCCCTGATATCAACAATATGTCGACTATAACAGGTCCTGATATCAACAATATGTCGACTATAACAGGCCCTGATATCAACAATATGTCGACTATAACAGGTCCTGATATCAACAATATGTCGACTATAACAGGCCCTGATATCAACAATATCAAACAAACATTCAAACTTATCACAAAAACAAATATGTCAGACATTAACCAAAGATCACCACGGAACTAAATCCTGATTATATGTATGCCTAAATTAAGATACATTATACTGAAAGATTGTAAAATTATTAAGATTGATGTCGTATTTGTTTGTATTGAGGTAGCTTAAATCATTGAAAACATATGAAAAGCTTGACACGTTTTAATGATATCAATGACAACATTCAATAACTTTATCTCTTTGTATATGAGATGAAATAAAATGACAAACTGAGAATGTCTATCTAAGAGCATTCATTGTATGAAATTAAGATTATGCATTTAACATAGTCAATTAAATGGAAAAGCTGGAATATGTAGCTTTTCATTTTAAAAATCTTTAACTAGTTAGTTTGTGCTATTCTCAGCTAAATTTTCTGTTATATCAATTCTGTCCATCTTTTTGCTAAAATATTGTAAATGCATTGTGAATGTTATTGCTCTTGTAACATCTCAATGTGGCCGAGCGAGTAAAAGATAAAGTTATCGTATAAGTATCGTTAAATATTATCTCATGTTTGCTTTGATTTAAATCCCTCCTGTCTTACTTTTGGTTCATACTATTTATCGCAGAAGCATCCACAAGGCAGTATGCATCTTCACTTCCAACATAGTTTTGGTTTGGTTAGGGAAGTAATTCTTATAAAATTATGGGGTAACTACTGTCAATGCAGTTTTAGTATCTTCATGTAGGTGTCTATAACTTTGTAATATGTTATAAGATAAGCCATGATAGTGTAAGACCTTAGATTTAAAAAAAGAAATTATTGAGGCAACAATCCATCAGAAGACAAATAAAGCAGATTCAAGCAATTATGCTATTTCAGTCATTCAAAAAAGAGCAAAATCTATACCGCATAGTAAGTTATATAAACCTCGATAAGATAAAATGTGGAAGAAATGATAAACAAAGCGAACGGCATGATGTCTTACAAAAAATAGAACAAAAAACAAGTATGATAGACAGCAACTAACGACAACCAATGCAACACAGGTTCCTGAATTGGGACAAGCACACATAAAATGGGGTGGGGTTAGACATGTTTGTTACTGCTGAAAAGTTACCTTGCACTGTGATACACTTATTGAACTTTGCTCCTGCGAATTTGAGTAAAAGATTGATATATCTTATATAACAACCCGGGTGGTGAATAAATTCGAGGAATATTGTATATATGTGGACAAACTTTCTTTTCAATTGCTCAGCATAATACTTCAAAAGCTATTAATTTTTTAGACTTGAATTTAATATTAAAAAAGAAGATTTTTTTTATCAAATTGTTGAACAAGCAAAATGTTTTCTATCTGATGATAACTCAGACTTTATTAGATTATAACTTTCATAATTATGTATATACATATATCAACATTTCATGCGACACTGGTTTTAAGTTAATGTGGTGTTAAATTTCGAGAGCTTGTTCAAAATGAAAAATAAATTACAAACTAAAGTACCGTTTTTAAGGATGTAATAATGATTTGGTTTTTATCCAATTGTAATGAAACTGATCAAATTGAGACTTTAAGCGTCTGTGTCAATATCCTCTGAAAGACTTTATTGAATAATATATTTTAGGGAACATTTAAATATACTAGTGGAATTCTTAGCGCCGACTTTTTATATTGCACTTATATTTAACATGAGATCATGTTGATAACATGTTTAGCCTAAATCTGTTGGAAATGTACTGATTGATACCTAAGTCTGGAAGAACATGATCGATTAATAAGATGTTAATGCCTTTGAACTAGTTATCAGTGACTGTGGTATACTAACCAGTTCATTGAGCCTTTTGTATTTGTGTTTGTTGTTGTGTGAGTTACGTGCCAGTCTGGTATGTGAGACAACTGATCTATACATGCATTGTGGTTGGTTAATTGATATTTTTAATCTCGAAGCCTTTATTTTTCCGTTGAATTGTTTCATATTTTGTGGAAAAGTGCCCTTTAAAGCTGACTAGTTTGGACTTTGCTCATTTCAGACGTCTGTACTATTAACCTTATTTGCTTACATCCACTTATTTGTTAGTTTATGACTTACAGATTAATACAAAATTTATTTCATCAGTCATTTGCGGTAAGCATTAAAAAACAAAACAAACAGAAGACAAGACGTACCTTTCTTCTTTTAATGCATTTATGAGATTATAGCGCTGTTTAATATGTAATTTTGTCTTTTCATTCAAGATTTTTATGTTTTATGAAAAGTCTTTCATTAAACAAGCTACTGACAAATAATAACTTTCAAAACATATAGAAAGACTCAATGTTACACCTCATTTATTGATTATTGACAAGGTCATTGTCAATGTCATTGCATTATATTTCAGAATCATACGAAGACAATTAAATGACCGCTAATCACTTCTTTATGTTTCGAGCAGCATGATTTTTCCCTTTTATCATTATGAAAGCTGATTATTTGATTCTCAATCAGAATTACATCCATCTTCTATAACAGATAAGATCATAGCCTTTATTTTTTTGTAAAAATGTTAAAAAATTGCAATATAATAACGATTTATTCTAACTAGAATTTGTGTATCAATGAAAAAATGTTTCAAGAAAATTAGAGGTGTTACTTTGGGAAAATTTGACTATGCATCTTCCAGCTTTGATGTATAGAATTACCGAGGGAACCTCAACCTCAATTTCTCACTCATTTAAACAGTGTATGTAATTAATGGACAATTTATACATACCGAGCAGTAAATGTATACAGTGATTCTTCGCCAACACCAAACGTAAAAACAATTCAAGCCAAACAAAAAAGAAGGATAGATGACAGTTAGCCGATTGAAAGTAAAATAGTACAGTACAGAGTATGAAAAACCTTTCCAGGTAACAGCAAATAAAACGACCAAGACCTAAACCACGACCGTCAGTACAATTACTCAGCGATTGCCATTGGTCTGACTTTCTGAATTTGCATATTTAAATTTAAAGTTGGTAGTAGATATTTAAGGAATGACTGTAAAATATTTTTTAGTCTATGAAGACATATCATCAAAAATGTGGTGCACACTGAATAATCCGTGTAGCATCACATTTTTATGTTATTTCGAATAGACATAAAAACATTTCAGTCGTTTCATATAACTTTATTCTTAATTCCTTTTTAAACCGGAGTAAACCATGACAAAACGGCACTGTCACATGACAAAATTATATCTATGAGCTGATAAACAAAATAACATTAGTCAATCAGAAGACGCGTTACATCCAAAATTAAATTATTTTGGTATATAAAATCGGGTCTTTGACTAGAGCTTGATATAAAGAACAAATACTTATCTAGCTGTTTTATTGTGTTATTAAATCAAAGCCGTTTCATTGATGCAAAAGAATAATAGAATATTACTCAGTTTTAGTCCTTCAAATACGAAACAATACGTCTGAACGAAACCTGCTACATTTGTCTAACATCTCTACAGAGTAATGTACTATTAAAATCCTTGAACTGGGGTGGTATTTGCTAATTTCAATCAATAAACAATGCAAGGAAAAGTTGCAACACTTCGTCATGTTGTTTATAATATCTCGCAATCATGTACCTTGGTGTCTTGGGATTTTATAGTGAGAAACAATTTCCTCTCTCGTTGCCAGTCTGACACTTTGATATAATTAATTATGTGCATCTTGTTACATCCTCCCACTGATACAATGTATGGATTTGTTCAATATATTGTTTTCGGAAGGAACATTTGAGAGATATGGTTAGTGTGTTTATCATTTATTGATAAGCATATGTGTAATTAAATTGAGAATGGAAATGGGGAATGTGTCAAAGAGACAACAACCCGACCATAGAGAAGATAACAGCAGAAGATCACCAACAGGTCTTTAATTTAATGTATATACATGTGAATAATACGGTAACCTCATGATTGGGGACTTTTCGTTTTGAATTTTCCTTGGAGTTCAATAATATCTTGATTTTACTCTTTTCAAAAACACATGAAGAAAAGAAGACACATACAAGTATCTGCATCATCCGCCAATCTAAATAAAAGCTTCGTGTCTAAATAAATTCAGAATTAGTTAAAAAGTAACTATATGAAATGTATATGCAGTCAGTAATAAATTCATTCAAGAAAAAAAAAACCAAATGCGCTTTCAAACTGACAGCAACACAGGGTTTTTGTTTTTAAAAGGTAACTAAAGTTAGATGCGATTTAAGAGGACATCTAGTGCGACAAAACCAGATAGATGTGGCGTTTCCAGTCGGGTTTAATATCCAACGTTCTGTGTCTATTTTCCTATCTATCAAGTATCCTAAGTCCTCAACTGTAAATGTGAAAAAGAAATAGTTATCAAAGAAACCAGGATTATAATTTAGTCTGCATAAGACTCATCAGTGAAGAAAATATCAATCTCGACCTCTATTTTGCCACAAAACGTTAAACAATGAAGGAAAACAAATATTGGTTAAACCTCTTGATTAGACTAACTTATAGCATGTATACTGTTGGCAACCGCCCTATTTACCATTTCAATAACTATTATTCTAATGCAATTTGTATGTAACATTTTTTCGTTGGCTAAAAGTTACCGTCAAATCCACAGTTGACCAGGCGTAACTAAGGAGGGACCCGCCATTTTGAATGATTTGATCAAAAAATATTCGATAACTACAATGTTATCGAAAAAAAAAACGACACCTACTTTATGTTATGTGATTTTATCCGAATTTGAATCGTAGAGGTAACGTAACAATCTCCAGTTTATAAGTTTTCATTATTTGTGTATGACGTCACGTTTAGCCATGAAGTCTTTACGCTAAAATCATTCATAACGTTTTGCGGGTTTTGTTTGTTTGTCAAATTTAGACAAAAATCTTTAGTTCACTCTAAATGTTGTTTTGTTTTGTTCGTTTGTGGTCGTTCGGATAATATTTTTTAGTAAAATCTAAAAACTCACATTTTGCGATAGTCTGAGAATTTTATTAAGATATTTTACGGTTGAAGACTAGAAGTTATTAATCTAGATTCAATTAAGTGTTTGCATAGATATACCAGCCAATAACATAATGGGAATAAAAAATTGCAAAGAACAGAAATAACGATTTAATTTACTTAATAAATTGATTTTTTTAAAATGAATCAATATCGATATCACCAAATAATTGTATACATGTACATGAATCAGTGTTTTTGACCCAAATATTTCCCAGAAGCAATCAAATTATCAGAAGCCTTTTATAAATTAGACGATTTAATGTTGTTACAATGAGCCAAACATACTGGTTACGTACCTTACTGTTCAGTTCATTTATTGTTATCGATACACGTCATTTCAAATAATCTTAAATTAATATTGCCTCAGATATCAAATGATACTAGCCTACAGACACTGACCAGTCAAATAAACAGACTTATTAATTTGATGTTTATAGTAGAAACAAGTTTCATTTCCTGTCGCAGGAAGAATTCATGTCGAAAGAAGTTATTCAGTGTGTTCGTATTTGGTTAAAAGCCATCAATGTCTTTTTTTTTGAAATAAAAATGGTGGAAATTTTGATCGGCAGAATCAGAGAACTTGATCATATACTCGTTGAACTAAATCCCGACAAAAAATTCAACATAACTGAAATCTACTTTAAAATTGAAATTAAAGGGGTATTATCTACGAATTTTGACAAAAAGCTAAATAAAGGACAATATTTCGCCATTGGCAGTCAGGTTGTTTGAATTTCATTGAAATAAGCTGAAAACTATTGCAGATGCATTATGGGCTAACAAGTCAATAACCTTATACTGTTTGAATTCCTATTCATGCAACATTCAACTTTAGTGAAATTCGCTTGCACATGTGTTCAGTATGTAGTCATCATGTTGATTCATTAAAAAGGACTGGAATTACATGGAAAAGTGTGGACAATATCGATTCTAATGCATTACAAAAAGAAAAAATACGATAAACTTGAAAAAATGTCTAAATTTGTCAAATAAAAAAAAATCCGCGAAACTTCATGAATGATTTTGGCACAAAGACGTCATGGCTAAACGTGATGTCATACAAATGAAAACTTACAAACTGGAGGTTATTACGTTACCTGTACGCTTCAAATTCGGATAAAATTACATTAAAACGGCGAATTCGAGGTAGGTGTTGTTTTATTTTCGATTATATAGTAGTAATCGAACATTTGTTGATTCATCAATTCAAGATGGCGGGTCCCTCCTTAGTTACGCCTGGTCAACTGTGGATTTGACGGCAACTTTTAGCCAATGAAAAAAATTGTTACATCCAAATTGCATTAGAATTGTCATTATACGATTGCATGTTTTGCATGCTCTCCAACTTTGTACTTGATTGGCTTTCTAAATATTTTGATTTAAGCGTCACTGATGAGTCTTAAGTAGACGAAACGAGCGTTTGGCGTATTGAATTATAAGCCTGGTACATCACATCACTTGGTCGATGCCACTGCTGGTTAGCGTTTTGACCCAGAGGGTTTCACCAGCCCAGTAGTCAACTCTTCGATGTTGACATGAATATTGATTATATGGTCAGTTTTATAAATTTACTGTTTGCAAATGAATTTTTCGAATTACTAAGGATTTTTCATCCCTGGCATAGATTACCTTAGCCGTATTTGGCACATCTTTTTGGAATTTTGGTTCTCAAGCCTCTTCATCTTTGTGCTTGTTTGGATTTGTAACTATTTTGATTTGAGCGTCACTGATGATAATTCATTAGACGAAACGCGCGTTTGGCGTATTAAATTATAAGCCTGGTATGTTTGATAACTATTTACACCACTTTGTCGATGCCACTGCTGGTTGACGTTTCGTTTCCGAGGGTACCAGATGCACAGTAACCAGCTCTTCGGTGTTAACATGAATATCAATTATTAGGCGAGTGACATTCAGACCTAAAAAATATTTTAATGCTCTTATCTAACACACAGCTATATTAAAGTGAAATATTGTGCAATTTTTTTTAAATTGGGGTCAAAGGTCATTCATAAAAAATTGAAAGAATAACACTTTTGTAGTATGATGGTCTTATTTGAAGCAGCTGGTAATATAGTCAATTCAAATTTTACTTTACACGATACTATGATAACGTCTCTCTGATTCTTAGTTGCATATCGTTCATGGTTTGGCGATAATGCACGTCATTTTGACGTTTTCACTCTGCTATATGTAAAACGATACTTTCTACAAAAACGACGTATAATAGCAAATATTTGACCTTAAATGTGTTAATATTTACTATAATTGATGGTGTGCCATGCAAAATAAAAAAATATTATGAAATATTTGTAAGTTGGACGAGTAAAAGGGATAAGAGAAAACAACGCAATAAAGAGAGTAAAAAGTAGACGTCTTTGTCACATCAACAGTGACAATAGTCTCCTGTTTGTTAACAGCATACAAACCGTGTCAAGATCGGAAATCACTATCGTACATGTTTTATACAACTACAAGCAAAGTTAAAGAGGATACATGAATCACATTTTAAGTCTGTCCGTCCGTCAGTCCCCACTTGTTTGTGGCCCGTGTCGAATTAAATCAGCCTGTAACTTATACATGTATACAGATATACAGTTCATACAAAAACCAATGATTTCAAATATAAAATGCATTGCATTGAACTATAGAACTGATGTTAAACACACTTACTTCAGAGATGTATTATGGGATGGCACGTGGTTCTTTATAAAGTTTAATCAGTTCATTTTGACATTTGCAATGACATTTGAGCCGTCAAGTTTTCCTTCCTTCTTGTCTGGTTTGTGTCCGGTCCATATCTTTTGAACCGTTAAACCTGGGTTTTCCAAACTATTATATGAATATACATCATATAATAGGGGATGGTCATAAACTAAAATCATGTCACTGTGATACTGATCCAATCATAATGGAATCCTGTCCGCGACATATATAGCTGAAAAACTAAGGTTAACCAAACTTCAGATACAGAAGTCTGTTTCACAAAAAACTTAAGACAAGATTAATCGTAAGTCAACTGACTATTCATGACTTACGACCAGTTTTAGTCGTAAGATTTGTTGTGAAACTGACCCCAGATGCAAAATTAGAATGCGGTGATTTACAAACTAAAGTTAGGTCCCACGGTGACCTTTATTTTGACATTTGGGATTATATAATTTACAAACACTTTAATTTCTTAACGTATTTCTTTCTTACAACTGCATTTATTTTCACTCACATTTGTGCAGTCGAAAGGTTTGCAGTTAAAAATGCAAGCATTGATTTCTTACCAGTATTCAAAACTAAGATATATATAGATATTTATCAACTAATATGAAGGTGAAATTTGCGGCATTTAATTCGTCTAAACCTATATATATATATTTGTTTGTCATTCTGGAGGAGTTTTTGTGAATAATCTATTTCGTTAACAGAAAAGAAATTTATCTAATTTATTACAAATAATGCAATTTTCAATTTTTTGATTTTAAACAATATAAGACAGTCGAAATTCATATTTTAAAACTTAGCCTGTAAAGCTTTTGCTTTACTGGAATAATTCCTGACACCTCGCTGTTACTGAAATAATTATGTGTAACAGAGGCTTTCAATGATTTCAGTACATGCACAAGCTCCCTAATGCATATATTTTTCCTTCACAAGAACAAATTTATTAAATCCTGCAGAAAGTATGACGTATTAAGATTACTTTTGTCATCCGTACTCATACATGGGTAAACCTACTGCCGTATTTGTTTGTTATATGACGCCATTCCTTTGTTTGCTAGCTTTCAGAACATGTAGCTTGAATGATGATGCACTTAGTGGTAGGCGTGACACGATGGCAATCTTTTTGGTTGGAAGTCTGATATGTAGTTTGCTCAAATCGTCTTGATTAGACTTATACTTACTTATTTTTGGTTTCGGACACTTTAGAGTTTTCTTGCAGCACCGATCTATAGACGTGTCAATATGAATGTTGTTTAATTTGTGATAGACCCGCCATCTATTGATGATTTCGAAAGCATTAATACTTTGCGCAATATTTGTACCAAAATAGTAAAACTTCGAAGAATATTTAAAAACACGTAATCCTATTTAAAATACGGCTTAGGTAATATATACGCCTGAGGTAGAACATATATTGTATTTCAAATGTCTACGAAGAATTAAAAAATTGACAACTGAATGAATAGATATCCCCATATATTAAAGTATTTATAGTATGTCAACATACAGGCTCTTGACGTGGCCCTAGCACATACAACATGCTTTCTCTAAAATACTGACCAAATTTGCATCATCAATATGTCTACCGTATGCGATGGTTAAAACGGTAGGAAATTTAAAAGGTGGACATATCTCACGTTCAAGTTCACGAGGAAAATATCAAATTTGACACATTTTTGCGTACTTTTAGTTGCAAAACTAAAATGTGCATTGATCAATTGAGAAAGAAGTATTTTTTTCAATAGTTATTCATAATGTCTGCCTTTTGTAAGTGCAAATTGACTAAGAATAATAAGATATTGGTTTTCTAACAAGACTGAAAAAACGTTGACATCTCAGCTTCTATGGTCCTTTGATATTTTTTTAAAACTTTGCGCAATATTTGTACCAAAAAAATGGCCTTCATGATTATTCATACTCTTTTTTCGAAGCGTTTAGGTCCGTTAACTTGAAGGAAACAAACAGAGAAAGCGATTTCGGAAATTTGATTAAAAGGAGGATTAAAATCCAGTGATAACAATATTTATTAAATGAGTAATGAACTTGTGAATAATACGAACATCATTAGTTTCGAAAATATCTAACAAATGAAGAAAAATATGAAAATTGGGACCATTTTTATAAAAAATTCCAAAATTGTTACAACAATTTTTTTCTTTTCTCGCAAAAATTACTTCTTTTATTTTTGAAAAGTATTTTTTTTATACATTGACATGTTAAACGTACACATTTTTTTGCATTGTGACAACAGAAAATAAAGCTACATGTTAATTTTTCACGCTTCAACACTGTTGGTCATTTTTCAATTTGTAATTATTTCTCGATTTTAATTCAATTTTTATAAAAAATGCACCGTACGATTTTTTTACGACCGACCAAAAAAGGAAGATTAGATATTATACTACAACATATAAAAAATTCAGCTGTGTGTTAGGTGGGTGCATTAAAGTCACTAACTAAGCGTCTTTTCCCAAAATGTCACTTGCCTATATATGGTCATTTTTATAAATAAAATGTTTGCAAATGTTTGAATTATTCGAAATACTAAGGATTTTCTTATCCCAGGCGTATATTACCTTAGCCGTATTTAGCACAACGTTTTGGAATTTTGGGTTCTCAATGCTCTTCAACTTAGTATTTTTTTGGATTTCTAACTGTTTTGATTTGAGCGTCACTGATGAGTCTTAAGTAAACGAAACGCGTGTCTGGAGTATCATATTATATGCCTGGTACCTTTGATAACTATTTGTCTGGAGGTTACCTCGATCGATAAAAATGCGTTGTGAAAAAACAAAGTAAAAAAAAATGCATTAAGTCTTGTTTCTTTTGGACTGTTATAATTTGGTCAGGATATACAGTTTAGTATCTTATAAAACAAATATGAAAATTTGGATCAAACCAGTGAACATGAATTTTATAGCGAATGCTCTAAAATGCTTCAAACAATAAGATACTAATTCTGAATTCCACACTTCAGCATGAATATTTCAATTTCTGTTTATTGTATTCTTTTTTGTGTTGTTAACAACATATCATAGTCTGTTTCATGGTATTGGGCTATAAGCGGGCACTACACCATGTACTGGTATTTACTTTATTTTATAATTCAGTTAATTGACAAGGAGTTTAACTATAAAAAATAACCGTCTTCCCTCAAGAACTGTGTGACATTAAAATTCTTATTTGATATGTTGACATAAATTTTGGAATATTTTCCGCAGGGGATACATTAAAGAAATCAACCAGACAAGTTCATCATAGATATATCACGATTTAGAAAGAGCATGATAATTACCCAACGATTTTACCTGAAGCAAGATCTGGGTAGGAAATATATATGATTTCGGCGCACAACAGGTGTTTCTAGAAATAGACACAACACGCGTTTTTTTTTTATATAAGTTTCATCAGGTACATTTGTTTTCAAGAGTTAATAAAGACAACAGTTTACCTAGTTTTAGGAATACAGAAATTTTCAATCTTTTAGCCAAATAAAACTTATTTACGATATTTTGAATATCAGTAAATAACTGTTGCCTCTATTTAGTATTGATCAATAAAATATAAAAATGCAGTCAGTTTCTAGTCTAAAAAAGTTGACCTAACACTCGTTGTTACGACAAATATGTCCTGAACACGAAAATATTAATGATTTAGAATCATGAAAAGAGGCAAAAATTCGATTAATCAAAAGTAAAATCAGAAAAATACTGAACTCAGAGGAAAATTAAATCGAAAATTTCCTAATCACATGGCAAAATACAATGACAATACAATACAGACATGCTCCACTGATTTTATAGGTCAAATATAGCAGATCTTTTTACCAAAGTAACACAGTATATCAAAAACATATGCTGAATAGATCTGTAAACTTCTGTTAGTTTTGTACAGTTTGTAGCCTATGGATAAGAATGCTTGTTTTTCGTAGGAGAAATCATATAACCCAAAAAGAGCATATTGCGGAATACATACGGATTTGAACAGTAAACAGAAGACTTATGCAAATAATTTTCTAGTTTCAGAGTTATATATACAATTGATATAAAAAGTAAAATAAGAAATACTGAACTCTGAGGAAAATTTTAACGGAAAGTCCCTTATCAAATTGCAAAATGAAATGATAAAACATATCAAACGAATGGACAACGACTGTTATATTCCTGGCTTGGTACAGACATTTTCAAATGTAGAAAATGGTGGATTGAATCTGGTTTTATAGCGCTTAACCTCTCACTTGTATACCAGTTGCTTCAAATTCCATCACATTTTTAACGATGCGTGAACAAAACAGACACAATAGGCAAAACTATCAAAACAGGGATACAGCAGTCATCGCCGAGTCATAATCTCAATCAGAACAACAACAAACAAATATTTAATAAAGAAGTACAAACAAAGCAATATCAAATTTAACAAACGCGTTCATTGCTTACTTATTTTTTGTATTTTTAATCATAAAGGATTGAAATAATTGAAGTCCTGTGCCTGAATGGCTAGTGTAGAATCGCAGTGTAATTTAGAGGTTGAAAAGACAAGACAATCATAGTTTTGCAACTGGAAATTTTAAGGAATAAAAACCACTTTATTGCAACCATATTGACACTCTATATTGTACAGTGCCAAGATATTGACGTAAACTTCATATTTATTTTATTTGTATG
The DNA here is from genome assembly GCF_965363235.1 of Mytilus galloprovincialis. Lineage (NCBI taxonomy): Eukaryota > Metazoa > Mollusca > Bivalvia > Mytilida > Mytilidae > Mytilus > Mytilus galloprovincialis. Next base: position 90,090,554 of record NC_134841.1, on the reverse strand, counting down.
TTAGTTATCTGAGTTATTTTAAGCTTTCTGAAACAGCTTTAAATTGTGCATATTGTTTAAGAGATTATGTTCATTTTATTGTTGCTCAGCAAGTCAATCGAATAAGATAGATCTATTATATTTTCTCTATTTAATCGACTTAAACATCCATAACGATAACTTGTTATTTTTCATTTGGTTTTCAAGACTGCTGCTATTTTTTCTTAAAACAAGAATTGAAAAATTCACAGTCTTGTTAAAGTTATTCATTTCTGAGTTACTAAAACAATGTCACTGGAATCAATTTCTGATTCCGATCTTACAGTAGAACGATAGACAGCTATGATTGTTCACATGCGATTCAAATATCAATACAACAACCGATACGTATAAGAAGTTTATAAAATAAATACGTTTTTTTCCCATAAATTTTCATTCTATCTATAATTTTGTATTCTTTGATGAGACGTATATATTAACTGTACAGTTAACTAAGGAGTTGTATACTGTAGAAGGCATGTACCACGCATGTTTGGATGAATCAGTAATAATCAATGACATTGTCAGTCGTAACTAATAGAATACTTTTCAAATATCGTTTCCAACGAAGAATGAAGCAAATACAGGAGAGGAATGAGTCTTTATAATAACTCAAGTTCTACTATTTTAAGTAAGGAATTTACATTTCCTACTTTAGAAGTACACGTTTCTGTGATTGTTGGAATAGTTTTAGGATTAATTATTATAGGGACAATTTTTGGAAATATTTTAGTACTACTTGCAGTATTTTATAACAGCCATTTAAGAAGTACTACAAATTTCTTCATAGTTAATCTTGCCGTTGCAGACTTACTTTTAGGTATACTAGTTTTACCATTTTCAGCTACTTTAGAAATACTCGGATACTGGCCATTTGAACGACAGTTCTGTGTTATATGGGCCGCTGTGGATGTTTTATTGTGCACGGCTTCGATAACTACTCTATGCGTCATAAGCGTTGACCGATATATTGGAGTCACTCGACCCCTAAGACACTCATCGATCATGACAGAATCACGAGCTTTCATAGTAATAGCGGTCGTATGGATATTATCTGCGACAGTTTCCCTAGGGCCTTTACTCGGATGGAGGAAAGAACCTGGTCCTGACTCCCGGATATGCATTGTCAATGACGACAAAGGTTACGTCATATTTTCGGCTGCGTTCTCGTTTTACATCCCAATGATAACAATTGTGCTGCTATATTACCGAATTTACCGCGAAGCTGTGAAGCACACTCGCTGCCTTATGGCTGGTGTCAAAATCTCTAAAGACCAAGAGACCATAACTCTACGGGTTCACATAGGAAGACATAACAGTCACGGTGTTGTCCAAAGTGTACCTTGTCGAACAAATGGGCACTCAGACCATGTCATGTATTTTTCATCTCGTCCGAATTTTAAACAGAATATTTCCAATAAAATTGCCAAGTTTAAAAGAGAGAAAAAAGCAGCGAAAACATTAGGAATTGTGGTTGGTGTATTTGTTCTGTGCTGGTTTCCATTCTTTTTCTGTTTACCTTTAGGTAAGTTCTTTATATTGTACAATTACATGGTCTATCTGAAGATATTACATACTGTAAAAAAATCAATCACAAAATTGAATTTTGGAAAAGATATAAACTAGTATAATATTGATATTAATACATGTACTTAAAGTTAAGTTTTAGCTAAACTGATATTTTTGTGGTAAGAATTGCTTTTATGTATACTTGATCATATATTTGTTTTATACTTATTTTCCGTTGTTGAAATAATTGCCTTAATTTCAATTGACTAAAGAAACCACAGAGTCATTTTTTCCCGGAGATATTTATTTTTAACCAGTTTTCAGTTACATAATATAAAAAAAGAAGATGTGATATGATTGCCAATGAGACAACTGCCCACAAGAGACATGCATTATACTTATAATATCAAACCGCAAACATTGTTAACTTGGCTATATGACAACTTATAACTCACCATAAGAAATTATTATTATCCTGTGCATCTTTGAACTTGAATTCAAGGAGTTGGTTAACGTACACATAGTTTGGCCTTTAAAAATCTAAAAATCTGATTAAACAAGGGATATAGTTACGATACTGTTGTCAGGTCATTAAAGATTGCATATTTTGGCGTTAATATTGATTCACTTATAGGGTCTTTGCATCGGAACTAAACACATTTATTCAAAAACCAGTTGTTGGCATGACACGGGTTATGTTCTTCTCATATATGTTATGATGGTATGATACTAAAACCCTAACGGGAAGGATTGTGCCTGATGTTCATATGATGAAATCATAATCTTTCAGTCAGTTTAATTGAAGTCTGGAGCTGGCATGTCAGTTAACTGCTAGTAGTCTGTTGTTATTTATGTATTATTGTCATTTTGTTTATTTTCTTTGGTTACATCTTCTGACATCAGACTCGGACTTCTCTTGAACTGAATTTTAATGTGCGTATTGTTATGCGTTTACTTTTCTACATTGGCTAGAGGTATAGGGGGAGGGTTGAGATCTCACAAACATGTTTAACCCCGCCGCATTTTTGTGCCTGTCCCAAGTCAGGAGCCTCTGGCCTTTGTTAGTCTTGTATTATTTTAATTTTAGTTTCTTGTGTACAATTTGGAAATTAGTATGGCGTTCATTATCACTGAACTGGTATATATTTGTTTAGGGGCCAGTTGAAGGACGCCTCCGGGTGCGGGAATTTCTCGCTACATTAAAGACCTGTTGGTGACCTTCTGCTGTTGTTTTTTTCTATGGTCGGGTTGTTGTCTCTTTGGCACATTCCCCATTTCCATTCTCAATTTTATGAAATGTCCAATTGTTTCAGTTTAAACATATTCTAACTATTGTGTTTTAGTAACGTAAATGTGACGTCATATTGAAAGGAAATTTTGTAAAAAAAAAACCTGATTTTTGGCAGAATTCTGCAAATGTATGATAATTTTCTGAAAAATTAACAGTGGAGCCACCATTCACCCTCAAATACTTTTGCCAAATATTCTTTGAATACTCTATTGTTTATTTTTCAATAATCATTTCAATATGGGATTTCTAGGGATGGCGCCACATACAAAATCATCGAAAGGGTGGGAAAATTTCGGATTTACATTTTTTTTTAAAGAGAGGAGAATATGTTTATTAATGTGAAACAGATATTCAATTTTTTTTTTATACTACGAAATATCATATATGTGGCAATGCATATAAAATTGAGAATGGAATTAGGGAATGTGTCAAAGCGACAACAACCCGACCGAAAAGTAGACAACAACCGAAGGCCACCAATGGGTATGCTTTTATTGGCGTTGCTGGCTCTACAAACGAGCATTCTAAAGGGGAGTAGTTACAAACAGAGTTTGTAAATACTTTAACTTTGGAGGATACTTATACAAGGAAACGTCGATTGGAAACTATGAATTTGAAAACATAATTACTGTAACTTTAAGAACAACATAACGCATTAATCTTGGTAATTTTTTTACTTGTAAATTTATTTTTGCAAATATTCTTGAAGAATAACTCCTTCTACGTAATTAGGGTATCTTGTGTAATCAATTTCCAAAAGAAAAGTTGAGTTACAAACAAAAGTGTTTTACTTGAGTTTTAGTTTAGGAATCGAAATAAAGTTATGTCACTAATTATCATGATCGATGGCAAAGATAGTGACCGCACTGAGAGATAGCTGTCAAAGCCAAAACTAGTTAAATAGGTTATTAAAACATTTGTGTCTGAGGAAAACTAAAAAAAATGTGAAGCATAAAGGTGTTAAAAACGGTATAGCACATTTTTTTTACAGAGATGATGTTTACTAAGCCAGAATATTTTGAAACGATCCGGGAAAACTTATCGAATCTTTAGATAAGCGTATTCTTAAAGGTTACCCATATTCAGCACTGTAAATATCTATTAGATATTTGAATATTGTCTTTATTGGGACTAATATTGATTTTGTTATCAGTAAACTAAAATCAAACTAAAGATTTTATACATATGCACATTCATGGGTCTACAATTTCCCGATACCTGTATCTTGGCATTGCACAACGTCATGTTATTCTCTGATTGTTTATGATGTCTTTATACTAAATCTATTGGATGCTGTATGTCTGCTGAGTGATATTTTAGGCATTACTGAATGACCTCTTCAAAAGTGGTTATTGTCTTTCAATTAGCTCTCAGTAACTACGAGTACTCTCAGATCTGTACTTAGTGTCTTTTTGTTGTGGGGTGTATTTGTATCCTACCACGTCCACTCTGCGTATTGTAAGATGTATTTTTTTATTTGTATCCATCTAATGAGACTGATTTCTATAGTTTGTTCTTATGGTGTACTGTCAAACCACTGTTCCAAATTAGGGATACGGTTGTCACTTTCAAACGAGTTTAAAGCCGCCACATTCTGTATGTGTCTTTCCCATTTCAAGAGCATTAAGTTCAGTGTTTGTCGTATGTGATTGTGTGACAATTTGTTTTTCGTCCATCATTTTTAAAATAAATTATGCCGTTAGTTTTCTTTTTTTTTAAATTATTTTACAGTTTTGATTTCGGGCCTTTGCAGTTCTGGCTTTGTCATTGTTGTATGTAATGCAATGACCAAAATGTGTTGATTTCGGTGTCATTTGATCTCTTGTGAAGACTCATTTGTAATCATACCACAACTTCTTATTCTTATATTAATCATGTATCAAAACTGTAAAAAATGTGAGAATTAAGTAATATTGCGTAATATATAATAAGGAGAAATGGTATGATTGCAAATGAGAAAATTATCAGGCAGAGTCAAAATTAATTGAATTTAAACAACTATATTTATTATACGGCTTCAACCATTAACAAAACCAATAATGTATAGTCAGTTATAAAAGGCCTGATATCATAAAATTTGACACAATTCATACTACAAAAGACAACAACATAATTCATGACAAAACAAATAACGTTAATAACTATGACAAACAGGAACTAACAACAAACACTAAATAACAGACTGTTTCAAGGTTATTTGACGTATCTAATATTTGGTCAGTACCGATATCGTGGGTCGATTGGCAACGTTTTTGAAATGCGAAAGTGAAAGATTATTTTGATTTTTTCACCAATAATCAATAAAAATCAAGAAATACAGATTTACATTAGTGTAGTGTAAACTTGTTTTAACATGACAAAGCTAACAGTCTCCTATTATAAACAAATACCAACACCAACTAAAGGCATACAATACCACCAATACTGGTATTGTAAATACTAATTAGTGATATATTTTTTCATTTCCTAACTATCTTATTTTAGACTTGTTTAATCCGATGAATATCACTAAAAGCTTAAATCTATCGAGAGTCGATTTATGATATTACTGAAGGTACGAAACTGAAAATAAGAACTATGTTTTGTAGCAACAAAAAAGAGAAAAAATAATATCAACTTGACATAAAAGTCGTACGACTTGTTACAGATAACCTTTCAGATTGTTTAATTCCGCGTAACACAATTAAGGTTGTTCCTCAGCATGAATGTATATTCATGTCTAATGAAAATCTAGGTCTATCAAAAGAGTTATAAATACTCATTACATCTACTGATCGAAATATATACATTAAATAAACACTCCATAATTAGTATTTTAAGTTTCTGATTATTCCTCTTCTAGCAAATACAATGAACGAATTCCCAATACAGTTAATGACTTTCTTGCATATTTACATAAAAGATTACTACAGTGTTATGTTTAATTTCGCGGAAAATTACATTTTAGTATTGTTTGAATATTCCAAAGGCCAATAATGTCATGTTACTGTGCTCTGAAATCTCTGTAAATAATTCATTCACAACTTTGTAATCACTTTTGCTGTATAACAAACACGTCCGTAATTTATTTGTAAATTTGTACTTAAAATCCGTTTCGTGTGAGTACGCGCTGGTATAGTAGATTTTGTTTTTACCATATTCATGCAGAATATGGTTTACTTTATTGAACTTGTTTAAATATTCTTTGTACGCACAACTCCTCAATAAGATCAATTCTTCAGTGGTTGTTTCTCAATAAAAAAAAATCAATTAGGCAGCACTTTTGTATTGACATGAATTATCATTGATGTATATAGTCATAATTATAAATTCACTGTTTTCAATTTTTGAAAAGCTAAGACCCTTTTTTTACCTCGGGAATAGATTTAGCAAAACTTTTAGGAGTTTTTTGTTATCAATGCTCTTCAACTTCGTACTTTTTAGGACTTATTTTACATGGTTTGATTCGAGCGTTACTGACGAGTCTTTTGTAGACGAAACGCGCGTCTGGCGGAAATATAAAATTTCATTCCTGGTATCTATGATGAGTTTATTTTTTGATTCAATTCGTTGGATTTTGAAGACGCATTAGGTTTTAAAAGCAGATTAATTAAAACCACAGTTTTATTTTTGTTAGAAATCATACAGTTAAACTTTGAATTTGTCAGCTACCAAAATAACCATTACATTTTAGAATTGTTTTTGTTAAGTGAGTCATTTTTAATTTGGTTGTGCGTTTTCATATTTAGTTGTTTTTCCTAGCTTCAAAACATTTTGACTGTTTATCTTAGTATCTTGCTATTCCAGTTCTGCTACTTAATGTATTGCGATGTAGCTTTGAATCTTATTGTCTTGATAACATAGTATTGTATTGTTATATCCTAACAATAGAGCTGTGTATCGCAATGTCTTAACAATCTGACACTGTATACAAGTTACACAATTTGTTTGTGTAACTTGTATACAGTGTCTTGATAATCTATTTCAGTATTTAACAATTTTTTACAAGCTGTTGGTGAAGAAAAGCTGATCATTTTGTACGGATAAATAATGAACAATCTTTTCCGCATTTGAAACAAATATGGTCTGCTTTGATTTAATGCTAAAAGAAGATGAAAATGTGCATGTCAGTTCCATGGCAAGTGGTCTATTTAAAAATACCATTTGTATAACTATTTAAAGTTTTTACTTTAATTCATTGAGTTTCGACTGAGAAATTATATTTCAACAGATAGCTTATTTTAAATTACTTCTGAAATAATCTAAATGGAACCAACAAAGAGATAAGTTAATTGATGTGATGCACATGGTGCAATCTGTTTTCCTAAATAAGTCTATTGATAAACTTTAATTTGTCATTTTGACATTTTATAATCTAAATTGCATTATGGGTAATAATTGAAATACGTACTGAATAACATAATGATTTCATAACAACGTCTAATTCCATGGAAATTCAGCCAATGACATGATATGATTTTCATTTTTGGTACGAACAATGCAATTACTCATAATTCTTAACATTCTAAAACGGCGAATTAAAGAACTCTTTTCAGCTGATAGAAAAAAAAAAAAAAACAGCAGCAAATTTAAGCAATCAATACAGACCTATACAATAGCCGAATTATTGGATACACAAAAGTAGCTTTTTGTGTAAAAAAAGGTATTATATAAAAGCCCAAAAGTCCAATCAAAGGACATCTGATATGGAAAGCCGACGTATCAATTCAACTCTTTGTTCAGTTTAATCTACTTTGCAATTTTGACCCTGTTAGAAAGAAGATAAATGTAAAACTGACATATCTTTCTAATTATTGCCTATCATACTTAAATCTAACACTTTTGTTGACATATCTTCTGATTCGATTTCATAGACCTATTCAATATAGATACATACATAGTGTATTACAACGACATAATTTGGTCATTGTCAAAAGCCGTTCCGTGACCCTAAGTCGTAGTTTATGTGTCATTTTGGTTTCTTGTGGCGAGTTGTCTTATTGTCAATCATACCACATCTTCTTATTTTTATATGATGAATACTAGTCTCATTGACAATCATACCACATCTCATTATTCTCTTAATAATGACAACACGATATATTATTATCAATTAAAAGAAATCACAGATAAGATTGGAATATGATTGTCATTTTTCCTACTCAATCTTTGAATCTTTATATGAAATCATGAATGCCAGTCTAGACACACAACATACAGAGTATAAGATGACAAAATAGATGTATTAAATATAATATATATATTTCCTCACGATAAGCCTTTACAAGATCAGTTTTGATATAAATATCACAAAACAAATACTTTGCCCACACGAAGTTACCGACATTCTATTTTTTGTTCTTATAACAAGAAGTTTTTGGAGTCTTTGTTCACTCCTTGGTTTTGATTGTTATTGTCTTAAATATTCACAAGCTTTGATGAGTGTTTAGTATGACTATAACTTGTCACATCTGTTCTTGTACTATAAGCAACAAAATTATTTATTATGTAAAAAGTATTTCCGCATTCCATTACTATATACCTTACAACTAATTTTTTTTCATTTACCTTATGATTGTCTTTCTGATATTGTTTAACATATTTCATTGATTTTATATTGACATTGTGTTATAGATCAAATGTATCCCCTAATGCATGTATTTTGATTGAATCAAGTCATTTCAATTGATATTTTATAGTATGTCTTTCTATGTTGTGATGTTAAAATATTGTTTCAAAAAAGGAAGAAGGTTTGGTACCATTAAAACGTTAAAACCCGCTACATTTGTTTGCACCTATCCTAAGTCAAGAACCTGGTGTTTATCAGTTGTCGTTTGTTGATGGGATTCATAAGTGTTTCTCCTTTCTCGTTTTGTTTTTATAGATAAAACCGTTTGTTTTCCTGTTTGAATGGTCTACACTAGTCATTTTTTGGCCCTTTATAGCTTGTTATTCGGTGTGAGCCAAGGCTCCGTGTTGAAGAATGTACTTTGACTTATAATGGATTACTTTTGCAAATTGTAACTTGGATAGAGAGTTATCTCATAAGCGCTCATACCACATCTTCTTATATCTATTGGAAATCGTAAAATACCAAAGTAATATTGATCATATTACCTCATAAGTGTTATTGTTTCTTTTATTAAAACGTAACCTCATTATATGCGATGTATTTGATCAAAAAAAGAAATTAAACAAACAAAAATAAAAACATCACACATTCAAGAATTTTACAGATCATAAAATAAAGTGTCAAAACGACTATATATCCAAGTGTCACCACGGAAATTGATTGATGGCCCCTTAGTTAAAATACCCTTTGAGAATTATTTATAGCAGTCTCATTAATTTCATAACAATCAGTCGATAACTGGACCCAATTTACCACACATTTTCTACACGCGTCAACAACTGTCTGGGCACCGGATGATTTAAATTACATAGTTCATTACGATTTTATAATACTATCCTATTAGGGATTTGGTTACATATCCCGCGAGGTTGTTGATAAAAATTCTAATATATAGAAAGCGGAGAAAAAACAATGTTGATGAAAAAAAAAAATGAAATGAACTGTCACAAAAAACTCCCACACCAATAAGAAAAGAAAGTTTTTTTTATAATTTTGACCGTTCTCGAATATTTTACCACGGATATATTTCATTCGTTGTATCTACTATTTTTTTATTTGTTCTATTGTAATACCACTGAATGCGATTTATTGCCGAATACTTCCTTTTCATGTGCAACTGTATGTTATCACTTGCATGAACTCGAGTCAATTTTGAGCTTGTCTTGCAGTTTCATAATTTAGCCTTTAACGTTGTTTTTGACAATTTACAGACATCTACATGAATCTTGTTTTGTTCGCTAGTTGTTTTTTGTGTTTGCTGCTCTCTTATTAACATATATCGCATATCTACTTTTAATTAATAAAGCATTTTTACATGTTGCTCTCAAAAATGCAAATAAACTGTTACCTATGATCGATGATATGAACCATAAACAAGAAACGGATTGCGGCATTCCTTTTCCAATAAACTATGGATTATATTTGAATTAGTTAATTATACTGCTTTCAAAGACAAATATATTATTAGTTCCAAGTTCAATGCTTTACATTTATGCGACTTTAAGTATATACAGAAAAAAAATAAGCTCTATTGATTTTTTTTATTTTTCTAAACAAATTGACATTTTCGAACCAATTTGTCATATAATTGAAATCTGTCATCTGCCACATTCACAGTTGTCAAGGATTAATTCCTGTTATTAGCTCAATCTTTGAAACAAAACACGATCCTTTACGATCAAATAAAATCTCGACTGAATTCAATTAAAAACTATCTTTAACAAAGGACGCTCTGATAATAGGCGATCGTATTTTTGAACAAATGAAAAACAACTTTTTGATTACATTACTTACTTAGTTAAATACATTTCATACTTGAAAGGGGTTAGCTTACTAAAGTTCTTCAATGCATCAAATACCAACTAATATAAGTTTTTTTTTCCGGTGAATCCTTTCATGTGCGTTTGCCTCATAGTGACTGTGCACATATATGTAAAAATCAAAAGGTGAATAGTACACTCATTGTATCAAGGGTGAAAATAGTGTATAGATAATTATTATGGATAATTATTGATTCTTCGATATTTTAGCTGTTAAAAGTTGTTTATTAAGAACAACTATGCAAAAGTATTACTTCTTAGAAATGATGGCTGTTCTAAATTACAAATTTAAAAAAAATTAAAAAAAATTTAAAAAAATCAAAACAAATCGTGAACGACATTAAAGCAACAGTTGATTACCGATGTTCGAATCTCATTAAAACGTATTTCAAACAAGAGACCACGTATATACCTAATGTGTTCTAGCTGTGAACTATTGATAAAAGTAAAATCACAAAAATACTGAACTCCGAGGAAATTTTAAAAGCAAAGTCCTTAATCAAACACATCAAATAAATGAATAACAACTGTCATATTTGTGACTTGGTACAGGCATTTTCTTATGTAGTGTTGACGGGATAAAATCTGGTTTTATAACTAGCTAACACCTCACTTCAATATGTATATATATATATACTTATTGGTGGGCAGTAAAGTAAAAAACACACAAAAACAGCCTAATACATGTCATGGTGCATGACCCGACGTGCAAATACCTTCTATTAATCATTTCTTCCTAAGTTTTTACAAAGACTGTCATGTTTATCAAAAAAAAAATGTATTTCCAATTTATAAAGCACAGAAAACTTTCAATTTTTATTTCTATCTCTATTCGCTATTCCCGTTTTTAAAGCTGAAGGTATTGTGAATAAACACGGTTTAATTCCGACAGAAATAGGCAATAGGATAGAAATTCATCACCACAAAGTGTTAGGACAATGATATTTGAAATATCTACGGAGACTTCATGTTATAGCATATATTTTGAAGAAGAACAAACTAATAGGAATGAATACTTTGAATTGTTCAATGTGTTTATTAAAATGTATTTTTTCCTCATGTTCAATTGAATGGTCGACTGCATCAGTTTCTTCACTTCATGATAAAAAACACAACTTAAACAAGAAAAGTTGGATAACTTATTATAACAATGCTGGATGTTTTGATGTTTGATCGACAAGACATAAGTCTATTTTTTGCAATCAATATTTCAACAAGCAGTCGGTATTCAAATGTGTATTTATTGTGCTTCTTTATAGATAATATTGTTTTAATTCACACGAAGCCAACTTCATTACTAACTAAATAAAGATTATCTTTTTAAGTTCTATAGGTCACATTTAAATATTTTGAGACGGCCGCTCAATTACCTTAGCTGTATTTGGCAACACTTTTGGGAGTTTTGGATCTCAATGCTCTTCAACTTTGTACTTTGTTTGGCTTTTTAAAACTTTTTTGGATTCGAGCGTCACTGATGAGTCTTTTGTAGACGAAACGCGCGTCTGGCGTATATATAAAATTTAGTCCTGGTATCTATGATGAGTTTATTTACATCACTTTCATTTAAGAGAATGCTTACAACTAATATTCCATTATCAAAAGCTATAATTTTGGTAATTATTTGTTTTTCCCTATAATTTGACAACATGACGACTGAAATGAAACCATGTCTTCAATATCATTATTGTAGGCTTTCTATTTCACCATGCTTTTAATATTGGAAAATGTATGAACCAATTCTCGAATATAACTGTTGTTTTCTTTCCGTTCTGTTTCTAAATACCATTTGATTTTGTTAGTTTTATTGAATTTTTAATATACTTTGAGGTCGATATTTTTGTTGTACCTTTTTATTTCTCAATTGATACATGTATATAACACCTACGTATGATGCTATGGAAAGGAACTAATTGACACCTATGCGACCTAAAATCTTTTTAACAGGGTTATAAGGAAGAAAATGTTTGAAATTGGAACTATATATGTTTGACGTCGTTATCATGAATGAACAGTATTTTACGAATTTTCAGATTTCTACTTTCACAAATAAGACGCACAAACGCATTTTTAGCACATCTACCTTCTATTAGAGCATTTGCATTAATCAAGTATTTGCTGGCGTATCTGTATCGACGTATCGTATAACACGTATATGAGGAAAAGATAAATTAAGTCAAGTTGGTCCCGAGGAAAATATTATATTATGCATTTTATTTTAATTGAGATCGGGTAAAATCATTATTGTAAACAAATCTGTTCGATACGTATACGTCGATCCGTGCACGTATCCTGATACGTGAATAATGCAAATGGTCTGTTTGTGCCTGTTCAAAGTGAAGTGTCTGTAATTCAGTCGTGTCGTTGACTACTATTGTTCATTTTTGATTTTGATTTTTTGTTTGTTGTTTTGTATATTAAATAATTAAGCAAGTAGTTTTCTCGTTGACTTGTTACACATATTGTTTCAGTTTATGGTTATGTGGTATATTTTAATAATACGATTAACCTTTGTGCAGCCATACATATAGAAGAGCATAAAACTTATGATTTATTATTTATATGCTTTGAAGTTATTTCAACCTACGAAATGTTACTTTTTACAATAAAGGTGTATGCAAGTAGCTCTTTGAAAAAAAAAAAAAAAAAAAAAAAAAAACAGATTCGATTTTCTTTTTTAACAACACAAATTTAATCATGCTAATAACGATACACGAATCAATATTTTAACGTGGTTTATTTGAATACTTAAATATTTATTGCAGACATCGTTGATTAGATTTCAATACTTTTTTTTCTATATTTCATTACACATTTGAAAAGCCCTAGACTTACCAAAATTACAGTTAATTCCATGTAATCAGGCGTTAAGGGTATCTTAAAATGTTTTTTCTTTCATATCTCGGTTTAATACAACAGATTGAATAAATCCTTTATTTTGATAACCATTCAAATAAAAGTATTAATGGATTATCTCTCAAAAGATAGAAGTATCAACTATTGAAAACGCTGCAAATACAATTGCCCTTTATGAACCTAGGCAAAGGAAGTAAATGCTGTATTTGCTTTTATCACCATCTCCATAACTTTATAGAATAGTATATTTGTAATTAATATTCGCTAATTGTATTCATACAGACTTGCTTAACTTTAGTTTCGTTATTCCTATCCACCATGAGTATTTCTATTCTGTTGAGTTTGTTTCTTTGAGGTTGAATACTTTACCTTTTTAGTTTTTCCTTACAATTCAGATTTACCGTTTAAGATATTTTTCTTTACATGCTTAAATTGACGTCTTCTCTGGTTTGTCTTACAATCGTTTGTGTTTGTGCCGTGTGTTCTTTCTAAACCATTGTTGCATTGTATTATAACAAATCTGTTTACCTAGTTTCTTATTTGTTTTGTTGAGAAAAACACATAAAATTTCTATATAATGCTCAAGAGTGCACAAAGAGTAACATAATTTAACATCCATATCAGATAAACTAACTCAATGAAAGTTATTTTCATTCTGCTCAATTTGTTTTAATGATTGGCAATAATAAAAAACCAATATAGGCATGTTTGGACGAATGAAACTATTAATACAGACTGGCACTTTAATGGATGGAATGTACTCTTATTTATTTTATTCTCTTGTTATGATGGAAATGTATATGCTAATTCTGTAGAAATAACAATTGCTTTAAAGTCGTATTTTCTGATTATAACGATTGAGGACCTATATGCTTTTTTAAATGATAAAGTAAAGGATACACTTTAAATACATAACAAGTAAATCAAATTTGATACCAGTCGAAACTTTGAAATGTTATTCTCTTGTTATGATGGAAGTGTATATGCTAGTTCAGTAGAAATAATCCAATACAATTGTCTTAAAGTCGTAATTTTCTAAATATTACGATTGAAGACCGGTATGTTTTCTTTGGTGAAAGAGTAAATGATACAATTTAAATACATTGAATAGTCAAATCATATTTGATACCGGTCGAAACTTTGGATACTACGCTGTTCGAAATTCATAAATTGATATGAGAAAAAACTAATCCAGGTTACAAACTAAAACTGAGAGAAACACATCAAATAAAAGAGGAGAACTACGAAACAACAGAAACACAACATTAAAATGTAACACACACAGAATGAAAGTATAATGTAACAATGGCCATTTTCTGGACTTGGTATAAGACATTTTGAGAAAAAAAATTTACACTGTTTGCGAGACAGCAGATCAAGGAACAATTTTAGTTTTCATATGAAATGCGTACCCTATATAAGTTTACACCACCTAGATACATGTCTTCATTAAGTAATAAAGACTAATGTCTAAATAAAATGAAGCACTATTTCCCATGGCTATGTCGTGCTTTGGCCATGTCGTGCTTTGACATTCAATTAATCATTATTATTAGCGTGTCATTGCATAACAAGGTCATTGTATTCTTACATTATAATTCCAAAAAAGCATCATTAATATAGAATTCATAGGATTTTGTACAGTCGTTACTTCATTATAAATAGTAATATTTGTCACGAACAATCATAAAGCAGATCAAACGAAAAATGTTGTGTTACAGTTACATTTTCGAATGTCCCTCTGGTATATTTTGCCTCTCTTTTGTATAATATTACAAAATCCTAACTTCAGATTTAATTTGCGAGTCTTTCTAACTGATGTTTGAATCTGCAAGTTTTATAGGATAAAGACAGGATACCAGAACTACCGACCTTCAAAGGAAATCAGGTATTGATTTTAAAACAAAATATCAGTCATTTGCTTAAAAATGTTTGTGTTTCATGATTGTATGATTAAAAATTTGCGTTTTGTATTTTAAAAAAAATTAAGCATTTAAAACTTCATAAATTGCTCATTTCGTTTTCTAGCACATGATTGGTACTGCTACTGAAGAGTCAGTACTTCTCTGCTAAATATTGTATATACCTTCATATATGAAATTCCATGTTTTCCAATTAAGTAATTATTTTAAATCTTGGGTTCTTATTCCTTTAGGAAAGGGTACCTTGTGTAAACTCGGACATAATTGTATATTCACGTTTGGTTTAAGTGCTTTTCAAGTATTGAAGTACTTTTAGAATTCAAGGCCTTTTAAGTTTTAGGTTTGATCTCATTTGTGTAATGAATTTATCAAATTGAACTTGAATTAATTGAAAACAGTAAAGTATGGTGTGTATTTTGTCGTTTATCTACATCTACATTGACCTGGTTTTTGGTAAAAGACAAAGCAATTATTTCAATTAACTAAAATAAACCTTGCAATGTTCTGTAATAACTTTTGTCAGATAACATTATTTCAAGGCTCGAGTTTCCTATAATGGATATTTTGACAGAGGGTTCAAAATATTTATGTAAGACTTGCAAACATTTTATCTTTGTATCGCAGATTATCCATGTGATCGCGTTATAGTCCTCTTTTCTCAACTGGTACATTTATAAGTGCTACATATCACCAGATATATTATTAACATGAGCAACTGACAGATGATGCCAGTGGAGCAGAAAGTGCAGAATACCTTTTTAAGACGCGTGTCACTCTGCTTGGTGTCTTCCGTCTTTCGTTTAAATGCATTGAGTAAATTAAAGTGTGCTTTGAGCTGAAGTCACGATGGCAAGCATATTGAGCAAATTAAATGCCAATAAAATGGGTGTACTTGTTTATTTATGTAATGCATTTCAAACCTTTTACAGCTATTAACAATTGTTCTCTTCAAGAAAGACCAGATCAGCAGGAAGTGATTTAGTTTAAACATATTTGTCTTTAGTGGATTGGGAAACAAGTTATTGCAACTTATATATATTAATCTGTTTCCACTTTCCGGTCGCGAGTGCTACCTTGTAGATGCATTAGCCTGCTCTTTTTCGAAATCTACAAGGGTGTCTTTTACGTGCAAGAGATTTCTTAACATGGATCAGCCATTTATCGTCCCCTTCCCAAGGACTACCATCATTTCTTAAGACCATACTCGCAAATGGTGTCAAGGCCTGGACTTTTCTCCCATGCACCGTTGTGTTAGTAGTCCGATGCGCTAACCACTACAACACGGCCCTTGACTTGATCTTGTTTCAGCAGAAAAAAACCTTAGGACTATTCCTTGTTTCCTCAACCTATTTGATCAACCTAATTTGAATGTTTTTGAAAAGAAAATAACTACAATACCGAAAATTTAAAACGGAAAAACTACAAAAATGCCAAAATCAAAATCTTGAACACATCAAAATAATTCGGAACCTTACAATTAGTACATTAAATGAATAAATTAACTTTCAACTAGAATTGACTCATCCTGTTTTGATATTTATGGTTTTTAAAATCCTCTTGTTTTATTTGGATATTTGACTCAAAAAACAATAATTAAAAAACAAAAAGAAAAATGAAACGAGTGTAACTTTCATTAAACACTTATTAACACTCAAATTTAAGCCTTTTTTATCAAAAAGTAAAACAATTCGATTTTTTTCTCACTAATTAAGAGCTTCCTAGAGTTTTGATACACATGTATAGCTAAATTGTACATTAAAGTCATAAGAAACCTCAAATCAAAAAAAATAATGCATATGTTTATTTATAACTCAATGGATAGTTTTCATTATAAAACTTATGTACATATACTCTTTTTCTGAAGAAAATTCTTTAATATATTCATATTAAGGCGAAGTGTACGTAATTGCACGCCTCTAGCGGAATACGGGATTAAAAACGTTCGTCGTTAGTTACGCAAGTTATCTCCCTTACTCCAAGAAAGGACACACGGAAGAGAAACTACTTTCTGCGGTCTATAATGAATCCAACAAGCACGCCTGTGCTGTGTTAAACCTCATAGAAATTATCTAAATAACTCCAATTAGAAATAACAGCATTCTGTACGTTGTTCTGTGTGCAGCCTGACTTAAAAACACTATTTTTTGGGGTTTTTTTTAGACGCGTAAGAGAAGGCATTTCGTGTTCGGATATCAACAGAAAGAAAAAACGCCTCACAACAAAATTATAAACAAATAAACAAATAAACATGTAACAATTTTTCTTCTATTGATATCAAATTAATTAAAATGAAACCTGAATTTACCCAATAATATCGTTTTAAAAAGCCGTAGTCTTGAACGAAAAACACAGTACTCAACGTAAAGTTTTATAGGGCAACGTCGGCAGTTTTCGACCACTTAACGGTAAATTCGATTGTGACGTCAGAGAAAAAACAATGGTCATCTTCACGTTACAAGTGGACATCTTTACATATTGGACATTATTTTCGTCGAAGAAACAATACTTAATTTTTGATAATTGCATTAGTAATGACTATTTTGACGTTGTTAAATATTCGGGTATTTTCGACCATGTTCGGGTATTTTCGACCACGGTCGGACATTTTCGACCACTTTCTAATTTCCTTCTGTCATATCACTGATAACATTATATTATGGTTCGACCCCAGAATCAATTGTTCATGAAGTGTTTAACTTTGATAATTATTTTGCCATCGTAAGTGGAGATAAACTTCTCAAAGTGATACCGTTTCGGTATTCACACGAACGTTACAAGTTTTGATCAGCAACAGATATTATTCAGGCATGCAGGCTTTAAAAAAAATCAATGCTGTGTTTCTGAAAATTTCGAATTACCTGTTTTAAGCGGATTTCACAAGAAAAAATGAACCTCTACAACTGCTTGCACGGGGCTTGTGAATACTTGTGCGAATTTAAATTAATTGTCGTGACCTGTATTGATAAGATCAAATTGTCAGATGAATAAAGTAAGTGTTTCTTTGTGTGAATAATTATAGTGGTGCACGTGATATTGTTCATTCAGTGTGCCCTTTTACGGTCCATATAATTGATTGATAAAGAACACGCGCTTGAATATGCATTGAACACAAGAAGGCTTATATTATAGGACTAACATTATGCTATCCCCCTCAAACAAATAAAAATAAAATAGTTTCTCCCTAAAGTTACGGCAAGTAATTATTTAAGACAAAAATGTATTTATCAGAAAAACGATTATAACAAATTGCCGATGCCACGCTGAATTTATCATTTTTCAAAATGTTCTGTATTCTAAGATAAAATACGGGACAATTAAACTAAAAAATACGACGACAGTCCACACATACCCAACACAGAAAACTAAGAGTAAGCAACACAAACCCCACAAAGAACTAAAGACTGGACATCACTAACCCTACAAAAACTAAAGATTGTGCAACACGAAACCCACAAAAAACTAGACTGTGCAACACGAACCCCACAAAAACATAAGACTGCAACACGAATCCCACAAAAAACTAAAGATTGATCAACACGAGCCCCACAAAAACTAGACTGCAACAAGAACCACACAAAAAAAACTAAAGACTGCAACACACACCCGTACCAAAGACTAATGACTCCCCAAAAAAATGTGTTCCAACTATCGAAAATAACAACAGATAATGCATCACAGTATACATGTAGCAATATTATTTCTTTTAAATCATTGCACTGTAGTAATAAATATATAGAATTTGTAACAAGTCATACATTCATTTTGAAAATTTTGTCACATAATATATCTGACGGTTTTTAGAGGCAATCATCACACTCATATGGAAAGCTAACGATGTCGTCAATATGCACACAAGAAAAGTCAACACCAGAGCATTTTGCATGATAAAAGGAGGAGCAAATCTCGCAACATATATAAACATCGTCTGTTTCAAGTAAACACTTGGAACAAAGCCTGGAAGTAGTCGATTTCTCCGATTTCTTTTGTTTTTTGGATAATTTACGTTTCTTATTTTCTTCCATTCTTTTCTTTTTCTCGTTTTTTTTCTCTTCCTTTTTAGCATTTTCCTCTTCCTTTAGTTTGCGTTTTAATTCTCTATCAATCTTACGCTTTTCTTTCATTTCCTGTTCATCTTCTTTCTGCTGTTTTCTATTCTCTAAAATTTTTATCATTTCCGATCCCGATACGGCTTTTGGTAGTACAGTGCGAGTTTTCTTTTTCTTGATAGTCTTTTGTTCACTTGGAGTAACAAGTAGGAGTTCAAAAGATGATGAAGGTGCTTTTTCACACGATTGTTTGTTTTCGTCTTTGTGTGGTGTTACATTGACATTGCATGGATTAACTTGTATGATGGTTTCTGGATAAAGACAAGGAGGATGATCATGCAATTTTTCAACTAATGTATGTGATGTTTCACATGAGACAGAGTCAAAAATTTCAGATGGCATTAAAGCAATTTCTGTATCTGCCTCATCAGCAATTTGTACGGGTTCTTGATCTAGATTGTAGGTCCCAGAACTATTGGTAGCTGGACGACTATCAACCTGGGCATCTTTACAATTCATATCGTCGTCATTACCGAGATCCTGGTCTGGTTTTGCCCTGGCAAATACTTCAGATGGCTCGACTTTAGATTTATCTACACTTTCAACTGAAAATGGATAAAGCCCCGTATGACGGAAACCTTTAATTGCTACATCAACTGTTGTTCCTTTTGCCCACGCCGACTTAAATACAGAAGCAAAGGTACCTTTTGTGACAAATTCACCCGGATTTTTGAACTGGTAATCTCTCACTGAATCTCTCCAGTGCTTCTTCAAAGGCCCAAACAGAGTAACATCACAAGGCTGTAATATATGACTTGCATGTTCGAGCAAACAGTACAATATAACATTCTCAGACTTACAAACGGCCTAGCCAAGATCAGATGTGCATTTTGTGTTTCACATGAAGTCAAAAATGAGTATCACCTCAGTGTAAAACTCTTTTGATATTTTGGTTCAAAAATGGTTTAAATTATGAAAAATTGCCATCGTTAGGCTAACACTGGAAGCATTTATATAATTACATGCAGTTTTTGGAAGAAATATTTAATATTTTTATTAAATAAATGGTGTTTAAAAACTGTATAATTTTCTTTAATGGTTGCCTTCAAGACATGGTCACCAGTGTCAGATTTTTGGTCAATGACAAAGACAACAAAATATGTTTAGAATTATTGAATATCAAACATTTTAATTGAAAAAAAAATGACAAGAACATGTTTAACTCACAGTTATTTCAAACAACAGTAGCTTTCTTTGATCATTAATCTTATCTGATAAAACTGTATCTAAACTTATCTACAAATAACAAAACTTCCAAAAAAAACCTTTCTTTTGGTGTATGGAACATTAAAATAACTTGATGCATATTCTTACAATAAACAATCAAACTTAGCAATACAATTTATATGTTTTGTCTACGGACAAGACATTGTATTCATATTTAATGAAATGCATTATTAAAACCTAATTTTGATATAGCTGAAAGTGTTCTCTTGAAAAAAAAACCATACATTTTATCAGGTTTATCTATCAAATGATGCTTAACTTCGAGGAAAATGGAAACAAATACATTTTGATAATGTCTACGGACAAGACATTTTATTGATATTCAATTAAATGTTTTCAAAGATGATTGTTAAAGTTAAGATTAAAAGTTACTAATTAAATTTTAAGCTGTGTTTTTTAAATTTTGGAAAATATAAAAATGTAGCCATAATTCTTTACATATCTCAATAATTTATTGATTAAGCCAAAATGAAGACACATTCTTTTAACTGAAATCCATATATCTGACTGTTTAAAACAATCAAACTATTATTAAAACTCAATTTTGACATAGTTGAATGTGTTCTCTAGAAAAAATAACATACATTTTCCCTATCAAATTAGGCTGAACTCAAGGAAATTGGATACAAATATATTGTGGTAATGTCTACAGACAAGACAATTTCAGTTAAAAAAAAAATCTGTTAGAATTAATTGTGACTATATTTATGTTAGAAATACTGAGTTTTAATTTGAATAGATAACTTTCATCACCTATAAATAAGATTTAAGTTCCACAGCAGACAAATAATTGAATTTAATACTTGTTATGTACAAGTGTCTTGTCCGTAGACACTTCCTCGTCTGCTGTTAATACTGAAATGCAAAAGATAAAGTTAGAGAGAGAGAAGTACTTTTTCTTCATTTGATTTAGTTAATCTTTTAAGGTATGCAGCAACTGGAATTAACAATATTGAAGTAAAATAAGGTATGCTTTTTATGACTGATAATCTGACACTTTTTAAAATCCACTCCTGTAAAGTAATTTTACAAAAATTGAGAACACTTAAATTACCATTTTTTTTATTAAATATAAGATATTTCTAAGTTTAAACAACACATAGGACTAATTAAGACCCATAAAGCCAAGCAATATTGATAAAAAGACATGTCTACGGACAAGACATGTGTCTACGGACAAGACATTCTGACATATTTTTGAATTTTTTCCTCTATTAATAGATGGTAGAAAAAACTGTTAGTAGTGTTTTCATATCTACAAAAGAACAGGAACTTAGCAATGCAACATTAATGTAATTATGCTTCCAGTTTACTAGGGAATGCATGTCTACGGACAAGACATTTTTTCACTTTATTTGTATATCCAACTTTGATGGCATATATCTCCAGCTAGGGTACTGCAATTTTTATAAATGAGGTAGTTTTTGATAATGTATATACTGGAAGAGAAAACAAAACACATAATAGCATAAATTTGATTTATTTTTCTCTTTTATCACTACACTGAGCAAGCTAAAAACAAAAGTACAAAATTGCATAACAAGCGCATAGTATTCAACTTTTTATCATAACTTTGTAACCACTGAAGATTTTTTGTTGCAACAACCAGTAAAAGAAAGATGAATAAATTGTCTATAACAGTGAACCAATAATGTAGTTCAAATTAAGTTCACTTATTAACTATCAATTGATAAAAACAGTGAAATTTTAAATGAAACAACATAACGTGAAATTTTGCCCATTTTCAGCGTGTATTTTAGTGTTTTTTTTCAAAACGGTAACACCTATACAAGATATTTGATATTCATTGTGAAACCCATCATTCTCTTCTTCAGTTCAAAGATGTATTACTTATGTAAAGTTTATCTTCTTGTCTTTACAAGCCTATAACATAGACCCAATATGAAATGCACATCTGATCTTGGCTAGGCCAAAAGCTGAGCTGTTTCCAGACTAATATGACTAGTATGTCCATCCACCAGCAAAATAACCGGTAGCTTTACTTTTCGGTCCTTTATGGCAGTAATAAAATGATCACGCACCCAGGTGTAAAATAGTTCGGAATCCATCCAACCAGTCTTTGTCCGACCAAGTACTGCTTCAGTGAAACCTTCTAGTGGATTAAACCGGAAACGCTCCCCTGGAAATACAAGCATAGGTGGTAAGTAGTGTGCTGTTGCACTCATACATGCAAGAACTGTTATCTGTGATTTGTCAGCTGAACATGTTGAATACACATTCTTACTGCCTTTAGCAGCCAAAATTTTACCAGATTTTGGATCTTGCGGAAAACCACTTTCATCTGCGTTATATATGCGGGAAGCATCTTTCAATATATTTATTCCCTCTTCATAATTTTCCGTTAGGTACTTTGCAAAATCTTCAAACCACCATTTTATTTTTTGCCAAGATATAACTGCGCGTTCCTTACCAAGTTTCTGCGGAGTGCGAGTAGAAATCTCAGGATGGCGTTTCATGAAAGCATATAACCAATCCTTACCCGGCAAATTATCTTTAAATGGGGTTTTCCTACCGTCATGATCCAAAATTGTCTTCACCGTATACAGAAGTTGCTGTCTTGTTTGGCCATAGCCGATTTTTGCCATATCTATGACCCAGTGGACTAGCATTTCTTCCTCACTATCAAATAATACCGGACTAGGTCCTGATCTTGCTTGAAGACTAGATCTGCCATTAAGTTTGTCTATAATAGTAGTTTTTGGTACATTGTATCGTCGTGATGCGGATCGAATTGACATTGACTTATTTTCAACCATTTGTACTGCATTTTTGATATCCTCTAGAGCATAATTTCTGTACTTGTTTCGTTTCCCCATTGTATTTGAAAATCTGAAAGCAGAAAAGGGTGAGGTAAAAACCTGCTTAAACAAGAAATTGTGCCGACGCGATGATACATGTATTCATTGAAACTTAATCCAGGCGTTAACTTAAGGATGTACAAACGAGACGATTGGGGTTAAATGGAAATCACTTATACTTGAAGATATCCTGTTTTTATCGCTTTTTAAATGTATCTATTTCATGTATCAATGCGATTTTATTTTGCACATGTACATACAAATTTAGTAGACCCGATCATTTTGCATTTCCCAGACAAGTTAAATGAAGTAAATTATCATACACAGGATATTTGGAATATTACGGGACAAAGATGAAGCAAATAAAACAGACAGAAAAAACCCCAACCTGTAGCAACTGAGGCATTAAATTAAATACAAACTAGAACACACCCGCGAAATCGCGGGCATTCAGAGCGGAGTTAAAAGTATGTAAAGTGTTGTTAGAAGTTTTATACCTCCTCCTTCATTTCCAAAATTCCCAATTTTTGGTTTTCTATCAATTTCAATATGAACATACATTTAGTATGTTATGAACATTTAAGTAAGGAGCCTGTAGTTCAGTGGTTGTCGTTTGTTTGTGTGTTACATATTTGTTTTTCGTTCCTTTTTTGTACATAAATAAGGCCGCTAGTTTTCTCGTTTGAATTTTTTTACATCGTCATTTAGGGGCCTTTTAAAGCTGAGTATGCGGTATGGGCTTTGCTCGTTGTTGACGGCCGTACGGTGACCTATAGTCTTTAATTTCTGTGTCATTTTGGTCTCTTGTGGAGAGTTGTCTCAACATGGCAATCATACCACATCTTTTTTGAAATCAATGAATTTTGTAAAATATTTAATGAATGGAGAATTTCAGAAAAGGTATCAAAAGTTCACATGAATAATTTTAGCGCTTATCTGTATATTACTATATAAATAAAGTGTATTTACTTTCAATTCTTAGTTTAGTAATCTATCCATGGTGGTCAATTGACATAGTATACAGACCCTCTCCATTTAATAAACTCTGAACAGAATTAAAATACACTTTATTCGTATTTGTTTGTTCAAAGTATACAGAAAAACGCAAACCGGAAGTATAATCTGACTTAAAATTTCGTCCAATGACGGGACAATATCCGGATGACTTTTTTCTCGTTTTTCTCCCAAAATAACTCAATCTGAATAATCATATGAATGGATGACAAATGCGACTATGCACTGTATATATAGGACACAGAGTCGTGTTGATTAATTTATTGTGGAAAGAAGAGAAGCGACACCAAAAATGAGGTCTTCTCGTTTAATAGTATAGATATGATTACACACTTTCGAAAATACTAATATAATATAAACAAACAATGTGGAGAGTTGTCTCATTGGCACTCATACCACACCTTCTTAATTATATTAATACATGTACATTTTTAGAGTAAAAAAAGTGAACAAAAACATTTAAATTTTAACAATCTGGAAGGTGACCCAAGTGCACCACGAGAAAAACAAACACAACAGAGAAAACAGGTAGGAGTTGGTGGACATGGGGTCCCTGGGATAAGGGAGGCGATAATCGGGAGTAACTGGGAGTAAAATAAGGGGGTCGGGTTAAGGGGAATGAGAACAGGGAGTAAAGGGAAGGGATTGTTAGCTCAAGTTGATATTAAAAGAAGGGAAGTGGTGATTGCTACCCCTTGTCAAACCCCTCCCGTCCACCGTCTTTTAGGGAGTATTTTATAAATGTCTTCGGGTTTTCTATTGACACGTAGACAAATTGCTTTGATTTCGCGGAGGTAAAAAATAAGTTTGGACTAAAAAATATCCTTCAAAAGCAGGCTGCATTTTGATCTTGTTGCTCAGATAAAGTTTTGATTTTCTTATTTTCAGCTAGTAAAAAAAAATACAATCACAGTGTATTCGACATTCCAATTGCGATAACATTGTCCTTCTGACTATGACATTGTCTATACAAGGTGCCCGATTTCGTTACGTCATTCATATTGTGACGTCACTGTAGCCTTGAAAAACGTAAACAAAGCGTCCATAGTAACACAAAATATACAAGACTGGTCGAAAATAGGCGAAATACGTGTGAAAGGGATATAAGTTGATTATCGGCAGAATATTTTTTAAAATGCGTCTGATTTATTCATTTATGTGTTCATTTTTATTCCCAGGAATTTAGCGAACAGTGTCATTAGGTTTTCATGCTTGAACAGTAGGTGTTTTTTACTAAAATCATTTGTTGAAAGACAGATATTTTTTAACATATGACGTAATACTTGTTTTTATCATGGGGAGATTTTCCACGACAACCGTTACAAATTATATAACTTACTACTTCTTTCCGTGAATTGCAGCTAACCTAACCTTCCATGACAAATATTTAGTTCTGCAGATCTGCACGCGGAAAGGATGCGGAAACGACGCCTCGCGTGCATGAAATCGCTCCCGAAATGTTTGGTGGTCGAAAACTGCCTCTGGTCGAAAATACCCGACAGTACTCTAATAGGTTACAAATAATTAATGAAAGACGTGTGCATTTAATTGTTTAATTAAAAAGACGTTGAAATGATCGTATTTTGTGCAATTGAAAATTTAAGGACATGATTTATATTCATATAAGAAATCCGACGATACCAAGAGAATAATTTGATCACTAGTGCAAAACTTACCAGTCGGAAGAACAAAGACGGAAAACAAACAAAAATAAACAAATTATGCCCGAAAAATTACTCAGTAACTTAAAAATTGTCTCACTCTAACATTTATCTTAAAATAAGTAAAAATAATGTCATTCAACTCCCAGTTTTCAACTTTTTCTACATGTGCAGAAAATAAACAGGTGTCTTCTATTCCGTCCGCAATTTATGGGAAAACTAAATCTAAATTTAGAACCATATTGAAATTGAAAGTACACATGTAAGATAAAATATAACATGTCATTTCTTCTTTCACAAATTCCAATTTCGAAGAGATATATAGCGAAATCTGTTTTCTTTTATTGTGCCTGTGTGCATCGTTCAAAATTAGAGAATGTAGGGGGAGGGGGGGGGGCGAGGGGTAGGACCTTTATCGGAACTCCGGGGTAGGCTGTTTTTAAGCTCGGGATTTAGGGTTTGACCCTTTCGGGATCCGGGAATTCTATTTCCGAATTTCGGGTAGTCGGGATTTAATTTTTTTTTAATTCGGGACCTCGCCGGATTTCGTGTTTTTAAGCCAGGGATTTCGGGATCTGGATCCCTCCTTCCCTCCTCCCTCTATTATGGTTAAAGAAAAGAGGTCATGGGAGTTTTGTGATACTTGTAACTGCAATTTAATTATTAGTGGAATGAGAGCTGAAATGTGTTCAGACTATAACATTTCGATTTTTTTTTTAAATTATCCAAAGTTTACTGCAAGGGGTGTTTAACGACCTCGATGAATATCCATGAGGATCTCGCACTCGGCCAGCTCTAGGTTTTCACCTAGTTCATGATCATACAAATCTGTAATTAAGAAGCCTGTGGTTTACTAGTCTTATAATATGAGACTTTGGAGTTCATATAATTTACATTCAACGTTTATTATCGAATATTTCAATATAAAAAAGAAGATGTGGTATGATTGCCAATGAGACAACTATCCACAAAAGACCAAAATGACACAGACATTAACAATTATAGGTCACCGTACGGCCTTCGACAATGAGCAAAGCCCATACCGCATAGTGAGCTATAAAAGGCCCCGATAAGACGATGTAAAACAATTCAAACTAGAAAACTAACGGCCTTATTTATGTAAACGAAAAATGAACGAAAAACAAATATGTAACACATAAACAAACGACAACCACTGAATTACAAGGCTTTTTGACTATCAATGTTGACCCCCCCTTTCCAATTGATTGGATAAAATGAATGGATTGCCGCCCCTATTTCAAACTGAAGTCCTATAAACTGACTGGAATTGGAATTTGTTAAAAGAAATAATTGGTATCTCTATTGATTCAATACCGTAATGCCGAAAAACAATCATTTGTTTCCGCGAATTCCGAACAGCTAGAAATATATTCCCGAGTTCCAATTTGAGTAACTCGAATAATTCAAGCCCTTTCCATGTCCCATTTTCTCCCACACGAGAAATGTAGCATTCGTACATCAGCTGAATAAAACGACTGAATTATTCGGGTTACAATTTGTGTAAATCCCGAATGCACATAAAAGTTAAGGTCCAGCCCGACTTTCGGAAATGGACTGTTGTAGATTTGAGATTGATTTCCAGAAATAAAAATCATACAAAAATGTTTCACGCAAATATTCGTCTGCAGACGTGTAAAGTTATACAACGGTTACTAGCCGATCTGGATTGTGATAAAAAGAAGCGCATGCAATGCATAAAATATATAATGTCGTGGCTCAGGGATGTGTTGAATTATAGAGATGCTTATGCGGCACAAAGATAAGATTAATTTACCCAAATGTACTAAGAATTACCACACAACTTAAATTTACTTAAATATTGATTTGTTATCCTGTGCCAGACAGATGGCTGATATTCTGAGAAGAGACCTTGATGAAATGAAGTTTTATGGGAACAAAGATTTTGGAAACGCGTCGCAGTGTTTAGATTTTAACAAAAATAAGGCACCAAGGTCGAAAATAGTTCTAGTTCATAATGAAGAAAATGTCAACCGTTTTCTAGCTTGGCGATCTCCGAACGCACCCGAATATAATAGACAAATACAAGACAATAGTACACAAAACGTAACATAAAGAACTAAAGACCGAGTAACACGAACTCCAACAAAACGGTATATATTTCATACAAGTATAGGACTATATGAAACGTCGTAACTGTTGCGGCGACGTCAATAACGTTGTCGTTGTTTTTTTGTTTTTTTACACTCAAGATTCAACTTTAACAGGGTATAGCTTGAAAAGTAGCACGGTTGCTAAGGACTTTCTTTGCACCAATCGATTCCTCAGACATTTTAGAATCGTCTCATAAATTAAAAAAAAAATCGATTGTCTAATATAATAGAAAATCTTGGAAATGTAACAATTCCTGCCGAATTTCACTATTTTCCCTATATATCCTTTGTAATTTTGGTGTATGATGCTGTTAACTTCAACAGCTCGTATCTCAAAAACGAAAACGGTTACCCCCTTTTTTTGTTTTATTTTCCGATTTATTTTTACAAGCAGAATCTACATGTAAAGTTTTTAAAAAATCCATTGTGTAGTTTAATTACGTACACTTCGCCTTAAGAAGAAGTTTACTTTATTTTCATTGCTTCCTTCCAATTCCTTCCAGGAAGCAATTCTCCCGACATATTTTCCGTATGCAAAGTGACCTCAGTGTGACCCATCTAGTAAAAATCCGGTGATCACAATACGCATGGATGTCCTTAAAATAAACTATTATCTGAATTTACATGTTAAACACGTGCTAAATTTCCATGCTTGTTTGTCGATTGTTGACAAACAGGTGACAATCGTTAAAATTCGGCTTCAAAACACGAACTTTAATTACCTGTCATATTTTCACAACAACACTGACCGATTGAAAAAAAAATGAGGATTATACGAAATTTACACGAAAAAAAATGATAAATTCGTGCAGAGAAGACTAAGTTTATGATGTGTGTATGCATAGTTTCAATAATTGGAAGAACATCATTTTTTCACCGGTCACTCGTTTCTTATGACTTTAAATAGATATAATATGCCCTATATATAAGTTTCATAAAGAAGTTTATTAATGTGTTAGTTGTATTGCAAATTCAACCAAATACAAGTTCGTGCATTGGGAGTCCAAACGGCCCAACAACATTAGAAAGCCTAGGATGTTTAAAAAATTATCTATATGAGAAGATATATGACCAAAAGGAAAAACAAAGATTAGCCAAATTCACCAAATTCGCATGAAGACATGAAACTTTAGTTTTTTTGTATGTTTTGTTTTAAATCTAAAAATGTTGTCATAG
This sequence comes from Mytilus galloprovincialis, assembly GCF_965363235.1. Taxonomy (NCBI): domain Eukaryota; kingdom Metazoa; phylum Mollusca; class Bivalvia; order Mytilida; family Mytilidae; genus Mytilus; species Mytilus galloprovincialis. The sequence continues at coordinate 90,061,395 of NC_134841.1, read as the reverse complement.
GCTTAGTCCACTTTTCAATCTATCAGAAAATAAACATGAATAAATGATGAAAAAAAAAACAAAATACAATCCACGTCACATTATTCATACTTTTTTTAATCCATTTGAGTTTTTTCCTAATTTATTTTAAATGGCCTCGTTTTAAAGGGGCACTAGCTACGATATATATAAAAAAATAAAGCATGATTTTTTTTAGATCAATCATTAATCAAATTGGAATAATGAAATAATAATTTGCTTTTAGCAATCAATTTCCTTTAATTTTGTTGAAATAAGCGATTAAACATAATTTTTGACTGATTCACTTGCAAGTGAAAACGTCATCATCATTCTAACCGGTATTCATGTGAACTTCAAGTTAACCCCTAGCTAGAGATTGACAACGCATGCATTGTACGTGTACTGGCTATTTAAAGAAAAAGAATGTCAACAATGAAAGTGAAACTACGGTAAATCATTTGATTACTAATTCGATACACATAAAATCATTCTTATACGGTTAAAAACAATGAGAAACATCTATTTTTAATCTATAAAATAAAATCAAACAGACCTATAAAAATGCAATTGCACGTGTTGGTTTAATCTATTCGTATCTTTATTTTTGTTTACATCGCTTATATGGTCATCTGAGGTCAAATCGATAGTTAATTAGATGGCGTCTGGACTAAAATACACACGAAACGAACCTATATATTATCTACTCCATGCTCTGTAAACTGTTTATTTTAGACTTTTGATAGTTTGGATAAATGTTTTACATTGTTATAAACCAAATATGAGAATTTGAGTCAAATCGGTTACAATCAATTTGACAGCTAGTGCCCCTTTAAGCTTGTATTACATTGTCTGTGATAAATGGCCGTTCAACAATTTTTATTTCATTTCTGTCAAAATAGACGTACATTGTATTTTTTTCTATTGATCTCTTCGTTTTTACTAATGACCGATTGAAATGTTATCAATCCATGATATTGAAATCAATATTATACACTATCATAGGACCCGACATTTTTTATTAGTGTACAAAGATCATATATCAAAGTTCTAGCTAACCTTGAGAGTAATGATTTTGTATGAAAACATACTTAAATGTTTTGTAAAGGTAATCAAATTCAATGCAATGTCTGAACAAAAATAATACATGATCGATGAACAAGACATACATAGGTTATTTGAGCACCTGAGATCAACCCCAGTTTTAATTGGGATTCGAGTTGATCACTCTTTATCTTTCTATGCTCTATTTTGTTGACTATTGTTTGACTGTTGATCTTACACTTTTTTACGCATGGCGTTGTAAGTTTACTTTTTTAACCATGTCGTTGTAAGTTTACTTTTGACTTATGAGTTTGAATGTCGCTTTGATATCATTCGTTTCAAAATAATGTAAGATTCTTGTTGGATAGACTAAGATTGATTTTAATTTCTTTTCACGGACAAATCAAATCATAAATACACTGTTACATCTAGCTTCTGATCATGTGCCTATCAAACAGAAGTCATGTTATTGATATATGGTAATGTGTGTTTCTACATTTTTATTAAACTTGTACGTCACTCTTAATCAACATATTTCAACACTTCTAGATGACTGATCTTATTAATCTTTTTAACATAAATGCTCGCCAGCGCACAACCTTGATGCCTCGTCTAAAATGTCTTCAACTTTTCGTCTTGGAGACTTTGTTGAACAGCTAATTTATTTTATCAATCCCATCCCCATTTGTATTACCGCAACTCAAAATCCGTTTGATAGATTATTAGTTCAATTAAGTGATGTAACATTCTTTTTTTTACATTTCTCTTTTATGAGGTTTTAACGAAATCAGCGGATTACAATAGGTATACTGCTCTTTTATATTTGTGTGGAATAAATTCCGAAGCATGAGAAATAACTACATAAATAAACTGTCAGTTTGTCCAATGTCAAAATACAACGGACAAATCCAATGAAAAACTTCAGTTTAAGAAATATCCAATTAATATATAATTTTGTTTAACAGTTGGTCAATGATTGATACAAATCTAGTAAATAGCCCTTAAATAAATCTTTTAGACAATTTATATCAAAGAGTTCTATTATTATATGCAAGGGAAGGATTTGATGTAATAAAAAGAAACGTTTCATTGTGAACACTTGCCGGTCAAAAGTTGAAGCCCAAAATCAATTTAATAATTTGGAATGATGAAAACTGATACAAAACAGTGTTGCTGAGACACGATCTTCATTTAATATTGGTGTTTTATAAATGTATTTAACCATACAATTGACAACTGATGGACGGTCGTATTTGTATGGGTATTATGTGGCTATATCAATAGATCGAAAATGTCCTGATTACCAGAAAAAGCTTACTCAAAAGCCTATAAGTGAGCACTTATTTGGTTGAATAAAATACTTGATTCCAAAAATGTAATGTTCACTTAATGTAAATTATTCGATAAACTAAGATTTGTCCTGGGCATAGAAAGTTAACGCTGTATTTGGCACATACTTTTCAGCCATTTTCATTTTATTGCTATCAAATTTCGTATTTGATTTGGCCTTCTAACCGTTTTATTCGTCTGCTACTAATGAGTCTTCGAAAGACAACCAAACGTTTGGCTTACTAAATTATAAACCTGGTATTTTCATGAGTTATTTGGAAATCAAAGTACTGAGAGTATTCTTTAACCAGGACCTAGTATTATATTGAACATCGCAGAAGTTCTTTATAGGTGACGAAATATATTATAAGTTTTGTATGCCGATTTTAAGTTGATCGATTAGTTGAAATCAAAACTATACTCTGAAAACTATAAAAGCCTTGTTCAACAATATATAAAATGATTTTTAGACTACGAAAAATCAATTGTCAAAATTCATATTCGAAAGATACCTTTGAAAGACAACAAAAATCTGGAATTTCCGAATGACGTTTCGAAATTTAACACATTCCATACATAACAAGGTCTTTTATACACATTAAGAACAAGGAACATTTTATGCTTTTATAATAAAAGAAATACCACATCGAATTAATTCATATTTTGTTATATTAACGCTTGATATGTGTTTAAACTTTTAAGGCATAAGTAGATCATAACATAGCAGATGAAAGATAACATTAATTTACTAATACGAAAAACAAGCATAAAACAGTACTTATATCGTCTAGTAATTTCTGTAAGATATTTCGTATTTGTATAAACTTTTGACACTAAGCTTTTCAAATTTAAGTAAGGAATATTAACATTTTTTTATTTTTCTCTTTTTTCTCAACAAATCGTAAACAACTTCTTAATTCGCAAATTCATCTATTCCGGAGTTCACCCAAATCCAATTTCAAATCATGCAGTCAAAGCTTTGTCAACAAAACTTTCGATCTTGAAAAAAAAAGATTAAATGTATACAAACTTCGATAGGACTTGTCTGTTGTTAATCTTTACTTCAAACGTTGAAGCTTTACCAGACATTGATCGTATATAAACACAATCTAATTTTGACCTTTGATAACTATTTGATACTATTGGTACCTTTGATAACTATTTGACCCTTGAAAAAGTGCAATTGACATGATTTCCTTTCATTTACTGGCTGAGCTAAACACCAAATTATGAGAAATAAACATTTATCTTTTTTGACTTACATGTAGGTATACATCCACATAAAGACCTGACTGTGTTCCACCTTAACATGAGTAGTTCGTAAAGTATGAATTAAAGCCACATTATCATCGTTAACGTCAGTCATATGACAATAGGGAAATCCAAAACTTTCCTTTTTTGTCAGGTTCCTGTATGCCTTTGAATTTAATTTACGATTTGTTTTATTTGATTTCCATGTGCAACTATTCAATTATGATCTTAATTAAACAAGATTGAAAATAAATTGATATCACTGCATGAATGAATTCATTTAATTAGGTAATGCTTCTATAGATGTCACTAAAATTACAATTATTTGAAATGCGTGCTAGTTTAAATTGTGTCATTTGATTTAAAAGGACATAGGGTGATACAAACAAAATATAATACATGCCCTTACATTCGTTGACTTCAGGATAGTTAAAATCAAGCTCCCTAATATTCAAGGACAGTCTTAAGTTATCTGCTCCAAACACCACTGCCAGTTTTAACTGAGACGTTCATTTTCATGAAACACTTTCAAAATATATTTTTTGTGGAAATTTATGAGACCGCTTTAACAGCAATCTTTGCTTTACAAACAACAATACCTATATAAGGTTCACGAACTAGCATTTATAAAAAAAAATACATATTTCATACATTTTCACATACAGAAGAGCAAATGTGAACTGTTGATCATTCCTCGTCACCTGAATTCAAGTTGGGTTTGTTTTACTCAATATGTTGTTTGTATTGACTTTATTATATTTCTTTTCTCTTTTACCTTTTTGGTATGTTGTATTTTTTCGATTGATTCATCTTTTAAGTACACTGTTTAATTTGTTTTATACACATGGTATATTCTTTCCTATCAGTTATAACATCTGAATGACTAGACATGTGAGTAGAAAAACACATTGTAAACTCGTGAACTAATGAACAAAAAGACATAGCAGTAATAGATTGTAGTTGTCAGTATTATACGATGTGACGAACATTCCTATGATAATTCACAGTTGTGTGAAAAAGCCAACGTAACAATTACATTAAACGTTTTGCACTAAGTTGGAATTGATAAATGCTCAGAGGCATATCATAATTAATTTAGCTGTGTCCATTTGAACCAAATCATTGTATAATATTATCTTGTTGGACTTTTCACGGCATTTCATAATAACAGCTGATTGATCAATGAGTTACCGTGTGACTTTTTAAAGACTCTGCCAAGGAAAGGATTTTGAGGGCCAATGAAACTATGAAACAATCATAATAAAATTCTTTAAGCTTATACTCTATCCATATATCACTCACTGCCTGTTTGAAAACGATCGAGACACGGATTTGGTACATTTTGTTAGTCCACTTTCGGTAATATCCGTTTGTCGTGGCTCTTTACGTATGCATCCCGCCAATATTTTCTGGTGCTGTGGTTATTTTTTATAGTCTCAGTCTTTTATTTTTGCCTATGTGCTTTATTTTGTTTGTCTTTGTTGACAAATTCGTTTGTTTTGATAGTGAATAGAAATAAAAACACAATGTTGACTGCTATACCGCTATTGTTAACATTTTTACCGTTTATGTCTGTTTGTTACGTTCACACATAATATTGTTTTCCATATAATAGGATTGGGTTTTACGCAAATCTCAGACACGTGAGAGGTTTTGTTAATCATAAAATAAGTTGGTTTTATTGACTATTTTCTATATCAAGAAATGCCTGTACCAAGACAGGAAAAAAAGAGGGACGAAAGATACCAAAGCGACAGTCAAACTCATAAATCTAAAACAAACTGACAACGCCATGGCTAAAAATGAAAAAAGACAAACAAACAACAGCACCATGACACATATATAGTTGTTTGCAATTTGTTTGATGTGTTTGAGCTTTTAATTTTGCCTCTTGATAAGGGTGATTCCGATTGGAATATTTTTAGAGGTATTTTTGCCAAGTTGGATATTCAAATGTATACAAAATAAAACAGTTTGACACTTAACTGTGTAAAAGAGGGACGAAAGATATTAAAGGAACAGTCAAACTCAGAAATCTAAAATAAACTGACAACGCCATGGCTAAAAATGAAAAAGACAAACAAACAACAGCACACACGACACAACATAGAAAACTAAAGAATAAACAACACGAACCCCACCAAAAATTAGGGGTGATTTCAGGTGCTCCGGAAGGGTAAGCAGATCCTGCTCCACACGTCGTGTTGCTTATGTGATAACAAATCCGGTAAATAATCTAATTCGGTAGGTCACATTCATGAAAGGGAAGGGGATTGTAGTTACGACGTAAGGAACATATCCGATATCATTTGTAAAACGGTTATTCCATAACGGTCAACCAACTCGTGATGGCGTCCGTAAAATTTACGAAGGGATGATTTCAACTTTACCATTTGAAACTCTTAGTTTAATAGCTTCCTTGTGAGCAGCAACCCTCTATCAAGAAAATTATGATAGGAAATGGAAGCACGGGAATATCGTATCAATTGGGAGATATATACCCCGTATGCAGGTGCTGCTGGAATTTTGCTACTTAGAAATGGAAAGTTCATAATTGGAAAGCTGAAATCATATCTTTTGTCGTAAAGTTTTCAACCGACCCTCATTGTCAATTTCTAGATGTAAGTCAAGATATGAGGCCGACTTAACTGTATTTGTAGTATCCTTTATCTCTAGCTCGATTGGATAGATGGGTTCCACGTAGTCACCAAATTTTGAATTATTTAGTGAAAGAACATCATCTATATAGCGGAAAGTAGAGTTAAAGGATATTGCTAACTTTTTATCTTTCTTTCTAAATTTTTTAGCTTCAATAGGTTTGGTATAGGTATACGAAATGATTAGTACAGACTGGTCTTTGAAATAAGGAGGAATTTTCGATTGAACTAATTTATGATGAAGGATATTGCCTAAGTTGACGCCATCGAGACCTTTGTTGGCAAAGGAAAGATTAAGGAAAGATCTTTTCTCTTTTTCATCTTTTCCAATGCGGACTGATTCAATTCCCCTTAAAAAGATTTTAATTGAAGTACACAGATTAAAATATCTTTTGCTTATCTGAACAGACATCACTACTAGTCATGCTTACTTTCGTTGTTTACAGTTACCCATTGACAAAACGCTGGTTGGGATTTTAGCAAACCTACACAACTATATTATAAGAACAAACCCTGCCATCGTCTTCGATTAAAAATTCGCCTTTTTGGTCACATAGCTGTAGTTGAGTCTTGTTCATCTTTGGCTATAACATTTTTGGATTTGAGCGTTTATGGATGAAAGTAAATTCTGAAAAGCACATAGAAAGCACGAAATTAATCAGGTGTTTTTTTTTATTTGTCTATCTCTAGATTCACCTTCCGTGACAAGGTAACACTACGACTATTGAAGTTATATTTTTTATATAGCGGATGTGGTCGAGTGGTCTAGAGCGCTGGACATGAGGCTAAGCGATTGGTGCTGTAGTGTATCAAAGGTGTGAGTTCGAATCCCGCTGAGGGACGGACAAAAATTTGTCAGTAGAAAATCTGACTCTAACACTGTTTGGTGTAATTTTCAGACTTATATATATATATATATATATAGAGTCTATAAGAATCTACCAACCAGTAAACTTAATAGGTATTGGATCATCAAAATTGACAATACTACACAAACAGGAAAAATTATATGAGTCTTATAGATTGTGTAACAATACCGATAAATAGATGGAAAACAAAACACTAAAAAGTGTTGAATATCATTGCACAAAGATGGAAAAACTGAACAGATGATATAAATTATACAATAATTGCAAATATTTCGGCTCAACAAATGGCCTTCTTCGGTGACAAAAGTTTTAACAATAATGATATATAATGTATAAGGTGTAAACATAGATCACTAATAATACAGGTAAGTTTTGGTCGATTGATTTTAATCCAAAATCCTGAATATAATAATATAGACACTAGACTGTAAATTTAATTATTTCTTTCTATTGATTCCATCTGGATGGAGGACACCCAGTGTTTTTATCCAAAACTTCTCCCGATTTTCTCTTTGCCTATTTTGCCATGTACAATCCTGTTCGATCACAAGGATCTTCATGTGATCAAAATCTTTCAGATTGTGATCTGGTAACCTGAAATGTTGGCTGACAGGAATATACGGTTTTTTTGTGAGGTCACTCCTGTGGCCATTGAGGCGTTTGTGAAATGGCTGCATAGATTCACCAACATATTGGAGACCACATCTAGGACACTCAAGAACGTAAATCACGTTTGAGCTTTTGCAGTTGACATTGCAGAAGATCTTGTATGTCTTTTCTGTGGTCTTACTGTGAAATGTTGATGAATGCTGCAATTGGTTGCAACATTTGCAGCGCTTATCCCCACAAGGCTGACAATTACCTACAGTATGGTTAGGTTTGGAAAGGTCAGCACGGACAAGTATATTTCTCAGGCTGTTAGGTTGTTTGAAGGCAATCATGGGAGGCTCAGGAAAGATTTTGGATAACTTCGAATGTTTCTCGATTGCTGTCCAATGATCACGAATGGTCTTGAAACTATTTCTCAGGCATGGATGGTAGGTGAGCACACATGGGATTCTTTTACTTTTCTGTTTATCTTTGTAAGTTAGCAGACTGCTTCTGGGGATGGATTCCGCTTTTCGAAAACTATTTTTGATGTTTATGTGTTTATATCCCCTTCTTTTCAAATGTCCTTTGAGCTGCCCCAGACGTTGTTTTGCAGTGTCTTCAGAGGAGCAGATTCGCCTTATTCTGAGAGCTTGGCTGTATGGAATGCTCTTCGTGCAGTGTGGAGGATGGCAACTTTCAGGCGACAAGTATTGATGAGTATCTGTAGGTTTAGAGTATATATCTGTGTTTATTATACCTACAGAGAGGGTGCTAGATGTATCAAGGAAGTTTATGGTGGAATTAGATGTTTCATGGGTGAATTTGATGGTAGGGTGTTGATTGTTAGCATTTGTTATAAAAGTTTGTAATTTTTGGTCTCCCTTGTCCCATTTCATGTCAACGTCATCAATAAATCGATACCAGGAAAGCGGTTTTTCGATGGAGCACTCCAGCAGTTGCCTCTCTGTAGGTATAATAAACACAGATATATACTCTAAACCTACAGATCGTCACATATCAAATTCGTCGCACTGTATGATAATTCATACTTATTCCATGGACAATCATCATAAAAACATAACAACATTGTGTTTAACATGAAGACCAACAATACAGTTTGCCTGTCTATTGGAAATATGAGAAACGTTATTAGCTACTAAAATAAATGTCTTTATTCTGTGGTTACTAAAAGCAGTATACATTTAATCTGCAAACAACTGTTTTCCAACTATTCCAACTATTTTGATTCAAACGACACGTCACTGGTTAGTCTGACGTAGATGAAACGCTTGCCTGACAAACGTTGTTATAAGCTGTGTGTCGTTGATTGTTTCGTATTGTTATGGAATTTGCCCTATATATTTAATCTCTTAGACTCCTAGACAATGTCATATACGTTTAAATCGGTTCTGGTGGTAATGCTTTCAGTTCACATTTCTCGAACATTCCCGATTGCAGCTTTAAATTCATACATTTCTAAATGGTATTGTCATTTTGTAAAATCCTATATGAATTAAGTGTTATATATTTAAATACTTTTTTGGCAAGCATATATATTGGTTTTTCATTGAAATAATAAACAAGATTACCGGTATAACTTGTTTCTTGAAAACATAAATTGATACAATAAAATATTATGCCAATATTACAAATCATGTAATGGAAACACCATGTATATGAATAATTTGTTTCCATGCTATATAAGAGGGGAAAAAAACAAAACAACACGAAAAATTTTACAAAAATATCTCATTCTAAATATTTTATTGTCATATTTGTCTAGAAAAAATGCTTGGTGGTTTCAAAGAAAAAGGTAGATAAAAATATCTTTCCTGAAATTCAATAATAGCACAAACTTACAACTAGTAAATTTCCACCATCGACTATCCTCTTATTTATCCTTTAAATTCATAAAATATCAGGATCGTATGTTATATATGTAACACCATGTATTAAAACATTTGGTATACTAAAATTGGAATGACTGTTCCTGCATACTTTTTTTGTACATTAATGTTATAATTTAACATTGATTTTTTTTTTGTTACTATTAAAATCTATTTTAGTGCTAGCTTATTCTAACTTTGTGATAAAGGTTAATGATTTTAACTCAATGTATTTGAGAGTGTAGATAAATAGTTCAGAGAAGACTATCCTGAATTCATATTATATTGCAAAAGAACCGATGTTTGAATCGTAACTAGGTAATACTTTTGCTGCAAGATTGTTGGTTTTCATTAAGTGTAGTGAAACATAACGGATTTTCCATATCATGTGGAAATATTCAAAGCATTATTAAGCCAAAGATTTTCTGTTATTGTTGCTTTTCATTTTTGTTTTTGTTAAGACTTTCCAGATGTTTTGAACTGAGCGCTGCTAATGATTTTTTAAGATAAAAGGTGTTCCACATTATAAATCAGGTATCTTTAAAGAGTGTTTATTTGCAACTTCTATGTACCCTAACATAGACAAATCTGGTATGCCCTTATTTTTACAACTACTGCAAGTAACACGTGGTGAATTTTAATAAAATCCATTTCTTCATAGATTATCAAAAATGAGAAAAAAACCTTTATACAGGGCATGTGTCCGAATCGCATGTCTGGGTATACCTTCATCAGGAATGCGTTGATTCGAAAATTTAAAAGAAAACAGTGTGTAAGAACCGAAGTAGTTGATGAATTATATGCAAAAAGGACCTAAAATAGACGGATTCATGTAAGGTCATCTTTTCCTGAGTGAGTTGAAACCATAGAATCCGTTTTTTTTTCTGTAAAAACAACACTTTTATAAATCGCAACTAGGTAAATTACTACAAGAAGCATTCAATACTCATAATTACTTATTTTTCTAGGATCATGAAAAACACGTTTACTATCAAGTTTTTCTTTTATTCACCTGGAAACGTTATTGCAGAATGTAACATTTCATTTTGAAATTAAGATTAATTTCAGAATAACGCAAGATTAATGTAAACCAATCAAAATAACGTACTATAATAAAACATACATGTAACGTAATAATTTCAAAATGTTGTTAGCTTTGTTCATTTCAAATGGGTTTTTGATTTAAGGCAATCTTTAAAGTACTGTCTTATTTATAACTTAATCCATGTTATAGTGCAAGTTAAACATCTTATTCTGCATTCACTTTTGATATTCAGCAATTAACACTCAATTACTGCTGTCTACGACGAAATAATGAGAAATTAACATCAGTTAACTGTATAAATGTAGTTTAATATGTATATTTTACAGCTTGCTGTCTATCATGTGAATTTATGTAATTTTAATGACTATATTTTCCAGTTGGCTGTCTGTTTTGTAAACGTCGACTTAATCGTTAGTTGCAACTGGTTGTTAGTATTTTGTACCGATTGAAAGTATATAATCACCATGTATGCAATATCGACCCTTACATTAATAACTGTATCAATTTGTCTGGTTTATAAAAAATGTTTAAAATAGTTATGAAGAAGAACGACTTGAATCGACACAAGGTTGGTTTAATTCGTTTAGATACTAAGTTTTTTTTTATCTTCGATGGTCGACAACTTCGCTATTAAATTGTATATTCTACTGGTTTGATATAAGCACCCCTGAAGAATTTTGTACACAGATCGCTGGTTGCGTTTTCAATTAAAAGTTTGATGTCTTTGACATGTTTTATCTATAGGAACCTTTGTGTCTAATGTATGATATTTTCTTAAATGAATGATTTTTGCCAATTGCTGAAGACATACGGTAACTCTATTGCTGTAGATCCCTATCGTCGAATAAACCGAGGTGGTATCAAGAATAGCCAGTTCATACTTGTGTCACCACTGTGTTGTGGTACTTAATAGCCATGGCAAATAGTAAACCAGTTTTTAGCTGAAACTGTCGTAAAGGTCTGATGACTCAGGTATTATGTACTGCTGAGACAATCAAGATTTGTTTAGCTTATGTCTATACTGTTGAGTATTTGTTATTTACCTGGTATAAGCAACAGTATACTGCATTTTTTTTACGAACTACTAAAAAGGACTGGCTAAACTGCTAGCCAACTGACTTTACGGTGAGGAAATAACAAGAGGAAAAATTAATTACTAACTCTTACCTCTCAGATTCAAACTTTTCAGAGGATGTTTAACAAGGGTTTATATACATATTGCATACTACTTTGCATATCCTTGTTAAAAAAATCTCTATAACAACATAATAAGTGTAATCAGTACTTTCGTTTCCTACAAATGATGTCTGGCCTATTTGAACTTAACTCTTAATATTCCGATGACAATGCTCTTAGAATTGTGCATCACGATCTGTCTCATTTCATTTAAGATTCATGTTCATCTTATTAACATTGAGATTTAATAAAACAACAATATATCATATTTTGTTTTTTGCATTTTGACTTATTTTGACTTATATATTGGCTTTTCAATACTTAAATCAAAATGATGTAGTGACACCATTCCTCATGTCAAATCATAAATTGATGCAATAAGATATAATGCCATAATAGCAAATCATGCAAATAGGAAAACACAATTTCAATAAATAATATGTGGCTTTACAACATTAAAGGGAAAATTGAACTTGACATACAAATTTGCAATGTTTAAGCATTATGAGATATTGTGTGACACGACAACATTCAACATTGACAAAAAACATACAATCAAAGTGCGTTATGTGAACGTTTTGTAACAGTTCTATTAAAGGTTTTATTTTGCAAACTTCAAACAGATTATTCTGCATGTGCTCGTCCAAAGTCAGGTGCCTGTTATTCGGTTGTTTGCGTTTGGTCCTGTGTATCGTATTGATTTCTCCTTCATTATTTTGTTCACAAATCAGGCCGTTAGTTTTTCTCGTTGGAATTGTTTTATATTTGTCTTTATGATGTCTTTAATAGCTTTTTATACTTTTTGGTCATTCTTGACGGCCGTATATTGATCTATATTTGTTAACATTTATGACATTTTGGTCTCATGTGGAGAGGTGTTTAATTTGCAACCTACATCATCTTCTTATTCTTACAAGAATAAATAGAATAGCAATTTAATGATATAACATACACAGTAGAGTCAGAAAGCATGTTAAAACAATTATAATTTCAAGAGGTAATACGATACTAGAAAATGAAAACAATTTAAAAAGTATTACATAATGTCTTATACTCGTCATCTTTGTTAGAGTTATCTACAGCATGCCCACACTCTGAGCTGTTTCGAATTTGCCATTTCTTGTTGATGATTTCGATTTTTGGAATCAAAATACAAGTTTAATGATTTGTCTATTTTTGTTTGTTTATTGTGCTTTGTTGCCCTTTCATTAACATTTTACTCTATTTCTATTAGTGTGCTCATTCAAAAACACAAGATCTAACTTGTAAGAACGAGTAAAAAAGGGAATTTATTTGTAGTAACAAATTCTATTATTTTTCATTTGCACTGTCAAATATGCAATTTTAAACCAAAACAAATTAGGATTTCAAAACTTTATTAATTCAAGTTTGATAATTGAAAAACTTTGATTATAATTATGGCTTAGTTTGTTATTTTTTATTTTGATATATAAATATGGTGATGTGGTATTGTGGAGAAAAAAATATCCACCAAAGGCAAAAACCGGAAAAAATGTTAACAAAAACTTATCACTGTACGGTCTTCAGTAACAAGTAACCCTTTTCTTTTAATTATTATTGTATCTACATTGTTTCATATCTATTCTTTCAGTGTATGTGTATTTGTTTTTGTTAATATGACCTTTGATTGATTTAAGCCATTCCAGTAGATATTTTATAAGTATGTCATTTATGTTGCGGTGTTACAAAATGTACATTCAGATGAAGGGTAGGTTGCCTGTTACAACGTTGAAATCAACTGCATTTGTTTGCAACTGCCCTAAGACATGAACCTATTGTTCAGTGGTAGTCGTTTGGTGATAGTGGTTCATAAGTGTTTTTCATTTCTCGTTTTTTATATAGATAAGACTGCTGGTTTTCCTGCTTGAATAATTTTTTCTAGCTATTTTGGGACCCCTTATAGCTTGCTGTTCAGTGTGAGCCAAAAACTGCGTCTTGAGAGGCGTACGCGTACTCTGAAAATCTATGATATTTTACTTTTAGGAATTGTGACTCGGATGGAGAATTCTCTCATTGGCACTCGTTCCACATCTTTCTTTATCTAAAACCGATATCATATATCAAACTGAAAAAATCACGTTAAGATAAAATTTTAGATAAGAAGACAGTGTCAACAAACGGCCTGATTTATTTGCCTAATGTTGTTTCAGGAAGTTACTATATATGAGGTTAGTCGGATATGCTTGTGGTGTTAATAATCAAATCTTGTGCCTGAATGTTCTCGTAAGAGATCAGGTGTTAGTTCTTACTTGATTGTAACAAATATGGTGTTTATTTTACTCTTCATAAAAAGTCAAGATAAGATAACAAAACAGGCGAAACTGTGTAATATCATTTCATCCCGTAACAAAAAAACAATTAATTAGTTCATCCTCAAGCAATTTATAAGTTTTTTTTGTCGGTTTGAAGTAGTATCGAGTTCCGAATCAAATGCCAGAAGATTTCTATATTGGCAGCAATTATAACTACCGTTGTTTTACATAGCCGTATTTTATATCTTAGATTTTATCATTATTTCAAACAATGTGAGTTCGTGATTTGTGAAAACTTTAACACTATTCTATGGATCTGTTCATATCATTTTCTCCTACACAATACGCCTTGTCCAGTTGTTTTTAAAACCGGTCACTTTATTACTATTTCCATTAAATCATCTATTTGGCAACATTCAAGAAGACCATTTATATAAATTACAAAGTACAATATATTCGGACAACTTCACACCATTGCCGTTTAAATTATACACCATTCGCAATTAAACGGACCTATATTCCTCGTCACACAATACATTGATTTTTTTTGGTCACACCATGCATTATTTCACCATTGCACCCTCATATATTCCCGTTCAGACGATATACTTGCTATTGTTTCTTTCTTACCTAATATACTATTTTCCCTATACACCATACTCGTTATATTAGGAAGGAAGTCTACACTAGTAAACAGATATGATTGCGTTTCTTTGAAACTTGATAGAACGGTACTCCTTCGACAGTTTAATGACGAGTTGCATCATATAAGTGTTGTCTATACTCCTATTAAAATACTTATTGTAGTTATAATTATAATACTATTACTTGTATTCAATATTTGATAACCAATGACTTGGGTCTAATGATTTTGAACCATAAAGATTTATAACCTGAGCTGTAACTGGCAAAACCTCTCGACATTTTGGGTCATCAATATAGGGGGTGGGGGTTAAGATCTCACAAAACATGTTTAACGCATCCGCATGTTTGCGCCTGTTATTCGTAAGAAGCCTCTAGTCTGTGCTAGTCTGTTTTTAATTTTGATTAATTTATATTTTTTTATCAAAGACCCATTGATGCCCCTCGGCTGTTTTCTTCTCTTTGGTCGGGTTGTTGTCTTTTTGACATATTCTCCATTTCCATTTTTAGTTTAGTTCTTCCGTCTTCTATAAGCGCCTTTGGAATTTCCCCAGTAAATTCTTCTTGACTTTTTATTTTTCAAAATTGATTGATTAGTTTTCAGCATAAGTAAAATAATGTGGCATTACATTTATTTTCAGTATCGATAGACATAGTTACAATTGCTACATCCTGCCTGGACGGAACTTCATGTCATAAACACTATTTAAGAAGAGTAAAATGCTGTTTTTTTCGCCAAATCAACTCTCTGATGAGTTTTTGCGTACAATGCAGACTGTTTTAAGCACACATTTTGCCCCTATCTAAGTTTAGTAAAATTTCCTGGTCGATCCATTGAAAAAGACTTACGCATTGTACTTCTAATTTGTTTGTTTTCATCCTTATGAAGCAAGATATTTAGCGATTGATTCATGCAATCAAATATAAAATAGTGAAAAACTGCTAGAAACCTTAACCTAATGCCCCGTGAAAATTAACTTGTCAATATTCTGTCATCTTGAGAGTCATACAAATATGAAACATCTTAAATGAGTGAGAAAAATCCTAAACCTCCATTGGAATCAAGCGAAGAAATACATTTAATTGAATAGATAACAAAAACAAGAGGGAATATAAAAAAATACAAATCTTCAAATATTAAAAATGTCAATCGAACAACAGAATGGCTACAGAGACACTTTCAATGCTTTTTTTAAAATTGGTTACATTCTTTTGTATACTGTTGTGTGTCTTTTGTTCGTTAGAAGTTTTTTAGTCATCATGTTGTCATTTTTCCTTATACTTTTAGTTTTACTATTGTTTTTGTGGATGGGAATATTTTTTTTGCTTTCGCTTAAATGCAGTTATAACGACGAAATACACATTCAGCTAAAAGATATTTTTTTTTAAACCCTGACAAAATCATAATCTTACTTTTTATTCCGTTGGAATTATCATATAAGAATTCCTTTAGACTGTTGATGAATTGTTGTGATTTTAAAAACATAAATATAGCTTTTTGAAACTTAAAATACAGTTAATCCAATACGTATTTCTCTCTCTCTCTCTGTTGGTTTGGTATCATGATCCAAGATGAACATTTAGCTTTTGATAGTAATGAACATCTCTGCTGTACTTAATATATCATTTACGCACATGCCTTGCAGTACTAACGTGGACCATTGACATAATATGTCAATTAATCAGACGGTACTTGATTTTTTGACTTCCTTACAGACGATTTTTTTTTACCTTTTCATTTTTGCATATATTGAGCTGCAAATGTTTGTGTAATTTAAGTGTACATAAAAGTGACAAAATACTGCCTCAATAATTTTAGACTCAACACTGATGATGATGATTTACAAAATTTGAGCTAGCTTTTGAATATCGTATCAGTTTAGAAGTCTCTCCTTAATACACAGGTGAGGTTTATACATTGCTTTTCAAGCGAGGAAAACTAAGTTGTTCGAAATAGAAAATGTCTCGTTTGTTATAAATTCGAGTTCCAAAACACCGCTGTTGTCAAAAACAAGGTACTTGTCTAGAAGGATATAGGGAGGCCGTGCAAGCGTTTTACTTACTGACAGTTATTTGTTTACATAATTCTTCTAAATATCAGCCCAACAATGTTAAATCTGCAAATTGCAAAACAAGTTTTAACTCTTTTCCAGCCAGGATTCGAACTTGCTATTTTATATCGTAAAAACACAGCCTGTACTGTGTCCAGCGCACTAGACCATTTTGGCCACTAAAAAAAATCAGATTTTATGTGGCCGAAGGATACGTTTCCTGGTCAAAAGAATCTAAAGTTGTAACACAGTACATGCTATATTAGACATGAAGATGGAATTGATATTACATATAGAGATTTCAAAACAATACATTGAAGCATTGTCCAATCTGTTACAAATAATTTTAGACGACATGTTCTCTAAACAAAATGAAATTTTATAATAATATAAAATAATAAAAATAATAATAAAATTCTTTATTCAACGAAGGTAACACATTGAACAATTACATGTTAATCTTCCATGAGGCCTTCAAAAACTATTAATACAAAAAGAAAACGGAAAAAATACATACAAAATAAAATACATAATGCAGTTAAATATAGCAGTTTAAATATTGAATAAGTACATAATTATGCATTCAGCAGAAGAAGAAAAAATACATTAGTTTCGTGCATCTTTATTCTGTTCAGTTAGAAAATAGTTTGAACAGTTGGTCTTAAATGTATCTAAATTATCTATTTCTTTAATATTATTTGGTAAATTATTCCAGGTAACACGACCAGAATATTTAAATGTTCTTTTTAAAAAAAATAGAATTAGGTCTTGGTACATGAAGAAGTCCTGATGTTGTCGACCTCAGACAATAATTATATAAAGATCAGCACATGTAGTAAATTTAATAGATAGATAATTAGGTGCTAGACCATTCATACATTTAAACATTATCACAGCTTGAAAATAGTGTATCCTCGTAAATATAGTCATCCATGCAAGTTTTTTTTTAAACATTACTGTTGATGAAAAATCAAAAGAAACAGTCAGCACGTTTTTGGAGCTTATGTATCCTCTCCAGATTAATGTGTGTGGTAAGACCCCATATTGTACAACAGTAGTCAATAATGGGTAATATATAGCTATTGTAAAAAAGAATAAGACCCTTTAATGGTGAATAAGGTTTCAACCTTTTTAACAAATATATTCTGGTTGAAATTTTATCAATTCGAATTGATCATGATAGGTTTTTATCAATATGAATTCCGAGAAGTTTTTCAACTTCAACATCATCTAAAGCGATATTATCTTGTGATAAAACACATAAACATTATTTACAGTTTACCAGTTTTCTGTCTGATCCAACAAGCATACATTTTGATTTCTTGCTATTTATCGCCATATCATTTTCTTTACACCATTTAATAACATTGTCTAAGTTTTTATTCAAACATATATTTAGATTTACAATAGATTTATATGACAAATGTAAAGTTGTATAATTAGCATATAGATCAGATTCTGTATCTTCTAAGGTTAATGGTAAGTCATTTATATAAATCAGGAACAATAAAGGTCCAAGTATGTGGAATTTAAGAAGCACATATGATCTATAGCCAATTCCCTGCTACCTGACAAGAAACAAAGGCTAATATTTCCAATATTAATGTATGCAAATTGGTGATCGCAGTTGTTTTGTTGCGGTAAATAATTGTCACTTTACATAAATGTTCTTTATTAGTGTGACAAGGAACGGTCAAGACAATGGTCACGGAGAGTCGTATAATGTGTGTTTATAAATACATATCAATTACATACGGCTGATTATGTATTGGACGAAGTATCTGCAATTAATATGTTAATATATTGAAGTTGTATATCTTAAGCATAGATCTTTGTTAAATATTTAGACAGGCATTGCAAAGATACATCCTGTCCTTTACAGAAATCAATAATCACCGATCAAGAACAAACATATATGTAAATCGTGATCTATTGCTCTGGTAATTCAAATTCATTCAAAACTAATGCAACAATGTTTGGTATAGGTATAGGTTGCTTTTTCAAGAATCAATCTCAAAGTTACTATTAAAAGTTTTGATCAAATATATATATATGATTTCCTAGTGGGCAGATCGTAAGGTTGACAAGTAACTGCTTATATTTGAGTCATGTGAATTCTTATAGATGAATGTGCCATTGGCAATCATGATACATCTCCTTCTTTTTTTAAATGAATACCATTCATACAATCTTTAGAATATTATTGCAATATGATATTTGGCAAATTCGTATTAGTGTATGTATCTACAAACGTATTTTAGCTGATTGTAATGACTATTCCATCATCTTTTATTGGGATAAACTATTTTGTCTAGAATATGAATAAGGATACGTAAATTGACAGCAAAAAAAATACAATTGATAATAGAAGTTATTATTTCCCATGAAGTTGTTAGTCTAGACACCAGGAACAGATTTTCAAACTTCATTCTAGTTTATTATTTATAAGTGAACTCAAATTCAGTTTAAACTACCATTGATAAACGAAATCCCTATTAGAATTACTATTCGTTTTCACTCACATTTGTTTTTGCATACAAGTTTTGTCACATACATATACAAGCTTTTGTTTAGTCGAACAAAATAACTTGTTTTCTTAAGTATTGAGAAAAGGTGAAACCCTTTAAAACCTAACGGCATAAGAAGCCGTGTGATGAGATAAAAGAAAAAAAGAAAAATTATGTTATCGGCTCAAGGACAATTTGGAACATATTTTAAACACTGTTTTTTTTTTCCTTTTTATGATTGTATTTAAAACTGATGTTTATAGTACTTAAAGATATTCTTGCAACAGTTGAATATATATGTCCTGTTTTAGATACTCCTAGCTTTTAATTTGTGGACAAAAATGTCCGATCCCAGTCTTGTGTGGTCTTTAACAAATGTGTACAGGAATGAAGAATCCGTGACCAACTCACACGAATTTGGATTATTCCTTTGAAGTATCATGTACAAAGTTACATTTTATAATATAATTGTTATTGAACGGCAAAATCATGACAGCATCATGTACTTATTGATGTCCTTAAGGGGGCTCGCGGGTGTAAATCGATTTTTTTTTTATTTTATATAGGATATCGCTATATTTTTCTATAAATGAACTTTATCTTATACTTAATAGAAAAATAAAATAAAAAAATGGGGTCACCGTTCATTTTCGCTCACAATCTGCCTTCAAAAGAAGCACACATTTTTGTAAAGGTACTTTTTTCTGTTGAACTAATAGGAGAAATATAGGTAATATCTAAATAAAAACAGAATTAATTACAGAAATCGCTCAAATTTTACAATAATTTTATTTAAGTACAGCTTAATTGAAATTAATGATAAAAAAATATAGGTCACCGATGAGTTACAAAAGATATTTCAATTCTAATGCCCAAAAATGGCATTTTTGTACCAAAGGGAGATAATTTGGTGCGTTTTCAATGATATCTACATTTTAAAATTCAATTGGGGCCAACACGAATTGATTTTTCTGAATCATGTTTGTACCATATGATAAAGTAACAACTATTAAAGGTAATAAATAAAATTTGTAATGAAAATAAATATTTATTTTTTTCTGAAATTTTTATACCCTCGAGCTTCATTAATCAGAACTGTTTGTGTCTATAAGAAATTAATTCAAAACTACACGGATTAAGTGGTTTCTGTACTAAGAAAATAGTCAAATGAACCTTTTTTAACCATGTACAGCAGATCTCTCACAAATATTGGCGTCTGTTTTTGTAGCAATTCAGTATTTCTGTTGCTTTGTTGTTTACCTCTGATAGTTATTTTCCACTTAGTTTTGGTTTGTGATCCAAATTTGTTTTCGCTCATCGGTTTATGACTCATTGAGCGGTATACTACTCTTGCCCTTTTTTAGATGCTATATTGGTACTAGATGTGTTGTCTTAGTATAAAACTTGAACATTAACATCTACTTTAGAATGAACTGAGAATTTAAAAAAAACAAATATTTCTAGAAAGGTCTTAGATTGGGTTAGGACAATTGTAATTTAAATTTCAAGATAACTGCTAGGCTAATGCTTTTCTAATAACGTTATTGACAAAAAAGCATTTAATCAGGATCTTGAGGATAAAGTTTGAGATATAACTATTGACAAATGTTCACAATTAAGTGCCTGTTGGAAATGTTACGAAACTTGAAAATTACTAGGCATAGATGAACTTAATTAAACGAATAGCAACGTTAGAAAATAAGACATTCTAGAAGTAAGAATGATTTGCCTCTAAAAGTCTAATAAACTCTTTTTTGTTCCTTTTTAATTGAATTGGGTTATACAAATTATAGTCTTGACATCAACAGGGTCTGAACAGAAGAAATAAAAGGGTGTACGTTCAGTACTTCTAATATTATGTTCTAATTGACGTAATTTTTGAATTTTAAACGTCTATCTGTTTTGTTCCAGTGAAAAACATTAAAGTTTTATATGCTTAATGATCCGTATGACTGTTTTAGTATGACTTTTTTATTGGCCAGTGGTGTAACAGCACAACTGTTTAATAAAAAAAAAACAGCTGAAAAAGGCTTAACAATTAATATTCATACAGTATTAAAACAAAAACAAAAAACACATCTATCTTCCAGTGACAAGGTTTCATACCTCACAGTTGCCAGTCTTAAAGGAGCCATCTCACATCTAAATTTGTAAAGGCACTTCTTTCACTTAAAGCATCAACAGTTCGCAGTAGTTTTCAACAACATAAATCTGCACATGACAGGGTTTTAATACATCCCGACAAAAAGGTTATTTATTCAGAAAAAAGTGTGACGGTGTCCTATAGCCATTCTTCCCCCCATGCCAAATTTTCCGGGGGGAAAGAATGGATCGATCCAATATTTCCCCCCGGAAAAATTGGCATGATCCCACTTCCCCCTCAACATTTTTTTTTTGGGGGGGGGAACCAGGATCAGGCCAATTTTTCCCCCGTAGTAGCGTGAGAAGCTAAATTTTCCGCCTGGATATATATAACGTCGACGACGTCACGGTAAGAATTTAAAAAAAAAAGAATAGTACTTAGTAACTTTTCTATATCATTTTATAGTTACCAAAGATTCATCGTATGACTATACATTTGATAGATATTTATAGAGATATAATATGTTATATTTATACACACGAAACACATTCTGGTGTAGGTCGAACACTTTCCAGCACTATTGATACAAATTCGACGTGGTAGTAAGTAATTAAAGGCCGCTGGGACCGTACGGCATTTCATAGCGAGAAACCCTCATATAGTTGGCTTTAAAATGCCCGGACAATAAAAATTTGAAAAATTCAAACAAAACTAACGGACTTATTTATAACAAAATAATTTACGAAAAAATAATGACCGACATGAAACGACACCACTTTAATACACATGCATTCCTGGCTTTGGACTGGCACATAAAGAACGTGGCGGCCTTAAACTCAACCCTCCTCCAACCCAATATCGGACAGCACATCGCAAGAAAAAACTGTAAAATATCATCTGCAAGTGACTTCACTAAATTGTTATTACAATGCACAATAATCACTTGCATAAAACAATAGACACAAAGCACCGAAAATAAAATAAAAAGTATGCGCTGTTTACACTGAAAGGTATTTCAAAGCCATTGAAAATGTAGTCTAGTCGGACTAGGGGACATAGACAGAATGGTAAACATGTTAACACACTGGTGATTATGTAGACATACAGTTAAAAATGTAAAAAAAGCTAGGGGACACATAGAAATGTGTTGAACAGAAAGACAGACTAGTTGACACATAGACAGACTGATGAACCTGTAGACAGACTTGTAGACAGACTGATAAACCTGTAGACAGACTTGTAGACAGACTTGTGGACAGACTGATAAACATGTAGACAGACTTGTAGACAGACTTGTGGACAGAATGATAAACATGTAGACAGACAGACTTCTGCTGTTGTCTGTGCTATGGTCGGGTTGTTGTCTCTTTGACATATTCCAATTTCTATTCTCAATTCTATTGTGTAAATTTGAATGAACAACAACTTTGTATTCAAATAAATATAATTCTAACACTGTTGGGTTTAATTTCAAGACACCATATAACTATATTGAAATCTATATCATGTGGGAAAGATTGTCATGGGGGAAAAGTTACTATATGCATACGTATTGTCAACTTTCCGCAGGGGAAGAATGACAATGATCCAAAATTTCCCCGGGGGAAACATTGGCTCATGCCAGTCTTTCCCCCGGGTTACTTATCTATTAGTTTTTGGTGTGGTTTTTGTATTGTATGCTTTCTACTTGTGGCTTTTGATAACTGTAAAGCCTTATTATTTGATTACACTAAATGAATTATGTGATCTAACCATTTAGCTCATTCAGCGTTACTGCTCATATGTGATACTTGAATTTAGTTTTCATCTATTTTGACAAAATTGGTAGTCATTCCTCCGAAAGAGACAACAACAATCTAAACCAAGGAGTAAACAAAGACTCACAAAACCAAAGGACAATTACATCAACAGTTAAAATAATAATTAATAAATAACACGAACTCCATTAAAAACCGAGGTGAAATCAGATGCCCCGGAGGGGTAAGCATTTCCTGCACCGTATAGGGCACCCGTCGTGTCATTTCTTTGTTCAGTTCGGTAATGATGGAAGGTTCTTATGACTGAGGAAGAATATCAGATACGATTTCTAACACACTTTTGTCATAATTGCCAATCAGCTCATGATGGCGAAATGATTATCTTATCTCTTTTTTATGAATGTTTTACACTGACTACATTGCTGAGAAAAATCCATGACATTATTTTTTTCTCTCATCCAGACACTTCTCATAAACTAAGGTTCCTTCAGAAGGTTTTACAAAAGAAGTACTCTAAATGGCTATGATATAAATCAGTCTCGCTTCAGAAATCATTTGTGTGATAAAAAGTCTGACCGTAAATAGTTATTTTTTACTTGATTTCTGACAAAACGTCTCTTAAAATATATGACCGAAGAATACTAATGGGAAATGACCATAAGTTTGAACTTATCGGGGACTGACAAATGACAGTTTTTTAGGCGAATGTATTTGAATCAAAGGAATTATTCTTATCTTATTTAAGAACAAATTAAATCAATCGTGATAAGAAGAGTTTTATATTGAGATCGACAGCATCACTTTATCGTTTTCATTATAACAAAATCGCGTCTACAAAATATTGGTCTATGGTATGACTTGGTCAATCTACGTAATGTTGACCAGTAAATTAGAACTTCAGAAAAACAACATTGTTCATTGTTGTCTTACTTGTCAGTTTTCAATAAAGAACGACTTTGCCCAAACAAAATGATGTGTTTTTTTATATATATATGTTCCTACGATGTCTAATAAATTCAACTCAAGATATTACCAAGTCAGGAGTCTGTATTGCAATGGTTGTCGATTGGTGCCGTATTTTATATTTATTTGTTTTATAGATTAAGACATAAATCAGGCCGTTAGTTTTCACGTTTGAATTGTTCTACATTTTGCAATTCCACAGTTGTCTCCAGTTTGTTCCGTTGGTGGGATAAAGTCTAACGTTTGATTAAATCAGTTTCTATTACTGAGATTGGTATTTTATTAACAATTTTCCTAATTATTTGTTAGACCTGTTTAAACATCCTCAAAATAAAACATTATTTGTTGGCTGTTTTAGTTCTGGCTTAGTTTTTTTTTCTTAATGGAAATGAGAATAATTTTAGTGCAATCTTTTTGCTTGTTTGTGTTCTTTCCCTTCTGTTTTAATAGTTTACGCATTTATTTAATACTTTTTATTTTTTTTTTATATAATTTTGGGAATAGTTTATATAATTACCTGTACCAAGTCAGGAAAATGGCCATTGTTATTATATTGCTCGATTCTGTGTGTGTTACTTTTTAATGTTGTGTTTCTGTTGTATCGTAGCTCTCTTATATTTGATACGTTTCCCTCAGTTTTAGTTTGAAACACGGACTTGTTTTTTCTCTATCGATTTATGAATTTCGAACAGCGGTATACTACTGTAACCTTTCTTCATCAGACAGTTAAAAATATTTTATCAATGAAGCAAATATCTGATCGACAGTACTAAATATGACAACATAATGATCTGGGTTTGCAGAGAGAATTATATATCAACAATTTCTAATGAATATATATATGGCTGTGAGAAATGTAGCGTTAAAGTGATGTTATCATAATCTAATGTTAGTTGTTAATTTTTGAACTAGAGACTTGATTGAATTTTATAGACCCTGATAATCATCACATTAATCCAATTTACTTGTAGAAATAACACTATCAATGTTTGAGTCATTGATTTGACATCACTTATGATTTTATAATTTTTCATTCATTACATTTCACAGTCACTCGAACGCAAGAAGAAAAACACATTATTTTTTTACAATCAAATTCACCAATCAAGATCAAAGTCGATGTTCATTAAACTACTATCCCAATGAAACATTTTGTATTAATTCGATTAGGCAAATACATATCCGGATACACACTTAAACCGAGGAAACTACATCAACTATTAGTAGAAAACAACGAAAAGACTGCATTGCTTACCTACAACAACGGCAAACACCAACATACATACAAACTTCACTTCAGATTACAACTGCCATATTACTGGCTAGGAACAGGACACTTTAAGTAAAACATTACAACGAGTAAAACACTTTTCGTATAGTAAGCAATAAAAGGTCGGAGGATTACAAAATCATTACACGGTTTGATTTTTACTATATAATTTTATGATAATAATACTGATTTTATTCTAATTGTGAACGGTAAACAAAAGGAAGGACACCATACAACTGGATTGCCTTATTGAATATGGGGATATCTCATAATTTATAAACTGATTTAGATTTGAACGACATATTTAAATGAAACAAGTTCTTTTAAGAATTTCCCAATTTGATAAGAAAACGATCACGTCATAACAAACCCATAATCTAATCATGGTATAGCAAAAAGGTTAGTATTTTATATCAATGATGCCAAATGACTAAGTAAATGATAGATTTTTTTCTATAAATATATATATTTCTGATCTTGTATGATAGAAATATCAATATTTTGCACAGTCAAGTAAGAGAAAACAAAGTCATAGGTGTTGAAAAATATCTTGGCAAATCGTCGTCGTCGTTAACATTTTACATTTTGAAGTTCTTCTAGAGAACCACTAAATGGAATGAAACCAAACATGGCATGAATGTTCCTTATGAGGTGCTGACCAAGTGTTGTTACTTTGTAGCCGATCCATCATCCAAGATGGCCGCCAGCGGGGGACTTAGTTTAACATAGGACCCTATGGGATATGCATACAAATGACTTCTTTTAGAGAACCACTGAATGGAATGAAACCAAACATGGCATGAATGTTCCTTATGAGGTGCTGACCAAGTGTTGTTACTTTGTAGCCGATCCATCATCCAAGATGGCCGCCAGCGGGGGACTTAGTTTAACATCGGACCCTATGGAAAGTGCATACAAATGACTTCTTTTAGAGAACCACTGAATGGAATGAAACCAAACATGGCATGAATGTTCCTTATGAGGTACTGAGAAAGTGTTGTTACTTTGTAGCCGATCCATCATCCAAGATGGCCACCAGCGGGGGACTTAGTTTAACATAGGACCCTACGGGAAATATATACAAATGTCTTCTTTTAGAGAACCACGGAATGGAATGAAACCAAACATGGCATGAATGTTCCTTATGAGGTGTTGACCAAGTGTTGTTACTTTGTAGCCGATCCATCATCCAAGATGGCCGCCAGCGGGGACTTAGTTTAACATAGGACCCTATGGGAAATGCATACAAATGACTTCTTTTAGAGAACCACTGAATGGAATGAAACCAAACATGGCATGAATGTTCCTTATGAGGTGTTGACCAAGTGTTGTTACTTTGTAGCCGATCCATTATCCAAGATGGCCGCCAGCGGGGGACTTAGTTTAACATAGGACCCTATGGGAAATATATACAAATGTCTTCTTTTAGAGAACCACTGAATGGAATGAAACCAAACATGGCATGAATGTTCCTTATAAGGTGTTGACCAAGTGTTGTTACTTTGTAGCCGATCCATCATCCAAGATGGCTGCCAGCGGGGGACTTAGTTTAACATAGGACCCTATGGGAAATGCATACAAAAGTCTTCTTCTAAAGAACCAATGAATTGAATGAAATCAAACATAGCATGAATGTTCCTTTCCTTATGAGGTGCTGGCCAAGTGTTGTTACTTTTCGCCAAATTTTATATTTTTTGATGATTTCAAAAACCCAAGTAGAATCAGGTGAACGATACTGGCTCTTGAGAGCCTCTAGTTATAAAACGGCAGTGCAAACAAGGCCCATAATCAATCTTCAAAGATTGTCTGCATATATTACACTTTAAATTTCTTGTAAAATATCAAAATAAGGAAATGTGGTGTGATCGCACATTCAATGTGTGACTGTTGTATGTTGTATGATTAAGCATGTGTCATTGCTTGCTGGCAACCAGACTGTTGATTTATACATTTACATTTCTTAACATTTTGACATATTCGAACAGTTTATAGATGACATATAGGTCATGTTTTTCCCATTGTTGTTAGGTAACCTTAATTCCTTAAATCTGTGTCAATCGGACTATGTTTGCTAGTTCGCATTAACAGTCATATCAGATCTCATTTAATATACACTTAAAGTGACAGGAAAAAATAGAATACTTAAAATCCGCTATCATACGACATTTGAAATAAAAAGAACCTATACATAATAGGACTCTTCACCTGTTTAAAAAAAAAAATGGCATACTCTGAACTGGGGTGTTGCTATGAATGTCAACAATTGATTTCTGTAGGTTGAATGATTAAGAACTTTTATGTTTTTACATAACGAATACCCTCAAAACGAATAACATTTTACATCATGACATAATACTTGTTCAGCGTATTCAAACTCTGTGTTGGCCAGTTTGTTCCTATGATTTGGCTCATAGGGTTATCAAATTCAAACAACAGTTTGAACCAGAGTTGGGTTATATATTTTATTTTCAACTAATGCAATGATCTTGCTTTAAACCTTTTTGTAATCGTGTGTATGTAGACTGGAAGCGTGTGTCTTTTTTTTACAAAACTACGATTCTCTGTAAAGTAATTTCGGACTCTTTTTTTTTTTGTTCTCTTTTTTGCCTCTTATAAATTCAACATTTCTTTGTCCAAAGCATGTTCATATGAAGTTACTGATAAAGATTTGGTTACATTTATCATGAAACAAAGCCCATGCCTTTTTCTAATAGCATAAAGAAATGCAATCCTGAAAATTACGAGACAGTTTTTTGTAGTATTACAGGTTATAACAGTGCTTAAAGTGAATAAAAAATTGAAGTTGTCTACTTAATGTCTGCCTTAATCAATTTTATCACGCTTTTGTTGTTAAACCGATACGCATTAGTGTGAACCAATACTTTGTAAATTAAATTACTTTTGTAACAACAAATACTTGTTAACACTTTTTTGAACTATTACATTAGCGAAAACAAGTGAAATGATCGCCATGATTGTAATACGGTTTTGTAAAGTACACGTCAAGTTTTAGTAGTAATTCGTTATCATTTATTTACTTTGTCCATTTATTTACTGTGCCTTTTTGTCTTTGTTTATTTCAATATACAATTTCTTTTAAATTAATTTATATAGTAGAAAATGAGTAGAATATACATTATAATCCAATTAAACCTTCCTCGTGCAATGTATAAAATACTATATTAAATGAAACCGCACTTCAATGTGATGTTAGAATTTGATGAAATAGTCTAGAAATTACTGAAAATTTAACTTGCTAGTTAGATAGTTTGGATGCCTTTTTTTGTTATTTCCATACTAAAACTAATCAACTAAATTGAATTGGTAGTTTCCAAGGTCTGCAAATAATTTCAAATTTCATGCTTACTTCTTATAAATAATTGTATTTGATGTCAGTTGTACATTATACATGTAAAAAACAAAAAAGGTTGTCTAAGTGTCAATGTTTCAAGTCTTATAATCAAATATATCAATGTGATATGCTGAAATACAAAATGACAGTTTGTCTTTTTATATATCATTTTGTTAAATGAATTGGCAGCTTTAATTTGAGGTTACACCTTGTTTTGTTTTGAGTATTGTTTTTCCTAATTAAAAAAAAATGTCATTCGTCGAATTTGTTGGTCTCTATTACGGATACTAACATGTTGACTGGATTTTATGGCATATGTAATGAAGTCTTTACTGACTAGAATATCTAATGATAGAAGTGGCCAAATTATAGGGCTTTGCTTTGGATATGAAGGAAAATAGAACATAGCAATGGGAATTGTGACACAAATTACAACGGTCAATAACGTCTTGCATTCGGCCTTAACAAAAATGACAATATGTTAAAACTTAGTCAGCAGAACAGATATGTCTCGTATAAAACAAGTCATGTTTATAAGATATTTCAAATTTAATGATCTCCTATGCATACAGGTTCAAAGACAACATATTTTACAGAATTTGAATCCTATTTTCAGTTTGATTTTTAGCTAGATACCAAATGCTTGACAAATGATAATTGAAATGTCATGTCTGTTAAGAGATTTTGTATCAAATTTCTTTACAAAAATTTTTTACAATTAGATCGACTAAAGAAGATAGAAAACACGACATGAAATTAAACACGTATAAGTTTAACAATTCAAGTAAAACATTTATTTATCGGAATAAGAGAATTCTGTCACAATTTACACACGCGCTAAATCACTGGCCCGATGCAGCTTTCTAATCTTTTGGTCATATAGTTCTTCGTGTGTTTATGCCTTATATATTTTTGGTTTTTAAAAGGTTTTTATGAAATTTCCAAATAAAAGTAAGTCAGAAAATATAAATATTTGGACTCACAAAATTTATAAAAAGCTTTTTTTCATTTTATGTGAATATACGGTTCGTTCAATTTATTGTAATGGCATCTACTACTTTGTTGACACTGCACACTAGACGACAATCATCGTGATTGCTCATCAGAATTATTCATATTTGATAAAAGTTATTTTGAATCGAAATAAATATTACATAATAGAAAAACACTAGGGTTTCTGTCGAGACTTTATGAAGGTTATATTGACCTTGTCATAACTTAAATGGTTTAATGGACACAATTGAATTATAAAATAATACACTAAGGTTTCTTTCTGTTGTTGAAGGGGGTTATGAAAGATCAGCGTCTCTAGGTTTTAGACTCATTATGGTTTCTATCAAGAATTAACTTAGGTTATATAAGACTTCCGTGCGAAATGTATTATTCAAAAGACCAAAATATCAATTGAAAATAAAACTTCAGTACATTGATAGATTCAGCTGATGATTCTGCTAGACAATTTATGATAAGGTCAATAAAAGTTCCCATAACTTTGTCTATCATATTTCTTGGTGTTCCCGGTGGTGTTGTGTCAACCATTTTCTCTCTTGTTGCACTTTGGTTTTCCACTGTTACATTACACAACAAACGAAACCCAAACAATATGGGAAAAAGGTAACTTTTTTACCTATGCAATATATATATGGAAAGATATGCTTTTTTTATCAAATTTATATGAAAAAGTTGGGCTACCATAAACCCATCGGTACCCATTAATTATGGAAGTGACCCCCCCCCCCCCCCAGCAATAGTACGCAAAATAACTCTTTAAAAGAAAATGAAGACTAACCAACACGAACAAACTGAGTATAATCTCTGATGCTCTGGTTAATTCAGATCTGTTCATACAATTTGCTTGCAGTCAATTAATAACGATTGATAATTTTGATGTTGATGTATACAGGAAAATAATAGTATCTCAATAATTTGATGAAAGTCTAAGCGGATCTTTATTGAATACAAGCGAATTGTCTGTAAAGAACTGAGTATACCGCAATGAATAGGATTGAAAATGATCAAAAGACAGAAAATGATTTGATGATTTATTGCTCCGACTTTTAAGAGCTGTAAAGATTTAGATGACCGTTTCAGGTAAAATGTAGAAAATATTCATAGTTGAATATATTATTGTGATATGCTGAAATACAGTTTAACTCGTCATATTTCATTTGGCTTTTTAAATATTTTGATATGAGCGTCACTGATGAGTCTTATATAGACGAAACGCGCGTCTGGCGTACTGAATTATAATCCTGGTACCTTTGATAACTATTGTTAGATGAACTATCTATTAAAAAATGTAAACGGATCCAGGGCACCCGTTATAAATGACCAACATGACATTATTTATTACATCTTTTTATCAATAAAGATTTTATAGCATTACTGCAAAATTGTAATGATAATGAATGATGAGAAGATTTTCGGATGTTTTGATAATTAATAATAATGACATCGATTATTCCCCAATTTAACTTTATTTCTAGTTGTATTGTAAACGATTTAAAAACTGTCCTTTATTGTGTGGACTCTAATTTACCATTAAAAGTATTAAGGTTACCATGTGTACATGTTACAGTGACTATGAAAATAAAGGATTTTTATAACATCCCATCAAACATATAGATATTGTAAAGTAAATTGCAGTTTTATTCATTTGAGTTTTCATATGGTTTTATTGTTTAAAACAATCTGTGGATAGCAAGTATTTAAAGCTACCATCTAGCAACCAGTATTACAAAACATAACAATCAACTCAAGTTTTTAAATATTATATCATTATATAAGAAAAAATAGAATCAAAATGTAAAACCACACACAACTGAACTCCGAAGAAAAATTCATAAAGGAAAGTCCTTAATCAAAAGGCAAATTCAGAAGCCCAAAAACACCAAAGAAAACAACTGTCATATTCCTGGTTTTATAGCTCAACCTCTCACTTGAATGACAGTCGCAAAATATTCCATTATATTGACAACGTTGTGTGAACAAAACAAACAAAAATAATAAGTATAAATGTCAAAAATATGTCAATGTTGTGTAATAATTCTTATATGATTTGCATATCTATAAATACTTGAATTGGATTGGTCAATTAGAATTTTTCTCTAAGTTTACACTTCGATAAACCATGTTTCCGAAACTACTTTTGTAATCTATTCATGCGCGATACACAAGCTTGCAGTGATCCCGGGATTTTCAGCAAATTGAGATTAAAAAAAAATTGCATAACAATTGTGACTATTCTAGTGCATATATGAAGTTTTTGCAATTGAGGTAGGTGCTGTTTCCGTGATTTAAGATTCCGTTGTATTTATCGGACATTTCTGGTTTTTAGAAAGTCAAGATGGCGGCGTACTCTTTAGTTACGACTTGCCATTGTGCTTTTGATAGTAAATATATATAGTAGCCATCAACAAAAAAAATGTTTGGCTGAAGAATTATAAGGATTAAACACATTTTTTCTAGAGGTTATTGATGTGTAAACCGGGGCTCTTACTCACAAACTCAACATAAAAGTCCTTCGGACTTTTATTCAGTTTGTGAGTTAATCGCCCCGGTTTACACATCAATAACCTCTAGAAAAAATGTGTTTAATCCTATAATAAATTATCATTTACCATGGCACAATAACACAATGAACAATAACACAATAAACCACGTCATCTGTAACAATAAAACCATAAAAGGCATATAGACAAAGCACATTATCAAAAATGAAAGATAGCAATACAAACCTTATCATAAAACAATGACGGAATGTATAAGTACAGAGCCACGTTTTTATAACAAGGAAACACTAAAATGGATAAAGAATATCAAACAAGTGTTAAAAAGAACAGTTGTTAAAACCATTTTCTAAATGATATATGTTATTTTCAAATATGTTATTGTTTCTAAGGATATGTGAAGTAAATACATATTCAACGTTTTTGAAATTTCATGAAATAAGAAATGAATTATAAAATATCAAGTGTGATTCATTATATAAATTATGATCAAACAGGATCCGTGATGCTAACTTAATTGATATTACTTAAGACTAATTCTGACAAATAGGAAATAAATTTCTATTCCACTTTTGAATATAACTTCGGTATTTAACAGGAAACTTGGTCTGATACTGCTTCCTTCTTTAGACAGCAACATACATAAAGCAAATTACCCACTGTGTTGTTTGATTACACTATAATGAGGGGAAAATGACACATTACGTAAAGTTATATGATTGGAAAAATCTTCAAATTATTATTTTCATAGATTTCTGGCATAACGTATTCTGTTTTATATGCAATTTGACAAAGTAATGTGTTTAATGAATATCAAATTGCATATTTGTGTCAATATTAAAAAGAAAGCATGATGTGTATCAGTACGCAAAGGGTAATACCAAAAGCTGAAAACTTGCAAAATTGAAGACGTCAATTTGATCAGTTCTGGCAGCGATAACGATTTAGTTGATTGTTCATCAAATGCTTCGTATCACAGAATTCTTTCTATGTATGATCCACATGTTGGGGTCTTTAGCAAACATAAAATGTCCTTAAGGGCTCTTTATTCCAAATAAAGTTATTGGCAAGAGTTCGTGTTGCTCATTGACTTGTTGGATGTGTGGTGTTTTTTTTTTTCTGTTTTCGTTAATCTTTTGTGGTTTTGTCTTTCTTTCTTCGATTTTCGGTTTTTGTTGAACTTTTGTTATCATCACCCTTCTACTGACTAGTCATCATATAAATTATGCTTCTTTGTATTAAGATAAATGGAAAAGAAAAACATGTCGAACCCTAAGATAAATTAATCTAAATTTGAAAGCAACAGCTTATTTAAGCAGAATATAGAATATTGAAGGATCACTGTGAGTTTTCTTTCCGTAACATAATGTAGCTTCGAATAAGTGTCATTTAAGGGCATACGATACAGTTACGGGGAAGGTAATGACGTTGCTAACGTAAAATGTTATTTCGCGACGTCAAACTGTGACATATCGAGAAAAGATGCATTTTTCGACTGATTTTTATCATTCAAACTGATTTAATTTGAAAACGAGTGCATGGACCCCCATTTTTTTAAACCAACATTTTGTTTCATTTTGCAGAAAGATTATGTGGACCAAATTTTATAAAACTGTAAATAGTGCATTTTTTTTAATTTTGATAAATATACAGCAAAAAATTACGTTTTTTCTCTCAATTCATGACCATTTGATAGATATGAGTTGTTTCTGAACAAAAAATGCATATTTTTTTAGAATGCCTATAAAATACAGAAATTACAAATTATTTAATAAAAAAGAATTTGTGTTTATCTTTTAAAACGAAAAAGTTATGTCATTCTTTCGAAAAGGAAAATACGGCCACAAATCCGAATTTTGAGCAAATATACAAAATTTCGACCTCATTTAACTCAAAAAGTAGCACATGAAGGTATATTTTTTATTACATATTTGATTTAATCAGGTATAAAATAGCCTATATGCAAATTTTCATCAACTTGTAAATACAGGATCAAAACTGTAACCTATGCCCTTAAAAGATACCATATATTGATATTTTGCTCACTTTTTGCAATCAATAATTGACAATAAAAGCCAGTTTTAATACAGAACAAAAGCTGCTCACTTAAAAAATCTTTTTTTTCTATCGTTTTTGAAGTTTTCTTTTTAGAAAGTTGTACTACAGGAATTGGTGTTGTTGAATGTAGATGTACACAAGTATTTGTATAACTATGACTTTATAGAAAAAGATATGGGTTTAATGTCAAAACAGCCCATCAAAACCGAGACACTAAAAAACATCTAAGAGTAAACACATAGACATCGAAAATAGAAAAATGTGTTTATCTTAAAAGTATGTCACGCAGTAACTAAAGGTAAGCACAATGTACTCAACTGGAAGACTTTAGACACTGAAATCTGTCGTTTTACAATCTAAAACTTAAAACGATTAAGACATATTGACGAGACTTGTCCACAATCTAGAACTTGTAACGATTAACACATATTGAAGAGACTTGTCCACTGCTGAAACTTATTTTCACATTACTTATGCTGTTGGATTTCTTGCCCATCAACGTTAAATCCAAATCAATGTTTTTCATAATATTTTATAGAAATTTGTATTTCAACCAAAGAATTTGCTGGAGAATAAAGCTATGAAGGTATATTTCGGAATAATATCTGCAGCAAATTAACCTCAAGTATTTCCTTTTTTTAACTATATATATAATACTGTTGATGCACTAATATTGGTAGGATGCCAATTTTCGTGGATTTTGTGGTTACCTGGGGACCACGAATTCTAATGAACAATGAGCTACAAATTTTCTATAAGAATGTATGCAGACTTTTGCAAAACCACGAAATCAAATATCCACGAAAATGCAGTTTTTTTTCTCAATCCATGAAAATTAATATCTACGAGATAAATGAATCCACGGTATAACTTTAGATTGACTTTAAAAGAATAATTGAATGGAAATTTCCTAAACTGTTCAGTTTTTAATATGTGTTTTATTACCTTGAAAATAATGTTAAGAATCGTGCAACTTGATCGAGTCATTTAAAACCAGTGAGTTGGTATTTTAAAACCTCAAAACGCAATAAGAGTTAGTGATATCTAAGCACACTCATCTTGTTATTTGTACCTTTCAATAGATTAAATGTAAGATAAATGGCATTTTGAATACATAAGAAATTGTTAGTCAAAAGAAAGATTTATATTATTAACTTAGTGTTTGGTAAAGAACCCTTATCATAACATATCATAAAAAAGCATTTACTTTTCTGCATTGGCTAGAGGTATAGGGGGAGGTTTGAGATCTCACAAACATGTTTAACCCCGCCGCATTCTTGCGCCTGTCCCAAGTCAGGAGCCTCTGGCCTTTGTTAGTCTTGTATTATTTTAACTTTTAGTTTCTTGTGTACAATTTGGAGTTTAGTATGGGGTTCATTATCACTGAACCAGTATATATTTGTTTAGGGGCCAGCTGAAGGACGCCTCCGGGTGCGAGAATTTCTCGTTGCATTGAAGACCTGTTGGTGACCTTCTGCTGTTGTCTGCTCTATGGTCGGGTTGTTGTCTCTTTGGCACATTCCCCATTTCCATTCTCAATTTTATTTCGGTGTTTTATGATTACAAATTAAAATTAGTTTGGTATTTATTGTTTTATCGATGCACCTTGATTTTTCTTTTTCTTTATTAGATCCTACCCATTCGTTTTTTTGTGACCTTGATGTGTCCTCTAAATCGTATTATAAGATGTAAGCATCGGTAAACTACAGTAGTCTAAACTCTTTATAAATTCATTCTAGATACCAGGCTTGATATTTGTATAAAAAAAAAGAATTAACAAATTACGAAGTTGTATCACCTAATGCATTGGTATGATTGGTAACTTTGACGAGGTATTGAACTCAGTTTTGAGTAAATTTAACATTTCACAACATGAAAAATGTATCCTAACAAAGGCTTTACAACACTTGCTTGTTTGTAATAGCACACCTTAACCATTATAGACGATGTTTTAACTGTTGTCGTAATTATGATCGATATATGATAACGCCGCTTTGTAATTTAATATCTTTTCATTCTTAGTGGGATTTTGCAGTCATGTTTGAAGAATTATCTTTTTCTGATTCTTGAGCATAACAATACATTCAGCTCCGTCGACGGATTACGTGGGAAGAAAGGGAATTATCATAGAAATGCGTGGGACGAATATTTTATTTTAGTTAACTGATTATGCAAAAAAAAAAGATGAAATCATAATATACATAAGTCTGTTCTTTTAAATTTAGGGTACAGTTACATAAAATTGTTCAACTATTACTAATG
This sequence comes from Mytilus galloprovincialis, assembly GCF_965363235.1. Classification (NCBI taxonomy): domain Eukaryota; kingdom Metazoa; phylum Mollusca; class Bivalvia; order Mytilida; family Mytilidae; genus Mytilus; species Mytilus galloprovincialis. The sequence goes on along the minus strand of NC_134841.1, from coordinate 90,024,823 downwards.
GAATAGATTACCTTATCTTTTTTTCCACAAAACCTTTCGAAATTCTAGGCCCTTAATGCTCTGCAACTTCATTCTAACGTTAGCCTTTTTTAACATTTTCTATTCGAGCACAACTGATGACTGTTTTTGTTTTGTAACTGTCTTTCAACGCATATTTTAAATAATTTCAATTCGTAATTTAGTACTTTTCAAAAATTGTTCATGAATGCAATTTGCCTTCAGTGTTTTGTTGTCTGGTGTGAGTGTCTTTTGAAGAGTTTACCAGCAAAATATTGTTTCATTTGTTTATCATAAATAATGTTTTTAATCATTCAAAATTTAGTGCTTTTTCTTACCAGAAGATCAGTCAAATTATTTATTTTTAAATGTATTATTTCAAAAGACATTTTTTTTACATTCAAACTGAAACAGCCAATAGCATTACCAGGAATTTTCGGTTTTTAAATCTATACTACATTTGTACTTCTCATTCAATGTTGCTTGCCATTTTCTTTGATTTGAGCGACTTCATTGATTCTGACAGAAGAAAACCTTGTCTGGTGTATAAAATTATAAGCCCCGTATCTCTGATAAGCCTCGGCATAGACAATATTATTTAATGTTTATATGTATTAAGTGTACACATGTCCTTCTTTGTACAAATTTGGCATTTTAAACTTGAAATGAACACCTATTTATCAACTATAAATTGATTAAAGAAGTTAACTGATTACACCTAAATAATAATTTTTTCATATATTGTTTTTTTTTCAGGTGCCTTGTGTCAATTCTGCCATATTCCGGAGATGTTGTTTAAAGTGGCTTTTTGGCTTGGATATTGTAATTCTATGATAAATCCAATAATATACGCTTGCTCAAGCAAAGAATTTAAAAATGCATATTGTAGAATAATAAAATGTCAGTGTCGACAGAGACGACGCCACTTTGGACATCGACGACAGTGTTCGACGAATACGTCTTTCTCGGAGCTCAAAGGATCATATCATGGATCTCCTAGACATCAAAATATTAATAACTATAACAAAAATGATATGGAATTAAGCAAGCGCGACGAAATGGTTAATTTGTACCAATACTCAAATGGAGGTACACCGAACTCAAAGGAGGTATCTTCCACTACGCTCAAAAGTGATTATGACGATTATCATTCCGGAAATTACGATCAAGATCAAATAGACGCTTTACGCATCGAACAAATGGAGCGTAACTATAATTCTTATAATGTTATTTCAGATGTATAACAAAACAGTGATGTGTTCGAAATGTATGAAAGCAATTTCTTTTCAAATATCACATCATGGATTCCTTGAGTTAAGATGAGCTGATTAGAAAGATCATAGTTTTGGAATGTTTTGATAACAACTTAATTAGGAATAACTTGCTAATATTCAGTAAAATTAATCGTTTTTCTTAGCGATTTGTCATGTTGATGTAAGACTGAATGTAGAACAACCTTGTCATCCAAAATGAATAATGACAGTCTTACTATTGCATTACATGGACTCAGAAAAAAAGTGGATATACATTTTATTCGACCAACAGCCCAAACCGACAGATACAATGGCAAACTAATTTCCTAACAACCGAAAGCTTTTAACATAGTTAAATCATTCTTTACAATTTACAGTTCTAACATCGGCAAATATTATAACGACAAAATTGTACATATTGATAATATTTAAGAAGAAGATGTATGCACAAATTAAAAAGACATAGATACTGAACACGAGGGAAAGTTCAAAGCGGAATGTCCCTTTTCAAATGGCAAAATGAAAAGCTAAATGGAAATATCTGTCATGCTCCTGACTTGGTACAGGCATTTCCTTATGTAGAAAATGGTTGATCAAATAGTCGCACAGCTAGTTAAACCTATCACTTATATGACAGTTATATTCCAATATATTAAAACTGAGACAGCATATTTCAACATAAACACACTAAAAATGATATACAGAGGTTAACAAACGATGCTTAACAAATGTAAAAAACCTATCTTAAAATTTTCATCGTTCATTATTTTAAGACAATCTAGTGATAGCATCTACGTTGTTGCAAACACTTTTGTGGCGTTGTCTAATTGTCGTCGACTAAGAAGTATGAAAATACGCCTTTCCTTGTAAGGTAATTGTCAACATTAGATACAATATGAAAAAAATATTTATATTTTCCTATGATTTACGACAAATATTCATATATGTGTAATAGAAATATGTGTGTCTATATCTTGCTTGTGTTAAAGGCATATTTTAACCAAAGTCAGATTTGGCACAACTGGTTTTCAATGCTTAACAACTCACTAATTGATTTGGTCTTCTGACTGGGTTTTTCTAGCGCCAATCGTGAGTGTTATGTAGACGTTTAAAAAAATTATATGTAGTCTTTATCACTAGTGTAGTCAGATTTTTATGTTTCTTTGACAATCGTTACACATCTCCTTATTTTTGAATACGTCGTTGTTATGTCCTTTATTTATCTATAACGTTTTAAATAATAGACATGCTTTGGTTGCTGCATATTCGTCTTGTGGGTTTTGATGCATTTTAGTCTCATTACACTTATCTTTGGTCATAATCGTATCTGATAATGTTTATTAACACAGTTGGATTCCATAAAGCTGCTTATTGTACAATGTAACTTGTGTGCTAATGTGTTTTGGTATGATCGAAGAACTACATTTTCTGTTATTAGTACCTTGGTTTTCTTTCCAGTTTATAAACTAGCGAAATTGCACATACAAACATGTTATATTGTTTATAGACCCATTCATCTTCTCAAACGCTTTACAATTTTGACCTGTATTTTTCTTTATAACGAAAGTACCTTAAAAATAATACAAGTAAATAAACAAATAAATAGTACTATAAAAAGGTGGTGTGTGTTCTATACTCCTAATTGTGTCACTTCACTAGGTACGTTTTTTAACCTTCCGAAGAAAGAATCCATATATAGACCAATCACTGTTCAGAAGTAGTCTGATAGACGGTAATTGTATTTCACTGCGTTGAAATTTCTGGAAAAAAAAACGCTTGATAAGGCAAGGCAAAACTTAAGAAGAGAAATAGAATATGAAAAGTTGAGGAACTTGAACAAAAGACCAACACTAGTAATCTAATTGGGGAAAAAAAAGAAAATTGTACGTAAGCGATGCCGGATATCTGAAGGTCTGGTAATAGTTTGCAGACAATAGACAAGCTGGGATACATTAACTCCACATGCAAGTACGTTTGCTTCTAAATACTTCTCGCACATGGAAAATTTAAATAAAAAAGAAACATGCAACATATGTCAGTTAAATATCCTATTTCAATGAATGACGAACACCTGCTTGATACAAAAATAGACACAAAAAGTATTATAAACAAAGTCCACGGTAAAAGGGGAACTCCAATAAAACTGACATCAACAACCGTTAGACTTTTTATCAACGAAAGGAATGCAATGAAATCATTCGTCCTGTTCCTGACTTGATACAAACATTTATCGTGTAAAATAGTAAAAAAAAAACCAATCGGGTGAGCAACAAAACACTTATATAGACGAAACGCGTATCTCGCGTATTAAATTATAAGCATGGTACTATTTACACCACTGGATCGATACCTCTGCTGGTGGACGTTTCGTCCCCGAAGGTATCACCAGCTCAGTAGTCAGAACTTTTGCGTTGACATGAATATCAATTATATGGTCATTTTTATAAATTTCCTGTTTTCAAAAGTATGATTTTTTTCGAAATACTAAGGATTTTCTCATCCCATGCATAGATAACCTAATCCGTATTTGGCACCATTTTTTGGAATTTTGGGTGCTCAATGCTCTTCAATTTGTACTTGTTAGGCTTTATAAATATTTTGATCTTAGCGTCACTGATGAGTCGAAACGAAACGCGCGTCTGGCGTACTTAATTATAAGCATGGTACTTTTGATAACTATTTACCCCACTGGGTCGATGCCACTGCTGGTGGACGTTTCGTCCCCGAGGGTATCACCAGTCTAGTAGTCAGCTCTTCGGTGTTGATATGAATATCAATTATATGGTCATTTTTTTAAATTTCCTTTTCACTAGTATATTTTTTTTCGAAATGCTAAGGATTTTCTTATCCTATGCATAGAAGACCTTATCCGTATTTGGCACCATTTTGTGAATTTTGTGGAATTTTGGGTCCTCAATGCTATTCAACTTTGTACTTGTTTGGCTTTATAACTACTTTGATCTAGCGTCACTGATGAGTCTTATGTAGACGAAACGCGCGTCTGGTATATTGAATTATAAGCATGATACTTTTTATAACTATAAACAGATGTAGAACCAAGATATTGTAAAAAGAGGTGAACGGGCCCTTATAACAAGGTTGGTATGACAGGTAACGTAAAGTCAGAATTAACCAAACAGTATGCCCAGGGATAGGTCCTAGCATCCATACTCACCCATAAACCACCTGGATTATCTAAAGATAATGTGTCGTCTTTTATCTGTAGATATTATTATAGATATATGTAAATAACATTAACGGTATCAATTTTCCTGCACCAGATGCGCATTTCGACAATAAATGTCTCTTCAGCGATGCTCGTGGCCAAAATATTTGAAATCCAAAGCTTATATAAAAGTTGAAGAGCTATAAAAGATGTGGCAAAGTGCCTTAATGCATTTGGATCAAAATTTAAATCATGATAGGGGACCAATATTAGATAAGAATGACCCAGTTATTCCCACGTGACATGCAACTCAATTATTCTTTTTAAAGGACCATAAAGCTAAATGACCCCAACCAATTGTTCTGCACTCCAAAAAAAGACGAGGAGAAGGAGGGGGGGGGGCGTTAATCTAGGGCCTAAATCATCAACGTGATTTCTTTGCAATGGTTTTTTTTTTCTCGGTTATTTTTTCTTTATGGTGTTTTTTTTTATTACTTCATTTTAAAAGTTTAAAATAATCATTAAATCTTAGACAGTGTTAAATTGAATATCACAATTTAGAATGTACCAATTATATGCCCGTTTTCACATAGTGTAATTTAACAGGCTCCAGTAAAAACGCACGCGTAAAAATGACAAGGTTCTATTCAGCAAACTATGGCCTTGAATTTCAACTTCATCAAAAGTTTCTCTCTTAAATGGAACAATTACAACAACCTTACTGCTATTCAAACAATTATCTATATAATAACAAAAAAGGCTCTAAAGTAGGCCATTTTGGAGAAATGTCGGATTGCATACTTTTGTCAATTTACTTATCAAAGCTTTAGTAAATAAAGGCAACTGTAGTATACCGCTGTTCAAAATTCATAAAACGATAGATAAAAAACAAATCCGGGTTACGAACTAAAACTGAGGGAAACGTATGAAATATAAGAGAACTACGACACTACAGAGACACAACACCGAAACGTAACACACACAGAAACGAACTATAATTTAACAATGGCCATTTGCCTGACTTTATACAGGGCATTGTTGAACCTGGTTTTGTGGCATGCCAAGCCTCCCGCTTTAATGGCAGTGTTAATTATAAAATTAAAATGACAACATTACACGACAGTGTTACAATAAATAAACTGATACATGGAAAAAAATATAGGGCAGAGAAACCAACGAATAATAGCCATCAAAAGGTAACAGGTTAAAAAATATTTTATACGCCAGACGCGCGCTACTTCCACACAAAACTATGCTCAGATGTAAAAAGTTTGGAAGCCATAACAACTACAAAGTTAAAGATCGCCGAGGACCAAAAGTTCCAAAAAGTTGTGAGGCCAGGGGTATCCGCCTGGGACAAAACCAACATTATTATCAAGAATAATACATAGTTGTACAAACAGTAAATTTTATAAAATGACTATATAATAGATATACATGATTAAACTGAAGTGGTGACTAGCTATAGAATAAAAACGAATACATTACAAAATCACAGCACTGATAGCCATGTTTGGTAAAACACTGGACACAACCTACGATCTAAAATGTTCTTCAACCAAAAAAGGAACAAATGTTTATATTAACAAACACATTACAAAACAAGACATTACAACAACAAAATATACAATTGAAGGGTCTTTTATGTACTAATAGGTGTTTTACAACTATGTTTTTGTGAAAAGAGTGGTAATTTGATCTTGTTGGAAAATATCTATGAATTGTTGTTTAGCCCTTCGTGTTGTTATTTTTTCGCATGTATATATATGGAGATGCAGGTACACCGAATCGGTCACACTATGGGAGAAACAAAAAAGATTTAAAAACGCGACTAGTGTTAAGAAATCATGTATTTTTCCATGACATTCTCACATTTCAATATACTTAAGGAATGACTGTAATTTTTCTGTCTATGAAGAAATAACAAAAAATTGGTGCACACTGAGTAACGCGCGTAGCGGGTTATTTAACAGTGTGCACCACATTTTTTATGTTATTTCGAATAGACAGAAAAAATATTACAGTCATTTCTTATAATTTATTTCTAAATTCCATTTTAAACCGTAGAAAACCATGAAAAAAACGTTGATGACGTCACGGTCACATGATTAATTTATGTCTATGGGCTCATAACAAAATAACGTCAGCCAATCAGAAGACGCGTTACATCCAAAATTAAATTATTTGTTTATAATGTAATTCTGGTACTAAACCTTTATTTATTGACTTGATTGGTTCACCTTACAAAAGGTTTAATTAACCTGTTTGTAGTAATAAAGTGTCTTATTTGATTATTTCTCTATCTATATCATACAGATTGAATCATGCTTTATATATTTTATTTGATGAAAGGGTTGACTGATCTGATGCATAGCAAACCACTCTAACTATGAGACTAATTATCCTTTAAATGAAAGCTTTATATACATTGAAAACATTGCGTTTTAATGCATAGGATGATAACATTGATGCTTATATTTTTTAGTACATGTGTATCCATTATATAATGTTCTTTACTATTTTTATGACTTATTTGATCAGACGTTGATATATCTAGCACGACAATTGTTACGGAAGAAGCAGAGACATGGATATAGAAGTATAAAAACGGAACATACATGAGTACTATACACAAATCATAGTCTATAGAAAACTAAGGATCAAAACAACATAAATACAAACAACAACAAATGTTTATTAAATCAGATTTGCAATGGTTAACTGTTCTCAATCAATTTTTAACTCGTAATTAGCCGCGGATGTGTGCAATAGAGTCCCAAAAATGGAAATTTTCTATTGTTATCTGTTAAAAACATATTCTGATCAATTATCTGAATAAACCTGGTGTTTGACGGAATGTTTTCAATTCTTTCTTTGGTGGCAGCTACTGGTTTCTCTATTCAATTATACGAAACACTATGGTCTTTCTATTTCTAATGAAGGTGCCCGGTCGGCTGGCATATAAAAGGGCTGGATTATTTGATAAGTTTTTATAAAAACTATTTTTTTCTTTTTGCAATCCATGATAAATGCTTCATTCCGATGGTATCACCAGTCCATTATTTTAACTCTTTTATTCCTCATTCCTTTCTTTTTTGGTTTTTATTATTCCCTAAATCATGTTTGTATTTTGCTAAATTTGAAATATTTTATTTGGTTTTTTTTTCGTGTTTAATGTACTCCAACTTTAACCTTGATTTCGCATTTCAAAGGGTTTTCGTTAAAACGATGAGTCTGATTTAGACGTAAAATGTGTCTGCAGACAAAATCATAAGCCTGGGAATTATGACAAGCACTTGTTTGATGTCAGTGTTAGTGGAGGTTTTGTCACTGATAGTATCATCAATTTATAAGCCACCACTCTCATGTTTGCATGTTTTCTTCTAATTTATATTAATTCAATGATCACATCTTCCTCGGTTAAAGCTCTGAAGCCTATTCTGATTTTGTTTTACGTTATCAATTGACAGTGGTTGATTTTGTCAGTTTTTCTGGACTTCACTTTTTACCTCACGATTTGGTATTTTTGTTATACTTTTTATGTTATATTTGCTTTGATTAGCTTTTCATTTTTTTTTTTGGTCTGGATCATTACATTAAACACATTACTCGTCGAAGTGTGCACTTGGTACAGAGAATTTGGTTCATAACATGCCAGTGTATGTAAATAAGCTGTTTTTTATATGTTATATTTTTAAAATTTTGGTCGGTATTTTTACCCGAAATATAGATGACCGAATCTATATGTAGCATAATATTTTAGAACATGTGGATATCCTTATTATTACAGTTCGTATTTGTTTTGACTTATGCAGTTTTATTTCTTAGGTAGACGAAATAGAGGGGTCGGGGGTACCTTATTATAAGCATAGAAATTGTAACAAGCTGTACAACCATTAAGGTTAATGTCATTGCCTAGAGAGTTTCATTCTCGAGGGTATCACCAGCCCAGTAGTCAGTATACCTGGTACTGAAAGGTAATTGAATACTATTGACATTCAAAATCTTATTATATTCAATCTTGTTTTAACTTGCGAAGTGGTATTTCATTGTTTAAGGCCATACGATGATATATCCTATAATTACTTACCTTTTATTTTTTATCTATACTGATTTTTATCGTCCATCTGCACATCAGTTGAGTCGAACTTCTTTTATGAAGTCGGCATATGCAATCAATCAAATTCAATACCGCAATATGTGGGAGTAATGATTGAAACAATTATTTTATAGTATAACCTAAATAATAAATAGTATACTCTGATTACGATATATGATTGTATTTCCTCGTAAAATGTCATCAATGCAATTGTTAAAATCATTCTTTTTATATATTTTCTTCATCATAAATAGCAATAAATCAATGAATTAGTGCTGATGACACGAAATAAATAAGAAAGTAGGAAAATCTTTGATTGGCATGTCTAAAACCTGACTTACTAAATATTAAGCCTCAGTGGTTTTACCCAGTCGTTTTTCTTTTCAGTATAGTATTGCCTTTTTTTTCTTAGCTTGTAAATTTGTATTGAACCGTTGTTTGTTTTCTCTTTTTGTACACACATATTATAATAAAATTGAGAATGGAAATGGGGAATGTATCAAAAAACAGAACAACCCGCCAAAAACCAGAAATCAGCCAAGGCATATAACGTTTCTTCTTAAACAAGGTGTTGTAGTTTAATGTCACATTAAAAACAACAACATGGACGATAAAAATCAGTATAGATAAAAAATAAAAGGTAAGTAATTATAGGATATATCATCGTATGGCCTTAAACAATGACTGTCCCTCTGGTATCTTTCGTCCTCTTTTATTCAAAATGTTTTTCACCAAGTCCAGAATGCTTTTTAAAGGTAGAAAAAAAGTCCGATGAGATTTATTAATATTGTATTACCTCTAACTTCATTGGTATTTTAGTATATGGTGTTTAAAAGATTTAACATATGTATCTGTGTGCGGGATTCTTTTCGGTGATGAAGACCCATTGGTGGCCTTCGACTGCTTTCTGCTTTTAGATCGGGTTGTTGTCTCTTTTACACGTTTCCTATTTTTATTCCCAATTTTATATTGAAGTATGCGCAATGTTGAAGACCGTACGGTGATCTATAGCTGTAATTTTCTGCGTCATTTTTTTATTTGGAAGAGAGTTGTGCCATTGTCACTTATATTACATCTTCCTATTTTTATAGTAGCTGCTTTTCAAAGTAGTTATGTAGTTGTTACGGTTGGATACACTTTCGCTCAGGACGGCAGTATATAAAATCGATGACATACAATCAAGACGGCGTGGGAGTAAAGATTGAAACAGTAATCTTATGACATTAATCTAACAATAAATATTGCATTCTGATAAAGAAATGGAGTTATATTTCCTCATACACTGTCATTATTCCAAATGTTAAGTTCGTTCCTTAATATGTGTATTTTTTCCGCAATAATTGCAAGTGTTTTAGTGAATTTGGTGCTAATGGAAAAATGAGCTTCGATTCACAACTAGTTATTTTACTATTAACCAGTTTATTAAGTATTTCATGAAGTGACATAGCTTAATAATTCAATGGCTATACGTTAAAAAGATGTTAATTAAAGAATTATTTATTTGTTTAAAGAGAGAGTAGATCACGAAAATTCGAACTTATCAATACAACTCCAGTATGATAAATAAGAAAAACTAGAGCCTAGTTAGAGCCTGTGTCACTCACCTGATTCTATTTTGGTTTTGGAAATCATGTAAAAATGGATTAAAATAATAACAGAAACCCTTAAAAGGATTGAGATGATATTTAGTGTTATTGCTGTCAGTGCTCTTCTAGAATAAGCATTTGTACATATATCCCATACGGTCTTATGTTATACTAAGTCCCCTGCTGGCGGACATCTTGGATGATGGCTTGGCTACAAAATAACAACTATTGGTCGGCACCTTATAAGAACGTTCATTTCATATAAAAAAAGAAGATGTGGTATGATTGACAATGAGACAACTATTCACAAAAGACCAAAATGACAGACATTCAACTATAGGTCACCGTACGGCCTTCAACAATGCGCAAATCCCATACCGCATAGTCAGTTATAAAAGGCCCCGATAAGACAATGTAAAACAATTCAAACGAGAAAACTAACGGCCTTATTTATGTAAAAAAAATGAACGATAAACAAATATGCAACACATAAACAAACGACAACCACTGAATAAAAGGCTCCTGACTTGGGACAGGCACATACACAAATAATGTGGCGAGGTTAAACATGTAAGCGGGATCCTAACCTGGGACAGTGGTATAACAGTAGAACATAAGAACGAACTACAAAAATCAGTTGAAAAAGACTTAACTCATCAGATGGACAAAAATACAAGTGGATGTTTGGTTTCATTATATACTCATATGGTCCGACCATACGCGTATGGTCGGACCGTACGCGTATGGTCGGGGTAATTAACAGGTACGTTTATGCTTACCTCTTTATATAACCCTTCAAGTTGTCACGTTATTAAAAAGACACTACCAAAAATTAGTAATAACAAGATTAACAAAATAAAATAAGCCGTTTCACACAGTAAATTTCATCACTAGTCAAAACTATAGTAAACACATTTTTTTCATTACCGATATGTTATTACGAGTGAATGGAAAAATGTCGACCTGGGAAGATAACTTCCAAAAATATATTAATGATCTGTTACACAAGAAGTCAAATGTTATACTATAACCTGACGTAAAGGTCGACAGGATAAATTTAGAGTTCAATAAATTGCTTAGTTTTGAAACTTAATATAATTAGCATTAGCAGTGCAATGTTCATAATTTTTTATACTTATACGTGTTTTGTAAAAATAAAATGAATGACGTCACCGACAAGGACACTAGTTTATTTTTTAAAGTTGTCTGGTGATATGATGTACTTCAGTCATGTTACGATATTGGAGATCTAGAGCTTTTTCACCGTAGACTCATCGGAATGACGAAGAACCCAAGCAAAGCTATGGTACCGTATGGACGTAAATATCACCCTACGCATCCATGCAAGATGACAATTAGCGATTAAAACTAACTTTGGCAACAATATTTAATGTTATTTGAATTGTAAATAATACAATTGCATGTAGCAATCATTGTTATTTTATAAAGTTTTCTCATGCATATTATTGAAAAATATACCTATATGGTCCAAATACTCATATGGTCCGGCCCGTTTATAACCAAACAAGTATAAACTCATATGGTCCGACCAATGGTTCTCTAGAAGAAAACATTTGCATGCATTTCACATATGGTCCTATGTTAAACTTTCTTCCCACCTTGCAGCCATCTTGGATGACAAATCAGTTTCAAAGTATAAACACTTGGTCAGCACCTCATTTAGAACATTCATGCTATGGTATTATTCCATTTAGCGGTTCACTAGAAGCGATACCACATCTTTTTTTTTTTTATATGTGTCTGTTTTACCAATATGGTTCTATATTTAACTTTATCCCCGTTGGCAGCCATCTTGGATGAGTGATCGCCTAAAATGATTACAACTTTTGGTAAGCACCTCATAAGGAATATTAAGCCATGTTTTACTTTTTAGTGTAATTTCACATTTCGATAAGACGTGTCACGGTACTTGTCTATCCCAAATTCATGTGTTTGGTTTTGATGTTATATTTGTTATTCTCGTGGGATTTTGTCTGATGCTTGGTCCGTTTCTGTGTGTGTTACATTTTAGTGTTGTGTCGTTGTTCTCCTCTTATATTTAATGCGGTTCCCTCGGTTTTAGTTTGTTACCCCGATTTTGTTTTTGTCCATGGATTTATGAGTTTTGAACAGCGGTATACTACTGTTGCCTTTATTTACTACATTTCATTTAGAAGTGTGTTTTTTTGTCTGTATTTTCATAGGGTCCATTGTTACAAAGTTACCCTCTGCTGGCCATCTTGGATGATGAATCAGATACAAGATCACAATACTAAGTCAGATCATACCGTTCATTAAATCTATAGAAGAAGTTTAAAATTTAAAAAGTTAACGACGACGATGGAAGGCGGACTCCATGTTATGAGAAAAGCTGTAAGGCCCGCTGAGCTAAACAAATAAAATAAGAAAAATAATAGATTGAGGAAAACACAACGATATCAGAAACGTCCGGTGAACTTGGGTGCGTCAGCTGGATAATCAGTTCCTGCTCCTTTGAGAACATCGATTTTATTATTAAGTAAATTTGTCGTTCACTGTTGATAGAATCATGCTTTACTTGAGGTTTTCTAACCTTAGAAATAGATTGCCTTAACCTTTTTTTTAGAAAACCTTTTCGGTTTTCAATACTCTTAAACTTTGTTTGAAGATATCAATTTGAAATTATAAAATTGATCCCAGTCCACAAATAACCGACAACATTTAAACACATGTTGGCGATATAGCGTAGACTTTGAAAAGTGGAAACCAGTCATCGAATAACATATTTATTTTGACTAGGAATTAGAATGACTGCATTGGTCAAGTTAGTAGACAACTTCTTAAGATTCATTTTTAGAAATGACACCTTTAATAAGAACAAACAGCATGTTTATTTTTGTGTCATTTGGTCTTTTGTGGAGAGTTGTTTCATTGGCAATCATAACATGATAATCTTTTTAATGTGTGTTAATCTAACTTGTATGTTTATTGCTTGCAAAAGTTCAAAGTAAATTGCATGAATGAAAAAATAGCTAACTTGATCTGTAAAACTTGCGAACCACTCTCCTAAATAAATACAAGAAATTGGTAATCACGGTATAAACAAAGGCAACAGTAGTATACCACTGATCAAAAATCATAAATCGATGAGAGAAAACAAATCCGGGTTACAAACTAAAACAGAGGTAAACACATAAACTATAAGTGAAAAAGAACGAAACAACTGAAATACTAGAAAAAAGGAACAAAACTGTACATTTTTCGTTATCATGTGACTAAATGTATAATTCACTGGATAATTTTCTTCGTTATTCTGTGACTAATTCACAGGGATACTCGACCAACTGCTTGGGGTCGATCAAATTGTGATTACAGCAAAAAAAAAATGGAACAAAGATATTTTTTTAAAAAACAAAAGAATCCACGGTATCTAGTCAGTGTTGAACCAAAAACAAACAACACAAACACAACCACATAAAAGGTTCCTTAGGTATAAAGTAAAATCACAAAAATACTGAACTCCATGGAAAATACAGAACGGAAAGTCCCTAATAAAATGGCAAAATCAAAAGATCAAAAACATCAAACGAATGGACAACCACTGTTATATTACTGACTTGGTACGGGCATTTTCTTTTGTAGAAAATAGTGGATTGAAACTGGTTTTATCGCGCTTAACCTTCGATCACAATCTTTGCAATTTTGCAGCAACATAAAAACTTTTGATTTTTCTACGCTATATACTACTATTCCCCATGCTCAGTTGAAAGATCGACTTCACCATCTCATAAAACAGAGCTTTTTCTATAAAAATGGGAATCGTAGATACAAATTTCTTGTTTTGGGATACAATAATTCATATTTTGTAAAGAATCACACTGAATCTTCCAGAAAATATACTGAAGAGGATATTATTAAAATGCTGGACTTTTTGATCGACAATATATTTGTTGAGTTTGGAGGATTTATATTTCAACAGACAGTCGGTATTCCAATGGGTACTAATTGTGCACCCCTGCTGGCTGATTTGTTTTTGTATTCGTATGAAGCAGAATTTATTCAGAACCTTCTAAAAGACAAAAAGAAAAAGCACCTTGCGAAATTCTTTAATTTTACTTTCCGATATATTGATGATGTTTTATCATTGAACAACCCATACTTCAGCCAATACTTACATCTCATATATCCTAGTGAACTTGAAATTAAGGATACTACTGATACTAGAAGGACTGCTTCATACCTTGATCTTTTCCTCAATATTGACGTAGATGGACGACTTCACACGAAAATCTATGATAAACGGGACGATTTCAACTTCCCAATTATCAATTTCCCATTTCTTAGCAGTAACATACCCTCTGCCCCTTCGTATGGTGTTTACATATCACAATTGATACGTTATTCACGTGCTTGTTCACACTATACGGACTTCATATACAGGAGTGTGCTCCTTACGCAGAAACTGCTCCAACAAAGTTATGAGGAGGACAGATTAAAATTGACACTCCGTAAATTTTATGGACACCATCACGAATTGGTGGATCCATATGATGTCTCTTTAACCAAACTAGCTAAGGACATTTTTACCACATGGTAGATTGTGGTTTGTCATTATGTCGTCTAATCTTTTAATTACCAAACGTGACTTATTCCCGATTGTGACTGTTTTGCTGAATGTGAATTCGTATTACTATAAGACGTGTTTCTGTACTTGTTTATCCCAAATTCATGTATTTAGTTTACATGTTTAATGTTATATTTGTAATTCTCATTTTGTCAAAATGTGTTGACGTCTTTTTATTATATTTAGGTGTTACGGATGGAAAAATTAATCACCGCCTTTATTTATTATATTTAATTTCGTACGATTAATTACGTTTGAAGTTGGATTCATAACAAACTGGACATATATATATTACGGTTAATTGCTATTAATAAGTATTGCAATATGCATTTTGTTTTAATAAATTATCAGTATTTAGTTCTAATATAATCTTAAAGCAATCCTAATTCTATCTCACTTTTGAATTATAGTTTTTCATGTGTGACGTCATGCTGTTTCTAAATTTCATAAATTCAAATGTAGCATAACGTTTGCCTTTTCACCATCGTATGTGACGTCATTTTTTTTTTTTTTTTTTTTTTTTTTTTTTTTTTTTTTTAATTGCGTTGACGCCTGGATTGATTCGGGTGTGTCTATGCTGTATTGAACTTGGCATCATGTATTCGGGTTTAGTTTTCTGTAATAAGTTAATACTTCAGTTTCATTATGAATATATCTTTCACATTCATTTGTTAAAATTTACTGTTTGCAATAGCATGAATCGTTCTATATAAAAGTGTTCTTATCCCGGGCATAAAAACAATGCCGTATTTGGCAAAACCTTTTCAACTTTTGATCTTCAGTGCTGTACAACTTTGTACTTTTTTCACTTTCGATCTTTTATATCTGGGCGTTATGTATTCGGGTTTAGTTTTCTGTAATTAGTTAATACTTCAGTTTCGTTATCATGATTATGATCGATTATGTATATCTCTTTCATATTCATTTGATAAAATTTACTGTTTGCAATAGCATGAATTGTTCTATATAATAAGAATGTTCTTATCCCGGGCATACAAACAATGCCGTATTTGGCAAAACCTTTTCAACTTTTGATCTTCAGTGCTGTACAACTTTGTACTTTTTTCACTTTCGATCTTTTAAATCTGTGCGTCACTATTGAGTCTTGTGTGGACAAGACGCGTTTTTGGCGTATTGAATTTTAAACCTGATGCTTTTTGTTATCTATTAATCATGCTTTTCTTTGTCTAATATGGTCTCCTTTTTATTTGTATTGTAGTCCTGTAATATTATGTTGTCATTTCAATGTTATATTTAACTTTGCCATTAAAGTGCGAGGTTTGGCATGCCATAAAACCAGGTTCAACCCACCACTTTTATTCCCCTTTAAAAGTGTCCTGTACCAAGTCAGGAAGATGGCCATTGTTATAATATTGTTCGTTTCTGTGTGTGTTGCATTTTAACGTTGAGTCGTTTGTGTTTTCTCTTATTTTTTAGATAAGACGTGGCACGGTACTTATCTATCCCAAATTCTTGTATTTGGTTTTGATGTTATATTTGTTATTCTCGTGGTGTTTTGTGTGTTGCTTTTCGGTGTTGTGTCGTTGTTCTCCTCTTATATTTAATGCGTTTCCCTCGGTTTTAGTTTGTTACCCCGATTTTGTTTTTTGTCCATGGATTTATGAGTTTTGAACAGCGGTATACTACTGTTGCCTTTATTTAACCTCTCATTTGTATGACAGTCGCATTAAATTCCATCATATTGACAACGATGCGTGAACAAAACAGACAGGATAGGTAATATTGTCAAAATAAGGGTACAACAGTCATCACCGTGTCACAATCTAAATCAGAACAATAACAAAAATATTAAACAAAAAAGCACAAAAAAGCATGTATCAAATGAACATGTGGTAGTGCTTTTTTAATTTTGTTTTTGCTTTTCAACCTCGGTTGACATAGCAGTTGATTAGACTGCGATCAAAAAATTTCAAAAACTCTGCTTGCCATCGTGTGTTAACGCTTTAGTTTTAGATTTTTTAACATGGATAATATATGATACAATAAATAATCCGTTTATTGTAACTATAATCAAAGCAATTTTCTCCGATATTTATTTTTAACGACAGCTCATATTTTCTTACATTTATGTTTTCTTTGCGTCGAAATTAAAAATAATGTTATCTAAAGCCGATTTTATCGTTTATTTCACACTGAAATGCGTGTATATTTTTTTCTCGTTAAGTTTAATTAGTGTAGTAAAGTCAATTGCCTTCAAGATAAATGTCGTGCAAAAAATCCCTAAAACAATAATTGTCTTGAAATGTTATATCCTACCAGAGGTAAAACTACTTTAATCATGCATTGAATGACTTCAGACACATTGCAATGCTTCTAATTCATTTCCAATATATAAACGGCTTGTATCACTGTTAAAAAGATATTACATTGACATTAACAGAAGTCTTATCTTTGAATTGCAGAATTAGGACATTGAAATTCATTTCTTTAGTATGAATGTAATCAGACTGAGAATTATCTGACTGAAAGGCAATAACCTTACATTGTGTCCCATTGTCTTCTGATAATGGAAGTGTTTAACGACCTTGACTGGCTTTTCGGCCCTCGCACGGTCCGTTCGGTGCCCGAAGGCTTTTGGTGAGCTTTAGAATATTTTCTGCGGTAGTTAAGGAACAGGTGAGAACGCTATTTTAGGTAGCCGCCATCTGTTTTCTTTACTTCATAACGGCTGCTTCTGTACGTTGTTTTACTGTCTTTATATTAAGGATATATTTGGAAAAACATTGAGGGTAACAATTCAACAGTATCAGATGACCGTTTTGACAGAGAATGTGTCTTCAGTGATGCTCCAGGTAAACATATTTGAAAATATAAACCATAAACGACAAACATGTCTTTACTTAGTCGTATATTCAATTTCAAAGACCCCTTTAATTTGTAAAAGACTGAGTTTTGCCCTCTTGACGTCTTTTAGTTTATTTTTATTTATTATGACAACATGCATTGATTGCAATATGCATTTGTTTTACAAAATTCTCGAATTAGATTTCATGCAGTCAAAATCCGTATGACAATGATATCATTGTAATTTTTTACACACCATTTATGTTCTAAGAATATATAATTCGTCACGGTTCTTATATATGGACACAGTCAATTATATAATATGATTTTGTGTTTATTTGTGGATCTGTACATTATGCAGGAATATTTCAAATGATCGCTAAAATTGAAATTTTTCAGCAAAGGCCAATATATTTTCATAATTGAATGTGTTCAAATCTAAGAATTCTGTATTTGAATAATGATTATTTGATATTTTTCTGTCGAAGTTTTGTTTTGATTAAAAAATAGAATAATTCCTCCTAAGTCGTTTGATTTAAATGTTGATGACAATGTCTTGAATTTTTCAATATATCTAATCTGAAATAATCTTGAAATTTGAATTTCTCTATGGAATATGTAAAACACACATCTTATATTGTTAAATTCTTTGGCTTTATAAGGCTTACATGTATGAATCTATTTACATATGATTGTTAACAATCTATTCAATCTTCCTTTTTGTCATTTTGCGTGATACCAAATTTTATAGAAAGCTTCCACTGAGATTCACTTGTGTTTTTTATTTCTTCTCAAAGAACAACGATGTACTTAACGCATGCAGATCATCATTAGTTTTGTCACTTTATGATTGAAGAGATAATGTGTATGTCTCCTTGCTATAGTTTTATGAGTTTTGCAACTTCGCATATGTACTGTAAGATACACGAAAAATCAATTTTAGAGACTTGCCTTTCACTATTGTAAAATCTGTTGTTTCAGTTAACGCAACTGTTAAGGATCAGTCTTAAAACTGTAAAATGAACAATAAAATCCAAATAACATTGGTACAACAATTATGCATGGTCTTGTCATTGATCTGGAAATAATTTGAGAGTATTTAAAGAATGACATGACAAATGGTGAATACTGAATAACCGGTGGAACATGTTATTTAATAATGTGCATCGTTTTTTTTTCAGATTATTTTGAAAAATGGAAATAACTAAAAAAAACAAATTCTAGGGAAAATTCAAAAAGGAAAGTCCCCAATCAAACGACAAAATCAAAAGCTCAAACATATCAAATGAATGGATCGCAATCTAAATAAAGACAACAGTAGTATACCGCTGTTCAAAACTCATAAATCTATGGACAAAAAACAAAATCGGGGTAACAAACTAAAACTGAGGGAAACGAAAAAGGCAGAAAAATGTTACATTGGTTCCTTATAATTTTTTTTTAATCTGATTTTAAGGAGTAAATCTTTTAAACTTATGGTGATGACGTCACGGTCACATGGCATAATTGAATCTATGAGATGATAGAAACTTTTAAAAAAAAAGTGATTGACCAAAAACAATATACAAAACCGCGCAGAATTAAAGCTGATCATGTTATCAAATCGGAGAAAAGTAAGGTACAGACTGACACCGGGGATTTAGAGTGAAACTATTCCACAAGTTTCATTGAGATAATTTGATGTGGTTTTCCGGATACAAAATGAATGAAACGGAATGATTCAAGTTTGGATAAAATGATCCACATAACGAGTATCATTTGATCAATAAACTGTTTGATAAATTTGCATCAAAAAGAAATATGTATAAGAAGATTGGGTATGAGTGCCAATGCAACAAATCTCCATCCAAGTCCCAATAAACCTTTATAAGTCAAAATACGGACTTCAAAGTTCAATCCAGTGAAGGAAACCTAAACATTGCAATGTATGATACATATTACTTTTGTCATCAGATCAAGACAAATCTTTGCATCATGATGGCGACCTTAAGTTAAACGTTGTCGCCGTACTGTGTAGTTTGTGGTATAACAGGTATATCGGGGCCTTTTATAGCTGGCTAAGCGGTATGGGCTTTGCTCATTGTTGAAGGCCGTACGGTGACCTATAGTTGAATGTATGTGTCATTGTGGTCTCTTGTGGACAGTTGTCTCATTTGCAATCATACCACATCTTCTTTTTTTTATATCTGTCTGACGTTATGTACGATATATATATATATATATATAATGTAGAAATACGTATCTTTCTACGTGATTAAACAGCGAATAAGTAATACCAAGATACTTGGACCAATGTTTGTTTTATCACTTTTACAGGAATAATCCAATGTCATTATTGTGAAAAATAGACTAAGTAAAATATATGATAAAATATGTTTGGTTTTATAAATATACATAACGAAAAAACTGAAGATAAAAACCTAAATTCCAACCATGTAATATAATGATAACGATTTAAAAGTATTATATTTAAAATAAAATATAATAGGTTGTGTAGATCAAATAAAGATTGAACAATGCAACAAAATGTATCTGTACAATGTCTCAAAGAAAATATAAAAAAGATATGTGAATTGGTAGAGGGTCGATGAAACATGTCAAAAGCGTATTAAAATTTTTAAATCACCTCCCGACATTGGTGGTATGGTACTGATAAGTGTTTTATTAACTGTTTTTTAGACTATTGTTTAAACAGGAATTCATAACAAAAGTGAGTGATTTTAACTTTCTAGTTGTGAACAAAATATCTACAGCAAAGGCATATTCTAAACCTATTGGTGTGACGTATACCTTTGGGCGTCACTGATGAGTCTTATGTAGCTTATTATAATCCTGGTACCTTTGATAACTATTAAGGGCGTACTCTTCAAACAAAAACAAATCCAAGAGAATTTTGAGGCAGAACACCAGAAACGGTAATTGATACACTATGTTTTTGTTTCATCTCATACAGATAACTTGTTGCAGTTCATGTTCTTGTTTTCTGTATATTTACCGATTGTGTCTTTATGTAATTAAATGTAATGGGGTCAGCTGCATTCAAACAATTTCTTTGAACAACTTGTGGTCAGCACAATGACCTTGCAAGGTAATTGCGAAGAACAGATCTAAGTGCTTAAAAAAGTCGTCACAAATGTCTGACGCAATTCTTAGAAAATATAAAAACTAAATTGGTTCTCTATTAATATAAATTGAGTTCTTAATCGGGGGAGGAAAACGGCCACAATAACTGATAATTCATATAATGAATATGGAAGTGATACAAAAAACCAGACTAAAGCAATCAACGTGTCTAAATACAGCAAAGAGGGGATAGCGAAGTCAGTTTTGTATTGATGACAAGTCAAATAATGTTATAAAAAAGGGATATATAAAATAGGATATGTGTCAATTATATAAGGGCATATACGTTACTGGGCTGATCTGGTTTAACCTTATCAAAAAATTAGTGGTGAATCAAATTACAACCATCAATCTTTCATAATTTAGGCACTGATTTGATTTCAATTTGTGTTAGAAAAGGTTAACAGTGTTAGATAATATTGAATCGTAAAGGCTATGCATATCTAAACACAAATTTACATGATTACGATACATGTACAAGAAAACTTAATAACAGACACCATAAATATTCCGACTAGAATTTCAGAAGACAAAACACATTTTTCAAGTATTGTAGAGTTTTTAATTAAATCTCAAATCGAAAAAAAGAGAAAACTTCCATCACTAGAATAGAGCGAATATAATAAAATGTTGATTTGTAAACATTCTAAGAAACAAGAATGCAACAACTCCTCAATTTATCCATGTTAATAAATAATAAAACGATTTTCATTTTCTTCACCGGTCAATGTATCATCTTTGTGTAAATAGTATTTTCAGGTACAATCAAAGTTCATCAAAAGCCAACGATGGATCATACGTGATTTGTGCAAAAGTGGTTCATATACAAGGTTGAATGTATCTGCATTACAGCGAAGCCATGCTAAAGAAAATAGTATAGTCACATTCCTTAGCGACACGATGCCCCAAACTAACCCATTTATCCTGAAGCTTAAATTATGACGACAATAGTTTATCAACGTTCAAAGACTATTTAAGGTAACGACCAAACACTAAGGGAATCGTATGGACTCAAACACGAGCAGTTCTGGGTGCGTCGAGAAGATATTCGTCGCCAGCAATGGAGGCATCATCCGCCAACAGTTTAGCACTAAGTCAAAGTTGTTGTTATCATCACGTTTTCCATTTATTCTTGTTTGTCAAGATTCTGGACACAATCAAGACATTAATCTGTATCTTTGTCTTCTTTACT
Source organism: Mytilus galloprovincialis (assembly GCF_965363235.1). Taxonomy (NCBI): domain Eukaryota; kingdom Metazoa; phylum Mollusca; class Bivalvia; order Mytilida; family Mytilidae; genus Mytilus; species Mytilus galloprovincialis. The sequence goes on along the minus strand of NC_134841.1, from coordinate 90,002,999 downwards.
TTAATATAATTTGATTTTGCCATTTGATAAGGGAATTTCCGTTTTGACTTTTCCTCGGAGATCAGCATTTTATTTTTTACTGTGGTGTTTGTTAATATCCCTATATATCTTAATTATAATCGTAAATCTGTGATTTTCCTGTGTGGTACCTTAATTGGAACAACTTTATTGTATTGTGTTATGCCATGTTAAAAACATTATATACAAAAGAATTCAAAATATACCAAACGTAGAGATACTAGGAAGATTTAAAAGCTGCTTTGATAAAGTTGACGACAGAAAACTCGTTTATCATCTTTAGGCGGCATGATTTCTAATCAAGAAGACATATGGTAAACTATACTATCAGCGAAAATATATATAATTCATTCTAAATAGACAAACTTAAAGGTAAATTTAAGTAATAAACATGGCATCAGTAGTCAGGTTTTAACCAGAATACATTTAGAAAAATAAACTTGTGAAAAGCTGTCAAGTGTATTCATACATCGTGTTTCCTGTATGACCATCGCAATGGAGAAAGTTATAACTTAGTATGCATTTAATAAACTAAATCTTTAGTATTAAAGATCATTTAAACAAATAAATGGAAATTATGATCAAAAAATGTAACAGATATTTATATTTTAAAACTTTAAATGTGGAATTCTATTTGCTAAGCCAGGACATTTCATCTTTTCAGGCCTTAAAGAATAAGTTTACCATGGAGTTCGATCGTATTGTTTGTTGCATTTGTTTTTTAGGGATTTCACAAATAGGAAAGAATAAAGGCAACAGTAGAATACCGCTGTTCAAAACTCATAAATCTATGGACAAAAAACAAAATCGGGGTAACAAACTAAAACTGAGGGAAACGCATTAAATATTAGAGGAGAACAACGACACAACATTAAAATGTAACACACACATCAACGGACTAAGCATTAGACAACATCCGATGAGAATAACCCATATAACATCAAAACCAAATACATGAATTTTGGATAGAAAAGTACCATGACACGTCTTATAGTAATGTGAATTCACACTCAAAAATAGGAGAAAACAAACGACACAACGGAAACACAATGTAAAAATGTTACACACACAGAAACGAACTATGATATAACAATGGCCATTTTCCTGACTTGGTACAGGACATTTTTAAAGAAAAAAATGGTGGGTTGAACCTGGTTTTGTGGCATGCCAAACCTCGCACTTTGATGGCATTGTTAAATATAACATTAAAATGACAACATAATAATACAGGACTACAATACAAATAAATAGCAGAACGTATTAGGCATAGAAACACATGAATAATAGATAACAAAAGGTATCAGGTTTAAAATTCGTGACAACTACCCACCCAATTCTCAATGTGTAAAATGACAACAATTAAAGTACCAAATTTAAGGTTATAGCTCCTTCTTGTTATTTTTATATTATTAACCTTATTGACTTTTAATGTATAGTCTCCGTTAGATTTGCTGTAGTACAAATCCAATGAAATTTTATTTATAACTAGTAGATATAAGAAGATGTGGTATGAATGCCAATGAGACACATGTTTCTATGAAATGGGTTATCATAAATATTTTATAAAACCAAAACAGCACCTTTGTCTTTTCAATTATTTTAACTGCGTGCGACTAATCACAATGTATTTTAATTGCTATTTAAAAAACGGTGGATTGCACACATGCTGCAGAAGCTTAATTCTTCTTCTTCGTTTAATGATTTCAACCCAATTCGTTTGGTAAGGTAAGTGTTACGAGCGTATTTCTTTAGCTCTCGGGTGATTGTTTGTTGTCTTCATTTGCTATTACTTTAAAACTGTAATGACACGCAATAACATAGCTGACTAGTCTTAAATACAGTGTTTTTACGGCTGTGATTCATCTTATAATTTGGAGGTTTGTTTTGGAACAATGTATGTATGTGTGTTTTCATGAGTTTTTTTGTATTACATTTTGGTCATATAGTTCCTTACGTAATCGAGTATTTACATTTTTACATTATTAGATTTCATATATTGGGATTTGTGCGTTCTTAATTAAAGTCAATTCAGAAACACGATCCAGTTTATCGAAATCTACAATTAAAGACACTCGAACGCGCAAAGTAGATGAAGTTTTATCGTTATTTAATAACATGACATACCATGTGCATTCTGGACTGTTAGCGTATGCTCTGTAGTAAATAAATTGGTACTGACGTGGTTCATAATATTCTTTTCTCAATTCTGCACTGCTTTATAATAAAACTATTCCGCAACTTAATTTCGATAATTAGAGAATCCATTCGATTGACGTCTCAGTCATTACAGCTGAATTGTGGGACAGCTCTACTTTCGATGACAGAAACCAATCCAACTCTGTACAGAGTCATTACCCGCGTCAGCATACACTGCAAACCCATTATGGATGGGGAGTGTTATGTCGACTGACGTCCGAGGTCTGTATCCTTGGTGTTGAATAATGGACCTACACGACTACGTCCGAGACTCATCGACAAGTACTCCATCATCATGGTTAGCGGGTTGCCAAGCTGACCAACCTGGCCCTGAAAGAATCCGTTGTGAAGTCCACTCATATCAAAAGAATCATCAAAATAGTAAACAAACCAAAAACAACACAACAAGAATGGCGCCTTCAACCAGTTCCTGAGCGCCAACTGCATATATATTTAAAGCTCACCGAGCATACCGTGCGAGAGATGTAAATCCAGTCAAGGTCGTTAAACACTTCTATCATCTTCAAACCTCGATTAATTTGACCTTAGATAAATATGTCTTTGCTTTATAATGTTTTATTTTGTCATTTAAGGTTTTTTTTAAACATATTTCATAAATGTTTAAGCTGAGATTACTTAACAAGTCCAATAACAGAAAAGCACTTAGTACAGTTAAAATTTATCAGTAATTTTCATTTAGATGCAATAAACAAATAGCTTGTATACCTTATAAAAACCTTTTTGATCGCAAGCTACTATAATTTTGACTTTAGACTTTTCTAGCTTTTTAAATACTTTTTCTTCAAATATATAGATGTTAATATCAAATGTATGTCAAACGATAAACAAAAGATTTAATGTATCATATATACTAAATAGTTAAATATATTAAAAGATCAAGTCAAAAGGAGCAAGAAAACAAAACGTAAAGGTAAAAACAAAAATCAACATTTTGTCATAATCTATAGACCACATTGTTTCTTACAGAAAATATGCTGTATACTGCACTAAGGGATAGTATCCATTGTTCTTTAGAAAAGACTGTAATAAAATGAAGCAAAAAGTAATAAAGATAACATTAGAAGTCCGGCTTTATCTAGATTACATTCAATAAAATCTATTTCTCATAAGTCATCAAGTATATTCAGACTTCACGTATTCCCATATGACTATCTTGATGAAGATAATTATCACTGTGCACGGAATAAATATGCTAAAATACTGTAACAGACGATTAGAATTAAAATTAAGGTATAAATAAAAAAGAATATATCGTTTTTCATTATTTTTATTTGTTATGCTTATGAAGCTTTCCAAGTTTAAACAATGCAATTTATAGTAACACTTCCGTGGATTTAAAACTTATAGAGTAGCATGCATCGAAATAATACATTTGATAAACCATTTTTTAATAAATCCGGGTCACTGTCCTCATAAATGTACTTTGAGGCAACAACAATTTAAGGCAGACACGAATAAACACGGTTTTTACTGTTCTGTTAAAGTTCATTTTATTTTTAGGCGAATCTTTGTATAAAATGTTTTTGACGCCAAAACGTTCCGCTTCGTGTTGAGAACACTGAAATCAGGTTCATTATCTTGACAAACATGAAAATTGGATTATTGTGTGTACTGGTAGGACAATAACATGAAATACCTGAAAATAAGGCAAGGCAACCATCAATCAAACAATCAATCTAGAAATGTATCAACTTCAAAATAAAGTAGACTCTGTGGCGATGACGAAAACAATAGATGTATCTGATATTTGAATGTGACAAACACAAATAGAAGAAATCAAACTTGTATAGCAGTTCGATGTTATTATTAGATTGTTTAAAAAATATACTTTCAATTCCTTTGCTTTCTCATGCTATACAAAACAAAATAATAAAGCTAAAAGGTTTCCGACTATTGTAAGCAGTCTTCTAGAAACTTTCATAAAAATGTCAGGAGGAATCAATTTCATACTACAAATAATGGGATCGTATATGTTTTTATGCTTCATCTACGATAGTGGAGGGACATTATGTTTTCTGATCTCTGCGTCCGTTCATTTGTTTGTCTGTTCGTCCATTCGTCCCGCTTCAGGTTAAAGTTTTTGGTAAAAGTAGTTTTTGATGAAATTAAAGTCAAATCAACTTAAAACTTAGTACACATGTGCCCTATGATATGATCTTTCTAATTTAAATGCCAAATTAGAGTTTTGACCCCAATTTTATGGTCCACTGAACATAGAAAATTATAGTGCAAGTTGCAGGTTAAAGTTATTGGTCAAGGTAGTTTTTGATGAAGTGGAAGTCCAATCGACGTGAAACTTAGTACACATGTTCCCTATGATAAGATCTTTCTAATTCTAATGCCAAATTGTTTACCCTAATTTCACGGTCCACTAAACATAGAAAATTATAGTGCAAGTGGGGCATCCGTATACTAAGGACACATTCTTGTTCATATATAGATGTAGAAGACAAAAATTGGGGGTATATATATATCCAATGTATCAAATATATCAATAGCGGTGGGCCAATAAGTTAAAAACAGGTCGGTATTTCTCCCTGGACACGTCGACCTACTCCACCAATAAAAGCTGACCGCCACGTAATAGCTTAATATTGCTGAAAGTTGGGCGTATCACCTTTTTTGTGAATTGGAATCAATCAATAAAGATTGTTTTCTTGACTTGTATCTTCTTAGTGAATTGTGAGATTAGAACAACAGCAGTTTTCCTCTACATCTGTAACGAAAAAAATATTCAAGAAAATTTAAAAACTGTACTGTTCTGCTTAGTACAGAAAGAACAATGTGAAAGATAAATAACAGCTTACGAAACACTTGAAACCAACTATATGTAGTTATATAACTCAGCAATACAAATTCTTTTTAAAGACTAAGATAATATTCGTGTAATCCACTCTGCACAAGAATAAGTCATATTTTATTGTGTGATAAAGAAGAAAAGAGATGCGACAATTAAAAATGTAGCGTATGCTGTTATATGTGGCAGATAATGTCCAAATTCTAAAATAGCCTTGAATGATGTGTTTTCGATTACCAACGGCTTATATCCACTTTATCAAATAACCTTTACGTTATTGTTCTGTATTACCAAACAGCTCATTTCCCCGTTATTAAAGCAATGGTTAGTTAATAAAATCAAAATCAAGAATTTACAAAAGATATGTTATCAACATATTATGTAACAAATACCATTTTTTTAGCAGATTTCGTAAGAAAGAATAATTGCGACTACGCAAAAGGAATAAATTTGACTGTTAGATTTTAATACAAAATATTATGATCATCTAATCAATTCTGAATTAGCTGCATTTCAATTAGTTTTTGTTTTACTTGATTGAATAACAAAATAGATTGTGTTTTGTTTTATTTCGTGTCATTTTACCTGATTACTTGTTTTCGAAAATAATATCTCATATTTGTTTAGTCCTCTGCACTCTGATAACTTCATTTGTTTTTTTTAGCAATTAGTAATGAATGATCTCCTCTTCATAATATCAGAATAATAAACACTATTCTTAGAAAAAACATATCTTGTAAAAGTAAGATCGTTCACTTCACTATGTCATATTTGTTTGTAGCTCGTGTAAGATCTGGACAAGTCTAATAAGGGGTCTACAAAAGACGCCTTAGAAACTGATATAGGGCAACAATATTTTTTCTCAAGTATTAACTTTAAAAAAAGATTATGTCATTATTCTCTTCGTTATAAAAATATGAAGTAATGGTTAAAGGATCTGAGCTAAAATATAACAGACAATTAATCAGCAGTATACTTACCAGTCAACAACAAAACTATCGCTATTAAACAGGACTGCAATTCTGTGAAAAAAAATAATAAGAAAATCATGACGTCATAATAACAATTACCTTTATCTTACTTCCTTAAATCTATTGAGTTGAAAGTCATATTAGGTAAGCATGTTTTTTTCTGTATAATCTGTAATTATTTGCAAAATGGACAAACTCTTCAGATTGAAATCAAACCATTTTGTTGGTATAAGAAACCTGTCAACATAAGAGGTTTGACTGTTTGAGTTTTTATAACTGTCTGTTGCTACACTTTTATGTATGACGTTTCCTTAATTATCTCCCGTGAGTTGTGTTTCCTATCGCCATAACCCTGACCTAGCTCATTAGAAAAAACGGTGCAAATGTCCTTACATCTCTGAAGGTCATATAATATGAACTTTTGTTATTGAAATCATGTCAACTCTACTTTTCCAGTAGAGATTTTCAGACGGAAAGTATTGAGAAGAATCCGTACCGGTGCTTCAATGGAAAAACATTACAGTATCAACAGCAAATACATATTTATAGCTTAGCTCTTAATCGACATTGTTCTATCTTTATTGCTTAAATTTATTTTTTCAGACACCAGTCACCGTTGAAATCAAATTCCTAACAATCACATGACTTTTTTGAAAACATTTTATGTGAAAGAACCATACAGTGGTCCAATTTGTAGCGGATTGCTATTTTTAACAACAAAAACGAAATATCCCCTTTGGAAAATCTTCATATGTTTGATAACTTATATTAGCAATTATATGAATTTCTGCAATAAATGAAATTATCAAAATTTATCTTCTGTATCATTTAAACAAGAAAATGTGTATTATTTGACAGAGAAAATTTCCCTGTTACTTATACCATTGCAATTGTTTTTCATAAACAATACAATTATATACTTTTACAATTATTTCAAATGAAGTTAAAGTATGCAATTAGAAAATTTAGCTATAGATTTACAGCATCCTCCGTCGGTTTCTTGGAGTTCTTATTAAAAATTATCCGACCACGTTAGCTGAAAATTTGGAAAAAAGTCATCTTGATTTACTACCCCATGAATCTATAGAGGTTTACAAAATAGAACAATTCCGAGCGGACATTTAGATAAAAACTAAAGGATATGGTCTAAATCAGAAAAATACAAACATTCAAATAAATGTTAGCAAAATACAGCACTGTATAGACCAAAAGGCACCCTACTTAAAGCTTGGTGAGACCTCGTGTGTGGTACGGTTAGAAGTCTTTGCTCAGGTCGATAAATTTCGCAAAGGTGATACTAATTTTGGTAAATAAATGTTGAATAGAATATACCGGTGTACTCTATGACACAAATGTTCGTCAGAGTGGGGAAGAAAATAACTTTCTTTTAGGGGATTTCAACTGAACCATTCAAACCCCTTGTTAATTTTACATTGCTTCATAGTTAGTTGTAGTACTTTATCAAGGAAATCCCGAAACAAAACATAATCACTGGGAGTGTGTGCGTGTCCGTACGTATAAGTATGTGTTATATTGACGGCTAATTTGTTTATTTTGGTGGGAGTGAAGTTCTTTTATAATTTCACATCGATATTAAAATCTCATACTAAAAGTTAACACTTCGAAACTGTTCTAGTATTCACGTCTCTAGATCTGCGTGCTGGCTTCATCATCATCTTTATAAGAATTACAATTACACTGATATCGATAAGTAATTACATCGTGTATTTAGAGGATTTATATCTATTCACAGTTAAGACACGATTGATTACTATCATTTATTCTTAATTTCAATTACATAAGTGTACTGTTTGAGGACACATGATATTGTTTTTCTACCTTGTAGGTGCAGAAGATCTTATTTTATGTACTTTGCCGGTGACAAAAGATGTATGAATATAGATATTCATACATAACAGGCGTACACGTCACTGATACAATAAATGATATGAATCATAGATATAACAAAATAGCATATGTAAGAGTTAAGGAAGGAATACTTCTCTATTAGCTGATGCAATTTTTGATATAATACCCATAAAAAAGAAAACAAATAACATAGGCAGATGAGTGCCAAAATATTTGCATGTTAATGAATCAGTTTAAACGAAGTGGTGATAGTTGTTTATAGTTGGTTGATATAATCGAGCGGAGTGTTTTTGTCAGATTTTATGGGCTTCTTCTTTTTGAGTCTTTTTGGAGTCTTGATTTTCATATTGATCACGTTTCGAAGAGGTGATAAGATGCAAAGGATTTCTAAATCCTTTATTATAATAGAAAGATGTCTCAGAAAAAAAAAATAAAAACAAACAAGTCGCTTCAGAAGGATATACAAGGAAACAGTATTTTATCGCTGTTCAAGAACCATAAATCGATTAAGCGAAAACAAGTCGGAGTTACACACCAAAAGATGTGGAAACACACCAACTATAAAAGGAAAAACCACTGGACCACATTAGACAGCTCCTGCTCCCTACACCGCACCGTCGTGTTTTTTTTTTTATATGCATATCTAATTATGTAGGTCCCATTCCATGAAATATGAACGGATTGCAGCTACAACAATTGGAACATATCCGTCGTCATATGCGAAACAGATATTCCATAACAGTTAACAAACTCGTAACATTTTCGAAGGAATTACATCAATTTCAACATCTTGAACTGTTACTTTAATAGCTGTCTTGTATTCATTAAAGTCCTATCAATGAAATGCAAGATCTTAATTATTATATCAACTTGGAGATATACTACATACATGTATAATTGCGCTGCTTTAAAGTTGTCACTATGAAATGGAAAGTAAGCAATTCAGAAACTGGTCGATATTTGTTAATTCCTAGACATAAGTCAAAATATGAGGCAGACTTAAGAGAGGGATGAAAGATAACAAAGGGACAGTCAAACTCATAAATCGAAACACAAACTGACACCGCCATGGCTAAAAATGAAAAAAGACAAACAGATAAACAAAAGAATACATGACACAACATAGAAAACTAAAGAATAAACAACACGAACCAACCCAAAATGTACCTGTTGTATTTTTTATGTTATGGTCGATGGGATAGATGCATGCAATAAAATCGCCAAACTATGATTTAATTAGTGACAGAATATTATCAATATACTGGAACGTGAAGTCAAATAATAATGAGTTTCTTTTCTTTTTTGTTCAAAGGAGTTCCTGTATAAAGTCTGCCTCATTTGAATGTATATGAAAAAAAGCAATGAGAAGAGAGGCACAAAAGAGGGACGAAAGCTACCAAAGGGACAGTCAAACTCATAAATCTAAAACAAACTGACAACGCCATGGCTAAAAATGAAAAAGACAAACAAAAAACAGCACACACGACAGAACATAGAAATCTAAAGAATAAACAACACGAACCCCACCAAAAAACTAGGGGTGATCTCAGGTGCTCCGGAAGGGTAAGCAGATCCTGCTCCACATGCGGCACCCGTCGTGTTGCTTATGTGATAACAAATCCGGTAAATAGTCTAATTCGGTAGGTCACATTCATGAAAGGGAAGGGGATTGTAGATACGACGTAAGGAACATATCCGATATCATTTGTGAAACGGTTATTCCATAACGGTCAACCAACTCGTGATGGCGTCCGTAAAATTTACGAAGGGATGATTTCATCATCACCATTTGGAACTCTTGGTTTAATAGCTTCATTGTGAGCAGCAACCCTCTATCAAGAAAATCATGATAGGAAATGCAAGCACGGGAATATCGTATCAATTGGGAGATATATACCCCGTATGCAGGTGCTGCTGGAATGTTACTACTTAGAAATGGAAAGTTCACAATTGGAAAGCTGAAATGATCTCTTTTGTCGTAAAGTTTTGTTTTCAACCGACCCTCATTGTCAATATCTAGATGTAAGTCAAGATATGAGGCCGACTTAACTGTTTCTGTAGTATCCCTTATTTCTAGCTCCATTGGATAGATGCGTTCCACATAGTCACCTAATTTTGAATTATTTAGTGACAGAACATCATCTATATAGCGAAAAGTAGAGTTAAAGGATATTGCTAACTTCTTATCTTTCTTCCTAAGAAGTTCTGCATGAAGTCAACCTCAAAATGATAAAGAAACAAGTCGGCAAGTAGAGGGGCACAGTTTGTTCCCATTGGAATGCCGACAGTCTGTTGAAAAACACGTCCTCCGAACGTAACAAATATGTTGTCTATCAAGAAATCAAGCATCTTGATAATATCAGTTTCAGAGAATTTTTTGTTCGAATCAGAGTGATCCTTTACAAAGTAGGATTTACCCCTCCCTAAGACAAGATACTTGTATCTACGTTGGCCATTCTTTTTTACGAAGCAAAGCAATACCAACTCTTTCAATTTGTCTTTTAGTTTGGAATGTGGAATACTAGTGTACAGAGTAGAAAAGTCAAATGTTTTAATACTGTTACAAGATGAAAGAGAGTTAGATTGTATGTATTCTAAACGATCTTTGGAATTTGTAAGTATCCACATCTGATCTACGCCCCCTCTAGAATAGGCAGTTTCACAATAACTTTGAAGCCCGTCTTTGATTGCTGATAAAATAGATGTTAATAATTTAGAAAGAGGTTTCGTGGAGCACTTGGAAGACCCAGCAATATACCGTTGTTTGTAAGAACACTTATGTAGTTTAGGTATCCAATACAGTGATGGCAGAGACAGTTCTTCATCTTTGGTTGAAATTCCAAAGGAACACAGAACAGACCTATGATTATCCAGGATTTCCTCCTTGGTAAGTGTCGTGAGGGTATATGTTGAGTTTCCAAGTGAATTGTCAATACCTATTTCGTTTATCAAGCAGTTAATGTAATGAGTTTTACATACAAAAACGATGTTGTTTGGGGCTTTATCTGCGGGGACAGCAACATATTTGTCATGGAGGTAGGATAGGTGTTTTGCAACATTTGGGTCTTTAAAGATTGACGTAGCATGGGCATTGATAGACCCATTCAGTTTCTTAATTCTGATTTGTATCAACTACCTCACTGCCTTAATCCATTCGGAAGAGTGTCTACGTCTTCCTTCTTGCGCTTAGCCCATTGCCTGGCATAATCCTCAACTGAATCCATCAAAATTGTAAAGTTGTAATTCCAATTGATGGATTTAGGCTCACAATATTTCGGACCTTTGGTAACACATTTGGTAGAGAAGTGTTATTAGCAATGTTGAGGTCACCGGTAATAACGTGGCCAGCAGGATTATATGTGAATTGGGAACTAGCACAAGTACAATCAGGAGGTTTAGACTTGAAGCCGTCAATATCGAGATCCTGCAAAACGTGTTTGTAATTGAAAATTTGAGTTGTAATAGGTTTGGTATAGGTATAAGAAATGATTGGTCCAGACTGGTTGCCTAAGTCGACGCCATCGATACATTTGTTGGCAAAGGAAAGATTAAGGAAAGATCTTTTCTCTTTTTCATCTTTGCCAATGCGGACTGGCTTTATAAGTCTGTGACTTACAATATCCGAAATTATAGCTGTAATTTTGTATTGGTTTGAATGAGGGTTTGTAAAAGTGGATTACAAACATAAATTGAACAGAGAATAAAGTTTTGAGAGGGGTAATGAATAAAGTTTCGTGCGAATGTGATGAATACCTAACGGCTTTTGTATAAATGGCAGCAAGTCATTAATAGATACATCATGCAGAGAAGGTGATGTATAATGACGATGACCATGACTGCGTCTAGGTCGAGGAGTCGAGTTGAAAATATTCATCACATTCACCGAGTTACACGAAGGACTAGATAGAATACCTATACCATCAATTTTGTCATTGCAACCATAAGGTGTCGCAGTTCCCAATTGTCTAATCCAGTGGTCCTCTTTTTGTCTACGGAGAGTTGTTGAAAAATTAGGATTGTTAGAGCTATGGTATATCTTTTCGATAATGTGAACTGTTATGGAAACGATGAAATGATCGGGCTGATTGAAATGCTGGTATAGAATGTCGTTAGCATTGAGGTTAATGTATGATCTATGACCGCACATACGTTTGTTTAGCCTTCCTTTTGTTCCACCGACGTATACCAATCCGCAAAGGTTGCACTCTAATCCGTAGACGACATTTATCGATTTACAATTCAGATCATCGTAACTTCTGGTAAAATATGACTTCTTGGTCAAATTACTAGTGAATTCAGCATCTGTAATTAAAATTGCACAAGTTTTGCAGCCTTTGGTCTCACATTTCGAAATGCAACAGTGTTGTACTGTGTCATCAAAAACCAAAATGTCTTTAAGGAGAACTGAACATGGCTGTATATGTGTAATATTGCTGTTGTCACTAGGACGATGATCTGAATGAGTCATGTATGTGATATTTGTCATGTCTGGTGATGAGGGGACACCTGATGTATCAGACGACACCGTGTTCATGGTGACGTCTGTTTCGGACCTTTTTATAATGGGCGACGTCCGAGCCAGTTTCCTGTTCGATCTTCGTAAATTCATGCAATTGTAGTTTTGCTACTGGGCGGATGATGTCCTCGGGGACAAAATGTCCACCAGCAGAGATATCGACCCAGTGGTTATAAAAGAGGGACGAAAGATACCAAAAGGGACAGTCAAACTCATAAATCTAAAACAAACTGACAACGCCATGGCTAAAAATGAAAAAGACAAACAGCACACACGACAGAACATAGAAATCTAAAGAATAAACAACACGAACCCCACCAAAACACTAGGGGTGATCTCAGGTGCTCCGGAAGGGTAAGCAGATCCTGCTCCACATGCGGCACCCGTCGTGTTGCTTATGTGATAACAAATCCGGTAAATAGTCTAATTCGGTGGTTCCCATTTAAATGCCGATGATTTGTTGAAAACATGTTCATTATCACTGAACCAGTTTATATTTGTTTAGGGGCCAGCTGAAGGACGCCTCCGGGTGCGAGAATTTCTCGTTGCATTGAAGACCTGCTGGTGACCTTCTGCTGTTGTCTGCTCTACGGTCGGGTTGTTGTCTTTTTGGCACATTCCCCATTTCCATTCTCAATTTTATTAACATACGTACATGTAATTGATATGTTATTAATCAAGATAAAGCATATTGATACTGTTTTTGTTTTAATCAAAGGAATTTAAAAGTACAACTTCTCCCTTCCATACCAAGATATTTCTTTATATGCTGGTCATAAATTTGTCTTTAATTTTTCAAGTTGGGTATTTTTTGTGAAAAGGTAATCATACATTAATATAATTGTGGATAATTTTGTACATATCTGTATCATAAGCCATTTCAAGGGGTAAATATTGATTGTTTTAATGTATACTATTATTATTATATTTACACTCAATATGTGACATATTAACATAATAACATAATGACATGATGACATAATGACATAATGATTGAATAAAAAAACATAAAGGTGAGTTAATGATACAGAATACGGAAAGTATATGGCTGTTCTTCGTTTTAAAATTTCTCGAAGGTCTTAATGCAACTTTATATAGTCAGAAACTGTTGAACTGAGCGAACATCGTGGTATCTGTTCAGACTACCTTCATAGAATTTGTTTTCGTAAAACGTTATCAAATCTCTTAAAATATGACAAATCTTAGACAACACTGTAATTATTTTCCAAGAAAGCATTTCATCATTTGGATCAATGTCTTTTATTCTGATACAAGATATTGTGCGTTTGGCAGAATTCTGTACCATTCTCGAAAATTGCCGATCCTATGTTCAAAACTTGTTAAAACTGTCAGTATAATGTCTTTGGCATATGTATTGTCTAATTATTCAATATATTATTTTTATTATTTGATGAATTTGCTTTTTTTATCACGAGGTCATATACAGTGTTACAATTTCTATCTGGGTTAAAGTATGCCATAAAATTTAATTCAATTATCCTTTTAAATTGTCTATTTATTCTTTCTTCAAAAAATTAGGAAACATAATATATACCCCGATACTTTCATAAATGTAAACAGAAAAATGGTAAACGTCAAGCTATCAAGTCTTTCAAATTAGATTGACATGTATATAACTGTGTGATCTCTCAAATTATCTGTTAAAATATAAAATATAAAATGAAATAAAAAAAAAGCTGCTACTAATTTCTCAAAATACCACAATATTGAGATATGATCAAATACAACCCTAAAGTTGGTTCTTTCTTTGATGGACACATGCATGTATGGCGCTGCGAAGCTAGTGTATTCAGCATATCAACACTCTCCTTCTTATCCCACACAGGAGTCTATGAAAATGTAGTTAATATATCATACAATACTAAGATCGTTACCAGAAATGGAGTTACATCTTATGAAAGACAAAACAAGTCCGAACAAAACAAAATTATTGTTCACGTTAAAACAATGCCCAAAATTTCTCTTCTCATGGTAAAAAGTAGACACATTAACATTAGCTGTACATATTGTATTGCCCTCACATATACTATTGTACTCCTGCGAATGTGTGCATTTCTTACATATTTTTAGGGGCAATACGCATAATAAGAATTTTTCTTTATGTTTAAACAATACATGTCGTCAATAATTAATAAGTTGTTTAATTATCATATACTTATCTTCTATTGGCGTGAATCTTATTATTAGACTGGAGATGTTTAAATGAACGCTCTCTAAATCTAAATCATATCTACAGTAGTCAAGGATATTAATATACAAATCCTCAATATATATAAAAAATACAAATAAAACATGATGAGGAGCAAACGTACACTTTAAACCTACTATATCAAGATTTTAAAAAAGTGGGACGAAAGGTACCAGAGGGACGGCCAAACTCATAAATTGATAAAAAAAAAAAAAAAAAAACTGACAACACCATGGCTAAAAATGAAAAAGACAAACAGAAAAACAATAGTACACATGACACAACATAGAAAACTGAAGAATGAGCAACACGAACCCCCGCAAAAACTAGGGGTGATCTTGGGTGCTCCGGAAGGGTACGCAGATCGTGCTCCACTGTGGCACCCGTCGTGTAAGTACAATTCAATAATAAATTATAGTGTGTCCTAATCTTAACCTGAAGATTTCTGAATTGCCTTCGTTAAACATCGTACAAATAAAATAGAAAGATATCAAACTACAAGAGAAATTCAAAATGGAAAGTCCTTTAAAAAAGTGTAAACTCCTTAGCGCTGACAACAACATCTAACGAATGGAAAACATCTGTCATATTCATAACTTGTTACAGACATGGGTAAACAAATGATTTTTCCACTGATAAATACAATACAGAAATAAGCTAATATTTATAACTATAGAAACACTTCGCGATTAATAATAAGCTTTCAAAAAGATATCGACAAAACTGGATATGAAAAGTGTCCATATAATAATAGATAAAGGTGTCCCTGCAAGTTATTTGTCGAAATACTGTTAAATATATGTATTAAATTATCTTTCACCTAAAGAATAATTGTTCAGATGTGATAAAACAAATGTTAGCATTCCTTGCTAATTTTTTCTCTTGTGTAAAATACCTTTAATCAACGGAAGATCGAATACATAACACGTGTAAAGAGAGATAACTGAGATAGATAATGTTTTCTATATCGTTAATTTTATAGAAAACAATTTGTTTTAACGAAACATTTGAAATTGGTCATCATAACATTTGCGTTGATAGACGCACTCGATTAGATATTAAGTGGAGAATTTCCATTGATTCGATTCTTCAAATTTATATGTATTTTATTTGTATATCTGCATGCCAAAATAATAATTGAATATTGTCAGATATATGCAATGTTCACGCATGTGTATATTTATGTATGTATTGGAGAAGACGTTACTAAGTTAAAAAAAATTGTTTATAGATATAGGAAGATGTGGTATGAGTGCCAATGAGACAACTCTCCATCCAAAAAACAATTTATAAAAGTAAACCATTATAGGTCAAGGTACGGCCTTCAACACGGAATCGAACAACAAGCTATAAAGGGCCCCAAAAAAGTTGTGTTATGTGTACTATTGTTTGTCTTTTTTTATTTTTTGGCCATGGAGTTGTCAGTTTATTTTCAATTTATGGGCTTGACTGTCCCTTTGGTATCTTTCGTCCCTCTTTTAAATAAACATGGTATCCTGAATAGTTCAACTCTGTATAGTATTGTTTTTACATGTTGATAAAACTGGATACTTATAGCATCTTTGTCACTACGCCATGAGGAAAACAAATAAAAATATCTTCTTATTGTTATTTGTTTAAATTGAGATGTTATAGTGAATAAAATAATATATTATATAATCAATCATTTTTTTGTTACACAAGATGTACTGTGGTGAGATGAATATGCCCTAATAATTTTATATGTTTCAAAGTAAGAATAAGTCATAAATAGGAGGAGACGCTTTTCATGTTTCGCTCGTACTTGCTTGTTTTTTAATTTTCATTTCTTTTTATAAATGGTTTATGAGATTTGAATTTGAATTAAAAAATTTTTGCATCAAATTACCCCCGCAAAATATTCAACAGGGGAAAGAAGAGCTATTCAAAAAATCCTTAAAGGCAAAATTTAAATTACAAAAATCCATGTCAGCTTGTAATCCAAGTATTGATACTGCAATTCATTTATATGATCACACAATAAAACCAATTTTATTATATTGTAGTGAAATTTGGGGTTCATTTAAAATTAACTCTGCTGCTTGCAAGAAAAAAAGTGACTATCTATTTGAATTAATCTACATAAATGATTATTTGGAAAAATCACATTTCAGATATTTAAAGTATATTCTTGGTGTAAATAAGAAAGCCTCAAATTTAGCAGTGTTATCAGAGGTTGCAAGATTTCCTCTTTATTTTTCTGTCATTATATCTATGGTAAAATATGTACACAGGCTTAACAAGTTGGACACAGGGTTACTTTATGATGCTTATGTTTGTAATAAAATTTTAGATGCAGAAAACATTAATTGTTGGTATTCATCTATGAAATATGTACTTCAATCACTTGATATACAAAATTTAGATACAAAGCTCAATAAATTAATTAAATTTGTAAAATGTAAACTTTGTAATAGTTTCAAAACATTTTGGTTGGTCAAAAGATCTGAAACCTTATCACAAGGTAATAGCAAATTAGAGAATTATTTCAACCTCAAGACTGACTTTGTAAAGGAGGCCTATTTATCAATTAAAGATTTTAGTATAAGAAGAGCTATATGTAAAATGAGAATAAGTGCTCATGATCTTAAAATTGAGAAAGATAGATATAATAAAAAATACATAGAGAAAACTCAACGTCTATGTCATCATTGCTTATCACATGGATCAAATTCTATTGAAGATGAGACCCATTTTACAGTAAATTGTCCATTATATGATGAACAGAGGAAATTATTATATGATAAAGCTACAACTTTTTGTACTAATTTTAAAGAACTACCTAATGATAAGAAATATTTCTGGCTGTTCACAAATGAGCATTTACCAACTCTCATGTGCCTAGGAAATTACATTATTAAAGGGTTAGAAATAAGATCCAGATGTAAACAAAATATATGAAGTAATTTAGTATTTTATTGTTATAAGATTTAATATAATAGTTATATAAAACACATGTTGTGTTAGGCTCTGATCCTGTTCATAACGTTAAAGTATGTATTAGTTTTCTGTTTTGCTTTTTCCAATCATATTGTGTTGTAAAATGATGCCCTTTATGGGTTCTTGATTAGATTAATAAAATTCTTATCTTATCTTATCTTATCTTATCTTATTCAGAATTCAATTCCAAGCAAAAAATGGAAGTTTTACAATAAAACAAACACAAGAATATGAAGATTTTAATGATTGTCAAAGAGAATGAAAGATTCAATGACAATCATGCAAACATTTATAGGTCACAGTACGACCTTCAATAACTAGACATACATTTGTTTGTTCGTGAAATGATTCTTGTGGTAGACTTTACGCATAAAAAAGTTGCTTCCCTTTGCATGCTTTGTACATACATTTAATGATAATCTTCCCCATGAAAAAATCATTGTGTTTTGTTGACATCTTCAGATCGTTTATTTTTAATTCAAATTATTCAACTAATGCCTTTTCAGTTTATAAATACGATGACTAAAAAACGACCAAAAGAAAAAGACTGATAAGATGATTAATTTCTGTTAATCCAGAAAATGTGGTTTACAATTTTAAAACAGTGTCATTATAAAAACGTCTACCTGATCTGTCAAAATTTTTCTACATTTTCGTTGTTCATTTACTTTATGGTTGATTTATACCCTTCAAAAGTGGCGAATTCTACCTTATTCATTAATTTTCATATAAGAAGGAAGAATTATTTAATTCATTCTGTCAAGGCTTAAATGTGGAATACAAGAGTCATGAGAAGACAAGTCAGTTATGTTTAAACTGTAAGTTTACATCGGAATCATGGTACCAAGACCTTGTTGATAAATATTCCGTATCAACCTCACAAATAATACATGATGGTCTTGATGTATAGATTCTGCGTACTGACGTTGTTTATCATCTTAACAACGTGTCATATTGTTCTTTCATTTGTCTTTGTACTTTTAATAATATTACTTTTACTGTTTGGATTGTTTTCTGTGATATCCATTTAACGTGGCTCGGTACGTATACATCCCGTCAATGTGTTTGTATTATCTTTTATTTGTGCTGGTGTGTTTTGTATAAGCGACTTTTTTGTTTATTTGGTTCTTATAACGTGATTCTGTACTTTAAAAGATCCCGTCATTATGTTATAATTGTTTTATTATATGTCATTATATCATAGTTCTATTATATATTAGAAAATACGTTGAACGACAATATTATTTTAATCGCGTAGTGGCATTAACCATTTGTGGATTCTTAGAAATTCTAAAGAACTTCTGGACAATTTTAAATCTCGGTCTATTTTTGAAATTAATTCTTACATACGTTTGGTTTGTTAACCCTGTATACCGACATTCCCCATGTGAAATTATAAAAAAAATGTATACACATTGAACGAGAAAATTTCTCCCTATGTGACGTATAAATTTTCTGACGTCAGACACGCGAAGCAATGGATGTGTTTTTTAATTTGATAGCTGCTTTTAAAATTATTTTTATTATTTTGAAATTGTTTCCTTTTAAAACAGTAACACAGTGATGACTGCTGTATCCATATTTTGTCTATTTTATTTATTATGTCTGTTTTGTTCACGCACCGTTGTAAATATAATGGAATTTGATGAGACTGTCGTACAAGTGAGAGGTTCAATCGACCATTTTCTACATTTGAAAATGCCCGAACAAAGTCAGGAATATGACAGTTGTTGTCCATTCGGTTTTTATTTATTTTGTTGTTTGATTTTGTCATGTGATTGTTACTTTCCGATTGAATTTTCCTCTTAGTTCAGTATTTTTGTGATTTTACTTTTCTCATCATTCAAGGGCTGTAGCATACCGCTGTTCGTTACTCGATTAAAAGACAACACATCCGGGTAACACCTTCAAACCGAAGGAAATACACGAATACATGAACTATAGAAGAAAACAACGGAACAACAAAAACACTGAACTGCAACTGCAAAAAAGCCAACATACATAGAAACGGACTATCTTAGTAAATGCAGATCCAGTCCTTGATATTTGGTTGAAATCTCTAAGGAACATGAAACAAATCTATTATTGTTCGTGACTTTCTTTTCTGTTAGTGGAGTGGTCGTATATGTTAAATAGTTATCCGATATCTAATTACGTTATCAAGCAGTTTTAGTAATGTTCAATTTTTCCGTTTTAGGATTTTATCTTCGCGAACAATAGTCTGTTGTCATGAAGGTAATATAGTGATTATGGTGCTTAGAAACATTTTGATATTATAAATAAGATACAGTGTGAATGTTTATTCTACAGGGCCATTTATTTTCTGCTACTTTGTATCAAACACCTAACAGTATTAACCCTTTCGAGAAGATTATTTACGTCTTCCTTATTAGTCTGGCCCTATAACATGTCGATAATCTCAGACACAATCCTATAGTATGTTAAAGTCATATTTCGAATTTATGGATTTAGTTTCACAATATGCTCTTTCGTTCACATATATTGCAGGGAAGTGGTTTGACAATGTTCGAGTCACCAGTAATAATGTAACCAGATGGGATTACAATTGAATCGGTAAATAGCGTATTGTTGTGCGTTTTTTTTTTTTTTTATATATTGGCTAGAGGTATGGGGGAGGGTTAAGATCTCAAAAAACATGTTTAATACCACCACAATTTTGCGCCTGTCCAAAGTCAGGAGCCTCTAGCCTTTGTTAGTCTTGTATGATTTTTAATTTTATAATTTTAGTTTCTTGTGTATAATTCGGAGTTTAGTATGACGTCCATTATCACTGAACTAGTATACATATTTGTTTAGGGGTCACCTATGAAGGACACCTTCGGGTGCGGGAGTTTCTCGCTACATTGAAGAACCATTGCTGGCCTTCGGCTGTTGTCTGCTCAATGGTCGGGTTGTTGGCTCTTTGACACATTCCCCATTTCAATTCTCAATTTTAGTCAGAATCAATAATTTTATTTATTTCTTCAGGAAAGTTCCCTGTCTTATAATCTGTGACGGGCTTTATAAAAGATCGTAGATTTACGTTTCCAAATGTTTTCTTAAATGTTAAGCTTGATGAATGCTTGCATTGTGAAAAGAAAAAAGAGACACAAGCTTTATAAATATTGTATCGGAATACCTTCAAGTATATGGCTTTGTCAGATCTTAATTTTCTTCAGTTCTAGTTTTTCTTTGTATCGTTTGTATTGGTATTAGTTACTAGTAACCTGAATTTCTTTTTCCGTTGTTTTCCAATTTATTGTTCAAATAGCTGTTTACTCAACTGTATAGCATTGAAATTTTGTATTGTTAGTATTTTTTTCTCTCACCTACAGAGACTTTCGCACAGGGCCATAACCGTTTTAGGGTTTTAGAGGCTATTTAATATCGTTGTCTTTTTTTAATTATTTCAACACTGAATTGATACTTCAACCGTTTTACCTGTTATGTGTTACATGCACTTTAAACATTTCACTACGACTCGTTAATACTCTTGGTGATGATATTATCTGTGGAAGAACATCATTTTCACAATTTCAACATTAATTACAAAAGGATTCTAGCGTATTTTCAAAGTGAGAAAGATTTGACGTAATGCATCCACTTTATCATCAGATTAGTCAAACTTGAAATATTCTTTTCAGTATTAGCTTTTCTTCGAATAAGCTGGCTGTTTCATTTTATTTTATTTGTGTTTATTTCGTCTCATTAATTCTTTAATCTTTAGAAATGGTTTTATCGATAGAAGGTATTGTGAGTAAAAGATTTAAAAGAATACAATAAACAGTCTACTGTACCAATATAATCTTATCATATATCATGTTTGTTCTTGATATTTCAAACCTAAAGGCCAACACAGTTAATCAAAGACCTTTTGTTGGAGAGTTCTCTTTTCGTCTATCTTTCTTTAATCCTCTGCAGATTTAAAACACCATTTTCATAGAAAATATTGTATTTAAGTCTCACCTCTTACAAAACATTTACATAACTTTACATTTAAAACAAGAGCTACTCTTAAAAGAATTATGAGAGACTATATCTTGTTATTTCAATGTAAAAGTGTTACAATTAAGTGCAAGAACAATATCCATGTGCTGTTATTTGTAGTTGTCCAGAAAATGAATGATGTCACAACAAATGGAAGTTTTTAACGACCTTGACTGGCTTAATGATGTCACAGTACACATTGTACCTTTATAAACCAAAAACGATTCAATCGATAAAAATTAAGATCAGTATTCAAATATATCTTTTTCATTGTGCCTGATGTACAATGAGATATTTCTTGTGCCTTTCATAATCAGCAAGTCATATACCCATTAACCACTAGATAGGCAGAAAAGTGCAGCAAATTCGTCCACAATGTAAAAAGTAAAATTACAAAAAAACTTTGAGGAAAACTCAAAACGGAAAGTCCGTTAGTGTAAATTCTCGTTATATTTGACGATGGAATTCAAGGGGACACTTCACCCATTTTTTTAAAACAACTATTCTATTTAAGAAAATGTAGTAATTTTATATTCATATGAACCTATCCTAGCAACATGTTTTCGTGGTCTTAGATCTTTAAATTCAGAAAATTTGTTTGATATGTATAAATAAAAATTAAGATCTGCTTGCTGGTTTGGATTTTGGTATAATAGTGGTTTATATTGTATAAAAATATCATTGACAAATAAATATACCAGTTTGTATTTGATGTAAAGTATTTATAATTTCAATTTTAGAAAAGCTTTCTTCGTGCAAAACGTCCGATGAACAATATAAAGAAAAGATGTTGAAAATAATGTTCGTCGAATAATATTTCGAAATTTTTGTATTGAATGTGTGATATAAGTAGAGAAAACTCTTGTTTACAGAACAAGTTTTTATCCCTAACGACTTTCAAGCATGAATTATTCCTTCTTCTATTTGTAATACATGACATTTTGTTTAAGTTTAGTAACAGTTTAGTAACCACGTTTGTTTATCACACGCACCATCAGGATCTGAATATTGAATAAGCAGATAAATCTCAAGCAATAAACCTTAGGTGGAAGAGTAATTGCAGATGAACGTAGACAATACATTAATTTGAATTTTATGATGAAATCAAATAAGAAGTAAATATCGAAAGCCTCCACATTTTGTATTGTTCAGTAACATGACATCAGCTTTATTGTCAACAAATAATGTATCGGAAATGTCTAATTTAGGAAAATATTGGAAATGCGCCACAGAAAGAAACTTTTCATGAATGATTTATAGTATGTAATCTTGCCTCCGATTGTATTCAAAATGTTCTGTTATGATCTACATGTATATATTTATGATATACCTATAAGCTGTATTGCTTCTGGTTTGAAATAAACTATTAACCTATTGCAGAACATGAAGTTTATGGATGATATGAGCTTCCTTTCTTCCTTATTTCATTATGATTACCTGATGAAAATAAGATGGAACATCGGCAAAAAGAGTAGCTTGGTTCCCAAAGGAATTTATAGTGTATGTTCAAATTAAACACTTTTACTAAACGTTATACTTTTTCCCCCGCTAAAACCTAATTTAGTTATCAAAGGTACAAGGATTACAATTTAATACTCCAGACGCGCGTTTCCTCTACTTAAGACTCATCAGTGACGCTAAGATCAAAATAGTTAAAAAAAAAAAACTAAACTAGTACATAGTTGAAGAGCATTGAGGATCCAGAATGTTGTTCCAAATCCGGCTAAGGTAATATTTCCCTTGGATAAGAAAATCCTTAGTTTTTTGAAAAATTCAAAGTTTTGTAACAGAAAATTTATAAAAATGACCACACAATTAATATTCATGATCCTGTAAGAGTGTTTTTACTACCTATAAGATAAAAATATTGCTTACAAGGAATCTGTTAAAGGAGGAGTTTCTATCTACGATAAATCAATTAAGGCCATCATGACTTTGTTAGCCGCTAGAAAAGTCTGTGTAAGAGATAACCCCATACCAAATGGGACTCATTAAAAATAATTCCTTTTTTTGCAAACACACCGATACATCTTGTTGAGCAGGAACTGCATACTGCATAGTATTACTGTAAATATATATCCAACTATGATTTTGATGGGTTCGTTTGTGCTTCACAAGGTTCAGATTTTTGTACCTTGTGAACTGGTATTATTTTTTAGGGGTTATCTCTTTTTGTTACTTATATTGTCTGTCATTTTAGGTACATGAGTTTGATTACCTCTTGCAACAAAAAATCACCTTTAAGTTATTTTGTATTTGTTAATCAGAATTCATCACACAGAAAATTTTAAATGCACTGTCTTCATGATGGTGTCATATGTTAAATAGGAGCAGCTTACAACGTTTTCCGTCCACCTGAGATATCCTCAGTTTTTTTATTTTTGTAGGTTCTGTGTTACACGGTCTTTAGTTTTCAATGTAACACAGAACCATGTAATATTATGAGTATTGTTGTTTGTCTTAAGATGGGTTTTTTATCCATGGTGTTGTTTATTTTTCATCGAATTTCGAGTTCAGCATCTCCCGCAACTCTGTTCAAATTATCTAAATAAGTTTGAAAATAATTTCAAAAAGAACAAAACGTTTGCATAGTAATTTGATCAAGAATATACTAGAAAGACGCCGTTGGTGTGGAGACAATAAAAACTGGTCTTAAGCTCAATCAAATTATGTTTATTTTGAAAAAAAAATATTGTTAAATCTATTAAACATTACAACAACAAGAGTCAATGTCCTTGTTTGGTCATTACATATTATGTTTTGATAATATATGAGTATCTGAACTAATAACAGAAAGCATAAAGGATATTCCAATATTCATACACTGAAAACAAGCCAACATATATATTAGAGACCCGGATTAGAGACCAATAATTGAGGAAGCAAGCATTTATGATAAAAACAATCAATCGATAGAACTTATAATGTACATTTCAGGTTAATTTTAACCATGACTGATTATAACCAACCAATCACAATTATTTACATAAATTAATCGATCAAACAGACGATACAGAAAAAACTAGGATAGTTCAATGCAATTACGTTTAATTAAATGAAGGCAGTAAAGATAAACAAAAACAGTTATATACGATCAGCATGTTCTATTGATTCTAAATTCTAAAACACATGTCGTGCGCACTCAAACTGGATTCGATGTCGACTTCCGGAAAACAAAAAGCAAAAAAACACATGAAAAGAAATTATATATCGAAGTTTAAAAAAATCGTTGTTTCGTGTTATTCAAGCTAGAATTACATAGTTTTGTAATACAATGAATTACGGAGGCAATGACATAAAATCTCAATATATAAGAAGTTAACATTTAAAGTTCAAAATACGACATTAAATACGGAGCCTTGGCTCAAACTGAACAGCAAGCTATGAAGAGCTATGAAGAGCACTAACATGAATAGTGTAAAACAATATAAACAGGAAAACCAATTGTCAAATCTATATAAAAATCGAGAAACGAGAAACACCTGAGTCACATCAACAAAAAACGTTATTACATACGCTAACATTTCACTGAGACAGTTGTGTTACTTTACTACATAAAAAGTCAAACTATATAATATCAATTGAAATGGCTTAACTCGATAAAAAAATACATTTAAACAAAAACAAGTAAACATACAAAGAACGCATAATTTTGATTTGACACAATACAGATACCATATTTAAACGTAGGTGCCTATTTAGCATAGACGTTACATGAAGTTATTAAAAAAAAAGATGTAGGAAGCCAGCCATAACCTTGGACAAAATCGCGTTAAATGTTAAATCAATAAACGTACACAGATATATTTAAAAATTTTAAATATTACAATTATGTTGTTAGGAGTACGAAAGTAAACATTTGTATACAAAATTCATGAATTTGTTGTTCAGAGTACGAGTACAGAAGTGAAAAATTTCTCGCTGCATTGAAGACCCATTGATTGACTTCGATTGTTTTCTTCTCTTTGGTCGGGTTGTTGTCTCTTTTACCCATTCCCAATTTCCATTCTCCATTTTATTGAATGTCCCCATGGTATCTTCCGGTCTTTTTTGTTTGTTTTGTTCGCTGTAAACTGAATACTGCCGATTCATCATATTATTACATTACCATCAGCATTTTTTTTACCATTGTGTTTAAACAAAGCATTGATTGGTGAGATAAAGTTTACTTTACATATGTCATGCAGAAAGAGCAATAAACACGGAATGAGTAGACTAGAATAAAGATAAATGATTAAGTATAAATTGTATTTTCCAAGCCATCATGGTTGATTGATTTACAAATTGCACAACGCAAACTAAGTTGGGCTTGATCTGCATACCATTTTTTGCATCTAATGTGATATGAAAGTACAAAGATACAAATTTGTTGTGTGCATTTGTAATATTCCGCATAGCACATCCAATAAGTAAAGATGGGGAAAAGATACAATAGCCATTTTGAGAATTCTTTATAATATATATATATTACATATCCAATGTGCAAAGAAGGGAAAAATAAAAAGAAGCACTACAACATATAACGGAAGACAAAATAACAACCAAATAAAAATAATTTTTAAAAAAATAAAGTCAACAGATAGTTTTCCTTAATTTGACATTTAGTCGAGCCTAAAATACAAACAATCTAAAAACATGTTATGAACAAAATGAACAGAAATAAACACAGATCTCCAATTAATATAAAATGGGAGATGTGGTATGATTGTCAATGAGATTATTGGCCACCGGAGTTATAATGACGTAGAGATAAGCAATTATAAGTCATCTTACGGTCTTTAAAATATAAACAAATACTGCACGTATTTCGATACAACAAACACGTTGATATCTAAATGATGACACTAACTGACGAAGTCCTTGATAATATTTGTAAAAAGACATAACTATATTCTTTTGCATTTCATTTTAAAAACTATGACTTTCCACGGCAATATATATATATATAACCAATCAAGAGAATACATCAGCTAGTTTGAAGTTAGATCGGGAATAATTAAAAATTGCAATGAGGGTACTTATACAGCCAACTAGCGGAAAGTAAACAACTTGGTAATGCATAACCCAAGTAAAAGTTTACAATCACTGAGCACTAACAACAGAAAGTCAACTGTATTGAAATATGGCTAGTTCAATGTTGCGAGAGAATTTCCGTGTTTGGTCATTTGAATATCAAAACGCAATAACCTGAGTGAACTTTGATAATACCTTGGATTCCAAATGTAAGGAGAAACGTGCACTTTATTGCATGGGTTAGAATAGTTCAATGGTCTTACGGAAACTTAATTAAATTCATAACTGCTACAAATGTATTTCAGAATTCTGTTTCAAGAAGGTAATTCATCGAAAATGGTAAGCCAAGTGAGATTTGACTTCGTAAGGGCGATTTTCTTTGTATATTTGTAGGACTCTAAAGTGCGATGATCACGCTAGGTTTATCACGCTAAAGTGCGATGGACCAAAAGGGTAAAATTTTAGGGCAAAAAA
This sequence comes from Mytilus galloprovincialis, assembly GCF_965363235.1. Classification (NCBI taxonomy): domain Eukaryota; kingdom Metazoa; phylum Mollusca; class Bivalvia; order Mytilida; family Mytilidae; genus Mytilus; species Mytilus galloprovincialis. The sequence continues at coordinate 89,975,970 of NC_134841.1, read as the reverse complement.
CGTGAAAGGACATAAATGTTAAAAAAATGTATTTTTGCAAAAGCTAGAAAGCTAAAGTATAAATATGTGATAGCCTTTATAATTTACCGATAGGCTTGAGTAATTGTTCCTTAATTTAGAAGACCGACCAAGTTGTTTGTGTTGCCTAAAAGGTAATTTAGGTGTCACTAAAAAAATACAATTCAGTGGTCTGAAACGATGTTACTGTGTCTCATACTTCAAGTGATTATAATGTTTTGGTTGTTTAAAAACAAGAATAGTCGTCTGGTTGTTCATTACAAATGTCATAAAGGTAAAAGACAACTTTTCACAAAGAACAAAGCACACAAAAAGATTATCTAACAATCTAAGAAAATTTCAACACACTGAAGCAGGCAAAAAACTAATTTACACCTGCAGAAGTAAGCAGATTAAGAAAATAAAATAACGGGTTATTATCTCCAGAGTCCTCTTCAAGAAATTTAAATAAATCCTTATTAAGATATTCCTATTTTCGGATGTGTATTATTTTGTTTATTATTTTAATCATATCGTTTCAGATTAGTCGTGTCTGTTTTTCAAAGTCCTCTCTTCAAGAACTTTAAATAAATGCTTATCAAGATATCCCTATTTCCGGATGTGTATTATTTTGTTTAATACTTTAAATTATTCATATCGTTTTGGATTAGTCTTGTTTGTTTTTAGTGAACTTAATTAAGATGTCAAAATAAGTTTAGGCTCTCTAAGACACAACACATTGATCTGTATCGTTAATTAATGCTTACACAAACATGATGAATAATGTTTTCATAGGTTGAAATGGAAAACAAATCATGTAGTTTAAGTAACCTTGATATTAAGGTTGATAAATGCATCATCAGTTAAAGAGAAAACGTATAAGATGTTTAAGCAGAGTTCGTTCATAAAGAATCATTGAACTGATGAAAACTATCAGATTCTATCTTGACCCGGAGCCCATCTGATGATGATTAATCTGGAAACATTGTTTGTGTGCACAAACATCAAAACAATTTTTTTCTCTTGTTCTTCTCTTTTTTTGACTAAGTCAATGAAAAACTAAAAAACGCAATGACAAAAAGAAGAAAACGACTGAAAATCACAAAAGTATACAAACCCAACCTAGAACATTAAAGACTGATCAACACGAACCCTAACCAAAATTTGAGGGATATCTTATGCTCCAAAAGAGTAATAATATACTGTTTAATATGCGACACCTGTCGTGTTGGTTATATAAGTTTAGTATTTGAAATTGAAAAAAGCATAACCCCACATGTTTAACCCCGCCTCATTCTAAATTGTATTGTCGTCAGCGGCCAGTAGTTCGGCTTTGTCGGTGTTTTTTTTTTTTTTTTTTTTTTAATTTTTTTTTAGAATTTTTTTCGTAAAACATGAAACAGATTATTTGCTTTCTAGTTCATATTGTTTCACAATTTGCAATTATGTGGGGACATTTTAATGGTATATACAGTTAACGTTTTAGCCATTGTTTAAATACGTTGGGTACCTAGACTTGCTAACAACTGCGTTATTTGCATTCTGGTGGAGGGTTCCCTTATGCTTAATTATACTCATTTATATCTATTATCGCTGTTTGTTTCGCTTGCACGTTAATGTCAATAGTATGGAATTTTTTCTGTCATACAAAAAGAGGGGCGAAAGATACCAGAGGGACAGTCAAATTCATAGATCAAAAACAAACTGACAACGCCATGGCTAAAAAATAAAAATAAAACAGACAAACAGACAAACAACAGAACATAAGAAACAACATAGAACACTAAAGACTAAGCAACACTTTCCTCGCCTAAAACTAAGGGTGATCTCAGCTGCTACGGATGGGTAAGCAGATCCTGCTCCACATGTGGCACTCGTCGTGTTGCTGCAGTTATCATAAACCCAGTAAATAGTCTAATTCGGTTGGTCATATTCGTGAAAAGGGAAGGGGATTGTAGTTACGACATCAGGAACATATTAAATATAATCTGTGAAGTTGTTATTCGATAACGGTCAACCAATTGCAACTCGTGGTTGCGTCTGTAAAATTTACAAAAGGATTATTTGTTTTCATTGAAGCGCAATAAGTAAATATGTTATATAGAAAGATATTAAAAATCGAATTAGTAACGAATAGGGAATAAAGACAAAATAACGAATAGGTAAAGAATAAGGAATAAATAAAGAATAGGTAACGAATATGGAATAAGAAATAAGTAACGAATAAGGAATTAGTAGCCAACTTGACGACCCTATGCAAATATCAAAGCAATCTCTATTTTTCAAAATATTTTTTAAATAAACAATATTTTGATGCTTAAATTAACATTCATATTGTAATTTAATCTAAATCGTATATTTTATATTCCTTTTATCATGTAAACAATCAAATATCCAGTTAATTTTGGAATAAGCATGCATAATACATATATCACAGCGCCATTATTTGAAAATGTCAGCTCTTAATTTCCATTATTATTACAATCATTAATTTTTAACATGTGCATGCATACGAATTTAAATTGTTTTCCATTAACACTGTTTTTTTATCATTTAACATACTCTCTAAATTGATCATATTTGATACTTAATTTTTTCGAGTTTTGATTCAGATGATGTATCTTAACTTATGTACATTTTCGATGCACATTTTTGAGAATTGCAATTAACAATACAAGGATTTCTTTTTTAATTATCTTAAGTTAGTCCTGTCAGAACATTGGTCGCATTTCTATTCAGCGATCAAAATGATAAACAATTTTTTTTTTCTTTTATAAAACTCTTTTAAACATCTTTTTATGCCCTAAAAGGTTACGTTATTCAGCCTTTATAAACACGTGTCATGACCGTACCTAATGAATGTTATTCTACAAACCCTAGCATAAATCAAACAAAATTTTCATTTATATCGGTCGGCATCGCTGCTGGAACTGTTGCAGCTCTAAGAGTTCTATCGACCCAGGACCCTATTCTTCTATATCAACATTAGATTTAAATGATAGTCTGCCATGGAGTTGTCAATTCCACTTCGAGTTAATATCGTTATATAATATTCTCGGTGTATTTTAGTTTCAAATGAATGCTGTTCTTCACAAAGTAAAGATTTTTCATGATCTGAAACATTAAATAAAGGCAACAGTAGTATACCGCTGTTCAATAGCCATAAATAGATTGACAATCCTGGTCACAGACTAAAACTGAGGAAAACACATCAAACTACATGTATAAGAGAAAAATAACGGAAGAACGGAACAATAAACTGCTACAAAAACAAACGCCAACATACATAAAAACGGACTATTTGATGATAACAGTTATATTCCTGACTTGGTACAGGACATTTTAATAAATAAAAAACCCAGAGCAGGGAAATATATAAATACATAATACATGTATAATACTACATCACAACATGTAAACAATGTAATAACAATAAAGTCTATTAATTTACGACAGTTCACCGATACACTACAATAGAATTATGAACTGTGCGTCATACGAATGTATCAACGACACAAAAAGTGACATCATGTTAAAATATTTCTAAAAATAGAATATAAAATTGGGATGAAATTTGTAGTGGTGTTCAATCTATTTACCACAATTTTGTGAAAAAATCTCTGTAAAAAATAAAAAGAGGCAATACATACGATCCTTTAACATTACGAATGGTCGTGTAACTCGTAGAATAATCAAAGAACCTGCCAAATTTTAAAGATCGCTATAGAAAATTGATTTTCAAAGAAGATCTAGTACTTTTAAAGAAATCAAATTTGAATGTCACAACCGGTTGAATATATATCATCACATACCGTGCGTTAAAGTAAACATAGAAATATAGAAATCTCTCAAAAACCGATTTCGAACATATGTTATCTGGTATGATATTCGGTTGCAACACGACTATTGCCGCTTGTTGTCATTCGTCTTTTCCCCGTTTTTGGAGATTCAAGGTAATAAGAACAATGTGAACGTCTCAAACCATTGACCTGAGAATGCTTGTCTCATTTAACAAAATGTGCGTAAGTTTTAAAATAGAGGCGAAAGATACCAGAGAGACAGTCAAACTCATAGACTGAAAGTAAACTGTCATGACTAAAAATTAAAAAGACAAACAGACAAACAGACAAATACTACTACACAAGACAAACCAAAGAAATTAAAGACTTAGCAACACCAAAAACCGGGGTGATCTCAGGTGCTCTGGAAGGGTAAGCAAATTCAGCATTTGGATCTCTTGGTTTAATAGCTTTCTCAAACAAATTATAACAAAATAAAAAAATAAATGGTTGAAGACTAAATACTACCCTCTAGATGTCGTTCGGTTCTCTCTGACATTGTGTTGGGTTTTTTAGTATTGATTTTCAATAACATGCATTATATTTATTGATATGAACAGGAATGCCATACTACAATGTAGATCGATTGGATTTACTTCTATGTTACCTATTTCGGATTGAAAATTCTATTTGGAAGGTAGGTACTGTCCTACAAATGTTCGAAAATGTTGATGTCAAAGGAATCCTACAAATATTACATGTCAGTGGCGGATCCAGAAATGGTTATGAGAGAGGACCCACTGAGGGCCTAAGATGGGGCACGCTTCAGTCATGCTTCAGTAATTACCTAAAAAATCACCCAAATGGTGTCCCTCTTAAATCAGCCTTTGAACGTATAAGTGTAAGTGCAGTAATTTATTATTCATTGATATTAGACATCGATAATTAATTGGACGTCGATTAGAGAATCAAAATATTGGTCTTCGATTTGAGAATGTGACGTTAGATTTGGACGTCAATTTGAGGAACGGACTTCGATTAGAGACCAGACGTCGATTTGAGTCTAACAAATATACTAATTCGCTGGATTGTAAATATTAAACGACTTAAAGTGTTACAATTCCAATTAATGCTGAGGAAGAATACACCATATCGCTACTATGATTTGGAAATATGTTCCGCTTGAACATTCGATGTCATACAACAATCACTTTTCCATGGTGGCGTGATATATTTTCTAAATTCTTTATGACGTCAAAATTTTACGGGAACTTTTGTGATTTCCTCTGTTGATTTTTACATTTTTTTTCTACTACAGCACATTCGTAACTTTCTAAATTTCTTTTCATTGTGTTCTAATTTTTCATTTTTTTGCATGAATTTACATGCATCGTCATTTGATCTGTGAAAAAACACTTCTGATCGCCTAGCTGCTTCGGATGACAACTTGTTTACATATAGTTTTTGATTGACAGGTTACCGGAAGTTAAACTCGGGGGCTCGATATTGATTTCGAGGGCTGATATCGATATTGGCCTCGAGAGCTGATAACCAACCTTGACTTCCGGCTATTATTGGCCATGCAAAAACGTACATATCAGTACAAAATATGTGATAAACCATTATAATGGGTTTTATAAATTGTATTTTCAGGTCTCTTGATGTGTTTACCTAAATAATCAATTTAACCGAACTATATTAAATACTAAGCCCAGCTCAAGCTAAACTATTTTCAAATTAAATTTTTTTAAATAAATAAATGTATTAACCTACTCGTCTGTAAAAAAGTTAGCTCAAATTTTCATATACAATATGAATGGTTACAAACATTCTACTCAAACCATTAACTAAATAAATGTTTTAAAATGCTTTAAATAAAGATTCATAATGTGTTTTATTTTAACAATGTTTGTACACTTCAGTATGTTATTCTTATCTAAAAGCTTCATTGTTTGAAAAAAAAACCTGTAGCACTCCGTCTATAGTTTAGAGTGAAATTTTATTTGATGCAGAGTGATCTTCTTATTAGACCTCTGCAATTACCATCTACACCGCAACAGACAGGTAAAATGTAAATGGTCGTCTCAAAGGTAGTAATAATCGTTTATTTCACAATTGTAACTAGAAGTTGACTTCATTGAAAGAACAATATGTCTATTTCTATTTAACACAACGAAAGTTTGCTTGTATTGTTTGAAATGCCTTTGTTGATTTAAATTTGCATTATCTTTTTTTTAATGTGTCAGCCTAAAAGAGTGGTTTTTAATAATTGAATTAACATTTATAAAAGTTTAGATTTTGGCTTCATTGATAAAACTGGAAACAAATATATATTTATAAATTCGAGTAGTAAAGGTTGAATGAAACAATTTTCAGGTCTATTGACTATGGCGACACATGTCTCTGTTATATTTGTCTACGGATGCATCCTTTATGTACTTTATAATTCATAAATGTTTAATACGGCTATTTAATGTTAAACTTAATTCTGTATTTAGTGCCAATGTTTAAAGAACATTTACATATTGAGCATGTCTTTATTATATATCTTTTTTTTTGTTGTTGCCATATCAAAAAATGGGCAATTGGTAATAAAGAGAAAACAACGAACATGGAAATGCATAACATTACATATTACAAAACACAAAACAGATATTAAGAGTTATAGCGTGAACTCGAATACTGTCGGGGAACCATGAACAAGCAGCGATATATGTAAGTCCCAACAACCAAAAGAAACCATATCCAAAACGGGCGCAGCATAATAATGAAAAACATCTTCTTCCTAGAAAAGGAAATTACATTGACAAAATATATTCCGGACTTTTGACAGGCACATACATTATGCAGCGCCGCTTTTCTTATATGATTGTTTCAAAACAGCACTCTGTGAAATGAAAAACATCATAGGTATGTATAGTTACCCCGGATGACAGTAAAATCCCAAATTGTAGTTCAGTAAAAAATAAATTAAAAATACAAAGAAAATTCAGGGGACAAAAAAAATGATGCTCATGTTCGGAAACGGGGGGTATTTATAAGAAATGGACAAAGTTACGTGTCAGTCGGGACAAAGACAACTTATCTATGATAACATATTATGGAAATTGACGATATCAAATCACTACATACAGACTATTGGCTTATAATTTATATTCATTTATGCTTTTGATTAACAGATACAAGTTTTATGTCTGCTCAATGGTCGGGTTGTTGTCTCTTTGACACATTCCCAATTTACATTCTCAATTTCCACAATCATTATCCATTTTAAGAAAACAAGTGGCTGAAAACTTTCTTCACTTTCTTCACCGATTTTTACTCGAATTCTAATATTTTATTTAGAGAATACTCAAACGTATATCCAAATTATAAAAACTATAAAATAAACAATTAACAAGGCATTGGCTCGAAAATATGTACTTAAATTGCGTATTTTTGTCTAGACACCATCTAATTAACTGTGAAGTTGACCTCCGGAGACTGCCGACTAGTATAGATTTAAGTAAATAATTCATCATCGATATTTTTTACCTTATTTCTTCAAAAAAATCATACTGGCTGTTACAAACTAGTTTTTATTTCACTATTTAACTTTCATACAAAATTGAACATAACAAAAAAACATTTGTATATGTTTCGTAGCTAGTGCCGCTTTAAGACTTTCGATTTGAATACACATGAAATGTATGCCTCTGAACTTTCCGAAAACAAAATCAATCAATCAGTCGTTTTAAGAAACAAATCGATAGATTGTTTTTCAACTGCAAAAATACGGTCATTACTCAATACTATGTACATTTCATTTCCCCCTTAAAGCAATCAGGGTTTTTCTTCTATACAGTGTCACAACAAGTTACAGCGCTATTGGAAAGGGGGAAATCAATCAAAGATTCTTTAATCGAAAGTTGCACTGAATGCAGATAATGTTTTTAGTCAATGCTTTGGTACTAAATTTACATAATGTTCAATAACACTAAATTGTTAACTCACCAGGGATTACCATTTATAGTTGTACTGATCCATCTGCAATGAACCGATGGTGTAAAGTGTTATTGTTAGCATTATTTACTGAATTCCGCTGATTTGAATTCATTCCAAATTAACATGAAAGCCTCTTGTATACTGCAGATTTTCTCTTATAGTGAAAACAAAGGACCTATATCTAGAAGCAGAAATTAATCTTTGAAGTAAAGCTACCTGCAGATGATAATTCATTAATACAGACAAGATAAAAGGAATATATAGAAAAATAGAATCCGTAGTTCCTTCAATATTGAATAATTATACAGATATAATTCTTCCCTAAAGAATTTCAATTTTCCCCTCACACCAGGAGTGAAATTAGTAAGGGCAAGTTGTTGTTTAAATATAAGTCATTAATCAATTAATATTGATAATGAAATAACAAGCAATAACTTTCTACTTTTGAGGGTATGAACGTTTTTGATCAATATGTGAAAACACAGTCGGACATACAAACAAAAACAAAAAAACTATTTCGTTTCCTTATTTTGCAGTTTAAGGTAGATCATAAGTAAATGTTTTTTGAGACAGAATTCTCTTATAATTTGCAAAACTGAAGATTTTACTATGTTTTTTTTTAAAATATAATAAAAAGTATGGGTCACCGTGCTATTTTTCAAGCTATTAGTCGTTGAAAATTGCCTAAATTTGGTTAGTTTGTTCATGAAAAAAATACATAAGAGTGTATAAAAAAAATTCTATGAGTTAAAATTTTAAAATAAATTGTGAGAAGATAGGTTTCGTAATATGTTTTAAGAAAATAAAAAGAAAACATGGTATCACCGAACTTGTTTTTTTAAAAGATAAAAATAAAAAAATTCCCTATTAGCCCAGTATAAATTTTGTACTAAAAGAGTTATCTCCCCTTAAATGGCTCATTTGGAAAAAATGATTTTAAAAACCAAAAAGGTTGATATTTGTTAAAATATTTTTAATAATACAATAAATTAACAAGTTGATTTATATAAATAAACAGTCTAACCATTAAATTGCAAATCTGTTTCCAAATTTGCTGATTTCGGCAAATAACCAGACCGATCTCGTACTGTGATTGTACAATTCAAGATGGCGGTATATCACGTATCTACCTTAAATCCCTTTTTTATTACTAGATGTAGTGACAAACATATCGTTCAGTTGACAGAATTATTGAAAAAGTCACTAACAACAAAAAAGAATTGATGTAAAAGATTTTGGTTCCAGTTCAGTACAGTATCAAACAAGGTTTTCTAATCCTGACAAAGGAAACAAGATAGCAAAATTAGATAAACATCATACTAGCATTTTTAGTCAGATGAACTAAAATGTTCAATTTCACTTATATGGTTTATATTGACGGCTAAACCGAAAAAGTGAAAAATGTTTTTATTTGTAAAAGAGGGGCGAAAGATACCAGAGGGACAATCAAACATTGTAACTTTATTCGAAACAAACGTTAAAAAAAGGTCAATGAATTATTGGAACAGAAATGATAACAGCTTACAGTACTTGCAATTTCGAATGCGTTTCTATATAAACAAATGAGGTTTTTGTTTGCATCTTTAAGGGTTTTAGCTACCTTTGAACAAGCAAAATACCATTTTGGTCTCTGGATCTTCCTCATTTTCAAAGGCTATCATGTCGATCAGATATGTCATCATATGTTTTTGTCATTGATTGGGACTCTCCGTGTTGGATTTTCCTCGGAGTTCAGTATTTTTTTTTTATTTTACTTTTTTAATATAAATTTTAAGAATGTGAAATGGAATAATTAATCAATTAAAACTTTGATTAGTGTTCAAATTATGAAAGTAAGTCAAAACAAATTCTACCCCATGTATGGCATTTGCCAGATTTGATACAAGACTTGAAACCATTTGTGTAAAATTCTCTTCATCTTCTTATTTGATTTATTGTTATTTTTTTAAAACGCCATTAACGATGTTGGAAAAAGATACAGTTTTTTCAAACCTTGTATTCGTATAAATTGCTAACATTGTTCTTTTTTGACCGTATACACTTTTTAATGTTCCTATTATATTCCTTTTGGATCATGTCCAGTAATTTGATTAACTGAATTTCGTCCAAAATTTAGCACCATTTTAATATAATACAACTAACCTATCAAATAAGTTAAAACACTTAAGTTGTTGTTTGAAAATATAGACTAATGTTACAACAAACAAATTCATTTTAACATACCAATTAACAACCAATATTCTCTTTTAAACAAATGGTGATAAAATAATGGTTAAAATAGTAGTAGCAATTGCCTGCATTTATGAAAGAGTGAAAATTGTTAAATATTACATCAACAAGAATATTGAATTATGTATAAAATAAAATTGGTGAACAGGTAAATCGGAAATTCACTTGCTATTTTTGATTATAATTTTTCAATAAAATAAGAAATATTATAATATGACATCAACAAAAAACTAGAAAAATTGAAAGTATCATTGATAACCCTTACACATCGCCAAATCTATAAACCTTTGGAATAGGATAATTCGTCTGGCTGAACGCTTGTATGTGAATTTTTTTAAGAACAAAAATTCGACAAGATATTTAATGATGTTAAAAACTCAAAGGAAGAAAAATTTAAAAAAAAACACGAATTGACAAGATACATGTAACAATGCAAAAACAAAATAAACCTCCATTAAACAGTGCGAATTCTTATTCCCTATAAATAGAAGCAGATCATATTCCACAATGTCATTTGTCGAGTTGTTTATTACAATTAAAAACGGGTAATACATTCTGTTCGGTAGGTTTGCTGTCAACGAAAAGACGAATTTGTTAAATAAAGGCAACAAAGTCACAATGATGTTTATCATTCTTTTTTAAAATAATAACTTTCAAATTAAAAAGGCTGTGTTTAATAGTTTATTTGTAAGAAGCAACTCAATATAAAAAAATCGTGATAGGAAAAGTTAAAATAACAAAATACCATTAAACAGAGGAAAATTAAAATGGAAAATCCCTTATCAAATGGCAGATCAAAAGACCAAAAACATCAAACGAATGGATTATAACTGTCATATTCCAACTATCTGTTTTAATATAAAGAAAGTTAACAGATGTATAAATCACACGTATATACATATAAAAGATGTGGTATTAGTGCCCTAAAAACTAAAGCTGATGCAAAATGCATCATCGTTAAACTACTTTGGATTACGTCCATTATCACTGAACAGTATGCATATTTGTTTAGGGGTCAGCTGAAGATCGCCTCTGGGTGCGGGAGTTTCTCGCTGCATTGGTAACCTTCGGCTCCTGTCTGCTCTATGGTCGGGTTGTTGTCTCTTTGACACATTCCCCTTCCATTCTCGATTTTATTTGGATAACATATAAGTTACAGAGGGTTCACATTTCAAATCTAGTTCTCCTGGTTAGAAGCGCTGTTTTGATCAGAACAAGACAAGAAAATCAATCACAACCAAACCTTTTATAATAATAATGTATCCTATGATCATTCTGTAAAGATGTTGTTTAATTCATATTTGCAATAAATGTAGAACTTGGATTCAAATTTACTTTACATGATTTTAATGAAAGTTACTTGGTACTTTTTATTTGAAGCACAAAACCAATACCACAGATTGCAAGGATTGCATATAGTCTGATTCCTGAGTATGAAAAAAGAACGCAAATTTTAGAATAATTGTTTGCAATATCGACCAAAAATATCACTTTTTGTACCACCTCTTTATAGAGAGATAATAGGTGTAAATAGGTTATCATGTCATGGGAAGCAAAACAAAATAAAAACTGAAAGAACTGGCTTATTGTTTTTAAACGTTCGTTGTTGAACTAACAAAGGCGCAAATTCAATTGATAGGTATGCATAGAATACACTTTTAGTGTGAGTGCTGTAATGTTAAATAAATTGTTTTGTATGAATATTCGAAAACTGTTTGCTATTGGGTGAATAAAATTCAACAGAGGCACCTTTTTATAAAGTATCTTTTTGTTTTGTACAATATCAATAATCTATTGCTTCTTTTCAACACAATCAAATAATTCTGTTTTATATTTAATAATAACGTCTTAATTTTGATTCAAATTGCTGCAAATCAATGACTTTTATGTACGATATAAGTAGTTTATAAACAATTATCCTCAACTTTAATACAAGACTTTTGTAGTAATTCTAATACCATTGTAAAGCCTGTTTAATGTGAATAGCTTGATGGGGAAAATAAGATACAATATGAGCTTTAAAAACAAATATTGTTAAGGATATAACTTTTGATGCTAGTAATACTCGTAAAAATCGTTAATACATTACTTCATCTTTTAGTTAAATGTTTGTCGTGCGTATGCATCTTTTAAGTTGTTACATAATTACAATTAAGAGGGGATTTAAGTTTAACCCTTGTCTATTTTTACAGTTCTAGATTTTTTATATAAGAAAAATTAAACGAGAGGAAAATGTTGGTGTTACCAAGGCTTACCCCATTAATTCGCCGCATATTTCTTGCAAAGTAGCATTAATTTGTTTTAACCGCTCACTGGACATTGGTTTGATGTGATAATGCCCCTAAATGCATCAATGCTATTTTACTTAAATCAAGGTTTTGATGGGATATCAACAAACTCAAAATGCCGTTTTATAATATACCCCAAATCTCATTTAATTCATAGTAAGAATAAGCGATGAAAATATTTCGATATACGTGAATAAAATATGGGGATAGACCTTCTACAAAAACTATTCTGAATAGAATAATCAACATTAGCAAATTACCACATTTAGCAATAAATGAATATAAGAAAATGTCAAATAACTCATGTTTAGATTTCCTTTACTGAATAACTCTGCCAGATGAATTAAATGTAAAAGGTAAGCGACATTGTCCAATGCACTAAGTACATATAATACCTTGATATTCAATTGAAAAACTTAAAATAAAAAAATAAACAGCTTTCAATTTTCATTCCATCAAACATTATAAACGAGGAAACTAAACGACCTGCGTCATGGTCATTAACAGTGCAGACGTAAATAATAAGGCAATGCTTATTAGTTGAAAGAATCTGACCAACATCTAGTCAATTGGTTCAAACCTGCAATCAAGTTGTAAATGCAAATGAGAAAATGATGTATTGCAATCTCGTCGGCAATTATTAAATTTAAGTGATTTTCTATTGTTGGGAAGGTTAATGGCATCCAGTTTTTATGATGCGAAATGTTTTCCTTGCACTCTTTAAACTTTAGAAAATATGCAAATAGACCGAGCCAAGTAAGACAATTTTAAAAACATTACACGCAGTATCGCATAAAAGGGTGTAAATGGTTATTATTCTAGTATATTTTTAACAATTGGAGATATGATATCAATAACATATAATAAGCAGGCAAAAACTAATAGTAAGGACTTAATTGAAGTTGATACCAAGCATAGGCCATTAAAAATATAATAAGTAAACTTATCTGAATAGACCATGATATCAAATTGTACGATCTTGTATAACTTGATTTTAAGTTGTCATTGTTATTGGCTTTGAAATTCTTTCAGTAAAAAATCCTTTTTTTTTTTTGTTTTACTTTTTGTTTACCTTGTGCCAAACTTACGAGTCAAACTTTTTCTAACTACGTTTTACAGTTTTTTTATGTTGGTTTGCGTTAATGGTTATCAAAGGTACCAGGCTTACAATTTAATACGCCGGACGCGCTTTTCGTCGACATTAGACTCATCAGTGACGCTCAGATCAAAAAAGTTCAAAAGCCAAAAATCTACAAAGTTGAAGAACATTGTGGACCAAAAATTCCAAAAGGTTGTGCCAAATACGGCTAAGTTAATCTATACCTACGATAACACTGTCCTAGATTAAGGGGGGTGAAAACTATCAAGGATGTTTAACTCAGCCACACTATACCTGTGCCAGCTCAAATTGAGTAGTTAATCGATGGTCCTTGTACCATATTGTCTCACAAGTATACCGTTATCAATATGAATGATTATTGTACGTTCTTATTTTTTGCACAGGATGTAATTTCACTGTTGATGGTTAAGAAAGTAGTTGATATGTAAACACAAACTAGTAAAACAGCGGCACATGACTATTTACCCCACCTTATAAAGGAACTTCATCGGTGGTTGTCTGAAGGTTTTGAATTGTTCAACTTTAGTGTTGATTGCATTTTTTTATTATTATTATTAACGTCTCTATTTAATATATTCAAACTTCTATCCTCTCTGAACAAGGAGCTGATCTATTGTAAAAAGTAAAATAACTAAAATACCGAACTCCGAGGAAAGCTTAAAACTTAATCAATTGGCAAAATTATAGCTCAAACTTATCATACGAAGGGATAATAAATCTAATATTCCTTATTTGGTACAGGCATTTTGTATGTAAACAATGTTGCCTTAAACCTGGTTTTACAGCTAGCTTAACCTCTCACTTGTATAACAGTCGCGTGAAAATTCATTATAAAGAAACGATGTGGGAACAAAACAAACAGGCATAACATGTAACAACGTCCAAAAAGGATGCAACAGTCAACATTGTGTTAATATTAATCACCATAGAAACAAACAAATATGTCACCAACATTACCATAACACAATACCACAATGATACGATGGATATGTACCGAGCCTAGTCGAATGAATACAACCAAAAATAGACAAAACTGTAAAAGTAATAATTTACAAAGACAAATAAGAGAATCCTATAACACATTATAAAGATGATAAACAACGTCAGTAACTAGGATCTATATTTCATGACCATCGTGATTTATTTGTAAGAAATCGATCATGTTGAGACTTTAAGATGCATTTTATATGTCTTTATATTGGTTGACATCTGAATGATTGATGAATTGAGCGCTGTAAAACAACCAGTTGCAAATGTCAAGTGCATATATTAGACGACAACAAGTTTTTGCAATATGAATATGAACCCTGCTTTTATTTTGCCGACAAGCAAAGTCAGATTTTGAACGGACTAGCTTACAAGATAACAGTCCAAGGGAAGATATGTCACCGTACCAAGAAGCATATTTCTGGCTCCGGACTAAATCGTCTTTCACTAATTAATACATTTAGTGGAAAAGCAGAAAATACTAATTTAACGGTCTTTGGTTTGAACCCATGATCCCTAACGCACTCGAGGCGAGTACGCTACCACAATAAAACAAAAGTAGTTCATCCTCTTAATTACGAAACGCCTTTACAAAATAGGATTCTGTAAGTCCCGTAAATAGATTTTTTTATTATAATCTGTAAGTATGATTATTCCATGACTTTCTTTCTAAAACTATGATGAATTTTTTGTTTGCATTATTTTCTTTTAGATGTCCCCCTTGTTCAATATTTAATTCAGAAACACGACGATTAATTGAAAATTGAACTTGTATCCGTCTCAATTAGCCGTATTTAGCACATTGTTTAGGAATTTTGGGTCCTCAATGCTCTCAACTTTTTACTTGTTTTGCTTTACAACTATTTTGATCTGAGCGTCACTGATGAGTCTTATGTAGACGAAACCTGCGTCTGGCGTATGAAATTATAATCCTGGTACCTGGAACTATTTACACCACTGGGTCGATGCCACTGCTGGTGGACGTTTCGTCCTCGAGGGTATCACCAACGCAGTAGTCAGCACTTCGGTGTTGACCTGCATATCAATTATATAGTCATTTTAATAAATTTCCTGTTACTAAAAATCGATTTTTTCGAAAAACTAAGGATTTTCTTATCCCAGGAATAGATTACCTTAGCCGTATTTGTCACAACGTTTAGGAATTTTGGGTCTTCAATGCTCTTCAATTTTTCACTTGTTTGGCTTTACAACTATTTTGATCTGAGCGTCACTGATGAGTCTTATGTAGACGAAACGCGCGTCTGGCGTAATATGAGGCAGGCATTACCTGTAAATTGGGACAAAGTCTGTATGAATTATTTTTTTGTAACTTTAATATTTGTTAAAAAAAAAGAAATGGAAATACCGTAACGTTTCCCGGATTTTGGTTCTGTTGTTAGGATTTTAGTTGTGGCGTTATTTAAGTTATGACGTCATATACAATGTAAACAAAGAAACGCTATCATCAGGTAAGGTTTTTTTTCATATCGAGGAATTATTAAAAATGAAATTGGTATTGCGTTCCTTCCTATTTTATACAAGACTGATAAATATATGTTTTACTCAAAGTTTCATACAAACGAGACCAGAAAAAGGAAGTACATTGTAGATTTCTGCGCAGATCCGGAATTTCAAAAACGCGACAAAAAAAAATGAATGATTTTGAGTTCATTAGTACAATGAAAATATCGGGAAAATTTTCCCGATTTTTTTTTTTTTTTTTTTTTTTTTTATTGAATTTTCTACTGTTATTGGGGACTTCTTCCCCATATTAAATTATAATCTTGGTACCTTTGATAACCCATAATTTTCTACATACGAAAATGCCTGTACCAAGTCAGGAAAATGACAGTTGTCCATTCCTTTGATGTGTTTTAGCTTTTGATTTTGCCATTTGATCAGGGACTTTCCGTTCGCATTTGCCTCGGAGCTCAGAATTTCGGATAATTTTACTTTTCACTGGCAATTCCATGTGTACTGATTTGTAGACTGTAGAACGAACAACTATCATTTATCTGTTATATGGTTGGATATGTTTTCTGAAGCAATTTGTTGCAGTTAAATGTACATCTATAGCAATCAATAAAACATTTTTTTAGTATTTGTGTCACATCAAAGAAAGAATAGCATTTAAATGAATAATCAAAGTCAACTCCTTAGTAAATTATATTAAAAAACGAACGACAAGTAATCAATTTAATTGAAACTGCAGGAGATTATTTCACGTGGAAAAAACGATAAAGATGTTTTTTGCTTTAAAGATAGTGTAAGAACTTTTGTACAAACAATTTAAAAAAAATAACAATGTATTTTCTTGTTTATTATTAACATTATTATGGCATGTTTAACATTTGAATCGTGATAATTCAAACAGTATGACAGATACAGGACTATCTAGGGAAAGACTGTTATAAAAATAAAATAAATTAGACACTAACGCTTCATGCTATCATTTGTCCGTTACACGATTAGTACTTGTCTTGCCTTTTGAGATGTTACTATATTTCAAATCTTTTGTATGACTTTGATATAT
Source organism: Mytilus galloprovincialis (assembly GCF_965363235.1). NCBI lineage: Eukaryota > Metazoa > Mollusca > Bivalvia > Mytilida > Mytilidae > Mytilus > Mytilus galloprovincialis. The sequence continues at coordinate 89,959,053 of NC_134841.1, read as the reverse complement.
AAATGTTTGAGATTTTGATAATTTTGTAAATTCAATGTTAAAAAAGTAGTAGTATAAAATGATACATTTTTGATCTAGGGATATTTCCCGAAAGACTTTCGACCAATTATTATTAGAAAGGGACGATTTATCGGTTTCTTTTAATTTTTTATTTTCCTGTTCATACAGGGTTGGTTTGTTCACTCTTACTAAAGATGTTATGATTTTTTATTTTAAATGAAGAAGAAATCAAAGGCAAAATAAGATACGAAATGTTGATAAAAATCAGAAAATATTTTTGTCAATCAGAAACGATTAAAAGGAAACAGGATAGTCTACAAGAACTTCATGCACGTATAAAGAGTGAAAATCAAAACCCGTCTGAGTTTGTTCCTTTCTTAATGCTGTCAGATTTATTCATTTGGTTTTTTTAATTAATGAATCCCATCTTTCAATCTTACGGTAGAGGTTTTTCTCATTGTTCTGTTGAGAGTCTCAAAAAGTTGTGTCGAATGCAGCTGAAGGTTGAACTGTAACATATGATTGTTCACATCTTTGTTCTATAGGCTATGGATAGATGTATATTTTGCAATCATACCACATCTATAATATAATGTAATTTGATACGACTGCCATACAGGTGAGAGGTTTAGCTCGCTATAAAACCAGGTTCAATCCACCATTTTCTACATAAGAAAACAGGTCAGGAATATGACAGTTGTTATCCATTTGTGTGATGTGTTTGAGCTTTTGATTTTTTTCCTCAGAGTTCAGTTTTTTTGTGATTTTACTTTTTACTATCTCTAAGTGTATTCACAGATATGTTCATGGTTGAGTGACATATCATATTCAAATGTAATTCTCTTTCTTTAGACTTAACCCGTACACATCAGGGATACTGATATTACATATTGACCTAAAACAAATTGTACTTTTAGCTACTGTACATGAAATTGTTTTTATGAAATACTATTATCATGTAAATATGTTGTTTCCATTGACAATCAAAATGTTTATTCAGTAAACTTTATTAAAAACATAATTAACAAACACAAATTTTACCTTTTAAAATGATTTTTCACATATTTCGGTCGAACAATTTTTTTTCCAATAACCAGACGTACAGCACGTTAAAATACTCCTGCTGGATTATATACTGACATTCGTTGTAAAAACAAAGTATAGCACGAAGTGATATACCGATTGTGACCAACTTCTTTCGTATCGAAGTAATTTTGCGGTAGTGACCAACTTCATTCATCTTATTGCAAAAATATTTCCTTTACAGTTTCAATTATTTGTTAAACTTTATAAAGACAGTCAAAATGACTGGTACATATATATTTCAAAATACATGTAGGGTTAATTTGAATTAAGAAAATATAGATAAAGCTTATTCTAACAATGAACACTATCCTGTCCTGGAAATTAATATCTATATATTGAACGAGAAGCTTAATACTAAAATGTACGCTAAAAAAGATGATTTGTCAATTCCTATTATAGGTAATTATACATTTGAGGTAGTGACGTTCCCTTGTCACTATTTTATATTTCAACTTGTTTGATTCGTTCGTTCCCACGGGTGACGGGGAATTGAAATATGGTCACTTCAGATCTTCTTCCAGATAATAGTAATACCATTGACAAAGTGGGACGTACTTTTGCTGTGTGGGATGAACCAAATACACAGCCACGTCTGGTCAGAATGGAGCCGTTAAATAGAGAGAAAGTCTCTGCTTATGAGGAATTCGAGAAGTATCTCTCTGAGAGGTCCGTAAATGGCATGTTGCAATGCTAAACTTCGGTTCCTATCCAATGTATCCTCATTTTCACAATTTTCCCGTCCTGCAACAGTATTCTTGATTTGTTCGTGTTGCTCCACTGTTAATTTTTCTGCAGTAATTTGTTTCTTTTATAGAATTTTTTTGACTAGTGGGTGTCATTTTGCTATGATTTTCACCTTTTTCAAAACAATTCAAATTTTCCAAAATATACAAATCATATTTAACCGCCTCAGAATATTTTTACTCTTTTGTTGGTAACGATGCTTGTCTTACGTGACAGTGATTTCAAGATTTTAATCAAAAATATTTCTTTCAAATAGTCTTTTTTTCTTTTTTTTTTTACATATATACATTATTATCAAACTTTTATAACTTTAAGTGTGGGTACATTTTGCTGTTAGTCGCATCAGATTTTGTTCGGAGAACATAATTTCATTCATGATCAATAACTGTAGTTTACTGGTGTTTAAATCTCTTAAATCTATTAAAAATATTCAATTCAAGTTAGAGGCAAACTTGAGGAAGTTACATGGACTCCACCGGAAACGAGACGATGTGTCGTCAATGTAAGCATGCAAATCTACACGTAGTCATTAGGGAATTGGACAAATGGCTAAATGGACAAATAAGACGACTATTCGGAAGAAACAGAAATACAAAAAAAATCCATCTTTTGTGTTTTGCGACCTAGAAATACCGTACTGGTCAATTCATTTATGAAGATGACCGTTAACTACGTGTATTTAGCATACATGGTTCTCAATGCTCTTCAACTTCGAACATAATTCGGCTTTTGAAACTTTGTTTATTGGAGTGTCACTGATGAGTCTTTTGTAGTTAAAACGCGCCTCAGGCGCAAATACAACATTTCAATCCTGATATCTGTGATGAGTTAATTAATTCGTAAATCTCACTTCAATGTTGCATATTATCAATTTAGCCATAATGTTATAACCTATTCGAAGTAGAAAAAAATATAACTATATATTTGGGGGATTCTATATCATAGTGGCCTATGAGCTAGGAAGATATAGTCGTCTGATTTGTATTACTGATTTTGTCTTATAAACGATTGTAACAGCAATTCTAACATGACGTTCTTTAAACGCTTTGAGTACACACCCGTGGTAAAATATGAATATATAGCATAGGCTGTTCCAATCGTACTCCCACGTCATATGCTTTTTTATGGATAAGCTTCCCGACGTCATAGAACGATGACGTAAGAAAATAAGCATTTTACGGGAAAATGCAGGCTTGTGAAACCGAAAATCCTCACAACAAGGAAACGTAAACAAACGTGGAATATGCCAAATTTTTTTTTATTCACATAAGACATATAAGTAGATTCTCACTTTAATTCATCCAAAACTATATAAATAAGTTATTGTAAATAGTTTTAGCATGTCACTAATTCAGTTGGCTCCGTTCTTTTACGCCAATTTAATAGTGCGTTTATTTATGGGAACGGAAAATATTTGCCTCCACCTATAGCGCTTCGATCCAAAATAATTGCAGTATTTGTCCTATAAGAATCGAAATAATTCATGGGGGATTGAATATATCTCGATTTCACCACGGGTTGTCCCTTTATGCCGATATTTTACCCCTCGCTATCGCTCAGGAAAAATATTTGTCATAATGGGCAAACCCGTGGTAAAATCACGATATATTCAAGCCCCTGTGAATTATTTCTTGAATAGATACCATGTAGATGCGTCCGTTCTCGCTCCTATTAATGTGTGCGATTCTTTAAGTTTTGGTTTATTACCCTGATTTGTCTAATTCTGGTTAATTTACTAGATTTGACTATAAGTTAACTACAGTCGCTTGAATATTCTACATGGTTAAAAAGTAATCCATTTTGGGGATATTTTCATTGGTTTGGCATAAACGAGATTGTGTATTTGTAGTCCAATAAGACAAACATGTGATATACATAAACAACTGTTGTCACACAAGTAAAGTAAAATGAGAGATGACTGATTGACCTTTTGCATATGTTGTTCTTTATAATGAACTTATATTGTACACAATGAACATTATATTTTGCAACCTTGTAATAAAGTAAAGTACAGGTGAACTTTGATTTAGGTATTGGTTACATATTATCCTATTCTATAGGTTTATCCTAGATTATAGCACACTTGACAATAATGCAAAGTGTACGCTTGACAAATATTTATCATAATACAAAAAAGTTCAGATGTACATTGGCTCAATTATAACAATAAGTATTGACTTTGTTTACAAATGTGACTCTAAAATTACAATTTAGGTAAATATTAGTTCGGACATTTGAAGAAATATACTTCAGCTGATTATAGAACAGATGACCTCGGATTTATATGTTTTAATTCCTGATGCTTTTTAAAGAAACAATGATAGGTATAAAATAACCAGCAACAATTAAATTCTTATTTTGCGGCCTAAGCGCTACAGAGTAAATATTCTTTCGTGTCTCGATGATCTAAGGAATAGGTTAGTCTGATATTAATTATGTGTTTGTCTAGGGTAAAAATGTAAGGTGTAGGTGCGTCCTTATTATTTTGAATATTCTACGCGTTATTTCGATGCTTTCTTAGGCCGCATTTCTTTCTAACACAAACGATGCAAACGACTAAGCGCGCACATGTTTTAATTATTTCTTACAAACATGCGTTTGCAAAGTTTACATAAACTTTGACAAACTATGCAAACGCTAAAAATGCGTCTGCAGTTTGTCGTTTGTCGTTTGTTAGTACAAACGCTACATTTGTTTCTAACTTCAACCTGATTAAACGAAGTATTTGTTTCTACGTTTGTAAAACGTCTGTTTACCAACAACATGTGCATATGCATTATTTAACTTAAGTGCAAACAAGGTCAATAAAGACTTATTACACGATGTATTTGTTTCAACAACAAACGCGATACAACGTTTACAAAATTTTGGTTAGAAAGAAATGCGGCCTAAGTAGTATCAAATGTATATACTATTATCATTCAATGTTTCTGTTGATCATTAAAGTTTTTTAACCTAAATAAAGACAACAGTAGTATACCGATGTTCAAAACTCATAAACATAAAAGCGTACATTATGGAAACTACATCTTCAATACTTTTATTAATTTTCTTGTAAAGTTTTAATATTTTTTAACCTAGACTTATGCTGGTGCTTCACCTAAAGTTTGGTATAATAATGTCTAGCATTGCACGTAAAACAGCCAGTATTTATATTAATCAGCAAGTAATGGGTGTTTCAGTATATGTCTTTTTGCACTGCATTTTCATTCAGGACACCTGTGTAATTCTACACCGAAACGTTAAGTGGTATTTTCAACGTGCTGGTTAACATTGGAACAAGCATCCATATTCAGATGCATATGCAGGTGACGACTGGAGTTTGTTCTTACTCATTAACGACAAAGACACAAGATGACATACTGACCACAAAATATACCTCCATTTCAATTTTCTTAGTTTAATAAGGAGATGTTGCAGGGTTGTCCATGAGACTTCAAATGCGTTGTTAAATCAACTTTATAAAAGCCAAGAATAATAAAATGCTGGTTTCATGGAATGCTTAATTTAAGTTGAGTATAGAGTTGATTTTTTTTTAATGCCATTTTAACAGTATAAGGATTTACTGGATATATCAGGGAAAACATTTTGTCAATCGACCAATTTTATGTCCTGCTTTGCTCATATTTTTGTTCTTATAAATTTAATCAGCTCTTTAGCCGTTGAAAATATTTCTTTTTTTATTATTATTTTCAAAAGTTGTGTCCTCAAGCATCACCGAAGAGAAATGTATTGTCGAATATTTCATCTGATGCATTTTAATTGGTATTATTCATTTTATTTCGGACTCTTCTTATCTATGATAATTTAATTGTACAAATAAAAGTTTTTACTTTCTTCACTCATTTACTTTTTTGACTGCATCAAAGAACTTATAGTGTGTCGTTTTGTTTTTTAATAAAAAAAAATGTTTTCATGAAAACAGAAAGTGATTCTATATCAATAGATTAACATCACTACGTTAAACAATTAAAAAAGAAATTTGCCCATAACCCTAGACATTTACAAACGCATATACAATAATTATAGACTTTCGTAAGTCTGTCTATCAGTGCTGACCAGAAATGTCGTAACTTACAAAAGATACCATTATTGTAGTTTTAAAAAACCAATATTAGTTAATAAAATATCTACGAACAAAATTCAAAGCTGCGGAATGATACCTGTCAATATATCAAATAAATCCAATGTATGAGAGTAAAAGAGATATATGTGATGCATAAAAAGTATGGAACATTGGTTTTCAGTGAGTAATTAAATATATTGGACGTTATTAACATCATAATACTGAGTGCGACTTATATACGTTCAATTATTGATACGAAAAAGTTGGATCAGTTAAAAAAAGGGGTATGTTACTTTTATTTGTCTTTGTAATTTTTTAATACTTTTACTTTTTAGTTTATTTTTCGAAATAACCATTTGACGGGGCTCGTTTCTTGTACATTCCATCATTGTGTTATTGTGCTATGGGGATTTTTGTTGTCTTTCGTTTTTGCGCATGGACTTTGTAAATATGCCTTTTGCTTTTCTTTGTTGTCATATTTGTTTATTTTATAGTTATTACACAATGTCTGTTTATAACGTTCACCCATCGTTGTCAATTTAATAAAATTGTATGTGACTGGCATACAAGTGTGAGGTTTAGCTAGCTTTAAAACCAGATCAAATTTCCGTTTAGAACATGTATCGGAGTTGGTATTTTTGTTATTTTGCTTATCTTCTTTTTGTGATAATTTTCTTTTCAAATTGTTTGAAATGCATTTGGAACAGTGGAACTTATTGCTCTATATGAGAGTGGACTTGTTTTCATATATTTTCTTTGCTATTTTGATATAAGATTAAACAAAATGAAAACCATAGTTTTTAATTTTTTTAATTATTATCATATTTGGTCAGTCAGATTCTAGTGGCAAATAGGTACACAACGTATGCGGCAGCTATTTCTATTGTGTAGGTAATATACATGATATGAGAAAGTCTTGTTTTTTGTTAATTGTTATAATAAACTATGGGTTACAATACTCTTAAAACAGGAAACTATGCTTTTACTCATAATCTGCTGTTTACGATTGGTTGTGGTCCAAGGAGGTAGTTTTGGTTATTAAATCGTCGAGTAACACATTAGTTCATAGATACATATTTTCTTCTTTATTCATGTATTCATTGATACTGTGCCTTGTTTCTAACCAGGTAAAGTAAAATACTTATTTTAAAAATGTTCAAACTTTATGAAAATTGAAAAAAAAAATATTAAGATATTACTAATTACGATTTGAATTTATCCCAAACTATAAAAATACACCACTACTATAGCGGTTGTTTCTGTGAAAGATTACATGTAACAACTTTTGGGAAAGATATCTTAAGAAACTATGAAACATGAATTTCGAATACAACTCACACTTCCTTTTCATAAGCAATTGCAATCCAGTCGATATTTTTTAGCCTTCTTATAACATGTGAGTTAAGTTCGTACAATTTGTTTTATAAATTAACTTGTTTATTGTAAAGTCTAGACAAAAGTGTGAAATCCTCAGAATGAGTCGATATTTAAATCATAGACACCTTTATCCCGACAAGTGTTCATATGAATCGTTTTAATAAAAGTACTTTTATTTAACTTTATCTGTATGTATATTATTAGAATTTATTACAATCGTTCATTACATGTATTAATTTCTTCGTCTGTCGAATTCTTTCAGATTTCTTTTTTTTTTGTTTTTTTTTGAATGGGAAGTAACTTAGTTTTGCCAACAATAACAAATTGTTTACTTTTATTATGTTTTATTAACTTATTTCAACCTTTTATCATCAATTTCTTCGTTTGTTGAATCCTTTCAGATTTTTACCATAAAACAAATTTAAAGCCTAAAAGTTGCCATTGTTGGCATTTGTTTTCTGTATAGACAAATGGGAGTTGGATCTTAAAAAATACTTGATCACTTTGATAGACCGCTGGTCAAAATACCTGGTGAAGATAGTCTGTAAGATAAATTCGTTGCACCGTGTGCAAGTGACCTAATACGATATATATGGGGTCAGTTAATTACATATGGGGATTCGAGCTTCGCTCTCACCCCATATGGAATTTACTGACCTTTCTAGAGAATTATTCGAAAAGGCTTCCAAAATTTCATAAATTTGGTGCAAAATGACGGTGGACATGGATAACATAAACAAGCTCCTTTGGAAATTGGTCATGATACTATTTGGCTTCATTTTTTAGAATACATTAATAAAGTACTAACACCACACATAAATGTTTTATCCAGGTTTTTATTGTAAAAACTGGTAAATTTAGAAAATGTTAGTATTGTCGCCTATGGCAGAATAAATAGTACCGTTTTTCCTAAAAATGATTTCAGTTTGTTACCCGATTAGTTTTTTCTCAACCGATTTATAAATTTCGAACAGCGGTATACTACTGTTGCCTTTTTATCAGCTGTTTATTTACATAAACTTCCCATTTCTTCTCTGCCCTGGAATGATGATTACTGAATACATTATAATCTCTTATTATACTTTGTACTGCTAAAGGTGAAATAATACTATGCATTCCTTTTTGTTGGATAATTATAACATGTGTTAGGGTTTACTTGTTCTGAATTCTATTAATATGTCAGCATGAAATAAAAAGAATCATATAATACTGTATTAATTTGCTAAACCCTGTATGGCCATTCACATTGATAAGTTAGTGAAAATATGAGCCATCTAAGTTTAATCTTCTGTTGTTGTGTTAATTCCGTATTGACCGATAGGAACTTGACCTTAAAACGTGCAAAAATCAAATCAAATTGAATATTGTTGCTGTGAAACAAAATGTATATCTATAAACATTTAGATTCATTTCATGATTTAAATACCAGTATACAAATATTCAAAACAAAACTCATAATTGATAAGAAGAAAGATTTCAATGACAAGCTTATTCTTTTTAGTAAACACTCTGACAGGCCGAGATATCTTTTGTCCCGGTCCATGGTTATCATTGACTTGTCATGATTTTTTTCTATGTATGTTGCTGTTAATTTAATTAGGTTAAGACATTCAACAAATTCAAGAATCAGGGTTAAATATCGATTGGCACAATATACAAACACGTTTAAATAAAAATATAAAGGATCACGGATATTATTAAAAAAATATTGGATATTACAAAATACCACACAAACCATTAACTCCCAATTTCCGAGAAATAGATGTTTACAAAAATGACAAACAAATGGGTAACTGTCTCATTGATGTATATACAACTATTTTTTTTGTTTTATTCATAAACGCTTCAGTATAGACATACAGAAGGAAATTGATATAGCGACGGCATATAGAAATAAACATAGTGATAACATCTCAAATATTTCAATTATTATTCTGTTTTTATAAGTATTACATATTGATGCCATGTTGTGAGGGTTTCATTGTCACCAATCTCTAATTATTTTGGCGAGCCATAAAACCAGGTTCAACCATCCAGTGTCTTTGTTTTCTCGCTTTTTTACTCTCATACTTAATGTGCCTCCCTTGGTTTTAGTTTGTAACCCACATTTAATATATCATAGTCGATTTATGACTTTAAAACCGGGGTATACTACTGTTGCCCTTATCTAAATTTACATTAAACGCACATACAAGAGGGTTAACAGTGAAATATATTGACTCGGTGGTGTGGAATAAAAAGTCTTTCAGTACCCTAATCAAAGTTTTTTGGTTTAATTTGAGCATTTTCCGTGATAATTTAATTCATTGCCCCCATTCTTGTATTTGATATGATGAAGGTAAATCAAGAAAATATTTTTGAACGCATGAATTAATAAAATGCTATTTTCATTCATCTCAATGCTATTTACTCTACACTCGGTCTGCATTACGGAGTTTGTTTAGCAGAGTAGTCAACTCATATGTGTTTACATGAAGAAAAAAATCATTGATACGCTAATTTTTAGTAGTTTACTACTTATAACATGTAGATTTTTTTCTATCCTGTTGGTATTTTATACGACTGTCATAAAATCTAGTGTTTTATGCAAGCTATAAAAGCAGTTCAATCCACCATTTTCTACATAAGAAAATGCCTGTACCAAGCCCGGAATATGACAGTTGTTCATTCGTTTTATGTGTTTCAGTTTTTGGTTTTGCCATTTGATTAGGTACATTCCGTTTTGATTTTTTTTTTTAGTTCAGTTTTTGTTTTAGGCCTTATTTGGCAAACATTTTTGAAGTTTTATTCTATGCTCTGAAACTTAAAAGACTTTCCAATTATAATGATTCTAGTATTGATGAATCTTTTGCAAACGAAACGCGCGTCCTGTGTACCTAGCTGTAAGACTGGGTTTTTTTTGTGATTTTTGTTTACATTGGGTGTCATTTTGTTGTTCGCTCATTTATTTTAAACATGTTTTATTTTAAAACGAGAGCACGTCAATATTCGTAGAAAGTTTAACTAATGTTATTAAATTGTCAAATGCAGGACCATGATACTTCAAGCTATCCATAAGGATTTGAGGTATCACCACCTTCCAACTTTTTAATTCATTTTTGTTTTATTTATACCTTACTTATTTCTATTACATGGAAATTTTTCTAATATAAATCAAACATAAATGAGAAAATCATTTGATAAAACATAAAATTACCAGACGTGACACTGTGTGTTATCTTTAAATAGGATCGTCGATGTGAAAAAGCGTGATGTAATATTTAATGGCAATTTTGCGTGTTTATTTTAGTGTAATTATTACATTTATCTTAAACATAATATGTTCTGTCACTTCAGAGTGACTTGCCCGAATGAAAATTGAAAATCGAAGTAAATTGTATCAAAAAATACGAAATATATACAAACGTGACAAGAAAAGTGTTAACGTGTCAAGAAAATTGATATGATATGATTAATAAATCGACAAAAATCATGACAGTGATTGATTGGTTAAAGCTTAATGTCTCGTTAGAGCAAAACGGTCTTATTGTAACAAGAAACCTTTACTAAATTTCAATTACAGAATTCTCTCTTAGAACTATGAATAGAAATGAACATTAAGAAAATGAAATTTCTTCCTCGGAGAATGCTGTCTGTTTTAAAAGCCGATTGTTGGTATACGCCAATGACCCAACAAACGAACAAAACAAAGTCAACACGACACGTTCACTAAACGGTCTTAAAAAATCGAAAGGTGTGTTTACAAGGTAAAATGTAAAACATTGCTTATAAGGAATAGATTACCTTAGTCGTATTTGACATTACTTTTTTGGAATTTTGGTGACCTCAATGCTCTTCAACTTTGTTCTTGTTAAGTTATCTAACAATTCTGATCTGAGCGTCACTGGTGAGGTTATGTAGACGAAACGCGCGTCTAGCGTCTGGCGTACTAAATTATAATCCTGGTACCTTTGATAACTATTTACACCACTGGGTCGATGCCACTGCTGGTGGACGTTTCGTCCCCGAGGGTATCACCAGCCCAGTAGTCAACACTTCGGTGTTGACATGAATATCAATAATGTGGTCATTTTTATAAATTTCCCGTATAAAAAACTTTGAAAATTTTGAAAAACTAAGGATTTTCTTATCCCAGGCATAGATTACCTTAGCCGTATTTGGCACAACTTTTTGGAATTTGGATCCTCAATGCTCTTCAACTTTGTACTAGTTTGGGTTTATAAATATTTTTGATTTGAGCGTCACTGATGAGTCTTATGTAGACGAAACGCGCGTCTAGCGTACTAAATTATAATCCTGGTACCTTTGATAACTATTTTTAAATTATAATCCTGGTACCATTGATAACTATTTACACCACTGAATCGATGCCACTGCTAGTGGACGTTTCTTCCGAGAAGATATCACCAGCCCAGTAGTCAGCACTTCGGTATTGACATGAATATCAATAATATAGTCATTTTTATAAATTTCCCGTTTACAAAACTTCAATTTTTCGAAAAACTAAGGATTTTCATATCCCAGGAATAGATTACCTTAGTCGAATTTGGCATAACGTTTTTTGGAATTTTGGGACCTCAATGCTCTTAAACTTTGTTTGGCTATCTAACTATTTTAATCTTAGCGTCACTGATGAGTCTTATGTAGACGAAACGTGCGTCTGGTGTATTAAATTATAATCCTGGCAACTTTGATAACTATTTGTTTAATGTAGTTTTTTATTCAAACCCAAAAGATAAGGTATTTAAAATTATGTCTTTTATTCTAATAATTCGAGTCTATAAAACTATGCAGTTTTCAATTGACAGACGTTTAGGATAGTGCTTGTTGGTTAAAACCCAAACAATTTGAGAAAAAGGGATACCTTCAATTTTATTTATTGTAAACTTTTAGTTCTGATATCGCAATCCGAATCCCAGCACAAGAAATTACTTCCGTATACTCAGAGATGTAATAGAAATGTCCCGTTTAAAAGCACATACATAAGTTATTTCGTAATAAAGACACATTAACAAGCTCTCAGATTGTTTTTTTTTTCAAGAATTACTCGATAAGGATTCAGTGTTATGTAATATTCCTTTGGCATCTTCCGTCTCTCTTTTAAACGTCCTGGATTCATGATGTCAAAAGTTATCTCATCGCCGTATAATCAAACTCTTTCATGATATTATAGATCGTTAAAAACAACCTGTGTCACGACGACCATCCGTTTTCGCTTTTATCAAATTAAGATTAAAACTTCGCAATGGTTCAAAGGCAAATGTAGACAATGAACTTTGAAAAAAAATCATGACGAGACATTTTATGTTTGATAACATAGCATGCATTTTAGTCATTAATGAAGGACGTACATTGACTTATAATTGTTTGTATTCACGTCGTTTGAATTCTGGTGATAATTTTTTTTTATTTGCAATCATACCAAATCTCCTTATTTCTATATGAATAACAATAGCGCTTGAAAATTTTCTCAATTATCTGTTGTAATAATAACATTCTATAAAGATCTCAATAAGGAAAGATTCTTTCATCTTTCAATATTAACGTAGTTAAACTTTGATCATAATGGTCAGAAATTAAAAATTATTTTAAACAAATCACGATTTTTGCTTAAGAAGTTCCAGTTTTTAATTAGAAACATTATAAACCATGGATTTATTCAATATAAAAGACTGCAGTTTTATGAACAAGGGAAAAACGCTTTGACAACACAAGTAATTCAAGTTTAGTTCTATATATAAATTTCAAAAGGAATTATTCAATTTCATATTTACATAAGACGTTTTAAAATTACTTCTAAGTGGATAGTTAAATTTTTAACTTCCTATGACATTCTAAATATTTTCTATTCCAGTATATGAGAAGACATTTATTCTAATGAAATTATTAAAATGAATTTGAAACAACTAAAACATGTAAAATAAAAGATGGACTATATATAGATAAATGGTTGGGTTAAGTAGATATTACAAAATGAATGCATTTTTATTTTTTTTTAAATGAACGTATGAAAGAAGGTAGTTGCTTAACTCGGTTATGAGTGTTATTTCTGTTTCCATGTCTAGTCACTTTTGGTTTTATTTAATTTAATTTTTCTCAATACGCTTAGAAAAATTGAATGAGTAATGATTAAAATTCATTACCATAATCTTTCAATTTCGTTTGATTTTATCGTTCAGTTGATAACATTTAGACACTTTTCATACTTGATACAGAAAAAAAACAAGTTAACTAATCCATGGCGATATTAACAAAATTGACCTCTTAAATTGTTAGTCTTCCATTGAATAATTGATTGGACCAAAAGAGTACCCTGTAGGGGATGAACGAATTTTTAAATCTCACAATGTGAACATACAAGTCAATGTAAAAATCAAAACAGGAGCGAATTCAAAATGATCAAGACAGGGTAAGCATCAACTGCTATGCATGCATGACCAACAATGCAAATCCACACTAAGTAAAAAAATTATTGCAATAAGGGTATGGGAAACAGTTGATAATCTAACAGATCAGACTACTCACAAATGATTATAATACTCTTGAGAAATGGGAAATTGACCGAACCATATATTTTATTGTTTCACGTTTTTCCTGTCAGAGCATAATGTAGCCGACTATACGGAGTGGAGTTTACTATTTGCTGAAGGCAATATGATATAATTGCTTATAATCACTTCGTTTGTAGATAGTTATCTCGTAGGCAATCTTACCACATCTTCTTATTTTATATATACATCGGACAAATTGTATAATCTATCAATTTTCCCTTTTGTATCGAACAAGTCATTTATTGACACAAAACGTATAGCATTATGTTCGATTATATCAAATGAAATCATGTATTTATTTATGTTAAAGTGTATTTAAAATGATAAAGAGTAAATACTGCTGAGAATCATGAACCTCATATTTGATATCAGTAAAAATAATCTGATTGATACTTTTAATAAAAACATTATAGCTCTAGATAAACATAATAATTTGTATCTAAGAAAAAAAATCTTTAATGAACAAAACAAGTTAAGCTAAGGTTAATAGAAAAAGGCGACATTAGTTAACCGATAATCGCAAATAGCTACCAAATGAACCCGACTTATGATTTGATACGCCAGACGTGTATTTCGTCTACATAATAGACTCATCAGTGACGCTCAGATAACAAAAGTTAGAAAGCCAAACAAGTACAAACTTGAAGAGCAATGCGGACCCAAAGTTCCAAAAAGTTGTACCAAATACGGCTTAGGTTATCTATGCCTGAGATAAGAAATTTTAGTATTTCGAATAATTCATACTTTTGCACAGAGTAAATTTATAGGAATGAAAAAAAATATATATTTATGTCAACACCGAAGTTCTGATAACTGGGCTGGTGATTACCTTCGAGACGAAACTTCCACTAGAAGTAGCATCAACCCATGGATGTAAATAGTTATCAAAGGTACTAGGCTTTTAATTTGATACGCCAGACGCGTTTCCTCTACATTAGACTCACCGGTGACGCTCAGATAAAAAAGTAAGAAATCCAACAAATATACAGTAAAAGCATGGAGGACCCAAAAGTTCAAACAAAATTGTACAAAATACGGCTGAGGTATTCTATACCTGGGATACAAGAACCCTTAGCATTTCGCATGTTTATAACTGTATAAAAGTTGATTTCCAACTAAAGCATTACGTATTTAAATATAAAAAAAAAGAAAAGAAAGTAAGTCTCAGAAGAGCAAGACATTTCTGCAACGAAGAAGTAGTTCAAATCAAAAGGTTAGGCTTTCTTTCATTTTGGATTGCATATATAAATACGATGCAGCCTCTGTGGTAAATATCAATTTATCTTGATCTTTGAAATTTAAGAAATTATACCTGCGTGGTTCGGTTTTGAATTGAAATTACGTTGATGTTTGTAATAGGAAAATCAGAATAGATTGATTGATCAGAATTATTTTACATAATACTGATGAAGGATATCCATGATACCACCTACCTCATAATACTGATGAATGATATCATGATACCACCTACCTCATAATACTGATGAAGGATACCATGATACCACCTACCTCATAATACTGATGAAGGATATCATGATACAACCTACCTCATAATACTGATGAAGGATACCATGATACCACCTACCTCATAATAATGATGAAGGATATCATGATACCACCTACCTCATAATACTGATGAAGGATACCATGATACCACCTACCTCATAATACTGATGAAGGAAATCATGATACCACCTACCTCGTAATACTGATTAAGGATACCATGATACCACCTAACTCATAATACGGATGAAGGATATCCATGATACCACCTACCTCATAATACTGATGAAGGATACCATGATACCACCTACCTTATAATACTGATGAAGGAAATCATGATACCACCTACCTCGTAATACTGATTAAGGATACCATGATACCACCTACCTCATAATACTGATGAAGGATATCATGATACCACCTACCTCATAATAATGATGAAGGATATCATGATACCACCTACCTCATAATACTGATGAAGGATATCATGATACCACCTACCTCATAATACTGATGAAGGATACCATGATACCACCTACCTCATAATACTGATGAAGGATATCATGATACCACCTACCTCATAATACTGATGAAGGATACCATGATACCACCTACCTCATAATAATGATGAAGGATATCATGATACCACCTACCTCATAATACTAATGAAGGATACCATGATACCACCTACCTCATAATACTGATGAAGGAAATCATGATACCACCTACCTCGTAATACTGATTAAGGATATCATGATACCACCTACCTCATAATACTGATGAAGGATATCCATGATACCACCTACCTCATAATACTGATGAAGGATACCATGATACCACCTACCTCAAAAACTTTATTCTAATAAGATAGTATTCGAATTTGAAGCGTACAAGGTTACGAAAGTAGTTTCGGAAATATGGTTTTTCGAAGCGAAAACTAAGTGAAAAAGTCTTATTGACCAATCCAATTTAAGTATTTATAGATATACAAATGGTATAAGAAGGCTCTTATGATTTGACTAAATTATAATCCTGGTACCTTTGATAAATATTGACCACCGGTGCACAAAACTTATCGTTTTTTACTAATGACCTGCAAAAGATTCTCATTTAACGTGACGTTACAATAATAAATTCTGAGAAGAGCAAGACAGACAATTTACTATGATTGTATTTTAAGCAACGAGAACTGTGATCCAGTAAAATACAAGATTTTGATTTTTTCATTGAAAGTTTAAACCGGCTAAAAATGAGAGAAGGATATTTCTATATCAAAACTTAAAACGTTACGACTAGAAAAGTAGATCTTAAAGATTATGAGAAACTTCTCGTTTTTTGGGTTTATCCAATAAAAACAAAATAAAATATATTATGAGTAGATATGTTTCACTGTTGATATAAATATTTTAAAGGTGCCAAACTTAATTTAAAATGAAATGATTTACCCGTGGAAATTAATTTCGTAAAGTACGACATCTGAAAAAAATATTCGGGCATGTTTAATATGTCTGCTAATTTACTTTTGAAATCCATGTTATCAGTAACAATAAAATGACTGATTTTATTCATTATATTTATCATTCATTGAATTGTTTTCAGCCTGCATTTTTGAAGTGCACTGTTGCAATTTAATTTTGCCTGTTCGATAAAAATCGATTCCAAGATTACATCACTGAATTTATTAAAATGCAAATAATATCTGAGAGTAGTACTTTTCAACTTCCGAAAACTGTTAAACTAAAATAAATTTGCATGAATAAAATGTCATGAAAGACAATTTTTTACATTTGTTTTTGATTTATTGAAATTGTTATCATTTTCTTTCCTAAGTTAATCCTGAAATAAAACGTGGTAAATAATAATTCTAAACGTAATATGTGAACGGAGGTTTTATTTTTGAGTAGCGTTTCTATTAATTAGTTATCAAAGGTACCAGGATTATAATTTAGTACGCCAGATGCGCGTTTCGTCTACATATTAAGATTCACATTATAACCTTAGATCATCTATCTCCATTATCGATTATCTTCTTACTGCTAAAAGTAAACTTTTAAGCTTCAAACAAAAGGAAGAATTGCAAAGCATAATACTTAACCGTCACCGGTTTCAATTAATGGGATTTGAGCGTTCCTGTCGTATGTGCATCGTTCATAGCGTAAAGGTTCATTTGTTCAAAGTAATCATAGTATGGGTCTTAAACGTAAACTTGACCTAAAAATTATGACAAAACAATGATTACGCAAACTATGCCGTCAACAGTGTATGTGTATCCCTCGGTACATGGTAAATTCAAATTTAAACCTTCAATGTATCATGTATAAATCTCGTATTGTACGATGACTGGTTATATATATGACGATAACACCGAGGATAACATTGAACTTTTACATAAAGTATATCAAGTCATTGGAGAGATTAAAAATATTTAAAAATAGTCATTACTAGTATAATTTCAGTCTCATCAAGGAAATCAGAATATAACCTGCATGGTCAAATAAATAGTTGTTTATCTGTATGTGTTCAGTACTCGCATGAAAATTCATGTAAAGCTCTGATTTCTTGGTGGATTTTACACTTAGTCATTTTGTTTGTTTTTTTTTTTTTGTTTTTTTTTTGGTTTTATCTGCTTTTTAATGTTAGTTTTTGGTTTTTAACTGATATTACTGAAGATATATTAAAAATGAAAACCCCACTTTATAAATTTCTTTCATTCAAAACGCTTTTCTGGATTAACGTTCAACGGGAATTCAAATAGCCGAATATTTGAGAGCCAATATGAGATGGGAGTCCCAATTTTATCAATGTATTACTTTAAAAGTTCCGTTGCACTGTGTCGATACTGCTGATCAAAACAATCGTCAATGAGTGGGGACATCCATTGGAGCTGATAAATTTCTCGAAGGAGACGCTTACCCAGTCGACCCATTTGGTCTCGTTTCATTCGTTTTTTTTTTTTTTTTTTTTTTTTTTAACGCTGATTTGTCAACTAATAATAAATCGCTTTATTCAGATTTGATAATTAAATTATCTACTAATGAATAACTGACTTAAAAAAATCATTAGAATCAAAATTTTCAAATCTAGTAAGGAATAATACATGAGGGAAACACAGCGTGACCGGGTTTTTTGACAAAGTTGACGCCAAGGCTATGTCTGCATTATTTGCCATTCAAACTCATAAAAAAATGCAAGATAAGGGGAAAGACACAATTGGTAAAAAAGAACATGTTCTGTTTACCCCTCCTGAACACTCTAGGTCATCTTTTGTTTCATTGATGAGGTTCATGTTTCTCGTTTTTTAGTTTACATGTAGTTTTTTATAGACTTTATATTTTGCCATGATTTTATCAGTTTAACTTCGACTTATGAGTTCTGAGTGTTCCCTTCGCGAAAAATCACCAGTGCGTTGAAAAACCGACACATCGTATCGGCCTTCCAATTTTTGATACTGACAGTAAATTTAGGAACTTAGTCAATTATTTTCAATTGTTATACCTCACATTTCGTTGAATCACACCACTATTAATGTCGTCAATATAAATTTAACAGACACGATCATGACGTATCAAATGAGTTATAAACGCCTTTCGATTGTCCAGGGTTTCTTTTAAGTTTGATAAATGAGAAGTTGAGAATGGAAAAGCTCACATCATTACGTATGTCATAGTTTATAGTTTACTATTCTCTATCAATAGCTTGATCAAGAAAAGATCAATATTGCATTGGAGAAGACTTCTTATGGTTGCTGTTTGTTATTCTTAATTTCAGGTTCACTGGAATTAATTGAGCTACGAGGTTAAAATAGCCTGATAGCCATATAACAGTGGTTTGATTCCACCAGTGTACTTTATCCGGAGGATGAAAACTCCGAGTATTTTATATCCACCAACAAATATTAACTAGCATTTTTTTTTATCTTGGTCTAGTGTAAAATATCCATCAATCATCATAAGATTCTAAAGAGAGGTTTCAAAGGGGAAATGTATATAAAAAATGGGGCTTTGTATTTATGCAAAAAGTAGGGGGGTAATTTAATTAGATAAAACTTGGATAGTTGATTTATGTAAAACAAAATGGACAAACGAAACTATTTTTTTTTATCCAAGGAATGTTCACTCTAGTGTGTTTGATCCAGGAATGGTTACACTAGTGTTTTGTGCAAGGAATGATCACACTAGTGCTTTAGATCCATATATTGATGAAATATTTTAGTACTCATTTTGAGCACACACATGATAACACAATATTGCTTTATCTACGAATAAGATTTAAATATTTTTTGGCAATTATAAGTACTGGAGAGTTGTGTCATATTTATATACGTTCATTTCAGAATTTGGTGCGAAAATCCCGTCAAGTTATATTTTATGATGCTCTATATCATAAAAAGCAAGATTGATCCAGATTAATCAAACTGGTTCCTTGATGGTTTTTCTAGTTTAACACATTAACTGATGTAAATAATAAACTGCTCTAATATAAACAAAACAATATCACGTTCGACGCTCTCACGCTATGTACATTCAATATCTTCTAGTGAAAAACAGTTACCCGGAATTAATACACGGTGGAATGAAAACACGCATACAGTATTCGCACTCCGACTTTAAATGGGGGTTATAGCTATGTATAAAAACCAGGTGTACCCTACCGTTTTGTTCAGGAAAGTCAGGAATATGACAGGTTTTTTTTCCATTCGTTCTGTTGGTTTATACAGCCTTCATGTAGTGTTGGTTTTGTCATTGTTTTATGATTGTTCACTTTTTTCATTGCTCCTTGGACTATTTTTTTGTGGTTTATACTTTTCAATTGTAATATGCGTTGACTTTCCTTACTTTTACAATCACACATAAAAATAAAAGTAAATCCTTAATTTTGAATAGATGTATGTGTGTTTTCCAATTTTTTAGAGAACGTAATGAAAAATGAGTTCTATTGATGTTTGATTGATTCATATCTCTTATAAAAATATACATGATAGACTATATACGTGTTTTTTTTTTTTTATCTATTTACAGATTATTGAAATTTGTTCTAGTGTCAATGGAGTTTATTCTATTTACCTTGATTGCACTTCTAAGTGTAGACGTTGTACACAGCTACCATGAACCAGAATGGGTGACAGCGCCAGTACAAGGTAAGTCACTGTGGGTTAGCGAAATTATATGATTTCTGGTATGGTTGTATGTATCTATGATTTGCAATAGTATAAGCTTATGAAGAGAAGAAAATGATTGCAATAGCAACGTCATTTTAAATCAGCCTATCTGTAAAACAAACGAAAAAAATGATAAAATGACAAAAAGAGTATGTGTTTTATAAATAGTCTAAAAAGTTCATGTGTCTAACAGAAAGAAAGGGAAAATCATTATATGTGAATAAATTGCGTTACAGGCTTTTGGCAGACTGTTAACCGTTTAACCAACCAAGATTAATATTAGATAACAGGCTGTTTTTTTACGATTTACAAATTTCATAAATCAAATACAAAACGAAAACGAGTGTGTTGACAAGGTAATCGCCTCACACTATTTATAAATCATACACTATGCTTATCTACACTTAGTCAAAATTTCATAATCGAAAAATTTGCAGATTATACGACTATTCTAGTATCTAAATATCTAAGACCGCGAGTACATGTCGCTGGTGAAATGACCACTCTCAACTACTAAAGTAATACCCGATGGTGACCGTAAACCATATGAAGTGTCGATTAAAGTTGTTCTGTCTCATAACTATCGTTAGGATTTTTTTTGAATGGAGTAAATAAACAAATGTTGTGTAAGGAGAAAATAAACGAATTCTTTTGAGGAGAAATTTAGAGGTGTCTAAGCAAAGCATTACCAAGCATCGTCTAAAACGTTTACAAAAAGCTCATGATGATGTTGCTTTCATGCTTGTCGATGAGTGATTAGGCAAAATACTTCATTTCCTTTTAAAACGGTTTACTTAATGAGGAATTTTTTTAAATTTATTCAGTTCTAATTTGGAGTTGGTATAAAAAAAAAAGAAATTGCAATATCTTTACGTATACTTTTCTTTTTATTTGCTGAGAAAGTCTATTTATAAAAAGTGAACTTATTTGATATTCAATTCATTCCTTTCCCAAACACAATGCGTTTAATTATCTCATGAACAAATGGTTTTGAATTTCAAGGGAAATCTATTTTGATGACATCTTATGTTATCGAATAATCATATACCAAATTATTCATTAAAACTAGTAATTAAAATGAAACAAAGGAACATTACAGCAATGAAAATTAATAAATAAACCTGGTACTTATACATCATTTAATAACTACTTACAATTATTACTTCTGGTAAAGAGAAGTCCTGATGAATTATTAAGAAGGCTACGACTTTTATGTAAATAGAGACTAATTAAAGTTTGTAATTGAGAATCAAGCATGTTCAACATTTCACAGGAAATGCTTTAAAAAAAGTAGGGGGCGATACAAAGGAGAAAGAGATAATTTCGCCATTAAAATAAAGATGTTTATGAAAGATTATGCTCATGAAAAATACTAAAAGCATCTTTTTCATCAAAAATCAAAATAGAGTAAGATTTTTTTTGAATGAAAGATCGAAAACGACACAACGCAGTTTTTTACGGACACCATCACAAAAGTAGTTGGATGATAAAATGAGATAAAACAAATTCCAGTTATTTGTTCTTAAGAAGCAACAATATACGTATATTTATCAATTGAATTCTGCCTCCTGTATCTAGACATTTTAATGTTATTTGAATTAAGATTGAGTTTGTATGATTTTGTTTTATCTGAATTGTATATGAGAAATTAACTACAAGAATTGAACACCGATAAACTACTGGTGCTTCCTATTTGAACATCTGTAAATAACTGATGCTTCCTATTTGAACATCAATAAACTACTGGTGCTTCCTAATTGAACCTCTGTATACTACTTCTGCTTCCTGTTCGAACATCTGTATACTACTGATGCTTTCTATTTAAACCTCAGTATACTACTGCTGCTTCCTATTTGAACCTCTGTATACTACTGATGCTTTCTATTTGAATCTCTGTATACTACTTCTGCTTCCTATTTGAACATCTGTATACTACTGATGCTTTCTATTTGAACCTATGTATACTACTGATGCTTCCTATTTGAACCTCTGTATATTACTTCTGCGTCCTATTTGAACCTCTGTATACTACTGATGCTTTCTATTTGAACCTCTGTATACTACTGATGTTTGGTATTTGAACCATTGTATACTACTTCTGCTTCCTATTTGAACATATGTATATTACTTCTGCTTCCTGTTTGAACATCTGTATACTACTGATGCTTTCTATTTAAACCTCAGTATACTACTGCTGCTTCCTATTTGAACCTCTGTATACTACTGATGCTTTCTATTTGAACCTCTGTATACTACTTCTTCTTCCTATTTGAACATCTGTATACTACTGATGCTTTCTATTTGAACCTCTGTATACTACTGATGCTTTCTATGTGAACCTCTGTATACTACTTCTGCTTCCTATTTGAACATCTGTTTACTACTGATGCTTTCTATTTGAACCTCTGTATACTACTGATGCTTCCTATTTGAACCTCTTTATACTACTTCTGCTTCCTGTTTGAATCTATGTATACTACTGATGCTTCTTATTTGAACCTCTGTATAGTACTGATGTTTTCTAATTGAACCTCTGTATACTACTGATGTTTGCTATTTGAACCTCTGTATATTACTGATGTTTGCTATTTGAACATCTGTATATTACTTCTGCTTCCTATTTAAACATATCTATATTACTTCTGCTTCCTGTTTGAACATCTGTATACTACTGATGCTTTCTATTTAAACCTCAGTATACTACTGCTGCTTCCTATTTGAACTTCTGTATACTACTGATGCTTTCTATTTGAACCTATGTATACTACTGATGTTTCCTATTTGAACGTCTGTATACTACTACTGCTTCCTATTTGAACATCTGTATACTACTGATGCTTCCTATTTGAATATCTGTATACTACTGATGCTTTCTATTTGAACCTATGTATACTACTGATGATTCCTATTTGAATCTCTGTATATTACTTCTGCTTCCTATTTGAATCTCAGCATACTACTGCTGCTTCTTTTATGAACATCTGTATATTACTGCTGCTTCCTGTTTGAACCTGTGTATACTACTGATGCTTTCTATTTGAACCTCTGTATACTACTGCTGCTTCCTTTTTTAAACCTCTGTATACTACTGATACTTCATATTCAAACCTCCGTATACAACTGCTGCTTCCTATTTGAACCTCTATTTACTACTTCTGCTTCCTATTGAAACCTCTGTTTACTACTTCTGCTTCCTATTTAAACCTCTGTATACAACTGATGCTTTCTATTTCAACCTCTGTATACTACTGATGTTTCTATGTGAACCTCTGTATACAACTGATGCTTTCTATTTGAACCTCAGTATACTACTGCTGCTTCCTTTTTGAACCTGTGTATACTACTTCTGCTTCCTATGTAAACCTCTGTTTACTACTTCTGCTTCCTATTTAAACCTCTGTTTACTACTTCTGCTTCCTATTTAAACCTCTGTATACTACTGCTGCTTCTAATTTGAACATCTGTATATTACTGCTGCTTCCTATTTGAACCTCTATATACTACTGATGCTTCCTATTTAAACCTCTTTATACTACTTCTGCTTCCTATCTAAACCTCTGTATACTACTGATGCTTTCTATTCAAACCTCTGTTTACTACTTCTGCTTCCTATTGAAACCTCTGTTTACTACTTCTGCTTCCTATTTAAACCTCTGTATACTACTGATGCTTTCTATTTGAACCTCTGTATACTACTGATGCTTCCTTTTTGAACATCTGTATACTACTAATGCTTCCTATTTAAACCTCTGTATACTACTGCTTCCTTTTTGAACCTGTGTATACTACTGATGATTCGTATTTAAACCTCAGTATACTACTGCTGCTTCTTATTTGAACCTCTGTATACTACTGATGCTTCCTATTTGAACCTCTGTATACTACTTCTTCTTCCTATTTGAACATCTGTATACTACTGATGATTTCTATTTAAACCTCAGTATACTACTGCTGCTTCCTATTTGAACCTCTGTATACTACTGATGCTTTCTATTTGAACCTCTGTATACTACTTCTTCTTCCTATTTGAACATCTGTATACTACTGATGCTTTCTATTTCAACCTCTGTATACTACTGATGTTTCTATGTGAACCTCTGTATACTACTTCTGCTTCCTATTTGAACATCTGTATACTACTGATGCTTTCTATTTGAACCTCTGTATACTACTGCTGCTTCCTTTTTTAAACCTCTGTATACTACTGATGCTTCCTATTCAAACCTCCGTATACAACTGCTGCTTCCTATTTGAACCTCCGTATACAACTGCTGCTTCATTTTTGAACCTGTGTATACTACTGATGCTTCCTATTTAAACCTCTGTTTACTACTTCTGCTTCCTATTTAAACCTCTGTTTACTACTTCTGCTTCCTATTTAAACCTCTGTATACTACTGATGCTTTCTATTTGAACCTCTGTATACTACTGATGCTTTCTATTTGAACATCTGTATACTACTTCTTCCTATTTGAACCTCTGTATATTACTGCTGCTTCCTTTTTGAACATCTGTATACTACTGATGCTTTCTATTTCAACCTCTGTATACTACTGATGTTTCTATGTGAACCTTTGTATACTACTTCTGCTTCCTATTTGAACATCTATATACTACTGATGCTTTCTATTTGAACCTCTGTATACTACTGATGCTTCCTATTTGAACCTCTTTATACTACTTCTGCTTCCTGTTTGAACCTATGTATACTACTGATGCTTCTTATTTGAACCTCTGTATACTACTGATGCTTTCTATTTGAACCTCTTTATACTACTGATGTTTGCTATTTGAACCTCTGTATATTACTGATGTTTGCTATTTGAACATCTGTATATTACTTCTGCTTCCTATTTGAACATATCTATATTACTTCTGCTTCCTGTTTGAACATCTGTATACTACTGATGCTTTCTATTTAAACCTCAGTATACTACTGCTGCTTCCTATTTGAACTTCTGTATACTACTGATGCTTTCTATTTGAACCTATGTATACTACTGATGTTTCCTATTTGAACGTCTGTATACTACTTCTGCTTCCTATTTGAACATCTGTATACTACTGATGCTTCCTTTTTGGACATCTGAATACTACTGATGCTTTCTATTTGAACCTATGTATACTACTGATGATTCCTATTTGAATCTCTGTATATTACTTCTGCTTCCTATTTGAATCTCAGTATACTACTGCTGCTTCTTTTATGAACATCTGTATATTACTGTTGCTTCCTGTTTGAACCTGTGTATACTACTGATGCTTTCTATTTGAACCTCTGCATACTACTGCTGCTTCCTTTTTGAACTTCTGTATACTACTGATGCTTCCTTTTTAAACCTCTTTATACTACTTCTGCTTCCTATTTAAACCTCTGTATACTACTGATGCTTCCTATTCAAACCTCCGTATACTACTGCTGCTTCCTATTTGAACCTCTATTTACTACTTCTGCTTCCTATTTAAACCTCTGTTAACTACTTCTGCTTCCTATTTAAACCTCTGTATACAACTGATGCTTTCTATTTGAACCTCTGTATACTACTGATGCTTCCTTTTTGAACCGGTGTATACTGCTGATGCTTCCTATTTAAACCTCTGTTTACGACTTCTGCTTCCTATTTAAACCTCTGTTTACTACTTCTGCTTCCTATTTAAACCTCTGTATACTACTGATGCTTTCTATTTAAACCTCTGTTTACTACTTCTGCTTCCTATTGAAACCTCTGTTTACTACTTCTGCTTCCTATTTAAACCTCTGTATACTACTGATGCTTTCTATTTAAACCTCTGTATACTACTGATGCTTTCTATTTGAACCTCTGCATACTACTGCTGCTTCCTATTTAAACCTCTGTATACTACTGATGCTTCCTATTCAAACCTCCGTATACTACTGCTGCTTCCTATTTGAACCTCTATTTACTACTTCTGCTTCCTATTTAAACCTCTGTTAACTACTTCTGCTTCCTATTTAAACCTCTGTATACAACTGATGCTTTCTATTTGAACCTCTGTATACTACTGATGCTTCCTTTTTGAACCGGTGTATACTGCTGATGCTTCCTATTTAAACCTCTGTTTACGACTTCTGCTTCCTATTTAAACCTCTGTTTACTACTTCTGCTTCCTATTCAAACCTCTGTATACTACTGATGCTTTCTATTTAAACCTCTGTTTACTACTTCTGCTTCCTATTGAAGCCTCTGTTTACTACTTCTGCTTCCTATTTAAACCTCTGTATACTACTGATGCTTTCTATTTAAACCTCTGTATACTACTGATGCTTTCTATTTGAACCTCTGTATACTACTGATGCTTCCTTTTTGAACCGGTGTATACTGCTGATGCTTCCTATTTAAACCTCTGTTTACGACTTCTGCTTCCTATTTAAACCTCTGTTTACTACTTCTGCTTCCTATTTAAACCTCTGTATACTACTGATGCTTTCTATTTAAACCTCTGTTTACTACTTCTGCTTCCTATTGAAACCTCTGTTTACTACTCCTGCTTCCTATTTAAACCTCTGTATACTACTTCTGCTTCCTATTTAAACCTCTGTATACTACTGATGCTTTCTATTTAAACCTCTGTATACTACTGATGCTTTCTATTTGAACCTCTGTATACTACTGCTGCTTTCTATTTGAACCTCTATATACTACTTCTGCTTCCTATCTAAACCTCTGTATACTACTGATGCTTTCTATTTAAACCTCTGTTTACTACGTCTGCTTCCTATTGAAACTTCTGTTTACTACTTCTGCTTCCTATTTAAACCTCTGTATACTACTGATGCTTTCTATTTAAACCTCTGTTTAGTACTTCTGCTTCCTATTTAAACCTCTGTATACTACTGATGCTTTCTATTTAAACCTCTGTTTACTACTTCTGCTTCCTATTTAAACCTCTGTATACTACTGATGCTTCCTATTTAAACCTCTGTATACTACTGCTACTTCCTATTTGAACCTCTATATACTACTAATGCTTCCTATTTAAACCTCTTTATACTACTTCTGCTTCCTATCTAAACCTCTGTATACTACTGATGCTTCCGATTTGAACCTCTGTATACTACTTCTGATTCCTATTCGAACCTCAGTATACTACTGCTGCTTCTTATATGAACATCTATATATTACTGCTGCTTCCTATTTGAATCTCTATATACTGCTTCCTATTGAAACCTCTGTTTACTACTTCTGCTTCCTATTTAAACCTCTGTATACTACTGATGCTTTCTATTTGAACCTCTGTATACTACTGATGCTTCCTATTTGAACCTCTGTATACTACTGATGATTCCTATTTGAACCTCAGTATACTACTGCTGCTTCTAATTTGAACCTCTGTATACTACTGATGCTTCCTATTTAAACCTCTGTATACTACTGCTGCTTCTTATTTGAACCTCTGTATACTACTGATGCTTTCTATTTAAACCTCAGTATACTACTGATGATTCGTATTTGAACATCTGTATATTACTGCTGCTTCCAATTTGAATCTCTATATACTGCTTCCTATTTAAACCTCTTTATACTACTTCTGCTTCCTATTTAAACCTCTGTATACTACTGCTGCTTTCTATTTGAACCTCTATATACTACTAATGCTTCCTATTTAAACCTCTTTATACTACTTCTGCTTCCGATTTGAACCTCTGTATACTACTGCTGCTTTCTTTTTGAACCTCTATATACTACTGATGCTTCCTATTTAAACCTCTTCATACTACTGATGCTTTCTATTTAAACATACTTTTGATGTATTGTATTCAAGATAGGGCTACTAAGAAAAATATTGTCTTAATTTGAACGATTAACAAGTCATATGCAACACAAACATGTTGTTTTTATTTTATTTCGCTGAAGGTTTGTACAGTGATATGATCAAATACACCCTGTATTTAGAGGAAAAAACATGGAATGATGCTAAAACCATCTGTAAAAACGAAGGTGCCCATCTTTTGTCAATCACTTCACAAGAAAAATTTGAATTAATAGAAGAATTGAAACTTGACCAGTGGGGAGAGATAGCGTAAGTATTTTATACTTAATTGATTCGTATTTCATTGTATTGTATTCCTTTTATACGTTTGGTAAAAAAATCATTTGTTTAATCATACCACACATTACCCCGAAAACATGTTATGAGATATATATGAGAACCATCTTTTCCGTCATTCCATCCGTCTGTATGTCCGTCTGTTTGTGTTCACTCTCGCTACTCCTCCTAGGTGCTGGATTGATATTGGTGCAACTTTACAGAACCTGCGAATGAGCATAAAAGAATTAAATCCCGGGCAACAGGTTCAACTCACTTGCCTTAATGTAACAGTATAAAGAAATAATTGATGCAGGCTTTACTTTATTGTAGTTTTAACATGGGTAGGCATTATATTCGTGATTATTTTTGCCCGAGCCATAGCGTTCGTTTGAATGACCCTTCGGTATAATTCGCCTCTTTTTTGCTGATAAAAGAGAACCAAAAACATATACATGGGGTGAAATGAATAGAAATTATCTATAGAGTAGTGATGTAGTCTTTCTTGCTATGTATATATTAAAGCATGCCTAATTGTTAAAAAATATGTAAAATCCAGTTGATTAAATTTTACGGTATGAAAATTATCTATATTATTAAACGAGAAGACCTCATTTTGTATGTCGCTTTTCTTCCTTCTATGATGAGTTAATCTTCATGCCTCTCTTTTCTATAGGTACCACGCATAGTCGCATTTTTCATCCATTATCATGATTATTCAGTTATTGTGTTATTTTGGGAGAAAAACAAAAAACGCGTCTGGATATTTTTCTGTCATCGGACGAACTATTTATTACGTTATATACAAGACTTCCGTTCAGAACTTTTTTCATAAGTAGTCGGGGACAATTATTTTCGCGTTTATCTGCATGTATACTATGATCATACTACTATTATATATAGAGACTCTCTATATAATATATCAGTGACCGCCATGAATAATAAAATTGAAATTTGATAGTTAATAGATACAATATACAATTATGTGTGTTCATAGTATACAAATAAAATAATTGAAACAAGCAGAAAACAAAAACAATAACAGACTTTGGAAAAAAGGGAAAGGGCTAAACAAAAATTGTCCTGTCTCCAAGTACCTATGACTTTTGATCCCTCTCCTGAAATTCTCCAGTCATAAAATCTTTTAAAAAAAACATCCTTCAACAGTTTACATACTTTCAACCAAGCTCTAACATGTGTAAATGCCCGCGATTTCGCGGGTGTGTTCTAGTTTATATGTATAAAAACTCCTTTTCTTCAAAGCTGTGTTTTACTTCATGAATTATTTGCTAAACCAATCCAGTAGTCAACAAATTTATGACATATGTATTTAATACTTTCAAGCCATAATAATCTAATAAAGATTGCACAAAAAGGCCCCTTTTTAAAAAAAATTGTTTAGCCTAAGTTTCAAGTTTACTTTCATGTATTTTAGTATATATCTTATATCTTATATTTAAATAAAAATATTATTTTCCGTTGGATTAGAATTCTTATGAATATAATTGCCATATCAACTTGAAATTGATTATAAAAAAAGTTATTTCCATATCTAGTACATTGTATTGAAATTATAAACAATATTTGATTGTGATAATTGAACTATAAGCATCAAACTTTGACTTTGTCATTAACATAAAACCAAAGCTTTATAAAATTAATCTTTTTATGTTTGAATTTATAGTAATTGTATAAACTGACATGTTCTTTTTCCAATAATTGATGCATGTATCAAGGAAAAAAGTTCGCAATATTGTGGAATTATGACTAGAATCTTTAATAGATGTATCAAAGGTTCATTTTGATAGAATAATACTACAATCTGAATTGTCTGATCTGAATTCGTACGGAAAGTATCATGTATAAGACAATAAAAAGTTGCATTGAAAATGAGGTCAAATTCATTATTGTGATGAAAATTTTTGAGCAACAGTTATACCTTTAAAAAAAGAAAATCATAATGAAACTTAAAAGGTATAGAAATATTTCCTTAAATTTTATATATTTCAATATGAAAAATGTCTAGAATTGAACTAAGAACAAATTAAGATTAATAGAAAATTAAAGAATCTTTATATTTTTATTTTCTGTAAAATTCTTACTTTCACACCACTTTTCCCATGGTAGTACTCTACATCAATATATTGGTACTTTCCCTCCTTTACCAGATTTTTGTTTTCTTTCAATGAAAATTTATTAATAGTTTATGTTTATACTTCCCTTTGATCTATCGCATAAAAATTTTAAGAAGATGGACAGGTTTTCGGAAAGTATCGACATCTTCGGCTCCAATAGTGACATCCTCGTTTTGATTATGTTTAAACACTTCGATGATCGAGTTATGGTTTGCCTAAAACTGTTAATAGGCAGAAACAATGACAGGAGGTCGATGTTCGTTTTCTTTAGAAAAAAATAGTCTAGTAAAAGAGAGGCGAAAAATATCAAAAGGACATTCAAACTCATCGAAAATAAACTGACAACGCCATCTCTAAACTTTTAAAAAAAACCAAAAAAAAAACAGATAAACAATAGTACACAAAACACAACATAGAAAAGACTGAGCAACAAGAGCCCCACATACAACGGGGGGAAGGATCTCATATGCTTCGGAATGATAAAAAGTAGAAATCCGTTCTCTCATATAATAACATGTAGATATCATTCAATTTACTAGTAGTACTTAATCTTCAAACATAAGATAAAGTTTGAATTTTAAAATAAATTCTTTTAACATGAGTTCAGTACAAATAACATATCAAAGAGAACTGCAACAACCTTTATTTAAAACTTCATGTTACAATGTATGGGTTGTCTGTCTTGTTCAATTCCAAATCAATGGTTTACGTAACTGCTATCATATATATAGGACGGTTCATGTTAATGACAATTTATATTTATCTTTTGTTTTATTTAGAGATAAAGACTTCTGGTCAGGGTTATCACAACCAAATCTAGAGTTGTTTCTCTGGGAGGACTGTACAGAAATGACCTTTGATATGCTAAAGGATGAGAGTTACAATAGTAATGAATTGTGTTATCGTATAAATAAAGACACAGCAGAGTGGGAAAGCAAAAAGTGTGACGACAAGTTGTTCTTTGCGTGTGAAAAGAAAATATCAGGTATACGATCTGGTACTGTAATGGTCTACGCGTGAGTTTTCTTATCCTTTCTTCTTCTTCGGAAGGGTCCGTTTCATTAGTTTAATGGGGACAAATCGGATAAATTCTAAAAATGTATAGTAGATAAAGTTTAATGATGAAATTTTAACAGAGTTTCAGCAAGTGAATGAACGAATGGTACCGATTCAACATGTGTAGGCTTGTAACATTTAACAATGATAAATACAATTTTGTGGGTACTGGTAAAAAATGAAAAGCTTATATTTTCTACGTAATCAAAAGCTTATATTGATAAAACTTTGCAGATTTTTTTTACATGGAACGACATAATTGCGCATTTCGGCAAGTACTGACAAACAAAAGCTCTGAAAAAATTGAAATTCACAAGTATTGGTACTGTATCACCATGATTTTGTAAAATTCTATGTTATATTTGTGTTTTATGCTCTGGAGCATCATAACAGATACATTTAATCAGCGCTCAAGCATTACATTTGTAGGAAAAATAAGTATAACAAGAAGATCTGTCGACACTCCCAGTTGGAGTTAATACGATACCCTTAGTTTGTGAGTGTTACCTTGATTTGTCTTTGGTAATCAATTTACGACATGTGATCATCAGTAAGCTACTGTTTCTTATGCTTTAATTGCTTCTTTATTCAGGAGCATGTTCTTACTCCACCATTCTAAGTTCCAATAAGGTTGGAACATTGGCCAACATGACAACAAGTGATTGTAAGAACAACTGTTCTGCAAGTTCATCGTGTTGGTCTGGGATCTCTACAGACGCAGGACTTTGCATTTTACTTAAATCACGAATAGGTACAGCATCACTATCAGATGTTACCATGTTCAAAAAGTCTTGCGTAGAAGGTAAGTTATTGACGTCAACGTTAATGAATAAACTAATCACAGATACCAGGATTAAATATTGTATATATACGCCAGTCTCTAGTTTCGTCTACAAAAGACTCATCAGTGACGCTCGAATCCAAAAAAATTTAAAAGGTTAATTAAAGTACGAAGTTGAAGAGCATTGAGAACAAATTTCATAAAAGTTTTGCCAAATACAGCTAAGGTATTCTATTCCTGAGGTAGAAAATCCTTAGTATTTCAAAAATTCAAAAGTTTTGTAAACATGTAATTTATAAATATGACCATATCAATGATAATTCATGTCAGCACAGAAGTGCACATATACAGTGCTGACTACTGGGCGGGTGATACCCTCGGGGAATTAAAAACTCCACAAGAGATATTTTGACACTACTTTGCTAAAGTTCGATGACTGACAATATCAGTTATGATGACATTGTGACGTCATAATTATACTGTTTGTTGTATCACGACCAAATGGAAATGTTATTTATTTTTCATAGTTAAATTAACCCTCGGATAGGATTTTCTCGCTGTGTTCAAGACCCTTTGTTAGTCTTGGCCGTTTTTTACTCCTTGGTCGGCTTATTGTATCTTTGTCACTTTCTCCGTTTCCATTGTGAATTTTAAGTACTAGATCTACATTGTAAGTGAATTCCAATGAAATGATTTGTGAGCAAGTTAACAAAATCTATTTTAACATAAATGTGAATTTAAACGAAGGTATAACAGTTATAACTTTCTCAGCCAATAAGTTAACAGAAAATCATAAAAAGAGATGGAAGATACGAAAGAGAAAATACAAACTTTTGAAATTAAATTGACCATCAAATTTTCTTCTAGAATTCTTGAAATCACAAAAAAATACAAGGTTGTAAAGCTGGTTGTTTCATCATTCTTTATTTTGCTAATAACACCAAACCAGATCCCTTTGTATTCAATTGTAAAGACAATAAATTATTATAGATTATAATTGATCATCTCAACGAGATTGATTTTCTCACTTGAGTCAGTGTTATATAGCCATTATTTCTACATGCCAGTTTTTCCCCCATGGGGTGGGGGGGGGAGAAACAGGCATGACCCAATTTTTCCCCTGGGAAAATGTTGGATCATTGATATTCTTCTTCCGTGGATATTTGGCAATACTTATACATATAGTCATTTTTCTTTCATACCAATTTTCCTCCATAGTATAGATTTCACTATATTTATATAATGCTGAAGGTTTGGTACCGCTAAACTTAATATCAAACTAACGTCACCGACGTTACATTACAAGGAAGAAACATTAGTTTTTGTTGCTTTAAGGGAGAAATGTGTCCTGATCCTACATTTCTCTCCATTACGCTGACAGTAAAAAGTTTAATCCGACCTGGAAAAATTGGCATAGAGGAAGAATGGCTATGGGACACCAGTAAGGCGAAAGTGAGAAAAGCAATCAAGTTGATATGATCAATGATAATATGTTTATAGCTATTTACCTATGACGATGTTGTTAATTCAATTGACAACGGGCACGTGCGCCCTCAGTTTCTAGAGAAAATGTTTCATATCACTCTTCTGTTCTGAGAAAGGAAATTATCAGTCGGTGAGATCAAAGGAAAATTTCTTAAAATAGCGATAACACAATTTATAATGGGTTAGAAAAATTCATTAGGAGAGGCGGGGGGAGGGGCAAACGCCGAATCTCCTATGGAATTTACTCACCCACAATGGTCCGTAGGGGGTCAGTAGTGAACTGTATAACGAATTTATCGCACGCGGAACTTTTTTCCTCTGCGTTTTGATAGAACAATAAAACCAATGCAACAACATGAATAGGTGACGTCACCATCAACAGTACATGTGACGTCATGAACCCTCTCAGAAATTTACTTTTCCCTGAATCCATAGGAAGTCACCACGTGACATCAGAATATAATAACTTACACACGGTGTGATAAAGTCTGCTGATACTTAACGTTTATAGTAAACAAACTCATCATAAATACCAGGATTAAAATTTTGAACTTTCGTGTAGAAAAGACTCATCAGTGACGCCCGAATCAAAAAAGTAAAGAGGTATTTAAAAAGGAAAAAAAAAGTACCAAGTTGAAGAGCATTTGTTAATGACCCAAAATTCTGAAAAGTTTAAAAAGAAAAAGCTAAGGTTATCTATTCCTGGGATAGAAAAACCTTAGTACTTCGAAAAAATCAAGGTTCTATAGACAGTTAATTTATAATTATGATCATATCAATGATACTTCATGTCAACACAGAAGTGCTTAAAACTTGTGGCCTATTTCATTGCATCGACCTTTTTTCAGTGTACAAATATTATTGACTGTTTTTTGTTTAAATATATTATATATTACTAGAACACACCCGTGATATCGCAGGTCCGTGACTGAATTAGAGTATATAACTATGCGTATGCCTTATTTAAGTATTGGTATTGTCATCTGATAAAGTCATGCCGATTATATTAAGATGCACAGTTTTCTCTGCTTTCAAAATCTTTCTGTTTGAACCCGTCGATCTGGAACCTATACTATCAATTATTGGTAATATTAAATATTAAATATCTATATCATTCTTCTCAGCTCTTAATTAATGAAATTGCATATTACGGCTTTGTGACGACAAATACGTTGACCCGGCCTTAATAACTTTGAATGGACATATCAGCGACGTCATAATGTTTGAACCGACGTTGATCAGTTTGACCCGACGTTATCAAGTCATCTTCCGGTTGCTGGTGAAACAAAGAAACCACTTCCAAAAGACGCAAACACAGCCCGATAAATTGATTATCAGGTTATCTGCATATTAATGTTGTCAAATATCAGCTGGTCGACACAATATGAAGGCTTTTTGATCTCGTTCGCTGCGCTCACTCGACAAAAAGCTTCCAGTTGCGACTCGCAGCTGATATTTTACAATATTAACACGCAGACAACATGATAATCGGTACATATCTAAAAGAGGGGACAACGACCAGTATAAGAACGATAAACAGATTTTCTTCGTATATATCACGTAAAATATCAGCAGCTCGAAACTTGTGAAGCTTTTTAGCTCGTTCGCATTGTGGCTCGCGGCTGATATTTTACGATACCAATGTGTAGAAAACCTGAAAATCTATACTTACATCATTTACAAATTTCACTGATTAACTTTTCATCGAAAAAGAAATCGGTAGGATAATGGACATTATCGTTAAAATTTATAAAATCTAATTTTGAAATGCCAAATATAAGATATTAGATGTATTGTCTAATGTATAAACATTTTGTATATGTCGTACTTCCATAGATAGAAATCAAGACACGTGTGTTGGTTATATTTTAGTGGCGGTTGTACAAAAAGATGATGTCCCATCGCTAACAACTGAAGACAGAGACCTTCAGCCTTTGCTCAATTGTTCGAGTGTACAACAAACAGGTATGCATTTATTTAAACTAAGTATTCTGGAAACTGTAAAGCTTTTATCAAAGTTACGAATTGATCGAAACCAACTAAAAACATATATATGACAGACATGAACCAATGACAATCACTGAACTTCAGACTCCCAACTTGGGACAAGCACATATTGAATGTGGCTGTGTTAAATACACATTTCAGTCAAATGCACAGGTTTAATGAATCACTGTACTTCTATTTGGTTTTCGTATTTCCTGTCAATTAAAGTTGGCAGATAGATTCGTATGGGGTGGAGGACCCTTGTATGTTTACCAGCGATATCCATTTTTTTAAAATTATTATCCGTATAAATTGAATAAAAGAAAATATCAACTATTTTATTTATCTATAATGAATTTGACACCAAGATATAAGGGATGTATATGGACCCTACAACAACCCCAATTTGCTCTTTTTTTTTAAATAAATTTTATTAATAAGAAATAAGAGTATCCTGGGTCTATTACAACAATAGTCCCAGTTATTAGTATAATAGTCCCAGATGTATCATATGAAAACATTTGCAGTCGAGTTTTTAGTAGTGAAGATAGTTAAACGCGCCAATGAATTCGTTTTATTTTAAATAAACTCATCATAGAGACCAGGATTGAAAATTTATATTTACGCCAGACGCGCGTTTCGTCTATAAAAGACCCATCAGTTACGCTTGAATATATAAAAAAAAAAAGGCCAAATAAAGTACGAAGTTGAAAAGTATTGAGGACCAAAAATAACCTATCGATATTATACTGGTAATGTAATTTCAATCGTGTTTTTAAATTATAGATTTGAGTAATGTTTATGCATGTGAATATGTAAGACGGATTTCTCGCTCCGTATACCCTTTTAGTTTAAATTAACCCCGCCATATATATATATATATATATATATATATATATATATATATATATATATATATATATATATTTATGTTCCAAAAGAAAGTCGAAAGTTACCAGAAAGACATTCACACTCAGAAGTCGAAAATAAAACTGACAATGCTATGTCTAAAAAAAAAGGACCAACAGACAAAACACATCATAGAAAACTAAAGACTGAGCAACAAGAACCACACTTTAAACTGAGAGTGATCACATGCGATCTGGAAGGGTTAGCAGATCCTGTTCCACATGTGGCACCCGTCGTTTTGCTCATGTTTGTACAAGCCCGGTTATATGTCTAATTCGGTAGGTCACATTCATGAAAAGGGGTCGATGTTGTAGTTTTGACATACAGAACATATCCGCTATCATCTGTTAAACGGATTTTCCATAACGGCCACTCAACTCGTGATGGCATCCATAAAATTTATGATGAGATGATTTCAACTTCACACTTTGAAACACTTAGTTAAATAGCTTCCTTCTGAGCAGCTACGTTAACCCTATATCAAGGAAATCAATATAGGAAATACTAGCCCGGAAATAACGTGTCAATTGGGAGATATATAATCCGTATGCAGGCGCTGCAGGAATGTTGCTACATAGAAATAGAAAGTTCACAGTTATGAAGATAAATTCATCTTTTTTGTCGTCAAGTTTTGTTTTCAACCGACCCTCATTGTCAATTAATAGATGTAAGTCAAGATATGAGACAGACTTAACTGTGTCAGATGTATCCTTTATCTTTAGTTCGATGGAATAAATGCGTTCATCATAGTCACAAAATCTTGAATTATTTAATGAGAAACATCATCTTTATTGGAAAGTAAATTTACAGGATACAGATAACTTCTTTTCTTGTAAGTGCCTGTATAAAGTCAGTCTCATATAAATAAGGCAACCAGTCGGTAAGAAGAGGGGTGCGGCTGGTTCCCATGCGAATGTCGATTGTTCATTAAAATATAAACGTCCTCCAAACTTAAAAAAATATGTTGTCAATCAAGAAATCTAGCATCTTAATAATGTCAGTTTTCACAAGCCAGGAGCCTGTATTAAAGTGAATGTCGTGTTTTGCTGTTTTTCATACTTGTTCTAAGTTTACTTTTAGCATACTATGTTCTTGTAATCTGCTGTTACAACACTGACCCAGGTTGGGGGTTGGTGCCTTTGATCTAGTTTAACACAGCCATACTCGATATGTGCCTGTCCCAAGTTGGGAGCCGGAAGTTCAGTGATTGTCACTGGTTCATGTCTGTCATGATAGTTTTCTCAGTTGAATATTTCCTATTTTGCATAACAGAATCAATTATAACCGACTATTGGGTATGGGTTTTTCTCATTGCTGAAGGCCATACCTTACGGTTGTCTATAATTGTTTACATTCAAGTCACTTGAATGTTGGTAGAAAGTTGTCTCATTTGGAATCATATCACATATCCTGTATTTTATAATTTTTTTTTAGCTGTGAAATTCCAATATCTGATCATTCATTTTATTACAAATTAAACAAAACAAGCATTCGATAAAAGTGCAAAGCACTGCTAAAATATCAGGATAATTAATTTCATTGTCAATTTTATCTTACATCATCGTATTGTATTTTATTATATATTAAACTTCCATAGAACATGTTAAACTATACTGAACTTATTTGTCTTACCGTCTGTACCATAGTTAATATTATTCAGATTTTGCTGAAGGGTGGTTCATATTTTGTCTATTCATGGTTCAATATGTTGAGTTATAAACTATCAATTCAGCCATTTTGAGTTATTTTTTTCCTGATGACAATATATAAGCTAACGCTTGTATTGAACTCGAAGAAAAGGGTTAACATTCGCATACAAACTTAAAATATTGTCAATTGTTCAAGGCTCAAATAACCTATTCGTTCTTAACTTTTATTGACGACTTTTATACAGTTTGTGGGGTTTTTTTTTATTGTCGAAGACTGTACGGTTGCCTATAATTTCATTTAAATTTTAGTGGATAGTTATCTCATTGGCAATCATACCACATCTCTTCATTGGTTATCTTCATTACTTTAAATTTTAATTAAGAATAAATAAGTTGAATTGTCGGTACAAAATTTATAATTAATGGATGACTTCTTTTTAGCTCACCTGGCCCGAAAGGCCAAATGAGCTTTTCTCATCACTTTGCGTCCGGCGTCCGTCGTCGTTGTCGTCCGTCGTCGTCCGTCGTCGTTAGCTTTTACAAAAATCTTCTCCTATGAAACTACTGGGCCAAATTGAACCAAACTTGGCCACAATCATCATTGGGGTATTTAGTTTAAAAAATGTGTGGTGTGACCCGGCCAACCAACCAAGATGGCCGCCATGGCTAAAAATAGAACATAGGGTTAAATGTAGTTTTTGGCTTATAACGTATAACCAAAGTATTTAGAGCAAATCTGACAGGGGTAAAATTGTTCATCAAGTAAAAATCCATCTGCCCTGAAACTTTCAAATGAATCGGACAACCGGTTGTTGGGTTGCTGCCCCGAAATAAGTAATTTGAAGGAAATTTTGCAGATTTTGGTTATTATCTTGAATATTATTATAGAAAGAGATAAACTGTAAACAGCAATAATGTTCAGCAAAGTAAGATCTACAAATAAGTTAACATGACCAAAATTATCAGTTGATCCCTTAAGGAGTTATTGCCCTTTATAGTCATTTTTGACCAATTTTTCGTAAATTTTTGTAATCTTTTACAAAAATCTTCTCCTCTGAAACTAATGGGCTAAATTTAACCAAACTTGACCAAAATCATTATTGGGGTATCTAGTTAAAAAATGTGTGGGTGACCCGGCCAACCAACCAAGATGGCCGCCATGGCTAAAAATAGAACATAGGGAAGAAATGTAGATTTTGGCTTATATTTCTGAAACCAAAGCATTTAGAGCAAATCTGACATGGGGTTAAATTGTTTATCAAGTCAAGATCTATCTGCCTTGAAATTTTCAGACAAATCGGACAACCTGTTGTTGGGTTGCTGACCCCAAATTAGTAATTTTTAGGAAATTTTGCAGATTTTGGTTATCATCTTGAATATTATTATAGATAGAGATAAACTGTAAACAGAAATAATGTTCAGCAAAATAAGATCTACAAATAAGTCAGTATGACCAAAATTGTCGATTGACCCTTAAGGAGTTATTGCCCTTTATAGTCAATTGTTAACAATTTTCATAAATGTTTGTTAATTTTTGTAAATTTTAGGAAATATTTTCCACTGTAATTACTGGGCCAAGTTCATTATAGATAGAGATAGTTGTACCAACAAAAATGTTCAGTAAAGAAAGATCTACAAACACATTACCATCACCAAAACACCATTTTGTCATGAATTTATCTGTGTCCATTGTTAATATGCACATAGACCAAGGTGAGCGACACAGGCTCTTGAGAGCCTCTAGTTATTTTTGCATTTAAATTGTCGATACGTCTTTCTGTTTTAAGAAATGTCTTTTTTGATTTTGCATGGTTTTTGTAGACGTCCATTAAAGAAATAACGAAAATTTAATAAATTATGTTTTACATTATTTGACAGAAAAAAAACCAATACCATAAAATGGTAGACCCTGTGTAAATTTCCTAATTGTGACATTGATTGTAAACCCTGTATTTTCTTTTAGTGAGGAATTGTCTTGTCTATGTGCGATTCAAATGAATTTCAAATAAGATTAATAATAATAAGCCGTTCTGCTATTTTAAATTATGAGTGTTTATATTTATTTTACTTTAGGAGGAGGAGTGACAGTACCAGTTGTAACAGAGGTTACGGAATTAAGCACAGTGCCCGTCATTTCTCCGACACCTTGTTATGTGTATGAAACACTAAATGTTACGAATATATACAACACAACGGAAGTTATATCTGTTAATGAAACAGAAACAGTTTATGTTACTGCATCAATTAGTTCATTGAACATAATAAACGTAACCGAAACTGTAAACGTAACTGAAACTGTCACTGAAACCGTGATAGTATCAAGTATTTCAGTAATACCTTTAGCCCCGACAGTGACTGACCTTCTAGGTGCGATTTTGACGGTGACTTCGACCGTTATAGTTATTGACACATACAACGTGACAAACGTGTTTAACGAAACTGATATATATAATTTCACGTCAACTATATATCATTCGATATGCACGGATTCCTGTAGAAACGGTAATCAATCTTATCTGTCCCCAAATGACCCATTGTTACTAGAAGCCATTGCAAGTATGTCGAAAGAACTGACAGTGGACAAAAAGACAACAAACGCTGCCATTAGAAAATTGACAAGTGCGTCAGACAGTCGACCGTCGGCCCGTGCTATTGGAATATCAGGATTAATACTTCTCATAGTACCTTTATCGCTTATTGTAATCAGTGATTTACCTGCAGTTTTGCGTAAAACTAAACGCATGATTGAACGGAGTCGTAACCCTAGCAATTATCAACGTTAGTATCACTCACATATTGTGTATTTGCAGAACATAGCGCATTCCTGTTGACCACCTATAGCAAAAATATGCTTAGACTTCAAATTCTTGTGATGTCTTTTCACTTAAACCGCTGGATATGTACTGAATCCAAATACAGACTGGGAAAAAAAGCATGGGTTAATTATTGATATTGGTTGTGAACTAGCTTTCAATATATACTAGTAGTCTTTGTTCGAGACATTTTGTCTATATTAGTTGCGAATTGTGATGATCTGCTGACTAGAAACAATTTGATCATATTTTTACAATATGTTGTGCTGGTGCACTACTAAAGAAAGGTTATAGGAATGGTTGAGCGATAGCAAAACATGTTTAACCAAACTCATACATATATGTCCATAACAATCTCGACATCTTCTTCAATATACCGTAATGTATGTTTCAATGTTTCAATGTATAATGAAACTTCCAAAAACTGCACATATTAATAAGTTTTACTTCGACACACTTGGCCTCAGACTGTTTGGCTATACATAAAGGTCCATTGTCAGGCTTTTTCTTCTTCTTTTATATTTGTTGCGATATAGTTTGCCAATCATTTCGTTCGTAAATGTCATTTAAGAAAAGATGTTAATGGATCTTTTTGTAGTTTTCGAGGCTCAACAAGACAGTAGGAAAAAATGTGACGAAGTTACATGAACATTTAGATTGTTGATTAAAGAGATGTAATTCAGATTTATATATATTTTATTTGCTAAGAGATTAAGTAACGTTTTTTGTTATGTCTATTGTTACTCATTCATTGATATATTTCTAATAAAACCATATTAAGTAAAGAATTCTTATTGACATAATATTGATTGCCTTATGTAATTTGTTTTTTTCTTTTCAATCAGTAAGTAGGAGTA
Organism: Mytilus galloprovincialis; assembly: GCF_965363235.1. Taxonomy (NCBI): domain Eukaryota; kingdom Metazoa; phylum Mollusca; class Bivalvia; order Mytilida; family Mytilidae; genus Mytilus; species Mytilus galloprovincialis. The sequence goes on along the minus strand of NC_134841.1, from coordinate 89,916,848 downwards.
AGTGGTTGGTGTGGTATGATGTATTGACCAATAGTTTTGGTATTGATATTATTATCATGGAAGAAAACGTATGACCGTTGAAGCTGAAACGATATCCTTTAACGATTTAATAAACTTTCATACAAAAAACTCACACTTTAAAGAAAATTAGAAAGTCGATTTGGATCTTTGTGAATATGCATACGTGTATTTATATTTCTCTAATTCTTCGTCGATTTATCCCTTTCTGCACCCATTGTATAGAAAAATTTAATGCATACACAAGAGTGAAGGACATTTTTTTTTTACATTAATAAGTACACGTGCTATATCATTGATAACTCTTATAAATATAATCATTTATGCAAACGGGAAACACTTATACCCTGTAATAAATTTTAATATATATATATTTTTTTTACCTTAAATGTGATAAAAAAAATCTCAATTTCCCATAGCATGTGAACTTTTAGAAGGATTTCCAAATATGATTCTTTAAAAAAGAATAGTTTTAAGTTAGCGTTTACTGTTGTCAAAGGCCATTTGAAAATAACATTCATATTTTTTTCTTCCCCTATGTTTCTATTGTGGTTATTGTACCTTTGACTATGGGTTGATGCTTTAAAAAAATCATAAAAATTTCATTTTTCGTCGCAGTTCCTTAGCAGATATAAGATTGAAAAATGATGAAACAATCTTATTATCAAGAAAAAAATATTTTAAATCAATGTTTTCTGTTGTCTGCATTTTGAAATGCAAACTCCAAACCTCCGTTCGACAGATGTCGTATGTACAGTATACAAATAGATCGACATTAAAGAAAGGTTGACCTTATAATAGATTCTGCTTTGCCCACTTTCATTATTTAGAAAGAAGAAGTGGTAATTATTATAGAAAGTTCTATCGAATTTTAAGAGATTTGATACAGAAAAATGTATCAAAATGACGTATTTTGTTTATGAATTTGATATACCGTGGTCATGATATATATCGATGAAAAAAAAATGAACAATAGAATAACACAGATACTTTCAAAACCGAGGTTATGTCAATTTACCAAAATTATGACGACTTAATTTAAATACACGTACGAAATAGTATGTGTCATAATAAAATTATATTTCTGTGAGCAATTTAAAACTATCAGAGTTTTTATAAAAAATTCTTAAACAACTTGGGTTATCTCGCTTTGAAATGTCCAATATTCTTGAACATGAACATGAGGTTCGTTTGATCTCAATTCTTCATTGGTTAAAATCCAATTATGACGTTGAATTTCTTGCTTCCCCCTGAATTTCCTATTGTGACAACATGAAACTAGAGGCTCTAAAGAGCCTGTGTCGCTCACCTTGATCTATGTGAATATTAAACAATGGACACAAATGGATTCATGACAAAATTGTGTTTTGGTGATGGTGATGTGTTTGTAGATCTTACTTTACTAAACATTGTTGCTGCTTACAATTATCTCTATCTATAACAGTACTTTCTGTGGAAAATGTTATTGAAAATCTTCAAATTTTAAGAAAATTGTTAAAAATTGACTATGAAGGGTAATAACTCCTTAGGGAGTCAATTGATTATTTTGGTCATACTGACTTATTTTTAGTTCTTACTTTGCTGTACATTATTGCTGTTTACAGTTTATCTCTATCTATAATAATATTCAAGATAATAACAAAAAAACAGCAAAATTTCCTCAAAATTACCAATTCAGGGGCAGCAACCTAACAACCGATTATCCGATTCATCTGAAAATTCCAGGGCAGATAGATCGTGTCCTGATCAACAATTTTACTTCCTGTCAGATTTGCTCTTAATGCTTTGGTTTTTGAGTTATAAGCCAAAAACTGCATTTTACCCCATGTTCTATTTTTAGCCATGGCGGCCATCTTGGTTTGTTGGTCGAGTTACTTGACACATTTTTTTAACTAGATACCCCAATGATGATTATGGCTAAGTTTGGTTAAATTTGGCCAAGTAGTTTCAGAGGAGAAGATTTTTCTAAAAGATTACTAAGATTTACGAAAAATGGTTAAAAATTGACTATAAAGGGCAATAACTCCTAAAGTGGTCAACTGACCATTTTGGTCATGTTGACTTATTTGTACATCTTACTTTGCTGAACATTATTGCTGTTTAAAGTGTATCTCTATCTATAATAATATTCAAGATAATAACCAAAAACAGCAAAATTTCCTTAAAATTACAATTTCAGGGGCAGCAACCCAACAACGGAATGTCCGATTCATCTGAAAATTTCAGGGCAGATAGATCTTGACCTGATGAACAATATTACCCCTGTCAGATTTGCTCTAAATGCTTTGGTTTTTGAGTTATAAGCCAAAAACTGCATTTTACCCCTATGTTCTATTTTTAGCCATGGCGGCCATCTTGGTTGGTTGGCCGGGTCAACGGACACATTTTTTAAACTAGATACCCCAATGATGATTATGGCCAAGTTTGGTTAAATTTGGCCCAGTAGTTTCAGAGGAGAAGATTTTTGTAAAAGTTAACGACGCCGGACGACGGACGACGACAGACGACGGACGACGGACGACGGACGACAGACGACGGACGACGGACGACGGACGACGGACGCCAAGTGATGAGAAAAGCTCACTTGGCCCTTCGGGCCAGGTGAGCTAAAAAGGCGACCATGCCTGATGACGTCACATAGAAAGAACACCTTGCTGCAAACTACGTATAGACATATAAAATAACAACATCAGATATATATTCTTGCAAATTAAGCCCGAAACAACATCGTTTTTGTGTGTAAAACTCATTACATTAACTGCTTGATAAACGAATTAGGTATTGACAATTCACTTGGAAACCCAAAATATACCCTCACTACACTTACCAAAGAGGAAATCCTGGATAATCATAGGTCTGTTCTATGATTCTTAGGAATTTCAACCAAAGATGACGAACTGGATCTTCCATCACTGTATTGAATACCTAAAATGCATAAGTGTCCTTACAAACAAGGTATATTGCTGGGTCTTCCAAGTACTCCACGAAACCTCTTTCCAAATTATTAACATCTATTTTATCAGCAACCAAAGACGGGCTTCAAAGTTATTGTGAAACTGCCTATTCTAGAGGTGGCGTGAATCAGATGTGGATACTTAAAAATTCCAAAGATCTTTTAGAGTACATACAATCTAACTCTCTTTCATCTTGTAATAGTATTAAAACATTTTACTTTTCTACACTTTATACATGTATTCCACATTCCAAACAAAAAGATAAATTGAAAGAGTTGTATTGCTTTGTTTCATAAAAAAGAAGGGCCAACAAAGATACAAGTATCTTGCATTAGGAAGGGATAAATCCTACTTTGTAAAAGATCACTCTGATACAAACAAAAAATTCACTGAAACAGACATTATCAAGATGCTTGATTTCTTGATTGACAACATATTTGTTACGTTCGGAGGACGTGTTTTTCAACAGACTAGCGGCATTCCAATGGGAACGAATTGTGTCCCTCTTTTTGTCGACTTGTTTCTTTATTATTATGAGGTTGACCTCATACAGGAACTTCTTAGGAAGAAAGATAAGAAGTTGGCAATATCCTTTAACTCTACTTTCCGCTATATAGATGATGTTCTTTCACTAAATAATTCAAAATTTGACTTACATCTAGAAATTAACAATGAGTGTCGATTGAAAACAAAACTTTACGACAAAAGAGATGATTTCAGCTTTCCAATTGTGAACTTTCCATTCCTAAGTAGCAACATTCCAGCAGCATCTGCATACGGTGTATATATCTCCCAATTGATACACAAGGAAGCTATTAAATCAAGAGTTCTAAATGGTGAAGTTGAAATCATCTCTTCGTAAATCACGAGTTGGTTGACCGTTATGGAATAACCGTTTCACAAATGATATCGGATTTATAAAAAGAAGATGTGGTATGATTGCCAATGAGACAACTATCCACAAAAGACCAAAATGACACAGACATTAACAACTATAGGTCACCGTACGGCCTTCAACAATGAGCAAATCCCATACCGCATAGTCAGCTATAAAAGGCCCCGATAGGACAATGTAAAACAATTCAAACGAGAAAACTAATGTTCCTTACGTCGTAACTACATCCCCCTTCCCTTTCATAAATGTGACCTACCGAATTAGACTACTTACCGGATTTGTTATCTCATAAGCAACACGACGGGTGCCGCATTTGGAGCAGGATCTGCTTACCCTTCTGGAGCATGTGAAATCACCCCTAGATTGGGGGGGGTCGGTTCGTGTTGTTTATTCTTTAGTTTTCTATGTTGTGTTATGTGTACTATTATTTGTCTGTTTGTCCTTTTCATTTTCAGGCATGGCAGTGACAGTTTATTGTCGATTTATGAATTTGACTGTCCCTCTGGTATCTTTCGTCCCTCTTTTTTAATAGGTATCATACATTATTGATAATACTATGTATACTGCACGTGCCAGATATTTCTGATTTGGTAATGGTACATATACCACACGTGACAGATGTTACAAATTTGGTAATGGTACGTTTACATCACGTGACAGAAACAACTGATTCGGTAATGGTACGTTTACATCACGTGACAGAGATTACTGATTATGATATCTATCTCATGTGACAGTATACTGATTTAGATCAGCTACAGGAGGACGTGAATAAGGCCCCTCATGTTGTCAAGGTGGATGTTAAGGTCACTGATGGACAAAGCTTTGTCAAGACTACTCAGGTTAACAATAGTTATCAAAAGTACCAGGTTTATAATTTAGTACGCCAGACGCGCGTTTTGTCTACATAAGACTCATCAGTGACGCTCACATCAAAATGGTTATAAAGCCAAACAAGTACAAAGTTGAAGAGCATTGAGGATCCAAAATTCCAAAAAATTGTGCCAAATACGACTAAGGTAATCTATTTCTCGGACAAGAAAATCCTTAGTTTTACGAAAAATTCAAAGTTTTGTAGCAGGAAATTTACAAAATGACCACATAATTGATATTCATGTCAACACCGAAGTGCTGACTACTGGGCTTGTGATACCCTCGGGGACGAAACATCCATCAGCAGTGGCACAATCGACCCAGTGGTGTAAATAGTTATCAAAAGTACCAGGTTTATAATTTAGAACGCCAGACGCGCGTTTCGTCTTCATAAGACTCATCAGTGACGCTCATATCAAAATAGTTCTAAAGCCAAACAAGTACAAAGTTGAAGAGCATTGAGGATCCAAAATTCCAAAAAGTTGTGCCAAATACGGCTAAGGTAATCTATTCCTGGGACAAAAAATTCCTTAGTTTTACGAAAAAATCAAAGTTTTGTATCAAAACTCTCATCAGCCCAAATCTTCTTCTTTTTCACAGCCTACGAAGAGAGCAGCTTTTTCTCGTCCTATTTTTTCAGGTTGGCAGAAAGCTAAAGTTGTTAAGGGAAAGGAGCAGGGTAAGTGATGTGTTGTCCCCTCTGGTGAATCTTTTCCAATTTGAAGAGGACAATTTTACTTCTCCTCTTCCTCATCATCCAGTGTGTGTGGGGGTGCAGGCTGTCACACTTTCTAGATCAATGGTCTCTGATAACTTCAGACAATTGGGTACTTTCGATTTTACGAAGGAGATTAGAGCTTCAGTTTATGTAACAGCCTCCTCTTTCTCCTGTTCCAATCAATCTGTCAGGGACAAAGAATTCGCATCGTCATTTCCTGAGACTGGTTTGAACAGATAAGGTTTACAGTTTCAAGACTATGCCTTTTGGCCTTGCTATAGCACCCCTAAGTTTTTCAGACGGTGGTGTCTTATGTTCATACTCAGACAGTAACCATTCACTCCTAGTAGGAGTCTCCTACCTAGTAGTTATCAAAGGTACCAGGATTATAATTTAGTACGCCAGACGCGCGTTTCGTCTACACAAGACTCATCAGTGACGATCATATCAAAATATTTATAAAGCCAAACAAGTACAAAGTTGAAGAGCATTGAGGATCCAAAATTCCAAAAAGTTTTGCCAAATACGGCTAAGGTAATCTATGCCTGGGATAAGGAAATCCTTAGTTTTTCGAAAAATTCAAAGTTTTGTAAACAGGATGAAGTTGTTTGGTAGAGTTATCTATAGTGGTGTTGTCTGGTGATTTGAACTGATGGTGTTGCCTTTGTCTTACAGTTTTGCCTGAGGGGATTTTTTTTTATAGTGTTACCAGATGGAATTGCAAGAGGGGTTATCTGTTGGTGTTTTAAGATAAAAAAAAATGTCTGATGGTGTTTTTTGGGTATTGTTTTATGATATTGTCGGAAGGAGTTTAATGAACGTTTAGGTCAATGTCATAGTTAATCAACTGCTAATTGTATTTTAAATGTATATCATTCAATTTGTGTCCTTTGAACTATGACTTCTAGGTGGAGGTTATCTCAGGACAAACAGTTCGCCAGCAACGATATTGACACCCTGGTTACTTAAATTGCACTGTGATCCGGAAATTCAACTTTCCATCCTTTTGTTTTTTTTTTTGTTTTTGTCTTTTAACGTCTTCCCTTAAGATGAGTGTAATATGTGGAAAATACAGTATATTAAATCTATAGTATTTTCCTGATTAATGTCATTTTTTGAGCCTTAATAGTGATCGATAAATCTTTATTATATTTCATTTTTTATGTGTTTCCTGTCAACCTTTATAGGTCATGTAAAAATATTGATATTAATCTTAACATCTGTCAATTCATCATATTTTGCTGCCTTTAAGATCACAAAAAGTATGCATGTATCAAGTAGACCTTGAGGGTGTTAATAGTATTGTCAAAGCAGAATGATTTTTTCAGGAGGGGTCGTTCAGATATTTATATTATTAAATAGCATGATAAATGCAGGTTATCCAATTTCATATAACAACATCTTGTGTAAGTATTGTAAATGAAAGCTAGGACTTATCAAGACTACTTACTGAAAATGACTGAAATACGATTATTTCCCCTACAAATAAAATGCAAGTTGGAAATAATCACACTAAAGGGATAAAAAGTGTCGTTTAATTCAAACAGACAAAACATATTTTCTGAGTTAATGATATCTATAAGTTTGACATTGTCAAGCAACGTACATCTTATTTACTTAAATATATTTATTCAATAAACAAGTATTTAGAACTACGTTAATTAATCAACGGTAAACCTTAAATAACCCCCCTGTTAAACTTTTCCAATCTGATTTTGAAGTTGGTAGGAGGTATGAATCCCTTGTGTAAATCACTGGGAAGATTTCCATAAAATTAGTCTCCTGATTAGTAGTATCATTGTTTAATAATTCCACACATTAACGCTGTTTTTAAAAACTTTGAATACAATTGGTATCACGTTATACAATCTACTTGCTTCATAAATATAATTTAAAAACCTTACATGTATTCTATATCAGATAAAAACGTCATATGGTAATACGAAGAATTTAGACCTCTTTACATTGACAGGTCTTTCTTTAGCTTACTTTGGATGTAGCTTAAACATGGTATGAAAATTTATAAATATTCTATAGAAGCTGGATTATAATTCATTTTTCTAAGATTAAAATGCATATTACCATGGAAACTTTACAATCACTGAAAGTGGATTCTGTTCCTGTTCCGATATTCAGAGGTCATCCAAATGGACATAAACTACGATTCACACAAGGTGGCCGATCACCATATGGACTCGAACGGTCAAAATCATTTGGAGTACCTTTTGCTAGAGAGGCATCGTTTGAAATTGAGAGACCTCAGGGAAATTCTAAATATGTAATAAATATACCGACATCATTTGTTCGTAAACAGAGAACTGGAACAAAATATTCAGAACAGAGTTTTAGTAGAGGAACGACTTCACTACCGAACATTTCTTCTCCATCGCCTAGGACGCAATTTTCTAAACCTGTGAAACAAACATCTAAGATAACAGTGATAGAGGGTGAGTCGTACGTACGAGCGTCGTTTAGGAAACCAGCCGCGTTACGACCAGCTACACCTATGAACCTTTCGACAGAAAAAGAACGCTGGATTGCGAACTGGATTGAAAAAACGAACAAGGCGTTAGACGGTTGTGAGACTCCTTTACCAGTTATAAGTGAATAAACTCCAAATTTGATAAGTAAAAGGAGGTCTGTCGTTCAAGTAACGTAAAAAATTGGTGCTTGGTTAAAAACGTTTGTAAATATGAATAAAATGCAAAAAGTTACAGATAATTTATTTCATCTTACAACTGACGGATATGTTTTAAAATGGTGGCTTTATATAACCATTCAACAAAACGGAATATTTATGTTGTTTTTAAATCATCGAAGGATCATTTTCCATTTAATGGAATTTAAATGCTAAATTAACGGTTATTTTAAGATATTTAGCCTCAGTACAATTATATTTTACGAATAAAGGTCAGTTGTTATCCAAGTTATGATTACAAATGTTAATGTATTTACGAATATTTAAACATTTATCAATACATATATATATATATTACATATTTCGATAATGTAGTGTTTAATGGAGTAACATAATTACGGTTTGAAGAAAATTGACAGTACGGGATGTTGTCACATGATCAGAGTTTCTTTTTTAAAAGAGTAAAAGGGAACAAATGAGGCCCTAAAAGCGTGTGAAATGAATTTTCAAAGATTTTTTTTATTTTAAAAAGAAAATTCAAAATGCATTGATTTTATAATATATCATTTGAAAGAAAAAAAACGCTTTCACCGTGCATTTGAAATACTAATGTAAGGGTGGATATAAGTGAGAGGGAAAACAGCTTACCTGAATTTTCTTTTTTTCAATTTAAAGTTTTACTATTAAAAATTCTTGCTTGTTAAAATTTTATCTATTGTTCAAAAGGACAAGTACAGCAGATATAAGTCTTTCCACTAAGTAACTTCTTCTCCAATACACTTTTATATTTTCATACCATGGAAATATTCAGCTAATTATGTAGTGCACGTTTTAGTTTCTACACATGGTGTTGTATAAGGAACATCAGTAATAAATCGATTACGTACCATCAGATATTAGAAATAGTGGTATGTGTTTGATGATTTAAAGACTATGAAAGATTAACCGGACTTGACTTTACAAAAACTAGGATTAAGGTAAAGTCCGATTAATCCATCGCAGCATTTCATTTACATGGTTGGTGGCATTTACTTCAATGGTTTACTTAACCGCGTGGACATTTGAAATCTCAATGTTATTTTAATTCTTATGAGTCGTGTGTTGAAACTACTCAACAAGTTCAAAAATCAAAAAGTCAAAAATATTTCGGTTACTTACTACTGCAATGATATGTCTTTTAATATCACACTGCCTTAATAATTTTCGCTTTGAAGTACAATTGAGAAGTTTAAGCTAGCTATAATTAGATAAAATTAGATGTGGTATGCATGCCAATGACACAACTCTCCATCCAAATCACAATTTGTAAAAATAAACCATTATTGGCCAATGTACGGTCTTCAACACGGAGCCTTAGCTCACACCGAACATCTCTATAAAGAGACCCAAAAATGACTACCATAAAACCATTTAAACGGGGAAACCAACGGTCTAAATTATCATTGGCACTTGTCTCAGATCCCCCTATATACCTTTATATAACACAAGGCACTTAAATTGCATTTTTGAAATTGTCAGCCGGTCGTGAAATCCGTAATATGCCGATTTCTCGGTTGTTAACCCCACGTTAACTTAGTATGTTGTAAATCTAAATCGATATTTCTACACAATGGTGTATATAAACTCATCATAGAAACCAGGATTAAATTTTGTATCTACGCCAGACGCACGTTTCGTCGACAAAAGACTCATCAGTGACGCTCGAATCCAAAAACGTAAAAAGGACCAAATAAAGTACTGAGTTGAAGAGCATTGAGGACAAAAATTCTTAAAAGTTTTGCCAAAGTCGTCTATTTTTTTGTCGGAATCATTTGTAGCAATACTACCAAGTATGTCAATCGTAATTATTTCGTCTACCGACGCCAGATCTTTGATCAGTGTATGTCCATATGTGTTAATATGTCTTTTGATAGAGTTAATCCATCTCAATTGATATTTTAAAGTGTCTCATTCTACGTGTTAATGTTACACTATAGTTTCTGTTAAGGGTGAAGGTTTGATACCATTAAAACATTTAAACCCGCTGCAATTTTTTGCACCTGTCCTAAGTCAGGAATCTGATGTTCAGTAGTTGTCGTTTGTTGATTTTTTATATAGATAAGACCGTTGGTTTTCCCGTTTAAATGGTTTTACACTAGTATTTTTTGGAGCACTTTATAGCTTGCTGTTCGGTGTAAGCAAAGGCTCCGTTGGAGACTGTACTTTGATCTATAATTTACTTTTACAAATTGTGACTTAGATGGAGAGTTGTCTCATTGGCACTCATATAACATCTTCTTATATCTATTTAGTTGGGTTGACAACCGAGAAACCGGCAACGAAATTTCGCGACCGGCTGACATTTTTCAAAAATGGAAGTTAAGTACTAGTACCTTGTTTTATATTAAGGTTTGTAGGAAATTGTTTTTCTGAGACAAGTGCCTGTGTAAATTATATAGAAACGAGAAATACGTATGAACGACATCAATAAACGACAACCAGTACAAAAGTGTAACATCACAACATAGAAAGACACACTATAAAATATCACTTGAAATGGCTTAACTCAATCAAAAGAACCAGGTTTAAACCATCATTTTCTACTGATAGAAATACTGTTCAACGGTTGTACCAAGTCAGGAAATATGTCAATTGTTTTCCAATTGTTTGATGTGTTTCAGCTTTTGATTTGGCCATTTGATTAGGGATTTTACTATTTGATTGTTCTTGGTGTTCGGAATTAAAATAATAAAATCAATCGGCAAACCTTGTTTGAATTCGCTACCATCCTTTTTTCTTTCAGATGAAGGAACGGAACGTGACGACCGAGTTTAGATGAATGGTATTAACAAAAATTATTTCATCTGCCGATTCTATTAAATGTTGTTTTTTTTTTTTTTTTTTTTTTGTTTTTTTTTTTTATATAAAACTGACTATTCCAATTGCTGATGATAAGTCAAGTACAAAACATGTACAAGTACAAGTATAATCAAAAACAAATCCGTTCCAATATGCTAAAACTAAATGATGAAAATAGATGAGATATATGTTTACAACTTAATAGTATAAGTTGTAGAAAATCTTGTTCATGATGTTCAAATTGTACGGTCTTTCGAAACAATCGTGTAACGTACGTACAACCCGTAATAAGTACCAGTTGGATCGATTCGGATGGTAGTTTTGCCTTTATTTATTGTAGTGCAAGTGTCAGATCCTGTAACAGAAAAAAAAGTATAAAATTGAGTATTTAACATTATAGTAAACAAGAACACATTAGCAACACTTTGGCCATGTAAAACAGTATTTCTTTTTCCGGTAAACGTCAAGTTGTTGATTGTTTGAATTTGTTCGATTCAATGAAATCATCTTCAAACATTATTTTTTCATGTTTCTTTTTAAACAACATGGACGTAAAATGTTTGACATGAAATGAACATTGATTTTAACTATTAATTAGCGTAGTGAAATATTCATATATTAGCGATTGAAAAACAAAGAGAGGTGAACTAATTGTACTGATAAAATAAAAGGCGTGATTTTCCTTATGTAACAATTCTAATACATGTAATGCTTAAGTTTCTGCTTTAACCTTCGTGTCTAATACGGATTAATATAGTAGTAAGTCGTTATCTACAAATCCTTGTCACGGGTTAATAAACAAAAGAGAGATAGAGAAAATAACACCTGAAAAAAAGAATTCTTAAAGCACAAAAGAGTAATTGTTCCTGTGTATGAAGAAACAGCATAAAAATGTACTGCATACGGCATAACTCGCGTAGCGGCTAATTTAACAAGAGTGCACACGCCTTCTTTACTAATCATTGATATTATGTTGATAGTCTTAAATATAAAGCTTTATTACAACTGCAATATAAACTTAACATTAACCAAGAGAACTAAACATTGATCAATGCACCATGAAAATGAGGTCAAGGTCGGTTGAACCATGCCAGACAGTCATGTACAGCTAACAATTTCTTCCATACTTACAAATATAGTTGACCTGTTGCTTATAATTTAATAGACACAAACCAAAACACAAAAACTTAACACTGAGCAATGAACCATGCAAATGAGGTCAAGGTCAAATAAAACCTGCGCGACTGACACACAGATCATAAAATATATTCATACACCAAATATAATTGACCTATTGCACATAGTATTAGAAAAAAAAGACCAAAACTCAAAAACTTAACTCTGACCACTGAACCATGAAAATGATGTCAAGGTCAGATGACACCTGTCAGCTAGACATGTACACCTTTCAATCATTGCATACACCAAATATAATAGACCTATTGCATACAGTATAAGAAAAACAGACCAAAGCACAAAAACTTAACTATAACCACTGAACCATGAAAATAAGGTCAAGGCCAGATGACACCTGCCATTTGGACATGTACACCTTACAGTCCTTCCATACACCAAATATACAAAAATTGCTCATAGTATCTGAGATATGGACTTGACCACCAAAACTTAACCTTGTTCACTGATCCATGAAATGAGGTTGAGGTCAAGGTAAAACTGTCTGACGGGCTTGGGGGACCTTGCAAGGTATGCACAAACAAAATATAATTATGCAAGGTAACACAAACAAAATATAGTTATCCTATTACTTATGATAAGAGAGAACACTATAAAAAATCACTGAACCATGAAAATGAGGTCAAGGACATTGGACATGTGAGTGACGGAAACTTCATACCATGGGGCATATATATGCAAAGAATGAAGCATCCAGGTCTTCCACCCTCTATTATAATATTTCAAGAAGTTAGCTAACGCCTCCGCCGCCGCCGCCGGATAACTATCCCTATGTCGAGCTTTCTGCGACAAAAAGTCGCAGGCTTGACAAAAATCTGAACGCCACAAGTCTATATGTCATTTCGAATAGTAATGAAAAAATAGCAAATTTATTCCGGCTTATAAGTTGATTCTAAATTGCATTTTTATGAGTATATCGTGAAAAGTCTTTGATGACGTCACGGTCATGTAATTGACAAAATTATGTCTATCTGCTATTATAGACAAAAAATTCCAGTCACTCAGAGGACGTATTACATCCAAATTCAAATTATTTCGCGATATAACTGAAAAGTGAGAAATAAACGTTCAAGCAGAATACAATTTACACAAATCGTCAAGAGCCAGATATATGTGTGCTGTGCATGTTACCCAACTGTTTTATTTCCATTAATTTATTCTTGTTTTAGTTTATTTTGGTAAACTTGTCTTTCATTGTTGCGAATGTGATTTGTCTATGAGCACCTTTTTGTGTTTCTTTTATACATATAACGTGGCTCTGTACTTATACATCCCGTCATTGTGTTATTGTGGTATTGTAATTTTTTGTTTTCTTGTCTTTTATTTTTGCTAATGTGCTTTGTTTACATGCCTTTAGTGCTTCTTTGTTTGACACTTGTTTGTTTTTATGGTGATTGAGATTAAAACACAATGTAGACTGTTGTATCCCAATTTTTCACATTTCTACCCATAATGTCTGTTTGTTTTGTTCACACATCGTGTCAATATAATGGAATTTGATGCGACTTTCATACATGTGAGAGGTTTTTATTACCTAGCTATAAAACCAGGTTTAATCCACCATTTTCAGCATAAGAAACTGCATGTACAAAGTCGAGAATATGACAGCTGTTATCCATTCTTGTGATGTGCTTGAGCTTTTGATTTTGCCATTGGATTAGGGACTTTCCGTTTTGAATTTTCCTCGGAGTTCAGTATTTTTGTGATTTACTTTTTACTGATAAAAAAAATCTAGTTTGAAAGTATTCTTATGTTTTTTCATTCGCCTGCCTAAACAGACGCTTATGACAAAGAAAAGACATGTAATTGTTATTTTCTTCCTATGTACCTAATTTCTTGACTGAATGCTCATTTTATTAGTACATACTTGTATTTGTAAATGAAGGTTGTCGTATAAGTAATTGTGTAACATAGAAAATATGTCCCTGCATTTTTACTCTATGTTTCTATTTATATGTAGATTGGTGGTCAATATAAAAAATCTTGCTAAATTTAGATTTACGTCATGACGTCACACAACCACGGAGAAAGTCCCGCATTAGAAACATTTGCAAGTTTATCGGAACATTTCAAGAAATTTATGTTAAATGCAGACGATAAGAATACAAGAATGATAATGCAACAAGCTATGAAGTTGTTAAAAAAACGATATTTCAATAACAAACGTCATGTTAAAATTATTGCAAAACATAATTTAAAAAAAAAAACACAGAAAGAACATTGAACGTCATTTTCCCAATGCATAATTTACATATGTAATATATAAATTAAGGACTTTCACTCAGTCAATACGTTACATATGGACCTGTTAGATCATATTGACACTCGGACTTCGTCCTCGGTCAATTTAATCTGAACAGGTTCATATATAACGTATTCATGAGTATTAACCCTCGTCAAAAGTCCATAATAGATAAATAGCAAGTGGTATGTTTGCCAATGGGGTAACTACCCACAACAGAATAAATGGCGTAAATGTAAGCAATGGTATTGCATCGAGGCTTTCAATAAAAGGATGTGTCATTTACTTTAAGTTTTAAGCAAGTATACTTTTAATTGACATACCTTTTCTCGGCGTTCCCAACTTAACCAATTTTTTTTCTCTCAACTTTTTAACGGTGTACTTCTGTAGTCCATTCGGTGCTCTAGAGCTGAAGCATAACTCTTTGGTGTCGGAGGTTTGGAAAGTTAAATTCAAATATTGTTTTGTCAATGTCCATCGAATCTCCCCTTTCTTACAATTTTCGCTTATGTTGATATTGTGAGAGCGAAATCTACAAGACGGAATAATAATAAATTTGCGTAAGTTTTAAAATAACCTTTAAAACCAGTAAACCCTTTTTAGTTTTTGTTTTACCAATTGGTGGAATAAATGAAACATGACTGACAATCGATGTATGCTTTGTTCAAATGCCATTTTTCGACTTTCAATGTCTGCATGTACCATGACAAAGAGTAAGATCGTTTTCCACGAGCTTAGCCTATAGTGCTTCAATGTAGTGCAGTAATTTTTTTCACTCTCGAAATTAACTTCAGTGTTGTACTTTGTCCAACCATTTTGATAGATAGTTTTAAGAAATTTACCAAAATGCATACTTCTAGCCACAGAGTATACGGTTTTCTCTTTTACCGTGTACTTTTAGTCGAATTATTATTTGTGACAAAAAAGGCAAGTATAAAATGTTAAAGATAAGAACTCACCCGGAAACCCTTTGCTTGCACGACTGGTGCTTCAAGTCTTTTAAGTTCGATTTATTCCGCCTGATTACTGCGCCGTTCAATAATACAATAGAACAAGATAGCAGAATGCAGACGCGAAGGATACACATTTTTCACAGTCTATTAAAACCTTAAAATAATGGTTTGTTTCAGTAAACAATATATTTATATAAATCACGACAACATTAGTCAACGTCAGTTAATATCGTTATTTTTATGTTTTACAAGTTGTTCTTCTTTGAAGGTACAATGTTTCTCTTGACATTAAATGTTAACATTCTGGGTTTCACCAGGGAAAAATAAGTTAAGTTTGAGGAATTTATTTTTTATGTACGTTTCAGAAAATTATGATATTTCATTTTCCAAAGATGTATTTGTTGAAAAAGTTAGAATTTAAAAAAACTTTTAAACACAAACCAAACTGAACAATTAGATGACAGTTGTTATCCATTCGTTTGATGTGTTTGAACTTTTGATTTTTCCATTTGATTGGGGACTTTCCTTTTTGAATTTTCATCGGAGTTCAGTATTTTGTTTTTACTTTTTAGACCCACACAATTACGGTTTGTTGTTCAACTTAAAATGAAATGCAATGCTACTTTATGCTACAATTGTAAATAAAATCATGTTACGGTAGGTTACGAAAAATAATCAGTCATCAAGCTTTCATATTTGAAATTTATCGAAATTCCCATCATGTTTTAGCATTTAACTTAAGTATAAAAGTTAATAGTAATTTTGTGTACCGAAACTTTCTTAGTATTCATATTTATTTTGACATAAAACTTTGAACAACATCAAACGAAACCTGTGGCCTCCTCTTCAACGTCCTGAATCTGATTGCCAAAATAATTTGAACATTTTATTTCATGGCATACACTTAGGTTTCCTTTTCTGTACTTTTAGAATCGTTTTGCAATTATCAATCTTTTTTGAATGATACCTGTTATTTGGAGCATCCGTATACACTCCCTAACAGGATTAATGTAGGTGTGTCACTAAGTTTTGTATAACTATCACCAAGTCCAAACCCCTAGCACAATGGGAGTGCTTGGACACTTCGAAGTCTGCTATTATAAGGAAGGAAGCCGAAGTACTCTGAGAGAACTACTGGGCAACTCCGTGGGAAAAAACAAACCCAAGAAATATCTGAAGATTGCTTTCCTGGTCAAAATCGGCAGCCACTTTGACCAACCGAAGAACACATTCTAGTTTTAAATTTCAGTCTGGATATCCGAGATGTTTGATGGTGAATATCATCCTTCAGCACTGTAACCATCGGTCTTAACCACTAGACCATCAACCGAAAAAAAAAAATACTAAGGAAAATTTTAAACAATCTACATTGAAAAAGTAAAATCACATAAATACTGAAATCCGAGAAAAATTCAATCGTAAAGTCCCTAATCAAATGGCAAAATCAAATGACAAAACACATCAAATGAATAAACAACTGTCATATTCCTAGCTTGGTACAGACATTTTCAAATGTAGAAAATGGTGGATTGAACTTGGTTTTATAGCGCTAAACCTGTCACTTATATGACAGTCGCATCAAATTACATTATATTTACAACCATGCGTGAACAAAACAGACATAATAAATAAAAGTCAAAATATGGGTACAACAGTCATCACTGTCTTTCAATCTCAAAACAAACAATCATTTACAAAAAAGCACAAAAGCATCTATCAAATTAAAAAACACATTCATTGCTTCGCGTGTCTGACGTCAGAAAATGTAAACGTCACATAGGAAGAAATTTTGTCGTTCAAAGTTTATTCAAAACAATCACGATTCCACATTGGGGATGATGGTAAACAGGGTTAAAATATCAAAAGTTATGTTAGAATCATTTCAGAAAGGGCGGTGAAAAACCTCCAAAAACAAAACTGTGTTCCTTAACACGTAAAACTTTAACAATTTATCCTTGTAGTGAAAAGTCAGGGTCATTTATAATCTTCTTTGGCACAAGAAAGATCGTCTTGCAATGATGCAACAATTTGCCAACCGTCAAATGCACATCAAAGAATGAAAAAGGTTATATTCAAACTAGACTTTGCTCAATATTTTTTTACATTGAAGACATGGTCACATGAAGCCCACAACACCTCTTATTATGATACACCTTCATACAAAATGTCATAACTAAATGAGAATGTCGAACATTGAAAAACAAAAATTTATAAAAATACTGCTAAAATTATTGAAGATGACATAATAAGGAACAATAGTGCACACGTTAAAATATCTCGCCTTCTTTACAAACCATTGATTTTTGTGATAGTAGTCCTAAATTTAAAGCTTTACTACAAGTATAACATCAACTTAACATGATCCAAGAAAATGAGGTCAAGGTCAGATAAACCAAACGAGAAAATCACCTTACAATCATTCACTACACCAAATATAGTTAACATATTGCTCATAGTTTCTAAGAAACAAACTTAATCAAGAAAACTAGCATGTTCATCATAAAATATTTCCATTCACCAAACACAGTAGACCTATTGCTTATAGTATCTGATATATAGACTTGACCACGAAAACGTAAACTTGTTACATCATACAAAACAGGTATCATTATTATATATGAGTACTAGAGAGGTTTGATGACAATAAGTGATACAATACTTAACCGTTTAGATGATCTGAAGGATTATATTGAATAGGAAGAGGACAGGTATTTTTAATATTCACGGTCTTAAGGTCGCAATAATCAATACAGATCCCTATACATTGCATACTATTCCAGTATGATTAAAACCAGCCCATTAATCGCAAGTTCATAGTGCGGGCGGATTTGAATCCGACTAAAACTATCCAAACTTTTTAGTGAAATGAATGGAAATAACTTTGAACTTATTCTAAATGAATTTTCAACCCTATAAGGGTAGAGCTCATATAATAATTGAACAAAGAATAAGATAAGTCAAATTAATAAAATAAGCAATAATAAGCATGTTACACTGTATTAAAATTATGGTATAGTGAATAATACAATATATGTGTAATGATTAGTGAGATGCAAGATGTTTGCATGTTGGAGGCATCGCTTTGACTTTGAAATAATGACCATCAATTAAAGAGGTGTTCCGTTGATTTGGGGCTCTTAACGTGCATGGAGTATCAACAGCCTAAGATAAATGATAATAAAGGGATCACAGACTCAAATGGATGGGTTGCACAGATTACTTCTTAAACAATGGAATGGTCAATTTTGAACACTTTTAAAATAAAGTGAGATGGAAAATGGAAAAAATGTCAAAAAATATTAAGGACATAACCTCAATTGGCATAGGTTTGCACTTCCTCTGTGGTGTTGGGTAGCTCGTTAAACTAGTTAAGGACAAAGGAAGATAACTTCAATTTTAAATATCACCTTTCACAGTAACACCATTTTTGTTATAACAGATAGATTCATGCACCATACATATCTAATATCATTCTCTTGACAAGCATCACAACACACATCCTTTTGTCACTTAAATAATACCTGATCATATTTTGTATTGATGATATACATACTGTTAAATAAGAAATGTTTGTGGAGGAGTTAATTACGTTTATTTCATGGAAAGACTATATCCACGGTATTAAAACCCTCCTCGAAAATTCAACTGTCATATAATATCACTTTCAATTAATGGAAATCACGAAATTCAATCCCCATGAAATCTAAAATAGCCACGAAATTAGGTGTTTCTACAGTAGATAGGATGATTAGAATTTTCATCTCAATGCTTTATATTTTTGAAATATTCAACATAGTGATGAGTTCTGGAAAGTTTCACTTTCAAGCCAGTGCCATAAGGGTTTTTGCATGAAAGCAATCTTACCCCAAATGTTAGTCATAGCTCATCATTGTAGGAAATACAACTCATATACAGATTCTTCCACAGAATTTGGTCATTCAGCTGATCTTTTTTGCTGTTAACAGTTTCTACATATCTATTATAGTTTTCAACATAATAAATAACAACTATTAAATAGGTAAACCATTGTCTTTCAAGTGCAATACTTCCTATAAGGAGTCATCAACAGTTTTGGTTTTAGACGGCCATGTTGACTGTTTGTTAGGAACATAAACACAAAATTAATTATTTATTTGCTAAATCTGGTTTAATTATTTTTTCAATGACAAGAGTTTATTAGGACTGGTACAATTTGTTCAACCCACCATTTTTTCTATAAATGTCCTGTACCAAGTCAGGAAAAGGGCTATGTAATATTATAGTTCATTTCTGTGTTTGTTGCATGTACGTGTTGTGTCTTTGTTCTCCTCTTATTTTTGATGTGTTTCTCTCAAATTTAGTTTGAAACCCGGATTTGTTTTTTCCTCAATCGATTTATGAATTTCGAACAGTGGTATACTACTGTTGCCTTTATTCATGATGGACTTTTCAGACTATAATCAACCCATTTTGTTATTAATAACCTTTGAGACATTGTAACAACAGATTCTACAACTCAGGACTTCAATCAAGCTATTCCTTAGGAAAATTTGTAATTTGTTAAACATTTAAATTCAGGGTTTTACTGTACCAAAGAAATCCACGAAAAATGGTATCAAATGAATATTAATGAATCCACAGTATATTATTTTTTGCAAAAAATTCACTACTACGACATAAACAGGAATTGCAGATATATGCAGTCAAGGTTATGATTAGTATTTTCATTGATTACAATTAAATCCTGACTTTTTTGTATTCTGTATAACGATGATATCTGACACCTTAACAGCAATCAGGACATAGTCTGGTACACAGAGTGGTACACAGTTTTGCAATAGTTAAACAACACATCTTTTGTACACAAATATCTTTATTATCTACATCCATCATGTAATGGTGCTAATGTTCTGAAATCTCTCCATACAGGAGGTAATCCTCCTTGTAAATGTTTACCACACTTGGAACATGGGGCAGAAAATAATGTCTTGTAGGAGTTAAACCATTGCTGCTGAAATAGTAATATAAAGAAGTCAGAATATTATACATATAAAAATAAGAAGATGTGGTAGAATTGCCAATTGAACAATGAATTTAAAAGCTCAACAGGATACAAATTTTCTATAGGCTTGTATACATCTATTCTTTTCTCATATCTCCTCCTTTTACAACAACTTGACTGTTAGTGTTGCTCGCCAATTATTGCAATTCATTCAAAATTCTGACTAAATTGCAATTGTTTTATTAAACCAAACTGTTCAACTGGTCAGAATTTGAACAAATTGTTGAGTCAAAATGTGAAAGTGCAAGGTGATAAAATAAAACATACTTACTATCCTAAATGATTTCTGGCCACTTTAATGTTGTTGTGACAAAATCAGTCTTACAGTTTGTATAGATATAATATAGTCATTAACGTTGAAATTTTGAGTTGCTATAAAAATGTCTCAAATAAGTTTTCATATAATTTTTCTTACAAAAAAGTCTTCTATATTCATAAGAATCAGACATCATTGGAATTAAAACATCATATATTCAGTAAAATCTGTTTGAATTAACAATACGCTATTGATAAGTTTCAATGGGGAGATAACATAAAACATTATTTTTTTTAATAAAAACTTTTTGAAAGAAAAAAATTATTATCTCCTCATGGAAACTTCCCACAAACATATTGCAATTTCACACATATTTTACTGAATATGAAATGTTTTAATTCACATTATGTCTGATTCTTATGAATATAGAAGACTTTTTGAAAGTAAAACTCCATGAAAGCTTAGTTTGGACATTTCTATAGCAGTATAATATCTATACAAACTGTTGCCCTCATTATTCACAACAACATTAAAGTTAGTGTCTTATAAAATGTAGCTATGTTTTATTATATCACCTTGCACTTTCATGACTTGGCTTTGATTTTCTACAGCAGTTTGTTCAAATTTTTGACCAGTTGAACAGTTTAATTTTATAAAACAAATTGCAGTTTGGTCAGAATTTTAAATAAGTTGTAATTGGTGGAGAGCAACACTTACAGTCAAGTCACAGTAAATATATTAAATCTTATGATATAAACAAAACTTTCTTCAGAGTAGGACAAATAAATTTAATTGTTTTATCATTAAGTATATATTTTCACAGATCTGATACATGTAGGTATGTTAATGTACGTTTCTTTTCTAACTTATCCTTAATAGATGATCATGTCATACATAGCATAAAATATGTTCAACTCCATGATTAATTAAGAATTTATAATAATAATGACTTTGCCACTACTCTGTACCCAAGGCTTCTGTACCAATATGATATCAATGATAAATTTTGAGTGTAAATTTACTTTGTTTAAAGTATTTGACAAAATCTCTCTGAATTTTTGGTTCTAAATCCCATTTTACTTTTACTTTTTTGGCCTTTTAACTCTTTTGATAAGAGCACCTCTGATTTTTCTTGTAGAAGAAAGGTATGAATTCAATCCTGGTAACTATGATAAGTTTAAATATTACTATTATAAAGCTAAGGTTGCAAACTACATCACACAAAGTTAATCATAGATGATTTCATATCTTGTTTATCTGGCTCAGAATTTTTTGTTTTGTATTTTATTCAAAAAATTTCAGTGTCAAACAAACCTTATGAATGTTATTGTTGGCACATATTTGATATGTGGATACTCCTAACATTAATACTATTTATCAATTTTAAAGAACGCTGATTTTTTAATAAGGTTTCACAACTGACAAAGGGAATTGTGTCAACAATTGTCTAGTCCATGAAGAGTGGTAAAATGGCCAAAACATGGGTCTCAAAAAAAGTGTTTGAAAATTTAAAATCTGATTTTTATACTTATAAATATATGCAGATGTGTTATGACTGCCAATCCCAAAAGACAGGTTTTAAGGTGTAATAAATCATTTTAAAACCTTTTGATATAATGTATCACTACTGCACAGACCATAATAATGGTTAAAAGTGGATGCCAAAACTGCTGATGTACATCAAAACAAAATCCTTTCTAAAGGCTTAATTAGTTATCAAAGAAGGAAAAATCCTTTCTAAAGGCTTAATAAGTTATCAAAGAAGGAACAATCCTTTCTAAAGGCTTAATTAGTTATCAAAGAAGGAACAATCCTTTCTAAAGGCTTAATTAGTTATCAAAGAAGAAAACAATCCTTTCTAAAGGCTTAATTAGTTATCAAAGAAGGAACAATCCTTTCTAAAGGCTTAATTAGTTCATCAAAGAAGGAACAATCCTTTCTAAAGGCTTAATTAGTTCATCAAAGAAGGAACAATCCTTTCTAAAGGCTTAATTAGTTATCAAAGAAGGAACAATCCTTTCTAAAGGCTTAATTAGTTCATCAAAGAAGGAAGAATCCTTTCTAAAGGCTTAATTAGTTCATCAAAGAAGGAAGAATCCTTTCTAAAGGCTTAATTAGTTCATCAAAGAAGGAACAATCCTTTCTAAAGGCTTAATTAGTTATCAAAGAAGGAAGAATCCTTTCTAAAGGCTTAATTAGTTCATCAAAGAAGGAAGAATCCTTTCTAAAGGCTTAATTAGTTATCAAAGAAGGAACAATCCTTTCTGAAGGCTTAATTAGTTATCAAAGAAGGAACAATCCTTTCTAAAGGCTTTAATTAGTTATCAAAGAAGGAACAATCCTTTCTAAAGGCTTAATTAGTTATCAAAGAAGGAAGAATCCTTTCTAAAGGCTTAATTAGTTCATCAAAGAAGGAAGAATCCTTTCTAAAGGCTTAATTAGTTATCAAAGAAGGAACAATCCTTTCTAAAGGCTTAATTAGTTCATCAAAGAAGGAAAAATCTTTACTACTTTGAGACTTCTTTTGCCAAAAATTCTTAAATTGGGAAAAAGTCAGTAAAACCTGAGAACTACAAATTTAATCAAACTTACTATGAATGTCCTGATTGTAATTTCTGGCATCTGTGGGTAATAGTAGTGCTGTATGCCAGCCATCATTAGATCTGATACCTGGAGTTAAAAATAATAATTCAGGATTTAATACACAAATAGATATTAAAGCAGTATTATTCAAAATATATTTCATTTACTGATAAACAAAGAAATCATGTTTAATAGGATATGCAACTCATATCAAAACGCACAATTTTTTTAAGATCATTAGTTGACATTCAATAAGCTTACATTTTGGTCATCAATACCTCACCATGTGCCTGTTTTACAGAACTTTGATTTATTATAGGTTGCAATATTCACGCCACAGGTCTCTTGTTTCATTATGTGAGGCCAAAATTTAATCATTTTCACAAACACTTTCAATAGTAATTGTACCAGGATTAAATATAATTGCCTTGTTATAGATTGCTTATAAATTTTCAAAATTTGACATGTATTTTTGGTTTAGGCCTACAGATAATTCCAACTAGATTTAAAAGTCTTCGTCCTGATGCCCTAATGATCTTTTCTGCTGAGAATGAGCACCCCGTTACACTTTCATGTTAAATGTCCAATTAAATTTTGAATATAAAACATGTTATTCAGTTTTAACAATAAGTCTTATGGTATGTAAAAACTCTGGGGGTACCAGAATTACTAACTGTTACACCAAGTTACTCCTAACATGTACAACTTAGGAAAATTTCCTGAGATCATTTGTTTAATAAAACAGCCAGAATATTTTAACTTTCTTCAAATCAGATGATAAATGAGAATTTGGTTGGAATTATCAGATCACTTACTGACCTTTTCTTTTGATTCACAGATTTATCCCAAGACTTTCTGAACTCAACCATGCAGTCAATCCAATAATACTATTATAATATGAACCAGATGGTCAAAGCTATTAATTGAGAGTTATTGTTTCAGCAAGAGTATATTGCTTTAATTATTTACCTTTTCAAATACTTTATATCTTGACTTGGACCATAAGTCTATCTGTAATTAAAAGAAATAATAACACATTATTAAGATTAAACATAAAAACCATGCACTATTAATAAATGTAATCTTAAAATACACCAACATGTAAGCTTACATATATAGTAACTGACAATGTTTAACAGTAATTCAAATGTCCAGTACAAAAATTAATAAGAAGGAAATTATAAAAAGCAGTGGATACAAAATATTTTATGTATAAGTCTTATAACTTTTGAATTTGCACAGAAACATGTTTTTGTTTTCATGTCTCTCATAAAGAATAACAGGGTTCCCTGCAATAACATTATAAAGGAGAATACAACTTGCATAAAGACAATAAAAATGAAATTTGCAGTGTACTATATTCCCCTAAACTCTTACAGATACATGAATAAAATACCTGATATATTAATACTTTCATACAATCATACCTGCAATAACATGACCAACACTGAGGAAGATTCTATAATGGTGCCCAACTATTTACAAGAAAACTTTCATTTCACTGATAATCATAATTATAATTTAAGTTTAGCAAATGAAAAACTATTAAATCTTCGAAAGCCAAATACTATTTTTGTTTAAGAAAACATTTACCTATTCTGGTTCTCAAATATGGAACAGTTTACCACAAAAAATAATAATGAGTAGTTCACTTGTAACTATATATCTTTTAAAACAAAATGTTACAAATTTTTCCTAAATTGTGCAAATTAATATAAAATTGAGAATGCTTTTTCATTATAATATTGTATTTCATTAATATGTTATTTTAATTTTGAAGACTCTCAGGAAGATTATTTTTAACTAATTATGGGATTATCCTCTCGAAATAGATTATAATTTATCATTTTATTTATTCATTTATTTTTTAAGCTTATTTTTCAACAGAAATTATCCAAGAAGTTTGGTTACTTTGGTTATTATTTAGATTGAAGACAAAGATTAATAGATGTTTCACTCTTTACTTATATTTCTGATCTTGCTTATGATGTTTGTAGCAAAATTACACAACAATGTAAAAAAAATAAGATTCTATTGGTAATACAAATCAAATTTTTCCAAATAAGTAAAACTGTTTTACATAATAGGTAATAATTTAATTTTGGATGTAACGCGTCTTCTGATTGGTTGGTCATCAAGAGAAATGACTCTAATATTTTTTCTGTCTATTCGAAATAACATAAAAAATGTGGTGCACACTGTAAATAACCCGCTATGTGCGCTATTCAGTGTGCACCACATTTTTTATGTTCTTTCTTCATAGACAGAAAAAATATTACAGTTATTCCTTAAATATATCTTCATCCTCTTTCACAGGTAACACCCGCCTTACATTACCTTATAAAATTATAGTGCATGAGGATAAATTGGTAATTGTTGAAAAATTGCAAGAAAGTTTGAGAGAGAACAATTTATGATCATTTATTATCATCAGACTATAAATATGTTATTTTATGTTATTTTAAATAACTATTATAGATGATGCATATGATTATTTTTTTTTAAATAAAATAGTATGAAATAAAAATAAATTATATAAGATCTAATTTAAATTCCATAAAAGTACAAAAGATGAATGTCATCTGTACTGTTTTTTGAATACAGATATGCATATCTGATTCAGGAAGTACTACAAACAGATTCTATAGTATTTTTATGTCAGATCATATACTTCTTTTTTCAATGCTAGATCCTATAGTATTTTTCTATGCAAAATCCTCTTTTATGCAAGATTCCATAGTATTTTATTTGGTTAAAATCCCTAAGTATTTTTTCTATGCCAGATACTCTAGTATTTTTATCTAGGCCAGATTTTTTCCATGTCAGATCTTATGCCCTTTTATTCTAGGCAAAATCCTTTACCTGTTTTGTATGCCAGTTCCTATACTTTATCAATAAAAACTTTACTGTTAATGGACAGGACATTACCTTTCCATCATTTGAGAGAAAATCTTCATTATAACCTTTCACGTTAACATATTCTATGAGAAAACCTCTCAACACACAAACTGCCTTCAATGTCTTGGAAAGAGTTATCTGGAAAATGAGAAATAAAATTTATATTATGTCTTCCTGATCATGAGGATATTCTACTTCAAAACAAGTTGTTTATCATATGACTGATCATACTATATTTTTTTATATTTTTTGTTAAGATGTTTCCTCAGGACACAATGCCACACTCACTATCACAAATATTGAATTCATTTTGAATTCATATTGAATTGCAAGATATAACTGTATAAATTATAACTCTTATTTGGCAAATGTTTTTTTTTAAGTTAACATCATAATATAATTCATTAATGTTCAAATGTACTTAGCTTCAAGTGAGTGTACCCATAACTTCATGGTAAAATACCTTAAACCAAAACCTGTCACGGATAGATGAAAGATAGACAGGTGAACAAACTAGAAAACATAATGACATCTACTATCAGGTAGGACTTCTTCTATCCCAATTCCCAAAAGACATTACAGAACATAAATCAGTTGGCAATCATACCACATCTTCTGTTCATGCAATTGCACTCCAAACATGATGGACACTTGTTTTAAATTTGATGTTATAAATAAAGGCTATGAGTATGTACAGAGTACCAAAATAACAAAGTTAAGGGAAGAAGTCCATATACTTATTGTAAATTGTCCAGTGTAAACCACAATCAGAAAATTACTTAAAGTTAATGATAGAGAAAAGGATATTAGTAATGACATACAACAAATTAAGTGTGTATGAAAGTTATTGATAGAGAAAAGGATATTAGTAATGACGTACAACAAATTAAGTGTGTATGAAAGTTAATGATAGAGAAAAGGATATTAGTAATGACGTACAACAAATTAAGTGTGTATGAAAGTTATTGATAGAGAAAAGGATATTAGTAATGACGTACAACAAATTAAGTGTGTATGAAAGTTAATGATAGAGAAAAGGATATTAGTAATGACGTACAACAAATTAAGTGTGTGTGAAAGTTAATGATAGAGAAAAGGATATTAGTAATGACGTACAACAAATTAAGTGTGTATGAAAGTTAATGATAGAGAAAAGGATATTAGTAATGACGTACAACAAATTAAGTGTGTATGAAAGTTAATGATAGAGAAAAGGATATTAGTAATGACGTACAACAAATTAAGTGTGTATGAAAGTTATTGATAGAGAAAAGGATATTAGTAATGACGTACAACAAATTAAGTGTGTATGAAAGTTAATGATAGAGAAAAGGATATTAGTAATGACGTACAACAAATTAAGTGTGTATGAAAGTTATTGATAGAGAAAAGGATATTAGTAATGACGTACAACAAATTAAGTGTGTATGAAAGTTAATGATAGAGAAAAGGATATTAGTAATGACGTACAACAAATTAAGTGTGTATGAAAGTTATTGATAGAGAAAAGGATATTAGTAATGACGTACAACAAATTAAGTGTGTATGAAAGTTAATGATAGAGAAAAGGATATTAGTAATGACGTACAACAAATTAAGTGTGTATGAAAGTTAATGATAGAGAAAAGGATATTAGTAATGACGTACAACAAATTAAGTGTGTATGAAAGTAAATGATAGAGAAAAGGATATTAGTAATGACGTACAACAAATTAAGTGTGTATGAAAGTTAATGATAGAGAAAAGGATATTAGTAATGACGTACAACAAATTAAGTGTGTATGAAAGTTAATGATAGAGAAAAGGATATTAGTAATGACGTACAACAAATTAAGTGTGTATGAAAGTTATTGATAGAGAAAAGGATATTAGTAATGACGTACAACAAATTAAGTGTGTATGAAAGTTAATGATAGAGAAAAGGATATTAGTAATGACGTACAACAAATTAAGTGTGTATGAAAGTTAATGATAGAGAAAAGGATATTAGTAATGACGTACAACAAATTAAGTGTATGTGATTTGTTGAAGATTTTTTTTTTTTTTTTTAGTGATATATACAGTTTATGGGTTAAAGAATAAAACCATAAACTGTTCTTGTCCTAATACTCTATTGCCCTTGTAGAAAAAAGGTGGGAATAGTTATCAAATGTACCAGGATTATAATTTAGTACGCTAGATGCACGTTTCGTCTACATAAGACTCATTACACTCAAGGTCATATGTCTGGTTTCTTAAAGCGCAAACGTAGAATCAACCAGGTGCTCCACAGGGCGCAGCTTTATACGACCGCAGAGGTCGAACCCTGAACAGTTGGGGCAAGTATGGACAAAACATTCAAGCGTGATACAGCTCTGAATTTGGATTGTGATCAAATTTTTGACATTACATGTTTTTTTTTACACAAAACAAATGTCAAGATTTTACAAATCAATTAAAGATTTCTTCTTCAAACTTTTTAAATCTAAAATTAAATAGTTGACACAGCATAGGTTTCTGACACAGAATGAATGTGGTCTAATGAACTTAAAATATTTTTTTTGCCTTTGAGCAATTCACTATGCTGTTGAATATTAATCCTCTCAAAAAAATGTTTGAAGAAATTTTCTTTTTATTTATGAAATCTGAAATGAGAAAAATTTAAACCCCCCCCCCCCTTTTTTTTCACATCCCCGTTTCCCTTTTTCCAAAACTGATATCAATTCAAATTTCTAATGGAGTTTGCAACAATAACTACTCTTTTAAATACATCATAAAATATTAAAATGTAAAATAAAGTGCTTGTTATCACTGAATGGTAAAGATTGGTTGGTAGTAAAAGTGAATATACATTGTTTATTGTATAAAACAATAAAAAAAACTTCATCAGCAACATTTTATATTGGCAAATTTCCAATGAAGTTATTTACATAAAGTTATTGGCAAATAAAAATAGAAAATGACATCATAGTCATGTCTGGCAAATGTCCAACATACATTATCTAAAAACATTTTAGATAAGATAAGGAAAAAAAGCTTCATCAGCAACATTTTATATTGGCAAATTTCCAATGAAGTTATTTACATAAAGTTATTGGCAAATAAAAATAGAAAATGACATCAGTCATGTCTGGCAAATTTCCAACAAATATTATCAACTTCTATTCTATACAAAGAAAGATAACTCCAATTGAAAATTAATTGCTATTGCACAATATTGTGCAATTAGATATTTCTTGCTATTGTGCAATACTGTGCAATTGAAAATTTCTTGCTATTGCACAATACTTGATATGGAATCCTGATTTGGACCAACTTGAAAACTGGGCCCATAATCAAAAATCAAAGTACATATTTAGATAAAGCATATCAAATAAGCCCAAGAATTTAATTTTTGTTAAAATCAAACTTAGTTTAATTTTGGACCCTTTGGACCTTAATGTAGACCATTTGAAAACTGGACCAAAAATTAAGAATCTACATACACAGTTAGATTTGGCATATCAAAGAACCCATTTATTCAATTTTTGATGAACAAAGTTTAATTTTGGACCCCCATTTGGACCAACTTGAAAACTAGGCCAATAATTAAAAATCTAAGTACATTTCTAAATTCAGCATATCAAACAACCCCCAGGATTCAATTTTTGTTAAAATCA
Source organism: Mytilus galloprovincialis (assembly GCF_965363235.1). Lineage (NCBI taxonomy): Eukaryota > Metazoa > Mollusca > Bivalvia > Mytilida > Mytilidae > Mytilus > Mytilus galloprovincialis. The sequence goes on along the minus strand of NC_134841.1, from coordinate 89,887,109 downwards.
AACTAAGTTTAATTTTGGACCCTTTGGACCTTAAAGGGAAACTTCGCAAAAAAATCAAAAATTGATATTATGTTTATTCTGTATAAAAATTCTCAAATTCATAGATATTAAAGTTTTATTCTGCTAGATAAGAGATCACCATCGATTTTAAATTTAAAGTATCAATTCTCTGCGGTCGGCCATTTTGTCACCTTCTCCGATTTGCAGTCAAGATATGTCTAAGGACCAAAACTACAGTAACCCGATGTAGTCGTAATTGCGTGTCGATATCTCGTCAATCGTACGGTTGTTTTATCCGACTAGTTAACTAACTTGATACGGAAAATTATATTCTTTTTTTTTAAATAACCAGGATCTGTTATTTTTAGACTGATAATATAGGAATTAGTGAAAAAGTCAAAATTTCAAATCATAAATAAGTCTTCCGTGAAACTTGAATTGTTTTCGAAAATCTAATTAGTTCATAATTCTTTTATGTAATAAACTTTATTCAAATAAATTAGGATCTTCGCTCCACTGATCACCCGCATGGCTAAAGGTATTACTCCCAAAGGTATTGGAGGGGTGTGAGGTGACACGTCCAGGTATTCAAGCGATTTCCTGTCGAGTTTGCAAATTCATGCATCGTTTCACTTCTTAGTGTATTGATAAGTGTACACGGCCGATAACTTATAACTTTCCATTTTGAACTATTAGGTGTAAAATATACATCTCTACTTGCGTGTCCGAAAGTGATATTACTAAACTCATACGCTTGTTTATGAATAACATTTCTGGTGAAAAGAAATTTATTTATAAAATATAAATAATACCAAAAAAACAAAAAAAACAGATTTGATGAAATAAAAATCAATATACGTATTTTTTCCAAGTGTAAATTTGGTAAAATGTAATATATACTCGTTGTCAATGGTGAAGGCCAGAAATATTGATTTAAAAAAATGTACGCACTTGTCGACCATCCGTATATACGCCTGGATTATAAGTTACGGAACTACAGCGCAAATTAAAATATATACATGTATACATAGAACATAAGAAAGAAACATACATTTTGCGTAAATTGGGGTAAAAGTTTTGTAAAATGACAAGTTCATGTATGCCAACAGTATGTAATCATCAAATGTCGATAGACTATTGTATACCAAAAGAAGAAGAAGAAGAGATTTAAATACTGGTCGATATATAACTGTATTTGGCTCATCGAAGTTATGGACATTTATATATCGATTAGATTGTTCTCGAAAAAAGGAAGAAATTCGCCATCATCACAATTGTTCCGACATGTATGTAATATATATACGCAACTGAAAGTACACTAATACCGAGGGATGTGAATATTTTCCAGGAAAACTATAGAGTATCAAAGTTTCAAATCAATTTCGGGATTTATTTTCTCTCTTGATATTCAATGACAGCAATTTGCAGAATAAACTGCTTGTCCGCTTTACTGGTATTCTTGCCAGTTGAAACAGACTTATAATTACATTAAAAATAGGGAAAGATGACATTTAATTCGTTCATTTTTTTTTTATACATCGTTGGTCAAATAGCTAAAGTATTATATATAGTTACGGTGTGAGACGAAGAGTATTTTAAGAAGGACATTCCCGATTATGTATAAATTTTGTTGATGTTTTTCACACTTGAAAAGCATATCTGTTCGTAATTTGTTGATTCCATTCCAATTAGATCCTTTAATTTCCTGTCAATTTTTTAAAACATCTTTTTTCAAATATCTGAAGTATTCATGTGTTGTGAGATTTAAAATATTTTGATGAGCACATTAATTCCTAAATAGGTAATTAAAGATCACTTTGGGTTGACTAAAATATATAATTGCAATTGTTAATGACCTGTTTGAAATATTTAAGGCTGCCGATCCTAATTTGAAATAGTACAATTTTTAGTTCATAAACTCGTGTTTAGAAGGCTATTTTTATTTATAAATACTTCAATTAAAATAATTCAGTATTTTATCGTTACTAAAGTATTCAAAAGTCATAATTCATTAAAAGTGATCTTATGCAAAATATAAAAATATACAACAGCTATCCAGTTATTGTGCGATCTTATTATTCCCGTTAATTAATTTTAATTATTTTTTTTTACATTCATGTGTCTGAAACTTTGTCTGACTCCCGTTTACAATTGATACGAAATGTTATTCACACCTGAAATGCCAGTGAACCGTGACGCCTAGATTTCACTGAATGATGATCAAAAGATTAGAATTACATAATGCTAATCTTTTAATTACCTTGAGTTAAACTACGCATTCCACATTCTTTAGGTGTCACAAAACAATACACATTTTATTGTTTCCACCGTACAAGTAAGTGAAAATGATTGCTGGAATGAAGCAAAAAGGTCAGAATACAAACATATATTTTTAATACACTATCGATCATGTCAGTTTCATATGTTTGTTTAAAGTATTTTTAGAAAAAAAAATCATAAAAATGTTCTATTGTATGATTTACTTTTATTATTAAAATTCGTTTTAAAAAATCCACACGATCTGATTTTAAAAGTTGCATGGCTATCACTTATTTTTCGTTGGTTAATAGCTACACCAAAAGTCGTCGATGCGCTTTAAATCGCGTTATTAGATGGTTAACGAACAAGACTTAAATGAGATATTTTCACTCCCGGCATGCATCAAAGACTTAAACTACGTCACATAAGTCATGAAGTTTCAAAAAATAAAATTAATAATTCCCAATTTTCTTCTTTATTAAATTTCATATCAAAATAAAACTTGGTGAATATGTTTTTTATGGTATTATGAACATAATAAGATGAAAAGTGAAAAATCGCGAATTATCCCTTTAATGTAGACCAATTTGAAAACGGGACCAAAAATTAAGAATCTGCATACACAGTTAGATTCGGCATACCAAAGAACCCCAATTATTCAATTTTTGATGAAATCAAACAAAGTTTAATTTGGACCCTTTGGGCCCTTTATTCCTAAACTGTCGGGACCAAAACTCCCAAAATCAATACCAACCTTCCTTTTATGGTCATAAACCTTGTGTTTAAATTTCATAGATTTCTATTTACTTAAACTAAAGTTATTGTGCGAAAACCAAGAATAATGCTTATTTGGGCCCTTTTTTTGCCCCTAATTCCTAAACTGTTGGAACCAAAACTCCCAAAATCAATCCCAACCTTTCTTTTGTGGTCATAAACCTTGTGTCAAAATTTCATAGATTTCTATTAACTTAAACTAAAGTTATAGTGCGAAAACCAAGAAAATGCTTATTTGGGCCCTTTTTGGCCCCTTATTCCTAAAATGTTGGGACCAAAACTCCCAAAATCAATCCCAACTTTCCTTTTGTGGTCATAAACCTTATGTTAAAATTTCATAGATTTCTATTCACTTTTACTAAAGTTAGAGTGCGAAAACTAAAAGTATTCGGACGACGACGACGACGACGCCAACGTGATAGCAATATACGACGAAAATTTTACAACCAGCAAATAATCTCAGAAATTCATCACAATTTTAGAATACAATACAAATATCCCAGTTAATTTCCCATGGCCATTCAGTGTTTTTTTTTTTTAATTTTGTTTATAAATTTTTTGTTTATTTTACAGTGCTTATCCAGTGACCTTTGGGGTATCACAATAGCAATGGCCAAAACAGTTTACCAAATTGCAGTTAGATTTCTTCTCCAACTAACTGATCAACTGGTAAAATGTTTTAGCAGATTGCTCAAGTGAAATGTTGTTAGTATGAAGTGAGTGCTGTGAAATCAAAAGTGATACTTACCATCCAGATCCAGTTAGTTGATATCTTTGTCAATTGTTTCAAACACAAAAATGACTTACTATAGTATGAGTCACTGAATAAGAAGGTCTAATTTTGACATGGAAACTTCTATCATAAATAGATTTTATAAATAAATAGTTCAAACCATTGTTTTGTAGATGTATATTTTATAGCTTTGTCTTCTAAGACAAAGTTATTGTGTAATTATGATTCGTATAATATTTTCTATACAAATTACTGATCTGCTGGCATTAAAGGGAAATAATTTTTATTGAGTTATTGTACACTAAAAAATTAATCAATGATACCTGGCTTCTGATTTTGCCTACAATTTTTTTCAAAATTTTAATCATCTTAAAAATAAATTTCATTGTTTCTTTTCAAAACAGAGGATAAAAGTTTAATAACCATAAAAGTAATGTTACAAACAAATTAAATGAGGAAAGTTGATATTTGTCAGACAAAATTTGTGACAACATTTTGCTGATTTTCAGTAATGCAAATTATTTCCCTTTAATGGTAGCAGATAAGTAATTGCTTTAGAAAAAAAAATCCAAATTACAATTATGCACTCACTTGTTGTTGGAAAACGGAGCTATTAATTATAGACTTACAAAACAATGCTTTCAACTATTTATTTATAAAATCTATTTATGATAGAAGTTTCCATGTCAAAATTAGACCTTCTTATTCAGTGACTCATACTATAGTAAGTCATTTTTGTGTTTGAAACAAAGATATCAACTAACTGGATCTGGATGGTAAGTATTACTTTTGATTTTACAGCACTCACTTCATACTAACAACATTTCACTTGAGCAATCTGCTAAAATATTTTATTAGTTGATCAGTTAGTTGGAGAAGAAATCTAACTGCAATTTGGTAAACTGTTTGAGCCATTGCTATTGTGATACCCCAAAGGTCACTGGATAAGCACTGTAATATTTACATAACATTTTCTGCATGTGTGTACTATCTGCACTGAAAAACATATATCTTTTGACTGTATAAAGAATATTAGCTTCCCTCATGATCAGATATTTATCAGTAAAAATAGAATTCTAACTTTTGGATGGGTACACATGCAAGGGAAGCAACTGTTAAGTGAACAAAATTGATGAAAATACTGATGTCTTACAGCCGATTGCATTGAGTGTGTAGGCAAAGGTAATAATCTTTTGTTTAGCTTACTTGCTAGCTGAACCGTGAAGTCATTATTAGGTTAGGTAAACTACCCTTCTTCCAGAGTATACTAGTCTGACAGATAACCATTCTATCTGTCTGTTGTACTAGGCTACTTCGAAAGGAGGGTAGTATACCTTACCTTACAATGACTTCAATGTTCATCTAACAAGCAAGCTTACAAGATATTACCTGTACCTACACACTCAATGCAATCGGCTGTAATATACAAATTAAAACAAAAAAAATTAATTCACATCAACTGAATCATTTCACTCTTTGTGAAGTTTCCAGTTACATTAATTACTTTACCTGTAACACACAACTACTCCCATTAGGCCGGGAAACAGTTATACTGGTATCTGGTAAATGTTTTTCTAAACTATTTAGCACTGTTTCTACAGTACTGAAAAAAAGGTGTAAAGAAGAGGTAATCATTAGCAATATGGTTTCTTTATATGGAATTACATACAATCAAATATCAAGTCAGAAATAGTATACAGTACTATTATGATTATTTTCCTATTTATGTATCAAAATTTTGCTTTGTTTAAGGATGTACTTAGGTGAGGTTAGGTAAAAATTAAGAAATTAAGAAATTAAAATTGATACTATAAGCTGTTAGAGTATCAATTAAGAGTAAAGATAAGCTTAAAATATTGATAGGTCATGGACCTCCTTTTTGAGATATTTAAGATTTAAAATATGGCGGGAAAAGGCTGACTCGGACATTTACCTTATATTTGCATTGGTATTATTTGGGTCTCAAAACAAAAGAAAGAAAATCAAGAATCTTGTAAAATTTTGGTAAATGACCTTTCATGAGCTATTAAGTCTCACATGAAAAAATAAATGGGTGTTATGGGGCAAAATATTTTACATTGTATTGTATGGAAAAACACCAAGGAGTCCGAACATTTGGCACAAATTCCAAAACTTCACCTAAGTACATCCTTAAAGCAGAAAATTTAAAAGAAGCACAAAAATTTGACCATTCTTTAATTTAACTGCATATTTCAAGATTCATGACTCTTTAAACATTTCAAACATAATATTGTCAATTCCATAGTATACATGTACAAGAAATTGATATGTAAATGGTTTTCACCTTGAAGGTGAAATTATTATAATAAGCATTAAATATAAAATCAGTCATTTCGTTGATGGACAGATCAAATGAACCTGCATATCTAATTACGATCTTTTTTTTTCTAATACTTCAATTGGTTAATCATACATGTCAAACCTTTTTTGAAAAACATGTTGATAAGGAACAAATTATTGATTGATGTCATAACCTGAACATTTTGCATTGAAAATAAGAATAAAATTAAAATAAATCACATTTACAAGGATATTTGCACAAATAAGCTGTAGAATGATCAAAACTGTCAATTAATAGCATGTAGCAATGACACAATTTTACTGTCCTTGAACGTTCTCAGAATTATGCTTATTTCAGTTTGCAGTAAATGTACATTTGTACTAGTATTAATGTACTCAATTGTTTGTCAGTTAATGAAAGTTAATGTTGCTTACATATATACTAGTAATTACAATACAATACAGTGACTTTTTTAGTATGTTTTACCATTCAGTATTAAAGGAAAACTATACACAATGTATATTTAACCTGCCCTTTTTGTCTTAAAAAAATTGGTATAATTTAGGCAGTTAGTTTTCTAGACATTATATATATGTGTTTCCCTCTAGATGTCTTTGTTTGTTTTTTCTATAAATTGAATTGTTATACTTTAGGCCTTTAGTTTTCTAAACAGTAATATATATACACTTTTCCCTCTAGATGTCTTTTTACATTTTAATTGTGCATTAGTTTAATGTTTCACTTATTTGCAACTCTAGGTAAGGTGTTTAGGGTGTAAAGACAAACCCTCTTAAAAATACTAATAATAAATACTTTTTAAAAAAAAAAGAAAAAATATTAAGAAAGACTTCTAATTGCATTTTGACCATTAAAGTAAGAGCACCATAACTCATGACCCCCCCAAAAAAAATATCAAAGACATCCTGGCTAAGGTCATATATAATACATAAAATTAGGATATCATTTTTGTCATATTTCCATACAAAACTTAACATTTACTTTTATCACAATCAAATTATAACACATTGTATGTCAATGTATATAGTAGTACTTTTTTTTAACATGATATATATGTCCAAGTCATATAATTAACTTTTATGGTACTCATAAATGCCTATGTAATACAATGATCTTTGAAGTATGAACATAATTGCAACTTTAATTATTGAGATTTGTGGATAAACTACATACTGATACATGCATTTCTCACCATTATTTCTGAAATCACAGTAACTATATTGATTTCAATATATGTAGGGTTTTTTTTTCAAAACAAAACAAGTATTACAACAGGGACATTCAAACACATAAGACAATAATAAAAGTGATAACGCCATGTTTTAAGACCAACAGACAAACAATAGTACACAAAAAACAACATATTTATAACAAAAGATGGTGCAGCAGAAACCCCACAAAAAACTTGGGGTGATCTTAGGTGCTCATAAAGGGTAAGCAGATTCTGCTACACATGTGACTGTTTTATGTTTGATTAGTGGGTAAGCAGATTCTACTACACATGTGACTGTTTTATGTTTGATTAGTGGGTAAGCAGATTCTGCTACACATGTGACTGTTTTATGTTTGATTAGTGGGTAAGCAGATTCTGCTACACATGTGACTGTTTTATGTTTGATTAGTGGGTAAGCAGATTCTGCTACACATGTGACTGTTTTATGTTTGATTAGTGGATGGAAAGAGGTTTTTGATTCAGGGTCGTGCCTTTTAATCATGTTCATGATAAAATTAACATATCAATAAAAGAAAATGTGAGGTAATTGTCAATGTGAAAAAAACACAGCTATATTTAATAAATAAAAACAACTGAGGTTTATATATGATAGTATGATATCTACATCTATAATGAATTGTTCATACAATAAAGGACTGTGACAGCTTTAATTGAAAACTTTATTAAAATATCAACTGTGCATTGAAAGACACAGAAGCAGTTACTGCAGTCAAACCTGATAAAAGTGTCACCTCTTGTATTCAGATGTTTTTTGTTAGTGCGCCCTCTTCATGTCCCATTGTAGTAAATCTTTGGATTTTTAACCTCAGATCATAGGTCAACTCTATAAAAATTATAAGACCATCCTGACCTTAAGTTTATTTACAGGATCGGCTGTGAGTTCTTTTTATTTTCTTGCTTGCAATTACGTGACTATTAGTGCTTACGTAAGCCACATAATGTATAGTCTAAATCACTTACATTACAAATACAGTTTGTACTATTTCATTACTTGATGAATAGTTTTATTATCTTGAATGATTATTAAAAATACGACAACTCCTTTTATCTGGTAAAATCTATTCCAGTTTTTTGGGGTTTTTTTTACAACTTATTGTACTTTACCACAAAAAACAACAAATCACTAATTATCTGACCACATGTACTGATAGGTTTACTAGTACTACAATATTATGATTGAAACAATGAAATACAAACAATAGCAAGGTGTGTTAAATTGACAAATATTAGTAACAATCTGATAAAAAATCCTTCCTTTTATATTTGTTATAAACCAAAAATATCTGTTAAATCTTAACAGATAAAATTTGATAAAAACATTGAATTAAAAGAGAAAAATATAAACCAATGTCTTAAACTTACAGAAATACTGGAAATTAAATTATAGACAAAATCATTGTAGCATCAAAAAGGTATTCAGTTTAACTAAAGGTTTGGCTCACAAAATGTTACCCTTAGCCCTTTGCAAAGTTCATGATTGCATTATATGGTTCTTTAAAATTTCATTGGAGGAGAAGCACATACAAATCTGTCCAGTTAGATGCATATATGCAGTGATATTGTTGGCTTTTTTCAAAACTACCTCTACCCTTTTTTATTGGGAAAATATGCATCATTTTTATCAAATTGGGAAAATTATATCAAAGCATGAATTTGACTGGAACTTCAATTTGCAGACCCCCTTTCAAGAGGTAAACCCTCATTTGAATTAAGACCCCTTAATGTCAGTGATGATACATAAATAGACCCTCAAATCTGCACATATAATCATTTTAGGCATGAAAAATGTTAAAACTAGTGTTTTTTCAGTTTGTATTCATGCACAATTACCACTGAGACTGCACTGTTTGGGAAAAAAGTTGTCGTTTTGGAATTAATTTTAAGCCATTTTTTTTCAAATTGGGATTCTTCTCCAGGGGAAAAAGCCTTTAATCTCCGGTAATTTAAGGCAAACAATATCACTGATATGAAATAGTACATGTCAGGCCAAAGAAAACCCCAAAAATGGTTTAGATCAAGAAGTGAAATAAAAAGTGTAAAAGTACTTCATTTGTGGATACTTCTGTGAAAGTTTCACAAAAGATGTGGTTCAGAAGCAGTAGATACAAAAGTGGGATGGAAGGAAAATCTCACTCCCATCAATATTTTTGCCCCCTTTCAAAAAGCAAAGGTATCATAATTAAATTGGTAATTAGTATTTCTTGGTTTACTTTTTATTCACCTGTTTATGTCAATGTGGTTTTATTTTTTTTGCTAATTACTTCTTCTTACACGTGTCTTGCGTTTCCATGTACTGGTAAACAAACAATTTAATCACTACATATCTTTAGACTTTTATTCAGTGTGACTATCTGACCCATAAAAAACAATGATTAATTAAGAACAAGCATAGTTCGTTATAAAATTATAATTTTTTCCCAAATTATAGTGCTCATCAAACATACAAAAACTTAATTTGTCTTTTTCAACTTTTTAAAGGTCAGAGACAGTGCGGTTAAATATAGTTATGCCATAAAAATATTATTAATTTCAAACAAATTATACAAAAAATAAAACTCTTATGCAGCAAAATAGAAAAAAATCTTTAGGAAGATAATTGATCACTTTTTCTATGTCATAGCAATTTCATCACTTACTATGAAAAATTAAGCTGTCGCGACGAGGAGCTTGGTAAACAGTGGCTTTCTTAGTTACGGACTGGTAGAACGTGGGATTAACCCCTTCAAAATATTTGTCAACGTCCAATGAAAAAGTAAAATCACAAAAATACTGAACGCAGAGGAGAATCCAATCGGAAAGTCCATAATCACATGGCAAAATCAAATGACAAAACACACAAAAACGAATGGACAAGAACTGTCATATTCCTGACTTGGTACAGGCATTTTCAAATGTAGAAAATGGTGGATTAAACCTGGTTTTAAAGCGCTAAACCTCTCACTTTGATGTCAGTCTCATCAAATTCTGTTATATTTACAATGATGGGTGAACTAAACAGACAAAATAAATAAAATAGTCAAAATATAGGTACAGCAATCATCATCGTGTAACAATTTTAAAAGGGACAATTGAACAGAACACAAAAAACATCTATCTACAAACACATTCATTGATTCGCGTGTCTGACGTCAGAAAATTGTATATGTCACATAAATTTGTCGTTCAATGTATATACAAAGAATTTAAAATTTTCACATGGGCAATGTTAGCATACAGGGTTAAAAAATCAAAGTATGCAAGAATTAATTTCAGAAATAAACAAAGATTTAAAATAGTCCAAAAGTATATAAAATTTATAAGAATCAACAAATAGTTCATTCCACTACACGATATTGAATAATTTTGACGTTTGTGGTTCAACGTATTTTCTAATTCATAATAGAAATATATCATAATGACATATAATAGAACACTATCATATTGACAGGATCTTTTATAAGAAAATTATCATTACAATCAAATTGCATTAGAATTAGACTATATCTAGTTGAAGTTGTGCTAAAATAGCATCCATGGTCAATAAAAGGTGTTAGAAATGATATCATACCACAATGTCTTGTCTGACACACAACTTTTTTATTGCAAATCCTAGATGCTGTGTACTATGGAAATTTCTGAAAATTAACCTAACTTTTAAAATGGCAGAGTTTTTTAACAGCCACGAAGCATTTAAATCTGCTTTTTAAGTACAAATGTAATAATGCTCCAGTAAAGATCCTTATCAAAAAAAATTGTTAGACAAAATATAACAACCCCCTATCTGAGACATGGTATTTTGCTCCCCATGCTTATTGCTATGGTAATCTGCCCCTACCATGGAAAACTGAACCCCTCTTGTAGCTACAAGACTTATTTTAAAGAAAACATGCAGTATTTTTTTCCATAAGGGTTTCAATATTGAATGTTAAAAATAAGACCAACCATGAGAAATGACCGGAGTACACTTCAGGAGCAGGATCAAAATGCCTTGTTCTATAAACAGCTCTGTGGTTCCCAAAAACAAAAACAAAAATTATAAGAAACCTTTAGTCCTGGTGACCTAAAAATAACTGAAAAAGTAATTTAAATTCTGGGCTAGAATAATCTTAATTGGTTATTATGATAAATATTATTATAATAAAGACAATATTCATCACTTATGATAAATGACATTATAATGAGTGAATATTTATGCATGTTAACATCAATAAAAGTCATAAAAAAATATAATGATCACTTTCTTCTTTTTGTGGAAAATTGTGACAATTTCTGATGAATTGAAATCTATTCCTCATCAATCTTACACAGGATGTTCCAGTATATATACCCCTACAGGACACTGATGAGAACACACAACTTTCCAATCCTACACAAGGTAAGTACTCTTACATATTCATTGTCTATCACATTTGAAAAATATACTAGGTGCTTTTAATTCTCTTGCTATTTTTTATTCTTAGAAAAAAATAAAGATTTAAAATCATGCCTCTGATATTACTTTATTTTTTTCAATCATATTTCATGCAAAATTAAATACATTTAAATTCAGTTTAAACTTTCTTTTCAAAATTGTAAGAAAATATAACATGAGACCTCCTGCAAAAATTATTATTCATTTTAAAATTAAAGTTTTTTTATACATCCATCCCCTTCATGAACTAAAATACATACCATCTTTAATAAGAGAAAGATAAGATTCACAACTTTATTTCATACTTAATAAAGTATCAACCACTTTTACTAGTACTATTCTAAATTGTACCTCTTTGATTTTGCTCTATAAATACCACAGTTGAATTAGACCTTTTAATACTCTGAACAGGCCACTCTAAAGATTTTCCAGCAGACATTTATTTTGGAAATTATTTTTAAAATTATATGCCTACTATCATAGACTAAATATTGCCATTTCTAGAAGGCTGGTTGAATTTTTGTTATAAAGATATGGATATTTCAATTTGCAACCACAAAATTTCCTATGATACTGAATTACAAACTTGCATAACAGTGTTATCCAGTTTCTTTGGAATGTGCGATTGCATTATTTCAATTTTATGAAAAGCTGTTTAAAAAATAATAAATTTTGATGAAAATAAATTCACCTGAAAAAGCACAAATATTAATACAAATATCTAAAGTGAAAGTGATAATAGTCAGTTAGAAGAAATCAGTTTGGAAATACTAAGTAAATATTCTGATGACAGTAAATTGTTATTTGTATACCTTGTACAATATTTCAGGAAATATGAAGGAAAAAACATATAAACTCTTAAATTTAAATTCAGTTACACTTCAAAAATTATAATAACCAAGATCAATTAATATAATATTTCATAAATTTGAAACACAAATAAGTAAATGAACAACAATATATTTGCATTTTTGTTCTCAACTGATGTTCCCTTACTTTTATAGTCTAACGAATCTTATTATTGATAAAAATAAAGGTAGGAAATTCGGTAGCAAAGTGCAATATGGTCTATCTTCCTATAAAACTATAATACCAGATTTCTCAGTTCTACATTTTTATCTTAATACTTTGCATTATAAAAAGTATTTGTTCACAGGAAAATCACAGTAAAATAGTGTTTAGTGCTGCAATTTATTTGGTTTTTTTTCTCTCAAAAAAATGATAGGACATTTATATTAGTACATGTACCAGTTCCACCAAGCTCACTAATTTGGTATGATTTCAACTGAATCTATAAGCAATTCTCAGCAAACCAATGCTTAGAAGTATCTCTAATAGAAACATAGGACCTCAATTTTTTTTTAAAGAGTGTTAAAGGTATCCATCAAAAAGGAGTGGATAGAAGGGGGAGGTATAGTAACAAGTGTGTTTAATTCAATATAAATATAAAAGTGTACCAATGGACAGACACTAGTGTGTTTAATTCAATATAAATATAAAAGTGTACCAATGGACAGACACAAGTATGTTTAATTCAATATAAATATAAAAGTGTACCAATGGACAGACACGAGTGTGTTTAATTCAATATAAATATAAAAGTGTACCAATGAACAGACGGTCACAGACCTACTTTGAAACCAATTGATTGACAGAATAGGCCTAAACGTATGTGAAAGGGGTTCAATAGGAATTCTTTCCCATCTTTAGTCTTGATAGTCTTTAATCTGCTAGTTCTGAGTTTTACTGAGGAGATAATTAATACATAGTAACAAAAGACAGCTTTATCTTATTGTACAAAAAGTTCTTATAGATATTTAAGTTTTTTACTTCATTTTTTATTTGCCATTTCCTAAGATTCACTACAAAATGTCTAAGAGGATACCATGCTACTTGTCTGATGTCTGTTGGTTATTTGTGTCATTTTTTTTCCTTAACACTGTACGTTCTCATAAGATTATATAACCAAAAAAATACAACTAAAGTCATTTACATAACCATACAACGAAGAGGTTATGATCCTAAAAAAACACCAGCTTAAAACAGATAAGACATTGTACCATAATATTCATATATTTTCAGACACATCATGCAGCTCTCCATTGCTCTAGGTTTACTATTGGTAGCTGTCTGCACCAATGCCTCATACCTCAAATGTTGGGGTAAAGGCTGTGGTGGATACGGTGGCGGATATGGTATTGGATATGGAGGTGGATGGGGAGGTGGATATGGAGGCCTTGGTGGCTGGGGAGGAGGATGGGGCAGAGGAGGAGGATATGGCCTAGGAGGTGGATACGGAGGATGGGGTCTAAGAGGTGGATATGGAGGATGGGGCAAAGGAGGTGGATGGGGTATTGGAGGTGGATATGGAGGATGGGGTATCGGAGGTGGATATGGAGGATGGGGCAAAGGAGGTGGATGGGGTATCGGAGGTGGATATGGAGGATGGGGTGTAGGAGGTGGATACGGAGGTATCGGAGGTGGATATGGTGGATACGGAGGTGTTGTACTAAAAGGAAAAGGATCATACTATTAAATTTAGGAAATCTTCTTCTGTATTTTTTCAGAAGACAAAATGGACACAAATTTAAGTTAAATCTTCAAATCACTACATGTAGATATCTAGCAAATAAAAATTAGCTGGCTAACTGTGTTTTTACTTAAAAGTTTTTATCATTTTATACAAATGCAAATTTCACAAACAAAAGTATATATAGATAATGAACCCCCCCCCCCCTTTTTTATGCTCTGTCATATGCATGAGAATTGTTCTACACATTTGAGATTTGACAAACAGTAATGAAATTGTTACGCTGTCTATAAGACACAAATCATGCCCCCACCCCTGTCCAATAGAAAATTATAAAATTTAACACTATGTATGATGTTCTATGTCTTCATCTTATGCTTAAGGCTACACGTGCAGGACAGAATGTCTATCCAAAGGGTTTCAACTTTCAAACATACTGTAAGTCACACCTTCATTGGGTGATTGAACATCCTACAAAATATTGAAGCTGTAACTCCAAAACTGTAGGAGGAGATAGCCCAACAAACCAAGATCTCTTTCTGCAACTTATACAAAAACCAGGTGCTCTGTAGGGCGCAGCTTTATACGACCGCAGAGGTCAAACCCTGAACAGTTGGGGCAAGTATGGACAAAACATTCAAGCGTGATACACCTCTGAATTTGGATTGTGATCAAATTTTTGACATTATATGGGTTTTTTACACAAAACAAATGTCAAGATTTTACAAATCAATTAAAGATTTCTTCTTCAAACTTATTTAAAACTAAAATTAAATAGTTGACACAGCATGAATGGTTGGGGCAAGTATGGACACAACATTCAAGCTGGATTCAGCTCTAAATTTGGATTGTGATTAAATAGTTGACACAGCATAGGTTTCTGACACAGAATGAATGTGGTCTAATGAACTTAAAATACTTTTTTTTCCTTTGAGCAATTCACTATGCTGTTGAATATTAATCCTCTCAAAAAAATGTTTGAAGAAATTTTCTTTTTATTTATGAAATCTAAATGAGAAAAATGTAACCCCCCCCCATTTTTTTTTCACATCCCCCTTTCCCTTTTTCCAAAACTGATCTCAATTCAAATTTCTAATGGAGTTTGCAATAATAACTACTCATTTAAATACATCATAAAATATTAAAATGTAACAAAAGGTGCTTGTTATCACTGAATGGTAAAAATTGTTTTAATTTATCAGTTGGTAGTAAAAGTGAATATACATTGTATATTGTATAAAACAATGATTTAAGTTGATTCAACTACTTGTACTATTCTGGACAAAGAAAGATAACTCCAATCAATTGAAAATTTCTTACTATTGCACAATTTTGTGCAATTAGATATTTCTTGCTATTGCGCAATACTGTGCAATTGAAAATATTTGCTATTGCACAATACTGTGCAATTTAAGATTTCTTGCTATTGCACAATACTGTGCAATTGAAAATTTCTTGCTATTGCACAATACTGTGCAATTGAAGATTTCTTGCTATTGCTGAACTGTGCAATTGAAAATTTCTTGCTATTGCACAATACTTAATATAATAATTTTGGATCCTGATTTGAACCAACTTGAAAACTGGGCCCATAATCAAAAATCTAAGTACATGTTTAGATTCAGCATATCAAAAAAGCTCAAGAATTCAATTTTTGTTAAAATCAAACTTAGTTTAATTTTGGACCATTTGGACTTTAATGTAGACCAATTTGAAAACAGGACTAAAAATTAAGAATCTACATACACAGTAAGATTTGGCATATCAAAGAACCTCAATAATTCAATTTTTGATGAAATCAAACAAAGTTTAATTTGGACCCGATTTGGACCAACTTGAAAAGTGGGCCAATAATCAAAAATCTAAGTACATTTTTAGATTCAGCATATCAAAGAACCCCAAGGATTCAATTTTTGTCAAAATCAAACTATGTTTAATTTTGGACCCTTTGGACCTTAATGTAGACCAATTTGAAAACGGGACCAAAAATTAAGAATCTACATACACAGTTAGATTCGGCATATCAAAGAACCCCAATTATTCAATTTTTGATGAAATCAAACTAAGTTCAATTTTGGACCCTTTGGGCCCCTTATTCCTAAACTGTTGGGACCAAAACTCCCAAAATCAAACCCAACCTTCCTTTTATGGTCATAAACCTTGTGTTTAAATTTCATAGATTTCTATTTACTTAAACTAAAGTTATGGTGCGAAAACCAAGAATAATGCTTACTTGGGCCCCTTTTTGGCCCCTAATTCCTAAACTGTTCAGACCTCAACTCCCAAAATCAATACCAACCTTCCTTTTGTGGTCATAAACCTTGTGTTTAAATTTCATTGATTTCTATTTACTTAAACTAAAGTTATTGTGCGAAAACCAAGAATAATGCTTATTTGGGCCCTTTTTTGGCCCCTAATTCCTAAACTGTTAGAACCAAAACTCCCAAAATCAATCCCAACCTTCCTTTTGTGGTCATAAACCTTCCGTCAAAATTTCATAGATTTCTATTAACTTAAACTTAAGTTATTGTGCGAAAACCAAGAAAATGCTTATTTGGGCCCTTTTTGGCCCCTAATTCCTAAAATGTTGGGATCAAAACTCCCAAAATCAATCCCAACCTTCCTTTTGTGGTCATAAACCTTGTGTTAAAATTTCATAGATTTCTATTCACTTTTACTAAAGTTAGAGTGCGAAAACTAAAAGTATTCAGACGACGACGACGCAGACGACGACGCCAACGTGATAGCAATATATGATGAAAAATCAAAATTTTTGCGGTCGTATAGTAATGTCCAAGACCAACTACCTGTCATTTTCAGAATATTTAAAAGTAATCAAAACCCTGTGGCCATGCACACCTTCATTATGTGTATGATCATCCTTTAAAAGTTGTACCTCCAAAACTGTGGGAGCAGATAGCCAGACACACAATTTATCCTAATCAGGACGGACAGGGGTAAATAAATATTCCCCTCAACATTTTGTGAGGCCCTAAAAGAGCTCCTTTTTCAACTACAGTTTCAAATTAGGATTTTTTTACCAATATCAAAATGATTCATAGCCATTACAATGACTACATAGGATTTATTTTTTTTAATTTATTCCTGCACTTTAATTTAAAGTTCATGAAGTGTTTTTGGGATCGTCAATATCTAAAATAAACTAGAAATAATGCTTGTTCTGTAGGAACTTAATCACACTTTCTATGATATCAGCAGTGTTGTCTCTCAATTCTATGGTATCAGCAGTGTTGTCTCTCAATTATAAGAATTTAATTTGCCAAATAATTCATGCAAAACCATCTGCGCCAAAAACTTTTTCATCTTTTAATTGGGAAAAACTTAAAATTGAAACTTGTCTCTATTATATATAGTCTGGTGCATCTGATCTGACAAGTGGCTAACGGTACAGACTAGCAATATAGTTGTCCGGAGCAACAGTGCAGACTGGCAATATAGTTGTCAAGGCTAACTCTACTATCCTTATACAGAAACAACACAACAATACTACTCAACATTTACTTCATAATATCAGAGGTGCTAAGGCTACGTCACACACTGACATCAACCCTAGATACAAATCAGTAAACTCCTACGGTATTCTGAACAATAGTATCATATTATTTCAACTACTTGCTCAACATGGGAAGGGAAGTGACAATGCCCCCAATGATAGACATTTTTCAAATTCATGCACTTTTCCTGTCACAGTAAGAACCCATTGTTTGATGACATCATTTATGCTGATTGAACTCTGGTAAACCAGTGCAACTCTTTTATAAATAAATGCTCCCACAGCACAGCTTGGAAGAACAGCAGAGGTCAAACCCTGAACAGTTCGGGCATGTATAGACACTTCTTGATACAGCTCTGAATTTGGATTGTGAGTTAATATTTAACATATCTAAATAAATGTGGTCATAGAAGTTGAGAAAGAACTGAAAATTTTGAATTGGATCTTTGCCTTAATTGTGGTCCAAACTAACACCAATAAATCATTTCTAGTTATTGGCAATAACAGCTTTTAAGTTTTCAAGGAAGTTTTCTTCATATAAAGGTATTTGTTCACAAGGTATCATGCATTTCTGATATATAAGACTTTAAGCAAATAGTTTAAGCAGTATCTTTGCCACCGCCTGATTGTTATCTCTATGTCTTGTTTACTTTAACTTTCTTTGTGCGGGCGAGAAAAAATTATAAAAATCCCTTTACTCCCTCTAAATGGCACCAGCTAAGAGATGTATAAAAAATCTAATATCTTTTTTCATTTGCTCAATCAATAATGCAATGCAAATAGTGAAACAATAATTAGCTTTTAGCAGCCAGTATGGTTTAATTTTGTCAAAATAAGCTAAAAAAACATTGATTTTGAATTATTCACTTGCAAGTGAATAATTCGACCTCATTGAACCCGTATTCATGTGAACTTCAATTTAACCCCTTAGCTTGAGATTGATAACACGTGATTTAATTTGTATGTGTGAAGTTATTTTAAAGAAAAGAATGTCAACATTGAAAGTGAAACAAAGGTAAATCATTTGAATGAGTGATACAATCCACAAAAAAATAATTCTTAAACCGGTAAAAACATGATAAACATTTATTTTTCATCAATAAAATAAAATTGAATAGACCTAGAATAATCCAACAGCACATGTTTGCTTTATCTATTTATATCTATATTTATGTTTACATCGCTTATATGGTCATGGCATGACTTTTGAGGTCAACTCGATAATTAATTAGATGGCGTCTGGACTAAAATACACACGAAATGAAGCTATGTATTTTCATGCTCGTGCCTTGTTTATTATATTTTTCAGACTTTTAATAGTTTGGATAAATATTTTTCATTGTTATAAATAAAATATGAGACTTTTTCAATTAAATCGGTGAACATGAATTTGAGAGCTAGTGCTCCTTTAAGTCCTTGTAAGCAGTAAATGGTAAATATTGCATTCATTTTGCAATTTACATGATTAAGGGAAGTTTAAAATAAAAAATCTAATTGTATTCTAATACGCAAATTACAAATTTGAGTTGGAGTTATTGTCCTTTGCTCATGATTGTACATTTGTAGTTAAACCAGATTCATACAATATTCATTACTGATAAACTGTTGACACAGAGGTATGGATCACCTATCAGTAAAAAAAATCAGAATAACAGAACATAGTTCCAACATCCCCTGCATTACATATATTTTATTTATCTAAGATTAAATAATTTATAAAAAATATTGTTTTCTTGTTGTTTGAAACAATTCATAAATATCGTTGAAGGGCCATAACTCATACAAATATTTTATCTGCCTTTGTATTCAAAACTGTCAAAGATATAGCTGATATATAGCTATAATATAAATTCTTCAAAAGTCAGGCAAGAATTATACACAGGAGAGCACTTACAATTCAATATATATCATATAATCAATATTTCCAAAGGGCATAACTCCTTCAAAAATAATAGATTAGCATTATTTTTCGAATTTGTCTAATTAAGACATTGCTGACATAAACCTGTAACATAAATATTATAAAAATCTACCAAAAATCATACACATAAGAGCCTAGCAATGCAAAATTCAATACAACTAGAACACACCCGCAAAATCGCAGGCTTTTAGAGCTTGGTTGAAAGTATGTAAACTGTTGTTGGATGAATTTGAGTAAAAGATTTTATGACTGGAGAATTTCAGGAAAGGTATCAAGTCATAGGTACTTAGGGAGAGACCAATGTTTTAAGCCCTCCCTGAGGTTTTCAAAGTTCTTTATTGTTTGTTTTCTGATAATTTCAATTATGTTCGTGTTTTTCTGTATACATGTACTATAAACATGCATATTTTATAAATAAAGTGTATTTGCTATTTACTATCAATTCCAAGTTTACTATCAACGACAGTCGCTGATATATTATATAGACTTTCTAAATAGCAAATACACTTTTATCTATAGTATATATGTATGATCCCAGTATACAGGAACACACGAAAGCATTGTTTGGTCTCCAAATACTGTGTAATTTTAAAAACAGTCCTAAATGGAAGTCTTGTCTATGACTTAAATTCCGTCCAATGACGGAAATAAATGCACACCCGCCAAATCTCCCAAAATAACTCAAACTGAATAATCATAAGCAAGGATGATAAATGCCACAATGCATTGTACCTATAGGACACAGAGGCATGATGATTAATTTATTCTGAAAGGAAAAGAAGCGACACACGAAATGAGGTCTTCTCGTTCAATAGTATAGATTATTATTTCTACAGGGCATAACTGTTTTAATAATAATTGATTGGTACCAATTTCAAACTTGACATAAAATCATTTCTTACTTTAACAGAAAAACTAAACATTAAAATGTGTTTAATGATTCAAATTCACTGGACAATATCCTAGGGAACAGGGCCTCAATATAGTCTTCAACACTGGACAATATCCAGGGAACAGGGCCTCAATATAGTCTTCAACACTGGACAATATCCTAGGGAACAGGGCCTCAATATAGTCTTCAACACTGGACAATATCCTAGGTAACAGGGCCTCAATATAGTCTTCAACACTGGACAATATCCTAGGGAACAGGGCCTCAATATAGTCTTCAATCTTTATTGTAATGTTAGCTATTTATACAAAATTTCATTGATCTATCACAAGTAGTTCTTATAAAACTGACTTAAGCAGGAAAACTCAACACTAAAAGTTTCTAATTAATTCAGTCACAGGACCATGTCCTAGGGAGCAGTGCTTCAAAATAGTTGCCAAAGTGATATGTTCTACAAGTAATGTGATCTGATACAAAATATCAGTGGTCTATCACAAGTAGTTCTTATCAAACTAACTTAAGCACAACTGAACAATTGTTGACAATGACCAGATAAGATCTAAATAATTATCCCTTCACTGCACTATTGTGTTGGAACTATCAAAGGTAGTGATAATCTTTGAAAGATATAGATATCAAGTCAGTATCATAGGGTTTTGACTGCATTTAATGTAATCTTTTCCCCCAAAATTACCAAATCAAAATGAGGGTATACCTTGACAGAATATCATGAATATGATAAACAATGAATTATAGAAAAATCATAAAACTGACATTTTATAAAAATCTCATTGTCAGTAAAAAGTTCAAAATGCTCATATGCTGCATCAGAGTTCTTCAACGGTGGTCCTTGAAGAAAATATCCTGGTCCTCACTAATAAATCTATTACAAAATACCAAAATTGTGTCAGCCCTCTTCAAATGTTTGAGGGAAGGACTCAGGACTTCTAACTACCACTTTTTGAGAACTTTGCTGCAATGAAGTCAAAGGTACGTCAACTGGATGGTTATTCACAAGGAATCTGTTTTCCTAACTGACCAACTATTTATACTAACAAAAGATCACAATAAATGTGACTGACACTCATATAATTCATTATCACTGAATAATATGTCGAATGTGTTATGAGACTAATGTTATAAAACATTTACCAAACCTACATTGTACAAGATAAAGGCCCGATAATTACATACATAGATATTTTACACAAAATAGTTTCTACTCATAACTGAGACTATGAAAGTCAGTAAAATACTTCAGTAATTTTGCACCAAATGAAAGCTTTCATTGGAATTGGAACTTTTTTCATAATAGAAAAAAATTATATGAAATAGGAAAAGGAAGGCATATATTTTTTTTAGATCAGCAGTACCTGTTTAGGAAATTTAAACTTTACACAACATAATTCAAGGTCTATTGCCTTGGTCCTCATCTAAAAAATTATTTATGTCAGATTTAGCAATAACAAGATAAATCTTAACTATGCTTGAACTAATACATTACTTAACAACCAGAATTTTTGGAATAATGTAGACTTTGGCATCTTTATTTCAGGAATTACACAGTTGCCATCGAGTGATCTACTCAATATACATAAAGGCAGATAGCATCATTAATCTTAACATAAAATTAAATACCTTGCTGGGATATTATGAGCCACTGGTGGCATGCGCCTCTGTCGTTTTGTAGATAAGCCTGGTCCCACCTGACTTTTATTGGTTCTTCTTAGAGTAGCTTGTTGTAAAGCTTGGCATGCATAATCTGAAAGTCTGTTCACCTATGTAAAACATATCAGTATATCATAATATGGTTGAAAATTCAAAAAGTCTGTTAAAATCTACAATTTATGATTATATTATAAAGTGGTTGAAAATTGGGCACGTCTGTTTATGTACAACATATCAAAAATAATATAAAAGGTTGAAAATTCGACAATTCTGTTCACCTACAAAGTATCAGTATTCACAGTATCCAGTGGTTGAAAATTGGGCATTTCTGTTGACCTCCAGCATATCATTTTATCTTTAAGTTATAACGTCCTATGCATGTACATTTCTAGGAATATGATTGGTTAAAAGATAAAAGAGTCTGTGTGGAGACCGTGTATATTCCATATTAGGTAAAAAGGGAGGCTGCAGGGCTTATTTCAATACATGGTTGGTAGTGGAAGTATGACTTTGGCACTATTTGAGATTAAATATATGTATTGAAAGTTCTGTTATTTATTGTTATATCAAGGTTGTTGACATTAGACCAATGGAAGTAGGTTCTTAAAATTGAACACTTGAACACTTTAGTCTTTAAGGTCAAGGATCAGTAAATGACCAGTCAATAGAATTTTTAAAAATTTACAACTCAATTAGATATTGAAAATATACATCAGAAAATGTAAAAAAAAGTACATGTCACCGACTTCGTTTTTCGAGAAAAAGCCATTTCTAAAATGGTCCGATCGGGTACTAAATTACATTGAATATATAAGAAAAATCAATATTTTTCAACAATTTTCGGTTTCCTGAATAAATCATGTGAACTACTCCATAGAATTTTAATAAAAATTTATATGTTCTTCCTCTTTGTCTAAAAAATTAGATGATGTTAAAAAAAAATATGGTCACCTACTTCGTTTTCCCTGTAGAAGCGACACAAACTCAACATTTTGACAAAAAACAAGAATGTGTCCAAAGTACACGGATGCCCCACTCGCACTATCCTTTTCCATGTTCCATGGACCGTGAAATTGGGTAATTATCTAATTTGGCATTAAAATTAGAAAGATCATATCATAAGCAACAAGTGTACTAAGTTTCAAGTTGATTGGACTTCAGCTTCATCAAAAACTACCTTGACCAAAAACTTTAACCTGAAACTCCCACTTTCATTTTCTATGTTCAGTGGACCGTGAAATTGGGGTCAAAGTCTAATTTGGCTTAAAAATTAGAAAGATCATCTCATAAGCAACAAGTGTACTAAGTTTCAAGTTGATTGGACTTCAGCTTCATCAAAAACTACCTTGACCAAAAACTTTAACCTGGACGGACGAACGGAACCACAGACGGACGGACGGACGAACGTAGCCACAGACCAGAAAACATAATGCCCCTCTACTATCGTAGGTGGGGCATAAAAATCAAAAATCTTGACGTCGTCATTTTTATTACATAACGTCAATTATCATGTTAATATTTTCCAACATTCTTCATGTTGATTATGCATGATGATTATGTGTTTTGAATTGATAGGTTCTTTTCATCATTAGAGCCAAGATTGTTATCATTAGTGTTTATTTTTTATTACCAGTTTTCTTTATTCTTTATATTTTAGCACCCCATTATTCTCTTTTCTTTATTTTCCTTTATTCAGCAATTTTTGCCCGTTATTCTGTATTCCGTAAACCCCAATCAGACTCTCTTATATGGACACGTATTTTAAAGAAAATTAAATGTTGAAAAAATAATATGTTCATTATCAATATGTAGATGTTTAAGACAAATACTGATTTAGACAAAAATACTTTGTACGTACATACACGTAAAAAATATTAAAAACATAAAAAAAGAAAAATCATTCCCATGAAGGATTGATTTAATAAATCAAAGATAAAATTCAGTAAATTGGAGCAACATTTTTTTATAACTGAAAGTGGGAAGTGGGGGGGGGGGGATATTGTGTTACCCTTGTCCATCTGTCCGTCCTACCTTCCGTCCCATTATGGATATACATATCTTTCTATATCTATATAGTTTTCCACATAACTCCTCATCCTAGGAAGTCTTCACTTTGCTGTCCATTTGTACAAATACTAAAGGTGTGCATGTGGTTAGGGTTTTGATTTTTATTAATATTTGCTCTTATGGGCCGGGAGAAAGTTGAACTTTGTCGTTCGTAATCTCGTCGACTATCTTGCATGTCATCTGTTTCCATTTTTTCTCCGTTCCGATATATGATTTAGCCACTTTTTGAAAAACCGGTAACTTTAGCAGCGGAACATGCAATAGCTTGTTTTCAGTACTATATCATGACAGAACGTGTTCTGTCCATAAACTGCTGCTTAACATCGCATATATAAACAACATTATCAATGATTCTACAAATTCTTGAAAGAGTGTCGTGTGTTTATTTATACATCTGCAAGTTAACAAATAAAACATGCATACAAACTGACAACTTTTTTTATCAGTATAAAATTTATTTTATACAAGTCTATGGAAACGTTAAAGTTTACTAAATGGTTCTGACTCCAAAAGCATTCGAGGGTATGCTCGAAGCATATACAGAACCAGAACATTATAAATATTAAATGATTGTTGCAACCGTGGCGAAGGTTAATTAATTTAAATGTAAAATCATTTTGTGTCATCTGTCGTCATTCACTGACTGACGACTCACGCAGCAGAGAATTTATGCTCAGTATATATTTATGTGGTTCATTTCCTTTTCTTAAATTTGAAAAGGTTTTTACTTGTTCCGACTGGTGTGATTATTTTCAAAATAGGGAATATCTAGTCTAACCGTACAATACAAGGTTTATGATTAATGTCTAAAACTTGTACCCCCTTCTGCTTATTTCCTGCCGAACGATGTCTATTTCCAGTGAATATAGGGTTTTTGTTTGGACAGTTTTGACATACATGTACTAAGTACATATGGAATACTTCAGAGAGCATACTGTTTTTTCTAATCACAACTTAGGAAGAAATGCACACTGTTTAAATTGCTTAGCGAGCTACATATGTATCAAAGTTCTACCACCTTATACCCGTCAAGTTCGCGATTTTCATTTTGAAGATCTTCTTCATGACTTTTTTCATATTCATTTTTAAAATCCTGGCGTATTTCTTCATCTTCAATTTTAGCAAACAAGTTAATTCTCCTAGAAGTTGCATACTTTACATCATATATTTACCGTTGTCCTGTCAGAAAGTCGCCGGTTGCAACAATGCAAAATCTAGTCAAAGGGACGTAATTCGTACAAAACGTCGCAAAATTTCACAGAATCCGGTAGACGGCGTTCATTTACTATTACTTGACCTTAATATAAAAATAAGAAGATCTGTGGTATATTTGCAAATTAAATGAGACAACTGTAGTCTAAATTCAACAAATAAAAATAGTCGGTTAGATAAATTTGTTACATAGTGTGTTAGTGACCTAATATGATATATAGGGCAAAGCTCTCACCCCATATGGAATTTACTGACCCCATATATATCATATTAGGTCACTAACACACTATGTAACTAATAATAGTACAGTGGTTATATATTGGGCAAGTCTGTTTACCTACAACATATCATTATATTATAAAGCGGTTCAAAATTGGGCAATTTTGTTCCCCTTCAAAGTATCAATATAGTATATCAAGACTAGAACTGTTTACCTTATTTGTCCACTTGTGTGCATGTATTAACTGACTAGGCAGTTGTGTTCTGTCTGTAGCTGGATCTAGACATACTAAACTAATATTATTAGAAGTCTGGTGAACTGTAGATGGCAAACTCTGTGAGATCTTTTCCAGGTCACTACAAAAAGCATTTTAAAATAAACATCAGCAGATCTAGAATCCATGATATATGCAAAAGTATTTCATGTCGACTCGTGCTGACATCATACATGTGTCATATATATATCAGCCTCCCACATCAGTTCTAAATATGGAAAACTATCAATTTGTTAATACTTTCTAAATGTTGGTCATAAACAATCTTAAACCTTTCAAAACAATATAAAGAAATTCTATTATTAAATAAAATTCCATTTGAATGCATTTAAATAAGTCGGTATACATTTGTAGTTTAAAATGGAATGAAAATATAAATAAACAGACACTTGAATTTATCTTGATATGGTCACTTTAATTATTACCTGTGAGGAAGTTCTCAAACCTCTTTCCCAACTTAGTATATTCTATCATCTTCAGCAGAGATGAAAAAAGTGCACTGTACAATCCAGTTAAGTTACATTGTATGAACTTTCTAAATCATGCAATGCATTTGAATTTAATTTATCTAGGGCATGCTATGCTTTAAAAAATTTTCAGATGCACAGGTTTATCTGTCTGTACACTGAGTAAATTTTGAGGTGAAAGTACGGCCATATCAGCAAAAGGGTCCACATGAACCTTAAGGTTTATCATTACAAATGGACAAATATGGCCGTATTTTCACCTCAAAAACTACTCTGTATACCATGCATACTGACTTACCTGTACTGTTTGGAAAGTTTTAATGCCTAGCATCCAATAGATATATAAAAGTTAAATGCATTTTGTGTTTAAGAAAGATAAAATCTTTCTTGGTTTTTGATGGGCATTTTTTTTTTCCTATCTGCAGAAGGTGTAACAATAATTACATCCCAGCTCCTTTGTTCTAACAGGGGTGATCTGAGCCGGATCACCCCTGCCAGATCACCCCAGTTTGAGTTTCTTTGTTATGCATGCTTTCCTTTGTTCTGTAACATTTTGGCGCGAATGTCAAATCCACTATAAAACTTATAATTAATTATTCGGAAAAGACTATCTGTCAAAATTCACGTAGAAAAAATCCAGTGTATATGTTGGGATTCGAACTCAAGACCTTCAGCATATCAAGCCACGACACATACCACTACACCAGAACGACTGGATACGAATTAATAGTTATTTGACATACTTAAAGGAAGCAAGATCTTTTTATAAGTGGGCGAGTTGTCAAACCTTTATTCAGTGGGGCTTAAACCTTTTTCGTTAATAACATGAATAAGCGAGTTTTTAGATTGATTGTTCAATTTGATTTTACACTTTTTCAAAAGTGGGGCGAGACGGTAAACAAGAGTGGGGCGATTTTTTTATAAAGTGGCGATATAGTGTGGGCCGATTGGCAAGTGGGGCGAGTTGACAATTATTTGATATCTACTCATCGTGTTTGAGGGTCATTAAGGGTATACATCATACAGTAATATATAAAGTATATTATAATTGTTGTGTGGCATTCTAAACTAGATTTTATTAATTTTAAATGGTTTTCCGTCTAATCTAAAACAGCTGGGATTTAAAATAGTTATCCCATTCGGAAATGGTGTGTCAGTGTTAGATCACCCTCTGTCCTCTGGCCATTAGGGTGATCTTACACTGACACACCGTGTCCTTGTGGGATAAATATTAAACAAACACCTGAATTACTTTGATAGTGTCCACTCACTGACTCAGATAAATCACCTATAGTTGTGAAGATACCTGTTGTCCAAGTCAATTAAGGACAATCAAAACAATACAAACCGGTTTTTTACCTGAGGGAGCAGAGTATCTCATAGTTGAACTACTGTCAATGTATATTTGTTCCACCTAACAGAAGTTGCACTGGAAACTTTGTTATAAACAATGTCATAATACCTGTTCCTGTTGGACCAAATATAAATTTCTATACCATTTATTCCGTGAGGAACATTTCCTGTAATATTTACTCCAGTGGAAATAATATTCCAGAATATTGTTTCCATTTGGAACTTAAATTATGAAGGAACTTCTATTCCGTGACACTACAACCAAGGACGTATAACTAACATACATTATTTTGTTTCAATTGTACCTCAAATTATCATTCATAGATAACAAAGACTTCTGTAGATCTTCAAGCATTTCTTTTTCCTCTTCTTTCGTTGATGTTTGGCCATTTGATAGGTCTGTAAATACTTTCGTAACACTTCCTCTGAGCTTTTGAGTTAATTTTATTGCGTGAATAAGTTTTTCGGCTTCTTGGTCCCCCATTTTTAATGGCAACTGTGTCTCGGCTATCCTTAGGTTAATTGAGCTAAGCAAGAATTCCAGTTTAAATTTAAAGTTTTGAGTTATTTCGGATTTTTTCATGTCGAAAATAGATCAAATTTTTATAAGAATAGTTCCGAACAAAATCCGCGGGAAATGTAAAAGTAAACCAAATACCGAAAATAACTCCGATTTTATGATAACTATCTTTTACAGAACAAAGTGCAATAACCCAGAGGCAAATCCAGAATATGGAACATATATGTAACATGTCTCATTTATTATTTGATAATGATAATATTGAAGTTTTCTTTAAATTGTATTTGTTTTTTTATGCTGATGATACTGTTATATTTGCTGAGTCTGATACTGAATTACAATCTGCCTTAAATGCCATGTATTTGTATTGTGAAACGTAAACAGACAGATGTTCTTATAATGGATTTCTCAAAGGCATTTGATAAAGTCGGTCACAGTCTCCTAGTACACAAACTAGAACATTACGGTATCAGTGGTAAAACCAATAGATGGATAGCCAGCTTCCTATCCAATCGAACGCAAGCAGTGGTAGTGGATGGAGAGTGCTCATCACATATACATCAACGACATGCCAGATGGGATCAAATCCACTGTCCGCCTATTTGCTGATGATACAATAGCATATCTTACCATCTCATCTGACAAAGATTCAAATGACCTTCAAAGCGACCTCGACAAACTGGGAACATGGGAAGTCAAATGGAAAATGTCCTTCCATCCGGACAAATGCAACGGTTCTCACCATCAGCCGCAAAAACAACACCATTCCAACATCTTACACATTGCATGGCCACAAACTGGAACCTGTCAAAAGTGCTAAATACCTTGGTTGCACCTTCACATCCGAACTGAAGTGGAATGATCATATCAATAATATATGTAACAAAGCCAATAGGACAATAGGCTTCCTTAAGAGAAATTTAAACATAGGAGCTACTTCAGTAAAAGAAAATGCATACAAAAGCCTCGCAAGACCAATTATAGAGTATGCAAGCCCAGTATGGGACCCATACTTTAAAACGGAAATAGATCGTTTAGAAATGGTCCAGAGAAGAGCAGCAAGATACGTTTCCAACAAACACCATAATCACTCAAGTGTCAGCAAAATGATTGAGCACCTGGAATGGCCATCTCTGGAAAAAAGGCGAAAAGACGCTAGGCTAACTATGCTCTACAAAATAGAACACGACAAAGTGGCTGTAACTAAGGAAGGTCGTCTTATGCAACCAACACGACTGTCGAGGAACATGTACGACAAAAGTTTCCAAATTCCTGCAAGCAGAAGTGATTACAGGAAATACTCATTCTTCCCAAGAACAATCAGGGATTGGAACGCTCTCCCTCCTGGGGTAGTATCAGCACCGTCAGTCGAGGCCTTTAAAGCCTCACTGACAAAGCTGAACTAAATTATTGAATTGGGGGTTGGGGGTGGGGGGTCTGTATGCGCACCTAAGTCATGGCTTAATAATCAGCTCGTTGATTGTGGCCATTATCAGGCAGAAGCAGAAGCAGAAGCAGAGAACATAGAAGCTTAGTGTTAATGTAGCCAAAAACCAATATTGCGATATTTTCAAAAAACAGACTATGTGAAAACACTCAATTTTTCTATAACAATAAACCAATAGCTGTGTTAGATGATTTTCTATATTTGGGTACAGTTTTTTCTAGAAAAGGTACTTTTCACAAAAATAAGGCTAGACTTGTACAACAAGCTAGAAAAGCCAGGGCCGTAACTACCTATGAGACAGGGAAGGCAACTGCCTGCCCTGAATTTTCTACACCAATTTTTTTTTTTTTTTTTTTGAAGTAAAAAAAATAAAGTATTGACAATATGTACACGAAGAACTTGAATTTATATTATAAACAACACAAGTTAACAGTTTTAACAGTGTTATCATGATACGTGATATTTCTGTCATTTTTCGGATTTTTGATCGTTTCAGTATTTGTTTTATTCTTTTTTTTTCTCGTGTGGCCGTCCGTCTGTTATTCAGTATTGAGGGATCAGTATTCGTATTAGAACACATGAAACTTTGCTTTCGATAATTTTGAAAAAAACGTAACTATTCACATTTATTTTGGGGCTCAATTATTTAAGCAGAGGAAGTTCCTTTTGTATTGTGAATTTTTTAGGATATCGGAAATTCGTTACCGGCTGAATCAGCTGTTGGATCGTTTTTTTAAGTTTCCCGATCGTAAGACAACATTATGGTCAATGCATTAGTAGGTAAACACTCCCATTCGTTGTAGCAGGGACTTTCTATACTAAGTATATATACTAGACTAGTATAGAAAGTCCCTGGTTGTAGTTTATATACATGTCTGTTCAGCTTTCAACAATATTGAAATTCAAGATCCTCCATAAAAAAAAAGTATCTTGCGTTTTAAAAAAAACAAAATGTTTTATAATGTTGCAAACCAGTTTCTAAAAAAAAATATCTTTAAATACAGAAAACACAGATAATAATTGTTTGCATGAAAATTGCCCCAAGGATCCAGCAAAACTGATCTTTCTTAAAGTAAGGAAATCGAAGGAAAACGGGTAATTTTAGCCATATCATTTGGGAAAAAATCCACGGTCACAATGTATTTAATGTTAACAATTATAGGTCAAAGTACAGCCTTCAAGACGGAGCTAGCCTTGTTTTTGCATAAAAGTTGCTTCCAGGTTCAAGCAATACTGATGTTTCTTAAAGTAAGAAAATCGAAGGGAAACGGGTAATTTTTCGTCAATGACTGAGAGGAAAAAATCGGTGGAGGGCTGCGCCCCCTATCCCAAGGATGCTCAATCGGCGGCCCAAAAATCCCTGCCTCCCCTGAATTCGAACCCTAGTTACGGCCCTGAAAGCTATGTTCTATGTTTTATATAAAGCGAGAAAGCTTAGTTTGCCAATAGATATTGTGATGCAATGGTGGCACCTATTTTATTATATGGTGAAGAAGTATGGGGTTATGAAAATAATGCCACTATTGAGTCTTTGCATTTAGAATTTTGCAAGTATATATTAAAGGTTAAAAAATGTACACCAAACTATATTGTATATGGCGAACTTGGTAGAACACCCATGTCTATATGTATTAAAGCTAGAATGGTTGGTTTTTGGCAGTGAATTTTAAATGGCAAAAAAGAGAAAATATCTCGAACATTGTATGATATGTTGCATAAACTGAATGAAGGTGATGTGTACCATTCTAAATGGTTATTATATATAAAAGATATTTTAATTGAATGTGGTTATGGAAATTATTGGTATGACCAATTTGTACTAAGAAATATAAGCCTGTCTAAAAATTTAAAGCAAGTTCTTCATGAAAAATTTGTAGAAGGTTGGAAATACCAAGTATATGTCCTAGCTGGAACCAACAGTGATAACATCAATTCAAAAAGCCGACGTTACAACTAATGCTAATGTGTCAAAGAATCAACCACCCGACCAAAGAGCAGAAAATTGCCCGCGTAGGCCATCCAATGGATCTGTAACACAACGAGAAAATCCAGCACATCAGCTGGCCCTTTACACAAAAACGTGTACTAGTTCAGTGAAAGTGGACCGAAGCCTACATTCTCATTAAGGGGACAGCCGAAGCTCGCCTCCGAATGTGTGGATTTCTCGCTGTGTTGAAGACCTATTTGTTGACTATGGCTGTTTTTGGCTCTTTGGTATATCATCTCTATTTTCATTCTTGATTTTGAATAAACTAGAATTAAACAAAAATACAAGACTAACATGGAAACAGTATATCTATATGATTTATTTATATGTGCCTGGACTAACAAAGGTCAGAGGTTCTTTACTTGGGACCGGCGCAAAAGAAGCAGCAGGGTTAGATATGTTTTTTGGAGATTTCAACCCTCCCCTTTACCTCGACTAGCTCTAGCCGATGTAGAATTAAAATCCACAGAAAAACGCACAGTAAAACTAAAGTAAAGTAAAAAGTACAATGTCAGAATAGATTACAAATGTAACTATTCAAAGAAAAATAAAAAAAAATGTTGTTGAAAGATTATGTCTTCATCATATGAAAATCAAGGACAGTTGCTTCCGTTTTGGGATTTAGTATCATACCAGCATAAAAAACATGAGAAGAACATAACCCGTATCATGCAAACAATCTCTTTCCCAAATACTGCAATCAATACCAATACGTACACCTCCGGTGGATTCAGTCTCAAAATATCATAAGAAGTCGAAGTCTTTATTAGGAAGAGATGACCTTGTGATTATACCAAAATATAAGTATTCAGAGAAATTTGGAACAATTAGACTGTTCAGAAAAATGTTATGTAAAAAAATATACCAATAGACTAACAATCCTCCTTATGCTTGCAATACCTCTCCGTAATCAGGAGAATACTGGATTCGACAAAAAGTAAAATCACAAAAATACTGAACCCCGAGGAAAATTCAAAACGGAAAGTCCCCAACCAAATGTCAAAACCAAAAGCTCAAACACATCAATCGAATGGATAACAATTGTCATACTTCTGACTTGGAATAGGCATTTTCTTATATTAAAAATTGTGGATTAAACCTGGCCGTTTCATAGCTAGTTAAACCTCTCACTTGTATGACAGTCACATCAAATTCCATTACATTGACAACGACGTGTGAACAAAACAAACAGACGTAATAGGTAAGAAAAAAGGGGTACATTGTGTTATAGTCTTAATCACTACAAAAACAAACAAACACATAACAAAGAAGCACAAAAAGACACAGAGACAAATCACGCTAGCAAAAACGAAAAACAAGAATATAAAAATCTACAACAGCACAATAACACAATGTCGGGACGTCCACGTCATATGTATCAAGAAACACAAAAATGCATATACACAAAGCACATTAGCAAAAAAGAAAGACAAAAATACAAAAATTATCACAGAACAATAACACAACGACAGAATGTACAGCGTTACGTCAAATGGATATCACCAAAAACGAACTGAACAGTAAAAGTTATATTCACAAAGACAATGAATTAAAAGAAAACTATAACACATAATAAAGACCATAACCAACGTCAGTGCCGGGAATCTATACTTCAAGACCATCGTGTATAATTTGTGAAGTCGGCACGGAATATTTATCAACAAGGCCTTGATATCTTCCGATTAACAGTATTTATTTTTAGAGAGAGAACGAGACGTTCTTTGACATACACCTGGTTCATCAATGTTCTACTCAGACACTGGCCAGTGACCTTTTTGCAATGTCTGAGTACCGGAACTGCAAGCTCTTGAATACTGAATAAGTTGATAAATATATATCCCATATGCAGGTAAAGTTGGCATATTGCTGCCAAGTTGGGGGGTATTGATAATTTCAAAATTAAACTACAACTGCATGTGAACTGCGACACCATATGGT
This sequence comes from Mytilus galloprovincialis, assembly GCF_965363235.1. Taxonomy (NCBI): domain Eukaryota; kingdom Metazoa; phylum Mollusca; class Bivalvia; order Mytilida; family Mytilidae; genus Mytilus; species Mytilus galloprovincialis. The sequence continues at coordinate 89,853,389 of NC_134841.1, read as the reverse complement.
TACAATCACAAGTGATAATAGATACATTGTTTTCTATATAGTCCTTCCCGTAGCTCGGTGACTGTTCCTTCAACTCTGCTCCTCGGCGTATATAAGACATGCGGTACGTCGTCATTGTACAGTACCTACACTTCGCACTATATACTTTATTGTCCTTCAGCCATATAGCATTTATTCAAAGTCGTGGGTATTCGTCGCTTTTGCACAAAGCTTTATTCCTAACCCTTTTAAACAACTTATGAAAGAAAACCACTGTTCAAAATCACAACCAAAACAAATACAAATGTACTGCTATCATCTCGGACACTATCTGTCGCAGACTTTTCAGACCGGTTTTAATCGGGGAATAATTAAACGGGGAAAACAAATCTCAACCTTTTCATCTGTAAACATCTGTAATTCTTCAGGCTATTCGCAGTTACAAATTAGTTCAATCGAAAAATACCTCGCTACCTCGCTACTATAAAGATCTATGCTATAAAGAACAGTCTGTACCTAAATTATGTGCGAAATGTTACCCAAAGCTCGAAATAACATGAGCCTTAGTACGTACATCAGTTGGAAACACAACTTCAAAACACTGATTAGTCAAAAATTTTATTCCAAGCAATTGGCTAAACGGTGAAAATCAAAGATCTTTTTGAATGAGTTAAGCTTTGAAGTCGTTGATACAAATTAGAATTAAAAACTGAATGAGTCTTTGAATACTTATTCCAACATCAATCTCATTAGAACCAAATATTGATGAGCACCTGGACTACCCATATGACAAATATGTAGCTACCCTGCAGAAAAAAAAAGCCTAAAGCAGCGTTGCTTTTGTGTGTAAGTCACATTACTTAAATCGTTCTACAAAGGCACTAGGTATTGGTAATTCTTTTGAGAACTCGATACGTTCCAAAAGAGGAAATTCTGGATAATGATTGTTTTTTGGAATTTCAACTAAAGATGAAGTAACTTACGTGTCTTTTCAAACAATTTATGTTGCTGGATCTGCCAAGTGCTTCATGAAACCTCTTTCAGTCTTAAAGATAGCATGAACGAATTGGTCCATCTTTGTTTCATAAAATAAGACTGCCAAACGCAGATACTTATATGTCTTATTTTATGGAGGGACACATCATAATTTGTTTTAAAAAATCTGATTACATGAAAAATGTCTATAAAACTGACATAATTGGGAAGCTTGATTTCTTGATTTATAACATATTTCTTACGTTTAAAGGACGTGTGTTTTTTACACACACTCGACATTCCTATAAGAACCGAGTGAGCTTTAAGATCATGATCTGCTATAGATGATGTCCCGATGTTTTACATCAATACCCCATGCCATTTATTCCGGTGGAAAAAAACAGGGTCGATTCAAAATTCCCTCCGAAAACTTGTGATGATACTCCCTCAACTTTAGACATCTAACAATATGTTCGTGTGTAGCTCGGATGCTCTCTATATACCGTGCTTTTACTCCCTGGTGTCGCCCCTGCATGTTTTTCGTGATCCATGTTTCTTTTTTACTTTTAGTTTTCAGAGTTGATGGTCTGCTATTTGAACTTCTGTGTCCCGGGTTTGTCTTTTGCTCATTTATTGTCCTACTTTATGACAATAGTCTGAGTGTTGATTTTTATTTGTAAACGTGTGGTTTTGCAATTCTGCATGCCCACCGATGTCCAGATTTTGTGCGAGAAAATATTTTAAGAATATACAAGACACAGAAAAAATGGTTGTTTCTGCATGGAGAATTGAATTTGACATCAAAGAATTCACAACTGGCTTCTTTTGGTTGATAAAACTAGATAGCTGACATGGTTTAAATTAAAGTAAGGTCACCAATTTTCCGGTATCAAATAATTTGAAAAAAAAGCAATAATGTATTGCCATCTGACCATTTCCATTGATGGGTTAAACTTGCATTAAGTCATGTTCAGACCCTTTTACAGAAAATAAAGGAATATGGAGTAAATGTGCACGAAACCTAATCGCACACAAAGTCAATGCATAAAAAAATATACTTATGATCATTCATTTGGTCAAAGTTGCTGGAAGGTCTTCAACAATAAAAGAATCATTAAATAATACCGTAAAACAGGGTCAAGATGGTCCTTAGTGTCGATTTAAGCAGTACTAGTATTTAAAGCATAATACTGCACTGTCACTATATTTCAATCTAGTCATAAAAATATCACCGAAGTCACAAGTCTAAGTACAATACAAGACTAAAAAAACAGACAGACAGATCCGGTTTTAATGATTATGAAAATTACGAATTTTGCTTTGTCCTACATAGCGGTCTTTTAATGTTGTCAATAAAACCTTCAAGTCTTCAATTACAATGAGTCTATGTTTTTGCTTACAGACCAGAATATTGTTGAAAAAAGCTAAAAAATAATTGCGTTTCAATGTCAGAAAGAGTCTGGGAAACGCTCAGAATGCACGATTTTTCGTTATTTTTCTCAGAGCTTCTGGGGGCCTTGAGCGGCCCCAGTACCCTCGCCAAAAATTTTTCGATATATTTTGCCTCACTATTTGAAGTAACTAGTTACAGACCTGTATGTGTACATATATAAAGTGATGCCCTACCTCCACCTTCCATCACGCACACACTTATTTGCTTACAATCATTCATTAAGAAATTAGTTTTCCACTATGACAAAAGAAATTGCTAAGAACTCTCACATCAAGCGTAACTCGATCCTGATGCAGATTTAGTCCAAGAACAAAAAACGGTAATATATATATGATGAAGAATACTGCAAAGACATAGTGAAAAGAAATTGTCTAAATATTTAAAAAATAATAAAGTAAAAATGGATCATTTAGGCAATATAACACGTTTCAAAGACAGAATGACAACATCAGACCTAAAACGAAACAAAAAGTAAAAAAAAAGTTCATATCTTGACTTACATCTAGAAATTGACAATGAGGGTCGGCTGAAAACAAAACTTTACGACAAAAGAGATGACTTTAGCTTTCCAATTGTGAACGTTCCATTTCTAAGTAGCAACATTCCAGCAGCACCTGCATACGGGGTATATATCTCCCAATTGATACGATATTCCCGTGCTTGCATTTCCCATCATTATTTGATTATTGTTGCAATATATGGGGAAGCTGTTGTGAAAGTGGAATAAATAAACTTAATAAGTTATTAAAGAAATCTGCTAGGGTTATAGTAGAAGCTGACAAAATAACATCATCCAGTTTATTGTTTAATAGTTTACACTGGTTAAATGTGGGAAAACGCATTCAATACCAAAAGGCAATACTTGTATTTAAATCATTAAATGGTATGGTTCCTAACTATTTACAAGAAAATTTTCATTTTATTGATAATCAAAATTACAACTTACGTTCAGCTGATGAAAAACTATTAAATCTTCCAAAACCAAAAACAAATTTTTTAAAGAAAACATTAACATATTCAGGTTCTCAAATATGGAACAGTTTACCAAATGAAATAAAAATGAGTAATACACTTGTATCTTTTAAAACAAAATGTTACAAATTGTTCATCAATTGTGCAAATTAATATGCTTTTTCATTATTATTTGAATACAATTGTATATTGTGTATAATAGAACTTTATAATACTCTATGTACTTATAAATATGTTATTATTATTTTGAGGACTCTCAGGAAGATTAGTTATAACTAATGGGATCATCCTCTTGAATTAAAGATTACTTATTTATTTTATTTATTTATCATGATTTTCTTGATAGAGGGTTGCTGTTCACAAGGAAGCTATAAACCAAGAGTTCCAAATGGTGAAGTTGAAATCATCCCTTCGTAAATTTTATGGACGCCATCACGAGGTGGTTGACCGTTATGGAATAACGTTTCACAAATGATATCGGATATGTTCCTTACCTCGTAAACTACAATCCCCTTCCCTTTCATGAATGTGACCTACCGAATTAGACTATTTACCGGATCTGTTATTACATAAGCAACACGACGGGTGCAAATGTGGAGCAGGATCTGTTACCCTTCCGGAGCACCTGAGATCACCCCTAGTTTTTGGTGGGGTTCGTGTTGTTTATTCTTTAGTTTTCTATGTTGTGTCATGTGTACTATTGTTTGTCTGTTTGTCTTTTTTATTTTTAGCCATGACGTTGTCAGTTTATTTTTTATGAGTTTGACTGTCCCTTTGGTATCGTTTGTCCCCCTTTTTTCTTTAAAAATTTCTGATTTTCTGGAATAATATTCACCAGGAACGCTCAAAGCGGAATATAAGAAGGTCAATGAAGTATAAGAAAATACGAAAATATGAACTGCAAAATTCTAGACGAATAAAATAAGAAAATGGAACATGAGCTAAACTGTTCAGGCCTGAACAGTTTCTCATAGACTAGTCACTTTTCTAGAATATATTGAAGAGTAACATTTTAAGAAAGGGTCATGCAATAGCAAAACCAAAAAATTAAAAACTAAATTTAAAAATAAAACATGGTTCAAGTGAATTCTGATAACCTAATACAAAACTGAATATGAAAGTTTGACACGAAAACAAAGATTTCAGAACAATTTCTGCAACAGTATACTTGCAACCATATATGAAAATGCCTTTACCAAGTCAGGAATATGACATTTGGTATCCACTCGTTTTATGTGATTTTTCCATTTGATTAGGGACTTACCTTTTTGAATTTCCTCAGAGTTCAGTGTTTTTGTGATTTTACTTTTGATCGATGTTCAAATTTCGTCAATCAAGTCAGGACTCCGAAGTTACAAACCAAAGCAACACACAAAAAACTGATGGAATCGCACGAACTCCATAAGGAGCGGCGGTACTGGATGTGTCGACAGGGTTAAACATCTCCTGGTATGGATGCATCACCCGTTATGTGCATCCACACATATTACTAATAGGGCAAAATCTGTATATTATTCAGATCAGAACAAGTCGCATGCTTTAACCACAACTGTGACTCATAGATACAATCTGACAACGTAGACGGAAGGATGACTACATAATTCGAGATTAGCGAACACAATACAAATGGTTGCAATAACAGAATTGATGTTATAGCCTATTTTGTTGCTCGGTTAAAGTGGTGACATGGACATTTTGAACTCTGCTCCTCGACTTGCCAGTCATAGTTATTAGACATCATAACTATAAATAAAGAAGCAACTGAGTTACTTATACGTTTCCTCTACCTCTTTTTTTGAACTATACCTCAAATTTGACATAAGGGTCACCTTAATTAGTATCATGGAAGCTATGATTTTGATTTTATAACTATTAATTTCCCCCACCTTAGTAGCAATATACCAACATCACCTGCATATGGGATATACATTTCCCAATTTATTCGGTTTTCAACAGTTTGTAGTTGAGCTGCTACTCAGACTTTGTAAAATGTCACAAGTGTCTAAGTAACAAGTTAAGGAACCAAGGGTATTTCAAATAAAGTAACACCCTTTAAAAAAAAAGGTCATCGGAACCGGGTACCAAGACCTTTTTGATAAAAATTCCGTATCAACTTCATTAATAATACACGATGGTCTTGAAGTATAGATTACGCATGTACGGGAACTGACGTTGTTTCTTATCTTGACTACATGTTATAGATAAAGGCAGTAGTAGTATACCGGTGTTCAAAAGTCCTAAATTGATTGAGAGAAAACATTCTGGGCCACAAACTAAAACCGATGAACACACTTCAACTATATATATCAGAGGAAAACAACGAAACAACAGAAACTCCAAAGTGCAAAAAAATAGGACAATACAATACACACAGAAACGAACTATTAGATAACAACTTCTATTTTTCTGACTTGGTACAGGTCATTTTTAGAAAAAAATGTGGGTTGAACCTGGTTTTGTGACTAGCTAACATAGTTAACTTGTATAGCATTCTTTATTTTGTCTTTTTTATTATTACTTTTACTGTCTAGTCTATTTTTGGTGATATCCATTTGACGTGGCTCGGTACTTATCATGACATCCCGTCGTTATGTTATTATGCTGTGGTATTTTTTTTTTTGTATTCTTGTCTTTCATTTATGCTTATGTGCTTTGTCTATATGCTTTTTTGTGCGTCTTTATATATTTGTTTGTTTTTATAGTAATCAAGATTATAACATTATGTTGACTGCTATACCCCTATTTTGACATTTGAACCTATTATGTCTGTTTGTTTTGTTCACATGTCGATGTCAATATAATGGAATTTTATGCGAAGTGAGAGGTTTCGCTAGCCATAAAACCAGGTTTAATCCACCGTTTTCTACATAAGAAAATGTCTGCTCCAATTCTTTTAAGACTAGTTTGCATTCGAAAGACGAAAAGGAGGAAATTTTCTGTCTAAAACTTTCATCTCGATGTCATTAATATCTTTCACCATAAAACATTCCCTCACATCCATTCACCCTACTTTAAAATCGATCTCGTGGTATAAATTTCATTATTATACTTATACCAAACCATAGCAACTAACTGAAAAATATTCTTTTGAAAATACAAATATGTTTTGCAGGGTTTCAATATATTTAACTTCAAACCTAAACTTCCTGATATTTCAGCTGGACAAGTTATTACTTGAGACAACAACTCTGTCAGTAGCACTTCTCTGCGAAATGTCGTGTTATCCAAAGTCACGAAATATCGTGAGCATTAATCGATCAATTGGAAATAAAACTTCAAAATACAGATTGATTCAGTTGAAGATTATGTCAAGTAGACTATAAGGTCGTTCATTCAAATAAGAATTTAGAATTGAATGTGTTTATTAGCACACATGCTATTTCGATCTTTCTTTTCAAGATCAAAATGATGCTAAGAACCTAGATGTTTGTAATTATGTTGAATGCTTCTATCCGATTGAACTTCCATTAAAGGTTACAAGAAATACAGTTATGTTCATGTATGTCACATATTTTGACTTACATTTACCAATTGACAATGAGGGTAGGTTGTAAACAAAACTTTATTAGACCGTTGGTTTCCCCGTTTGAATGGTTTTACACTAGTAATTTTGGGGCCCTTTATAGCTTTTTGTTCGGTGTGAGCCAAAGCTCCGTGTTGAAGGCCGTACATTGACCTATAATGGTTTACTTTTATAAATTGTTATTTGGATGGAGAGTTGTCTCATTGGCACTCACACCACCTCTTCCTATATCTATTTCAGACAAAAGAACTTGTTTCAGCTTCCAAATTCCGAACTTTCCATTTATATGTAGCAAAATGTTCTATATTATGCCTAGGTTGCTCCACACACGGAAACTTATAAACTAAAGGTGAGAAGTGGCTAAGTTGAAATCATCCCTAAATTTATATTATAGATGCCACTATGAGGTGCTTGACCGTTATGGCATATCCTGTCTAAAAGATGACGTCAGATATCTTTCAGTTTTCGTAGCAACAAATCATTCCATTTTTTGTCAAATCTGACTTGCCAAGATTAGACTCATCACCAGATTTGTACTTGTATGTCTGCCACATGTGGAACAGAATCTGACGACCCTTCCAGAGCACGCGAGATCACTACCAGTTTGTATTTTGTATACTCTTGTTCTTTTGTTGTCATTTTCGTTTTTTTTTTTTTTTTTTTTGCCTTAACCTGCTTTTAATTGATGAGTCTGAGAGTCCCTTACATATTTTTTGCTTCTCTTTACTTGTCTTACATTCTGGTTTGAATGTTTCCTAGTCTTAGTTAATCTGCTTATGATCAAAAAAATCTTCGTAGAAGGACTTCCAGTTTCCTCAAAGTTCTAATCATTTATTATGTATTGATATAACTGCACTTTGAAATTGAAAATAAGATACGAATAGAGGAAGTTTGTTTGATCTCCACATGATTTCCCCACTCAAAATAGACTTAGTTGATTCTCACACTAAGAGTTGATAAATGGCTGTTTAATGTTCAGCTGCAAATATTTCATTCCTATCCATGTCTAAGAATTGATTTAATACATATATTTGCACTAAAGCAGTGCATTGTTTAATAAAATCGAAGAATATGTTAATTCCAATGGGGGCCAATTGTGCCCTCTTCTTTCTTTATTAAAATGAGGCTCACTTCATACAGGAACTTCTTTTTAGAAAGTAAGATAAGAAGTTAGCAATATCCTTTAAAAGAGAGACGAAAGATACCAAAGGGACAGTCAAACTCATAAATCTAAAACAAACTGACAACGTCATGGCTAAAAATGAAAAAGACAAACAAACAACAGCACACATGACACAACATAGAAAACTAAAGAATAAACAACACGAACCCGGTGCTCCGGAAGGGTAAGCAGATCCGGCTCCACATGTGGCACCCGTCGTGTTGCTTATGTGATAACAAATCCGGTAAATAGTCTAATTCGGTAGGTCACATTCATGAAAGGGAAGGGGATTGTAGTCACGACGTAAGGAACATATCCGATATTATTTGTGAAACGGTTATTCCATAATGGTCAACCTGCTCGTGATGGCGTCCGTAAAATTTACGAAGGGATGATTTCAACTTCACCATTTGGAACTCTTGGTTTAATAGCTTCCTTGTGAGCAGCAACCCTCTATCAAGAAAATCATGATAGGAAATGCAAGCACGGGAATATCATATCAATTGGGAGATATATACCCCGTATGCAGGTGCTGCTGGAATGTTGGTACTTAGAAATGGAAAGTTCACAATTGGAAAGCAGAAATCATCTCTTTTGTCGTAAAGTTTTGTTTTCAACCGACTTTCATTGTCAATTTCTATATGTAAGTCAAGATATGAGACCGACTTGACTGTATCTGTAGTATCCTTTATCTCTAGCTTGATGGGATAGATGCGTTCCACATAGTCACCAAATATTGAATTATTTAGTGAAAGAACACCATCTATATAGCGGAAAGTAGAGTTAAAGGATACTGCTAAATTCTTATCTTTCTTCATAAGAAGGTGCTGCATGAAGTCAGCCTATTAATAATAAAGAAACAAGTCGGCAAGTAGAGGGGCACAGTTTGTTCCCATTGGAATGCCGACAGTCTGTTGAAAAACACGTCCTGCGAACGTAACAAATATGTTGTCAATCAAGAAATGAAGCATCTTCAAGTTGATAATATCAGTTTCAGAGAATTTTTTGTTTGAATCAGAGCGATCCTTTACAAAGTAGGATTTATCCCTCCCCAAGACAAGATACTTGTATCTACGTTGGCCATTCTTTTTTATGAAGCAAAGCAATACCACTTTAACTTTACTTTCCGCTATAGATAGATGATGTACTCTCACTAAATAATTCAAAATTTGGTGACTATGTTGAGCGCATCTATCCCATCTAACTAGACACAGTTCAGTCTGCCTCATATCTTGACTTACATCTATAAATACACAAGGGTCGGTTGAAAACAAAATGTTTAGACAAAAGAGATGATTTCAACTTCCCAATTGTGATTTTCCATTTCTATGTAGCAACATTCCAGCAGTGCCTGTATACGGTGTATATATCTCCCAATTGAAACGATATTACCGGGCTTGTATTTCCTATCATGATTTTCTTAAAAGAGTGTTGCTGCTCACAAGAAAGCTATTAAACTAAGAGTTCCAAATGGTGAAATTGAAATCATCACTAAATAAAATTTTACTGACGCCATTACAAGTTGGTTGACCATTATTAAATAGTCGTTTCACAGATGATTTCAAATATGTTCCTTATGTCGTAGCTACAATCCCCTTCCCTTTTCACTAAAATGACCTACTGAATTAGACTATTTACTGGGTTTGTAATGACATGAGCAACAGGACGAGGGCCACATGTGAATCTGGTTATCCTTCCGGAGCACCTGCGATCCTCCTCAGTTTTTTTTGTTGCTATGTCTTTAGTTTTCTATGTTGTGTCATGTGTATTATTATTTGTCTGTTTGTCTTTTTTTTTAACCATGGTGTTGTCAGTCTATTTTCGATCTATGAGTTTGACTGTCACTCTGGTATCTTTCACCCCTCTTTTAATGATCTGGATTGTTTTTACAATGACCACTTTGTTTATGATAATTCATTCTGTAGAATTTCATTCTTGGCAGATAAAGTCTTATGCATATCTTTTAAGCATTGATTCAAAAGGAGATTAAAGCTATACACTGTCTTGAATGTGTTTTTATGTCCCACTTAGGGGCATTATGTTTTTTGTTCACCTTTTTATGATGATAGTTCATAACGACCTTAGCTGTATATACAGCCCTCGGAAATTCAATGTAGATTTTAATGCCAAATTTCATAGTCTACTGAAAAAAGATTCAAGCTTTTGGTCAATTCAGGTTAAAAAATTTGGTCAAAATAGTTGATGAAGTTGATGTCCAATCAACTTGACACTATAAGGACATGTTCCCTTTGATTTGATCGTTTTTTTAATGCCACATTAGAGTTTTGACCCCAATTTCATGGTCAACTGAACATAGAAAAAGGTACTGTTCTACTTTAGGTTAAAGTTTTATGTCACGGTAGTTTTTTTTATGAAGTTGAAAGTCCAATCAACATGAAAATTAATACACATGTACTAGTATTCTATGATATGATCTTTATAACTTTAATGCCAATTTTTTACCCCAATATCACTGTCCACTGAACATAGAAAATGATAGTGCAAGTAGTACATCTGTGTACTATGAAAACATCTTTGTTTTGTATTGATTTGACACAAAATCTAAGGGAGCCATGGTGTAGTGGTTTGTGCATCGGACTACTAACACAAAGGTTCCTGGTTTTTGATTCCCGTCTGGGATGAAAATTTCAGGGACTTAATTTTCGGCTCTCCCTTGACACCATTTGCGAGTATGGTCTTGAGGAAACGATGATAGTCCATCGGAAGGGGACGATAAATGGCTGACCTGTGTTAAGAGAGATCCATATCTCTTGCATGTTAAAGACACCCTTGTAGATTTCGAAAAAGAGCAGGCTAATGCACTTGCAAGGCAGCACTCGCACCCATAAAGCGGAAAGGGATTAATATAAGTAGAAAAACTTGTTTCCCAATCCACTCTAAATAAATATGTTTAAACTAAACTAAACAAAATGTTCTATGAGTTTTACTTTTTTGCCTTTTTCTAAGTTTCATAAAAAATGGGTACCAATTTTCATGGTTAAATGAAAAATTGCATATTCGTGGGTATTGAATTTCGTGGTTTTGGCAAAGTCTACATACAATCCCATAGAAAATTTGTAATTTGTTAAATATTCAATTTCATGGTTCTCGTGTACCCACGAAATCCACGATAAATGGTATCCAACGAATATAAATGAATCCACAGTATTCAAAGGTTATGGCTGATGATTTTAAGTCAATGGACTTTTGACAAAGGATAAAGTGATGGTCTGGCAAAATGTCTTAAGGAATAGAAAACAAACAATTATATCAAGGTTCTCTAAAAAAAACTTTAATGATAACGGACGGAGAAAAACAATTAATATCACATAATCACAAGTCATGGTCAATAATAAACAAATATAACAAACAATTCAAACAAAACACTGTACTAACACAGGGTGCACTTTGGCGCAATATAACTAGTATTACCATGGACATGATGGAAACAATATAAATAATTGAAATAAAAGCTTTTTTAAATAATTTTTTTTCTTAACTTTTTTGAAGAGCGTTAAGAATAAAAATTTCAGGAAAAGATTCTAACTGTTTATTGCTCTTTGATTATTGATGTAACCTCTATCAATACAAGTAGAAAGTAAATCTTTGAAAATTTATCAAATTGTCCAATATACTCTCTGAGAAATGATGTTAGTTAACATTTTCATCAGCAAAAATCTTTCAACATCTATTTGATTATTATGATTTATTATAATGATCAGCTAGTCTTTTCAAAATAAATCTAGAGAGAAAAATTAGTTGTAAGCCATGAGCATTTCAGTAAATCCATATAAGAAGGCTAACATACAGTTAAGTTTTATCATAAGATTTTTTTGTGAAAAGAGACAGTTCTTTTTTGAATACCAAGGTGCAAGAAGGTTTAGGAAGCTGGATGAATTTCTATGGCTTAAATTTACAAATTTGTACAACACCAGCATTTAAAAATCTCATTGCAAAATATTTTCAATTAATAACCTCAGCATCACCCATCATTTTACTCTGATGGTTCACAAAAAGTTAATGTTGAAAAATATTGGTTAAAGTGCTTTAAAAAGTCTATTATAAGGCTTAGACAATTAGTTTTAGGTAAGTTGAGTTTCCATTGATTTTGTGGAAACCAATAATTCAACCAGGCATTCTTATCAAAAAGTAATAAAACAACTTATACATCATATCTATGTAAAACCATAAAATAAATGTTTGACACACTTCTAATATTACCCCTACAAACGAATGGTTCACATTTCAATTATTATTACAAAATAGTTCATATTTCAATAAATTGTTTATTTTTATGTCCATAAATAAAAAAAACTTGGTTAGACATCATTAAATATTAACCTACATACATAAATCTCCTCCAGCAAACCAGCACTAGATAATAAAATCTACAAAGTTAGGCAATACACAATAACAAGGTTTTTAAACAAAGTAAATGAATGCAATACTTTGTCGAGTATATCAATATTACATATAAAGATAGAAAATATTCAGCATAGAACCTCTAATTTATAAGGTATAAAGATCATAGTTATTAGCATTTGTTTTTCTTTCATTTTACTATTTTTTTTTCTCTCAAATTGTGATAGTTGGTACAAGGACTTTAAATTTAGTAAAATGTAAGCATCTAAGACCAAATAATTAAAAATTATTCTGTAGACCTAAATGACAAATACAATTAGATTTAAACAATCACTGTTCATAACTATGTTTGGTTTAAAAATTAAGTTAATAAAACTTCAATGTTAAAAAGAAGAATGTCACATTTGAAAAAATTACAAAAAGTATTAAAAAATGCTTTAGACAAAATTACATTTATTAAATAACTAGACAAATAAATGTTTTTCCTGACAATATGACAAAAAAAGACATTCTACAGAAATAAAAAAGTTATATAAAAAATAAATTGACTTAGAATTAAATAATACTGTACCAAACTAAAATGAGCATTAACCTATAAGGTCAAAATAATTAGTAACAAACATCTACCTTTGTATTTTGATATTTCGCCACTAAAAGAGTAGACTATATATCATTCTATTTATTTCATAAATAATTTAATTTTGGATGTAACGCGTCTTCTGATTGGCTGACGTTATTTTGTTATGAGCCCATAGACATAATTTAGTCTTGTGACTGTGACGTCATCAACATTTTTTCATGGTTTTCTACGGTTTAAAATGGAATTTAGAATTAAATTATAAGAAATGACTGTAATATTTTTTCTGTCTATTCCAAATAACATACAAAATGTGGTGCACACTGTTAAATAACCCGCTACACGCGTTATTCAGTGTGCACCAAATTTTTAATGTTATTTCTTCATAGACAGAAAAAATATTACAGTCATTCCTTAAATAAAACAAATAAATTAGAATGTGAAAATAACACCAGTTTTTGTCGAGTCTGTGGAAATCTTAACAGAGGAGTAGCGGTCAGTAAAGCAGACAAGACACACCAGTGTGTGCTATCTTGATATTCCAATATTTTGAATGAAATAACAGATCTTACATACTTCTTGAAGTTCATCACCAAATATACTGTCTTAAAAAATACTTTCAGATAATTATTAGTACTTAAAATTGATAACTATTTATGATTTAAATAAAATAAATCTGGATTTGATTTTGAAGCAGAAAATTTTTTATAAAGTCAAATCAAAAGCTTTAATCTAGAAGTCAGTGATAAACAGTTAATCATCTAAAAACTTTTTTTTTCGCAAAAAATAACTTCTGTAAAAATGTTAAAAAAGGAGTAGAGCCAGAAAACAAACTTCTTGTTTTTTTTTAACTTAAATTGTTAAAGTAAATTTTATATGTATGTATTGCTAAATGTGTGATGTTGTACTGAAATTATTGGACATTTAAACGTATGTTTTCATTAAATTTTCACCACATAATGGCAGTGAAAAAAAAATCAGATTTTAAGGCCCAAAATCATGATTTAGTGAACCCAACTCCTTTTGATAACAATAAGGTATCAATGGACAAACATATGTTTAAGAAAAACAAAACAAGTCATAGTACAAAATAGGATATAACTTAAATGCTGAAATCAATAAATTGTACTGTGTTATAACAAAAACAACAAAAACTGAAAAATAATTGAAAAAAATTTGAATAAGACTAAGTCAAATCAAATAAACTGTTACATTATATTAAAAGATAAAATATATGGTATTGGTTCTATAATTTGGCTATTTAAAGAAAAAATGGTAAATAAAACACAAGTGCAGTATTTATATACATAAATTGTGCTAGTACAATTGACTACAGATTTATCTTTCACATATATTTATAATAAATGCATTTTTGAACTTTACAAATGAAAAATTTGTAAGGGTTCCGCGGAACCCAGTGTCTCGCCTACTTTTGCTGTAAATCGCAGGCTCAACAAAAAATGAGGAAAAAAATCAATAAAAAAATTCCTCTTGATACTATCTTTTGATTGTAAGAAGCTTCTGTCCAAGTTTGGTAAAAATCTAGGATAGTTAATGAATCTAATTAATGTTTTGAAAACTTAAACTGCCGACTGTATGTAATGTTAACTAGAAGAAAATGTAAGTCCATTTAAAAGTAAAATACAGAAAAAATGGAGTTATCTTTTTACAATATTTACTTCTGGATACTATCTTATGGTCATAAATAAGCTTCTGTCCAAGTTTGGTTCAAACCAAGGATAGTTTAAGAAAGTTATTAAAATTTTAAAAACTTTAACCACAGAGTGAATGTAATGTTTCCCCGCAGAAAAACTAAGTCCATTTAAAAGTAAAATACGAAAAAATGGATTTATTTTTTTACAATATTTACTTCTGGATACTATCTTATGATCATAAACAAGCTTCTGTCAAAATTTGGTTCAAACCAAGGATAGTTTAAGAAAGTTATTAAAATTCTAAAAACTTTAACCACAGAGTGAATGTAATATTTCCCCGCAGAAAAAACTAAGTCCATTTATAAGTAAACTACGGAAAAAATGGAATTTTATTTTAACAAAATTTACTTCTGGATACTATCTTATGATCATAAACAAGCTTCTGTCAAAATTTGGTTCAAACCAAGGATAGTTTAAGAAAGTTATTAAAATTCTAAAAACTTTAACCACAGAGTGAATGTAATATTTCCCCGCAGAAAAAACTAAGTCCATTTATAAGTAAACTACGGAAAAAATGGAATTTTATTTTAACAAAATTTACTTCTGGATACTATCTTATGATCATAAACAAGCTTCTGTCCAAGTTTGGTAGAAATCCAGTATAGTTTAAGAAAGTTATTAAAATTTCAAAAACTTTAACCACAGAGTGAATATTTGTGGACGCCGCCGACGACGACGCCGACGCCGACGAAAAGTAGGATCGCTTAGTCTCGCTTTTTCGACTAAAGTCGAAGGCTTGACAAAAATGACATTGCAAGACTATACAAAGGTTCTCTCCTTTCCATCAAGTTTTGGTGTATTATTGCTTAAATTTTATTGAAAATAACAACAAAATGAAGAGTTCATAACTAAATTGTAATTCTTAATGTCTGTTGAGTCACAAAAAAATCAACATTTATTGTTGAAAAATTTAAAAAGGGAGAAATTTCAAATTTGTTCTCCTTCTGCATTCACTGAGTTTCAGAAAGAAATTGACATTTTTGGCTGGTAAAAAAATAAAGAAATTGGTCATATGAAATACAGAAAATCACAATGGCTAAAACATACATGGTTGATGGTTGATGATCATTACTAATAAGGTGATTGTTTCGTTAGGTTTTCAGGAATTTTTTGTAGTTGCTAAGGACATTGTATGTAAACCTGCCACTACTCACTTACAATACATATATATACATACTATACAAAGTTTTATAGTGTAATAAAATATAAAATTGAGCCCTTTACCGTTTATTAAATAATTTTATCAATATTTCTGGTAAAATACACAAATTCTTCCTTTACATCTAAAATCCTTAAATTGTTTATACAGACAATATTTAAATTTCCTTAGTTTCTGAGAAAAGAATTCTTCTTCAGAGAATTTTTTATTAACTTTAACTCTTATTGGAAATAAATTCCAACTTTCTACAATAAAAGTTTGTTTTCACGAAAAAATTCCTTTCCTCTAATTCAAAAAGAAAAGTATAGTAAAGTTGGAATTGTTAGTTTTTTTTATTATTACCACAATACAAACACTCTCTGGAAACAAAGCTTTCATGGAATGTAAATTTTTTAACACAGTGATAAAAAGCATTGTTGATCAAATTTTCAGTTTAAATGTATTATTGGACTTCTGAACTGTATTGAGAATTTGAGAAATTTAAGAAAAAAACATTGATATGGATGTCTGCCATGATTTGGGAAATGGATTATTCGTAAATGGAAAGAAGAGATGACAATAATATCAAATTAGAACAAAACTTGTGTAAAGTGTTTATTTAACATTCAGATGAAATTTCTACTGAGTCTTTGACCAAAAGCCTCTCATATTTTTTTTTTACCAAATACTTTGGTGCTACAGACTAAAAATTTGTAAAATTTCCAAGGCAGCAAAAAAAAAAATCCCCAAAGTATCTTTCATGTTTGATATATAGTGACATGAATAATATTGGTGCTTAGTGATTAATGTAACAGAATTAACAATAACAAATATGGTATTTAATTGTTATCTACACAGAAGGTGGTGCTGTCACATGGTGCTGTCACATGGTGCTGTTATATTGTGTTGTAACCATGGGTTACTTTTTGTGAATTTTACAAGGACAGAACTATTGCTGATGTTATATAACACTGTTATGGTCAACGTTTCTTTTCATCTTCTTTATGAGGCTAGAGTAAGTATTGCTGTTTACTATGTTACGGGAAGGTTTCTATCCATCAACCTTATAAGGAAACAGTGCCTGGTGTAACTATCGATGATATCAGTTCACATGTAACCATTGATCGCAGCCTCATAAATAAAATGATAGTCCAGCTTAACTGTTTTAAAGTAATCTATAACTACTCTTTATATAAAGTCTATCTTTGCCAAGTTGTCTTCAGTCTTTTGTATTGTCTCTCAAGTAACAGGACATTTAATGACACTGACCTCTAAGAGCACGCTAAGAACAACGAACACCACATACAGTACTAACATGGACCCCCCTAATGGTTTACTCATCTTCCACTTAGATATAGCTATTGTAGCAATCACAGTGATCAGCATAACAAATAACAAGAAAATGGAACAAACAAGTCCGTTACTATTCACATCAACCACTCCTCCATTGATGGCCAAATATATTAACCAAGGTATCGGCAATCTGAAAAGGAGTAAGATAAAGTGTTTTACAGAAAAGTCCTTCATCAGTTTATGGTTACAACTTATTATTTTTTAAATACTTTGATTATTAGTTAGAATGCAGTAAAACAACAACACTTTAGGGATTGCTACAGTAATTTAATGAGATTGACAGGTTTTGGTACTATCAACAACACTTTAGGGATTGCTACAGTAATTTAATGAGATTGACATGTTTTGGTACTATCAGGAGGATTGTTTTTATTATGTATGCTTTTTCTCCAACTTGTTTTTTCAGCTGATATTGAATGGGGGTGCTGTCCAAACTATTCAAACTATGACAAATATATATCTGCTTATTTAAAATATTTCCATGGTAGATATCATATCTATGTATTTAATTTGTTTATTTCAGTGTTGATTAATAAAAAATATGTTGAATTTTATAAATCATAATTTTGGTCAGGATGATTTAAAAATTACCACATGGTTAGAGTGTGTGACCATTATAATTTAATGTCATATGGTGACCTGTAGAGATATGTTTTTTGTTATATTAAGTTGTTTGATTGCTGTCATATTGATAATTAACAGAGATCTACAACTTCTACTTATTATAATTTCCTGCATATTTATAACCATACTCTTTAGCTTCTTTGTTCTTATATCATAGCTTTGAGATGTGAGAAGAATTTGTAAGTGCACAATGTTTGGCGACCTATGAATATATGAGAGCAGAACATTTCCACCTAATCATGACATTTCATTGGATAACAAAGGATAAAGTTGTTAAACTTAAAAGGGGGAGAACAATACCATACATTTAAATGTAAAACCTGAGAGGTAACTGTAGATGTTTTGTTTGGATTAACTCAGTTGTTGTCTCATTGATATATACCGATTGTATTTTTGGGGCTATTTAATAGTTTAAATAGTTTTTATTCATGAAAATATTCTAACAATGAATCAGTATATGTAAATGATATGAAGCAGTTGACCAGGTGTGGCTTGTGGGCTGATATTTCATGATATCAATGTGCAACAAACCTGTATTTATCACTGTGCTACAAGCATTATGACATACATGTATAATTTAGCAGGATACAATATTCTAAGGTGAACAATTACTAATTTATCTTACCCTACTGTAATATCAAAAATATTGCTTCCCACAGAACTGGATACAGCCATGTCTCCAAATCCTTTTTTAGCTACTATTACACTGGTGATGAGATCAGGGATACTGGTACCAGCTGCTATTATTGTCAGACCCATTATCTAAAATATAACAGGTAAAATAAAATCAAGGGTACTGGACATTGGCACCTGTAACTATTATTGTCAGACCCATTGTCTTAAATCAAAAACTCATTATCTAAAACATGACAGGTAAAAAATAAAGTCAATGGCACTGGTACCTGCTGCTTTTATTGTCAAACTCATTATCTAAAACAGGACAGGTAAAATAAAGTCAAGGGCACTGGTACCTGCTGCTTTTATTGTCAAACTCATTATCTAAAACAGGACAGGTAAAATAAAGTCAAGGGACTGGTACCTGCTGCTTTTATTGTCAAACTCATTATCTAAAACAGGACAGGTAAAATAAAGTCAAGGGCACTGGTACCTGCTACTTTTATTGTCAAACTCATTATCTAAAACATGACAGGTAAAATAAAGTCAAGGGACTGGTACCTGCTGCTTTTATTGTCAAACTCATTATCTAAAACAGGACAGGTAAAATAAAGTCAAGGGCACTGGTACCTGCTGCTTTTATTGTCAAACTCATTATCTAAAACAGGACAGGTAAAATAAAGTCAAGGGCACTGGTACCTGCTGCTTTTATTGTCAAACTCATTATCTAAAACAGGACAGGTAAAATAAAGTCAAGGGCACTGGTACCTGTTGCTTTTATTGCCAAACTTATTATCTAAAACAGGACAGGTAAAATAAAGTCAAGGGCACTGGTACCTGCTGTTATTATCAAACCCAATGTCTAAAAAACAAGACAGGTAAAATAGAATCAAGAGCACTGATACCTGATGTTATAAAACCCATTTTTTAGACAACAATACAGTTGAATAACCTATTAGACTGATGACACAGTAAGGGAATTAGAAGATAGAATATATGGTACCTGTTGCTTGCTATTATTGCAAGAGTCATTATCTAAAAACAGGACAGGTAGAATAAAGTCAAGGGCACAGGTACCTGTTGCTTTTATTGTCAACTCATTATCTTAAAAACATGCCAGTTAAATTGAAGTTGAGTACACTGCATGTACCTGCTGCTTTTATTGTCAAACTCATTATCTAAAACATGACAGGTAAAATAAAGTCAAGGGCACTGGTACCTGCTACTTTTATTGTCAAACTCATTATCTAAAACATGACAGGTAAAATAAAGTCAAGGGCACTGGTACCTGCTGCTTTTATTGTCAAACTCATTATCTAAAACAGGACAGGTAAAATAAAGTCAAGGGCACTGGTACCTGCTGCTTTTATTGTCAAACTCATTATCTAAAACAGGACAGGTAAAATAAAGTCAAGGGCACTGGTACCTGCTGTTTTTATTGTCAAACTTATTATCTAAAACAGGACAGGTAAAATAAAGTCAAGGGCACTGGTACCTGTTGCTTTTATTGCCAAACTTATTATCTAAAACAGGACAGGTAAAATAAAGTCAAGGGCACTGGTACCTGCTGTTATTATCAAACCCAATGTCTAAAAAATAAGACAGGTAAAAAAGAATCAAGGGCACTGATACCTGATGCTATAAAACCCATTTTTTAGACAACAATACAGTTGAATAACCTATTAGACTGATGACACAGTAAGGGAATTAGAAGATAGAATATATGGTACCTGTTGCTTGCTATTATTGCAAGAGTCATTATCTAAAAACAGGACAGGTAAAATAGTCAAGGGCACTGGTACCTGTTGCTTTTATTGTCAACTCATTATCTTAAAAACATGCCAGTTAAATTGAAGTTGAGTACACTGCATGTACCTGCTGCTTTTATTGTCAAACTCATTATCTAAAACATGACAGGTAAAATAAAGTCAAGGGCACTGGTACCTGCTACTTTTATTGTCAAACTCATTATCTAAAACAGGACAGGTAAAATAAAGTCAAGGGCACTGGTACCTGCTGCTTTTATTGTCAAACTCATTATCTAAAACAGGACAGGTAAAATAAAGTCAAGGGCACTGGTACCTGCTGTTTTTATTGTCAAACTTATTATCTAAAACAGGACAGGTAAAATAAAGTCAAGGGCACTGGTACCTGTTGCTTTTATTGCCAAACTTATTATCTAAAACAGGACAGGTAAAATAAAGTCAAGGGCACTGGTACCTGCTGTTATTATCAAACCCAATGTCTAAAAAATAAGACAGGTAAAATAGAATCAAGGGCACTGATACCTGATGCTATAAAACCCATTTTTTAGACAACAATACAGTTGAATAACCTATTAGACTGATGACACAGTAAGGGAATTAGAAGATAGAATATATGGTACCTGTTGCTTGCTATTATTGCAAGAGTCATTATCTAAAAACAGGACAGGTAAAATAGTCAAGGGCACTGGTACCTGTTGCTTTTATTGTCAACTCATTATCTTAAAAACATGCCAGTTAAATTGAAGTTGAGTACACTGCATGTACCTGCTGCTTTTATTGTCAAACTCATTATCTAAAACATGACAGGTAAAATAAAGTCAAGGGCACTGGTACCTGCTACTTTTATTGTCAAACTCATTATCTAAAACATGACAGGTAAAATAAAGTCAAGGGCACTGGTACCTGCTGCTTTTATTGTCAAACTCATTATCTAAAACAGGACAGGTAAAATAAAGTCAAGGGCACTGGTACCTGCTGTTTTTATTGTCAAACTTATTATCTAAAACAGGACAGGTAAAATAAAGTCAAAGGCACTGGTACCTGTTGCTTTTATTGCCAAACTTATTATCTAAAACAGGACAGGTAAAATAAAGTCAAGGGCACTGGTACCTGCTGTTATTATCAAACCCAATGTCTAAAAAATAAGACAGGTAAAATAGAATCAAGGGCACTGATACCTGATGCTATAAAACCCATTTTTTAGACAACAATACAGTTGAATAACCTATTAGACTGATGACACAGTAAGGGAATTAGAAGATAGAATATATGGTACCTGTTGCTTGCTATTATTGCAAGAGTCATTATCTAAAAACAGGACAGGTAGAATAAAGTCAAGGGCACTGGTACCTGTTGCTTTTATTGTCAACTCATTATCTTAAAAATATGCCAGTTAAATTGAATTTGAGTACACTGCATGTACCTGCTGCTTTTATTGTCAAACTCATTATCTAAAACATGACAGGTAAAATAAAGTCAAGGGCACTGATTCCTGCTGCTTTTATTGTCAAACTCATTATCTAAAACAGGACAGGTAAAATAAAGTCAAGGGCACTGGTACCTGCTGCTTTTATTGTCAAACTCATTATCTAAAACAGGACAGGTAAAATAAAGTCAAGGGCACTGGTACCTGCTGTTTTTATTGTCAAACTTATTGTCTAAAACATGACAGGTAAAATAAAGTCAAGGGCACTGGTACCTGCTGCTTTTATTGTCAAACTCATTATTTAAAACAGGACAGGTAAAATAAAGTCAAGGGCACTGGTACCTGCTGCTTTTATTGTCAAACTCATTATCTAAAACAGGACAGGTAAAATAAAGTCAAGGGCACTGGTACCTGCTGCTTTTATTGTCAAACTCATTATCTAAAACAGGACAGGTAAAATAAAGTCAAGGGCACTGGTACCTGTTGCTTTTATTGCCAAACTTATTATCTAAAACAGGACAGGTAAAATAAAGTCAAGGGCACTGGTACCTGCTGTTATTATCAAACCCAATGTCTAAAAAATAAGACAGGTAAAATAGAATCAAGGGCACTGATACCTGATGCTATAAAACCCATTTTTTAGACAACAATACAGTTGAATAACCTATTAGACTGATGACACAGTAAGGGAATTAGAAGATAGAATATATGGTACCTGTTGCTTGCTATTATTGCAAGAGTCATTATCTAAAAACAGGACAGGTAAAATAGTCAAGGGCACTGGTACCTGTTGCTTTTATTGTCAACTCATTATCTTAAAAACATGCCAGTTAAATTGAAGTTGAGTACACTGCATGTACCTGCTGCTTTTATTGTCAAACTCATTATCTAAAACATGACAAGTAAAATAAAGTCAAGGGCACTGGTACCTGCTACTTTTATTGTCAAACTCATTATCTAAAACATGACAGGTAAAATAAAGTCAAGGGACTGGTACCTGCTGCTTTTATTGTCAAACTCATTATCTAAAACAGGACAGGTAAAATAAAGACAAGGGCACTGGTACCTGCTGCTTTTATTGTCAAACTCATTATCTAAAACAGGACAGGTAAAATAAAGTCAAGGGCACTGGTACCTGCTGTTTTTATTGTCAAACTTATTATCTAAAACAGGACAGGTAAAATAAAGTCAAAGGCACTGGTACCTGTTGCTTTTATTGCCAAACTTATTATCTAAAACAGGACAGGTAAAATAAAGTCAAGGGCACTGGTACCTGCTGTTATTATCAAACCCAATGTCTAAAAAACAAGACAGGTAAAATAGAATCAAGGGCACTGATACCTGATGCTATAAAACCCATTTTTTAGACAACAATACAGTTGAATAACCTATTAGACTGATGACAAAGTAAGGGAATTAGAAGATAGAATATATGCAACTGAAATCAGGAGTAAGAAACCCAGATGTCCATGTTATACTGGATGTTAAGCAACTAGTAATCAATCATTCTATCCATGTTAGAGAGTAATTATAATGCTTAATTTTTTTTTGAAAATTGTTCTGCTTAGGAGTTGCTAACAACACCATGCCAACTTATAAAGTTCACTGACACACAACAATCCTTGTTTGAGTGTACAATACAAGAATTGCATTAAAGTTTTTAATACGTTTTCCATTTAATTGAAATTTTTGACAACAACCCAATAATTCTGACTGTGATAATCTTAGAACATGGAGACAGCCCATTATGTCATTCTTATCTTCCATTTTCATATCAATTAAAATGTTTTTCTTCAATAAAATCAATTATTGATAGCAATGGTGTGAAATGTTTTTATCTGATGGCAATTTAGTTTACATTTTTTTGGTTTAAATGGGAATCCCGGATCTTAACTTTTTGAAAGGGAAGAGAAAATCTAAGGTCCATTTAAGTTCTGTCATGATTTGCATAATTATTCTTTTAAATGTATTAAAACTAACTACTACCATTAAACATGCTGTTTGTAGAAATTTTAATTGAAAGTCTCTTCTTTTTTTTTGGCTGTTATTGAACAAAATTGATTCTATGATTATTCTTAGAATTCAGTTTTTTTTTTAAGTTTTAGACTAATTGCTATGTTGTACCCAGTATTATTTTGAACTGAAACTGGATAACATATTTTTCTGACACTGATTATTTGTTTATAATTGTTTATCCAATTTTCAGACTGATGACAGATAGTTCAAGTACTTACTAGCATGAACCTAGTCATTATTTATTCAATTATCCTTAACAACATAGAATTTCATTTTAATACAATTTCTATTTTGAAACTCTACAATTTAAAAAAATGTCTTCACCATGAAAGCTTAAGTTGGATTTTCTATTATTCCAAACAATATTCATTTAAAATCTCACTGCATTAAATGAATTTTTACAAACTGCATACAGAGTTTATATACCAACTGCTTTCACAAGGAACAAATTAATAACATCTTTTAAAATGATTGAAAAAGAAACTAGAAAAATGCTTGTTTTTGGCCCCTTTTTGGCCCTTAATTCCTAGACTGTTTGCCCAATAACCCCTTGAATTAAATCCCAACCTTCTACTTATGGTATTAAACATTGTGGTAAAATTACAGAACAATTGAAATACTAATACACAATTTTTTGTCCTGAAACTAGATAAATGCTGTTTTTGGCCCCTTTAGGCCCCTAATTTATAAAACCGTTGGGACCATAACCCCCAAAACCAATCCCAAGCTTCCTTTTGTGGTTATAAACATTGAGTTAAAATTTAACGATTTCTTTTTACTTATTCAAAAGTTATTATCCAGAAACAATCTGTCACCGGACGACGCTGATGACGACAACGACATGATACCTATATAGGACCAAACATTTTTAATTTTTGCGGTCATATAAAAATGTCTGCCATGTAGTTGAAATGAAAAATAAAGAAACAGAAGAAGGCCAAACGTCTTCAAAATTGGTTTAATACTACAATAATTTAATTTTGGATGTAACGCGTCTTCTGATTGGCTTACGTTATTTTGTTATCAAACCATAGACATAATTTAGTCATGTGACCGTGATATCATCAACGTTTTTTCATGGTTTTCTACGGTTTAAAATGGAATTTAGAATTAAATTATAAGAAATGACTGTAATATTTTTTCTGTCTATTCGAAATAACATAAAAAATGTGGTGCACACTGTTAAATAACCCGCTACGCGCGTTATTCAGTGTACACCAAATTTTTTATGTTATTTCTTCATAGACAGAAAAAATATTACAGTCATTCCTTAAATAATGTAAAGTATGTTCCCTATAGGAAATTTAAAAACAAGGCTTTTATTTCAATGAAGTCAATCACATCTTTGAGTTTTATCATTTTCTCTGATTTCTGAATGTTATAGCAATAGAAGCTAGTGTGCAGTTTAATGGTTTGTTACAAAGACAATATTAAACACAAATTTTAGTGGGTGTTTTTATTGCTCCTTGTTTAGTTATTTATGTAATGCTTTTTAAGTAATTTTGTAGAACTGCACCTGACTGTTGACTTTGTCTTTCTCCATTTACATTTACCTGACTGCTTTTGATTGTCTTCAATTTTCCTTGATTTTAACGAATGAATAAAACAATGATAATAAAACCATATTAATTACAAAACAAATTTTGATTGGCTGATATTCTGTGTATTGAATGTCAATAAATCATACCCTAGAATGATTGTAAATTATAAAGGATTCAGTAGGCTCCATGTTGACCTGCCATGATTGTAAATTATAAAGGAATTGTTAGGCTCCATGTTGACTTGCCATGATTGTAAATTATAAAGGATTCGTTAGGCTCCATGTTGACCTGCCATGATAGTAAATTATAAAGGATTCGTTAGGCTCCATGTTGACGTGCCATGATTGTAAATTATAAAGGATTCGTTAGGCTCCATGTTGACCTGCCATGATTGTAAATTATAAAGGATTCGTTAGGCTCCATGCTGACTTGCCATGATTGTAAATTATAATGGATTCGTTAGGCTCCATGTTGACTTGCCATGATTGTAAATTATAAAGGATTCGTTAGGCTCCATGTTGACTTGCCATGATTGTAAATTATAAAGGATTCGTTAGGCTCCATGTTGACCTGCCATGATTGTAAATTATAAAGGATTCGTTAGGCTCCATGTTGACCTGCCATGATTGTAAATTATAAAGGATTCATATGGCTCCATGTTGACTTGCCATGATTGTAAATTATAAAGGATTCGTTAGGCTCCATGTTGACCTGCCATGATTGTAAATTATAAAGGATTCGTTAGGCTCCATGTTGACTTGCCATGATTGTAAATTATAAAGGATTCGTTAGGCTCCATGTTGACTTGCCATGATTGTAAATTATAAAGGATTCGTTAGGCTCCATGTTGACTTGCCATGATTGTAAATTATAAAGGATTCGTTAGGCTCCATGTTGACCTACTTCCTGATTCTATAATAATTAAGGTTTGTTTATAGGCCATAAATATGATCTCTGTTGAAGTTACCATCCTCTTATAGTGTGATCTATAATATATTGATCACATCCAATAACTAGGTTAAGGTTAAGCAATTAATTAATTTTCATACCCTAGTTCACTATGTGTTATTTCAGTTAAAAGTCAGTTTTCAATTTGGCAAATAATTTAAATTATGGTGACCTCTACATTTGTCTTCTTACTAACTGATATTGTTTGATTGCATTCTTATAAAACGACAAGGCCATTGTACATGTAATAGGGTATCAAAATTATTTGTGTTTAAGGCAAGTTAAATAAGAAATCGATGCTCATTAACACTAAATAAGAGACATCAAATAATTAGTCAATCCCAAGGTCACCGGAGATTGGGCAATGTTAACACTAACAAGAGTCGTAATGATGAGAATGTTCACAGAGAACAATCAAATAAAAGAATTCTTCACCCATTTAATGATTAAAGGAAGTAAATTGTCTTTAGGTTTAAATGGCGCATTGTTCTTTTAAAAAGGAATTTGGCAAATACATTTTTCAGCATTTAAATTTGCTAAGTATATGTTTGCAAATAAGTATTGACAATTGTCACAATCATACAACTTTTGTCTGAATCAATACAAGAAAACATTGACGAATTGTATGATGGTAAATAGTCTATATATCATATATATTCATGGTGACAATGGGGCTCTCCCTATGGATTCAACAATAACAACAGGAAAAAAGATATCAGATTACTACATCACTTTAAGAACTAAAAATAAAGAATCAGAAATTTTATTACTTAGTTATTTATCTCATATAAAATAAGGAAATGTAGTATTAATTTGAATGAGACAATAATCCAAATAAAGTGGATTTAAGCAGTTATTAGTCAGTGACGTACAACCTTCAACAATGAGCAAAATCTACAATATATAGTACCGGTAGACTATAAAAGTCACACAACCTCTGACAAAATATGAAAAAAAACAAAAGGCTTGATTTATGAAAAACCAATCAACCAAAACACAGATATGACAAACAGCACATCAGCAACCAATGATATCTTGATTAATTGTTTCAATCAATTTCTCTTTATTTGATATTTCTATAATGGAAGAGAAGCATATATTGACCAGATATGTTGTCTGTACTGTAGATCCATACATTTAATGTTAAAAACCTTCAAATCTTTTCATTTCAAATTTCTGCTGTAAAGGTTGTTCTTTTAGGGTCATTATTGTAATTGCATATTATGTTATTTTGCTATAGCATTATGTTTGCTTCTGCAATAAAATATATTCATTCATTCATTTAGGGTGTTAATTTCTTTTACATATTAATACAATTCAGTCGACATAACCACATGCTATAACAGCCTAATCGTTTATAGTGGAAGACATATCTGACTATAACCACATGCTATAACAGCCTAATCGTTTATAGTGGAAGACATATCTGACTATAACCACATGCTATAACAGTCTAATCGTTTATAGGGGAAGACATATCTGACTATAACCACATGCTATAACAGTCTAATCGTTTATAGGGGAAGACATATCTGACTATAACCACATGCTATAACAGTCTAATCGTTTATAGGGGAAGACATATCTGACTATAACCACATGCTATAACAGTCTAATCGTTTATAGTGGAAGACATATCTGACTATAACCACATGCTATAACAGTCTAATCGTTTATAGGGGAAGACATATCTGACTATAACCACATGCTATAACAGTCTAATCGTTTATAGGGGAAGACATATCTGACTATAACCACATGCTATAACAGTCTAATCGTTTATAGGGGAAGACATATCTGACTATAACCACATGCTATAACAGCCTAATCGTTTATAGTGGAAGACATATCTGACTATAACCACATGCTATAACAGCCTAATCGTTTATAGTGGAAGACATATCTGACTATAACCACATGCTATAACAGCCTAATCGTTTATAGTGGAAGACATATCTGACTATAACCACATGCTATAACAGCCTAATCGTTTATAGTGGAAGACATATCTGACTATAACCACATGCTATAACAGCCTAATCGTTTATAGGGGAAGACATATCTGACTATAACCACATACTATAACAGTCTAATCGTTTATAGGGGAAGACATATCTGACTATAACCACATGCTATAACAGTCTAATCGTTTATAGTGGAAGACATATCTGACTATAACCACATGCTATAACAGCCTAATCGTTTATAGGAGCATCAAATCTATATCAAAGTTTAATATTGTTTTTTAATGTCAATCATTGGTTATATGATGGCCAACTGATTACCATAATTGACTTTTGTTACTTAGTCTTAAGGAATAAGACATAAAATGTCCGGCTGGCTCAAATATTTTTTGGAAGCCTTGGCCTAACCAATGTAATTTACTGACCTCATCTTGGATTCCTATGGTTCTGCCCACTGTGGCAGCCCACAAAAGCATGAGGTAGGAGTATATAGCCTAACATGGCCCTAACCAATGTAAGTTTACTGACCTCATCTTGGATTCCTATGGTTCTGCCCACTGTGGACGCCCACCAGAGCATGAGGTAGGAGTATATAGCCTAACATGGCCCTAACCAATGTAAGTTTACTGACCTCATCTTGGATTCCTATGGTTCTGCCCACTGTGGCCGCCCACCAGAGCATGAGGTAGGAGAATAGCCTAACATGGCCCTAACCAATGTAAGTTTACTGACCTCATCTTGGATTCCTATGGTTCTGCCCACTGTGGCAGCCCACAAAAGCATGAGGTAGGAGTATATAGCCTAACATGGCCCTAACCAATGTAAGTTTACTGACCTCATCTTGGATTCCTATGGTTCTGCCCACTGTGGACGCCCACCAGAGCATGAGGTAGGAGTATATAGCCTAACATGGCCCTAACCAATGTAGGTTTACTGACCTCATCTTGGATTCCTATGGTTCTGCCCACTGTGGCAGCCCACCAGAGCATGAGGTAGGAGAATAGCCTAACATAGCCCTAACCAATGTAGGTTTACTGACCTCATCTTGGATTCCTATGGTTCTGCCCACTGTGGCCGCCCACCAGAGCATGAGGTAGGAGTATATAGCCTAACATGGCCCTAACCAATGTTAGTTTACTGACCTCATCTTGGATTCCTATGGATCTGTCCACTGTGGCAGCCCACCAGAGCATGAGGTAAGAGTATATAGCCTAACATAGCCCTAACCAATGTTAGTTTACTAACTTCATCTTGGATTCCTATGGTTCTGCCCACTGTGGCAGCCCACCAGAGCATGAGGTAGGAGAATAGCCTAACATGGCCCTAACCAATGTAATTTACTGACCTCATCTTGGATTCCTATGGTTCTGCCCACTGTGGCCGCCCACCAGAGCATGAGGTAGGAGTATATAGCCTAACATAGCCCTAACCAATGTAAGTTTACTGACCTCATCTTGGATTCCTATGGTTCTGCCCACTGTGGACGCCCACCAGAGCATGAGGTAGGAGTATATAGCCTAACATGGCCCTAACCAATGTAGGTTTACTGACCTCATCTTGGATTCCTATGGTTCTGCCCACTGTGGCAGCCCACCAGAGCATGAGGTAGGAGAATAGCCTAACATAGCCCTAACCAATGTAAGTTTACTGACCTCATCTTGGATTCCTATGGATCTGTCCACTGTGGCAGCCCACCAGAGCATGAGGTAAGAGTATATAGCCTAACATGGCCCTAACCAATGTAGGTTTACTGACCTCATCTTGGATTCATATGGTTCTGCCCACTGTGGCAGCCCACCAGAGCATGAGGTAGGAGAATAGCCTAACATGGCCCTAACCAATGTTAGTTTACTAACTTCATCTTGTATTCCTATGGTTCTGCCCACTGTGGCCGCCCACCAGAGCATGAGGTAGGAGTATATAGCCTAACATAGCCCTAACCAATGTAAGTTTACTGACCTCATCTTGGATTCATATGGTTCTGCCCACTGTGGCCACCCACCAGAGCATGAGGTAGGAGTATATAGCCTAACATAGCCCTAACCAATGTAAGTAACTGACCTCATCTTGTATTCCTATGGTTTTGCCCACTGTGGACGCCCACCAGAGCATGAGGTAGGAGTAGATAGCAATCCATAAAATACTGCCAAAAAATGTTATTATAAACCATCTCTTCTTCTCCTGAAAATAAATAACAATCCATTTAGAAGGGTACCTTAAATTCTTTTTACTAAATTGAAAATATAAATTAAAAACAGGGTACATTAAAATTTTCCTTTTTGCAGTCTATTACTGTTTTTACAGAACTAGGCATAATATGTATAGACAAATTTTGATTTCATGCACTTCTCTTAACACTTGCTATTGAACAAAGCTTACATTATTATGACACAGAAAGAACCAAATGTTCAATGTATATGCTGATTGCCCTTGAGTAACTCATGCATTAAAAACAACTTGAGATTGGTGCATTTTTGTCAAACTTTTAAGGAATTAATGGAATTAGATGACAAGTACATAATACACAATCCAAAGATTTAATACTTTTAGTACTGGAAAAAAAACTTTTTCACTTATTTTACTATTCATTTTGTAATTTTTATTGGGTTTTAAAGGATTGACCCAAGTATCTATTGAAGTGTGGCTATAAGTAATTAATGAACACAGAAATGTGTCTCAAACTTTAATATTTATACTATTTAAATGTTAAATTTCAAGTCAATAGAACATGACTTTGGAGGCGAGGTCAAATAATATCTATGGAAAGGAGATATGACAGTGCTTATTCAACTGCATAGTACCAAATATCATTGACCAACCATAATGTTGTAATACTTTCCTAGACAGCACATATACTTGTAAATTGTGTGTTTACTTTGGCCAATGAAATAGCTTTAAAACACCACATGAATAATGACAGCCAATCAAAAGGCTGTCATATCCTTATGAAACATCTATATATATTGTAAATTATTATTTGTAAAGTTCTCTAGCCTATTATTTGGACTGATAATAGCTGTCATAAATAGCTGATGATATTATCTCTCAATTTTAAAATTATTCTGTGTAAATTTACAAGTCTAGCTCATTTCAAAATAGATATCATTAATCAATTATTCATGATAATGTGTATGAAAACATTCATAAACAATGTAATTTATCATAAAATATTGTTTTTAAATAGCTTCTATTTGATATTCTAGTAAATGTGAGATTATTTAAAAGTAGTGAAATATTATGATTGGCAGTATCATATCAAATTGAATCTATAAATAATTGATTTTAACAAATATATTGGCTATAATACAGGTTCTTCATTAAAAATTGAACAGCTATTATTCACATTTCAAAATCAATATTTATGTAAAAGAGTGCATATTTTTAGATGAAATTAATTACTGTTGCCAAGCAAGGAGTATAACAAAACTTTGTACTTGTACCAAAAAGTTTTCCAGTACATATTATTTTTAAGTTAACATACACTTTTGCAGCTAGCTGCTATAATATTGGAAACTTATTTATATTTTCAGCCATTGTAAATCCTGTGTGGAATATTATACATTTTAAAATTCTATAGCATCTAGAATATTCTTTCAGAGTCTTAACAAAGTATTGTGTTGTTTTACTTTATTCATATTTTTGAGACTGTTACACTTTCATATTAGTGCAATAAGTTCATTTTGTTATTTTTCTATTTTCAATAGTCAATGATTTTGTACTTTACATTTTAAAATAATAATATGGGAGTTGAGTAATTTATGAACGATCTAAAGAGTATTTCTATTATAACCCTTCCTGGGCAAACAATGATTCTACGCATCACCGATATGAGGATGAACGATGCCTGAGGGCATCATAGATTTGTGAAAATGGTCCTGTTCAGTTATTAAGCTTCTTGTTGCGCCTCCTTGTATTTTAGCATTAAAATAACATATTTTACTATGATAGTAATGAGTTTTAAGATTTACCAGACATAAAACTTGGTTACTGAATTCTGTTTTCCAACACTTGTGATACAAGTAGTTAGCAAAAATAAACTACCAATTGACCAATCAAAATATTACTTGAGTTGTAAATATGTGCGAAATTGGATAGTCTATAAAAAAGGTATAAACTATGAAATAAAGAGCTCAGGGCAAGCCTCTAAATTTCATAGTACATACATTTGCATAGACTAACCTAGCTATATGTAATTGAATTTCAAGAATTAACGAGTTGTAATAGACTTACTGGTCTTCTAACATCAGGTAGAAATATCCACAGTGGAAATATAATTGGTGCTACTAAAATATAATTCAATCGTTTTCTCCATTCCTTAGGCCAGCTAAGATCTAATGGTTCTTCTTCTTCTTGTAGCTGCAATGACATACAATTTAAAATGAAGCAATTTTCCAAAAAAATATACCTTTGGTAACTAATTTAATAACTTTACTCATATCTTTTTTAACCTAAAAGTTGGAGTATCAATCTACTGCGGATTCATATATTTTCATGGGTATGATATTTCGTGGATTGAGGAAAACTAGGAGTTTCATGTTTGATTTCGTGGTTTTAGCAATCTCTGCATACAAAACCTATAGAAAATGTGTAGTTCTTTCAACATTTGAATTGTCGGTTCATCTGTACCAACGAAATCACTAAAATTGTTATAAAACGAATAATAATGAATCTACAGTATTACAAATTGCTCTCCTTTTAAATATGTCTACTGATTCCTTACGGTTTGTCAATTCAGTTATCATTTGTAACAATGCAATAGGTGAAAGGATATACTTTCCAGGGGCGGATCCAGTCATTTTAAAAAGGGGGGTTCCTAACCCAGGACAAAGGGGGGATGTTTCAAATGTCCCCATTCAAATGCATTGATCGTCCAAAAAAAGGGGGGTTCCAACCCCTGGAACCACACACCCCCTGGATCCGCGCCTGCTTTCTAGATCATAGTCAATCAAGAAACAGTAAATGACTTGAAGACTTTTATGTAGGAGGAGATGTTATATTTATTTTTTTTTCTCATTATCACTTGGAAGTGTGTGGGATCATGAATATGATCAGTTGAGAGCAAAGTAAGTAATATTGAAAATCAATCACATCCTACAATTATGCACCTAAACATTCATATTTTATTCTTATTCATCTCTTATGGTGTACAAAAAAAGTTGACTAAGAATGTACTGTGGATTCATTAATATTCGTTGGATACCAATTTTTGTGGATTTCTTAGGTACAGGTTAACTGCAAATTTAAATGTTCAACGAATAGTAAATTTTCCATTGGCTAGTTTGGAGACTTTTGCAAAACCACTTAATATTTTAGTTTTCTTTTCTGTCATTTGAAAAAAATAATTTTCAGTTCAATCTATGTATTAGATATACCACGATCTCATATATTAGTGGTTTTATTACATAAAAGTGTATTATTCATCAGCAAAAGATTTCGATTTTAGAATTCAAACCAGAAAAAGACAATATATAAAGATGATTGACATTGCCATACAAAAGCAGTGATGAAGTATTAATTTGATGACAGAAAAATAGAAGCAGTAAAGATTCCATTCCAAATCCATAACTATAAAACATCTTCTGAAAGTGTTAATATTCCTGTTCTACAAAAAAACAAATTGCTCTTTGAGATTTTACACCTGTCTTTTGTTGAAGACCTTATGATGACCTTGGTTCGTTGGACAGTTGTCTTATTGACATTTATCCTGCAATCGACCTCTTTACTATGCAAATACAGATGAATAGATAACATGAATGAAAAACTTATACAATCATTTATTGTCTCCTGGGACACAGTGTTCTTGTTTTGCTATTGTGCACTTATGGTCCATTCAAATCATGTTGATTTCATTAAAAACCAATTCAACAAGCTGAATGGTTAAAAACAATATGTTTACTGATCAATGTTGAATTGCAGGCTAGGAAATTTATTTTGAAACCATAATATTTTTATTACAATACGAAAAATGGCACTGTATATATTCTTGTGTACTTCAAGGGGATTGAGCACATAGGATTAATAACAAACACCAACCAAGAGCCTCTTTAAGGATTTGATCAAGGATTTGTATACCCGGCAGTCTTACTATACAAATCCTTCATTTGATGAGGGCTCAATTAACTGCTAAATTTTACTAGAACGTACAGATTATGTTGACCTTTGATATTTGAATGTCTTCTTGTTTGTGTGTTATTGGGTTGCTGTCCCAACATCTCCTTTTATTCACAATAACATGGATTTTTATGCAAATGATTTTGTTGGTATGGAACTATGGCTAATTAAATAAGTGTCAGCTACATGCCATCAAAGTAGTAACATCAAGATTGTTTACTGTGAAGGAATTTTTTTTCCTCAGAAGAAAGAACAAGAATTTGAGTTCAAAGAAAATTATCAAACAACTAGCAATGATTGGACTTTAAAAAAATCAATCTTGAATTGATTCAAATTTGATGTAAATGCTGTAATTAATTCTTTGATGGTAGAAAATATCAAAGGTTATATTATTAATCAATATGAGGTTATATCTATGGTGAAACGACTATAATTGATTTGGTTTTACAAGTTATGTTAAATCATCTCCAATGAAAATTATAAAAAAAATCACTTCAAATTGTATACAAGCTTTGTTTAGTCACATGTGAAATATTAAGCAAGCAAGATTAGCACGGTTGCTTTTGGTGTACTTGGTACGTAGCTATAGCAATCTGGGATTGTTTTTGATTGTCAAAGAAAAGTATTTATTGAGAGGGAGAGAGAAAATCTAACAACAGTTTTGAAAACAGCTGGATAATTCATTAA
The DNA here is from genome assembly GCF_965363235.1 of Mytilus galloprovincialis. Taxonomy (NCBI): domain Eukaryota; kingdom Metazoa; phylum Mollusca; class Bivalvia; order Mytilida; family Mytilidae; genus Mytilus; species Mytilus galloprovincialis. The sequence continues at coordinate 89,818,482 of NC_134841.1, read as the reverse complement.
AGTGTTTTGGAACTGAGGTTTGAATAAACTTGAACACAATAGCCAGTATATGTCAATATGACATTTTATATGCACAAGAAATTATGAATAAAACATGTATTTGTTATCATCATGAATGAATTGTTCCTGGTAATGAACTGAAATGAGATTTCAGAAACAAATGAAAGATCTATTATTCATTGAATCTCAGTTTTATAAAGGTAATACAATTATGTAATCAAAATCGTTGTAAAAAAAATCAGAGATCTTCAGAGATAAGTTTCATCATAAGGCAATTTACTTCACAATGTATATCAATGCAGTTTAAAAGTTGTTTTTTTTTATTCTGCAAGAACACAAGGGATGCATACATTAAAATATATGTACATGTTTGTTCCTAAAGTTCTATGTAAATGTGTTTAAAACCTCAGATGGCCATTGGGGATGACAATCAGATATCAGATATAACAATGGAATTAGACCATTTAAAATTAATGTTGTTCATTGATAAAATTGCAACCATCTGGTATATAGATATAGGAAGATGTGGTATGAGTGCCAATAAGACAACACTCCATCCAAGTCACAATTTATAAAAGTAAACCATTATAGGTCAAGGTACAGTCTTCAACACGGAGCCTAGACTCACACTGTACAGCAAGCTATAAAGCCTATTAAAAGGCCCCAAAAATTACTAGTGTAAAAACATTTAAACGGAAAAACCAACGGTCTAATCAATATAAAAAGCAAGAAACACTTATGTACCATATAAACAAACTGCAACCACTGAACATCAGATTCCTGACTTGGGACAGGTACAATTGCAGCAGGATTAAATGTTTTAATGATATATCTACATAGCTGGTCAAGTCATTTAATATTATTCAAATTTCACCACAATAGCATCCACAAAAAGTATTATTATAACAGTTTCTGTTACTATAATAAAAAGAAAAATCCACTGACTTTTATCTATCTTTTATTATCAAAAAACTTTAAGAAATGATTTACATCTTGCAAAAAGTCAAGACAATCAACTAGGGCTATTTTACCACAATTTTTTTTTCTTCTGCCGACATTCATTAAAGGGGCACTAGCTAAGAGATATATAAAAAATGTAATATAATTTTTTTTTTTTTACCTAATCATTAATGAAATGCAAATAGTGAAATAATAATTCGCTTTTAGAATCCAGTATGGTTCGATTTCGTCAAAATTAGCTAAAAAACTTTGATTATGAATTATTCACTTGCAAGTGAATAATTTGACCTCATTGAATCCGTATTCATGTGAACTTCAATTTAACCTTTTAGCTTGAGATATATTCCGTGAATATTATGTGTAAAGTTATCTTTAAAAGGAAGAGAATGTCAACATTGAAAGTGAAACAAAGGTAAATCATTTGAATGACTGATTTGATCAACAAAAAATCATTCTTATTCACGTAAAAACGATGATAAACATTTAATTTTCATCTATAATATGAAATTAAATAGACCTAGAATAATCCAACAGCACGAGTTTGCTTAATCCATTTATAACTATTTTTATGTTTACATCGCTTATATGGTCATCGGATGACTTTAGAGGTCAACACGATAATTAAGCAGATGGCGTATAGATTAAAATACACATGAAACAAAGCTATGTATTTTTATGCCCGTGTCCTATTAACTGTTTATATCAGACTTTTAGTAGTTTGGATAAATGTTTTACATTGTTATAAATCAAATATGAGAATTTGATTAAAATTGGTGAACATGAATTTGACGGGCTTAAGTGTCCCATTCCTCCATGGAATTATTTTTTTACATACTTGATTCGCATAGGATTTTTTCATCAAAAAAAAATCATCAGGTTTAAAGTATTAATGCATTGCGAAAAAAAATATTTCATCAATGAAATTCCAGACAGATATTCTCATAAATATCCTTTTTATATCAGATGCAGTTTTATTTAAGTCTGATAAAAATTTCGTAGGCAATACGTTTCAACTGAGGGACTACACAGGCGTCGAAAGGCGTCATTATGGAGAAAAAGGTTCAGGAATTCAAAATCTTAACAAAACCTTATAATCTATTAATAGAATGAACTGCCATGTTATTTGGGTGATAACTAGAGGGTCATCAGAAAAATATTGAACATACATTTAAAGCCAAATTTAGTAACAATTATCAAAGTGGTTTCAAGGAGGACTATGTTTGAAAAGTTTAGGAAGAACCATTTGTAAGTGATTCATAAAGCATACAATAGATAAATAGGATAATGAATGCTATTTCTTTAAAGAGAATTTGAAACATACTTTTGTTATGTTTGTGAAGAAATATTTCTCATATCACACTGTATGGAGTGTGATATGAAAAAGTGATATGAAAATATGCATTAATTTGATTGGCTTTTTCAGCATCATGCAATGATTACTATGTCATTCCATTGACTATCTAAGATAGGTCACTGTTAACTTTCAAAGGTTAAGAAACTGTACATTTCGTCCATAGAAAAGGGCAAAGGTGATTTTTACAATAAAATACAAAACAATAACACTTTTCATCTAAAAATCTTCATTTTGTCAAAGACTAGATCAACAAATTGCATTTTTTTTTTTATTTGATGCAATGAAATTTAAAGTGTTGACCATAAGGGAAAAGGTTGGATATCTCTTGATAGCAACTCTCGTTATTTAATTTAAATAATAAACTTGCCACAAGCTTGTTTTTTTATTATATTGAAATTCGAGTAACTCTAGTTGATATAATCAGCAATATGCAATTCCCACTCGTTATGAAACCTATAAATTTTACATGAAAAAATACCATATTCATAATATAAATTACTTTTAATACATTTTGCTGGTTCATTTATTATCTCCATTATGTTATAAAAATTAACAATTTGCTTAACAGAAAATAGACAAATTGGTGTTCCTTAGTGACAACAATTTTTATGAAATAAAATTATCAATATACATATGGCATTGCTCTTCTTTTCAAAAATATCATATCACCTGACACAAGGTTCTGGAAAATGTTAACTTGTATAATGTATTAGGATCATCTTTTTTATTGACAGGATGTAGACATGGAATTAAGATGAGAACAGCATCTCTGATTTCGTGTTGTATAGCTATAAATTTTGATTCTTTTAGTCAAATTCAAACAATCATTCTATAACATGAAAATCTTAATGTAAATTTCAAAAAACCTTCACAATTAAAAAGTATCATTATCAAATCAAATTACATGAAAAAAGATTAAAATTTTCATGTTGATGTGTCAGACAAAACCTGCACCAAACCATTTATTACCTAAGGATTATGGGTAAATCTGTACTTAAATAATAAATGTAATGTAGATATGTCAGATTTCGCTATAAGTCCATTATCTTAATTAGTGATTAAGAAAGATGAAAGTGGACCATTTTTTTCATTTAATTAAATCATGAAGCATTTTATACATGAAATCCTGATAAGAATTTCCAAGAAAAAGTAACCATCATGCACTTGTTTGAAGAGATGATATATATCTATTATCTAATGCATTATTCAGTAAGGAAATACGGGAATAATTTCCACGACATCACCCGAAGGTTAGGGATAGGTGACAAGAAGGTTAAAGTTCTCAATTATATTCATTATTGCTAATGGGATGAAGGAAAAGCTTTCAAAACATTTCTTATCTGTTCAATTTTAAATAATTGTACAATAACGTATCATAACTAATTTAATTGTTTTTCTTATGGAAACAAGCAGCACTAATTCCTTAATAAAAATACCGGAAATGTCAAATCCCTCATAAGTTCATGTATTTATTACACATGGAATGACATGGAATATGGAAATAATTTTACCAACTATTATTTTGTGGGAAAAATAAACAAATTGTATATAAAACAACTGAAGAATAAGTTCATGAACTTAGTACCAGGCTGTTCAACACACTTGCATCTTTCAAATAAACTAGCGATGAGGTAAATTAGTGTCTCTTCTCAAACTACCCTATACGATTAATCAGTAAGACTTTACCTCATGAACCTAGAAAGGGCTGGTTTGTTATCCTCAATTTTAATTATGTAGCGTTGATTTTCTGGTGAAAAGTTTGAAAAAGATTGATTGATTGTTGGCCTTTAATGTAATTTTTAGTACTTCTGGCTATTATGTGGTACCCAAATTGTAAAGGTGGAGAAAGAGGTAGCCTTAATTAAGTTTGGAAATGAAAATTTAATTTTAAAATGTTATTCCAGTATTATCCGATGAGGATTTAGGTTATGAATTCCTTTTCACATGCAGGGAAAACATATGGCTTTTTCTTGTCATAGGTTAATAATATTAATAATATTTCAGAATTTTCTACCTTTTTCAATCAAAGTACAAAAGCACTAAAAGACATTTTCTATAAAAAAAAAGAAGGAATTTTGATTTTTGTTTGTACTTTCTTCACTTACTTACCCTTTAATTCTATATTACATACCTCTTCCTTTTTGTCTTCTCCATCAGGTGTTTCTGGAGTTATTGGTGACACTCGTGACACAGCTATGTCACTTGACCCTTCGTTCAACACAAATCCACCATTATCTGAGGTAATATGTCCATTTGTATAAGCAGTTAATTTGTTATTTTCTTGGTCTACAGAACCGTTATGATTTGTTTGCCCATTGTGATCTCCATGCCCTGGTGTAGTGACCCCTATCACAACTTTCAGTGTTTCCAGTGCATGAAGATGTACTGCTTTTTCATGGGGCTTTGCTAAAACAAAACAAAAAAACATACATATATTTGCTGTTACTTATGACAATCTTTAAAAGACAAGATCTGTTTCTTACCTGACTAATAGTTCATTTCCCAATAACCATCTTAATTTCTGAACAAAGAATTTCACAAAAGGGAAGCAACTCCTCTGTAAGCCTAGTCAAAACCAGAAAATAAGTAGGTACTAAGTAAGTAAATATTTCATTTCAAGAGGGTCTCTTGATAGCAATAATCTTCCCTTAGATTGATAAACAATAACAAATATGAAATAGATGAATATTTCTAAACAAATCTATATTATTATCAAGTGTGAGAAGAATAGTGCATTGTGAATGAGCTAGCAAATATTTTGATGCCATAGCACATAAAACATTTATTGTAAAATTGGGACGTATAATATGAAAATTCATAACAGTTTTTTTACTTAAACCTAAAGAATATGTTTAACACTCAAACTAAGCAACAATTTTTGCTTTTTAAATGCCAAGATGTTAAAAATTAGTCAAAACTAATGGAAAAATGACATTATTAAAATAAAAAATGGCTAGAAATGAGTTGAGACCTTATTAATTCATTTGTTAAATTTTTCTTTGCTGTGATCAGATGCATGATTCCTATAGATATTTGCTCATCTGAAGACTAAATCGACATGAAACCTCATTCAAATCATGGAAGTATAATATTGTCAATATCAGTAATTTATTTGAGACTAAATGTAGCTACTTAAGACATGCCACCATGATGATCTGATTAAAAATAATAATGGTTCATTAACACTGAGGGTTATCAATTTTGGTAGATTTCATAAGAACAAGGAAACCTCAAATTATACAATACACAAATCTTTATGGAGTTTTAAAGAATTAAAAGTTAAAATGCATGGTATCCCCAATATTGGATTTTTTTACAATAATTAATACCACTGTAAACAGCGTAAAAGGTATTGGTTCATAACCTCCCACTCACCCACCCCAAAAAACACACCAAAAACCAAAAAACAAAACAATTTGATAGGATGAGAAGTTATGTTGATTGACAAATGAATCCACATGACATTTAATAATCACCTACTAATGATAAGTCTAACAAAAATACGGGTAACAATGTGATTTATGAATAACAAGTGTTTACTTCTAATACAAATGTAAAAATAATACAGAAAACATAATGAATTGAAGCCTTAAACAGAATTTTGTTTTCAGCACGATTTAATCCCTCGTTTGAATTCTATCGCATTGTAATAATTTCATCATTATGACTACTAAAGAAAAATTAAACTCATTGACATTTTAGAATTATCAGTAAATAACAGCTTAAAGAGAAATTGAGGATTGATTCATCTCTTTTTACCAATCTAATTTGATGAGAAATAAAATAGCAGCAATATCAAGACTTTGCTCAATTTTCTGTCAACATCTCATGACAGACCTACTTAATAAACTGCTAATTAAAGTATTGCTATATACATATATAAGTCATGACTTCTGACAAACTTGTGACACCTTCTATGTTGGTAGGTGAAGCCATCTTTATCTGTATCAGTTCATAACTTGTGAAATAATATCCAAAAACAAGAATATGTCCATAGTACACGGATGCCACATTCACACTATCATTTTCTATGTTCAGTGGATTGTAAAAATGGGGTAAAAACTTTAATTTGTCATCAAAATTAGAAAGATCAGATCATATGGAACATGTGTAATAAGTTTAATTGGACTTCAACTTCATCAAAAACTACCTGGACCTAAAACTTTAACCTGAAGTGGGACAGAAGGATGGAAGAACAAACAAACAAACGAACTGGGTAACAGACCCGTAGACCATATAAATAATGCCCATAAATGGGGCGTAATAAATGGGCATAACAATCTCTAACCTGAAGTATTGTAAAATACATTATAACAGGGTACACTTAATGCCATTATATGTTTCCTCATTTTGTTTGTATAATTGTTCATTTCAAATAAGGAAGACAAATGTTACAATACTCTTTAGATAATAAATGGAAGGGAGATAACTTCAAATAGTACAAATACTTTTTGGCGAGATTTATAAATTTATTGCTATCTTGTACATTACAATAAACTGTCATTCTCTCTGATAGAGTCATATGTTCAACTGTAGAAGACTATTGAAAACAGCAGATTGAAAAGTGATATGGCAGTTATTTTCTTGGTAAATATCTAAAACTAGAAATTTAAAAATCTTATTAATACATTCAAACTCAATTGTTACAATCAAATCAAATGCATTTTTTTTGCTCTATTTCTGGCATATTGACAAACATAATATAATAATTGTAGCCTTAAAATGAGGTCGATAGGAGGATATACAATGTATTGACCTTAAGAATAATTTCAACCTCAGACTTTGTCCTCAGTTAAATTAATTCTTTTAGGTTGATATATCAAGGTATTGACCTCTTAAAAAACCTATAATTTTATGATATATTCAGTCAATACTTTATGTCCTAGAAATTATCAACCAAATAAGCATGATGTAAAGAGGATGGCATCTAAAGGCTTTCTTGTAGAGAAAAAGATTAAAAACTGTGACAGAATAAAAAACAAAAACTTTAAAACACACTCTCATTCTCATTCCATTAAACCATGTGTATTTAATTATAGACAATTATACAATGATATGTTTTATTGTTAGAGTAAATTCTTGTGTCAATCAAAAGAATTAAGGAATTTTATTCAGTTCATGTTTAAGATATGATTATGTCTTGAATGAGATTAAATAAGATCTGCCTATAATACTTAAGGTGAAAACTTATACACTTATAGGGGATAATCCAATATTTGGAATATAAATCAAACACTTAATATTTTAGGTTTTGAATGTACATTGTTTTCCAAAGTCAGTTGTGACGACAAAAATTTTATGATAATAATTGGTCGTAAGTTATACTGAAATGTTCATGACTACATAGTGATTATTGTAAGATTTTTGTGAAATGAGGCACTGGCCTTTATTTCACAAAAATCTAACAACAAAAATAACTTTAAGTCAGGAAATATTTAGCATACTTAATATCAATTTAAGTCATAAGATATTTTTGGAAACATATTTGATAAACTGAAAAAGATTTAAACTAACACTAGTCTGGGATAATCATTTCTTTCTAAAATATTTCAAAACACCCAGACATTTTTTGAATCATTGCCTTCAGATATCCTCAGTTAATATTTTTTAGAACACAATCTCTGACATTTCTGAACAATAACCACCTGAAATAACAACTGTACATGATTCTCTAACCACCTGAAATAACAACTGTACATGATTCCCTAACAACCTGAAATAACAACTGTACATGATTCTCTAACCACCTGAAATAACAACTGTACATGATTCCCTAACCACCTGAAATAACAACTGTACATGATTCCCTAACCACCTGAAATAACAACTGTACATGATTCTCTAACCACCTGAAATAACAACTGTACATGATTCTCTAACCACCTGAAATAACAACTGTACATGATTCCCTAACCACCTGAAATAACAACTGTACATGATTCCCTAACCACCTGAAATAACAACTGTACATGATTCCCTAACCACCTGAAATAACAACTGTACATGATTCTCTAACCACCTGAAATAACAACTGTATATGATTCCCTAACCACCTGAAATAACAACTGTACATGATTCCCTAACCACCTGGAATAACAACTGTACATGATTCCCTAACTGACAGGAATACCAACTGTACATGATTCTCTAACCTGCAAGAAAAATAACTGTATATGATTCCTTAACCTCCAGGAATAACAACTGTACATGTTTCCCTAGACTCAGGGAATAACAAATGTACATGTTTCCCTGGCCTCAGGGAATAACAACTGTACATGATACCCTAACCTTTTTGTATGTATACAAACCTCTAAGGTTGCTGATATTTGTAAATCTTGAATGTTTCTTATCATCTGCTGAATTTGGCAGAAGACTTTTTATAACCTCTGTTACTATTCTCAAACTATCGTTAAATGGAACAAAAACAGACTTGTGTAAATCTTTATAACGATTATTATATGACATTGATTAATTATATGACATTGTTCCCTACATGAAGCTTACCCATACAATTGTATTAAAATAAAAAAATGAAGGACAATTTTTGGTGATTTAAGAAGTTTATTTCAGTCATAATGGCTTCCTTGGCAAATCCTAGTGATTGCTAAAGGCCTTAGATTTGTAAGTAATAAATATGATTCATTTGTGGAGCAAATTTTAACATTCAAATATACTTATTACATCTTTAAAGATGACGAATTAGTTTGATTCTCAATAAATCACTGTATAAATTATCTGGCTTCATCATAGAGTCTATACAGAGGAAATATAAAAAAACTATTGTCATATACTGTACATACAATTACGTCAAACCACCTACACAGATATTTTTATTAAACCAATGTTTCGCATCTATAAAGGAATTATAAACTAATCTGAGTATTATATGGTTTGTATATATCTGGTATATTTCCAGAGTTAACAATGAAATGCTTTCAGTTCTAATAGACTGAAATGTTTCATAAAACAAGAAACATTATAAATGTTAACTGACATTATCATATGATGCATTTATATGGCTACGAAGAGTCCATGATGTTTTCCATGGGAAAAGTCTACTCCAAGCATACTTTATTTCTGTAGACTTGTCATTGTTTTTTAAAGTAAAGGATGTGAAAATTACTGGTCTACTTTTCACTAAGTTTGTAGCATTGAGAGGGGGTAGGAGTTGTCCTGATCCTGAAATCCCAACCTAAAAACATGGAATCATGAGGTCCCAAATTTAAAGAAATTTAAATCATGACATCCTGAAATTAAAAAAAAAGAATTCCCAGATCCAGAAAGGATCAATTCCAAAATCATGGAGTCCTGATAAAGGTCCTGCCCCCCCCCCCCCCCAGCAGTGCTGAGACCTTTGGGTGTTTATTAAAAGAGCTTAAATCAATTGAGATTTCCATGCAATCTTACAAGGACATGATCACCAGGAAAAGTAACTATGACCTAAAGGTGTTGACTTCAGAATCAATAGGGGTCTTCAGTTCATTACATGTGATCATATTTGCAATATGTGTAACAATGCCATGTAACAGGTTATAAAAATACAATCCAAAACTTCTTTCCACACAGGTTTCTGTCTATAAATTTCTATAATTGTGACCTTGACTTAGACAGGATTAATCTCAAAATAGATAGGTCTTTTCCTCTCACAATTTTAAACCTTATATACAAGTAAGTTTGCTAAGTGATACAAAGTGTTTGACTTAGAATCTGGAAACTACTTTCCTGCACAAATATTTTTACTATTTCAAGTACCAATGCAACCTTCAGTCTAGAAGAGGTGTCCTTAAAATTATAAGGGATTTTCCATATTATGTGACCACATATCCTAGTAAGGTTGCAATCTCATAAAATATACTTATACTTATGAACATAACTAAAGAACTAGAAAATAGTAGTAGGAATTCTTAAAATGTCATGGCCATCATAAAAATTAAGTTGGTCTTTACCAAAGTGCATAAGGCTGTCCTTGTTAAAGCATTAACTCTATTGTGTAGGATGTTAAATACCCCCAACACCCTCAAGTGCATTACAAAGAGCAGGCATATTTCTATAGTACAGTAAATTACATCTGAGTAATGGAGTACATGTATTCAACGTTTTTTATGTTATAAAAATTAATCAGAGACAGATCACGTTTCCTGAGACTTGTTTACTAAGCATGCTTATTATTTTCTTGTCCTATTTGAACCAGCCACTAGCTATTTACATAAATAAAATTAAGTCAATATTCATTCCATAGCTTTTGTTGTTAAAAGTGCTTCCTTCTCCATAGCTATCAAGTACATTTCTTAGGTTTAACTTCATTCTAGGAAAGCCGATTAAGATAAAAAATGTCACAGTATCGTGTCAGAATTAAACGATACTTAAAATGTCACACAAGTCTTGTTTACTAACCATAATACAAAATAACCTTGAGTTGATTGATTAATTGTTACTTGCTGAGTCCAGTGGCAAACATTCCATGCATTTTCAGGACAAGAACAAATTATAAATCAAAGCAATAGGTTCTGCAAGGTAGGTTTATCTGGGTGAAGAGCAGGAAATTAGAACTGACACAGAAAATGAGAGAATGTTTGATACATGCAGAAATTTTGCCTTGTAACAGTCTCCTGTAAATCCTCAAAAGAGATGGTTTGTGGACTGTTTAATGTCAAAAGAACCTAATCAACCCTACAAGGTCTGGGGTTGTTAATAACTGTGGAACTATCAATTACCAATATAATTTATTTTTCCTCCTCCCTGTAATAACTGTATATGTGTGGATTTAATCCTGGGTTTTACAAGAAAAAGGTTATCTCAGTTCATGAAATGATCACACTATGAGAGTATATTTTTACTGAGTAAAATCCAATCCAACAGCTTTTTAACTTCATTAAATTCAAAATTTACTTAATATTTTCCCTTGAAACCATTGTTTTATTTAGAGGTATGAAGACTTATTATCTTTTTTTTTTTTTTTTGTTTTTTTTTTGGTTTTTTCTTGGGGGGGGGAGGGGGTGAAATTTAGTAGAAAAGCAGATTTTATAATCAGTCATTCATCAGTAGGTTAATATAATTATATCAAAACTATAACTGACTAGCACTGACTGGCTATATAATGAACATGCACTTAATTAAAAATTCTTACCTTTTTTTTGTTTAATATGTTCCCAATATTTCATGTAAAATAATTTGAATTTACTGCTTGTAAATTTTTGTTGTTGTTTTTTTTAACATTTAAAATAATTATTTTGCATTGTTTTAATTAATTTGTATTCATCTAGTTTTAAATTTGCATTTACTTAGTTACAACTTTCAAAATATGTAAAATAAATAGTATTTATTTACACAATTTTTCTTCTTTGATAATATTATTAACAAAGCAAGTTAATTTAGAAATGTCTCAAATCTTAATACTTGACATTATAGACTATGTGATAACAGTTATAATTGATGTTGTTGTTAAATGTACATTGATAAAGAGCATTGTATTTTGTGACTTCTAGATGTTATGTTATATTCATTTGGTTGTAGACTTATTAATGGATATGCCACATCTCCTTTCTTAAGGACAAACTTTCTCGTTTATCTTCTTGTCTTTTTGATGTTTTACTACAAAGAATTGAACAGTTGTGGTGCATTTCTTTTGTTGTTCAGTATTCTATCTCTGAATGTTCAATGTGTAATGAAGGTAACATTTAGGCCTAGTGTATGAATACAGTTGAACGTAATGATATTGTAGTTTAACCATGACTTACTTATGTGAGCAGATATTTTGGCCAGATGAGGCCCAAAAACAGCAATACTGAATCTTCTATTGTAATGATTTCCTATCAATTTTAAAGTATTTGGACTCAATCCACTATGGTTACAGCTAGAGTTTGTAACTGAACTTCTATCAGTAGAATTTATTTTTGATTCTGCAAGATTTGAAAACATACTTCATGTAAATCAGATTCAATATATAATATATATCCATTGACACAATACTGTCATTTATCACCCCAAGGTAAAATAGTGATGTTATGATTTGTTTAAAATTGACACCCTCAGGTGACCTCTTAAGGATCCTTATATGGGGTCAGAAAATTACGGATTGGTTCATAATGTCACCTCTACTATTATAGGTGATGTCATTTATTTCAATGTTATTGTATTTCATTGTTTATTCTTATACAAAAGTAGTAGGAAAAGTCCTGTGCGCAAAATAGTCCTTATGCAATTCCTTACTGACCTCGAGATCCATACAGGGTTAGTAAAAACCATAGGGAATTTGATCTTCAGTCTCACTGCCTTATGGATTATACTAACCCTCTATTGATCCGTTGGTGGTCCTTTGCATACCATATAACATATAGTAAAAGAATCATACGTGACAATGAAAACAGAAAAGCTTCAAATAAACCTATAGTTTAAGTTCATAATCTGATCCATAGAGTTTAAGATCTTTACAAAAAATAAACCTCAACAACTTTCAATTTTCATTCTCATATCACTTACTAATCAAAACAAAGATATATTGAAACAAAAGCAAAAAAGAGATTAGACCATTATTACAACAAGAATGGAATATTTACTTAAAAAGAATGGATTACTCATAGCAACAAGATATATTTACATAAAACCAATTGATTACACCTTTAAAAAACCATGCACAACTCAGAAAAAAACCTTAAATATTTAGATTTTCAATTTGGTTTTGTATGCAACTATTTAATCATAAATCTGAAATCTAACTTCTGTTGGTCTTAGTATCCTCAAAAACAGATTTTTGGATAGAGGTAAACATGATGTTTGCCACAACATAAGTATTGCTGATTAATGTGAAACAAAAAAAGGTTGGAGTTAAATATTACTCAAAATAAATATGTTGCTTTCCCCTGGCAGCAAATATTTTAACCCTCTTTTGGTAGTAACAAAGCACAAAACTGCAAAAGACGTTTATACTCAATCAAAGCCTAAAACACATATTGTATAAATAACTATATTTGGGCCAACTAACCAACAGATATCACTGTAAGTTTTCAACTTTTTCATACAGACAGACAATTTGAGTCAAGTTATCTAAAAATAAGATGGTTTAGGTGTGTAAGTTATTAAAAGTTTGTCTCTACTAACACTAACCTTCATGTAAGTTGTGGTGATTTGAATGAATGATCAGGTCTAATATTCCATGTCTAAATCTGTTCCCTCCTGCATGTAAAATTGGCATACTTAAACTTCGTTCTGGTCTCTGTAAAAAAGATAGATTTCCAAATTATGTCAATCAGTTTATTGGTTGTTGGTTATGAAATGTATTGACAATTCAACTACCATCATGATGTACTGTCAAGTTTACTGACATCATGACATGTACTGACAGTTTGACTGAAATCATGCAGGTGTACTTCTTTCATGATATGTACTGACAGGTTCAAGGCTTTCATTACATGTACTGACAGGTTTACTTCTTTCATTACATGTACTGACATGTTTACTTCTTTTATGACAAGTACTGACAGGTTTACTTCTTTCATTACATGTACAGACAGGTTTACTTCTTTCATTACATGTACTGACAGGTTTACTTCTTTCATTACATGTACTGACAGGTTTACTGAAATCATTACATGTACTAACAGGTTTACTGATTTCATGATATGTACTGACAGGTTGACTAAAATCATGGTATGTACTGACAGGTGTACTACTTTCCTGACATGTACTGACAGGTATCATGCCTTCATGATGTGTTGTGAAAGGTTAACTGTCAATGTGGCATTTACAGAGATTTTAACTACAAACATGAAATTAACTGACATTTTTACTGGCAGTTTACTACTACAATGTCATGAACTGACAGATTGACTACTGACATGAAATGAATGACAGGGTGACTGACATAAAATTATGTTCGAACATATTTACTGACATCATGGCATTTACTGACAGGTGACTACTGTCATGACATGAACTGACAGGTTAACAGAAAAGTTGACTGCTGTCAATGTCTGTAAAGACATATTTACTGACATCATGATATGTCTGCCTGTTGTCATATGTATTGACAGTTTTACTGTTGTCAAGACATGTTCTGCCATGTTAATGGCCATCATGTTTGGGTATTTCTAAATGCATCATGTGGCTGTGTGCCTAGAGGGGGGGTCTAAATTATTGCATGTATTATCTTATATTCTATTTTTCTCCTTAAAGATGGAAGTCTGTCAAATTACTGATAGTAGGGAAAATGTGGCTAATGCTTTCCTTCACACTATCCAAACTGAACAAAAACAATCAATTAAAATTACAATTGATTGTTTTCACGAACTAATCTTATAATTATAAATTTCCAGGAATAAGTGTTCCAGCTACAGATTTTCAATAGAATTTCATTTCATTTTCAAGGACTGAGTTATCTAGAAAAACATTCCTGAACACTCTATTGATTTGCATAGACATTAATTACATCAGATTACTTTAATTTTTTTCTGATCCAATACTCTTAATGAATCCATAGAATATAGATAATAGGTATGTCTCGCTTAATGGTGTTATTACCATGGAAACCAAACAATTGATGGAAAATAAGTGATGACAGTTTAATAAACGCTACTGCTCATTTCATAAAGCTGTAATTAGAAATAAATATGCTGATTTTGTGAAGTTCAGGTTTAACAGGTAATTACAGAGTTAATAATATAGATCCCAATACTACATGTATATTAGGCATAATGAAATTGTATAGTTTGATCTCCAAAGACATAAATTTTACCGTCACATATTTAGCCAATATAGGTTGCATTTCTGTAAATATTGACAATGCAATTTCCCATAGGAACTCCTTTTACGGCTAAAACTGTACCACTTTTACTATGAAGTTTTGAAAAAAATCTTATCCTAGAATTGAAAGTTCATATGCACCACAATTTTTTTCAAAGGTCAAAATATAGGGCTGTGCAGCATATTTTCAACGTTTATATGCCCTGAACTTCTCAGAGTTTAAACTTACACTAATTTTCTTAACTACCCCTACCTCGAATGAAAGGTTACCACAGATTTCAATGTAAACAATATGCACGTGTTTATTTACTGGTAACATTCCCAAGTTCTGTCTCTGCGATATGGAACACAGAGAGCATAACTGGGAACCAGTATGTAAACAAAATCAATTTTCTATGAATATTCAATTACTCCCCAAAAGAGGCGTGTTTTGAGAAACAGCTGTATTTACAAAGTGCAACCTATACAGACATTTATTCAAATAGAAAACTCTCTAAAATCAGTTTTTCTCACATTAATACTCATTTATCAGAATTAAAGTCTTAAAGAAATCACTGTGTATACTCTAAGTTTTTCTTTACTATACATTTTATACCCCCTCCCCTGTTTCAATTTTTTAAAGAATTTGAAAACAAGACTTTAATTATTGCCAGCTTATCCTATTTGCATATTTTCTGATAAAAAATGCCTAGAACCTGTTAAAAACTGTTTTGATAACATATTGAAAGCATATGAGAAAATCATAAATGTAATGTTTAGCAGTCAATCATTACAACATTCAAGATTATATAAAGTATCCAATCCAGCCTCTCTCTCCAGTCCACATCTTACTGTATGCCTATTTGTCAATTAAAGAACACATTTTCTGCCTCAAATGGTCAATTTAGAATTCTTGTCACAACAGTATCATCTTTAACCATATATCTGACACAATTTAGCTACTATATATACTAGAAGTGTTCAAACAAAGCCATATTTGCAATAGTTGTATGTATGCAGATACCAGTCTGAGATATAAATTCACTTAAAATGTTGTAGAGATGACTGCTAACATTTGATTTTTGCATAACTTCCAAGCATAGTTATTGTTTTCTATATCAAGAACTTTAAAATCATAAAATCATAGCATTTACAAGTTAAATTATTTGTTTTATGACCCAGGGGTAGGCATTTTTCTATGTTTCTTGCCCCTGGGGCCTCAAATTTCCTAAATAATTCTGCTGTTTCTAGCAATTTGGAATATTTAGTACATATTCAGGATAGAACACACTATTGTAAGTTTTCTTGAGATATTTTTGTTTTTCTAGCTTGTAATAATTATGCTGTGGTGACAAAAAAGCAGATTTAGGTGTTGCGGCTTACTTTTGGGTTATCGAAAGGACACAAATACCCCATAAATAATATTCAGGAAGGATCTATGAGTTTCAATGACTGCGAAGAGTAAATATAAGCACTTCTTAACAATTTAACTTACAAATATGCAAATATTATGATTTAATTTTGTATCCAGGACTTTAAGTAAACTGTGCATACTGTAAACTGTGAATTTATGCTGAGTCATCATATTTAAGGCCCAGGATTCTATCAATCTTCAATAAATATTTATAAAACTTCTTATTTGAGTTAATTTCTTTAAAATCTGTGAAATAAAGCAAATTTGGTTAAATTCTGAATGTTCCCCTTTTTCACCCTATATAGGTTGCATTTCTGTAAATATTGACAATGCAATTTCCCATAGGAACTCCTTTTACGGCTAAAACTGTACCACTTTTACTATGAAGTTTTGAAAAAAATCTTATCCTAGAATTGAAAGTTCATATGCACCACAATTTTTTTCAAAGGTCAAAATATAGGGCTGTGCGGCATATTTTCAACGTTTATATGCCCTGAACTTCTCCGAGTTTAAACTTACACTAATTTTCTTAACTACCCCTACCTCGAATGAAAGGTTACCACAGATTTCAATGTAAACAATATGCACGTGTTTATTTACTGGTAACATTCCCAAGTTCTGTCTCTGCGATATGGAACACAGAGAGCATAACTGGGAACCAGTATGTAAACAAAATCAATTTTCTATGAATATTCAATTACTCCCCAAAAGAGGCGTGTTTTGAGAAACAGCTGTATTTACAAAGTGCAACCTATAGTAAACTTCATTTGAACCTATATCAAACATGTATGTGCTTACTAAATTCAGACATAGATTCAGATAGAAAAATCTAGAAGGACTAAAATACAATTATCCCCTTCCTGAATATTACAATGAAAGCAAGACAATTTGTCTAAATTGAAAATTGAAAATCTCAAAAAGAAAAAATATCTACATCTTTTATATAATCCTGGTACCTTTGATAACTATTATAAAAAATTTGACCAACTAAACACTTTATAAACTTTGAGTTATCTGTTTGGTATTTTCTTATTATATGCTTTCCATAACTGAACTTTTTGCCTGCATCTATGAGCATCTGCACCCTTAATCATATTTTCCCCAACGCTATTCTAGATTTTAGTGTATCCTTAAAAAAACTACAATGGATTATTTTAGAACAGATTGGCAGATCAGCAGGTCAAATGGAACAGGTTTTTCAAAAACATGAGTAATAAAACTACAGTTATAATTCATTTGTTTCATGAGCCTCGTTTCATATGAAAAATATATCCAAATATATTTGTTCCTAACTGTCATGGAGACTGAAATTTTGTAGTTTCTGAAATTATAGAATGTTAAATCTGAACCTCCTTTTGATATTTCCTCCCTTCAGATAAAGATGAGTTATTTGTCTTATTAGTGCTGTACTATGTATCCCATAATCCTTCAAGGAAGTTAAAAGTTTTATAATTACATTATATGCATGTTTCATAAGAGATTTGTAATTCTAATTGACAGATAACAACTGCAAGGCATTCTTAAATTAATTTTCATTTCTCAATAAAATTCAATATTCATGACTGCACTTAATTGCTTCCAATGACAACATCACAACAGTGGAAAACAAAATGGAAAGCTTGATTTAACTCTGTATCTTATTGTAGGCATAAAATGTTTTTATAAGAATTGAACAATTCTTTTTTTTGTAATGTGATAAGGTTGTTAAAGTGTTGATGATGTGTGCTTTGTTATCATTAGAATGAAGCGCTCCTGTGTTTAATAAAATATGTGCACCGTTCAATGCATTTACACTCATATCAAATAACAAAAAGAAGCATTCAATTTTTCAGACCATACATGGGTGCAATATTATGCCCAACTTTGGCATGGAATTTACTGCCAGTTGGAATTAAACCCGAGGTGTTGCATGATTCTATACCCTAATACCCCTAAATATTCAGTTTTTCAAGATCAAAACTTCAAGGCCATCTAACCAGTTTTATTGTTACTGCCAAACATTGCAGTTGATTACTGTATTAAAAGCTGCTGTGATTTGTTAATTTTTCATTTCATTAATGATTCCAGATCTATTTCACTGTTTTGATACAAGATGACTAATGTACCACTGACATGCATTAATCTACAACAATGCTTTATGCAAGATAAGTTATCTGCTTTAACTAATAAGTCATGGTATAAGTCATGGTTACACAGAAATTATATCAATTTCTCATTTTGCAATTGTGTTCTGTAAACAACATATGAGAAAAATGTTTATGCAAAGCTAACCTTGATCAATCTTGGTAAAACCAGGTGCTCCGCAGGGCGCAGCTTTATACGACCCCAGTGGTTGAACCCTGAATAGTTGGGGCAAATTTGGTCACAATATTCAAGCTTGATTCTGTCTGAATTTGGATTGTGATCAAATTTTTGACATAATATAGGTTTTTGTCACAAAATTAATGTGGTCAAAGATCTAACAAATCTATTGCACAATACTGTGCAATTGAAGATTTCTTCTTGAAACCCTCTTTGAAAAAAAAGGAAGCCCTTCAAAAAATGGTAAACAAAAAATCCCCCACAACTTTTTGAACCCCCTTGGAGCAATAACCCTTAAACTCAATCCCATGCTTTCCATTGCAGTATTGAACCTTGTAGTACAATTTCAGAGAGATCCATACACTTAAACACAAGTTATTGTCATAATTGTTTGGAAACTAGAATCATGCTTCTTTTTGGCCCTTTTTAGGCCCCTAATTCCTACATATTTTGGGCAATTAACCCAAAACTTAATCCCAGCCTCCCCTTTGTTATATGGTACATTGTGGTACAATTTCAGAGAGATCCATACAATTACACATAAGTTATTGTCTTGAAACTAGAAAAAAGCTTGTTTTGACCCCTTTTTGGCCCTTAATTCCTAAACTTTGGCTCCATAATCCCCTAAAATGAATCCAAACCTTCTACTTGTGGTTTTAAACATTGCGGTATGATTTTAGAGCAATTGAAATACTTCTAAACAAGTTATTATCCTGAAACTAGAAAAATGCTTGTTTTGGGCCCCTTTTGGGCCCCTAATTCCTAATCGGTTGTGACCATCATCCCCAAAATCAATCCCAACCTTCCTTTTGTGGTATTGAACCTTCTGAAAAAATTTCATGAAGATCTCTTCACTTAAACTAAAGTTATTATCCGGAAACCAATGTGTCTTCGGACGACGACGCAGACGACGCAGACGACGACATCATACCAATATACGATCCCAAAAAAATTTTGGGGTCGTATAAAAAAAACAGCATGTCAACAAACACAAGTTAAATATAAATTCTACCACACAACACCATTGATTACAATATTTATCCACTCAAGTCATTAAATTTTCAAACATTAAAATGCAATGTTTACCGAGCATTTCAAAATTGGAAAATTTAACTACATGTACCTAGTGTGGACAAATGTTGTGGTCTAAAAGGTCAATGGGTTGAATGGAAGAATATGTTTCTTTAATGATTTAATGGAAAGTAATGTATAATACAATGATCTGAAGGGAAATGGCGGGAAATTATAAGAGACAATTTCAATTAACCAATTGTTAACGAAAATTTATCATACTGGTCAGAACTGGTTTAAATTCATATACAAAATTAGAGAATTATGGAATGCTAGTTAAAACTGGTAGGATGGTCAATACTTCTAAAGAGTGAAGTATTCAATATTATTTCATATCGATTAAGAATTAGCTTCTCTCATTGGATAACAAGGTTAACTGATTTTCACATAGTAATGCCTAGTACGGCGTGGTTTTTCTGTTTAGAGTGATGTCAATTTTATATTAAAGTTTTTGAATTGTTCACCATATGTTTTCGATAATTATAAAATAATAGAAAACTTTATTTTGAATTCATATCCTGAAAAATTGTTTCTTAAATGAATGGCAGTGACTTACAGTTATCACTATGACTGATCTTCACTCTTTCCTATAGAAATCGTACAATAATTCGAATTTGCTTTGAACAATTTAAATTTATGAGAAATTTTGGAAACATGATTCGGCAATGAAATAAACACAATAGTTATTAAAGAACTGGTCATTATCGGGTTACATGTACATGGACTGTCTATGGGACAGTGATATTGACTGTGACAGCGATAATGACCTCGCTTAGTCAATGCCACTGTCCTGTGGGCAGTCCATATATCACGATAATGACCAGTTTTTCAATAACTATTATATAAATAGTAGAATTAAAAGCCTGAATTTCGCTTTTTTGTCATCTGATGCTCTTCATAGGATTTTTAATGATGACCGTTGTAGTTGTTCACATACTTATTTGTTTGTCTATGGTGGAATGTTGTCTCATGGGCAATCATACCATGATATCTCCTAAAAGTAACTGACAACAATAAAAAGGAATCTAAAGAAAAATCAAATCAGATTGGGAATAACAATGAAACTTTAATATTTAAGGATTTTAGAGTTTTGTCTGGAAATCAGAAACAAAAAAAACAAAAGCTTCTTATTGAACAGGCATAATTTTTGGCCTTCTTTTAACCCCTCATAATGAGGCAGGTGTTTTAACAATGTCAGCCTCTACATCTATTAAACTAATATCAAATCATGATCCTTCTCTTAAAAAGAAGCATGAATGTGCTTGTATATATAGTTACTCATTTGTTTGTAATACTGTGTACCATATTTAGGAGGAAGTCAAATTACATTGTTATTTCTTTTCATATGGTACAACTTACATGATTATATTTAGAAAGGAAGTCAAATGAGAAGCGGTAATTCATTCAATATTACGTGAAATGTTCTTTTCAAAAGAATATTTTTTTAGGGTAATAACTTAATGTCTCCATTTGACTTGTGACTGTTGTCTTCTTGTCAATGTATTGTCATAATATCTATGCTTGTTGGAACAAATATTCTATACCATTTATTCTGTTAGGAACATTAACTGTAATATTTATTCCTGTGAAAATAATATTCCAGAATATTTTTTACTTTTGGAACTTATATTATGAAGGAACTTCTATTCCGTGACAGTCTCATGCGGTGAAAAACAGTATTATACAAAACAGGCTAATATTTTGACTTTGTATTATTTTTATCTAAGTATTTTGCATAATTTCTCGTGAATGAAATTTTTCAATAAATTCCATGTCTAATCTGTATTATACTGTTCTGTGCAAGGCACAACTCTTTCTATTACTAAGAAGATAGCACATTTTCAATACCATGTACTGTGCCAGGCACAACACTATCTATACAAAATAAATTGTATGGAAAGTGTTAATTATGCACTGCTCAAAACATTAAAATACAGAATACACACGAAATTTATTAAAAATTTCAAGCACAAGAAATTATGCAAATTCCATAATTAAAAATAATTCCAAGTTGAAATAATAGCCTGTTACAAGTAAATGCAATCTGGTAATATATGTAGATTATCACATAAAAATACAAACCTCTTGTGTTTCAACTTTGTTGCATCGTTTCTTCAAGCAGCTTTTAACTCTGTCTTCTATTTGTGCATTAAACTTCATGAAAAGAACATAAGCAACATATCCAAAAAATAATATCAACGCTTCGTGCCATTTTATGACCTCATCGTAAAAAAAAGCAATTAGTAATATTAAGTCTATACTATAAAACGTAACATCTCGGAATAATGGCCACCATGTCAGATTTAAAACTGTTTTACTAAATATAGCACACATACCAATCACAAATAAAATATTGAACACAGCAGATCCAACAATCGTTCCTATACCCACGTTACTCTTGGCAAAAAAGATTCCAAATAGACTTGTAAAAAGTTCTGGAGCACTACCGCCAGCAGCCATAAAAGTTGCTCCAGCTACATCCTCGGTTATTTTAAATCTCTCTATTATAACTCCAAGAGCTGGTACAAAGAACTCATCACATACAATAGCCAACGCTATAAACATATATATCAGTCCAATCACATGTAAGACAACGGCACCATTCTTTAATTGTTCGTCTGTAAATGCATCTGGAGGATAAAGACTATCATCACCAGAGTCTGATGTGTTTAAAAGTTTCCGTGAAGCAAAGTGTGTATCTTCTGCAATATATCCAACATTCCTTTGTCTATAATTAGTAAATAAGATTATAATAAATGCTGTACACAGTGATCCAAAAAGCATAAACAAGCGCACCTTTCTTGATTGTTTTCTAAAAGATTTGTTCCGCAGCATGATTCTTGATTATATTATTGAAAAATTCGAGTAAAATACAGTTACATTTTCATCTGACAGAAGTGGTAAACATTAAAATTTAAACTGGACTTTCTTTTAAGGAGGTAACCATTCCATAGCTTAAATGCAGGTCATGAACTTTTGTCAAATATCTGCTGCTGTAGTAACAAGTCTTTTTTCATTATTCTGTCCTCCTAGTACTTATGTTGAATTTATCCTGCCTGAAAGAATAAAATAATATAAAGTTATTTGAGTAGTTTAGTTTCCTTATGCAGTTTTAGAGTTTTATTTTATATATAGATATACTGTAGATTCAGAAATTATAGTGATAAGTTTCATCATGGAGTTTTTAGATACTTATTGTTGACACACATACCTTAAAACAATCCATGGAACATCTGTAATCTGTTTCAGACATTTGGTAAATGTTGACTATACTAAATGACGTAATTGTTGATACCTATATGTTGCCCACTGATGTCTTTTGGATATTTGCATTGTGGGGATGCTATTTCGGAAATTCAGAGTTGTATAACCTTTATCTCCTATTATTACATTTACTATAATTACTATGGGGGTGTTTTTAGAACCTTGAAATTTAACTATATTCCACCATATTGAAAAACTATATTCCACTTTATTGAATTACTATATTCCACGTTGTTGAAAAACTTTATCCCCCCTCATTGTAAAACTATATCCCCCTCATTGAAAAACTATATCCCCCCTCAATAATTTAATTTTGGATGTAACGCGTCTTTTGATTGGCTGACGTTATTTTGTTATCAGTCCATAGACATAAGTTAGTCATGTGACCGTGACGTCATCAACGTTTTTTTCATGGTTTTCTACGGTTTAAAATGGAATTTCGAATTAAACTATAAGAAATGACTGTAATATTTTTTCTATCTATTCGAAATAACATAAAAAATGTGTTGCACACTGTAAAATAACCTGCTACGTGCGTTATTCTGTGTGCACCGAATTTTTTATGTTATTTCTTAATAGACAGAAAAAATATTACAGTCATTGCTTAATTGTAAAACTAATATTCTCCCTCATTGAAAAAATATAATCCTTCTAATTTAAAAAAAATAATGTTACTTGATTGAAAAACTAACTTCTGTTTTATCCATTGATAATACTAATCATTTACTTATATTGTATTACTTTACTAAATGCATGGTTTCGTAAAAACACATATACTAGTATTTTGAACTCATCCATCAATAAATAAATCACAATATCTTGTTTTGTTGACGATTACAAAAATATCAAATTAGTTATCCTAATCAGGAGTGATGATGTTTTTTTCAACATAAATAAACTCCAATTTGATGCCTTTATATATAAGTTTCAAATGAACAGGTACAAAAGTTCTTTGAGTACTCAGAAAATAGTGAAATATGAAACTAAACAGCTTTGGCATTTCCTGTTCTTAAATCCATAAACTGATCAATTCAATATTAAATTTTAAAATTACAGTGTAGGATATATTTTTCAAAATAGAGCTAAAATCCATAAAATTGTCAATTTAAAACAAATTTCAAAGAGAATTTAATGACAATATATTAGATAGCAAAATCTATACTTCTACAACTGAATTGGATATGAATTATACCAACAAATTATGGTATCGTTATAGTAATGCGTCATGGTAATGAATTCCAAGTTTCACATATTGGAGGTTGAATTGCTGGACTGAAATTCAATTCAGTTTCTACATAAGAAAATGACTGTACCCAGTCAGGAATATGACAGTTGTTATCCATTCGTTTGATGTGTTTGAACTTTTGATTTTGTCATTTACCTTGTGACTTTCTGTTTTGAATTTTCCTCATAGTTAAGTATTTTTGTTATTTTTCTTTTTATAGTAACTTTGAAATTTGAAGGCATATTGTCCTCTTTCAAAGATTAATTCATATAACTTTTCCTTCTTTTCTTAATTATATCCCATATTAAACATAAATTTTCTTCAAAATATAAACAAAATCAGTGTAAGTTCCAACAAGCACTGGGAAATTTAAAAAAAAAATAAAAAATTGTTGAATTGAAACGAATATATAAAGTTGTCCTTTCCTATATGATCACTTACTCATGCTGAAAATCAAAAGCCAGGAAATTAAATAAAACTCTTTAAAACTATCTCCTTACTCATTTAAAAAAGAAGACCTTGAGAAGAACGGTCTATTGAAAATATTGACTCATGTACATTTATCAGTTACTTTTCTATTTTGTTATATTTCATCACTGTTCTTTGTTCTCTATCTAATTTTAAACAAACAAGATAAAAACATGAAATGAACAAAGATGGTACCAATACAAACACATAACAATTGGGATAAAAAACACAAGTGGGTACCTAAACACAGGTATATATCTAAATAATATTGAAGAAGGGAAACAGGAATGTGTCAAAGAGACAACAACCTGACCAAAGAGCAGAAACAGCCAAAACACACACAAATGTGTACCTAAAACAGTTGGGTATCAAAAACACAAGCAGGCACATGAACACATGTGGGTACAAAAAACAATGTGCGTACCTGAAAACAGGTCATATCAAAAATGCAAGCAGGTACCTGAACACATGTGGGTGGGTACCAAAAACACATATGATTCTACAAAAAGTGAAAAATCAAATTTTCTTTTATAACTAGTTACTCCTTTTTCTAGACTTTGCATTAGGTGTCATGCAAATTAACATTCATTTCAAAACATGTATTTTCTTAAAATTTGTTCCAGTCAATTTTTCTTTTCCTCAAATGCTTGAATCTCATAAAGATAATAAATCATGCACAGCTTCATTTTTCCTTAAATTTGACAAGTAATCTATTGAAAAAGACCTAATTTATAAACAAATCTTATATTAATTTCAAAAGCCAACTGTCTTAACTTGGAACTGACACTAACAATTATTAGGTCCCAGCTGGATTTTTTAAAATTTTCACATGGATACATGTTTGTTTATATTTCAAAACTTGAAATTCTTAAGCAATATTTTGTCATAAAGAGGAGAATATTTTACTCTTGTGTTTCTTCTTTTCTTGTCAGATTTCATCATGTTATGTGTTACTGATCTTTTTTTACTTCTTGAGGATTTTTGTTTTGAATAAAAAGAAAATAACTTATATAAAGAAATATTGATTTTCATGTATAATATTAAAACAAAATGAAAATTCTGTAAAATTTAACAATTAGAAATCCTTAAATAACATAAAATACTACCCACTGGATGTAAGGTAACTATAAATCAACATCAAGTCATATGCTTACCTGTTTAAAGTGAATTTTTAAATTTCCAAAGTAAAATGAAAACAAGAAGATTATTTTGAATCCTTCCAATAAAATGATGTTTGCAAGTTGTCACAGTTCAAATTGTCAACTGAGCAGGAAAGCCCTAGGAACTAATTAAAAGCAAAACTAATTAGCGATCTAAATCATCTGCAGCCTTATTTATAACACTTATTTTGTTGCTATGATGAATTGCACAAAGAAAAATAAAAAGTAATTTAGCTGACATCCACTTTTCTCCGTGTTTTTATAGCTGTAGATTTTTCATTACCTATACACCAATCAATATATGAGCATCCTACGTTGTCCATAATGACGATTCCTTTACTGATGATTTTAAAGACAGAAACATCCTGTCGATTTAAATCAATACTTAAGTCTTCACAAAGTTCTCTCAATAAAAACTGATTTTATAAATAGAGGATTAGAGTATGATACCTCTTATGTCCAACTATTTAATAATCTGATATGTCACAATCTATAATTCTTAGGCTTGCAAAATGCACTATAACGTCATAGTTTGCTCAGTAACAGTAAAAATAAACAGTGTTGTCCACGCTTTCCAGCCTAGTTAAACATTTTTATATCAATTATTGGTACATGTACTTACAGTTTTAAATGTTCAATATAGATTTCTTTATAATCCCCTAGGTCACCAGTTACTGTTTCAATATTAATTGTATTGTAATGCGAGTAATTAACAAACATTAAATACATGTACAAGTAATTATTCTACATGTAGAATCATTAGTGGTGGACATTAGCATCAAAATTCTGGTTTATTTGAAAACGTTACAACAAAGAATTCTTATTTTCTTAATTTCTTCTATATTAAAAAAAATAGTTTATATGAGTCACAGGAAATAAATAAGTACAACTATATCACTCAAATTAGTTGTGAAACACATTAAAATATTATATTTAAAATATAATATTTTTTTCAATAAATCAGAGGTTGAATTTCAGACTAATGAAAAACTAGAAATTTTGAATAAATATCCATTATAGATTTCTTTGTAATCTCTAAGGTCATCAGTTTCAGTTTTAATATCAATTGCATTGTTATTTTTCTATAGATTTTTGATATGGAATGCATAAGAAGAAATAAATGTAACACTGAAAACAGTATATGGGGGGAAATCTCAATGTGCTTACTAGGCAAAATTGTTAATTGTATGTTTGCCTAGACAAAAGCCTAGGGGTTTCATAAATATTTGAGTAAGCCAGTTAATATAAATACTATCAAAATCACTGTTTTATGATTAGTTATTAATTGAAAATGAAGATTCATATGAAATTTTCATTAATTCAGATTTTAAACAGTTATCATATTAAGAAAACAACAATCAATAGATTTAACTAGATAGCAACCGTTAACACTAAAAAAATATACTAAAAACCTCAGCTTTCACTTTATCAGATGTCTGCAATTATGTCTTTATGAATAGCTAATATGCATCTAAAGAAGAGAAACATATAATTGTCTTTACATTAAATTTAGAATGATAAAAGTATTTTTAATCAAAAATGTACTCACCCGAGTTCAATTTTTCGTCTAATCCAAACTTTTAGAAATGTTATATTTAATGATATACTTTATTTATTTATTTTTATTCATTGTACATCAGATTCTGTTAAATGTCCAGGAAAGGTGGTCAAAGAAATTAAAGGTCTTACCAGTAATGTATTAGGTATTTATAATTACTAAAAGGGATTTAATTTATCCACACAAACGAAGATAATTGATTTGATCAAATGTACAATTATAACTTAAAAGTGTCAAAAATGTTTGTTTTTTTTTTAAATGTTAAATTTAGAAGTGACACGACCTATTCAATAGCTAAATTTAATTAGTGTCACATAAAACATGTGTGAAAAATAAAAAAAAAAAGATTCAACACACTTATATACAAGCAATGTTTCAGTCCTGTTTTTTTTTGTTTGAAGCCAAGAAAATAAATCATATCAATAGTCTATAAAATTCTAAAAGTTATGCCAATTCATATACTTTCTGTCTGCTTAAAGCTAGCCCCACTATCAACTAGCCTTTGTATGAACAAACGTAAATGTATAGTGGGGTGGGGGGGAGGGGGGATGAATGAATTTAGTGACACCAGAAAAAAAAACGATTGAGCAAGCCATACATGTATACAAAACATTTGAAATCAAATGAAAACCATTAAATATTTTCCAACTTCCTATTTTCCAGGTACTTCAAAAAAGATGGTCACATGACTCAGCAGAAATACAAAGTACCTTGCCATTTATGAGATGTAATTATAGTACCTTACCCATCATGTATCAAGCTTTTACTATCTTCAGAAAATTAATGGAAAAGATAGTCATAGGAAGGCATTGCATGATTTAAAACTCAACCAATTTATACAATGTTACTGAACATTGATTTTTTATCATGATGAAAGGAATTCAAATAAGTATTTCAGCTCATTGAAAGGGTTTGAAATTCCAACTTTAATGACATAATATCATGAAATTTTATCAACCGTTTTCCTAAAAATGAATGACTTGTACTAAAGTTAAACTTTCTGTTCTTGTTATGTACTTTTATTTAATTGAGAACAAACATTAAAAAAACAAAACAATGGTTCTTACATTGCACTTGTTTGACACCAGCACAGTCAATGCCTTATAATTAAATCTTAAGCAATATAAATATATATTTTTTGGTATGGTCTATTTTTCATGAAACTTCCATTACATTTCACATAAAAACTATCTAACTAGTAATCAAAAGTTAACTGCAGAGAAACATGAAGACGTCACACAAAAAGTAAGCAGACTCACAGTTGCAATCCAACTTTTCTATGAACTAAATTTACAACACAGTTAGTGGATGTTTGTTTTATAACTGAAATGTGTGAAACTGTAACGTTAATCATCTGATACTGTAAATAGAGATACTGTGAAACATTGTTCTATTATTCTGCATGGTATATACTTCCATATAAATTAACACATAAAGAGAAATATGGCATCAGCCACAATGAATTTCTCACCAAATTGATCTTCAGTTTATAGGATAACATCTGATGATAGATTTTATCATGCTTTCAACAAAATCTGTTCTTTAGAATATATAACCCACATCCCCCCCCCCCAAAAGAAAAAAAGGAGGAAAACTAGAGGCTCTAAAGAGTCTGTGTCGCTCACCTTGGTCTATGTGCATACTAAACAATGGACATAGATAAATTCATGACAAAAATTGTGTTTTGGTAATGGTGATGTGTTTGTATATCTTTCTATACTGGACATTCTTGTTGCTACAATTATCTCTATCTATAATGAACTTGGCCCAGTAATTACAGTTGAAAAAATTTTCTAAAAATTTACCAAAATTTATGATAATTGTTAAATATGGACTATAAATGGCAATAACTCCTTAAGGGTCAATTGACAATTTTGGTCACGTTGACTTATTTGTAGATTTTATTTTGTTGAACATTATTGCTGTTTACACTTTATCTATAATAACATTCAAGGTAATAACCAAAATCTGCAAAATTTCCTTAAAATTACTAATTCGGGGGCAGCAACCCAACAACTGGTTGTCCGACTTGTCTGAAAATTTCAGGGCAGATAGATCTTGACCTAATAGACAATTTTACCCCCCCCCCCCCTTACGTCAGATTTGCTCTAAATGCTTTGGTTTCAGAGATATAAGCCAAAATCTATATTTCACCCCTATGTACTATGTGGCCATCTTGGTTGGTTGGCCGGGTCACGGCACACATTTTTTAAACCAGATACCCCAATGATGATTGTGGCCAAGTTTGGTTAAATTTGGCCTAGTAGTTTCCTGAGGAGAAGATTTTTTTTAAAAGAATACTAAAATTTTTGAAAATGGTTAAAAATTGACTATATAGGGCAATAACTCCTTAAGGGGTCAACAAGGGGGCAGTGACCCAACAACAGGTTGTCCGATTCATCTGAAAATTTCAGGGCAGATAGATCTTGACCTGATTAACAATTTTACCCCAATGTCAGATTTGCTCTAAATGCTTCGGTTTATGAGTTAAAAGCCAAAAACTGCATTTTACCCCTATGTTCTATTCTTAGCTATGGCAGCCATCTTGGTTGGTTGGCCGGCTCACATTTTTTTTAACTAGATACCCCAATGATGATTGTGGTCAAGTTTGGTTAAATTTGGCCCAGTAGTTTCAGAGGAGAAGATTTTTGTAGAAGTTAACAACGACGAACGACAACGACAGATGCAAAGTGATGGGAAAAGCTCACTTGGCCCTTCGGGCCAGGTGAGCTAAAAAGTCAGATCAAATTTGTTTTTTTTCTTGTTTTTTTTAAATAAATTTATTCCACCTAGTAACTGAAAATTATTGTAAATATTTCCTTTTATATTAAAATATTTGCATTTCGTATTCAGAAAAATTCCACAATATCGTCTCATTTACATATTATCAAAGGTCTTCCGAGTTCTATTAAAACAAATTTGCTTGTTATTAATGCATATGTGACACATAAATTCCATCAGTGGAAGCATATAGCATCATAATTCTAACATGCAATAATACTACAATGGCATTTACATGATATTTAGACAAGCCAAGCACAACATTAAGACAACCCAACTTATGCTGTTCTGAATACACAATATCATTTACCAGGAAACATAAAACACTAAAACAAAATCATAAATACAATCAACTTTCAAAGCTTTAACATCAAAGATCATCTAGAGAATTTAAAACTAGAACTTTGATGGTTTTAACATTAAGAAAATTTCGGGATGTCCGTTAAAATGTAATGGTCCTTACAAGAACAGCATACAAATGCAGGACGGAAGATTTGATGGTTCTTACATGAACAGAATACAAATGCAGTACCTAAGGCCGTGTTCACACCAAACGCCGTGTACAGTAAACATGTCATTTGCATATTATCAAAGGTCTTCCGAGTTCTATTAAAACAAATTTAACAGAAAACAAATTTGTTTACTGTACACGGCGTTTGGTGTGACCTTTGATAATATGCAGATGAGAAATTCTGTTCAAGGAAACCTCATACTCCCTAAACCAAAAACAGAATTGTTCAAAAAATCTTTTATGTATTCTGGACCATTCTTGTGGAATAATTTGCCAATACCTTTAAGAAATATTACAAATGTTAATTCTTTCAAATACAAAATAACAGATCATTTATTGAAATCAACCTAGCTGTCTCAATAATATAAAAAAAACTGATCATGTCATCATGTTTATTTTTTTCATCACATTTTATCAAGTTGTATTGAACATTATTATCATACTTGACTTTTTATACTAATGTATGCAATGTATATGTTTGCATTTTGTTTGATTTCTCATGTCGAGGGCCTCAGGGATTCAGGGAAGATTAGTTATATAGCTAACTGTGTAACCCTTTAAAAATAAAGTATTGTTGTTGTTGTTGTTGTTTAGGGGGTATCGATGGAAAAATTCCAAACACCAATTGGATAAAAAAAAAAAAAAAGGTCCTACAGATGATACAAAAATATTCTAAATCCACAGTTTCACCATACATTATCTTTTTATAAAGTCAAAATTTCGACTTTTTTAAAAGTCGAAATTTCAAGATTTCAGAAAGTCAAAATTTTAAGATAAGAAAAGTTAAAAATTTCGAGTTAAAGTCGAAATTTTAAGATTTGAAATGTCAAAATTTCGACTTTGAAAAAAAAGTTCACTGCCAATTTTATTTTTTCTATGTCCCTAATACGCTTCCGTACATTATAGTGTTAAATGTTAAAAAAAAAAATTGATTACCAGCATTGAAAAAAAAACCGGAATAAAACATTTGTGCGGTAAAATTTCTGGCTCAGAAAAATTAACAAAATACCCCCCTTTTTTTTAGTTAAGTGGTTGCTTCTTTATGAAAGCCATTTTGATGATTTGCAGTAGTTTAAAAATAACAAAGATGTCTCGATTAAGCATTAGAAAACGTAGGCTGTACCGCGTGCTTACAGGCGAAGAATATATATTTTTATTCTCATAAAGCCAATGCATTACATCCGTACAGAGATTAAAGGAGAAGAAGAATTGATATATTAGGGATCACTATATTCCTATCTTTTCTGTTTGTTTCAAATGGTATTTCTTCTCCAAGGAGTATTTGGCAAAGGGAGGGGGTAATGTTTTTTTTTTAGTTTTAAGGGCAATTTAACGGATCCGAGATACATGTACTAGACAAACAATACATTTAATCACACTTTTTAAGTAATGCATTTAAAGTGAATCGTTGTTTGAGTAAAGACCAGTGGCAAACATTTCTGTGCAAGTCAAGTCGATTCGGAAAGACCTTAATTTTCAAATGAATTATGTGTTTGGCAATGATGCTGCTTTGAAGTTTTAAAAAAAAAACAAATAAATATATCAAGTTTAGACAAATATTTCTATAAAGAACTTTATTAATAATTGTTATAAATATCAATTTTATTCAAAAATTGTTTCTTCCTTAAATATACACGGTGAAACTAATGTTTTGAATGCCTAGTTTTGTGTACACTTAATCTACACAAGGCCTACATCGAGTATCGACTGCATGTAGACAAAACATGTTTTACGCTACATGTAAACATTGAATTTTATCAATGGGAAAGTAATTTTGTTAAGTTTACGTGTGAGGTACACTTACACAACACCGAGTTTAGGTCAATGTGAACACAGCCTAAGATTTTGATGGTTCTTACATGAACAGAATATACATGTTGTACCTAAGAACTTGATGGTTCTTACATGAACAGAATACAAATGTAGTACATAAGAACTTGATAGTTCTTACGTGAATAGAATACAAATGTAGTACATAAGAACTTGATGGTTCTTACATGAACAGAATACAAATGTTGTACCTAAGAACTTGATAGTTCTTACATGCACAGAATACAAATGCAATACAAAAGAACTTGATAGTTCTTACGTGAATAGAATACAAATGTTGTACCTAAGAACTTGATAGTTCTTACATGAACAGAATACAAATGTTGTACCTAAGAACTTGATAGTTCTTACGTGAATAGAATACAAATGCAATACAAAAGAACTTGATGGTTCTTACATGCACAGAATACAAATACAATACAAAAGAACTTGATAGTTCTTACATGAATAGAATACAAATGTTGTACCTAAGAACTTGATGGTTCTTTTATGCACAGAATACAGGGACTGGGTGACCTAGTATCGACCTATCAGCAATATAACAAATCCAAAGATTAAAATAAAAGTTTTTTAATAATTACAATTTACATAATTCATTCAAATAATTTTTATGAACTTATGGATGTGATATATTACTACTGATAAATAAAAACAGACCTGACTTGATAATTTCTCCAGTTATAAAAGGTATGAAATGTAATATGATGTCACAAAGGTTTAAAGTATGACGTAACAATGAAGGTTGGGGATCAATACTTATAGAAATTATAATAAAGAGTTTAATGACACAGTTAGCAACCTGAAATTCAACTGTTTAAATAGTAATAAATACTATGTCAGTTTACGTAAAACTTGAGGTTTCATATTTATATTGCACAATTAAATAAAAAATTTCAGAAATATAATATTTTTTAATTTATAAAATTGTGTGGTTAACCAGAAATTATTTTTTAAATAATTTTATTTACATTTCTGACCTGTACCAAAAGTTAAGACATGATTTAACTAATGGTTAACCAATCAAACAAATACATTTAAATGTTGAAAGGATTAAAATCAAGTATTGTTCTATTTTCTATTCAAATTTGTTTTCTGTTTAATAATGCCTTCATTACATATATTTTGCATAAAAATTAAATATGCAACTAGCAGAAGGACTTACCCAAGGGCACTCAAAGTACAAAATGTACCAACCATGCAAAATCCTCAAGAGAAGTCAAGGTCGTTAAAAAAAACCCTCACCATGTGCAAAATGTACCAACCATACGAAATCCTCAAGAGTAGTCAAGGTCGTTAAAAAAAAAACCTCACCATGTACAAAAGGTACCAACCATGCGAAATCCTTAAGAGTATTTAAGGTCGTTAAAAAAAAACCTCACCATGTATAAAAGGTACCAACCATGTGAAATCCTCAAGAGTAGTCAAGGTCGTTAAAAAAAACCTCACCATGTACAAAAGGTACCAACCTTGCGAAATCCTTAAGAGTATTTAAGGTCGTTAAAAAAAAACCTCACCATGTACAAAAGGTACCAACCATGTGAAATCCTCAAGAGTAGTCAAGGTCGTTAAAAAAAATCTTGCAAGGTTATAATCCCAAAAGGTTTACATCATAAATAGAAAGTAATGGGAAGAAGAAAGGTAAAATAACTAGTGATAGTAACAAGGTCTACATTGACAATAATTACCTCACAATAAAAGGGGAAAAAATTAACATCAAACATCAGATATGATCTTTCACTAAAAAGGTTACTAAAATGGACTGGAAATGAATGACAATATAAAAATTCATGAACCTGGGTAAAATAATATGACTTGCTCCTTTAGTGAGGACATAAAGTATTTTTTAACATGTATAATGACCTATACAAACTAAAATCTTTATTTCCTGTCTGCAAATAGCATTAATAAAAAGAACTATTACTTGAACATGGAAACAAGAATCAACTTTATCAAATAAATTCAGGCTATCTCTCTAATTCTTTTCAATTATCTTTATTCCTAATTAATTGCTTTTAGCCTGAAAGAACAAAACTTAATGATTTTAATATGGATGCTATATTAACTCTTACATAATACACATTTGTATTGGATCATCACAATTTACCTTATAACTCAATCAATAATTTCTTTAGTCTACAACATGCTGTAGACATGCTACAGACTATTTAAGACCAGAAAAGATTTTAAGCTTCTATCTCTAATGCTTTTTACAATACATTATAGAGTGATACTAAAATCTGAGCCTTAAAGCGAGTATTGAGTATTGGGAGGGGGGATGAAACCCTCAACTCAATAAGTGGGGGTATAATAATTAACTCATTTGTTCTATTCAATTTTTTTTTAATTTCTATAATCATGTTTTAAGAGTTTCTTTTCATGCATCATTTTCCCATATATTTTTTATCAATCAATTTAA
This sequence comes from Mytilus galloprovincialis, assembly GCF_965363235.1. NCBI lineage: Eukaryota > Metazoa > Mollusca > Bivalvia > Mytilida > Mytilidae > Mytilus > Mytilus galloprovincialis. The sequence continues at coordinate 89,783,452 of NC_134841.1, read as the reverse complement.
GAACTTTGAATAACTACTCTACCTCAGTTTGTATTGAAAAACCTCCACATAAATCAAATCAAATATTGGCCTAAGCCGCAAATATATACTTAACTGATATATATAAATTTTTAATAACATTAAATGTTTATAGATTTCATATGGATTATTGTTTATATGGTTTGCTTTTCTATTCAACTCAAATGAACCTTGCAAAGGATGTCTACACCTTTGATATTAAATAGACATTAATCGCACTATTTACAAAAAGCCATGAAATGCAATTGTTCCAGTGTTCAACTAAAATGCACCCCACAATGGTACAAATATTAAAGTTAAAGATATAAAATCTTTTCATAGACTTCTATTGACATTTATCTATCGATCTATGCGACTTACGTCATTAAAATCTACCTAAATATAGAAACATAAATTTTAGTACTACTTTCTGACATTCATTATCAAAGTGTAATGGTCTAAACTAAGATTTGTCATTTTTAAATATTTAAATAAAATTTTGATTTAAATATTTTCATAGGTCAAAGCACTGATGTTTTTACAATAAAGTGTTGTAGTCGGTTGCTAAAACATGATCTGTTAAATGGAAAATTTCAAATGTCATATCCCTCAAAATGAAATTTGTCCCTTTTGGAAATTCATGCAGATATTCAGACATTTACTAAGTCTGTGACTGCATTGGCTTAGTTTAAACACAAATAAACTTTCTGAAAAAAAAATTTTTTTTATACTAAAAACATATCAACTAATTCTTACACTGGTATACTAAAAATAAATACTTTTTATTATATTTTATAGGAGAAAAATACTTGTATTAGTTATGAACATTTCTGTATTACTTACGATCTTTTTTTTTAATAATTTTTCTTCTAAAAAGAGCCCAAACTGACCATGATCTGTCACTGTGGCATAACATAATAAGTAATAATCATTCAAAACATAAGATACTCGGTTCAATTACAACTATCCTCATGTTTTCATAGTAGACAATTCTTGTATTATATAGCAAGCAGCAGCAGCATGAAAAACTCAAAGATCATACTGGATTTTACCAGAATATACCAACAGATCCATAAATCTTTAAAACCAAAAAAAACAAACTTATAATTTCAAATGAACTTTACATGTTCAAAAATAGTCTATATTGGATTGTTATATTCATACATTCAAATGAAAAGAAAAATATTGTTAATACTGTTAAAAAATTCTGCCAGGTTAAGGGTAAACTTTACATGTTAAGTTTTCTGATATGTTCATTGACTTGTCATAGAGGTTTAGAGGATGCTGAGTCATTTCTATAATTAAATCTTTAAATCAGAGGTTATTAACATTTCTTCCTATTTTCTGTTTTATTTAATTAATTATGTATCTGCTTTCATGATTTCAATTACAATAAACATGTTAAATTTAAATTTTCTTTGATAAAATACATATCAAGTAAATCTGTCACAAAGCAGGGAAATTTGAAATAAAAATTATTCAGAGAATGTTTTAGCATGTTAATTTTTTTGTTTTACCATATTTGTCTGCATATAAAATGTATAATTAGGAGTTAAGTATGATGTCCATTATCACTGAACTAGTACACATATCTGTTTAGGGGCCAGCTGAAGGACACCTCCGGGTGCTGGAGTTTCTCGCTGCATTGAAGACCTATTGGTGGCCTTAGGCTGTTGTCTACTCTATGGTCGGGTTGTTGTCTCTTTGACACATTCCCCATTTCCATTCTCAATTTTATTGTCATAATTATAAATTTGTTACAGTATTGGAAAAAGAGTCCAGGATATATGATGTATTGATAAATGGCATATAAATAAAAACAAGCAGTTTATAAAAACTAAAAGCACAAGAAGAGCACTGTAATTGTTGTTCTTCATCTAAATGCCAAAATTTGTCAGATACCAATTTTAGTGGATTTTGTGGGTAAAAGTGAACCAGGAAAGGCTTCTATGCAGACTTTTGCAGAACCACAAAATCAAATTTTCTTGAAAAAAAACCCAATTTTTTTCTCATCCTGCAAAAAATAAATGAATCAACAGTAGCATATAATACATTATCAGTCTGATTAAAACCAGCACCCAATATCCACATAGGGTCTGGAGAACATTAATATCTGGTCACCATAGCAAGTGGATAGTGGGCTGGTATTAATCAGACTGCCTTATTATATAATACATTTTATTATCAGTCTGATTAAAACCAGCACCCAATATCCACTTGTGTTCATAGGGTCTGGAGAACATTAATATCTGGTCACCTACGCAAGTCGATAGTGGGGCTGGTATTAATCAGACTGCCTTATTATATAATACATTTTATTATCAGTCTGATTAAAACCAGCACCCAATATCCACTTGTGTTCATAGGGTCTGGAAAACATTAATATCTGGTCACCTACGCAAGTCGATAGTGGGGCTGGTATTAATCAGACTGCCTTATTATATAATACATTTTATTATCAGTCTGATTAAAACCAGCACCCAATATCCACTTGTGTTCATAGGGTCTGGAGAACATTAATATCTGGTCACCTACGCAAGTCGATAGTGGGGCTGGTATTAATCAGACTGCCTTATTATATAATACATTTTATTATCAGTCTGATTAAAACCAGCACCCAATATCCACTTGTGTTCATAGGGTCTGGAGAACATTAATATCTGGTCACCTACGCAAGTCGATAGTGGGGCTGGTATCAACACGTGGGTATTAATCAGACTGCCTTATTATATAATTACCGTAGTATTATCGCTATTTTGTGCATTTTTCCTTTGATCTTTTTTTGTGATAATTTGTCATATCATTCTACTTGCCTGAGATGGAAAATTATCGCCAGAAAATAAGCAGGCACGTGGCGTTGCTAATGAAATTGACATGAATTTGACAATGTCTTTATAGGTAAAATAGCGATAAATAGATTATCATTGGTCATCTCAACTCAATTGCCTTTCTCGCTTTCGCCGTCCCGGCTCAAGTGAGAAAATCAATCTCATTGAGATGATCAATGATAATCTATAAGTAAATAAAGATAAAGTGTATGTGTAATATGATCAACAGCAATCATGCTGTATCAGTTATCAGGGATGATATCCATATCAGTTACAGTTGCAAAGGCTTTCTCAAAACCCCGATTGGTATGATGTCTTGTCACATAAAAAAAATCTATGTGAGGTATATAATAAAGTGTATATGATAAGTCTTTTTCAATATCACACACTGTATCAACCCGCAACTAAAGGTCATGTGATCAAACTGGTGTCTCAGGTTGATAAAGGTGTGATACTGAAAAAGCCGTATTATATTCTCTATTTATCGCTATTTTGTGCATTTTTCATTAATCTTTTTTTTGTGACAATTGTTCATATCATGCTACTCGCTTCAGATGGAAAATTATCGCTAGAAACTAAAGAGCCCTGTGGCGTTTGCTAATTGACATGAAATTGACAACGTCGTCATAGGTAAAATAGCGATAAACAGATTATCATTGGTCATCTCGATTGCTTTGACGAGATTGATTTTCTCGCTTGAGCTGGTCACGGCGAAAGCGAGAAAATCAATCTCGTTGAGATAACCAACGATAATCTATAATTATAATGTAAAGACTCCTTATTATATAATTTTGAAATTTATAAAAATGGAATATTATGTGATATGTTGTCTTTTGATTATATGTTTTATTCTAAATTTAGAAGAGCATTTTCATATTATTATTTAACTATTCAAACCAAATTGGGCAAGCTGAACTCAATCAGTAAATCTGCTTTTCATTAAATTGATTTCAATACATAACAATTGTTTTTAAAAATAGATTAAAGAATTAGAACTGATCATGAAAAAAATCATGCAAAATATAATTAAATACAGCATTTATAATTAGAAAATAAATCACAGAACATAAATAGAAACATAAAAGAAAATCAAATTAACCAGTCTTAAAAATTAAAACTAGAGGCTCTAAAGACCCTGTGTCGCTCACCTTGGTCTATGTGAATATTAAACAAAGGACACAGATGGATTCATGATTCATGACAAAATTGTGTTTTGGTGATGGTGATGTGTTTGTAGATCTTACTTTACTGAACATTCTTGCTGCTTACAATTATCTCTATCTATAATGAACTTGGCCCAGTAGTTACAGTGGAAAATGTTAGTAAAAATTTACAAATTTTATGAAAATTGTTTAAAATTGACTATAAAGGGCAATAACTCCTTAGGGGGTCATTTGACCATTTTGGTCATGTTTGACTTATTTTTAGGTCTTACTTTGCTGTACATTATTGCTGTTTACAGTTTATCTCTATCTAAAATAATATTTAAGATAATAACCAAAAACAGCAAAATTTCCTTAAAATTACCAATTCAGGGGCAGCAACCTAACAATGGGTTGTTGGATTCATCTGAAAATTTCAGGGCAGATAGAATTGGACCTGATAAACAATTTTACTCCGTGAGATTTGCTCTACATGCTTTGGTTTTAGAGATATAAGCCAAAAACTGCATTTTACCCCTATGTTCTATTTTTAGCCATGGTGGCCATCTTGGTTAGTTGGCCGGGTCACTGGACACATTTTTTAAACTAGAAACCCCAATGATGATTGTGGACAAGTTTGGTTTAATTTGGCCCAGTAGTTTCAGAGGAGAAGATTTTTTGTAAAAGTTAAAGACGACGGATGACGACGACGGGCCAGGTGAGCTAAAAAAAGCATAAGCTACAAAATTATTGATTTAGAAATATCAGTCTATGCTAAAATTCCAGATTGTTTACATATGCATTAATGTTTGGAAAAAATGACAGTTTGTTCCGGGATATGAAAGCTCTCAGTAAGCTGCTTCTCGTAAAAATAATAATCAATTTCATATTTATCATCATCAAATGAAAACTTCCGGAAATTTGCCCCGAACTTCTGTTTGCAAAAGATCAAATTTTATTGGTTGGAATAATCACTCACCATCTGGTGAGGCATTCAGACAGACTTTATTTGTCATTTCTATAAGCATAAATTTAGTCATAATATCACTGTAATTCAATGGATTTTTGGGAACTTTAATTGGCTGAAAATTGAAGGAACAATTATCCTTACCACTTTTCAGACTGGTAGGATCAGATTCTGATAATATATTTCAGAGTTTAGGATGATGTCCATTTTCACTAAACACATTTTTGTTTAAGTGCTAGCTAAAGCACACATCCCGTTGAAGAATTTTCTCTCTGTGTTGAAGACCCATTGGTAGCATTCGTCTGTTTTCTGCTCTTTGGTTGGGTTGTTGTCTTTTTGATACATTCCCCATTTCCATTCTCAATTTAAAATGTATACAGGTCTGATGACTTGGTCTTAATGCAGACTGTTACCTTCTGCAAAGTCAAAGGCACGTCAGGGGTTTTAAAGGCGAAAATCTGGTAGACTCAGAGTCATATCTTAAGACTTTCTTTTGACTTAACAAATTGAAAATCTTGGTAAGTGCTTTTTCTAGCACAGCAAGGCTCATATCTACTTCAAATCAACATTTTTTTATTTTGTTGAAGATGTATTTATCATCTACCATTCCATCCCCACATTAAACTATCTTATATTACCATAATTAAATTTTCATTATGAGTACCTTTACTATAGAACCTAATATGACTGTAACTAAACATACCAGTAAGATTCTTTCATTTGGAAATAATAAAGATCAATCATCTCTGCATCATAAGCTTGGGACTATTTCTTTTTAAGTACTACAATTTATTGTTAGATACGGCAGAAACAATTCCTTTCAAATAGAGCAATATAATTTGAAACCATGGTAGAAAATGACTATTGTTTCTAAACGTTGATGTTATATCATCTTTGATCTTATAATGTTTTATTCATGGTGACAATATCGATTTTTAAATCATTATCTTAAGAATGTTTTGAAACTTGAAACTCTAAAATAGATGTCATTAATTGTCACAATAAAATAACAAACAGACTTAAAAATTAGCTAAGTACTAACATGACTAAGTGTGTATGCTGACATAGTTTAAAATAAAGTTTTGAAAACATAGAAATTTAAAAATGTAATATAGGATTAAAATTGAGAATGGAATGAGAAATAACCCAACCAAGAGCAGAAAACAGATAAAGGCCAACAACGAGTCTTCAACAAAGCAAGAAAAATCCAACATAAAATATGGAACTTGCCATATAACTTTGTTTCTGAGATATATATCTTGACGCCAAATTTAAATAAAAGTCATCTAATTGGGATATAAAATAACACAGAAAAAAAATAATATATATAACCTAATAATAATTTTTTATTGAAGTATATATGACAAAATTTCCAAGGATTTCCATGAACATACTGAACCAAGCTTATCATATGAGTTACTGGAATGGTCTGACTAACTTCTCATTATCAACACTTCAGAATAATGAAATACTAGAAACAGGAACACAGTTTGTTGGAAAAATATAATCAGGATGACAGTCATGGTTTTTCTTGGAAAGTAATTGGATCTGCAAAGATGTTATGGAAATTATGAATTAACCAAAAACCGCTTCCTGAAGCAACATCAGAGAGTACCAATTCCTCTGATTAATGTGCTGACACTGAAGGGAACATTGTATTACATTTAGGAAGAACTCTTACCTTCCTTACATTTTATAAATTACAAAATTAATCAGATTAATTTTCAACTCATTTAGGGGGAGGGGGCTCTTTTTTTTTTATTACATCCTCCAGTGGCTATTTACCAATGGCTCAAGATAAAATATTAAACAAAATCATTTTTTGAGCAATGCTTTATTCATAATTTTCCAGGCCAATGATATGGCTGTACTAATTTTAAAACATTGGCAGCAATACACTATTTAGCTTAACCCACCCTTTTTAACAAGGAAGCAACTGCTTACAGTACAAAGAAGTGTTGTGTTTTAATGTGGGACTCTTCAAATTAGTAAGCACAAATGTTTCAAGAAAGTGATCAAATTTTTGCATCAATATTTGAAAATCAATAGGAAAAGATATTTTAATTATGCTGGCAAAACAGAAAAAAAAAATGTTGAGATTTTTTGGAACTTTCCATAATTTGCTTATTTAACAATAAACTAAACAGGATGCCTTTTAGTGGAGTGCCTCCATTAGAATTATAGCATGTTTTATTAGAATTAGCATGTTTAAGTCTAGAAATAATGATACAAATAATCCAGCACACCTTAACAATTTCCCTTACTCAATAATGTTTATAGTTCATTTTTCAATATTAAGAAAAGATCAGAAAATATATTTCATAATAAAATTAGAAAAAAATATTTTTTACTATCAATCAAACTTAACATGCTTTTAACCCTAATCTCCTTAAGTCATTAACTGTAAAACATGTAATATACTGCCTGTAATCTGTCAATAGTAAAGTGTAATAAACCTCTTACTGGATCATCTTCAAAGATTTACTAACTATCTGTACAAGTTTAATGACCAACAATAAACTTCATCATATTGATTCAGTTAGAGCATTTATGTAAAAACTGTCTACAATTAGTGTAATACTTAGTCCAGAGATTAAGTGGGGCTCTATTATATTGCACTTTTATATTTGAAGGTAATGGTGTTATATTACATGACACTGTTTCTGCCTCTCTATATGTAAGATTTCAAGGTAAACAGTTATATTCTAAGGCATTATGTACACTGTGATATACTACAGCATTATGTACACTGTTATATTCTAAGGCATTATGTACGCTGTAATATACTACAGCATTATGTACACTGTAATATACTACAGCATTATGTACACTGTAATATACTACAGCATTATGTACACTGTAATATACTACAGCATTATGTACACTGTAATATACTACAGAATTATGTACACTGTTATATTCTAAGGCATTATGTACGCTGTAATATACTACAGCATTATGTACACTGTAATATACTACAGCATTCTGTACACTGTTATATTCTAAGGCATTATGTACGCTGTAATATACTACAGCATTATGTACACTGTAATATACTACAGCATTATGTACACTGTAATATACTACAGCATTATGTACACTGTAATATACTACAGCATTATGTACACTGTAATATACTACAGCATTCTGTACACTGTTATATTCTAAGGCATTCTGTACGCTGTAATATACTACAGCATTATGTACACTGTAATATACTACAGCATTATGTACACTGTAATATACTACAGCATTCTGTACACTGTTATATTCTAAGGCATTCTGTACACTGTTTTATACTAAGGAACTCTGTACACTGTTTATATACTAAGGCAATCTGTAAACTGCTATATACTAAGGCATTTTGTACACTGTTATTTAATAAGACATTCTGTACACTGTTTATATACTAAGGCACTCTGTACACTATTATGTACTAAATAATTCTGTACACTGTTTCATACTAAGGCAATTCTGTACACTGTTTTATACTAAGGCATACATTTTAGTATAATTAATCATTCTGTAAACCTAACATATATTAAGGCATTCTATACTATATAATCACAGCAATTGTATGAGATTGATACAAGCTTATATTGAAATAAGAGAAGCATATGTTGGATATGTACTGATTGATAATTTAGTCTTAGTGCATGATTTTTTTTATAAGTTGATAGTGGCTTTGAACTAGTTATCAGTAACTGCGAGTACTCTCAGATTAGTTCTTAGTGTGTTTTTATTGTTGGGATATTCAAGTACCCAGCCATGTCCACTTTGTGTTTTTGTTAGATGTATTTCTTTTTGTATCCTTCTGCTGAGTTAACCCTTTTTTAACTGATTTTTATAGTTTGTTTTTATGTTGTACTGTAACACTACTGTCCCAGGTTAGGGGAGAGTTAGGATTCCGCTAAAACTTTAAACCCTGCCATATTCTGCATGTACATGCCTGTCTAAAGTCAGGAGTCTGTATGATCCAGTGGTTGTTGTTTGTTGATGTGTTACATAATTGTTATTTGTTCATTTTTTGGAGATAAATAAGGCCGTTAGTTTTCTCATTTTAATTGTTTTACATTTGTCATTTCAGGGCCTTTTATAGCTGACTATGCAGTATTGGCATTGCTCATTGTTGAAGGTTGCACAGTGACCTATGATTGTTAATTTCTGTGTCATTTCGTCTTTTGTGAAGAGTTGTCTCATAGGCAATCATACCACATCTTCTCGTCATATGTATGTCCTGTACAATATGCTGTTTTTGACCTATGAAAAGCTTAACACAACAGTATTGGTGTGCACACTGAGTAAATACAAATGTGCATGAATCAATTTTAACTAATTACAAATCCTTAAAAATATATATAAGTATGTTGTACCAGAAACTAGAAATTCAAAGTATAGTGTAGTGCCATTGATTTCACTAGCTATAGACTAACTTAATGGTTCTTAAAAACTAAAGCTTAAATTATTATGGATCCATAAATCTATAAAGTCTACATCAACATTTAGAAACAATAGTCATTTTCTACCATGGTTTCAAATTATACTGCTTTATTTAACAGGATTTTTTTCTTACTGCATCTTCACAATAAAATATTGTATTTAATAGGAAATAGTCCCAAGGTTTTAATGCTAAAAGAGGGACGAAAGATACCGAAGGGACAGTCAAACTCATAAATCTAAAACAAACTGACAACGCCATGGCTAAAAATGAAAAAGACAAACAAACAACAGCACACATGACACAATATAGAAAACTAAAGAATAAACAACACGAACCCCACCAAAAAACTAGGGGTGATCTCAGGTGCTCCGGAAGGGTAAGCAGATCCTGCTCCACATGCGGCACCCGTCGTGTTGCTTATGTGATAACAAATCCGGTAAATAGTCTAATTCGGTAGGTGACATTCATGAAAGGGAAGGGGATTGTAGTTACGACGTAAGGAACATATCCGATATCATTTGTGAAACGGTTATTCCATAACGGTCAACCAACTCGTGATGTCGTCCCTAAATTTACGAAGTGATGATTTCAACTTCACCATTTGGAACTCTTGGTTCAATAGCTTCCTTGTGAGCAGCAACCCTCTATCAAGAAAATCATGATAGGAAATGCAAGCACGGGAATATCGTATCAATTGGGAGATATATACCCCGTATGCAGGTGCTGCTGGAATGTTGCTACTTAGAAATGGAAAGTTCACAATTGGAAAGCTGAAATCATCTCTTTTGTCGTAAATTGCTCTCCCTTAAGATGATCGATCTTTCTAAGACTTTCTAAAACTAATTTTTTCATTACTTTTTGTAAATATCAACTTATAAATTATGCAGCTGGTTTTCTTGTTTAGAAATTTAACATTTGTCTGATCCTTTACAGTTGACTAAATGCTGATGATGACTGCAATTTTATTGAAGCTAAATAAACTATTTATGATTTTAAAAATTCATATTATCATCAATACAAGACTGCTTTTTACAATGCCATGTAAAATTGGAAACATCAGAGTCAGAAATAACCTCCTATTTAAAGAATATCAGTACCATTTAATCCCCAACTTTAATATATAATTAGGGAGAATTGAATTTCTGAAATTTATTGGTTAATTTATGTCAAGGTGAAGGACACCATCACCAGTAATATTTACAATCTGATCCAAGAAATAAGGTAAAGCCGTGGTGTAGTGGTTAGTGCATTAGACTATCATCAAAAGGTTCCTTGTTCGAATCCCTGTTTGGTTTTTCAGCTCTCCCTTAACACCATTTAAGAGTATCGTCTTGAAAAACAATGATAGTCCATTCGAAGGGTATGATAAATGGCTGACCTGTGTTAAGAGAGAGCCATGTCTTTCGCACGTAAAAGACAACCTTGTAGATTTTGAAAAAGGGCAGGCTAATGCTGCTACAAGGCAGCACTCGCACTCACAAAATGGAAAGGGATTAATATAAGTTTCAATAACTTGTTTCCCAATCTACTATAAACGAATATGTTTAGATTAAGAAATAAGGTTTGAGGGTTCAAGGTATTACCAGAAAAACAACTTTACCTCTATATAATTTCCAGGAAAATATATGTGAGAATGAGATATAACAGAACAAAGGCATTTTGGTATTCATGAGTCAACAATACCTCATTTGAGTAAAATTATACAAAATATCAAATTAGGTTTAGTTGAAATACATGTAAAAAAGTTCCTTATCAAATTCCTTTTTTTGGCAGAATGAAACTGATATAAAGAAAGGGGCTGATCCAGCCGTTTAAAAAAAAAAGGGGGTGTCCTAACCCAGGACAAAAGGGGGGATTCCAACTACATGTCCCCATTCAAATGCATTCATCATTAAAAAAAAAAGGGGCTCCAACCCTCAAACCCCCCCCCCCCCCTGAATCCGCCACTGTAAATAACTGAGTAATAGATGCTATGCAAGTTTAGCTTCCAGTCAAAATGGACCCGAAAATGACTAGTGTTTTACCCTTTCCTCCATAATGACTTCTTTTGAAGCCACCCCTCCACTCCATAATGAAGTCTTTTGAAGCCTGTGTAGTGCCTCACTTGAAACGTCTTGCCTATGAGAAATCTGCATCTGATTGACTTAATAAAATTGGTATTTCATATAAAAAGGATATTCATGAGAATATCTGCCTGGAATTTTATTGATAAAATATTTGTTTTCGCAATGCATTCATACTTTTAACCTGATGATTTTTTTTTATTGAAATTCAAAGACAAAATACAACAGTCTAATCTATATTATAATCGAGAAACATGAAAAGCATTGATACATACAAAATTTACAGGAAAGTGCAAGAATTAAACAGTCATCTATTGACATATCAGGTTTAAGTCATCTTCATTGATAAGGGTTTATGTGGCAGCAGTCAATATCAAAATAAGAAGATGTGGTACCATTGCCAATGAGACAACTCTCCACCAGAGACCAAATGGTACATACATTAACAGCCTTCAACAATGAGTAAAGCCCATACAGTAAAAGCTAAAAAGGCCTCAAATGACAAATGTAAAACAGTTCAAATAGCATATTAATCTATTGTAATAAAAATTCATAATATCTAATAAAATTTGTAGATTTAGTTAACAAAGTCCTTATATTTGTATAAAGTAACATTCGTTTATAGTGGAAACATTAATTAAGCCACAATTTCAAATTGCTTGCTAGTCCCTCTCTGTGATTAATATTAGACAACTTTGGTTAATTTCCCAAGCAATCTATCATGAAGGGGAGATAAATACTTCAACTTTCATTTATAGTCTTTTTCAAAAATGATGAATGGTTCTTTATATTGGTATGTAATCATTTTAAACGTTTCAAATTTATGAAATTATATTCATACATCATTGTTTTTGATACACCAATAACAAAAACTGAAATATATTGAATTGATACATTTTTTAATTATTTAAAATTATATCAGAAACCTATACTTAATTATAAAATAATGAACCTGTTAAAGGGAGACAATACTCGCATAACCTTTTTTTGAATCGGCGCATGATACAAAGGAATGTCAGTCTTGCATACAAATGGCACATCAATATAATTATTTAACTGTGCATTCGTGTTCCACCTTCAATGAAGATTCTGAATTATAAATATAACCAAAAGTTGTTAATCTATAGAATAGAGAAGACTAATGAAAGCTAACCCACTGTAAAAAATATTTCTTTGAAATTTTTCAAAACTTCCTCAGAAAAATGCTCGAGCCACTTGATTTTCATAGCTCATAATTAATGTTTTACACAATATGTAAAGATCCGACTAAATACCTATATCCCAATACCGTCAGGTAAATATGCTAGTTCAAAAGAGAGAAGTAGAGTCAATAATCTTGGCAACTTGGCAACTACATCCCCCTTTTATTTTCTACTCAACTAAGACCAGCAAGTAGTTTTAATCTATTATTCCTTAATCATGTAATTTAGATTTTATATATAACACTATTTGACAAACAAAACTTAATGATCAGAAAGAGAATTCAACTTCCAACTATTATCATTTGTAACAGTTCAGAAGAAGGACATCTAAGTTTTTAATAGATAAGACTCCCTATAAAAAAAACTTATTGTCCTCTGAAACCAAAACAGTTCATGATCACATGTATATCACACAAATCTGGTCATAAATTTTTAATTATCTTTAAATACATTCAAACATTCTTCCACTTCACTAAATTTCTTTTCCAACTAATTAGTCATTTGATTATGGTAAACAAGGTAAACTTCAGGTCACTAATATACGATAAAACTCAAAACACATCTAGTGGTTGCAAGGTCAACGGATTCCATTAAAAACATTAATTAATAGAAACTCTTATTACTAACTACATTGATATATTCATATGTCCATGACATTAAATCATCAGATTTGAGTGCTTCATTAGTTGAAGAATTAATTACATTAAAGATTATGGGTATGCTTGAAATCACTGGGATATGCCATTGAATAGCAATATATTTTAATTGAAAATATAGTTCTAGAGTTCAAAACAATATACTTATAGCAAATATGATAATCAGCAAAATAAAATAACCACCCAATTAAGAGGGGCGTAAAGGGAGGGTATCTGCACGGAAGAACGCGAAATAAAATTGCCATTTTACGATGAATGAACAATCAAACATTTCCTGCACCTTGATTTTTTAACCGATTTCACAAAACACAGTGAATAACAAACCTTTTTCACGACTGCACGTGAAATAAAAATGGCAAAACACATTGCATGAAAATAACCCTTTACCACCCTCAAATAAATACTCCTGACTTTGGAAAGGCACATACTGAATGGTGGCAAGGTTAAATATAGAATGTGGCAAGGTTGAACATGTGTTAGAGCTTCCAACCCTCCCCTAATTAACCTGGGACAGTAGTGTAACAGCACAACATAAGTAAAAATTATAAAGATCAGTTGCAAAGGTTTGGAAAAGATCCATACAAAGTACAAAATCAACTAACAAATACTATTAAAGACACAAAGGTACAGACCTGATAGCACTCGCATTTATTGAAAGCTAGGTCAACTCTTATAACAATTTATAAAGAGTATAAAATATAAAAAATAGGAAAAATGTCCAATGTGTTCATGGGACACAGATAATGCTCCCCCCTTTTTTTGCATATAAAACATTTTAAAGGGACTACCTAACTGAAAACCAATAACAGTGCTGATACCCAAACTCCTCACATAATCTAAGTTTTGTGGTAGTAAGCATTGTGTATAAGTTTCATAACAATTGGTTGAGGCAAACTAAAGTCAGGGAATAGCAACAAATTTTGGGAAGTACGGAAAAAGGTAAAAGTTAATGCCCCCTCCGCTATAGTTAGAGCATAAAAAAGATCATGCATCAAAGACTAAAATATCAATCAGTACACATCCAACATTCAACAGATTTAATGTACATGTTAATTGTGTACAATTAAGTTATTATTTTGTACAAATCATAATTTGTATTTTGACTTTGTACCTAAATTGCCTGTACACATTATAATTCGTACAAAATAAGGCTTAATTCAAATCAAATAGTAAAAAATAATTTCAGTTTCAATTACGAATCAATATTGAGCTCACTGATATATTGCATGAATATTGGGGAATATTGTCCCGAGTAGAATTTTATATTGCACGAGCTTGCGAGTGCAATATATGTTCTACGAGGGACAATATTCCCCAATATTCATGCAATAACCCTTTTATTGTATAGCAATATAATATTTGAAAGTAAAAATTGGTTTAAACTAAGATTTAAACGTTGATGACGTCATGAATTTTGAAGATTTATTGCACTAGTGCAATATTATAATTTATTGCACGCTAACTTTTGGTTACGTTCTGTGGGAAATATTATATTGCTATACAATAATATATAATACAATGTACTCTTATTTGTTGGAGCAGGTGAGAGAACCATGACACCTTGAATTACACAATGCATTCTGTTTTTGGCATTTACACTTTGAATTGTTAATCCGCCTTTACATTTGCAAGAGAGATAACCCTGTCCACCAGTTTTTTGAAATTTTTTTTACAGTTTTTCTTATGGAAAGATGTAAATCTGGAATTTGTGTAACGGACAAAGAAGAGTCACTAATTGATTCTATTTGGTTTCTGCTTAAGACTCCTGATAAATAACCAGCTATTGTCCCTACATGATAGCCAAAATTTGCTACTTCTACAACAACACCTTGTATATTCCTCAGATCGGTTGGTGTTCTGTCATAATGTGGTATTGGGATAATAACATTGTCTTTAACAGATAACTCACTCAGTTTCTGTTTTGTATTTCTTGTAAGGACATCTGCTGGGATTTGTTGGCCAGACAATGCACGTTTTCTTGCACGAATGATTGGGGTTTCGACTTCCTCTGATACAACTTCAATAGTTGAACTAGTTGATCCAGAATCGCAAAGTTCTCTGTCTGTTTCTACCGATTCAGCATTTGTCTTTTCATCCGTGCCATCAATCTCAATTTCACTCTTCGCCTCTGAAACTTCTTTAAACACTTTTTGCAAATCTTTATAAGTTTCAAGATTTGGCAAAAGTTCCTTGGGCAAAGAAGGTGAAGATAAACTTATCTTTAGGTCAGAACCAAACAGAGCATAAGGCATTTTACTTTTGTTAGTGACCATGTGAAAGACTAGTGAACAGGAGTTCAAATTATAACCTCAAGTCAATATAAATGAATCAATGTGACTTTAAAAATAGCATTGAAAAGTTTTTATATTGGATATCAACACTTTTTTATCACAATATCCATTAATAAACTATTGTACAAGTTATAAGTGAAATTAAGCCTTATTTTGTACAAATTGTAATTTGTACAAGCACTTTTTGTACAAAATGATAACTTGTACACAACATATAGACATCATAAACAGTCAGAGAAAATCATGATCTTGTACAACATCAAAATACCGATATTTCTACTTAAAAGGAGTTGCAAATACAACCTGGAAATTTGTGCACTATGAATTAAACTAGAGGCTCTAAAGAGCCTGTGTCGCTCACCTTGGTCTATGTGAATATTAAACAAAGGAAGCAGATGGATTCATGACAAAATTGTGTTTTGGTGATGGTGATGTGTTTGTACATCTTACTTTACTGAACATTCTTGCTGCTTACAATTATCTCTATCTATAATGAACTTGGCCCAGTAGTTTCAGTGGAAAATGTTAGTAAAAAATTTACAAATTTTATGAAAATTGTTAAAAATTGACTATAAAGGACAATAACTCCTTAGGGGGTCAATTGACCATTTCAGTCATGTTGACTTATTTGTAAATCTTACTTTGCTGTACATTATTGCTGTTTACAGTTTATCTCTATCTATAATAATATTCAAGATTATAACCCAAAACAGTAAAATTTCCTTAAAATTACCAATTTAGGGGCAGCAACCCAACAACGGGTTGTCCGATTCATCTGAAAATATCAGGGCAGATAGATCTTGACCTGATAAACAATTTTACCCTGTCAGATTTGCTCTTAATGCTTTGGTTTTTGAGTTATAAACCAAAAACTGCATTTTACCCCTATGCTCTATTTTTAGCCATGGCAGCCATCTTGGTTAGAAGGCCAGGTCACCTGACACATATTTTAAACAAGATACCCCAAAGATGATTGTGGCCAAGTTTGGATTAATTTGGCCCAGTAGTTTCAGAGGAGAAGATTTTTGTAAAGGATTACTAAGATTTACGAAAAATGGTTAAAAATTGACTATAAAGGGCAATAACTCCTAAAGGGGTCAACAGACCATTTTGGTCAGTTTGACTTATTTGTAAATCTTACTTTGCTGAACATTATTGCTGTTTACAGTCTATCTCTATCTATAATAATATTCAAGATAATAACCAAAAACAGTAAAATTTCCTTTAAATTACCAATTTATGGGCAGCAACCCAACAACGGGTTGTCTGATTCATCTGAAAATTTCAGGGCAGATACATCTTGACCTGAATAACAATTTTACCCTGTCAGATGTGCTCTTAATGCTTTGGTTTTTGAGTTATAAGCCAAAAACTGCATTTTACCCCTATATTCTATTTTTAGCCACAGTGGCCACCTTGGTTGGATAGCGGGGTCACCGCACACTTTTTAAACTAGATACCCCAATGATGATTGTGGCCCAGTTTGGTTTAATTTGGCCCAGTAGTTTCAGAGGAGAAGATTTTTGTAAAAGTTAACGCCGGACGACGCCGGACGACGCCGGACGCAAAGTGATGGGAAAAGCTCACTTGGCCCTTCGGGCCAGGTGAGCTAAAAAGATGTCAAATCTGAGTAAAAAATTATAATTTTAAATCAGCATTGAGCCCGTTTTGGAAAACTAAAAAAAATTGCATTATGCAACAATACATCAATTGTAAAATGCATTAAAATGCCATTATATCTGAACTGCTTTCAAAGACATACAAATCTACAAAAGCTAAAAAGCTCCCAAATATTTTTTGGTAGTTGATCTTGTTTGATTTCTATCTCATTGGTGTATGTCAAACACTGCAGTCTATTGGCATTTAAAAGACAAAAAGATCTCATTTTACAATCAAATTATTTAAATTCTCTACTGACACAGAAAAAGTCTTATCTCTTTACACTTGGATGGGTTGGCAGCTCCAGCATACTTCAAATGATGTTTTGTTTATTTTGAGTTGCATTAAAACATTGAAAATGATATGTTCCAAAGCACACAAACATTTCCGAAAGTAATAGGATCTTGACTTCTCTTGGTTGATTAGTTTGTTTGAACATATCAAGAGATTTTGAATTGCTACTGAGACACATTCATAATTGCCTTGTTTAAATATTTCAATGGGAAAACAAAGAAGTTTATTTTAGAAGAAAAATATGACTACCATGAATTAATATCAAAAAGGTAGCATGTGCAATCGTCAGGTTTAGTAAAATGATACAGCATCATCAGTAGTTATCTAACATTTGTCACGTCTTCATGCTTTTGATATTTGCAGAATCAAATTATGGTGGCGTATCTTTGATAGTTTTAGTTTACATCAATAAGATCTTTTTAAGACAAATGATGATTGAGAGCTTGAATAAAGAGCTGGTCAGAACATCGGGCAGATGATTATATTGTATTGTGACTGATATAATCTGTTCTTATGTGGTTGTTTCACGTAAGAGTTAAGCACTCAAGAACATGTTGAAAGCTGTACTTTGACCTATAATTGTTCACATTTTATGCTTTGTGACTAGGATGGAGAGTTTTTTCATTGGTACTCATACCCCATCTTATCTTTATATTGTCTCCACCACATTCTTTATGAACCTGTCCCATGCCAGAAGCTATAATTCAGTGTTTGTATTTGGTTACTGTCTGCCCTAATAGTATACATTAGGCTATTGGTTTTCTCTTTAAATTGTCTCATATTTTGTTAAAAATAGCATACTTTACTGTATGTATTTTGCCTAATGCTGAAGACCGTACAGTGACCTGTAATTGTTCACACCTTTGTCCATCTTTAAAAGAAGTTGTCTCATTGGTAATCATACTCAAACGTCTAATTCTAATTAGTGTTATTTGAATACAGCATTGAAACCTTATCATGATTCAACCAGTAAGTTGCACCTTTATGGTCTAAATAATAGCTTGCCGTTTCATGTCAACACTTAAATAGTTAGGTATAATATAGCAGGTAATTCATGTCAATGACATTTCTTGGCAGTTCATGGACTATTCAGTTATAGTATATCTATGAAAAATAAAAATATGTGTGTCTGATGCCTAATTTTAAAGTGGTACAATATTTTTTTATAACACAATAGTACCTTACAAATATTTTCTCTTGTTAATTATTATTGCAGAATAATCCACACAAAAAAAAAGACTTCTAGAAAATTTTGGACCAAGTGGATGAGACTAAAATAGAGTTAACAGCTTCTATGACAAGACTTTTCAGTATGTTATTACCTTTTATCTATGTACAGAAATAGTCATCAAGTCAGTAATCAGGAGGATGACATTTTACAGAAATAGTCATCAAGTCAGTAATCAGGAGGATGACATTTTACAGAAATAGTCATCAAGTCAGTAATCAGGAGGAGGACATTTTACAGAAATAGTCATCAAGTCAGTAATTAGGAGGAGGACATTTTACAGAAATAGTCATCTAGTCAGTAATCAGGACGATGAAATTTTACAGAAATAGTCATCAAATCAGTAATCAGGAGGATGACATTTTACAGAAATAGTCATCAAGTCAGTAATCAGTAATCAGGAGGATGACATTGTACAGAAATAGTCATCAAGTCAGTAATCAGGAGGATGACATTTTACAGAAATAGTCATCAAGTCAGTAATCAGGAGGAGAACATTTTACAGAAATAGTCATCAAGTCAGTAATCAGGAGGATGACATTTTACAGAAATAGTCATCAAGTCAGTAATCAGGGTGATGACATTTTACAGAAATAGTCATCTAGTCAGTAATCAGGAGGATGACATTTTACAGAAATAGTCATCAAGTAAGTGATCAGGAGGAGGACATTTTACAGAAATAGTCATCAAGTCAGTAATCAGGAGGATGACATTTTACAGAAATAGTCATCAAGTCAGTAATCAGGAGGAGGACATTTTACAGAAATAGTCATCAAGTCAGTAATTAGGAGGAGGACATTTTACAGAAATAGTCATCAAGTCAGTAGTCAGGAGGAGGACATTTTACAGAAATAGTCATCAAGTCAGTAATCAGGAGGATGACATTTTACAGAAATAGTCATCAAGTCAGTAATCAGGAGGAGGACATTTTTTAACAGAAATAGTCATCAAATCAGTAATCAGGAGGAGGACATTTTACAGAAATAGTCATCAAGTCAGTAATCAGAAGGAGGACATTTTACAGAAATAGTCATCAAGCCAGTAATTAGGAGGAGGACATTTTACAGAAATAGTCATCAAGTCAGTAGTCAGGAGGAGGACATTTTACAGAAATAGTCATCAAGTCAGTAATCAGGAGGATGACATTTTACAGAAATAGTCATCAAGTCAGTAATCAGGAGGAGGACATTTTACAGAAATAGTCATCAAGTCAGTAATCAGGAGGAGGACATTTTACAGAAATAGTCATCAAGTCAGTAGTCAGGAGGAGGACATTTTACAGAAATAGTCATCAAGTCAGTAATCAGGAGGAGGATATTTTACAGAAATAGTCATCAAGTCAGTAATTAGGAGGAGGACATTTTACAGAAATAGTCATCAAGTCAGTAATCAGGAGGAGGACATTTTACAGAAATAGTCATCAAGTCAGTAGTCAGGGTGATGACATTTTACAGAAATAGTCATCAAGTCAGTAACCAGGAGGAGGACATTTTACAGAAATAGTCATCAAGTCAGTAACCAGGAGGAGGACATTTTACAGAAATAGTCATCAAGTCAGTAATCAGGAGAAGGATGTTTTACAGAAATAGTCATCAAGTCAGTAATCAGGAGAAGGATTTTTACAGAAATAGTCATCAAGTCAGTAATCAGGAGGAGGACATTTTTAACAGAAATAGTTATCAAATCAGTAATTAGGAGGAGGACATTTTACAGAAATAGTCATCAAGTCAGTAATCAGGAGGAGGACATTTTACAGAAATAGTCATCAAGTCAGTAATCAGGAGGATGACATTTTACAGAAATAGTCATCAAGTCAGTAATCAGGAGGAGGACATTTTACAGAAATAGTCATCAAGTCAGTAATCAGGAGGAGGACATTTTACAGAAATAGTCATCAAGTCAGTAATCAGGTGGATGACATTTTACAGAAATAGTCATCAAGTCAGTAATCAGGAGGAGGACATTTTACAGAAATAGTCATCAAGTCAGTAATCAGGAGGAGGACATTTTTAACAGAAATAGTCATCAAATCAGTAATCAGGAGGATGACATTTTACAGAAATAGTCATCAAGTCAGTAATCAGGAGAAGGATATTTTACAGAAATAGTCATCAAGTCAGTAATCAGGAGGAGGACATTTTTAACAGAAATAGTCATCAAATCAGTAATCAGGAGGATGACATTTTACAGAAATAGTCATCAAGTCAGTAATCAGGAGAAGGATATTTTACAGAAATAGTCATCAAGTCAGTAATCAGGAGAAGGATATTTTTAACAGAAATGGTCATCAAATCAGTAATCAGGAGGAGGACATTTTACAGAAATAGTCATCAAGTCAGTAATTAGGAGGAGGACATTTTACAGAAATAGTCATCAAATCAGTAATCAGGAGGATGACATTTTAAAGAAATAGTCATCAAGTCAGTAATCAGGAGGAGGACATTTTTTAACAGAATTACGTCATTATGACATTTTTTAACAGAATTACGTCATTAGGACATTTTTTAACAGAATTACGTCATTAGGACATTTTTTTAACAGAATTACATCATTAGGACATTTTTTAACAGAATTACGTCATTAGGAAACATTTAACTAAAGTCAGTTCATTGATTACTTTTCTAAAAGACATTTTTGTCAACATCAACCTCTGTATTCTAATTATTGCAAGCATAAGTTGTGTAATTATTTAGAATATAATAACCATTCTAGAGAATAATTTATCAAATCTCATATTATTAGGTACAACAAATTAATCAGTTTCCATGACAATAAAGGAAAATTTATATTTTCCAAGGAAAAAACATCCTAATTGCATACTAAAGTAAAATCAATCTGTCAACATACATAATAATATGTAACAATAATCAAACATTATATCAATCTAGTAATCAAGTCAAACTTGCAAATCTACTATTCATATTGTTTTAATTAATCACTAAACTCCTCATTTTTACAGCCGATGACCATGAGGGCAATCCGGTGTATTGCTAGTATCGCCTAGATTTCCATTACGTAATATTCGTTTTGGGTTTTTAACCGATCTATAAACATGATAATTACACAGATATTAACGAGTGCAAAAAAGCATTCCTTATCGTTTGTTATAAATACATCTTTTCAATGAATATTTTTGTTTAGAACATAAATTAATAATATGAAAATGTTTTGTCCTGAAATAAGTAATAAATCATTGATAATATCTATGCAGACTTATCAAAAAGCTGTGTCAAAGCATGCGAAGGATATCTCAAAGAAAGTTTTGGGACACTCCCGGCAAGGACCAGTAACTCTGCATGGAAGATTGGTTTTTTTTTTGCAATAAAATATGAATGCCTACTCATATCCAATCTTTTAGAAAAGTCGAATTTACAGAAGGATGTCCACCATCAACTTGCACTGCACTATTATTACAAAAGTAGAATAGAATGATATACAAACGGATGAAAATTATATATACATGTACCTGTAATATAAATATGATATATAACAACAAACCAATGTATACTGATTTTATCACTTCAATTTAATAGTTATAATGGTGAGGTTGAATTTCCTGTCATTTATTCATCATCAACGCACGAACTTTAATGTCTCAGAAAAAAAATCTCTGTTTCAGGTATAGAGGTATGATTTTTTTCTGTGACAAGTGCTTTGGCCATCCACAAGAACTTGCGGTCATCCAATGTTCAGTGCTTCAGTACTTTGATTTTATTTACTGTCATATTTACCTATCTGTACCATTAAAAAAAGTATGATATGATTTCTGTGTGCAAAACAAATGTTTCTGTAATAACCTGCATCAATTACCCAGATGGCAAAACACATTAAATAAAAATTTAAATATCTCTAAGATCAATGTTGCTATGAGATCACTAACAATATTATTTTCTATAAAAAAAATCTACTCAAAGGGGACTCACTCTGTAAAATACCTGGTTGGCCCTCTTCCAAGACCTTACTGATGTAAGCCTTTGAAATAAACTTTACAAAATTTCAAAAATAAATGTAGGTTTGAGAGTTCAAAAATATTTTAATTTTCTATTATAAAATAAATAAATATCTCTTATCAAATTGATTGTTTCTGCACTGATTTTCAAACTTGTCTAAAACATTTCTGATAAATTAATCCTTTGATTTAAATTTCTTAAATATCTGGCAACTGGCAAGAATTGATTTTCATTTTGATTTTTGGTGTTTTACTGCCACTTTTAACCACCTTTTGGGGCTAATTCATGTATATGGCATCAGTTTTTTATTGGTGGAGGAAGCCAAGAATTGAACACATGAGTTATGATGCTTATAATGCAATTTTCTATAAAACTTCATTTTTAAGGGACATATTGACTGTAAAATGTTTGATATGAGATGATTTTCAAACTTGTCCCACACAAGGCTGATATAAACCTGTGATACAAATTTCATAGCAATCCTAAAAGAAATGTAGGCTTAAGGTGGTACCTAACACTACAGGGAGATAACTCGGTAAAGTCAGCTAAACATTTTAATAGTGTTGTGTTGTAAAAGGAATATTAAGCTTCTCAATGATCAAAATTGGTGTTTGTCAAACAGCTATATAACCTGTGTAATTTTCTGATAAAACGGTTGGTTCAAAATTTTTGAAATTTTTATATTTGTATTAAAGGGTCAAAATAAATAATTTGACAAAATTTTATGAAAATTAAACGAGCCAAATCAATTTTGGTGAAAGTGTTGGGTACCACCTTAAGAGTTCTTCCAATGCAAATTTTCCATATGATTAATATTCCCATGGGACATAACTCTTTAAAAATAGTTGATTGACACTGATTGACTGAACTTTAACCTTGATATAGATAGGAATGTTACATGTAAGAGCACTTATAATATAGGGTGTCTGTCTGTCCATTCATCAGGTATTTCTATGTTGGCAAGTACATAAGGACAAATATCTTTTTCCCCCTACCGCTGTCATTCAATATCATCTCATAAGTTGTTTTAAATCAACATAAGACATGTAAACTCATTTTTCATTATAATCCTTCAATTGTAAACAAATCATGCACAGAATCACAACCTAAGGATAGAAGAGTCATTGATAATGGATAAATATTCATTAAATGATTTTTTTTTTATTCATTTTTTTTAAGATTCATTTCTGTGATTAGAAAACAAAAAAATAAAATTACAGATTTTCATTTGGAAGTAATACATCTGAGACTTCTATTCCATTAGAATCAGGAAATAGGTCTTCCTAATTAATTTGTGCAATGAACACTTTTCTCTCCTGTGATTAATATAAACTATTTACTCACCTTATAATCTTATTTGTATCATCTTCCTCTGAGGCAATCACTGGATGGTGTAGCTAGTATAAGCGCTCTGTACAACTGGTGCTACAATAATAATTCAATCCTTAAAAAACCTTTCTGTAAATCATTGACACGGATACAGGAATTTCAGGTTTGCAGGTATTAAGCCACCTGTATGTCTTAGCTGAAATAAAGTAATTAAGTGCCCTAAACATTGATTAGAATTGATAATGATTATAGCAAGTTGATGACATTACCTTCTCAATAACCAATATTTTTATCAATATCCCAGACACTGATTATGGTGAAGTTAACTACTGTGAGATTAATCACATTTTAATACTTGTTTTCCCAATACACAATTCATTTTCAGTGAATTATAGGACAACAAAACTTTTAATGATTGGGAAGGTTTAAATTCCAAGTTATTGTTTCCAATGTATATACGTACATATATATTTAGGGGGGTTCAATAATTTTCACGTCAACACAACATGATAAATATATATACACAAGAGACAATAACTTGGAATTTTAACCTTCACAATCATAAAGAGTTTTGTTATCCTATAATTCACTGAAAATGATTCGTCCAGCTGCTTACTCTGGTTCTGAAATGCAACAATTTCATCTTCTCCACTCAAAAATATTTTTCTTTGACACAACAGCATCTACAAAGAACGGTGCCATATCAGCCGACCTCTATTGTAAACCTACAGATACACATCAATACCTTTCTCCCCAAAGCTGTCACCCTAAACACTGTACAAAAGTATCCCATACAGTCAAGCTCTCAGAGTAAAGTGGATTTGCTCCTCTGAGGAGGTTGTCACTAAACGGTTACTTGAACTTTGCATATTTTTTACCAAATGAGGTTTATAAGAAATGGGATATAGATAAGGGGTTTGCAAGTGCTTACAATAACAGCCTCAATGAACTATTACAGTACAAACAGAAGACACACAGGGAAATAGTTCCATTTGATTTAACATGCAATCCCACCTTTACTAACCTTTCACATGCCAATTGGCATATTATTGCATGCACCTTAAATCATCTTAGATCTTTCCAAAACCTCCTGTCTTAGTTTTTTGGAGAGCAGCAAGTATGAAAGACTTATTTGTTAGAGCTGATGTCTCCTCTAATAAAAAACAAGAGGCTCTTAGGAGCCTGAATCGCTCACCTTGATTTTTTGTCAAATTTCATTACAGTGTTTGAAAATGTAGTTTTTTGTCATACTTTCTATAAAAGCAAAAGAAAAAGGTGTTTGGTGTGAGATTTTGAAATTTGTTAGGTTTTCAAAAGGTGATTAACTACAGTTGACTTGAAGATGCTTACATCAACATTAATTAATCTGTTGCAAATAACTGTCTCATTGATATATTTGTATGACATACAAGATATGGTTCAGAAGTTTCAAAGGAGAAGATTTTTTAAAGTTTGAAAACATGATAAACAAATTGTGTAAAATTGTCTTTAAAGGGCAATAACTCGGTCAATTGACAGTTTTGGTTATATAAACTTATTTGTAGATCTTACTTTGCTGAAAATTTTTGTTGTTTACAGTTTATCTTTATCATCAATAATATTCAAGATGATAACCAAAAACTGCAAAAATTTCCATAAAATTACCAAATAAGTGGCAACAACCCAACAATGGGTCGTTTAATTCATCTGAAAATGTCAGGGCTGATAGAACTCAAGGACGTATAACTAACATACGTCCTTGTAGAACTTAACTAATAAACACTATTATCCCCTGTGATATTTGCTCTAACTGCTTTGGTTTTTGAAATATAAGCCAAAAACTGCATTTAACTCCTATGTTCTATTTTTAGCCATGGTGGCAATGTTTTTTGACAAAACAGAAAATAAAACACAAACTTTGTTTTAGACACCCTTAGGATCATTCAGCTAAAGTTTGTTTGGAATTGGTTCAGTGCTTTCAGAAAAGAAGTTTTTTAATGTTGGAAAACATGATAAACAAATTGTGTAAAATTGTTCTTAAAGGGCAATAATTCTTTAAGGGGTCAATTGACAATTTTGGTCATGTCAACTTATTTGTAGATCTTACTTTGCTGAACATATTTGCTGTTTACAGTTTATCTTTATCATAAATACTATTCAAGATAATAACAAAAACTGCAAAATTTCCTTAAAATTACCAATTTAGTGGAAGCAACCCAACAATGGGTTATTAGATTCATCTGAAAATTTCAGGGCTGATAGAACATTACCTTATGAACACTTTAACCCCTGTCATATTTGCTCTAACTGCTTTGGTTTTTGAAATATAAGCCAAAAACTGCATATTTTATGTTCTATTTTTATTCATGTCGGCCATGTTTTTTGACGAAACAGAAAATAAAACACAAACTTTATTCTAATTACCCTAAGGATCATTCAGCCTAAGTTTGGTTGGAATTGGTTCAGTAGTTTCAGAGGAGAAGATGCTTGAAATAGTTTACACCAGACGGATGACGACGGACAACGACGGATGCCAAGTGATGGCTAAAGCTCACAGTTCCTTTGGAACAGTGAGCTAAAAACCAAACAGAAAACAAAAACTATGAAGAAAAAATAAATATGGAAGACATTAAACAACAAAAAAAAACTTATTTGAAGAGGATCTGGCAAAAATTGAAGAGATGCCTGCAGAGGTATAACAAAGGTATGACTGACAGAAGGATGCAATGAAAGCAGTATTTCCTGAATCAGACATTGGAAGACTGTGTTATCCTATTATTGATACATTGTATATGATACAATAATTATATCAAAGAGAAGTGATTATGATTGCCCATGAGACAACTATCCACCATTCCAACCAAAGGATGTGGATGGGATCAACTACAGGTCACCTTAAAGCCTTCAACAATATTCAAAATTATTAGCTCACCTGGCCAAAAGGGCTGAGTGAGCTTTTCCCATCACTTGGCATTTGTCGACCCTTGGCGTCCATCGACCATCTTCATCCTTCATCGTTAACTTTTACAAAAATCTTCTCCTCTGAAACTACAGGGCCAAATTTAACCAAACTAAGCCACAATCATTATTGGGGTATCTGGTTTAAAAAATGTGTCCCGTAACCCGGACAACCAACCAAGATGGCCACCATGGCTAAGCAGGTGCTCCGCAGGGCGCAGCTTTATACGACCGCAGAGGTCGAACCCTGAACAGTTGGGGCAAGTATGGACAAAACATTCAAGCATGATACAGCTCTGAATTTGGATTGTGATCAAATTTTTGACATTACATGGTTTTTTTTAAACAAAACAAATGTCAAGATTTTACAAATCAATTAAAGATTTCTTCTTCAAACTTATTTAAATCTAAAATTAAATAGTTGACACAGCATAGGTTTCTGACACAGAATGAATGTGGTCTAATGAACTTAAAACATTTTTTTTGCCTTTGAGCAATTCACTATGCTGTTGAATATTAATCCTCTAAAAAAAATGTTTGAAGAAATTTTCTTTTTATTTATGAAATCTGAAATGAGAAAAATTTAACCCCCCCCCCCCCCCCCCCCCCCCCATTTTTTTTTTCACATCCCCGTTTCCCTTTTTCCAAAACTGATATCAATTCAAATTTCTAATGGAGTTTGCAACAATAACTACTCTTTTAAATACATCATAAAATATTAAAATGTAAAATAAAGTGCTTGTTATCACTGAATGGTAAAGATTGGTTGGTAGTAAAAGTGAATATACATTGTTTATTGTATAAAACAATAAAAAAAACTTCATCAGCAACATTTAATACTGGCAAATTTCCAATGAAGTTATTTACATAAAGTTATTGGCAAATAAAAATAGAAAATGACATCATAGTCATGTCTGGCAAATGTCCAACATACATTATCTAAAAACATTTTAGATAAGATAAGGAAAAAAAGCTTCATCAGCAACATTTTATATTGGCAAATTTCCAATGAAGTTATTTACATAAAGTTATTGGAAAATAAAAATAGAAAATGACATCATAGTCATGTCTGGCAAATTTCCAACATATATTATCAACTACTATTCTATACAAAGAAAGATAACTCCAATTGAAAATTAATTGCTATTGCACAATATTGTGCAATTAGATATTTCTTGCTATTGTGCAATACTGTGCAATTGAAAATTTCTTGCTATTGCACAATACTTGATATGGAATCCTGATTTGGACCAACTTGAAAACTGGGCCCATAATCAAAAATCAAAGTACATGTTTAGATAAAGCATATCAAATAAGCCCAAGAATTTAATTTTTTGTTAAAATCAAACTTAGTTTAATTTTGGACCCTTTGGACCTTAATGTAGACCAATTTGAAAACTGGACCAAAAATTAAGAATCTACATACACAGTTAGATTTGGCATATCAAAGAACCCATTTATTCAATTTTTGATGAAATCAAACAAAGTTTAATTTTGGACCCCCATTTGGACCAACTTGAAAACTAGGCCAATAATTAAAAATTTAAGTACATTTTTAAATTCAGCATATCAAAGAACCCCAAAGATTCAATTTTTGTTAAAATCAAACTAACTTTAATTTTGGACCCTTTGGACCTTAATGTAGACCAATTTGAAAACGGGACCAAAAATTAAGAATATACATACATAGTTAGATTCGGCATATCAAAGAACCCCAATTATTCAATTTTTGATGAAATCACACAAAGTTCAATTTTGGACCTTTTGGGCCCCTTTTTCCTAAACTGTTGGGACCAAAACTCCCAAAATCAAACCCAACCTTCCTTTTATGGTCATAAACCTTGTGTTTAAATTTCATAGATTTCTATTTACTTATACTAAAGTTATGGTGCAAAAACCAAACATAATGCTTATTTGGGCCCCTTTTTGGCCCCTAATTCATAAACTGTTGTGACCTCAACTTCAAAAATCAATCCCAACCTTCCTTTTGTGGTTATAAACCTTGTGTTAAAATTTCATTGATTTCTATTCACTTTTACTAAAGTTAGAGTGCGAAAACTAAAAGTATTCGGACGACGACGACAACGACGACGACGACGACGACGACGATGACACAGACGACGACGCCAACGTGATAGCAATATAGGACCAAAAAATTAAAATTTTTGCGGTTGTATAAAAATAGAAAATAGGGGTAAAATGTAGATTTTGGCTTATAACTCTAAAACCAAAGCATTTAGAGCAAATCTGACAAGTTGTTAAATTGTATATCAGGTCAATATCTATCTGCCCTCAAATTTTCAGATGAATTGGTCAACTGGTTGTTGGGTTGCTGCCCCCAAATTTTTAATTTTTAAAGAAATTTTTACATTTTTGGTTATTATCTTGAATACTATTATAGATAGAGATAAACTGTAAACAGTAATAATGTTCAGCAAAGTAAGATCTACAAATAAGTCAACATGACCAAAATGATCAATTGACCCCTTAAGGAGTTATTGCCCTTTAAAAGTCAATTTTTAACAATTTTCATTAATTTGTTAAAATTTGTAAATTTTTACAAAATAATTTCCTCAGTAACTAATGGGCAAAGTTCATTATAGATAGATATAATTGTAAGTGGCAAGAACGTTCAGTAAAGTAAGAACTTCAAACACATCACCATCACCAAAACACAATTTTGTCATGAATTCATCTGTGTCCTTTGTTTAATATGCACATAGACCAAGGTGAGCGACACAGGCTCTTAAGAGCCTCTAGTTTATTTTAATACACTGTCAATTCAGACATTATTGCAATGTTTTTATTACTGTATCAGGTTCACAGTTATAAAAAAACTCAAATTCATAATTTGAATAGTGATTTTCCATCATAAAATTTTTGTAATCGTGTTACTGATTTCACATTTTCCCAATAGTCAAGGATTTACATAAATAAATGAATGCATTAATTTCTAAATTTACAATATTAAGATGATCTAAACTATTTCTGGCCATGCAATTGTGACGTCTGAATGCAAGTCCTAATAAGTGCTATGTAAGCAGTTATGTATTATTCATATATAATGTCTGTATGTTCATCATTTGGAAGTTTTCAATTCTACTAAATATTCTAATTAATAAGCAATGAATATGGATTCTTGCTAAAAATAAGACAAATGAATGAACAATTTGTTATTATAAAATGCTGACCTCACAGAGAATTAAAAAAAAACAAAGAAAAAAAACTTATAATGCTTGATTGCTCAATTATATCTTTCCCATGGGCTTCGATGGGCTTCATGTCTATATTCCTATCATTGCTTCTACATTTAATTAGCTTAAAATGAGAAAGCTTGGTGAAAATTTCTTCCTATAGAGTTAGAAAAGCTTAGAAAAACAGAAGAAATATGATCTTCAATCAAAATCAGTGAAGCATGTCTCTTATCAATCAAAACAGAGTATGTCCAAAGGTCTGACAATAGTTTCAAATCCCTCTGGCCTTGATTTGGGATTTTGTTAAATGGAAATAAAAAACAAAAAACAAAAAAAATATCAAGATATTAATCTTGCCAAGTTTTGTGCAAACTAATCGAGTAGTTTCAGTGAAAAAATAATTATGACCTTCAATATGGTTCATCTGGAATCCATTCATAACGACTAAAAAGGCAGCATATTATTGACTGGCATTCGTATATTCTATATTATAGTACAGCAAACCACAACAACAACCAACCTGCAGGGGAAAGCTTTATACGACTGCAGAAGTTGAACCTTGAACAGTTGGGGCAAGTATGGACACAACATTCAAGCTTGATACAGCTCTGAATTTGGATTGTGATCAAATTCTTGGCATAACATGAGTTTCTGACACAAAACAAATGTCAAGATCTAATATTGTGCAATTAAAGAATTCTTCTTCAAACTTTTCAAAAATTTGGAATTTGAGAAATTTGGAAAAAAAATTGATAACTATTACCATCCCCCTTTTTTTGCAATAAGTCCCAAACCCGACATTTCTTTATACACTATTTACTAGTAGTGTAAGGGAGGTAGATCCGAAAACATACCAAACATTGTATTTCAAATGTTTTTGAATTACCTCCCTTACAATGTTTTTAAATTGTCTTGCATGTAATTGTCCATTGACCAGAAAAACCTAGTGTCCACCCTTTTATGCCCTTAATTCCCTTTTTTGCCCCTAATTCCTAAACATTTTAAGCCATAACCCCCAAAGTCAATACTAACCATCCCTTACTGGAAACTTGTGGTATAATTTCAGAGATATTCATCCACTTAAACACAAGTTATTGTTTGAAAACTACAAAAATGCTTATTTTGGGCCCCCTTTTTGGCCCCTTATTGCTAAACTATTGGGACCATAACCCCCAAAATCAATCCCAACCTTCCTTTAGTGGTATTAAACCTTCTGGAAAAAATTTATAGAGATCCATTTTCCAAATCTAAAGTTACTGTCTGGAAACTAAATGCAACTTAGGACGACCACAATGACGACACAGACGGCAATGACATGATACCATTATACCACTTGGTCGTATAAAAACTGACCACTCCTCTGATAGACAAAGAAGAACAAAGCACAAAAACCAACAACTGTTACCTCCTTCAACAGACAAATAACAAAAACCACAACAACAACAAACAACTGATCACTCATCAATCATTAAAATAACAACTAACTGATCACTCTTCTAGCAGACAAATTACATAAACAAGAACAACAAAAACAACCAACAATTGATCACTGCTCCATCAGACAAATAATACCAAAAACAACAACCAAATACTGATCACTATACAGCAGACACAACATACATAAACAACAACAATAACAAACAACTTATCACTCATCTAACAGACAAATCAAATAAACAACAACAATAAACAACAACTGATCACTCCTCCTACAGACAAACATTTACAAAAACCAACAACTGATCACTCATCTAACAGACATATTGAATAAACAACAACAATAAACAACAACTGATCACTCCTCCTGCAGACAAACATTTACAAAAACCAACAACTGATCACTCATCTAACAGACAAATTAAATAAACAACAACAATAACAAACAAATGATCACTCCTCCTACAGACAAACATTTACAAAAACCAACAACTGATCACTCATCTAACAGACAAATTAAATAAACAACAACAATAACAAACAAATGATCACTCCTCCTACAGACAAACATTTACAAAAACCAACAACTGATCACTCATCTAACAGGCATAATTGAATAAACAACAACAATAACAAACAAATGATCACTCCTCCTACAGACAAACATTTACAAAAACCAACAACTGATCACTCATCTAACAGGCATAATTGAATAAACAACAACAATAAACAACTTATCACTCCTCAATCGTACAAATAACA
This sequence comes from Mytilus galloprovincialis, assembly GCF_965363235.1. Taxonomy (NCBI): domain Eukaryota; kingdom Metazoa; phylum Mollusca; class Bivalvia; order Mytilida; family Mytilidae; genus Mytilus; species Mytilus galloprovincialis. The sequence continues at coordinate 89,751,075 of NC_134841.1, read as the reverse complement.
ACAACCTACAACTGATCACTCCTCCTACAGACAAGTTACATAAACCACAACAATAAACAACTTATCACTCCTCAATAGACTATTTGCCAATTCCCTTAATTGACCCTGTAATTAGAGATCCCTCATTCAGTTGTCTCCCTTATGAGGGACATTAATTTTCATTTATAACAAGCAAATTTACCTGTGCGTAATGTGAGTAATATTTAAGGCTTTCAAATCTTTTAATTACAGTAATTTGTTGTTCATCTAAATACTTTTGACATCAGAAATAATTTTTTATGAAAAATTAGTTAAACCGTCTATACATCACTTTCAATTCATCATACTTTGCATTGGCAAAAGCCAATTTTGTCCGGTAAGGAACCAGTCTACGATTGGAAGGGAAGAAATTTCTTTAAAAAGTGTGTATTATAACAGAATCAAATCGGTAATTGGCAAATGGACTATTGTACAAATAACAACAAACAACAACAAACAACAATTGATTACTCATCATCATACAAATAATAACAACCAACTACTGATCAATACTCCAACAGACAAATAACAACTTACCACAACAAAAACCTACACATGGTAGTTATGATGGTACATATAGACTGACTTGTTGCAGGCATTACATGTGGTAGCTTTAGCACCCATATGGTAATAATCTTATTCTGTTAGACATGATATTAGTGTAATATTGCAAGTGTCCTAACATTAAAATTGAAGCTACCTTGTTATATAAATAAGGCACATAAAACTAATTCATTTAAAATCAAAATAATGTATCCTTTGAAGTTTGTCTGGTTAGTTAGTGTTTAATTCAACTTTATCAACTTATCTCTACAAATTTGCATTATAAACTCAGGGTACACATCAATTACAAGTTCCTGGACTTTACCACAAACACTCACAGACATATGCAAAAATTACTTTTTGTCACTGATATAAAATGTTTACTGTTGTGACAAAACTTTTGTTTTTTAGGAATACAAGTTATTTTCTTCAATGGAGATCATCTGAAAAGATATGTCATACATGTACATAAATATAACTTGATATACATTAACCCTGCCTGAAGGACATATAGACCTTAAGACCCATTGAACATTGAAGCTATCCTATTACTCATGTTAAGTGAGCAATTTACATGACAAAAAAACAATACAGATTTTTAAGCAGTCGCTAAAACTTTAAAATAAGGTAAAGTACAATGGACATTTGACAGACAGATATTCAAGACACAGTGCATCCGAGTCTACCACCTTCTAAAATATAAAGTTGTAAAATCTATATGGTAAATAGAGTACGCCATCAGTGGCGGATCCAGGGGGGGGGTTCCGGGGGTGCGCACCCCCCCTTTATTTTTGCCGATCAATGCATTTGTATCGGGACATATGTTTTGCACCCCTTTGCACCCCCCCTTTGCCCTGGGTTAGCACCCCCCCTTTCGAAAATTCCTGCATCCGCCCCTGCGCCATTACCACAAGATAAGCATTGCTATGTCTCATATTCTGCTACTTTCTTTGCAGGCGATACAAAACTAGTACATATTTTTTTTCTATGTTTATACTCATATGAAACTTCAAATTACCAAAAATTATTTATATGTTTTTTTAAACTATATGGCTAGTTTTTATTAAAAAATTTATGAACATACATTTTTTTCTCAAGAAAATTCCATAATTTGTCCAAAAGAAGAACTTTACTTTTTTTTATTTGCTGACATGTTTTCCATATGCAGCGTGACCTTTCTCATAAAAATCTGGTGATCACAATATGCAAGTGTGAATTGAAAACCATCGTAACCATTGCTCCGTTATCAAGATAAACTATATCTTATCGTACCTGTTATACACATGCTTACCTGAATATCCATGATTCTTTGTTGATTGTTTACAAACGGGTGACAATCGTTAAACTTCAGTTTCAAAACATGATCATTAATTAGCTGCAATATTTTCACAACAACACTGACCAGACCAATTGAAATAATTTTTTGACAATTATAAAAAATTTATGCAAAAAAAAGATAAAATTGTGCACAGTAGACTTAGTTTATGATATATGTATGCATTGGTTCAGGAATTGGATTAACATTATTTTTCACCAGTCACTCGTTTCATATGACTTTAACTGTTTGTCCTGATTGAGAAATTGCTTACTAAACATTTAACATTAACCCTTCTGTTCTTGAAGCAAATGTTATTAACAATTGTGTAAATCATACAAAAATGTCCCACATAAAACAAGATATAGAATGAAAAGTAAAACTAACATCCACTGTATAACTCTGACTTAACCATTGTTTTAATAAGTGTACTTACAAGTGTCTGAAGTTCAACATGTCAACACTGAATAGTACTTCAAATCTACAATCCAACAAATACTTTTTACAACAAGCAAAATAAAGTTTTTTTCACATTTCCAATATACATATTTTATTCTTAATGATAGCTTACCCATATAATACAATTTTCCTTCTGCTTTCGTTATAATATCACAAGTATTTAAACTTATTTACTATAGGAAATAGGTAAAGTAGGGGCTTGCATAAATGAATATTATTGACAATTTATGAAATTGGAGTCACTTAAGAATTTAAAATTAATATGCATAGAGAAATCCTTTAAAAAAATCTATTTTTTCATGAACTATTGTATTCATTTATTTAAATACTATTTGGTGACTATCTACATTCAATGATGAGAAATCATTAAGTGATGGGAAAATAATTTTAAATAAAAAACCTTGACAGTTTTGTAAACCTTTAAATGTTTATGGTTTGAATAATTTGAACAGCTTATGAGGAAAATAGCTTTTTTCTAATAAACTAAGGCATTGCCAATATTTCATACAGAATAATAAACATTGCATAAAACATTTCTGGTCTGTATGTAATTCATACATATAGAGTAAATAACCATGACATGTTCAAGTGTATGATATATACTCCTTCCCATCAATGACAAAATAACCCTTGGGTCTGAATGGAAATTAATGTCCATCAACCCTAACAACAAGTCAGCTCTCACAAACATTCTTAATGTCTTGAAAAACATGTCAATCAAACATTACAAATAGGTTTTCAAAAGATCTAGAATTCAGTTGCCCACCGGGTGCATAAGCTGAGTGGCAATTTTTATGGGTTTGGAGTGGGAAAACATTTACTGTTTATTTTTGGTGATGAAGAAATTGTAAACTCTGCTGACAATTTATGTAAATTTACAAAAATATTCTTTTAAATGATCTTGACATTTGACCTACTGATCTCAAAATCGCAAGGCCTCTTTTTCTTAGTTAGGGCCATTTCAATCCTTAGTTAGGCAAAGGTAAAAATACAAATAACCCAGGCGAAAAACCATAATGCTTGACCCAATCAGTCTACAGCATTGCTGCTCTGACCTTGACCTATTGACCTAAAATCAATAGCTAACTCCAATGGGGCATTATCAAGTTTGGTTAAAAATGAAAAAATTATTCGATAAATTATCTGGAATCCAAATTTCGCCAAAATTTCATTATAAAAGAAAATGTAGGTAATACAGTGTATGTAAATACAACCATATACCCGTAAGTTTTGTAACCCAATTTGTTTACGTTGCTGATGATCAGTGACAATCAGTCATTTCTAGTGTTTTCATTAACTACTGTTTTGACTCTATTATATCTTATAAATTTGGCCATGGTGTTGTATGTAATTTTATTATAACTGGATGATAATTTCCTTATTTTATTTTGTTCCCTTGTAAAAACTTAGATATTAGAAAGTCTGAGTTATTTATACAGTCAGGATCCTACTTCGTCAGAATTATCTCCCCATTACGCCAGTTCATATTTTACAATCGTAGAAATGGAAGCCATTGTAGGGATGACGCGCTACCAATTTTGCTCATGGAAACCGATAAATTTATCCACATTGCACCATTACGATCCTTATATATCAGTTGTATTTTAAAAGACAAATGTATCAACTAGCTACAGAGCATCAGTTAATGATCTTGTCTGCATTGATTCAACTTAAAACTATTGTCTGATCGGTTGTCAGGTGGAATTTTCGAAAATTCATAGACATTTAAAAAAATTCTAATTAAAAATTTCGTGGAAGGGCAGACTAGATTTTTTTAGTGTATAAAGACTATAAACCCTTGTTTTCACACACAAAAAATTATATTTTTTAAAAGATATGCATTTTCATCATCCAACTTGAAAGACTGTCGTCAAGTACTTTCATTAAAAAATAGCTATTCGAACACACCTTCTCTGTTTTTGTGACTCATTAGATAGGTATTTCACTTGACCCGTATATATCATCTTTTAGTACTGTTATTTTTTTGTGTTATAAAGTCAATCTGTAGCTTTGATATATAAAAATAATAGAATCTGAAGCGAGACGATGTATGAAATAATCTTACTTTGTACGATATCAAGACAAAATATTCAATTCAAACACGCCCTAACATAAAAAGGTGCACTCGATTTTCTCTTTTCGATATAATTGTTACCCATTTTTAGGAATTTTTTCTTGAGTAACATAATGGAAGGGCAGACACGAAAATTTTTGAACTAATAGATTGATATGTTATAGGTCCGTGGTAATTTTTTCAAAAAAATCGGAGGTTATGCATTTTCTTCATCCAACTTGAAAGATACCCATGTCGTCGACTTGAAATCTAATTGTTCTGCTTAACTATGTACTAGATAAATTGAAAACTTATGCAAATGGTGTTTTTAAAATAAAACACCTCGTAATTGAAAAGAAAATTGTAATTTTCTTTGTTTCTATTAACTTTTAAAAATTTTGTCACTATAGTAAACAATACAGTACACATTTATTGCCTTCTCTAACAAAGAGCTTCGATTCTTTTGTTCTATTTCAACCGGGTTTCCGACTGTTATATATCTTCCAAAGGCTAAAAGCTGGGTTGCAGTTTGAAATTGAGAATCTACTATTACCTTATAACTGTGTGGAATGTTTAGTTAGTAACTTCTAGTGACAATATCTTCAAAACAATTCTACAATTGACAATGTTCATATTAATAAATAATTGGAACAGATTGATTTTTTACGCTTCTATATATTGAATTTCAATATTAGTAATTCATCAGGTAATATAATGATTTAAGTATATCCTTCAATTACAATGATATACCTCTAGAGTGATAAAAAGCTAGAATTGATAAACATTGTACACAAAATGGAAATATTGCATTAAATTTGGTTCAGCAACAATTACAATTTAGAAGGCCAATTGCAACATGCAATTGATGATACCACTCACATTTCAGTCAATTCATAGAATTTCAAATAGATCATTATAATTTTGAAGATGGACAAAAAAATTGTGTTAAAAGTTGTAAAGAAGCAACAACCCTTGCAAAAGGATTGATGATTTCAATCAATTGATCTATTTGTAGATCTTGTGAACCTATGTTCATTTTTTTTTAGTTTCATTTCTTCAAGTATAAGTTTTTGAGACATTATGCGAAAAACTAAAACTGATCAAATTTTATCATTTAGAGTCAATAACTCCTATTATTAGATTCATTAATTTTTGTGGGTACCAATTTTCGTGGATTAAGGATATTTTCTACATACAATCATATATACAATTTGTAATTTATTGGACATTCGAGTTTGTGGTTCCTAGGTAACTACAAAATCCATGATAATTGGTATCCAATGAATAATAATAAATCCACAGTATTGATATATTGTAGATTATATCTTGTTCATCATTTGTTGTTATATTCCCTACAAGAAAAAAAACAACATATACATTCTTGTTCTTGTATCTAACACTTTTCAAGATACATGTTAAAATTGACCCCTAAAAATTGGTAAAAAGTATCATCAAAGGGGCAATAACTTCAATAAGGAGTGAAAAATGATTGAAAATTCTGTTTAAATAGTATAAAAAGACATTGGTTTAGCATAATCAAAAAGAGTCTCTAATTCCCATCAATTTTTCAATAGTGTAATAAGACCTACAGTAATGCAAAGAACTGGAGTAGTCATAAAACAATATTCCAATGATCTTCCTAGTCTACATTGTGGATCATTATCAAATACAGATCAAGGTTACATCATTAGAAAAAAAGCCTTCATTGTTAGAGAAAATGCATGCACTGATGCAGTATAACTATTCCACATGTTACAGATTTGTAAATATAGATTTGGTCCAAATGAAAAATCTAACAATAATTCGTACTATAGAAGATTGAAAAACATAAGCATAACAAGAGGCTGTCACAACGACAGCAAACCGGATTTATTAACATTTATTTGTGTCCTGGCAATATCACAAGAACCATTACTGATGAATGGTGAAAGTGAAAATCGTCAATATCAAATTTGAGCTCCATTTTGTCATCAGTATCAACATATTAAAATTTGAAAAGCTTAGATTGAATGATTCATGAGTAAATGCAACAACGTGAATGGAAACACCATTTTACGATCTTTCAAGAACCACAACTCCTGAACAGTAAAAGTCAAAATCGTCATTATTGAACTTGACCTCCATTTTGTCATCAGTAACAACATATAAAAATTTCAAAAGCTTTGGTTGAATGATTCATGAGAAAATACACGGACACGACTGGAAACACCATTTTTCAATCTTTCAAGAACCATAACTCCTGAACGGTAAAAGTCAAAATCGTCATTATTAAACTTGACCTCCATTTTGTCATCAGTAACAACATATTAAAATTTGGGAAGCTTTGGTAGAACAGTTCATGTGTAAATGCACGGACACGACTGGAAACACCATTTTTCAATCTTTCAAGAACCATAACTCCTGAACGGTAAAAGTCAAAATCGTCATTATTGAACTTGACCTCCATTTTGTCATCAGTAACAACATATTAAAATTTGGGAAGCTTTGGTAGAACAGTTCATGTGTAAATGCATGGACACGACTGGAAACACCATTTTTCAATCTTTCAAGAACCATAACTCCTGAACGGTAGAAGTCAAAATCACCATTATTGAACTTGACCTTCATTTAGTTGTCAGTAACAACATATTAAAATTTTAAAAGCTTTGGTTGAACGGTTCATGAGTTAATGCACGGACAACATTTGATTGCCGCCTGCCCGCCCGACCAGCCGCCCGGCCGCCCGCCGTACATCCCCAAATCAATAACCGACATTTTTGTCACAAAAATCCGGTTAATAAAAATTGTTACTTTGTATGCAATGATTATCATCTTGAATCTAATTTGGCAGCAAAATTCAACCATCATATTTTAGCTGATGCAAGACAATTCCAAGAGGATAATCAAAACAAATTCAATGTTTGAATTGGGGTTGTAAACTATTTGAAATTTTAAAGAAAATAAATTGTCAGGTTTGTATCAGGTGTTACAGAATGGAAATAACTATCCAAGCAGACAAATGATCATGTGATCAAAAAACCATAGTAACTATTCAACAGGACTCATAGTTCTATTCCCTGCATCCTTCATAACAAATAACCTTATTTAACTATTCAACCATACAGGACTCATAGTTCTAGTCCCGGCATCCTTCATAACAAATAACCTTATTTAACAATTCAACCATACAGGACTCATAGTTCTAGTCCCGGCATCCTTCATAACAAATAACTTTATTTAACTATTCAACCATACAGGACTCATAGTTCTAGTCCCGGCATCCTTCATAACAAATAACCTTATTTAACTATTCAACCATACAGGACTCATAGTTCTAGTCCCGGCATCCTTCATAACAAATAACCTTATTTAACAATTCAACCATACAGGACTCATAGTTCTAGTCCCGGCATCCTTCATAACAAATAACTTTATTTAACTATTCAACCATACAGGACTCATAGTTCTAGTCCCGGCATCCTTCATAACAAATAACCTTATTTAACTATTCAACCATACAAGACTCATAGTTCTAGTCCCGGCATCCTTCATAACAAATAACCTTATTTAACTATTCAACCATACAGGACTCATAGTTCTAGTCCCGGCATCCTTCATAACAAATAACCTTATTTAACTATTCAACCATACAGGACTCATAGTTCTATTCCCTGCATCCTTCATAACAAATAACCTTATTTAACTATTCAACCATACAGGACTCATAGTTCTAGTCCCGGCATCCTTCATAACAAATAACCTTATTTAACTATTCAACCATACAGGACTCATAGTTCTATTCCCTGCATCCTTCATAACAAATAACCTTATTTAACAATTCAACCAAACAGGACTCATAGTTCTAGTCCCGGCATCCTTCATAACAAATAACCTTATTTAACTATTCAACCATACAGGACTCATAGTTCTATTCCCTGCATCCTTCATAACAAATAACCTTATTTAACAATTCAACCATACAGGACTCATAGTTCTAGTCCCGGCATCCTTCATAACAAATAACCTTATTTAACTATTCAACCATACAGGACTCATAGTTCTATTCCCTGCATCCTTCATAACAAATAACCTTATTTAACTATTCAACCATACAGGACTCATAGTTCTATTCCCTGCATCCTTCATAACAAATAACCTTATTTAACAATTCAACCATACAGGACTCATAGTTCTATTCCCTGCATCCTTCATAACAAATAACTTTATTTAACAATTCAACCATACAGGACTCATAGTTCTAGTCCCGGCATCCTTCATAACAAATAACCTTATTTAACTATTCAACCATACAGGACTCATAGTTCTATTCCCTGCATCCTTCATAACAAATAACTTTATTTAACAATTCAACCATACAGGACTCATAGTTCTATTCCCTGCATCCTTCATAACAAATAACCTTATTTAACAATTCAACCATACAGGACTCATAGTTCTATTCCCTGCATCCTTCATAACAAATAACTTTATTTAACAATTCAACCATACAGGACTCATAGTTCTAGTCCCGGCATCCTTCATAACAAATAACCTTATTTACATGTACATGTACAGGCCACAGAGAGACACATTATTAATCATTTCATTGCTATTCAGAAATCGTAAGAAATTCTTATTCATTGTAGTGAACAACAAAATACTGTAACCAACTAATTTTCGCAAGCAGTTTATTTTTGCGACTTTCACGAGTAGAAAAATAACGCAAATATAAATAGTCGTGAATATGTATTACTTGGATCTTTCCATATTAAATTACATCAGTTTAATTAGAAAATCATGAAATTAAATAGCCGCGAAGTAAACTAGAAATTATTTTAAAGTATCCGCGACAGTATAGACCTACAGAATACAGATCGGCTATTAGAGATAACTGTTTTGCATAAGGAATAATAATTTATTGATGTTTGCTTTATGTCCAATGGATTTAGTAAACAGACTAATTACAAAATGTTTACTTCTTGTATATCATAAATAAATTACTTCAACTTTAAATACAATGAAATAATTTATGAAACAAAAAATTATTCCGATAATCTAAATGATTTTAATAAAATAAAAAACAGCTATGAATGCATGTGATTTATAAATAATCAAAAAGGAAAAAACTACACATTCCAAAATTACAGGTTAACACAAATTAGAAGTATAAATACATGTAGGATAAATAATATTTGGAATGGAAAAAAGAAAAATATATATTAGATTGAATGATTGATTGATTTTTGGTTACTTAGCATCCAGTGGCAAATATTTCATGCATGTTAGATAAATATTAGAAGGGAACCTTTCAATAGCTACTAAAGTCTTTAAGATAAACATGATAATTTCTTATCTTTATGCAATGAAATTAATGTAAAGATGTACATTTTTTATTCTGCAATTGCCAACTCCCCATTTTTATTCTGTTAGTTTTGAGGAAAACTTACTTGAAAATATCACTGATTTAGTGACTTATCCAAAAGTTGAATTATAAAATTTGTTTAATAAGCAAATTAGGAAAATGTATGGAGTAGACTGTATATTGTCACAAGGGAAGTAACTCTTGTTTATTTTCACAAAAAAGACCAGAATGCAAGAAATTTTTTAAGTTACCTGGCATTTTTTACTTAAAATACTTTTTTTTTTCATGTTTTGTATATAAGATAATAAGACAACTAACCCCTGGCCTTGCGTTAGGTGTGAACAACTACAAAATTATTAAGATTTAAAAGAAATTATACCCCCTGAAAATGCAGCAAAATAAAGACTTGATTCTGAACAATTGTTAGAAATTTCCACAGAAAATGAAGAAGGTGTCTTTACTGATTATTGTGATTTTTCGTTTCCTGAATTTCATGTTAGTCAAGTTCTCCTATTTCACACATTTTATAAAACTAGCTAGGGAAGGAGTACTTTTCGATTTCTTTTAAATAAGTCTCACCATTTTTCTCTATCTTTTTCAAGATGAAAAATCACTCCTCCCTATGATTCTGAAGTAGTGGGAGCCCTGTACCTGATTGCAGCCAGCAGTTTTTACCAGCATGTTTAGTTACTATGGCAAATGCCAACAAATGATTTATAAAAGTACAAAGGTTCTTAGATATAAAACACATATAATGAGAGACCATTTAAATTTTTCAGATTTCTTGGTATATCCAAGACCAAGGTCCAAGTTAAATATTAACATACATGTACATGTAGATCAGAACTATCGCTTTCTCAGGGTTTTCTGAATTATAATTTATAAATTTTGATTATTGCAATGATCCCTCCACTACAATGTATTTTTTTGCAATGTCTGTGTAAGTCCCAAGACAAGAGCCTGTAATTCAGGTGTTATCATTTGTTGCTACAAATGTACATGTGAACTACATGGACCTATTGAACGTATTAATTTTTCATTCATTATTTTGTAAATAAATTACGCCTTTAGTTGTCGTTTTTTGTTTTTTTTTTCATTTGTCATTTCAGGGACTTGAACAGGATTGGCTTTGCTCATTGTCACAGGCCGAAAGGAAGACCTATAGTTGTTAATTTCTGTGCCATTTGCTCTCTTTTAGAGAGTTGTGACTCATTGACAATCAATTTACCACATCTTCTTATATTTCTAAATGTATATATTTAATTAATAAGAGTAACAAGAAGGAACTCCATCTTTTGTTAATATGTGTGAACAAGACAAGTTTAGTTTCATTTTGAAAAGTAATGATATGGACATTAGTACTGTAAGTGTAGCTGGAATAAGTGATATGTATGATTTGAACATTCATTTAAAGCAAACATAATGTTGTTAAGATTGTAATAGCTTGGATTATAATATTGTATGAATAACACCTCCACGCAATGTAAATATAAAATATGTATCTCGTATCATGATCATTGAGAAAATATGTTTGGTTGGTTTTTTTTGTTTTTTTGTTTATTTGTTTGTTTGTTTGTTTATTTTTGTATTTTGTAAATGTCGGCTGCTATCATTTCTGTATAGGAATTTACACCAATAAAATTATTTGATTTGATTTTGATTTATAAAGCAGATTATACAATTAAACATTTCAGAACATCTGACTTCACCCTTGGTTTATTATTCAGGTTCATGTTACTATCGGTCCATGTGCACACATCCAGTGAATGGATTGAAATGATCTGATACATTTTTGGACTTATCCTTGTCGCTTTGTTATTAGTGTATATGCTACCGGTATTAAGAATGCATAGTGATGTCAGAATTTCCATTGAAGAAGCATGCAAATTACAAATTTATGTGACATACAGTAACATATGATCTGACAAAGGATTTGTATGTCAAATCTATGCAGAATATAATTACTAACCCCCCCCCCCCCCAACCCACCCCCTTTCTCAACCCCATGACCCCCACACCCCCAAATAATGCCTACCTGCCAATCATATTTTTGAAACTGATGTTTTATGAAACACACATATTATTGTTTTTTGCTCAATGATTACTAACAGAAAAAAATGACCTGAAATATTAAACTAAGAACTTGATGCAAATATACTGTTATAGGTAACTTAATACATTTTTGTAGTGAAAAACAAGAAATCCATACCCAAGTGCCTGTGATAAATTCAGTCACAATTCTCAACTCTTGAAATAAATGTTTACTCTTCGAGCACCTGCCTCTTCATCATAATTTCGGTTGCTGATGAAGCTTCCATTCTACACTTTCGGGACTTTAGTCGATTCGATAGGTAAAAATTTGAGAAGTTCCGCATGTTTCGTATTTCCGGTTTAAAATTGAAAATGTTTACCTAAGGCTAAAATTTAAAGTTGCTTCTAAAAACTATGATGTAAAACATGTAAGAAAGTATAAATCTTATAATGCTATCAGGTTGTTAATGTAACCCAGTATATATATATTTTTTTAAAGGTCTCCGATCTTCTTCTTCTTCTATCGGATGTCTTGCAGCCCTACCCCCTTATTTGTTGCTTGGCATGCCTTGTGTACATATTGTTCCTTGGAACAGTATATCAATATATATGTTCCTGCTTGAACACTGTGTTTGTGTTTCAATAAAATTGTCAATGTTGTTGTTTTTTTTCTTTTTTTTTTCTTGTTTTTTTTAATCACATATGCTCAAATTGCTATATTTAACGTACATGTATCTTGGAAAATGAGAACAAGGGACTGCAACACTTAAACTGTGAATCATATCAGATTCAGATCAGTTGGGACTCATTAGGGTCTAAGCGTGACATTGGATTGTCAATTGTTTGTAAGCGTGACACGTGAAAGTCTAATTATCATGTTTATTGTGCCGAGAAAACGGGAAAAAATGTCTAGGGAAAACATGGGAAATTACAAAAATTTTGAAAATTGCGGGAGACAGGAATCTGACAAAACAGTAAGCGGGGTCTGGAGTTATAACTCCCCAATGAGACTCCCGAGAAGGGTTGTTGAGACTATACCAAATAATTAAAACGTCTTGAAAGGCTATTTTAGTTATTTGGAATAGACTGAGACCCACAAACACCCCATGTAACTTAATCCACAGCACTTATACAAATATTTAAGTTGCAATGCATCTATGTGCAATGCCTGCAAATAATTGATGCTTTAATTTAATTTTTAGTACTAAAGATGTCTATTTTGGGGTAGTATGACATATTTGACTTCTTTATGTCAATCATATTATATGGATACATTTGTACATGTAACACAGTGGCGGATCCAGGGGGGGGTTCTGGAGGTTGGAACCCCCCCTTTTTTTGGCCGATCAATGCATTTGAATGGGAGCATATAGTTGGAACCCCCCCTTTACTCTGGGTTGGGAACCCCCCTTTTCAAAATGGCTGGATCCGCCACTGTAACATGCTATATAAAATAGAGAATGGAAATGGGGAATGTGTCAAAGAGACAACAAGCCAACTAAAGAGTAAAAAATAACCAAAGGGTCTTCAACACAGCAAGCAAATCCTGCACCCAGAGGTGAGCTTTAGCTGGTCCCTAAAAAAATATGTACTAGTTCAGTGAAAATTGACGTCCTACTAAATAACTCCTATATAAATAAACAAAAATTAAAAAAACATACAAGACTAACAAAGGCCAGAGGCTATGACTTGGGGCATACCACAAATTTAGCAGGGTTAAACATGTTTAGTGAGGTCTAAACCCTCCCTTACATTGTATATCTCTAGCCAATGTGGATTAAACTATAGCTAATACACAGCAATATGTACAGATAAATTTAGTGTAAAAGAAGTCTTAGTCCATTTTCCTAATATTTGAATTGCAGATTTTTTGTTTCCTACATTCATGACATTTTTACTCACAAAATTCAATTACTTTCTCATACTTGTAGACCCCTACATGTTTCCTCCCTGCACCAGTTACAACTTGCAGCCATGTTCTTGCTGTTCTCCATCTCAAAGTCACAGCAAGGCCTAGGCATATAGCTACAACATGGAACAAAAGCTCACACCTCTCTACACCAGATACAATTTACATCAAATACATGTTACGAATGTCTTCTGAATTTCACTGAATAAATGAGTATCAAGCTAGAGATGTGGAGTAATTTCAACAAAATATTTAAAAAAATACTGTCATAGTTTGCCCAACTTTTTCATCTTATTATACATGTTATATAGAAACAAATGCTGAAGTGACTTCATTTTTATGACCATTTTGATTTGTATTGTTTTGGTAGAAAAAAGAGTGCAAGATAAGTAAGAATGCCTACAGTCATAGCCTTAGATGTTTCCCTGTCTATGTGTAGACCTGTACAGATACCAGATTGTACAGAAGAGTATCAGAGACGGAACTTAGCAATTCATGGAATCAACACTTTATTGGACCATTTCTCATCAAGCTGTCGGTTGGAATTTGTTTCCATGGTAACAATTTGTATATCATGTATATGTCATATATGTTATTGAAATCGTCTTGCATCCTGGTGATTTTGTTTGTGTGTAAAAATTGAAAGTTTCAAATACATTGAATGTTTAAGTTCTTACCTTTGTGAGAATATGACAATATTTGAAGCTCACAAAGTTCATTTGATAAAAAAAAAGCTGAAACCACCATAGTATAACCAGTATGTTTTAGATGTCAAAATGTAAATATGTAATATAAATATTTTAACATTACACTGGTAATTTTTCAAACATCTATGATATTCAATTTCTGTAGGCCTTGTAATTTCAAGAATAATAGTGTGAAAAAAAATCTGCTGGATGGTAATAAATAAATCAAATTTTGAAGACATTTCCTAACTAATCTTGTTCTTTTATTTGATGATATTCTAGTTCATAATTCACAGTTGATACCTCTATTTTAACCAGATAAATGGCAAGTGATTATTTTTTATACATGTATTTATGCAAAAACATTTGAACTGAAATATATTTAATTCAATATAGTATTGCATTTGTGTTTAAAGATGTAAAAAAATAAATGCACATGAATGATAGAGGTTGGAAACTAAAATGAAACAATGTGTGGCAGAAAGATAAAAGGAAGTCTTAGGAGAGAAAAGAAAGTCCACTTTAAAAATAATTATATATAATGAAAGCAACACAATTTTATTGACATAGTTTAAATAATAACCTGTTTTTGTTGATGCAGGTTGTATTTTCATATCTGTGGGAGCAGCTGGTACCTTTTACAAGAGACTTTGAATCTATAAAGACAGCTCTAAGTAAATCAGAGACCTACAACACAACATGTATAGAGGGAGCTATAACTGGTATACGACAGTTATTGTATGATGAATGGAATGCAAGCACTGCTAGTCAGGTAAATAGTTCAGAAAATACTATTTGAAGGAAAGAACTCAGCAGGTACATATTGAAAATGCTAGTTCTGAAAAATTTTGTATTCCCCTAAGCCATGAAAGCTGCATATTGGGACCACTTATGTTAATATTATACATTATCTTTAAGGCCACAACTTTATTATTGATCAGAGAAATCAGATTTACATACCTGTCAACTGACCCGTATTCTGCGGGTGTGACCCGAGATTTTCACAATTCTGAGGGATCACCCGGGACACCCGCCGGGTCATTGAAATAACCCGGGAATTCCGAAAATGACCCGATTTCACCCGTATTTCTTAGCCTTGAGATTGATTTTCATAAGTAATATTCCTTTGAAATACCGGCAAATTCGTAATTCTTCCATGAACAGGCAGTTCATCTAGCTATGTAAACTGTCAAATTAAGTGACCCATTAAGTGCATGGCTTCACTTGACAGCTTTGGTGTCAAACACACTGTTAATTAACACCAATTACCTTAGCTTTAGGTCGTAAATAAATTGCACTACTGGTTTACAAACATATTTGAACTAGAGTTACTTCCCCTTATTTGTCACCATTCAAAATTATTCCTTATATTTACGTTTTATGGGTGAAAAAGATTAAATCATAAAAACATAAAATTCAAATACATATTGAAAATAACTTTTCATTATTTTTATACCTTTATACATTTTTTTTTAAAAAGTTGAAAATTATTTTTTACATTTATACTTCCTTTAACTGTATTACTATATTTTATCATAGTCTAAGTTCCTTGTCAAGTGAGAGATGAATATTATAGATGTAATACCTCTACATGGTATGTTTATAGGCTACATAGCCAGTAGTCTCATTTTAAATTACCTTTGAAAAATAAATTTTAGATGATGACAAAAAGTAAAGAATATAAGACTGTGTTACATAAATTTATAAAAATCTTTAAAAGTGCAATGAAATAATAATAAATAAGATTTAAAATGACTTAACCAAGTGAACATGCATTGATGTTTTGGTATCTTTGATATACATTATAAGAAAATGTACCATAAAAACTGAAATTCAGCTCGAAAAAGTTCGTACGCGTTATAACCTGAGATTTGATTCTTAAATGCAGGTCATGACCTGCATTTTCATCGTCACAGGTTGACAGGTATGGATTTAATAATTTTACAGTTATATCTTCATGATCCTGTTCATACTTAAAGCCTTCAAAGTGCATTGTAAAACAACAGGTTGTAAATGATTGAATTGCTGTGTGATTGTAGGTTATCCTTGTAACTGATGGTTCTATTGGTGTTGGACAGAAATCACTGAAAAACTCCCTCCAAAACTGGGACCAGAGGGATCCAAAAGTACCAGAGGACCAGTTTCCACTTCCTTTTCCATTTCCATGCAAACTTCACATTGCCATTGTTGGAAATCCCAATGATGCTGACATTAAAAGTTCAATGCCATATTTTGAAAAGTTAATAGAAATTAATGGACAAGGTGGTGAAATATTTACACCAGACAATATTTTAAATCTTAAAAGTGTTCAGACAATGTTTGAAGAATTAGGAGAAAAGTATTATTCTCCATATCATGGTGCTTTGCATTGTGGGAATTTCAAATGTCCAATTCAGCTATTTCCAGCTCCAGAACCGTATGATAAGTAAGTTTTTCTTTGATTATTCAATAAATATAAATGTAAGGAGGTTTGGTACATGTATGCTTGCTAATGAGACATTTATTTATAAAGAGCAAATGGCAAAGCTTGTAACATCATCTTTAAACAGTTCTTTTGAGCAGACGGTTTCAGTAATAAGTAACTTCACAGGAATATGTGTAACAGAATACTACCAGACCACAGTATCAGCCATTTCTTTATATGTCCGCAAGTTAAAAATTTTTTTAAAAAAAATTCCTTTTCTATACCAAAACAACAATGTTTAATTAAATAAATAACCATATAAAAAAGAAGATGTGGTATGATTGCCAATGAAACAACTATCCACAAAAGACCAAAATGACACAGACATTAACAACTATAGGTCACCGTACGGCCTTCAACAATGAGCAAAGCCCATACCGCATAGTCAGCTATAAAAGGCCTGGATAAGACAATGTAAAACAATTCAATCGAGAAAACGGCCTTATTTATGTAAAAAAAAAAATTGAATGAAAAACAAATATGTAACACTTAAACAAACGACAACCACTGAATTACAGGCTCCTGACTTGGGACCGGCACATACATAAATAATGTGGCGGCGTTAAACATGTTAGTGGGATCCCAACCCTCCCCTAACCTGGGACAGTGGTATAACAGTACAACGTAAGAACGAACTATAAAAATCAGTTGAAAAAGGCTTAACTCATCAGATACACAAAAATACAAGTGGACGTGGCCCGGTACTTATACATCCCAACACAAAAAGACACAATGAACAGATCTGAGAGTATTCGCAGTTATCTGACAGCTAGTTCAAAGCCACTAACAACTAATAAAAAAATCATGCAACTAAGACTAAACAATCAATCCGTACACATCCAACATCCAATGGATTTAGTGTAAAGACGTCATAAACAGCCAGAGAAAAACATGACCTTGTGCAATGCCAAGTTACAGGTATCGACAGATTGTAGATCCATGAATATGTATATGCATATAATATACTAGTAATATTTAGTTATTACTTATTCCATATATTATACTTTTTAGCCATGATGTTGCCATTTTATTTTTTGATCTATGAGTTTGACAGTCCTTCTGGTTTTAAAACTATATATACTGTATTTTTCAGAACAGATGAATTTGAGCATATTTCTGTAGATATATCAAAGACATTGGAAATTTTAGGATTTCTAGATATTGCTGATGTAGCTAGTCCACCTATGTTGTCAAGACATCTGGTTTTACCAATGTCCACTAAAAACATAAAAAAGATGGAAGGTATGTAATAAAAATTATTGCAAAATTAAGTTACCATATCATTGTCTAACCACTATAAACAGGGCACCAATTAAAGTGGAAAGGGGGGCATAATCTACAAAATTACAAAATACACTCTTCATATTCAGGATAGAAACTTTTATTGAACTGATTCTGTTATGTTTTACCTGTTTCGGGCTCAAAAGCAGTATTTTTTTTTGGCGCAAATGAAATATAACCTTGTGGCAAATGCAATAGTTAAGATAAAAATATAATCAACTAATTAAAAAGAAAAAAAAGGTAAGCATGTCTACAAGTTGTCCTGTGTCAGCAGCAAATAGTATTATGGTTTCCTAATGGAAGCTGACACCAGGGGGCAATACCTTATGGACCATAGGCAAAAGATGACAGGAAGCATTATCAGGACCAAAGCCATGAGGCAGTGAAATGAAGGTCAATCATCTAACACCTAGGATACAGCCCTTGGAAGTCAATCGGCATAACACTCCTCCATCTACAATTGGTTTTGGAGTGCATGTTAATGTGGGAATAAACGCCAACAACAATGTTTGCTGTACAGCTTTCGATTGGTTTCTGTCATCTAAAGTAGTATGTCGTTGATCATCTAAAAGTAAACCCTCATCGAAGATAGCGGGTAAAGGAGAGCTGGCCCAGCACATCCCTTGAGCTGTAATGACTGAGACGTGACTGTGATTGATGGATAGGTGACCTATAGTCTTAATTAGGTCTTTCTGCTATTTTTGTGGAAAGACCTTTTGCTTTTGTTCTGATTATTAGGTCTTTCTATTTGTACGTGGAAAGCCCTATTACTTTTGTTCTGGTTATTTTTTTCTTGCACAGTATAATTGTTCGAATAATTATTGCTTTGATATTTTAAATATGAAATCGAACACTTTCTATGCTCCTGAAACTGACACTGTTTACCCAAACACTTTTTATGCCCCATTTATGGGTATTATGTTTTTTAGCCTGTGCGTCTGTTCGTCCGTTCATCGTTTGTCTGTCTGTCCCGATTCAGGTTAAAGCTTTTGTTTGAGGTAGTTTTTGATGAAGTTGAAGTACAATCAAGTTGAAACTTAGTACACATGTTCCCTATGATATGATCTTTCTAATTTTACCAAATTAGTGTTTTTACTCCTTTTTCACAGTCCACTGTTCATAGAAAACCCCATACACTGTTTTCTTGTGGCCTCTGCTCCTTCCCAACAAATACAAATACAAAATACAAATAATTTAATTTTGCAATGAGCACCCCAAAGGAGCAGAAATATAAAATCCAACAAATTATCTCATTAAATAGGTACCCTTATGTCACGTGTAATAATTTCATTATGCATATAATAGTAAAAATATAACATAGTCGTATCTTTTTTTCTTTTTAACTTTTAGAATCAAAACAAGAAAATGGTGAAGTAAAAAAAGAGAATGAGAATGAGGAAGAACCTGCATCCACTGAGGATGGAAAAGTTCCATCATTTACTGTTCTGTTACATGGTAGTCTGAAAGTAGAAGGAATGGTGGCCTTGACACAAGTTGGGTAGGTAACCAAAGTTCCATTATTTACTGTTCTGTTACATGGTAGTCTGAAAGTAGAAGGAATGGTGGCCTTGACACAAGTAGGGTAGGTAACCAAAGTTCCATCATTTACTGTTCTGTTACATGGTAGTCTGAAAGTAGAAGGAATGGTGGCCTTGACACAAGTAGGGTAGGTAACCAAAGCTCCATCATTTACTGTTCTGTTACATGGTAGTCTGAAAGTAGAAGGAATGGTGGCCTTGACACAAGTAGGGTAGGTAACCAAAGCTCCATCATTTACTGTTCTGTTACATGGTAGTCTGAAAGTAGAAGGAATGGTGGCCTTGACACAAGTAGGGTAGGTAACCAAAGCTCCATCATTTACTGTTCTGTTACATGGTAGTCTGAAAGTAGAAGGAATGGTGGCCTTGACACAAGTAGGGTAGGTAACCAAAGTTCCATCATTTACTGTTCTGTTTCATGGTAGTCTGAAAGTAGAAGGAATGGTGGCCTTAAAACAAGTAGGGTAGGTAACCAAAGTTCCATCATTTACTGTTCTGTTTCATGGTAGTCTGAAAGTAGAAGGAATGGTGGCCTTAAAACAAGTAGGGTAGGTAACCAAAGTTCCATCATTTACTGTTCTGTTTCATGGTAGTCTGAAAGTAGAAGGAATGGTGGCCTTGACACAAGTAGGGTAGGTAACCAAAGTTCCATCATTTACTGTTCTGTTTCATGGTAGTCTGAAAGAAGAAGGAATGGTGGCCTTAAAACAAGTAGGGTAGGTAACCAAAGTTCCATCATTTACTGTTCTGTTTCATGGTAGTCTGAAAGTAGAAGGAATGGTGGCCTTGACACAAGTAGGGTAGGTAACCAAAGTTCCATCATTTACTGTTCTGTTACATGGTAGTCTGAAAGTAGAGGGAATGGTGGCCTTGACACAAGTAGGGTAGGTAACCAAAGTTCCATCATTTACTGTTCTGTTTCATGGTAGTCTGAAAGTAGAAGGAATGGTGGCCTTGACACAAGTAGGGTAGGTAACCAAAGTTCCATCATTTACTGTTCTGTTACATGGTAGTCTGAAAGTAGAAGGAATGGTGGCCTTAAAACAAGTAGGGTAGGTAACCAAAGTTCCATCATTTACTGTTCTGTTTCATGGTAGTCTGAAAGAAGAAGGAATGGTGGCCTTGACACAAGTAGGGTAGGTAACCAAAGTTCCATCATTTACTGTTCTGTTACATGGTAGTCTGAAAGTAGAAGGAATGGTGGCCTTGACACAAGTAGGGAAGGTAACCAAAGTTCCATCATTTACTGTTCTGTTTCATGGTAGTCTGAAAGAAGAAGGAATGGTGGCCTTAAAACAAGTAGGGTAGGTAACCAAAGTTCCATCATTTACTGTTCTGTTACATGGTAGTCTGAAAGTAGAAGGAATGGTGGCCTTAAAACAAGTTGGGTAGGTAACCAAAATTCCATCATTTACTGTTCTGTTACATGGTAGTCTGAAAGTAGAAGGAATGGTGGCCTTAACACATGTTGGGTAGGTAACCAAAGTTCTATTATTTACTGTTCTGTTACATGGTAGTCTGAAAGTAGAAGGAATGGTGGCCTTGACACAGGTTGGGTACATAACTAAAGTTCCATCATTTACTGTTCTGTTACATGGTAGTCTGAAAGTAGAAGGAATGGTGGCCTTGACACAAGTAGGGTAGGTAACCAAAATCTCAATATGTATTGGATTATATATAAATGTTTGTGACTGTTGTCTGTACACTTGTTACATGATGATTTTAAGAGATTGTTTTTCTTGCATTTAGTTAATGCAATAATTTTATAAATCATAATACATGACACAGATAAGACAATTAAAAAAAAATAGTTTTAAATTAAGTACTAAATGAATGACATGCTGTGTAATTTATGTGAATTTCATATTTCAATATTTGTTTTCTGCAATGCTGGAAATTGATATGTTCTTATGTCTAATGTGTTAATTAAGAAAATGGGTAAATGAATAAAAATACATTTGACAGTTAACTTAAAAGAATACCCAATGAAAATCAGACAATCTAGGTCTAAATGTTGTAAAGGATATGAGACGTGCAGTGACAACAAGACTTTGGAGTATTCATTGGAACATGACTTTTTATTTATATGTGTATAGTTTTCAATGATCTGTTTTTCTTTACACAAATATATGAACTGGATATTTTACACCATTTTTACATATTGCAGGGAAAACTGGTTTGGTATATTGTACTCCTGGGCTGACAGCAAGAAGAAAAGTAACCTTATGCTTTCATTGTTTACCCCAGGTAATTATTGTTAAGTCTGAATTTTGGTAGTCATATATTATTTTCATCCCATGGAAATCAAATGAAGTTGGGATATAAAAAAGATGTGGTATGATTGCCAATGAAACATCTCTCCATCAAAGACCAAATGACACAGAAATTTACAACTATAGGTCACCAAACAGCTTTCAACAACGAGCAAAGTCCAAACCGCACAGCCAGCTATACCTTTTGTGCTACATATGCTACATATGTGCTGCCTAGTCAATATAGAATTAAGATTGTTTGTAGTGGTTCTTCCAATCATCAATCTCCTACAATTTCAAAATATTTGGTCATGAAGTTTGAGACATTAACATCTGTAAGTAAGGAAGTAATTTGCTCAACTAATAGCTACTATTGGCATTGAAATTTAATTTTACAAGATTAAAGACTTAACCTTTTATCAACTCTATATCTCAACTGGTGGAGAAAAGTCTTGCTTAACAAGTTTTTGATTTTATACTCGCTGAAATTCATTCTCTTATACCAACAATTTGACAGCCAGTAACATTTGGCTTACCTCAAAAGTTTGGTAGAAGGCACCACAAATACATCAAACTGATATAGCTCTGACTCATTCAGTCTACCAGTTATTCTAGTATTTTCAGTCAGGTTGTAACAGATTGTTTGAATCAGAGCTTATTTTGGCAATGTAATTGTGAGTAACAGATTTTAAGTTCGTACTGGAATCAATCGATTTTAGATGCTTTCAAATGTAAGGTAAAGTCTTTCATAGCTTTCTTGGTCTTGTTTTTATTGAAGTGTGATAATTTTGATCTTTGATTACTTGAAAATACAAACTGATGTATATTTGTATTTGATTAGGCGATGAACCTGTTAATTGGATAGGTAGTTTAGATAACTTAGCACCAATATCAGCTTTCACAGAGCCACCCTATGGTGAAGATGACAACAAGACTCCATTTCCTGTCCGACCTAATGACAAAAGAAGCTATGCTCAGAGTTGTGTGGTATGGATCAAACAGTCAGGTTTACAGGTAAGGTGTATTTTAATAGTATGAATAATTATCCAAAATATTTGTTTTACACGATTTCTGTCATTTCTCTGGGACATGAAAGTTAGGGTCATTTTTCCAAAAAGTTAAAATCATACCTGATGTCACAACATAAGTGGATCATTTTCTAGACATAAAATGAGCAACAACTCCAGTTTGGTTTAATAGTTAAACTGTTGTAAGGCAAACAGTTGACTTTACCAAACTGTCCTTATTTTTAATTTAGTCAAGTGGCATTCAAAATTATACCCACCTAGGCACATGTGTACTACCAAAACTGCCAAAATGCATGCACTACAGCAGATAATAGTGATTCTAAATTTAAGTCTTTGTTTTCACAATGTTGCAAATGATAAGCATCCTAAATTCTTGGAAAAATCACTAATGTTATCAAGTCAGTTACATGAATTTGAGAGTATTTGTAAAGGCCTGTCATTGACATTTATTTTGTGTCAGAAACCTATACTTTGTCAAAAATTTGATCACAATCCAAATTCAGACAAATTTGCCACATCTGTTCAAGGTTCAACCTCTGTGGTCGTATCAGGCAGCGCTCAGCGAAGCATTTTATTGGCTGTTGGGTTCATGTCACATTAACCTCTGCTGTAACAATTTCTTTGTTTTGTTTTATTGTTGAGTTTATGTCACATTAACCTATTCTGTAATATTTTCTATGTTTTATTGTGATGTTGAGTTTCTGTCTCTTTTACCCATGCTGTAATATTTTCTTTGTTTAAATTTGTTCTGCCACATAATCCCATGCTGTATTATTTTTTGTATGTTTTACTGTGTTGTTTGGTTTCTGTCTCATTTACCAGTGTTGTAACATTTTCTTTGCTTTTTATACGACTGCACAAAATTTTGCAGTCGGATATTGGTAACACGTTGTCCTTATCCGCGTCGTCCGAAGACATTTCGTTTCCAGACAATAACTTTAATATGTTTTAATAGAAATCTATGAAATTTAAAAACAAGGTTTATGACTACACAAGGAAGGTTGGGATTGATTTTGGGGGTTATGGTCCAAACAGTTTAGGAAAAAGGGGCTGAAACAAGCATTTTTCTAGTTTCCAGACAATAACTTGTGGAATGGTGTATGAATCTCTCTGAAATTATACCATAATTTTCCATACCACAAAGGGATGGTAAGAATTGGCTTTGGGGGATTATGGTTCAAACTGTTTAGGAATTAGGGGCAAAAAAGGGTGGAAAACAAGGGTTTCCTGGTGAATGGACAATTACTTAAGTACAAAACATAGTTTATAAGCAGTGTAAGGGAGGTAATTTAAACACAACATTGTCAATTACCTCCTTACACTGCTATTAAATTATGTATAAAGGAATGTTGTTTTGTCTTGAGGTGTTTAGCTGTCAATTTATTCTTAGAAGGTAATCATTTTTTAGGTCAATTTCCATCGGCATAGTGTATTGCACAAAATCCAAAAAATATCAAAAAATTCAAATAAATTCAAATCACATAACCAACTCAAGTTTTTTTTAATAAAGTTATACTTTGTCAGAAACCTAATATGTGTCAAATATTTAATTACAATCCAAATTCAGACCTGTATCAAGTGCGAATATTGTGTTTCTTCTTGCCCAAACTGTACAGGGTTAGACCTCTGCAGTCGTATCCAGCTGCACTCGACAAAGAAATTTATTTGACAGTAGGGTTTATGTCTAATTTACTGTTTCATTAACTTAGCTTGGTACATTTCACTATCTTCCTTGTTTTTAAAATTGAAAAATATTCTTCAAATATTTTTTTTTCAAGGAGGGGTGTAAAACATTTGGTTTTTTTTGGGGAGGGGGTAATTTTTTTCCTCAAGATATAAAAAATTGTCAATTCCTCAATATTTTGCTAATTTTTTGTGCATAGTCTGTAAACAGATATATAAAATATTAGGAAACAGCAGTGTATTGCTTAAAAGCAAGAAATCTTCAATTGAATATTTATACCCCCGCTTTAAAAAAGGGGGGGTATACTGTTTTACCTCTGTCTGTCCGTCCGTCAGTCAGTCCGTCCCATGAAACTTTCGTCACATTTTTCTCAGGAACTACACATCCACCCTTTCTGTACTTTGGTATCAACATTTATATATGTCAGCCATACCGTGTGATGCGTTTTCAGATTCATCACTTGACAACTTCCTGTTTACCGAACACTTGTCTGATTTTACACATGATAGCCAAGTTGAAAATTTTCGTCACATTTTTCTCAGGAACTACAATACAAGGATTTCTGAAATTTGGTTTCAGGATTTATATAAGTCAGCTATACCGTGTGATGCATTTTCAGATTCATCACTCGACAACTTCCTGTTTACCGAACACTTGCATATTTTTACACTATTAATATTATCCACTTGCGGCGGGGGTATCATCAGTGAGCAGTAGCTCGCAGTTTCACTTGTTTATTCTGTGTTAGAAACCTATAATCTTTCAAATATAATATTTGAAATACATTTATTTAATTCCAATCCAAATTCAGACCTGATTCAAGCTTGAATATTGTGTTAATTTTTGCTCCAACTATTCAGAGTTTGACCTCTGCGGTTGTATACAGCTGTGCTTGGCAAAGCAGTTTATTAATATATTAATATATATTATACTTTTAACATCCCGAAATGGTTACTTCATATATCTTGGCATCCTCAGTACTATCTCCTGGTGTACTACATCCTATATAGAGTTTTCCTGTTTGAGTGAATACAAGAGACATTGGTAACATTATGTTTATGTCACTTGTTTTATAATATGTCATTAGAAAGCCATCATTGTTCAGGATATGAAGGGTATTAGTACCTGGATCAGATACAATAACATTGTCTCTAGGTGTTGTCATTATGCCTTCTGGTCTGAATGGTTCATCCTTGTTGATCTCTGTATCTCCTGTATAGATATTGATGATATCACCACCCTGTCCTAACACTACTACTCTATATCTGTCATCACTTTCTCTATCCACTACATGAATATTCCTATTGGTACAGGTTAATCTGCAGGGATAGGTAAATATAGGTTGTTTATATTGATCATGTTCAAACACTCTATCATGGTCTCCATTCTGATCCATTAGTATTACAACCCTTCTCCCTTGTTCAGGGTAGTCACTATTAACACCAGCTACTAGAACTTTATTGTCACTGGTAACATGGACTGCAGTAGGAAGGAATGGTGACACATCATATACAGAGTCTGTTAGTCTACCTGTATTACAACTGATTTCTTGGAGTCTTGATCCCTCAGTGCACAGAAGTAGATTATTTGATTGAGTAACAGCCATACCATAGACCTGGATATTATAACTGGATAGTACCTTTAGATTGGTTCCATCAGATTTCACTTTTTGAACTAAACCTAAAGGACCAGAACTTATCCAGAAAGACTGATCAATAGAGGAGCACACAAAATCTACAACCTCAAGTTCAGTTTGATATTGTTTATTTATTGCCAAATTAATATGCGGTTCATTAGATAGATTTTCATCATATTCCAGCACTCCAATGTTAGACTGGGTTATCTCCCCTGGAACAAAGTTTGGTATAGTCTCATAACTAGATCTTGTATTTGGCATATCGATGTCATTAGTTTTTTGTCGAGCCTGCAACTTTTGTTGCAGAAAGCTCGACATAGGGATAGTGATCCGGCGGCGGCGGCGGCGGTGTTAGCTAACTTCTTAAAGCTTTATATTTTAGAAGGTGGAAGACCTGGATGCTTCATACTTTGTATATAGATGCCTCATGTTACGAAGTTTCCGTCAGTCACATGTCCAATGTCCTTGACCTCATTTTCATGGTTCAGTGACCACTAGAAAAAAAAATTCAGATTTTTTGTAATGTTGAATTCTCTCTTATTATAAGTAATAGGATAACTATATTTGATATGTGCGTACCTTGAAAGGTCCTCATGTCTGTCAGACAGTTTTCATTTGACCTCGACCTCATTTCATGGATCAGTGAACAAGGTTAAGTTTTGGTGGTCAAGTCCATATCTCAGATACTACAAGCAATAGGGCTAGTATATTCGGTGTATGGAAGGACTGTAAGGTGTACATGTCCAACTGGCAGGTGTCATCTGACCTTGACCTCATTTTCATGGTTCAGTGGTTATAGTTAAATTTTTGTGTTTTGGTCTGTTTTTCTGATACTATATGCAATAGGTCTACTATATTTGTTGTATGGAATGATTGTAAGGTGTACCTATCTAGCGGGCAAATGTCATGTGACCTTGACCTCATTTTCATGGTTCAGTGGTCAAAGTTAAGTTTTTGAGTTTTGGTCTTTTTATCTAATACTATATGCCATAGGTCATCTATATTTGGTGTATGGAAATATTTTATGATCTTTATGTCAGTCGCGTAGGTTTTATTTGACCGTGACCTCATTTTCACGGTTCATTGCACAGTGTTAAGTTTTTGTGTTTTGGTCTATTTTTCTTAAACTATAAGTAATAGGTCAACTATATATGTTGTATAGAAGCATTGTTAGCTGTATATGTCTGCTTGGCATGGTTCATCTGACCTTGACCTCATTTTCAAGGTTCATTGGTCTTTGTTTAGTTATCTTGGTTAATGTTAAGTTTATGTGACAGTTGTATTAAAGCTTAGCTTTATACTTAGGACTATCAACATAATATCGATGATTAGTATAGAAGGCGAGACATTTCAGCGTGTGCACTCTTGTTCCACTTTGTTGGCATCTGAAAAGAACTTTGAAGCATAGGTTATATGAATTAATTCTTGGACTTCATTGTCTTTTTCTTCAGCTTGATTTAGTAAATCTGAGATAGCATTTAAGTCAGATTTAATTGTGTTAGAAACTGTTTCAAGATTCTGATCTAATTCAACTCGTAGCTTTTTAAAGTACCTTTCAACTGCCACTTTGACAGATTGTTCATGCTTTTGAATAGCTTGATTTACCTGGTTGTATTTATAATTTTCTGAAGATAAAAGTTGGTTAAGCTGTTTTTTATAAGATACAATTTCTTTCCTTTTACTTTGAATTTTTCTTTGTCCATTTTTCAACTTGTCTATTTTTATATTATATCCTTCCTGAATTTCTGTTAGATCATGTTTCTTGTGAACTTTTGCTACACAGGTTGGACAAATAAGACTGTCACATGTCTTACAATAAAGACAGTTATTTTGTCCAGCATGATCCTGACAGGGAATGTTTGCAAAATCTAGTTCTTCTTTATGTAGCCCAATATCTTTTAAATCGATTATTCTGTGATCCTTTGCAGTTTTTACTCTTAAATGTACCTTCTCCTTACAATGATTACACAATAAAAGGTCACAGTCTAAACACTTCCATTTAATAGGTCTACCAGTTTCACATAATCCACAATTAACAGGAATTTGTCCTTTTCTGATGGATTGTGAAAAAGCCATTTTTTAAGAACGAGGCAGGTATTTTACTTCCTTGTAAATGATCAGGTGATCTTGATACATTTTCCCTTCTTTAAACCAATTTTTTATCTATATACATTGTTTATATTTGATCAATAAAGTTGAGAGATACCTGTATAGTTTAGTGACTAGTTTGAAGGCTCTTACAGATTATTCATCAAGTGCATTGACCTTCCTAATAGTTTTGTTCTTTGAATAGGTTAAAAAAGACCAAACATTATGTTACATTTAAAGCTGTCAATTAAGAAACAACATAAAACATTTCAAATATCTCTGTTCTGTTCATTTTTTACATCTACCATACATGGAAACATTATAATTTCATGACATCCAAATTTGAATTTGAAGGGTATTAGTACCTTAAATCACAGGTTTTTTTTTCTTTCAAGTTTTAATTTTAAAGATGATATACAATTAGGTAGATTATAAGTGCTCTTCTATTAATAAAGGTTTTAGAGAGTACTCTTTTGTTTGCACTTTGTGGGCACTGGAATAAAAATAAAAAATAGTACATGTATACCTAGAAGTTACTATTTTATGGTTTATACAGTTACATGGCAGTAATCTCTGTCCATAAGATGGATTATACTTCAATATTATAAACTGACTGCATGATAGGTCTACTGATTCAGATTGAACATTTTACAAATTAATTTAGATTTATGCTATCAATCCACACATTTGTATTGCAGACTGATTTACAGAAGGTATTACGACATGCCAGAAAACTACCAGATAAACAGCAACAATTTTACAAGGTATGAACTTTAATTAACTTTTATTTACTCTATTTTACTAGTTTTACAGAAAGTTGATACAATTTAAGGGTAGATGATTGTTTTACATGTAGATAAACATTGAATAAATCTGTTGGTCACAGTTTTTGGTAAAGTTATTAAATTTTGATAATAAAACAAATTGTCTACTTTATCTAACTTTTTTTTTAATTGTATAAAGTTGTCAGATTTTTTTCCAAAAGAAACTTAATTTTTTAAGCAAATTTACATTGTGACCTATATTTTAATTTGTGAGTTCTTATCTCATTTTACAACATATCCGAAAATCATAAAAGTATTAATATAATGTAAGAGTGTATTGAATTCCTGTAAGAATAGAATGCCAATATCAGTTGATATACGTTAAACATAGAATGAAACAATATTGTATTTTGTATTTGCAACACCTCAATAGAAAAGGACATGCAAAGTAAAATTTGAGCTGCGACAAATAGAAATAGTCGTTATCAGGGGCGGATGCAGGAATTTTAGAAAGGGGGGGTGCTAACCCAGGTAACCCAGGGCAAAGGGGGGGTGCAAAACATATGTCCCGATACAAATGCATTGATCGGCAAAAATAAAGGGGGGGTGTGCACCCCTGGAACCCCCCCCTGGATCCGCCACTGCTTATTCAAGTGCACATGAACATGCATTAATTAATTTGGAACATTCAAACACGAAATGACAAATGAATTTTGATCTGTTTTATAAGGTTCCAATTACAACTCCGTTTTCAAACAGTTACAGAATTTGCATAGAGATTTTTGTTATGAATTCTAATATGACGTCCTTATTACGCTTTGTAAACAAAGCCGTGTTCTAATGAGCACAAAATATGTTTGACACATGCGCACGAACTTACTGTTTATACTAACGTTATTTCCATCGTTATCCTTTAAAATATATACATTTAAGCAGCTAACATAAACTTTTATTATATTTTTTTATGAAACAACATACATTTACCCTGCTCGTTACTTTTAAGCTTATCAAATATGAAATGCAATGCACAGACTCCTCGAGGAGGAAACGAGAACAGCCAAACATTTTTACGGTAATTTCGTACACTTCGACCTATAAAAATACTGTATTTGTCCTATTAGAATCGAAATAATTCCTTTATGTCATGCTCTATGCTCATTTTAACATGGGTAGGCATTATATTTGACCACATTTTACACCTCGCTAACGCTCAGTGTAAAATATCGACAAATATAATGCCTACCCATGTTAAAATGAGCATAGAGCATGACATGAAGGAATTATTTCTTAAATAGATTTAGGGAAAAAACTGATATATGTAACTACACATTCTCAAGGGATAATATTTTCATAGATTATTTGTGAGAAACGAAAACTTTTAGAATCCAATAACATACAAATTCTTTTTGCTTGGACTTAAACAGATGACAAAATCATTAATTTAAGTATTTAAAATGAAACACTGAGTAAATATACCAAATCCTTTTTATTCCATTATATATAGATTCTCTTTTTCCTTCAACAGCTCATGCTTATCTTCATTATTTTACAGGAACTTAACAGATTAAGACGAGCAGCTCTGTCATTTGGTTTCCATGACCTTCTTGATGCCATGGGAACCATGTTAGATAGGGAGTGTCAAATGTTGCCAGGCTCCGCCCATCCTGATGCCTCGATGCAGCTAGCACATGCAGCTAATGCATTAAGAAGTGACAAGGCAACTGACTTTACACAATCTATAATGCCACTACGTACAAACTTTAGTCAGGAGGATGGATAAATTATCAATAAATACTTTTTTGTAAAAAGACTTGTATTTCACTCACATATATTGATTTGAGCCTTGTTGAAGTCTTTAGAACACAGAACACATGTCTGGCGTACAAAAGTTTAATCCTGCTATCTATAATGAGTTTATTTACAGCCATTGGGTCAATGCCACTGCTGGTGAAGGTTTCTACCCTGTGGATATCACCAGTCTAAAAGCCATGGTGACATAAATTATCATTGTTATGGTTATGATCATAAAATATCTATTAACAAAAATTGAAATTTAAACCCAAGGAATAGATAACCTTAGCTGTTTTTGTCAAAACCCTTCAGAATTTTTGGTTCTCAATGCTCTTCAACCTTGTATTTTATTTGACATTTTTAAAAGTTTGGATACCAGTGTCATTGGTACGTCTTTTGTAAAAGAAACATGCATCTGCCATATAAATTTTAAGCCTGGTATCTTTAAAGAGTTAAAATGAAATTTAGATTTTAAATAAAATCCTAATTATCTAAATACAATTTAAACTTTTATGATCTGATTAAGATTTAAAGGAAGATAAGATCAATAGGGGAGATCAATGATTTTAGATTATCTCCCATGGAAATTCATTGACAACATATTGCTTTTACAGAATATTATATGCTTGTGTTTGCCATTACAAAAGGCAAGAATTAAGTATACTGTTTCCGGTATTGGTGTTGGTTGCATTATCAACAATTTGTTACACTGTGTATTTAGGTTAGTTGAAGGGGAACTACTTATGCCAAGTCTGTGTTAATTGGTAAGCAGTTGTGTAAGCATTTTCACATCTCATTTCCATTGAGATTATTTGGCCCTCCCCCCTCATTCATGGTCTGTAGACTTAAAAGAAATTCCATAGTTTAAATGTGAAGTTTGTGATAAGGTATGTGTAAGGTAAAACCACAAATGGTAAGTCAATGGAATTTGGTATGCTGTTGTGCATTGGCACATCTCATTTCCTTGGAGTCCTAGTCTATTGGCTTTTAAACTTTTGCATAGTTTAGAAGTTACAGTTTGTAACCTCAACCTTAATCCATGGATCAGTGATAAAGGTAGTTATGTGGTTAAATATAGATTCCTACACTGCAACAAGTGTATTACGATATTTCTCCACTCGAGACAGTTAAATTTTATTATTTAAAGCGTGAGGCTTGCCGAGCTCTTTAAATAACTAAAATTTAACTGTCGAGAGTGGAGAAATGTCGTAATACACGAGTTATAGTGTAGGAATCTGTTTCTCTTATGATTTTATCCTTCTTTTTCAAAGATTTTCTGAAACTTGTGTTCTTTCTATGCGACGTCATCAGACATGGTCGCCTTTTTTCATGACGTCACAATAGGAAAATTCAGAAGAAAACAAAACATTTAGACGTCATAATCAAATTCCGACTAATCATTTGCCGAGAACAGTTTTTTCACTAGTGAGGAGAAATATTTTTCTCACACCGGTCAGGAAATGTGAAAATAGCACAAAAATTAGAGAAATCCATATCTCAGATACTGTAATCAATAGGACAACTATATTGGATGTATGGAATTATTGTTAGACAAACATGTTGGACTACAAGATTTTATCTGACCTTGAATTCAATTACTTTCATTCAACAATGTTTAGTTTTGAACTATTTCTAAGACATTATATTTGGTGTATGGAATCATTAAGATACACTTGTCCGTCTAACATGTAGCATGGTTTCATAGGACAATGTGTAGTTTTTGTGGCTTTGTCTATTTCTCAGATATTATAAGCATAGGTAATGTGTATTCAGAAAATGGGACAATAGTAAGATGTACATGTCTGTCTGGCAGGGTTCATATGACCCTTATTTTCGTGATTTCATTAGCCAACTTATTAAATGCTATATATGTAATAGGTCAACTATATTTGGTGTATGGAATGATTATAATGTGTACATGTCTGTCTTGTAGCGTTCAAAGGACATTGACCTCATTTTCATGTTGCATTGGTCAATGTTCAGATTTTGTGTTTCGGTCTGTTTCTCATGCACTTTGAGCGATACGACCACGTCATTTGGTGAATTGAAATATTGCATGGTCATGTGTCTGTCTGACATGGTGAATCTGACAGTGACATCATTTTCGCATTGCTTTGGGAACGAACTGTGCGCCTCTACTTGCTGACCTCTTCTTCTTTTTTTTTATTAGTCTGATATCCTTCAGCCACTTGTCAAAAACCAGAAGAGTAAAAAAGCCAGATAATTTAATTTCACATTCAGATATTGAAGATGTTCTTTCCATTAACATTTCAACTTTTAGGATTGAGTGCTAGAAGTAGAAATTAAAGAAAAAGTTTCCTCTGTCTCATTTTTAAACTTTTACCTCGAATTTGACATAAGCGATCATCTCTGTACCAAAATCTATTTTGAATTATCAATTTCCTCCGCTTTAGTATACTTTTTGTTTTCTTTGTTACATATGACCTGGCTCTGTACTTATACATCTCGTCATTGTGTTATTGTTCAATGATTATTTCTATATTCTTGTCTTTTATTTTCGTTTAAACGCTTTGTCTATATGATGTGTCTCTGTACTTATATATCCTTTCAGTGTATTATGGTGTCATGGTAAATGTTTGTTTATATATTTGTTTCAAATTGTTTGTTTTATGATAATTAAGATAATAACACAATGTTGACTGCAGTACCCCTATTTTTGACATTTTAACCTATTGTGTCTGTTTGTTTTGTGCACACATCATTGTCAATGTAATGGAATTTTAAGAGACTGTCATTTCCGTGAGAGTTTTAGCTAGCTATAAAACCAGGTCTTATCCATCATTTTCTACTTTAGAAAATGTCTGTACCAAGTCAGGAATATGATAGTTGTTATCCATTCGTTTGGTGTGTTTGTTCTTTTGAAAAGGCCATTTCATTACGGAATTTCCGTTTTGAATTTTCCTCGGAGTTCAGTATTTTTGTGATTTTACATTTTCCCTCGGTTTTATTTAAATATCACTTTCTAAAATCATTTCTTGTTTCCTATAAAAAAAAAATTAAAAAAAAATAGCCCAAAACACATGAACAAATCCAAAACCATTTGTCCCGCATGATTGAACCAAACTTTTTTTCAAAGGTACCAGGATTATAGTTTAATAACGCCAGACGCACGTTTCGTCCATAATAAGTTACATAGTAGTATTGTACATAGGGGTTGAAAATAAGCCGAAAAGTCATTTCTTAAAAGAAACAAATGCATCCAAATGGCTATTATAAAACAGAATTATGTCATCAAAAAAAGTACATGAAGTTTGTAAAAACTCATTGTACATAGATACATCAAGACATCAGGTCTTTGTCTATAATTATACTATGGGTATCAACAGGGGGTATATTGTCTGTATTTAAGCTGTTATAAATGCTTCAAACTTCAGACACAAGTTATTGTCGAACAAACATAAGTTTCTATTGGTTGGATATAGGAATAAATGGTATTTGGAATGTGTTAATGTCCTGTATTAAACAAGTCAGGAAAATGGTATTTGGAATGTGTTAATGTTCTGTATTAAACAAGTCAGAAAAATGGCAATTGTTATCTTTTAGTTCGTTTCTGTTTGTGTTGCATTGTCCTTTGGTTTTCTGTTGCACTTTAGTGTTTATGTTGCTTCGTTGTTTTCCTTTTATATTTGATGTGTTTCCCTCAGTTTAAGTTTGTAACCCAGATTTGTTTTCTTTCAACCGATTTATGACTTTCGAATAGCGGTATACTTCTGTTGGCTTTATTTAACACCCTGATATAGTCACTTCATATATCTCGGCATACTTGGACGTACTACCTTTTTGTGTGCTACATCCTATGTAAAGTTGTCCTGTTGGAGTACATGCGACAGAAAAGGGATAGCTAATATCAATGTCACTTGTTTTATAATATGCCATCAGTAGCCCGCCATTGTTCAGGATATGAAATGCATCATTACCTGGAACAGATACAATAACATTGTCTCTAGGTGTTGTCACTATGTCTCTTGGTAAAAATGTTATGTCCTTGTTGATCTTTGTATCTCCAGTGTATATATTAATTATTTCACCACCCCGTCCTAACACTACAACTCTAATACTGTCTTTACTTACTTCATCCACCACATGAATGTTTCCATTCCTGGTGTGTGTTATTCTGTAAGGAAAAGTGAATAATTGGTTGCTTTTGTTGATCATGTTTATACACTCTTTCATGGTCTCCATTCTGATTCATTTGTATTACAACTCTTCTTCCTTCTCTAGGGTAGTCTTTATTAACACCTCCTACTAGAACTTTATTGTCACTTGTAATATACAATGCTATAGGGAGGAATGGTGACACATTATATGCTGAGTCTGTTAGTGTACCTGTATTACTACTGATTTGTTTTAGTCTTGATTCCCCCTTAGATATTAGAATACTATTTGATTGAGTGAGAGCCAGGCCGTATATTTGGATATCGTAACTGGATAGTATCTTTAGGTTGGTTCCATCAGGTTTAACTTTTTGAACTAAACCAAAAATACCAGAACTTATCCAGAAGGAGTGATCAATAAATGAGCATACATATTCTACATTTTCAAGTTCAGTTTGATATTGTTTATTCACCACTAGATTAATATGTGGTGAATGAGATGGATTTTCAAACTCAAGCATACCAATGTTAGACTGAGTGATCTCCCCTGGAACAAAGTTTGGTATAGAGCCATGATTCGACTTTTGATAATACATTTGGGTGTCAACAGATTTTTCATATTTTTTTAAATCTGTAAAGAACTTTGAAGCATCTGTTAATAATATCAGTTCCTGGACTTCTTGCTTTTTGTTTTCAGCTTGTGAAAGTAAATCTGAGACAACATGTATATCAGATTTGATTGTGTTAGAAACTGTTTCCAAATTCTGATCTAATTCATCTAGTAGTTTTTGAAAACACTTTTCAACAGCTGCTTTGACAGATTGTTCATGCTTTAAAAGAACATCTTGCTTAACATGGTTGTATTTAGATTTAGATTTTAGATAAAAGTTTGTAAAGCTGTTCTTTTTCAGAAAAAAAATCTGTCATGCTTCTTTGAATTTTATTTTGTCCTTTTCTCAGCTTGCCTATTTTCATATCATATTCTTCTTGAATTTCTGTTAGATCATGTTTCATGTGAACTTTTGACACACAGGTTGGACACACAAGAGTGTCACATGTCTTACAATAAAGACATGTATATTGTCCAGTATGGTCCTGACAGGGAATATTTGCAAAATCTAGTTCTTCTTTATAAAGACCAATTTCCTTTATATCAATTACTCTGTGATCCTTTGCAGTTTTTACTCTTAAATGTACCTTATCCTTACAATGGTTACACAATAAAAGATCACAGTCGAAACATTTCCATTTAATGGGTCTATGCGTTTCACATAATCCACAACTAACAGGAATTTGCCCTATGTCAATGGATTGAGAATAAGCCATTTCTTAAGTAAGACGCGGTACTCTATTTCTACTTCCTTGCTTATGATCAGGTTAGTTCTTTATAAAATTACCCAAGGTTAAACCAAATATTAATTGTATACACACTGTGTATATTTGATAGATAATTAGTTTTACATACACCTTTATAGTTCAGTTACTATTTTGAATGAACTTATTGATTAATCAACAATTGCATTGACCTTCATAATAGTTTTTAATGACTGTGAATGGGTTTAAAAAAAAGACCAAACAATGTTAAATCATTGTTATTTATTTACATACAAACATACAATGCTTTAAAATGTAATATCATAGCACTTTATTTTAGGTTTTGAATTTGGAATGATTTTTTAAAGGTTAATGCTTACCAATATCCTTTCATATAAATATAATAATGATAATAACTTTTGATTATGATATAAAATGTATAAGAATCCACAAACGTTGCAGTAAAATTGTCTCATGATATTGAGATATGTTTGGTCTTAAAATAATGCTTTATGTTTTCTGTTCTAGATAGTATCTCCTTGTTGATAGTATTCATAACTTTGTACTTCAAATTTGTATTACATACGAAGACACACTCGTCAAAAAAGAAAGAATTATTCTATAAGCCAAATACTGTGGATTCATCGTTATTCTTGGGATACCATTTTTTTGTTGATTTCAGTGGTACGTGAACCAAGAATTTAAATGATCAGCGAAGGGCAATGTTTTTGGTGGTCTTGTATGTGTATGGATTCAAGTATCCACCAAAATACTTTTTTCTTTAATCCACATACATTGGTACCCACAAAAAAATAGATGAATCCAACATTGGAGATATTGTAAGCGAATTTATTATGTGTAATGATTTCATTAAATAAGTAATAGTAAATACAATATACCATATACACCTATTGTTTTTAACTTTGAGGGAAAAAAACAAGACAAATGGAGAAGTAACAAAAGGGATTGAGAATGAGAAGAACCATCAACTGAAAATGGTAAAATTCCATTATTCCATCATTTACTGCTCTATTATATGGTAGTCGGAAAGTAGAAGGAAGGATGGCCTTGCCACAGGTACGGTGAGTTTTTTAGACTTAAAGTTGCCTGTCAATTATGCTTAAAAGCATTGTATTTTCTAGCATTTAGTCTATACAATATTTTTATGGCCATCAAAACATGACACAGATAAGACAATCAAATAAGAATTTTTAAAATATACTACTTAATAAATGACATGGCTGCTTTGTATATACGTGCATCCCTTATCGGGATTTATTCATAATTCAGTAAAACAAAATCAATGAATGAAATTAATATTATACAATTATAGCCGTTGTATGAATGATATATTGACTTGAAAGAAGTATATTGACTGAGGACGAAGTCCGACGTCGATATACTTCTTTGGGTCGCTATATCCTGTCATAAATAGGCTATAATTGTTATATCATTAATTTCAGACCATACTTGTATCAAAATCGTCATTTGATTTTGTTGGAATGTTATAGACAACATATTGTCTCCTAGTTATATATAGATATTAACAAATAAAGGCAACAGTAGTATACCGCTGTTCAAAACTCATAAATCCATGGACAAAAAACAAAATCGGGGCAACAAACCAAAACCGAGGGAAACGCATTAAATATAAGAGGAGAACAACGACACAACACCGAAACGCAACAGCACACAGAAACGGACCAAGCAACAGACAATACACCACGAGAATAACAAATATAACATCAAAACCAAATACATAAATATGGGATAGACAAGTACCGTGCCACGTCTTATCTCAAAATTAAGAGAAAACAGAAACGACTCAACGTTAAAATGCAACACACACACAGAAACGAACAATATTATAACAATGACCATCTTCCTGACTTGGTACAGGACACTTTTAAAGGGGAATAAAAGTGGTGGGTTGAACCTGGTTTTAAGGCATGCCAAACCTCGCACTTTAATGGCACAGTTCAATATAACATTGAAATGAAAACAAAATATTACAGGACTACAATACAAATAAAAAGCAGAACATATAAGACAAAGAAAAGCATGATTAATAGATAACAAAAAGCATCAGGTTTAAAATTCAATACGTCAAAAACGCGTCTAGTCCACACGAGACTCACCAGTGACGAAAAAAAATTACAAAATTGTACAGCACTGAAGATCTAAAGTTGAAAAGGTTTTGCCAAATACGGCATTGTTTGTATGCCCAGGATAAGAACATTCATATTATATAAAACAATTCACACTATTGCAAACAGTAAATTTTAACAAATGAATATGAAAAAGATATACATGTACATAATGAAACTGAAGTAAAAACTAATTACAGAAAACTGATTCCAGAAAACTAAACCCGAATACATAACGCCCAGATATACAAGACCGAAAGTCTTATTAGTTGTTATTTCATTTTACTTTTTTTTTTACATCTTATGTATTTGAAGATTTTTTTTTCTAATACTCGATCATAGATATTTATTATAAAACTTTTAACAATATCATGAAAGTCATTACATGACGTCACAAAATATTTCGTTTTTTTAGATATTCTAAAAATAACCGTGCAATATGCATTTTGCTGTGCAATATGCTTTTTGCTATCCGCCGTTTTCTTTATACCTTCGAAAATATAGTTTAAAATGTGACTATCCCTGGACGAATCAAATTAGTTAAAATATACGAATTAATAATATTAACTTATATAAATAGCGTGAATCAATAAATTGAATTCAAGAATACAAAAACACTTCAACAATAAACTTTAAAGAAATGCCTAATGATATAAGAAAGTCAAAGTCTTAAGTGGTAAAAGAGAGAAGACTAAAGCAGAGAAAACAACGATGTTGTATATTTCTCTTGGAACATTACATTCCAAATGTAAAATAACAAAAATATCGAACTCCAAGGAAAATTCGAATCGGAAAGTTCTTTATCAAATGGCAAAATCAAAATCTCAAACACATCAAACGTATTGAAAACGGCTATCATATTCATGACTTGGTACAGACATTTCCTTATGTAGAAAAAGATGAATTAAATCTTGTTTTGCTAGCTAAACCTCTCACTTGTATGACAATCGCATTAAATTCCATTATTTGGACAACAATGTGTGAACAAAACAAACAGACATATTAGGTAAATAGTAATCAAAGGACTATAATTTAGTACGCCAGACGGGCGTTTCGTCTACATAAGACTCATCAGTGACGCTCATATCAAAATAGTTATAATGCCAAACAAGTACAAAGTTGAAGAGCAATGAGGATCCAAAATTCCAAAACGTTGTGCCAAATACAGCTAGCTTAGGTAATCTATGTCTGGGATAAGAAAATCCTTAGTTTTTCGAAAAATTCAAAGTTTTGTAAACAGGAAATTTATAAAAATGACCACATTGTTGATATTCATGTCAACACCGAAGTGCTGACTACTGGGCTGGTGATACCCTCGGGACGAAACGTCCACCAGCAGTAAAAATGTCAAAAAAAAAGCAGTCAATATTGTGTTATAATCGTAATCACTATAAAAATGACATTAAGACAAAGCACATGAGCAATCAAAGAGCTGAATAGCTCTGAGGGGAAAGACGGCCCTTGTTTCTATTTCATTTTTTTGTTGTTGTTTTTTTTTTTTTTTTGGGGGGGGGGGGGTTATCTTTTGATAGTTTTCATATAAAGAATGGAAAAATAGAACAGCTAGTACATGTGGAAGGTTGACACTATAGGAATCAATTGTTGTTTAAGGTAATTTTAAAATTGAGAAAGGAAATGGTGAATATGTCAAAGCGACAACCACCCGACCATAGAGCAAACAACAGCCGAAGGCAACCAATGGGTCTTCAATGTAGCGAGAATTCCCGCACCCGTAGGTGTCCTTCAGCTGGCCCCTAAAATATGCATAATAGTACAGTGATAATGGACGTCATACTAAACTCCGAATTATACACAAGAAACTAAAATTTAAAATCATACAAGACTAACAAAGGCCAGAGGCTCCTGACTTGGGACAGGCGCAAAATTGCGGCGGGGTTAAACATGTTTATGAGATCTCAACCCTCCCCCTATACCTCTAGCCAATGTAGAAAAGTAAAACAATAACAATACGCACATTAAAATTCAGTTCAAGAGAAGTCCGAGTCTGATGTCAAAAGATGTAACAAAAGAAAATAAATAAAATGACAATAATACATAAAT
The DNA here is from genome assembly GCF_965363235.1 of Mytilus galloprovincialis. NCBI lineage: Eukaryota > Metazoa > Mollusca > Bivalvia > Mytilida > Mytilidae > Mytilus > Mytilus galloprovincialis. The sequence continues at coordinate 89,710,557 of NC_134841.1, read as the reverse complement.
AACAACAGACTACTAGCAGTTAACTGACATGCCAGCTCCAGACCTCAATTAAACTGATTGAAAGATTATGTCTTCATCATATGAATATCAGGTACAATTTGTTTCTTTAGTTTAGGATTCAATTTAGACCAATGGAAGAGATCTGCATCTTCTAAATCTAAACATTCAATTAAAGTTGATAGTTAATTATCTAAAATTCAACTAGTTGAATTCTGTCATTTAACAACAACTACAATTATTTTTGATATCTTAATAGAGTACGACTGAACTGTAGGCTAGGGCCATTTTCCATTTTTTGTGACAGAACTCTTAAGATTTTTAATTTTTTTCATAAGAAAGTTAGGGCTGAAAAATCTATTCAGCTTTAAATTTCCATTGATAAAGTTCCCAGTTACATCTTTTATCACAGGGATACAGGTACTAATAAAAATAACAATATGATTGATGTTAACTGTGTGAAGCTTGTTTCCAAATCCATTTTAAAATATTTGTAAAATTTCATGAATAAATAGGTTTAAACTACAAAATGCAACATTTGTAATTTTTTTTGTAACTATTACAATGATAACGTTGGTACACAAAATTTAGTTTTAATGGTTTATTTTAGTGGATAATTAGCTCATAAATTGAGGTGCTCCTGAATTGGAGGAGGATTCTCAAAACAGAGTTTTACAGTAAAAAATGGAAAAGATCGTTTTTCTCTCCGATCTCATGTAGCCCCTCTGACTTTCTGTTTACTTTGAAAGTTGTTGACCTACAAATTAAAGTATTGCATGTTGATGTTTGAATCATCTACAGCAAACATCATTATGTTTAAATTTAACAAATACTATTTTTTAATGAGTGCACAATCTTTGAGAATGATTTAAATAACCAGTGAAGGATATCCCTTCTTATGCGTAGTATGGCATTCCAACAATGACGTCACTATAAAATATAATGTAGGTTGGATATATTTAGAATATCTCGTCATACTGATTTTTCCGGATTGTAAAAGAAACGTAAATAGTGTAAAGGAGAGCTCAATATACGATAATTTCGAGAGAAACAGAAGGGAAATGTGTAAAAAAGTGTTTAAAGTCAATTTATTCATTTGTGTCTCCCCATCTCATCTTTCTCAGTAAGATTTGTTGGGGGGTTTTCCACACTATAAAAACAAAATGAATGATGTGAGGGAATGTCACTCTGGTCAACCCCATTGGGGATTGACGGCTTGAAACCGTCTTCCCCGAAATATGAAAGATAAGAATAAAAAAAATATCACCACACCACAACAAAACATTGGTGCAATGCAAAAGTACCCAGACAAGCCAAAAGATATAAGCAAAAATGGACTTCCCAGTAAACAGAGGCGGATTTAGAGGGGGGCCCAGGGGGCCCGCCCCCCCCTTTTTTGTGAAAACAAGAGTGCACACGCTGAAATGTCTCGCCTTCTATACTAATCATTGATCTTATGTTGATAGTTCTAAGTAAAAAGCTAAGCTTTATAACAACTGTACCATAAACTTAACATTAACCAAGATAACTAAACAAAGACCAATGAACCTTGAAAATGAGGTAAAGGTCAGATGAACCATGCCAGGCAGACATGTACAGCTTAAACAATGCTTCTATACAACATATACAGTTGACCTATTACTTATAGTTTAAGAAAAATAGACCAAAACACAAAAACTTAACACTGTGCAATGAACTGTAAAAATGAGGTCACGGTCAAATAAAACCTGCGCGACTGACATAAAGATCATTAAATATTTCCATACACCAAATATAGTTGACCTATGGCATATAGTATTAGATAAAAAGACCAAAACTCAAAAACTTAACTTTGACCACTGAACCATGAAAATGAGGTCAAGGTCACATAACATCTGCCTGCTAGACATGTACACCTTACAATCATTCCATGCAACAAATATAGTAGACCTATTGCATATAGTATGAGAACAACAGACCAAAACACAAAAACTTAACTATAACCACTGAACCATGAAAATGAGGTCAAGGTCAGATGACACCTGCCAGTTGGACATGTACACCTTACAGTCCTTCCATACACCGAATATACTAGCCCTATTGCTTATAGTATCTGAGATATGGACTTGACCACCAAAACTTAACCTTGTTCACTGATCCATGAAATGAGGTCGAGGTCAAGTGAAAACTGTCTGACAGACATGAGGACCTTGCAAGGTACGCACATATCAAATATAGTTATCCTATTACTTATAATAAGAGAGAATTCAACATTACAAAAAATTTGAACTTTTTTTCAAGTGGTCACTGAACCATGAAAATGAGGTCAAGGACATTGGACATGTGACTGACGGAAACTTCGTAACATGAGGCATCTATATATAAAGTATGAAGCATCCAGGTCTTCCACCTTCTAAAATATAAAGCTTTTAAGAAGTTAGCTAACGCCGCCGCCGTAGCCGCCGCCGGATCACTATCCCTATGTCGAGCTTTCTGCAACAAAAGTTGCTGGCTCGACAAAAATTGGTTGGTTATATAGGGAATCACTGAAGCGTGACTGGAGCGGGCCCCCTCTTAGCGCAGTCAGTGGGCCCCCACTTATGAAAATTTCTAGATCCGCGCATGGTAAAGGTTAATTATCTAAAAAGACGAAGAAATAAATCCTAGAACAGGTAATTGTTATGTAAAACAAAGTCAGCACTCCAGCAGCTCTGTCTGCCAGGAAGTATCAAATTAAAATTAGAATGGAAATGGGGAATGTGTCACAGAGACCAGACAACCCGACCAATGAGCAGAAAGCAGCCGAAGGCCAATAACGGGTCTTCAGCACAGTGAGAAAATCCGGCACCTGGGTACTAGTGCTATGAAAATGGACGTCACACTAAACTCCGAAACATATAAATGAACTAAGTTTAAATAAAAACACTCAAGATAACTAAGGCCAGAGGATCCTGACTTGGGACAGGTTAAATCTGTTTTGTGATATATTAACCCTCCAAATATACCTCTTGACAATGTAGAATACAGAAACACACAGCAATATGCACAGTAAAACTTAGTTAACAAGACAGTCCGATGTCGGAATATGTAACCGAAGAAACTAAGCAAAAATAACAATGATGTATAAGTCAACAAAGGATTACTATCAGTTACTATTGCCAAGCTCCGCTCATCCTGATGCCTCGATGCAGCTAATGAAATATGGACAGACTTTACACAATCTATTATGCCACTTCTTACAAACTTTAGTCAGGATGATCGATAGATTATAAATAAATACTTTTGTAATATGTCATTTCACTCCCGAGACGGATGGGTCAGAAGCTCACAATACATAATTCCATAAAAATCCTGTGCTAAACAAGAAACCCCTCCCCCCAAAAAAAAACCAGAATGAAAAAAAAGTTGGAATAAGCAGAATTATCAAGTTTATTACTTCCATTACATCGTTCCGTATTACCAATTTACAAATCAATGAATAACAATTGTTTCTTTATTTCTTATAATTGTATAAATAAACCAATTGTTCAAACACATTGTATTATTTATACAATTATAAAAGGTATGTTCCCTGTTGGAATTTTGAAAACAAGGATCTTTATTTCTTTTCAATAAGGAAAGTGGTGAGGGTATATGTATGTGCATTCGTTAGGAAGCCATCCCATTATCAAGATGATACAGATTTACCTATAATGGTCCGTCTTCATCACAGTTGGCAACTTCATAAATATTCGGATTTTTAGTCTGTAGACTAAAATTTTGTATTGGCTTATATTTCTAAAACTAAAGCAGTTGTCTCAACTTATGAATGTCTACTTATACAAGAATTTTGCTACTGACGTAAGGCTGTGGTGTTCAATAATTATATATCGATTTAACTGAAACAAATCCGGGTCACAAACCAAACTGAGGGAAACACATTAGCTAGAAGAGAAAAGAACAACAGTTACACTGAAATAACTGCTACAAAAACAATGCCAACATACATACAAACGGACTATTTGATAAAAACTGCCACATTCCTGACTTGGCACAGGACATTTTAAGAAAAAAATCCTAGGTTGAACCTGCTTTTATGGTTAGTAAAACCTCCCACTTATATGGCAATATTAAAAATATTGCTAAAATAACAACATTATGTGACAGGAATACAGTACAAAAACATGCAGCAACACTCAGGACAGAAAAATGCATAGATAAATGGTATAAATGGAATATACTAGTATAATAGTAAATTTCAACATGTACATCACAGAATAACAAAAACACCTAAACAAATTAATTTACCAAAATACACCAATATATCATAATAGAATAATGAACTGTGTGCACACGAATGTATCTGAAAATGGGGTCTATTTAGCATTCATCTGTTTATACTTGATTTCCTTCATCAGACTATGGTAGTCAAACATGTTTTCTTTCACACATTTCTCATGTAGCAATGAACATAATGGCATCATAATTGGTCATTAGCTTCAGTTTTGAGTTGTAACTTGCAAGTACTTACTGTTGGACAATATTCAAATTTTTCAATATTTTGAATGAACTTTAAACGATCTTATAGTTGTTAATTTCTGTGTCATTTTGGTCTCTTGTGGAGAGTTGTCTCATTGGAAATCATACCACATCTTCTTTTTTATATTTATAAATTGTCACACATTTCTCCAGTACTAATAAAATTAAATGGAGAATGTGTCCCCATTGACACAAGCTGCCCCCACCATACATTATAAAGGGACATAAGTCAAGAATGATAAAAGTGTCCATAGTTTTATACAGACTTGTTGCTGTGTATCATATTTGTATTTTGTTTATTGTTTTGTACATAAATCCTGCTGTTAGTTTTTTTATTTGAATTGTTTTACAGTTGTCATTTCAGGGGATTTTATAACTGACTGTGTGAGGGATAGGATTTGCGCATTGTGGAAGGCGGTACAATGACCTACAGATGGGTCTCTGGTGGAGGGTTGTCTCGTTGGCAATCATATCAATTTATGACTTTTGAACATCGGTATACTACTCTTAACCACATTTTATTTTTATGTTGTAAGTTTGGTGATTAATTTATAACCAGTTTCCCACTATGGTTTCAGAAAAATCAACATGTTGTAATGAACAAAGTAAGTTGAAAGAATATGCATGATCATTTAATAAGTTTTACAGGTGAATTCAATTAAACATTTGTATAAAACAAAATATGCCATAAAGAATTTATATATTACATCTAAACAAATATTGCAAAAATGTGAAATAACAATATATCTTTGAAAAAAGATAAAAATAGCTGTCAAACTATAGGGTAAATTTAATAGATGTGTTTAACAAAGTACAATTTCAGCAGATTACACAAGTAATTGAGGGCGAAGAAAGTAATGAACATATACAGTTATGAAGTAAAATGAGCATAATCTCTATAATTTCAGATCTACTATAATGCCTACGTAATGTAAGGAATGTTTTGTTTGAAGGATTTTATATGGTATTCTAATGGACTGAAGCATAAAAAATGACTTCCGGTCGAGGAATATGTCATCTTTGAAATGTGACATGGGGAATATGTCACCTTTGAATAAGACAAAGGGAATATGTCATCTTTGAAATATGACAAAGAGAATATGTCATCTATGAAATATGACAAAGGGACTTTAACTCTTTAATAATATCCAAGCAGAAGTTTAAATTAAAACTAACTTATGAAAATTTAAAACACTGATTCTAAAGCCAACATAAGTTTCATCAACAAACTATTTCTGAGGCTGACCCATTGGTGTCAAATTTATTTAAAGATAAAACTTAAATTCTAAATGCAGATAATTACTAAAACAGTAACAAAAGCCTTAAAGCTATTGGGACTTGTTTGGGCGATTTGCACAAAAGCTCTAAGCATCACATAATCTCATGAAACATAGCAAAGCTAAGTGATTATAATTAACTAATATTCTATGATACAGCCAGGCTGTTAATTTATAGACAATCCTGTCTACAGTAATATATAGTAACTCCAACATAAAAATCACAAGATTTTTTATCAAGTTTACAATGTCTACTTAAACAAGAATCCTCAATTATAACCCTTTACAAAGGAGACTATTTTCTATTTATAAAACCCATAAAGACACCAAGAATAAGATCGAAGATCGATGACAGACATTGTTTAAATATTTGTATTTTGGTCATATGTGTCATTTGTTTGCTGTTTATCTAAAAATATGTCACATTCTCTTAATTCGGAAAAAGAATTATACAAAAGATCTTCAAAAGACAATGAGGTTTGTGTCTCCTAATTTGTTGAGTCTAATTTAATTGGTGAGTGTCATGGCAACAAAAGGGCTGTACATGTATATAACTGTTTCATGACATCATGTACAAGTCTTCCTTAACTGGTGAAATAATTTTGTAAGTTTTACTGGATTTGTTTGTTTGTTTGAGAGTGGAGAAATTATAAATGTCACTAAACTCCCTCAAAATAATTATAATAGATGACTTCATTGAAACAACTTTCTAGACTAATGCATGTGAACTTTCTGTTTAGTCCTGACTTTCCTTTTAAGTTATTTCATCAGAGGTATTTTTGGTATTTCTAGGTATATTAAGATAATAGAGCGATATATATAAATATATACATACTTATAAAGTGATGATCTGATAAAAATTAACAGTATTTACATAAAAATTCAACAATTTTTACATTGATTTATTTTTTTCCTAATTTTAAAAAGGACAAAATTCAACAATTTTTACATTAATTAATTTGTTTCCTAATTTAAAAAAGGACAACTGTTCGACAACATTAATCATATCTACTGGTCCCATCTTTTCAGTATGGTTTAACATTTGGTATTGTGTATATGTTTTCAATGTGTAAAGTAGTGGTAATTCTAAAAGAATCAACATTTTTCACACAGATTTAAAAATGATCTTTCTAAGATTAAAAATTATGAAAAAGAAAAAAAAATACAAATTGGTTTATATCTAAATTAAATCTACACATTATTCAAATCATTTATGCCATTTCAAGCAAAAATAAAGCTTAAGCATTACACAAGCTGACATGAAAAACACATCTCAAAAATTCATAACTAACATAAACAAATGAATATTAAAATTAAAAAAAGAAGAAATAAAATATTTACTAAACATCTTGAATAACAAATAATGTTTTTTTTGTCGACTATAGAAGTTTTATTAGGGCATATTGGATTACTTTCGGGGATACAAGCAAAACAATGTAGTGTCTTTTCAGCTTTTATCTGTTTTTATTTAGAGGAAAAAGTAAAAAAAAACAAAATTACTGAACTCCAAAGAAAATTCTAAAAGTCCCTAAGGAAATGAATAGTTTCACATTGTTTTGTAGTTTTCCTGATTTTAAGTAATGCTATTATATGAAATATAAGTTATCTTCCTTGTTTTCATAAAAATATTATGTTGAAAATTGGTACTTGTCTAGAGTGAAACTCCAAAACAAAATTTTCTTAGAAAGTATAATTTTATGCATGAACTATTATGTTATCAACAATATCTTTACTGACTTTAATATACAATGCCTTTCATGTATTAAAAAATGTTCTAGTCAATGATATACTAAAATATTAAATTAAAATAATAGAGTTCTAATTAAATGTCTTCCAACGTAAATTAAAATAAACCAACTTCATTCTTGCATAACTATTGCATTACACTATTTGTCTCCTTATACATTTAATAAGTTAAATCGTTATCTAAGAAACATAGCTATCCACAATCGAAAATTTCTATCTTATTTAAGAATATTACTTGTCCACAATAAAATTTGGAAGCTCAAATCAAAGTACACAAAAAACCAACAATGAAAAAAGTCAGCAATGAGATTATTCTAATGAGGCAGATCCACCACAACTTTGACATAATTAACAGGGAAAAATCCTGTCCTTCCATTTACAGATCCTTCATACCAGTTCTCATCAATCTGAGATATTAACTTGATGTTATCCCCCTCCTGGAACCCAAGCTCTCCCTCGTTCTCGGGTTCAAAGTCATATAAAGCTTCACAACAAGCTTCAGGTTTTGGTGCTGAAAAGATAATGTTTACTTCTTGTTATAACAGTATATAATATACAGATTGCAATCTCATTTTCAAATATCCCCTGCAGATTGGGTCATCTCCTGTTCATGCCTATAATACAATGTGCAACCCCAATATATCGTTTAATATAATATTTTATATGTTTAAACTCAAATTAAAGCAGAGTTGGGGTTATCTCAATTCTAATGGAAGATTCAGCTAAATACAAAATTTACCAGGACATAAAATTTTCAAGCTTTAACATACTAGTGATTTACTTTCCCGAACTTTTGTGAGTACAAAAATAACGTGAATTTAAAACGTTACGAATATTATCTTTCTTTATTTAACTACATCAATAACCAGATGCTCCGCAGGGCGCAGCTTTATACGACCGCAGAGGTTGAACCCTGAACGGTTGGGGCAAGTATGGACACAACATTCAAGCTGGATTCAGCTCTAAATTTGGATTGTGATTAAATAGTTGACACAGCATAGGTTTCTGACACAGAATGAATGTGGTCTAATGAACTTAAAAAAAAATGTTTGCCTTTGAGCAATTCACTATGCTGTTGAATATTAATCCTCTCAAAAAAATGTTTGAAGAAATTTTCTTTTTATTTATGAAATCTGAAATGAAAAAAAATTGACCCTCTAATTTTTTTTTTCACATCCCCCTTTCCCTTATTTCAAAACTGATCTCAATTCAAATTTCTAATGAAGTTTGCAACAATAACTACTCATTTAAATACATCATAAAATATTAAAATGTAAAAAAAGTGCTTGTTATCACTGAATGGTAAAGATTGTTTTAATCTATCAGTTGGTAGTAAAAGTGAATATACATTGTATATTGTATAAAACAATGATTTAAGTTGATTCAACTACTATTCTGGACAAAGAAAGATTACTCCAATTGAAATCCAATTGGAATTTCTTGCTATTGCACAATATTGTGCAATTAGATATTTCTTGCTATTGTGGAATACTGTGCAATTGAAAATATTTGCTATTGCACAATACTGTGCAATTGAAGATTTCTTGCTATTGCACAATACTGTGCAATTGAAGATTTCTTGCTATTGCTGAATACTGTGCAATTGAAAATTTCTTGCTATTGCACAATACTTAATATAATAATTTTGGATCCTGATTTGGACCAACTTGAAAACTGGGCCCATAATCAAAAATCTAAGTACATGTTTAGATTCAGCATATCACAGAGGCCCAATAATTCAATTTTTGTTAAAATCAAACTTAGTTTAATTTTGGACCCTTTGGACTTAATGTAAACCAATTTTAAAACGGGACCAAAAATTAAGAATCTACATACACAGTTAGATTTGGCATATCAAAGAACCCCAATTATTCAATTTTTGATGAAATCAAACAAAGTTTAATTTTGGACCCCGATTTGGACCAACTTGAAAACTGGGCCAATAATAAAAAATCTAAGTACATTTTTAGATTCAGCATATCAAAGAACCCCAAGGATTCAATTTTTGTTAAAATCAAACTAAGTTTAATTTTGGACCCTTTGGACCTTAATGTAGACCAATTTGAAAACGGGACCAAAAATTAAGAATCTACATACACAGTTAGATTCGGCATATCAAAGAACCCCAATTATTCAATTTTTGATAAAATCAAACAAAGTTTAAATCTGGACCCTTTGGGCCCTTTATTCCTAAACTGTTGGGACCAAAACTCCCAAAATCAATACCAACCTTCCTTTTATGGTCATAAACCTTGTGTTTAAATTTCATAGATTTCTATTTACTTATACTAAAGTTATGGTGCGAAAACCAAAAAAATGCTTATTTGGGTCCCTTTTTGGCCCCTAATTCCTAAACTGTTCGGACCTAAACTCCCAAAATCAATACCAACCTTCCTTTTGTGGTCATAAACATTGTGTTTAAATTTCATTGATTTCTATTTACTTAAACTAAAGTTATTGTGCGAAAACCAAGAATAATGCTTATTTGGGCCCTTTTTTGGCCCCTAATTCCTAAACTGTTGGAACCAAAACTCCCAAAATCAATCCCAACCTTTCTTTTGTGGTCATAAACCTTATGTCAAAATTTCATAGATTTCTATTTACTTAAACTAAAGTTATAGTGCGAAAACCAAGAAAATGCTTATTTGGGCCCTTTTTGGCCCCTAATTCCTAAAATGTTGGGACTAAAACTCCCAAAATCAATCCCAACCTTCCTTTTGTGGTCATAAACCTTGTGTTAAAATTTCATAGATTTCTATTCACTTTTACTAAAGTTAGAGTGCGAAAACTAAAAGTATTCGGACGACGACGACGACGACGCCAACGTGATAGCAATATACGACGAAAAAATTTTTTCAAATTTTGCGGTCGTATAAAAATTTAGAAAATCGTGAAATTAAATCTCTGTGAGGTGGACTAGAAAGGTGTAAACAAGAAATATCAGTACAATGTATCAGCGAAAAATAAGTTGATTTACAGGATATTTATCCAAGTGAGCTCCCCTTATTCTTTAATATTTACTGTTTTTTATCTTACCCGAATTAAAACTAGAAGAAGAGTTATAATTAAAACCACCATTGCCATGGTTTGTTAGGTCATTGGGTGCTGCTTCATAAAAGTGGTCAGGGGAGGAGCTTCTGTTAGAAATTGGTCGAGCTTTACGTTCCCTTCTTGGTCGGTTTCCAGCATTTTCTCTCCTACAAAAAAAACTTGTGTGTTTAATTCTCTAAATACAGAACTTAAAAGTAATTAATTATATTCTAATTCTTATCAAGAATGGTTTAACAAATTTTGGTTTTGAAACAAGAAAACGCAAAAAAATTATGTAAACTCAATGGAAACAAGTTTCTTGCCTTAGCAATATTGGTTTCAATAAAGAAGTAACCATTTAAAGCCTGAGTAAAATTCAAGTTAAATGAATAAATTGAAACAAAAAAGGTGACATTTACATTGGTTAAGATACAATATGAAAGATATATCCAACTTTTTTTAAAGATATATCCAACTTTTTTTAAACTGCTACTAGGATAAGCTGTTTTGCAGTGCAAGTCTGCAAAATCAAAAATGTATATCTAATAATTTTTTTAAACATAAAAGTCACTTGAAAGGCATCAATAAAATAATGTTCGTATTTACTTGTCTTCTAAAGTCTCTACTAAAGCCTGTAAAGTTTCCATGGCTGATCGATGGTATTCAGCTTGAGCTTCTATAAACGACTGTAGTTGGCATATATGTTCTACCTGTAAAGTAAACAACAATTCAACATTGATACGTCAGAAGATGTAAATGCAGGCTATCATACTATGGTGTATGCGTGCATCACAGAATGTTTTTGATTGGAATTTCTATGCCCACCAATTGCGTCCCTCTTTTTGAAGATACCAACTGCGTCCCTCTTTTTGAAGATACCAACCGCGTCCCTCTTTTTGAAGATTTATTCTTTAATAATTCATATGGGACTTACTTCATGTAAGAACTCCTCATGATTTATATCTTATCATTCCGATGAAGATTTTTTTTTTGGTGCGACTTACATCATTTTCTAAGAGGTTACTCATTGCAGTTTCTGCTAATTGTTTTGATTCATCAAATTTTTCTTCAGCTACCCTTAGGTCTTCGTCTGTAACTTGAGATCCTGCAAAACAAAGCATTATACTTTGTGAATGAGTTTTTTTATAGAGAAATATTATTAACAATAAACCTATGAAAAGAAATTCTTATTAATGAGAAATTTCTAAAACCAGTTTTTGTTAGTTGGTGATCATGAGGTCTAAAGATAATTATTAGTATGATATGAAATCTGAATGATTTCTTGTTTTAAATTATCACAAAGTACCAACTCAAATATATAAAAAAAAAATCAGAAAATCAGCATAAATCTATTTATTAAATGATATTTTAATAAAATAAAAATGTTTCAGTAAACAATCAAAAATAAGTCAAATTCAGGAAATAATCAATATGAAAACAACTGATAATACAATATCAAAATAGATGTGTCATTACCTCCCCAGCATTTGGGATTTTAATAAGGGCGGGCCATAACTCATTCAAAAGTAAAACATCTAGAACAAAATGAAAAATCCAAGACATTATTACTCAGCTATGAACCAAAAATCAAGCATGCTATGACAGCCAGGAAAGAAGAATTCTCAAAACAAAAGTTCATGTTCATTGGCTGTAATTTGGTCAAAAGTAAGTATGATTAAAAGATTAAGTCACAAACTCATAACTATACAACTAAACATGCCAAAACAAGGTCCATTTCATCAGGAAAGACATACTATAGTTTTGATAACTGTTGCATAATTAAGTATGATTGAAGTAAGGACATAGGTAATATGATATAGCCCCACAAGTGTGGTGAGGAATTAAATGTTGATATTTGTCTTTATCGGCAAAGGAGATTGAATTTCCAACATAGTGAATATTTCCTTCTAAGATACTTAATATATGTACAGTCTTTCACGCTCTACTCATGTTCCTTAACTTTTCTAAAACAATAATTTCTAATTCTTTTCATTATCAATGATTATTATCCCTTCAATTACTCAAAAATGTGGAATGTAAAATCATATAATGCTTTCATATTTTATCCCTCATGCAAACAACTTTTACATGTTAACCACAACAATAACCATGGTAACAGGATATTTCCCTACACCTCTATATCTATAACCAGACATGCCAGACATACACATACATAAAGCACATTGCATGCACATATTGCAATATCTAGCTGGCACGGTAAAAAATAATGTACAAGTATATTCCTATACTTTTCCAGCTATTAACATCACTAGTTTGTTAGATGTCGAAACTTTTGACTTTAGACAAGTAATAGAACACTTTTTTGTTTATTTTTGTTCAATATGTGTGCACTTCTAGGTTTCTATCAAAATTGCAGAGAGTCCTTCATTAAAATATGTTTCTTATCTCTTTCAGCATATATCATACGTCTTGAACATAATAATTTACATTTCAATGTAGGGAAGAAGTACCAAAATATAGTAATCCTTGCACACTTGAATATGACTATCAACTGAAGACTAAAGGCAGTCCACTTCTGATATATGATATTCTTGAAAACTGCACACATACAAGCAAACTCTGTTTTCTGTTTTAAACTTGAGCAACTAGTGTTAATCATTATGGAAAAAATACCCCTTTTAGCAGCTTTTGATGGTACAACTTCATACCAGTTTTATAAGTCATGTTATTTGAGAGGGTTCATGTTATTCTTGTATTTCCTTTAACCCTAAAACCTCTTTACATGCTCATATTATTCTATATACTATTACTATCCAATGTATTCTTAATGTCATGGCTGTATTGCTTGTATTCCTAATATCCTACGGCTACTGATAGTAATGTTTTGCTTATTTGATTTGGTTTGCCTTGTGCTTATTCCAATTTTATTGTATTTTCATCAAATGAAGGTAAATCACATGAGAAGATTGACACCCTAGACAGAAATGTTTGTCCTGGTGTTGGATCACTCATTAAAAAAAAATATCTAAATTTCTCTCTGTTTCAATGTTATATGATAATGAATTGGAGAAAACTGAAGATTTCAAGCAGAGTCAATAAGATATTCATGCTTTAAGCAATTTTTACTGAAGCTGATGATAAATTCTGATACTGACAGCATAATATTAAATATTCTATTCCAAGGGGAGGTAACTCATTTGTCTGGTTAATTAGAGCATTCTAATATAATAAAACATTAATACTACCTGCGCCTTTGCTTGTTGTTTCTGTTTGTAAAGAGGTACATGAAGTATATATAATATGAAATAATTATTAAGTTTGAGCTATGTCCCTATGTTAAAACCACTAAAACCACAGGCAACATCAAATATGAATAGTAAGAATTGAATCTTGTAGGATTTGATTTTATATGTTCATTGACAGTAATGTCAAATATTACCTCCCTTCTGCTACTAATTCAAACATTAAACATTTAACTTAGATGGTTTATTCTAACATCTTTTGTATGAGTTGTTTTAAGTCTTGTTCATTAAGATTTGTTCATATTTTTTAAAAGGTCGTAGTCATTTTTTTCTTCTTATAATATATATGTTGTATAACATGCATTTTGGAACAACTGATAAGTTTGATATAAATAAATGGTGCGTTATGCTAATCGTAACAAATATATCTTTTTTTAAATTCAATTCAAGAAAATACCCCAAAAAAATAATTTATTTGAACATTCATTTTTGTTTTATCTTTAATATCTCAATTGTATTTGAATATTGAATCAAAATTTCATCATATAAGGAACAAATGGAATAGAAAATTAAAAACAATTCAAAATGATTATAGTGCAAAATATATTTAAGCTTTAAGCTAATATCTACATGCTAGTTGTAAAATTTCAAACATATGAAAGACAAATATACTAGTGTGTAACTGTTCAAAGCTTTTGATTTACATTCCACTTTAGATATCTTCAACGGTAGATTCTTAACAATTGTATATTATATCTAAGCAGTTTTTTCCAGATTTTTTTTTAACTTTAGTTCAATAGTTAGGATTATAAGATGTACTTTGTATTAGATAAGACTTCAGGTTTTCAATTATTTTAATGTTTAGTTAAAAGTGAATTTGCACAATTCTTTATTTTTGTTGAGCTATCAATTTGATTGTGGATTGCCTATCCACTTAGTGTCAAGATTTCAGAGGGTGGATTATATAGTAGTAGTTTGAAATGTATTCTTGGGTAATTTCTAGGACCCAATTATCAAAGTTGCCCTGAACATTTTTCCTACCCAGTTTACATTAGAAAGGACAATGTTTTCCTATTCTGTATGACTACCAGTCGAAAAGTCACTATATATGTTATTGTCCTGTTAAGGTTTAATTTTATCATTAAAGGTTTTGATCACTATTTTGTGGCTCCATAACAGGGAAATTGAAGTGTGATTTGTTAATGAGACAGCAATCCAATAAAACAAGTTTACCAAAATGATACATCTCAAGGCCATATTACTGACTTCATTCATACAAAATAGAAAAAAACATCACCTGATATGTATGACTATGTTTTCATGCCAATTCTAATAAAATGTGCTTCTAGGACATTCCATCAGTGCTTTTCCTTTTGAAAGCCCTATTAACATGCCAATGGTAGGATTTGAATCTCGTATAAATGACTAAGGTTCATCTGAGGGACCCTAATCCTGAAATCCTGAGGTGCGAATTTTAATGAAATTCATATCCCTACATCCCAAAATTAAAAAAAAAATATTCCCACACCCCGTACAGATTAATCCCGAAATCCCAAGCTTAAAAACACCCGATCCCAACGTCCCGAATACGTCATGCTTCCATCTAATCTCTACCATACTTTCATTTTGGCCAAATCACTACTTTCACTTTCAACAATAAATTTGTATGGCCCATTTATGGGAATTATGTTTTCTAGTCTGTTCGTCCGTTCATTCGTTCGTCTGTCCTTCTGTCCGGCTTCAGGTTAAAGTTTTTGTTGAGGTAGTTTTTGATGAAGTTGAAGTTCAACCAACTCGAAACTTAGTAAATATGTTTCCTATGATATGATCTTTCTAATTTTAATGCCAAATTAGAGATTTTACCCCAATTCATGCTCCACTAAACATAGTAAATGATAGTGCCGATGTGGCATCCATATACTATGGACATATTCTTGTTTCCACATGTTTTACTTATATCAATATATATGCAACTGGTATGACACCTTAGATCGTAAATATTTCAGAAAAAAGTAGACAGAATACAGAGTCTCTGTATATTATAGTAGCTATAGTATAATCGTAGTTTACAGGCGAAAACATAATTGTCTCTAAGGAGGTATAATAGTTGTGGTTCTTGCTATCTTAAAAGCCTTGTTGTGTGGCGTAAAGCAACCAACAATCAATCGATGCTATCTTAAACCCATGATATGGAGAACGCTCTGATTGGCTTATTTATTTTTCATTTTTGTAATCTATCATACGATTAGTTTTCTTGTGCATGTTTAAAACCGGACGTCTTATCTATGATTAAAAGTTAGTCTGATAACGGAAACAATATCTTGACACCTATTTCCTCGTTTTTCTCCCAAAATAACTCAATCTGAATAATTATAAGAAAGGATGACAAATGCGCCGCCTATGCATGTTACCTAAAGAACACAGAGGCATGATTAATTTATTGTGGAAGGAAGAGAAGCGACACACAAAATGAGGTCTTCTCGATTAATAGTATAGATTAAAAAGATAAACTGAGACTTTTACAATAACATTCCAACATTTTTTCTAATAAACAGCTGGAATGCTAAGCACAGCTGACTATATTAATCTGTCTAAAACAACAATCAAGCAAATAATAAACTAAATCACCATGTACCACTAAAATAACCCTTCAACCTAATATTTCTGGGAATCAAAATATTACAATTCCTAAATTTTCCTGACCTGCCATTCATATCTTGTGGTTAATATCTTTCTTAAATGATGCCTTTTTTTTTTAAATTTTTATCTCATTATCTATATATATACCTTTTGTACTCATCTATATATCTTAAGATGATATCCCACCCCAAAACCGTTGTGCCTTTCTAGTTGTAATACAGAACAGGAGTAAAATAAAACATGAACATCCCTTCCTCCAAAATTTGTTTTCACTATATGTGCAAAATTGTAAAAAACTGCTTTACATAATAAGCATAAATCTTTCAGCAAATGATTAAGAAGGAAATCTTCCCTAAATTATATGATATTTTAAATAATACTGAAAGCCTGGCTGACCACCATTTGCAGTATACATTGAAATCAATAGTACCTTCTCCTTGAGTGAAAGAAAAGCATGAAAGAAGAAGACATGTATTATACAATGAACTATTAGTTATGGGTACACAGAAAAGATGTCTCATATAATTGATGAATACAGTCAGGAAAATGACTAAAACCATTTCTTGTCCAAGTATGCTTATGTTATAAGACATGAAGATCTTATTTCAGAGTACAAGAATAAGTATTGACCTAGCTTTCTCTATAATTGAACGTTATTTATTTCAGCTGCTTAGGTCATATTTAACAGAATATTTTAAGTTCTTTCTTGAATTCTGTTTGTATCTGCTTGTATTTGAACAGTTGAACAGGAAATAGACAATTCTTAGAATATGATATATTAAAATAATAATCTATCATAAGGGCTGTTCCATAAAACATGCAAAGGACCCAGGTAAGGCACTTCAAAATCTTCACTATAAGTGAGTGCCTAAATTTTTATGTTACAGTAAAAATATAAGTTAAAAATTCTACAATTTTCTCTACAGTAGTTCTCTCATTTTCAAAAGTGTCTTTCTTGGGCACCATAAATGTTTAAATGGAACAGCCTTTATTCCTAAACATACATTCCAAGGTATTGTATAAAAAAATAACTAAAAGTCCATCAGATATTGTGAAAATTTTCTATCATACTTATTCTCTATATTTATAAAATGCTGTATTTCTAAAAAAAAATTGATTACAGATATTGTTCACTTCTCAAAAATGTAGTGTCCGAGTAAAATAGCAGAAAAAGAGAGGTATGTATGAATTTTCACAACTCGAATGAACATCTTATTCTATATTTTCACCTTTATAACATATTTTGAGGTTATTATCTGAATGATTTTTCAAGCATTTAGCAAGCTTATATCTATCTGACATCTATAAAACACACTCTGCATTTCTCTAGACAAAGACTAATGTAATACCTTGTCATTTGACATGAAATATCAGTTAATTTCTAAATTAAGTTTATGCAAATGGTGAAGGTATCTTTGACTTGGGCACTTGGTCATAAAACTACTCAGACTTAGAAATCAACCAATCAAAATTACTGTATTTGGTGTTTCAAGCACAAATTTACTACTCCCAGGACTGAGTAAAGTTTTAGGACCAAGAGATCTGGGACTAAAGTTACAAACTTTACTCACTACTCAGAGTAGAGACAAATTGTGCTAGAAACACCAAATCAAGTTTTGATTGGTGGACTTCTGAGTTGGAGTATAATGATCTTACTCCAAATATTAATGATTCAAAGGCCTGGGTTTTTTTATTTTTGAATTTACCAAACATGACATGTCAAATGCCTTAGACAGTACATTAAACATATAAAAGCTATAGTTATAAACATGTTTTTATGAAATCAGATGGGGACAAAAGCTTTACAGGTGATCAACAGCGATAGTTGTTTCTTTTCTTTTTATAATTGCAAACATGTGTCTAAGGTTTGCTCAAATCACGTTAAAAATTTGATAGTATCACTGTTCGTAACTACAAACAAATCTCATCACTCAAAAATATTTCAGAAATATGTATATTTGAAATTAGCTAGGGGGATTTTAGCTTTTCTTTTTTTTCCTTATATTTATTTAATCAACTTAATGCTTTACTGCTTTTATCCCAATCAACTCCCACATGTCATGTGTTCTTTTTCAAAATTATTTCATGGATCGTTATCTTCCATTAAAATTTCATTTTCATTGTGACTAAAAAGGACAAAGAGTTGGAACTTTGATTAGCACTTTTATTTCCTTTAAAATTTCACTGTTTCCTGATCTAAATCTTTATTAAACAGTTTCACTTCTACTATATTTTTACGAGAATTTCATTTTTTTAAAAATATGTTTGGCTTGACCTACACAAATCTTTTGCTGGTTCAAACCTATGATTATCAATTTGTGAACAAATTTGTTTGTAGTCCATCCTAACATCATGCGAAGAATGAAAAATAATACTTAGACTTTCTAGTGCATATGTCCTTACCTCCTGGGGAAAGATATAAAATAAATTATCAGTATACAGTACAAATATAGTGAATAATTGTGTCAATTTAAAAAAAACATATATTGGGGCATGAGTAAATTTTTCCTTGTAAATTTTACAGTAAAATATACAAAATATAAAAGCTCATCAAAATTTAGATTGTTTTCAATAATACTTTCACTCTGTCATGACTGTATATTTCTATTATGTAGTTAAATGTGTTATTGCAGAAAAAACCAACAACCTCATTAGTTTTTAAATAAAAAAGCTCCTTACAGAAAAAAACCTCCACGCCCCCCAAAAAATTTCTGATGTTTTCAATGACTGTAAAATGTTAATTGAAGTATTCACTGAGAGTCACAATCGTAAGAACCATACATATTTCCATGGTAAACTTTGTGAATTAATTCATTAGAATGTCTGTTTATACATCAGATTAGTTAAGTATTGTGATGCCCAGTATTATAAATCAATGTTTGCAGTGCACAGTATTCTGGTGTGTAAAAGGCAGATAACAGCAAGAGGATTTTTCTCAGGGAAATAAATAAGTAATCCAATAAGATTTTTAAGCCCTGAGTGATAATTTTCTAGATATCAGTGAATTAACAAGGAATTAAGATTGTCACAGAATATGATGTACATAGTACATAGATTTTTCCTAAACAATTAGAGGAATCTAAGATAGTCACAGAATGTATATATACATCTAATTCTAAAAGATAATAGTTACTGGATGAATTTAAGATTGTCACGAAATATGTTTCAATGCATACATATAATCAGATTTCTCTTAAACAACAGAATGAATTAAGATTGTAAGAAGCCTTTTGCTGAAAATATTTCTAACTTAAACAAACCTTTATCCTTCTTTCTCTTTTTACAATCATAATCTAATCTTCTTCCAGATAACTTTTTCCGATGATGCTGAAAAATTTAACATGACAGATTAAATCTTTGACAACTGAATAAATGTACTGTATGAAAAGAGAGGACAATACCAAACTGAAAGGAAACATAAAAATCAGACGTACTGATAACATTATGGCAAAAAAATCTACAAACTAGGTTGGAATCCAATTACAATAATCTTGCTATAAATATTATGGTGACAAGGCCAGTGTTTCCAGTCATTAAGCATTACACAGCACAAAATGTGTGCTCAAACACCAAATCAAGTGATTTGATTGGATAATCCCTGAGTCTGACTCTGATCATTGTACTTAAAAATTTTATGACTGCAAAGCCTGAACTTGGTTTTCATTGGAATACTTCCCAAACAGCATATAACTACAATATTTCTGTAATTAGTTTATTCCAGTGAGATCTGACTGACAATATTTTATTGATGTCTCAATCACTATAATTTTCAGCATGGTAATGATAACTCAATTACAATTGGTTTCATCAAGGTTATTATGATGGTCCCAAAACAGACGCCTTTTGACCATGGTTGTATATCTCCTTTAGTTTTGATATACTATAATCTAAGGTTGTCTTTCTGTTGATTTTGTATTGTTTATTGTAAATTTATGTTATTTAGATTTAAAAAAAAAAAAAAAAGCCTAGAGTGATATGCACATTTTGCAGCAAAAAAATATGTAAAAGTGCTATTGTTGGTTTTTTCTTTATTCTTTTCAGGTTCTAAATAAATGAGACCTTACAGGAAAATAAACAAAACCAAATCATTTGCATCAACGAAATGAACATTTTACAGTTTGATCTGACCTCTTCATATAAAGCAATCACCATATTGCATGGGAAACTTGCAAAGTCCTCCTACAAAAGACTTTTAAACTAACCAAACCAACTCAAAAGAAACAGACAATCACAAAGCATCATAAGACATTCCTAAAATATTAAAATGAATACATTACATATGAATCTTACATTAACTTCCTTTATATCTTTTGTCTGTAGATGAGTAAGTGGTTCTAAAAAGTTCTGTTTTACATTGTCTTCTAAGGAATATTTATAATCAGCTAACTGTTTAAAACTTTCTCCAGCTTCAATTAAACATTCTCCTGAAAACAAAACAAAAATACTGTTAAAACTGTATTCCTAGAAGATATTTTAAATCAGTTAACTTTTAATAACATGTTAAATGCCTGAACCAAGTCATTTTTTTTTGACAATTGTTTTACATTGTTCCAATTGGTTACTTCTGTCATCTGATTTTGTCAGGTTTTGCCAGCTACTGCCATTTTGAATTTACCTAGGAGTAGTTTGGTACATTTATATTTTTGTTTATTTTTTTTTTTAAATACATATTAAACAGAGGTTTTTATATATTCTCTTTGATATTGAATTATTTCTTCATTATTTTTGAATTGTTTTACAATTGTCTTTTCAGGGCCTTTTATAACTGTCTATGCAGTATGGGCTTTGCTCATTTTTGAAAGTCATCTTGTGACCTATATTTGTTTTTTTCTGTGTCATTTGGTCTCTTGTGAAGAGCTGTTTCATTGGCAATCATACCACATCTTCTTTTTTATATAAAGACATATATTTTATATAACCAGATGCTCTGCAGGGCACAGCTTTATAAGACTGCAGAGGTTGAACCCTGAACAGTTGGGACAAGTATGGACACATCATTCAAGCTTGATACAGCTTTGAATTTGGATTGTGATTAAATAGTTGACACAGTAATGGTGTCTGACACGGAATGAAATTTTTTTTTTGCTTTTGAGCAATACACTTAGCTGTTGAATATTAATCACCTCAAAAAAAAATATTTGAAGAAAATTCTTTTTAAATTCTGAAATGTGAAATGAGATAAAATTTACACACTCACCCCACCCCTCCCTCAATCACTTATTTTAAAAATAATCTCAATTCAAATTTCTAATTAAGTTGGCAACAATAACTACAGTACATTCCGGTTATTTGCATAGCCTATTTGTCAGACGAAATTATGCAATAAAGCGGAGTATGCTTATATCCGAAATGCCAAATTACGGAGTCAAATAACATCGATAGTGCAGATCAACAAAGAAGGAAGATGAACGTCCATAGTCCACTTACAACATATTAAATGCTTATTTATTCTAATAAAAGTCATTTGTCTAGTGTCATACATTTTATTTCATTGTGTATTCTTTCAATAAAGATTATAAACACATTTTGTTAAGTTTATTTATGTACCGATTTTTCCTTTACCTGAGATACGAAAATAAAATTGTTCTAAAAATAGATTTGTTTCTATGACCCAGATGTACAAATTACATTGTTACATCTTGTTTAAAATAAACTGTTTAACAATACTACACAGTTTATAATCATTGTAAACAATAATTGTGCAATGAACTGCCTTTGATATTCAGTATTTACCGATTACACAGTGATGTGACACTGTTACTTTAACACCGCTAGTTTCGTTTATGCAAAGCAGTTCACAGGTGATGGGGCCATGCACAGGTTATTTGCTGGACACGAGTGTTGAAAGTGAGAAATATATAATAATCAGAAGTTAATTTTCTTTTAAAAAATATTAAAAAGAAAAGATTAATGTATAAAATTCTTCAACCATACATAAAAGCCCTGTAATATTTAACATAAATGTAGATCACCCAAGCTGAATTACGAGATTACACATTGGATAATGATCGATAATTAGGAGGCGTTAATGTTTTAAAAATTCACCCAAAATGGAATCTATGAACAATGTTTGAAATCCAATCAATAATTAACACCTTTTGAGATAGAAGATCATAGAATGGTTGTGTTTTTACAACAATCAGCTGATTGACATTTTTATGACCTCGAGGCTTAAAATAGATTATGGGAAACTTTACCTGTGTACAAATCGAGGACTTTTTTATAATCATATAAACACGAAAGATACTGTTTTAAAACTTTATTTGAATAACACACAAGTAAATGTGAAATAATAATGAAAATTATGATGCATTCAAGTAAAATATACTTACCAAATTGCCGTTTCCGGTCAAAAATCTCGTCAGTTTTAACAGAGCATATCTAGCTGGCGATTATTTTCTATGCAATAAACCGAAATGCCACTTGTAAGGCTATGCATATAACCGGACAATTTAACATTAGGTGAATGGGAAATGGTTTCGTGCAGGAGAAAAGTATGCAATTAACCGAATTATGCTATTAAGCGGTATGCAATTAAGTGGAATCGACTGTACTCATTTAAATACATCATAAAGTATTAAAATATAAAATGACTTAGAGTCATGGTTAACATTGATATCAATTAACAGTAACTTCAAAAATTTTTTTTTTACAGATACACATCAAGACAATTATCACTTCATTTAACATAATTTTCAAGCAGTGTAAGGGAGGTAATCAAGTAATCAAACATATATGTAACAGTATTCTTTATTTTTTAATTGGAATTGGATTACCTCCCTTACACTGCTTTTAAATTGTCCTTTAAACAGAAAAAACATTGTTTCCCCTTTTTTGCCCCCAATTGCTTAATGATTTTATCCATTACCCCCCTACAACAATCCCTTTATAGTATGGAAACTTGTGGTATAATTTCAGAGAGATTTACACACTTAAACACAAGTTATTGACTGAAAACTACAAAAATGCTTATTTGGGCCCCCTTTTTTTTGGCCACTCACTTAATGAAACCCCTATTGAGCAAGAACCCCAAAACTCAATTCCAGCCTTTCCTTTGTAGTAAGAAACTTTGTAGTGTAATTTCAGAGAAATCAATACACTTTAACACAAGTTATTGTCTGTAAACTAGAAAAATGCTTTTTTTTTTGCCCTTTTTTGCCCCTTATTCCTAAAAGTTCAGGGATATTAACCCCCAACTGACACCAAGCCTTCCCTTCATTATATGGAACCTTGTGGTACAATGTCAGAGAGATCCATACAGCTAAACATAAGTTATTGTCCTGAAACTTCAACAATGCTTGTTTTGGCCCCTTTTTTGCCCTTAATTCCTAGACTGTTTGCCCCATAACCCTTAAAATAAATCCCAACCTTCTAATTCATGGTATGAACATTGTGGTACAATTTCAGAGTAATTGAAATACTTATACACAACTTATTGTCCTGAAACTAGATAAATGTATGTATGTGGGTTCCTAATTCCTAAACCGATAGAACCATAACCCCCAAAATCCATCCCAAGCTTCCTTTTGTGGTTATAAACTAGTGTTAACATTTTATTGATTTCTATTGAATATACTTTAGTTATTATCCAGAAACCATCTGTCTTGGACGAAGCTGACAACGACTCTGTCTATCAAAACTTATCTGTATTTTTCTGTAACTCAATAAGGGCTTGTTCAATACAGTAAGATGCTATCAGTTACTCATTTTCACATTTTCAAATTTAATCCCCAACAAGTTTAATATTTTACATTAGAGCAATAAATCTTGGACAATGCACAATTATCCCAATATTAAAGATTTACTAGACATTAATAAGTGTATTTCCTTGAACACCTATTGAACTGAATACACAATAATGATCCATTTCAATCAGTTATACCTCTGACACTACAGTAATGTAATGATGACACATGGTTCCTGGTAACAGGAAGAAGTCAGAAGGAATTCTATCACATTGTTTCCAAACAAAATAAACTAACAAGTGTCTAGAAAGTTTACAGATAAAATCAATGCTACTATCAGATTGTATGTACTTAAGCTATAAGAATAAGTAAATACATGTGGGCTTAACATATTTGTCTCTATACATAAAAAAAAAGATCCATTACAGCAAATTAATTATCCAATATGTACAAAGCTATGGGATCATTAGACTAAAACATTCAATGTCAGATTATTTAACATAATTTTTTGGCCATGTATAAATTTCAATGTTAGAGTCTGTCAGGTACAGGCCACTGATCAGGCCCGTAGCCAGGAATTTCCAAGGGGGGGGGGGGGGTTCGTTGGACTCACAAACTCGACTTTAACAGTCACAATTCAAACAGAAAATTGACTTTAACAGTGCTTATTTGTTTTCAAGGGGGGGGGGGGGGGTTCGTCCCCCAAAACCCCCCTGGCTACGGGTATGCTGATGTACCTCAAAGTTACATGATTTTCTGGCCTGGCCTGGTGTTATTGAATGTAGTCAAATATGAGTAAATGTATATCAAAGCTGAAAGTTTAGTCAAGCCAATGAGAGTCACTCAGATTTACCATTTAATGATGCAGTACACTACAGAATATACACTGAAATTGTTTTTCAAAGGTGAGAAGCTATAGCTTCATTGTACATTTACCAATTTTCAAGATTTTAACATATTTTCTTTATACAGGGCATTTTTTTTAGTACGTTTGTTTTCTGTAAATTTCTGATTTTTTTCTTCACTTATTTCCACAAATCAAGGAAAAATAGTCATAAAGGTAGATGTAAAATACCTAATATAGACTAACAATATCATATACAATTTTCCAATCAATAAGTATACATTGTATGTATATCTATTACAGGATACAATTGACTACTTGAATGATAAAACTATATTTACTTCACACTACAGATGTTAAATAGACCTTACAACCTCAACTTTTTAAAGATTATACATCAATTGTCTGATAACCTGTAGTCTCCAGATAGATAATTTATAAAATTCATAGCACCTTGGTGTCAAGATATTACCAGAATTAGCTGACTTTGCAATAATATAAAGACAATTGTACTCATAAGGGTGTAAGAAAATGCAATTATAAACATTGCATATATATGGTCACATATATGCCGGTCAGTGTTCACATTTGATAAGAATATTAAGAGCCTTCTGCTGTAGATTGTTGTTTATTTTTATAAAACCATTCATACCAATAGAGAATTTAAAAGACATTAAGTACATGCATATATCATGAAACGGGAATGTTGATTATTGAAAGAAGAGTTCCAGCTCAGTACATATACAATTGACAATGATTACACATAATGTATAATATATAAAAAACAGAAAAATCAAGTATGCCATATATATACATTAATGTTTCATGGAATTTTAAGGATTAAATTTCTAAGTACAAAAGTAATAACAATCCTGTTTTTTCATGAGTCTTAAATCAAAGGTGACAATTTTGAGTAATTATCTGAATTTTTTTAAAAGAAACTTATTTACAGATATAAATGTCAACTTTATAAGGCCTTGTTTACTTCTAAAGTTAAAACGAGTATTTAAACTGACATATTATGCTCCATGCATATATGACAGGAAATGAAAGATTCCTTTACAATTATAACTTCACAAAGGATATTAATCATGCTTTTAAAGATGTGATGAGAATAAATATTTCACATGTAAAGAAATCTGAACAACACTTGTCATAAAGGAAGACTTCCTCTGTGTCCAGTTGCTAAATAAAAAGATCCTCTTAGGAATTTGAGATAGAAAAGTAGATAAAGAATGATAAAGTGTTAGCTGTGCGACAGTGGAAATAAATATCTCTGGAGATTTGTTTGAAATGAAGACTGTTTACTATTTGTAATATTAAAGATTACTTAAGGGGGTAAAAATGTTCTCCATTACTTATTTTGTTATTGCTAAAATTATTGCAATGCAAAACTCAATGTACATTTATAACAACTTCAATAGTTGTAGCATATTTCATATGTTCAATGATCTTTAAAGGACGCAAAGAGGTTGCCTAACCCTTGTTTATCATTCATTCTTATGCCAACTCATCCATTACTGAAATTCAATCAAGCATGACATTTTTTTATTTCAGTGATGTCTTCAAATTATGTATCTAAATTCATCTGTAGAAATTTAACAATAAAATACTATCAGGACACCCACTTAACCATCAATCTGAAATGAAACATGCATGCTATAAATAACCTTTTCATCCATAACATTAGAATTTATCCTTAAGGTATTGTGGAATTTTGATATAATTTATCAATGAATGACCGAATTTAGGTTAAACTATTACAGATTTAAGGTGTGGGTTCAACATTTTATTCATGAAATAAATAGGCTCCTGAAGACAATGTAGTTATATAATTAATGATTGAAGACAATGTAGTTATATAATTAATGATATTCTTCTAAACATAAATGTCAACCAGATGCTCCGCAGGGCGTAGCTTTATACGACCGCAGAGGTTGAACCCTGAACGGTTGGGGCAAGTATGGACACAACATTCAAGCTGGATTCAGCTCTAAATTTGGATTGTGATTAAATAGTTGACACAGCATAGGTTTCTGACACAGAATGAATGTGTTCTAATGAACTTAAAATTTTTGTTTTCTCTTAGAGCAATTCACTATGCTGTTGAATTTTAATCCTCTCAAAAAAATGTTTGAAGAAATTTTCTTTTTTATTTATGAAATTTCAAATGAGAAAAATTGAACCCAATTTTTTTTAATCACATCCCCCTTTCCCTTATTCCAAAACTAATCTCAATTAAAATTTCTAATGGAGTTTGCAACAATAACTACTCATTTAAATACATCATAAAATATTAAGATGTAAAAAAACTGCTTGTTATCACTGAATGGTAAAGATTATTTTAATTTATCAGTTGGTAGTAAAAAGTGAATATATACATTGTATATTGTATATAACAAAGATTTAAGTTGATTCTGGACAAAGAAAGATAACTCCAATTAAAAAAAAATCTTGCTATTGCACAATATTTTGCAATTAGATATTTCTTGCTTACTATTCTGGACAAAGAAAGATAACTCTAATTAAAAAAAAATTTGCTATTTCACAATATTGTGCAATTAGATATTTCTTGCCATTGCGCAATACTGTGCAATTGAAAAGACTTGCTATTGCACAATACTTAATATAATAATTTTAGATCCTGATTTGGACCAACTTGAAAACTGGGCCCATAATAAAAAATTTAAGTACATTTTTGGATTCAGCATATCAAAGAACCCCAAGATTTCAATTTTTGTTAAAATCAGACTAAGTTTAATTTTGGACCCTTTGGACTTTAGTGTAGACCAATTTGAAAACAGGGACAAAAATGAAGAATCTACATACACAGTTAGATTTGGTATATCAAAGAACCCCATTTATTCAATTTTTGATGAAATCAAACAAAGTTTAATTTTGGACCCCGATTTGGACCAACTTGAAAACTGGGCCAATAATCAAGAATCTAAGTACATTTTTAGATTCAGCATATCAAAGAACCTAACTGATTCATTTTTTGTCAAAATCAAACTAGGTTTAATTTTGGACCCTTTGGACCTTAATGTAGACCAATTTGAAAACGGGACCAAAAGTTAAGAATCTACATACACAGTCATGACAGTTAGATTCGGCATATCAAAGAACCCAATTATTCAATTTTGATGAAATCAAACAAAGTTTAATTTTGGACCCTTTGGGCCCCTTATTCTGTTGGGACCAAAACTCCCAAAATCAATACCAACCTTCCTTTTATGGTCATAAACCTTGTGTTTAAATTTCATAGATTTCTATTTACTTATACTAACGTTATGGTGCGAAAACCAAGAAAAATGCTTATTTGGGTCCCTTTTTGGCCCCTAATTCCTAAACTGTTGGGACCTAAGCTCTCAAAATCAATACCAACCTTTCTTTTGTAGTCATTAACATTGTGTTTAAATTTCATTGATTTCTATTTACTTAAACTAAAGTTATTGTGCGAAAACCAAGAATAATGCTTATTTGGACCCTTTTTTGGCCCCTAATTCCTAAACTGTTGAAACCAAAACTCCCAAAATCAATCCCAACCGTTCTTTTGTGGTCATAAACCTTGTGTCAAAATTTCATAGATTTCTATTAACTTAAACTAAAGTTATAGTGCGAAAACCAAGAAAATGCTTATTTGGGCCCTTTTTGGCCCCTAATTCCTAAAATGTTGGGACCAAAACTCCCAAAATCAATACCAACCTTCCTTTTGTGGTCATAAACCTTGTGTTAAAATTTCATAGATTTCCATTCACTTTTACTAAAGTTAGAGTGCGAAAACTAAAAGTATTCGGAGCCGCCGACGACGACGACGCCGACGACGACGACGCCGACGCCGACGCCAACGTGATAGCAATATACGACGAAAAATTGATATCTTAACAAAAGATATGAATTGTGTTTACCACTACAAAGATGAAAAGAGTCCATATTTTTTGAAAAAAAAATTCCCTATGTTGTTTATAATTAGACAAAGGAATACCAAACATTCAAAGTTCACACAATGAATCTCTTTTTACATAACCACCTTGAGACATAAAATATAAGAATAACTGTTTATTTGCATGTCAGTAGGAATACAATAAACCAATTAAAGCAATCATTACTTGTTATGTCTTGTCAAAAGCACTTGTCATTAAATAAATAATAGGTCCCTTAGTAATTAGGATGATTAAATTGTTCACAGATATAAGACTGCTAAAAGCATACATTATCGATTATTGGAGAAGTGTAGTCCCTTTACATTGATGTTCACTCTATATCCTGTCAATACCAATTTACCAATCAGCTTGATGATTCTATATTACTGACATATACGTACAACAGTTACACATTAGTATATATCAGCTTGATAATTCTTAAATTTACTACTTGCATATAGGAATAATAACTAGCATATATATACAGATATACATTTTATGTAAAACAGTTACACATTAGTAAATTACGAGCTTGGTAATTCTTTACTACTGGCATATAGGAATATTAACAGGTAAATGGCCCACCTCCGGGTGCAAATTTTCTCACTTCATTGAAGATCCATCGGTACTTCGGCTGTTGTCTGCTCTTTGGTTGGGTTGTTTTCTCTTTGACGTATTCCCCATTTCCATTCTGAATTTTAACAGATAAACAGGATTTCATCCTTTGATACATTATCTATTATACCAGTAATAGAAAGAAAGTGGCTGTATTTATGAAATCATTGCCACTTAACTGAAGACATATTTGGTACAAATTAAGTCATCTCTGGTGATGACATAATTGGTACGAATCACCTTAGGAGAAGACATATATTTGATACAAATCACCTTTGAGGAAGACATATTTGATACAAATCCCCTGTGGCAAAGACATTTTGGTATAAATCAACTTTGAGGAAGACATTTGATACAAATCCCCTATTGCAAAGACATTTTGGTACAAATCAACTTTGAGGAAGACATTTGATTCCCCAATGACAAAGACATTATTAGTACAAATCAAGAAAAACATATATGACAAAAATCACCTTTGGGAAAGGCATACTTGATGCAAATCATCTGTGGAGATTTGGAATACTTAATATAAATATAATGACCTTTGGGGAAGACATATTTGGTAGTTATCATTTTCCTTTCAAATCATAACTGAGGGGGGGCTAGAGGGGGTCTCATCCCGATTTCCCAGTTTTAATATATATATATCAGAAAATCCCGAAATCCCGGACATATTTCCATAAAAATCCCGATCCCGATAAACAAGAAATCACCATTTATTTATTAAAGAGGTCCTATTTTAGGTAACGAATAAACACATGATATGAAACAACTTTTTAAGGAGGCCATCCTGGTAAACTTTGAAAATTAAACCCTCTGAGTAATGTTGTTCTTAATCATTTGCTTTCAATTTGTGCATTTTGACCAATATATTCAGTACATACATTTTAAACAAGTCAAGTTGGGGTATTTGTTTTCTTCAAAATTGCAGAATGCCATAAATATTTCTTATATGATATTCGATTATAGAGAAGACTGTGTCTGTGAAATTATCTGTGTAGTAAGGCCAAGAAAAAAATACATGTGTTTCAGGTAACATCCCCTAAAAAATTAGGATTGGTAGGAAAGCAAAATAGTATTTTTTTCAAACGTTTTTGACTGGTTCATATGGTAGAAAAATTCTGAATTTATAAGTGCTTGTCCACAAAACATCCAAAAACCTTTTAAGAGTAGAGTTAGATTACTAGTATAGGTACTTAATTAAAGTTAGGGTAGATATATGGGCGTTTTTCAATAAAAACGTATTTTCTTGTCCCAGCCACTTTAAAAAAATATGTTTGATCTTTGCAAGTAATTTTTTGTGCAGTCAGTATGTAATGGTACATTGAATTAGATTTAACATTTTTAAGCAAAGAAACAGTTTATTTTTAGAGGGATTGATAAGATATTGACTCCTGAATGGTCTAAAACAACCAAAATGGCATGTCACTAAACCGCCTATTCAACATTCATACTCTAAAATATCGTAAAAAAATGAAGAAATAAATGTTATTTTTACTTTACATAAGTTCTTTAATAATTCAAAAGTATGTTCAGAGCCAACATATTTTAATAAACAGCTTTCAATATAGGATTTTTAATTTCAGAAGGTGTGTCCCACAAAATGTCCCAAGGTTGGCAAAAAAGTGGTCAATACTAGTATTGACCATGCCAGTGGTAAATACCGGCAATTACCAGGAAAATCTGGCAAATACTGGCAAATACTGGGAAATACTGGTCGATTGAAATTTTGAGTGGTCATTACTATAAAAACCAATCTTTACCTGGTCAATTATAATTACTATTAATAATTAAATACAGAAAGTGTTCAAATCATTTTCAATGCTTTCAATTCTATTTCTATTGTAAGTTCAAACAAACAGGGATCTATATTGATTAATGTGTAGTAAAAGATAAAAACTTTTTGTCCCTGCTTCAAAATTTCCATTTCCAGCATGAAGAAGGTTTTTATCACACAGTTAAATAGACAGGAAATAATTTATTGTTTAAGGGAGTCTTCATATATCACTTTTATTACTTTCAACACATGTACTGACAACTTTTATTGGGGGCTGTTGTTTTAGTAATTAAAATTTCACACCTAGCAATGCCAGGTGATAGTTAAAAAGACACATGTAACTTTTTTACCTGTGGTTTTATTTACCTTTAATTTTAATTACCTGTAAAATCATACATTTTGAATAAAAAATATATTGATTTATAAATGTTGAAATAATATGTACATTTTTATATATATCTTAAGTATACAATATCATAAATTTCGAATAACTAAATTTTAAATCACTCATTATCAGTAGGAATAAGTGTTATAAATGAATAAATCATATCAAATTGATTAATTTTATAAGCTGACACATGCATAAAAATTAAAGTTTAAGTATATTTAACTTTTTATCTAGTTTTTACTTCAATTAATAGTAACAACATGAAAATGTCAATTGACCAGTATTTGCCAGTATTGACCACTTGGAGAGTATTGTCCGGGGCGGTAAATACCGGTAAATACCACTGGTAAATACCGGGGGTGGTATTTACCACCCAACCTTGAAATGTCCACTACGAAACGAAGTCATTAAAATTTGCCAATAAACAGTTTTATAAAATCAATGTAATTTTTGTTTGCAAGATATATAAACATTAGGGTCTAACAAAAGAAGTAATGCTTTTATAACGGCAATTAAATTGTTGGTAAGAAAAATTGAGCACATCAAATGGACAAGAGTGATACCGTATTTTTTGTCCACTACGAAACGGGTCAAATCTCCTTCAGTATCTGGTTTTAAAATTATGAAAAAAAATCAGTGTTCAGCTTAATTAATGCTTTGATGAATACAATCAGTTTTGTTACTATTGCAATATAGGGATTGTAGGGAAAAAAATAAAACATGCGAATATGTCCCCTACGAAACAAGTATGGGAGAAAAACGTTTCGTAGTGGACACTACCACTACCATGCAGTCTTTTTTAATCTTTTTTTCAATTATATTCGTGCAAAACAAATAACAAGGGTTAGTTTCATGTAATTTTTATTATGTTTTTATTAACATATAATAGGGTTGATGTCAACTACGAAACTTTTTATCCCCTACAAAACAGTACACAAATTATGAAAATAATATCATTTTAAAGAATATTTAAGATTGTACTTTTTGTCTACAAACAGGTCTATAATAGAGGTATTCAAAATAACTCTTGAAATTAAATTTGAGACGAGTTGATTTTCCATTTTTTTAGGTCTGAAAGTTACGCTGTTATTGAAAAACGCCCATATACAACATAGGGGTACCAGAAACACATGTGTTTTCTTTTAGGTCTTACATAATCTTACTCTTATTGAAAATATCCAAATCAAGTCTTACTTTTGGGAAGGGTTGTAAAGAGGCGTTGTGTTCACGGACAAAAGCGAAATAAAATTCAAATTTCACGATGAACGAAAAAAATAAAAAAATTGCTTGCACGTTGCCGTTTTTACCAATTTCACAGTGAAGCACAAACTTTTTTCACAGAAGGTTGAAATTAAAAATGGCAAAACACGTTGCACGAAACAAAACCTTTACCACCCTCTTTGGGTATACCGATCCTCTAAATCAGAACGACACTAATACCAAGGAGCTTAGACATTTATCATGCATTTTGGTTAGCATTTCATTCGCGTACAGTGGATATTAGATATGGCACTGGCTACGGTTACTTTAAAATAACGAGCAGAAAATAACAATAAGATAATATCGTAGCAGCTACGTAGTGCTACGTAGATTTTCACTATTGAACGTGTAGCTATATACTACTTGTAACATAAATATTGATAGCAGCTACGTAGCCGCTACGTAGCTGCTACGATATTGAACCCAACCCTAGATCTACTCTGTTTCTAGATCTATGCGATTCTGATTGAAGTATAATGAAAATGGCACTAAGTCTTATATCTGTCCAAGGTACAGTTTTTTGTCAATCACGTTATATTTCAACACAAAAATCCCGATTTCCCATGGCTAAAGACGTGGGTTTCCCGTATCCCGATGTTTTTCTATCCCGAATTCCTGATCTTTAACCAAGGCAATCCCAATTTCCCGTTGCTAAAATCGGCCAATCCTGGCGTCCCGAAAATGGTCTCGCCCCCCTCATAACTTTATTTCTTTCTTTCTTTGTTTATTATAAAAAAAAACTCCTTTTAGACCTGTCTGACATTTTATGACGTAAAATTACTACCATAAAATGAACAACAAAAAGTTACCTAAGACCTAACACCAATTAATAATCAATTTTCTTAATCTCATGCTTAGATTTAAATATATTCCATGTTAAGTATTGTGTTAAATAATACATGGTATGTTACACATCGAAGTGTAGTTAAACCCCTTATATAGAAGTTCAAAATATAGTACAAAATATTTAAATCGTGACCATACAAATCCTGATTCACTATTTGCATAAAATATATCTATAAATAATTCTATTTTCTTTTTATTTCCCTGTTAATATGTCTCATATTTTCACAGAATTAACAACAAGTATAAAATATATAATTTTCACTTTCCCTATTTAAATGAGAAAATAAAAAGAAACTAAATTATCTAATATTTATTTTTTAAGAAAGTGACTGTTTCACTGATTTTCTCATTTTCATTACAGTGGTATTCCTTGATGAGGAGAAGGGAGTACTAAAATCTGTTTAACAAACATACACATCTATAATCAGTGCCATGAACATTGAGATGACAGATCCTTAGTTTTTTTGGTCCTAATTTTAGAATTGAATTAAAACCTATAAATAACAAGAATGTGTCCATAGTACACAGATGCCCCATCCACACTATCATTTTCTATGTTCAGTGCATCATGAAATTAGGATCAAAACTCTAATCTGGCATTAAATTAGAAAGATCATATCATATTATATGGGGAATTTGTGTACTAGCCTAACTAGGTTTCAAGTTGATTGGACTTCAGCTTCATTAAAAACTACCTCGATCAAAAACTTTAACCTGAAGTGGGACAGATGGACGGACATACAAACAAACGGACGGACAGACAGATGGACAAATGCACAGACCAGAAAACATAATGCTCATACATGTGGCATAATATATGGGACATGAAAATTAGTTTGATACATATTTCTTTGAGTAATTATTTTGTTAAATTTCCATGCTTAGGGGACAGCATTCACCATGTTCACCTCATGAACCTCAGAAACATATCAACTACTGTTACATGTATTTGAAAAAAAACTCAATACATTAACAAATGTTTGAAACATATAGCATATAAGTGTATTGTTTATGCTGTTCAACTGGATTTGTTTGCTCTGAATGTATTTATATTGTAGTTTTCTAAGCAGTTACAGAAACTTAGTTGTATTTCTGTTATTTGAGCATGCAACAAACCAAGACTTGAAATGTGCAAAATGACCCATATCTTTTGCTTTTCTATTATAAAGAACATGTTATGATTAAATTAATATTGATTGGTTGATATAAGGTAGATAATGTCACTTTTAGTATCATTGGATTTATCATTGCAGCCATTTTTTTCAATTATTAGTCAAAGAAGCCAATGTGCCAAGAGAGAACCACAGAGAAAAGCAGTAATCATAGTCAATTAAGATTGGAGTGGAATGCATCTGCCACATGTGCAACTCACAACTTCAGTGTTGAAAGCTAGTGGTACAGTAGATAAACTAATTAGACCACTAAGCTACAGAGGCCCTGACAACAAAAGAGAAGTGTACTATAGAGTAACAATAAATAAGTAATTGTATATATCTTGGTTTCATCCACTTAAACTGCCTTGTAAGTAGGTTAATGTCCCGTTTCCTTTACTTGTATCAGTAACAGTTATGAATGGGAGTAAAGACCTATCCATATTGCCACTTGTTTTAAAGTTATGTATTTATGTAATACACTTGATATTTACAATAAAACTCTTAACTTGTATCAGATCTTTGTCTCAGATTATTCCGAAGCTTTTACATCAGTTAGTGGATATACATCTATATTGTTCTCAAGTCCTTTTATTAGAAACATTACACTCTTCAGGGAAAACCTTTAGTTTAGGAATGGGCTTCCCTATCTGAGGTGTATCTCCCTAAGATTAATGCACTCCCTGGTCATTTGTTAGTTACCCACTAACCATCTTTTGTTAAAGGTTCGCACATTAAGGATAGATGCTACCTTACAAACAATGTATTTCCTGCTTTAGTATAAATTTATTTTTTGTTTTTGTCACTCATCCTTTTGTGTTTACATCATGTACTAGTATGTTTATATCATGTTTTTCAGGTTCATTACCCCATACAAACTTTTCTGCTACTGATGTGTAAAATACAGACATTGACATATCTTCAATAGTCCCTGTGTTAGATTTATTCACTTCTTTCTTCAGGTTATAATTATTATTAGCTTTAATATGAAAATTGTTGTAACATTGAACAATTTTTATCCCTGTTGGACAGAACAGTACATGTCTAACCTTTTGATATCTTTCAAATTTTTTGTAACAGAATGTATGCCTCATATTTTCTTTCATTCTTATAAATTCAAATAGGACATTAGCCTGAAAATCTGCCAAAGTTAAAATCATGTACAAAAAAGGACATTCAAAGAAGATTTTTACTGTATTTTCAAGTTAAGTATATCACTGATTGGTGAGATCCTCTTAAGACTGTATTACACTTTAAGTAGGTTAAGCAGTCTGTCAACTATAGCCTTATATATAAATGTAACTATATCACTTTTTCAAATTAATTAAGTTTGTTTGAAATATTAAATTTCAAACATACTTCATTTAGTTGAAAAAGTGATACAGTTACATGTAGCTCTTACAATATTATAGGAAACTACTACGCTTTTAATTGGTCTTGTGATCTGAAAAGTTAACATCTCTTCCGTATTCTGTTGAAAATGTTCTCATAATTATTACTGAGGTCACATATATGTGACATGTCAAAAACTTATCATTATAAAAATGTCATTATGTTTTGGTACAACGTAATAAAGAAATAATCTGTTTTCAATGGTCCATAATCTTCCTTTAATCATACAATTTATATATATTCTCAATATTTCACAAATTCATATTTATTCTGTTCTACACAATACAATGCCATATGTGACTATTTTACATTGCCATAACTATAAATCAATATTATTTACATGTAATCTATTAATTCCACTATTTGTTTGATTCTTACATAATATTACAAGGGTTTTAATTTACATGTAAATTGGTAAAAAAACAACACTAGCTATTACATGATAAGTAGCTTATTACTATGTTTATCAGACCATTTAATTGAGTGACAATAAAATCAAATGTTTTATTTCCTTATACAAACACATGTTCATGTACCAATCATATATGTGTTTGACTCTTAATTATTTAACCTTCAACAAATAAGAATTTAAAATTTCAAAAATATTTCCTCATATAAAGATCAATTGAATGGTATGTGTGTTATCTGCCAGCTTTTACACACTATTTCTGACTAAATACATGTACCCTTATTTAAACATTTTTCCATTAATCACCACTAAATTCACAATATCTGAACACCAGGTTCAAGTTAACCAAAAATCCATAAACAAATCCTAATTTTTTCATCATCTGACAGTACAGAAAGCTTGTTTTCTTTTGCCTAATACATAAAACACTTTGCATAAAAAACTAAAAACTACAATAGTTTGTCTCAGACCGAAATCACAGCCCAATCTAAAGAAGTTAAAAGAGAACTTACCAAAATTTGAATCTTCTCCTAAGTCTTTCCCATGCTTACACATGTGTTCACCTAGTGTACCCTCTGGTTGTGGGTAGGCGCCTGTTTTTGCTTGACCCCTCATTTTCGATATTGTGTTAACTGTTCGTAATTTAGCTCTGGAGGCTGAAATAATACAGAAAACAAATACTATTATATGATAGTATAACAACAATACATAAAGTAAAAGCATGTGAAGTCTTTCTTTTTTGTGATGTTACACTTTTGTTGCAGATAAGGGTGAAGGTTTGGTACGATTGAAACGTTCAAACCTTCTGCAATTGTTTGCACCTGTCCCAAGTCAGGAATCTGATGTTCAAAATTTGTCGTTTGTTGATGTGGTCCATGAGTGTTTCTCGTTTTTTTTTAAAGGATAAGACTGTTGGTTTTACTGTTTGAATGGTTTTACACTCGAAATTTTTTGGGGCTCTTCATAGCTTGCTGTTTGGTGTGAGCCAAGGCTCTGTGTTGAAGACTATACCTTGGTTTACTTTAATTAATTGTGACTTGGATGTAGAGTTGTCTCATTGGCACTCATACCACATCTTCTTATATCTTTCAGGAAAGGTAGCTATATTGTTCAATGACAAAGGATACGGAGACTTCCTTATCTAAAATGATTGTTAAGACCTTTTTGATACATTATATCTATTTTCAAATTAAAACAGCAGTAGTATCTGCATAACCCTATTGACTGCCAGAAGAAAAACATATCCTGGTGATAGTTTACATGTAATTACATTAATTTGCAACGTATTAATGTAAAATTAAATGATTTCATATAAAATCTCCAATAATTTTACATTTGATACAGACATGATGGCCATGAGCCCATATCAAATTCTGATAAAACACCAATCTGATACCTCTATAGTTTTGTATATGTTATACTTTAAATCAAAAGGAGTAGGTTCAGTAAGACCCCTTTTTGGCCCCAAAATATAGCAGTTTTACAAAATTGTTGAAAATCAAATGTAAACTTTTAGTTATCTATTGGAAAGAAGAATGCTTCTGCTACATAAGTATGGGCTGTTTTTGACAATACAATGCACATATATTGGGTAATAGCATCATTAAATCATGCTAAATTACTGAAATCTTTACAATTTCAGCATTTTAGTCAAAATTTTAGAGTTTCGGTCTTAAATGAAAGTGGCGGTATTTGTATTCATTCCTAATATTGAAATGTAAGTTGTAGTTAATAATAATACACAACATATATAAAGTTTAAGGATGAACATGGATGCCGTCACTTTCATTTTTGAGAAAAACCATCTGAAAAGTGACTTTTTTTGGCATATTTGTTAGATTTTTCATATTTAAGCTTGAATCGGAGCGTTTTTATGACTAAATCAGTCAAAATCTTTCACATTAATTAATTGAATCAACTGATATAGACAAATAAGTGTTTAAAAAGTGTCCAAAATCTTTTGTCAGATGACCTGAAATTTGAGGCCTAAATCAGCCCTTACTGGACCTACGCCTTTATAACTTACATACCAGTATACATTGTATATATTTATTTTTTGATGTTGTTTAATTCCCCTCCATCATTTATCAACCAAATCATAGTTACATTATTACCTTTATGATATGATAATATTCGTTCCAATTTTGTTCAATCAAAAATTCCAATGCAGTAACCTGATGGCAATGCTTTAGACATTGTTTGATATATTAAAATATTCAATATGAATTCACTTTACCTGGGTTAGGCTGCAAAAATTCTTCTGTTTTTCCTATCAAGTCATCCACACATTTTCCCATGACATCAGTTTTCTTAAGAAAAAATAATATTCGTCAAAAGCTATTTTTTTACTTTTTGTTGTAAAAAGTTTTTTTTAATGCAAAATATGTGTTTAAGACTGCTGATGATGATGTATAGTTGTTTACTCCAAGATACAATCTTAATGCATATTTAGGGTAATAACATGAGAATGATATGATATGAATGATATTGCTTTGTTCTTGAAGGACACACACAGTTTGGTTTTATAACACTCTAGTTCACAAGGTAAGGCAGGAAGACATGTCACCTCTACCAAGACACATTTATCTGTCTTTAAGCTGACCTGTCTTTTTAATTAAGTGTGATAACAGCGAAGCAGCAAATTTTAAAGTATTCAGTTTGAAGTGACCAACCGGCAAGGATCCAACCCATGACCTCCTATACTACTGACAAACATGCTACCACGTTGCGTTTAAGGACAGTCATTACAATCTTTGATCAACAAGTGAGTTTGCACCTATCATACCTGACAACTGTCACTATTTGCGGGGGATTTCCCCCATGAAGGCTCCCAAATTGAAATTTTGAAAGAGCAATTTTGTCCACAATTTTAAACAGTTAATTTTACAATGACTCTAGTCTTATAAAAGCATGACGAAGCCAAAAAACAACTGTGATTCAAATGTATTTGAAAGCCCCCTTGAAGGTATTTTAGGACTATGACAGCCATCTTGCACGTTAAACCCCCATGTGCATTTTGAAGAGTTGGTAGGTACATGTACCTATACAAACTGAAGTGCTAATTATAATTTATTATGTAATTTGAGTTTAAAAACAATAAATATGCATGCACCAAATAGATCTAAAAATGTAAACATACTGTGATACAGCATGATTTTCTATGTAAAATGCTTGCTGATACTTTTATTTAGGTGTTAAATCCTGTAGTAACCACAATTGCACATAAATATACAAATTACTCACTCTTTCCATTTCAATAAAGTCATCATCTAGCTCTGTACCTTTAGCACCACCTATCTTTTCACTCATATACTGCAAAGAAAGCATAAAAAGCTCCAATATAACAATATAAATGTCTGAAAAAAGATATTAAGGATAACCTGTACCAGGTCTATGACACAGCCAAATATAGTATGTTTGAAAACAAATATTGAAATAAGAATTTTGTTATGAATCATGTTGGATTATTTCCAATCATACCCTATAATGTGGTACTTGAAAAAAGTATGTACTGTTTTTTTAGAAAATATATTTTAATGCTTGATAGCCCAAGATATTCTTTAGTAAAAGAAATGCTTTATTAGTCATCAGCTGCCTAGCCTTGTTTTGTAAAGACATGATGCATTAACTTTTGAAGCTGTTCTTCTTCATCTATAATGTGCCGGGCTCCTCTTGAGCATTATCTCAAAATCAACACTATTCTGGCAGACACTTAAGCAATCACTTATCCGTACATATACATATTCAATGTAATGACACTTTAAGCCATTTAATATGACTTTCATGTTTATTTCAAACTCATAAAATAGGAAGGAACGCAATATCAATTTCATTTTTAATAATTCCTTGATATGAAAAAATATTACCTGATGATAGCGTTTCCTTGTTTACATACACCTTATCGCTAATCCCGGCTGACCCGGCCGCTTGAACTTTTGACATATAAAACAATCACTTTTCTATTGTGGCGTCAGATATTTTGTTTTATGACGTCAACATTTTACGGGAACCTGTGTGATATCCAGTAATGGCGGACAAATAGCGATAAGGTGTATTGCATATGATGTCATAACTAAAGTAACATCACAACTAAAATCCCTAACAATAGAACCAAAATCAGAAACGTTACGGTATTTCTGTTTCTTTTTTTTTGACAAATATTTATGTTACAAAAAAATAATTCATACAGACCTCGTCCCCATTTACAGGTAATGCCTGCCTCATATTATCATGATTATATAAAACAAAATTTGAAACTTTATCACACAGCAAATAATCAGCTGTAATTAATTGACTTTTCTATCAATTTATTGTTTAGATGATATGTAAATACAAAATGTGCTTGTCACTAAATTTTTCTTCATGTCAACACATAAAAACATAATCCAAAAAGATTTTATCTTTCAAAAATCTCAAAAAGCATTTATCTTTTAAACTGAATTTACAGTATAAGTTTTATTTGTTGACGTTACAGCTTTTCCACCTGCACAGATTTTCTAAACTCAGAGTATTACAAGCCATTTTTGTCCATTTGTTATAATGAACCTGAATGACTGATGTATTTCGAAATATATACTATCTTAAATTATAAGTATAATCGTTTTGGTGGAAAATATTCTTTAAATATTGACATTTGCTATCCTGTAAGTCGTCGGTAAGACTTTGTTTATGAACTTCTAGATATACCTGATTTGCTTTGTTGAACTGTTTTTTTAATCCTGCGAACGACATCTTTGGTAATGTTTTGTTTCACTTAAAAATAACAAATCTAAAATTAGTTATGTTTACTCCCATCCGGAAGTCTTGACGTTAGATGCTTGAACTTCGCAGTGAATATCCACATAACTAATTTTACATTAATTTTTCCTTGTCTTTAACAATATTTTATAAAGTTTGAAGTCAGCTCATGTTGTTTGATAATGAACTGTGAAATAAAATTTATTAATTTGCAATTTCATTGAAAAATATTCTATGCGGACTGAAGCGGTACACATTCCCGCCAAGTTTGATTGTCATTTAGCTGTTCTAAAAAAAGATTAAGAAAACCACTCTACATTTGACGAAATTCTATCATTTATCATAAACAAAAGACAATGGCACAAGTTGAGTGTGTGCAAAATGTTAGCAATGGTAAGTTACCAATATTCTTCCGGTGAAAAAGAACATTTAAAAAAAATAAAGTTTGTTTACCATAACAAAAAAAACTGATGTGATACGTACTGTAAATAAAAATATACAGCATATCCTCCCTATTTCTCAAATAAATTTGTATGCTGAATGGTTTTGCCCTTAACACAATATTCTTAAATTATCGCTATTTTACGATTTTTTCCTTTGATCTTGCCGACTGATAATTTTCTTTCTCTAATTTTTGGGCTAATTTCACATTTCCTGACTGGTGTGAGAAAAAGATTTCTCCTCACTAGTGAAAAATCTTTTCTCGGCAAATGATTGGTTGAATTTTAATTGTGACGTTAAATTTTCTTGGTTTCTTCTGAACTTTCCTATTGTGACGTCACTTTCTTCAAATCTTCGAGAACAGAAGGATAAACGGTACTGTAGTTCATTTGGAAGAACAGAGTAATAATTATATAATAGTTCTTGAAAAAATGGTCATTATCTTGATATATGGACTGCCCACAGGAAGGTGGTATTGACTATAAGATAGTGATAATGACTGAGCCAAAGGCAAGGTCATTATCGCTGTCGCAGTCAATACCACTGTCCTACGGGCAGTCCATGTATCACGATAATGACCAGTTTTTCAAGAACTATTATGTTTATTTCATCGAGAAACAATGTTTTCGAAAATTCTCATAAATTCAAAATGCCTGCAGCGAACTCGAGTAGTTGTACGATTTCTATGGCAAAGAGTGAAGAACAGTCATAGTACTGCCATTCATTTTAGTGCAATTTTTCAGTATCTTTAATTTTATGATTAACGAAAACATATAATAAACAGTTCAACAACTTAAATATAATATTAAAAACAGGAACATGTTTTATAAAAGGTACATCTCTCTAAACAGAGAAACCACGCCCCACCGGTCATTAACAGAGAAATCACGCCCCAACGGTCATTATCAAACGAAAACCACGCCCCAACGGTCATTATCAGACGGAAACCACGCCCCACTGGTCATTATCATGTTAAAGTTTGTTAACAACCGGTTTTCTGGTCCGTTTTTTTCTGTTAATGACCGATTGAATTTATTACTAAAGAATAATGAATGTCATGTGACCCCTTTTAATCCAATAAGAGAATCTTATTCTCAACCGATATGAAATAAATCGGTTTAACTTTAGAAGTAAATCGGTTTATATGAACATAAATTGACAGACTGACAGGTTGACACTAAAGGTCGACAAGTTTAAAAGTTGACAGGTTGACAGGTTGACAATTGTTACGGTCGACAGGTTAACAGTTTGATAAGTGTTAAGGTTGACAGGTTTAATTTTATAATTACACAAGTAAATAAAAGTACATCATCCATTAAGTAAAATAAAATTAACTTCAGTTTTTAACCTTTTTTACAAGTTTTAACTTTTATATCTGTTCGCTGTCAATCTGTTTACCATTTGTACATTTTGCATTTCTCAAAATGAAATTGTCAACCTGTGGACTTGTCGATCTGTCTACCAGTCACTAATAATACTATTTTACACCTTATAAATTTTACACTTTATAAATGCTCTCAAGTTGTCAATCTGTCATTTTGTCAACTTGTCAACCATAAATTACTTGTTATTATATTAAATTATCAACTTGTCGACTTGTCCACCGGTTATTTCAACCATAACATTTTTAAAATTGTCAACCTGTTATTTCAACCATAACATTTTTAAAATTGTCAACCTGTCAACCACTTATTCCAACCATAACGTTTTTAAAATTGTCAACCTGTTGACTTGTCAACCTGTAAATCACTCATTTATTTCAGTTTAACGTAAAATTTAAACAGTTTTAACTTTATTACCCATGAATACACACGCGTATGAATTTATTGCAAAAGTCGGAACTATAGTACCATATATCCTACTTGATCCAAAATCATTAGAGAAATAGATTCCACCAATTATAACCATTGATGCCAACCATTACGATTTTTGGGATACGATTGCTTTCAAGCAATCTGTAGACTTATACATGTACCAGTGGCTCCAGACAATGCCCTCACGTCAACCGTTTTATTCTAAATATTAAGGAACATCTCAGATTCTTATGATTGTCTTGCTTTAAAAGGTAAAAACAAACAAAGGGATTGAACTTAAACAACTTTCCTATAATGTTCTTTTCATAATCTTCATGTTTGATATTTCCCTCTACTTATATGCGTGTTTTTAGAAACACGGAAAAGCAGAATTAAGCAGTATTTATATTTAGTGTTTTTATAAATTTAGAAACACGTCAGAGGGAAGTCCCCAGTTTTGATAAAAATGCGAGAGTTCTCTGAATTCTGATCAATCTATTTCTGTCATATAAGAACTGAAGTGGAGTTTTTCTTATATGTCACCGTTATGAAACTGATATTTTATATTGTACTTCCATAAAGAAATAGAGAACCATCTAGGTCGTTAAATCACTCAAAATAAATGTATTCCACATCGTTAAGGCATGACTACAACACCCCTTCAGGCAAAAAGGAGTCTTCCATATTATCGTTTTGAGTTGTCTCCCTTCCGGAAGTAACTTCCGTCAATTCTGAATGTAAATACACTTCGAGAAAAATTAACTTGTTCTGTCGATAAACATCGTATTATATTAAAAACTATCGCAATTTAAACCTAGGAATATGTATGGAAAGGAGTCATGACAACTGACCCAAAGGAAATTAAACAGTTAAAGAGTTAGGAATGGGGTTCCTCCTAGAATCATTTAACGTAGGAAAATAGGTGATAATTAAGATACGAAGTGAAATACCTTCTCTCACTCTGAGTCTCAATGACTGCTGTTGAAAGTAAACTTGGAATTTATAGTACAAAAATAAAACGCAATAGGCCTAAGTACATTGTTCATACACTTTTATCCGGGATTGGCTATTTTTTAACTATTCATATTACGTAAATTACATTTTACATGTG
Source organism: Mytilus galloprovincialis (assembly GCF_965363235.1). NCBI lineage: Eukaryota > Metazoa > Mollusca > Bivalvia > Mytilida > Mytilidae > Mytilus > Mytilus galloprovincialis. The sequence goes on along the minus strand of NC_134841.1, from coordinate 89,665,795 downwards.
CAGTTGAATTAGTTTTGAAAATAATATTATCTAGCTACATGTATACATGTGTCAATAAAAATAATGGCAATCATATCCCTTAGAGCATTCTGCTCTTTGATTCAGTAATTTTTCCGATTTGGAGATCAAAACTACGCTATTACCGTCAAAGTCGAAAGTTATGGATTTTAATCATTACTTTTCTGGCCTGGTCCGGTATTGGTATAAAACCACTAATTCAGAGCCCCATAGCTTTCTCTGTTAAATTCTGCAATTTCAAGCATTTATGGCTACTTTGTCTTTGACAAAAATACAGCTATGCGTAGGAACTATTTTGTTTAAAATATGTACTACTTTCTTGTATGATCTTTCTGACCGGGCCTGAATTAGTGGTTCTATACCTACCAGGGCTTCCAAAAATTTTTTGAGCCAGCCAGACATTTTATATCTGATCCTGATTTTAATCCCTAAGACTAAGTCACAAAAGGCAATTATGGTAATCAGATGGCCATCCCGATAATTGACATTAGATTAAAAGAAAAAAAGGATATTAAACTTTACTTTGATTTGAATTTGATGTTCTGACGTAAACTTAAAATTGGCAGTGTATCATTCAAAGTGTGCACATAAGCGTGCTCATATCTGCCTTAACTCTTTATTTGTGCAAAATGACATTGTCAAAAACTTTACTTTCGTTTTTAAAGTCACATTTTTCAAAACTGGATGTTGACTTGACAATAGTAAAACATGGACCATAAACAAATACGTAAATTCCTTGTACGTTTTTCACAGCAGGACTGAGTGAAGAAGCTCTTTCCACGTTACTTCTTCAACAAAATACTTGAAATGAACGTTAGCTACAGGTATAAATGATAATTTTAGCATTTTTGAGGATATATGGGATGCATAATTAAATTTCCAACCTGTGCACATGCACACAAGTGTTCTTGTTCATACAACGTAGTTCTGACGATTTTTCATCTAAAACCTTTTTAAATTTCATCAAATCATGTTTATGAATGTATTTATTATAATTTTAATCTTTTGGACTAAATCAATTAGATACAAGCCGCTGAAATGTACGAAAATAATTGTCAATAGACTTGATTAATTTATACGATGTCCAGTACTGAAAATAGTTTACCTGTCACCTGAACAGGTAGTTTTCTGCTGTCCAACAACTAATTAGCCTTGATTAAAATTAGAAAGTATTGAAGTAGGGGTTGTTTTGATAGTAATTAATCATCATGTCACTTTTATGACCGGAAATGTGTGGCTGTAAAAAGGCAAAAGGTTGGGTCAAAAAGATCGTGAATAATGTTAAAATGACTGAAAAAGCCTTGAAACTAAAAAGTTGATGACCGTTTCATGCTTTGCCCAGCCAGACTTTTACCGGACATTATACGATTGTCCGGAATATATGACCGTTTTGAAGCCTTGATACCTACATGTATTTAGAAAACGCCAATGTAATGCTTCCGGTTTCTCAGGAGTTGTCAACCTATCGTAAGGTAACTAACTTACTTCGGAAGAGACAAACTGCATTTTATGAAGTAGCTTTCCCCTTTCTCTACTTATCCTTGACAAAACGAAAATGTACAAGTTGAGAATGTCTGAACATTTAATAAATGGAATACATACTACAGATAACATTTTTAATGAAACATATAAGTGCACATCACTTTGCAACTACTCGTCAGTATTTTCTTTGGTAAATGAATGTTTTTGAATGATTACTGAAAACTTTTCAAAATTACGGGAAATTTGTTAGATTGTTACTGATTGTGTCAAAAGGGGGTTGGCATCTGTGTATAACCCATGTATTACAATATAATTTTAATTATTTAAAAAGCTGGGCAAGCCTTGCGCTTTAAATATTAAAATTTAACTGTGGAGAGTGGAGAAATATTGAAACACACTTGTTGCAGTTATGGAATCTGTATTTCTCAGAGGAGTTGAGGGATACGAAAATTGTCTAGAAAGTAAGGGAACCTGTGCCATTAATGGTGATAAACAGATAATTATGGGGGTCTGTTTGGAGGGTTCTGATCACGTATCCCGCTTGCACTATGCATGTAAGCAATTCTCATTTTTGTCGAGCCTTCGACTTTAGAAGTAAATTTTGTAAAAATAAAATTCCATTTTTCCCGTATTTTACTTATAAATGGACTTAGTTTTTCTTCCAGTTGACATTACATACAGTCTGCAGTTAAAGTATTTAAAACATTTTAAAGATTTTTAAAATAGCCTGGATTTTTACCAAATGTTGACAGAAGCTTCTGACAATCAAAAGATAGTATCGAGAGGAATAATTTTATTGATTTTTTTTCATCATTTTTGATGAGTGTGTGATTAACAGCAAAAGTAGGCGAGACACTGGGTTCTGCGGAACCCTGACACATTTTTTTGTAATTTCCTGTGTCCTTTTAGACTTCATTTCCTGTTTTCATGACACGATGATTTGACTTTCACGTGTCACGCTCAAAGAAAATCAATATCGCTGCAGTGCAACTAGGCCATAAAAAAGAATAAGTTTGTTTGTCCTAACTCTGCCTACCCAGAAAATAGCTATTAGCTGCCTACTCAAAGTCTTTTATTGTCCTGATATGAAATTTTTTTTTTTTAATCAGATAGACATGAAGACTAATAAACATCTAATACTTAAATTTCTCTTTGCCAAAAAAAAAAGAAAATGCATACCTACCCTACCCCCTGTCTCAATGTTTGGGTAGGGTTTGGGCAAACCAAAATATTTTTAAGTGTGGCCCTACTTGCTCTACCAACACAAGAGATACATGTATCACAAGAATCCCAATATGTTTGAAGTTTCTGACCGGTAGCTCTGTATTGCAAACCAGAAGAACCTTTTCCAACACTTATTCCGATCCTACCTGCAAGTGATGCCGAAAAAGTGATGAAAAGCAAGTGTTCATCAATTGGATGAAATTACCAAATGATTATCTGTTACTGTCAGCTGACAGCGACCAACTGACTCGTATATATACGCTTTATTTTAGATAATTTCCCTTTTTGTTGAACTTGCAACATTTATGTCACAAAAGGGCCACATTCACTGAATGTCTATTAAAGGGGCTAATTCTGATAATGCTAAATAAAAATCTATTGTCTATGTGTAGGTATTGTTGTGTGTTTTTGTTATCTACATTGGCTAGAGGAATAGGGGGAGGGATGAGATCTCACAAAACATGTTTAACCCCCCTCCCCATCTATAGTTATCTTTTTTTCTGGAATCCTTTTATGACAGTGCTGATTTGATGAATTGTTGATCGATTGTCCTTGCCAAAATGAGGTGTCAGCATGGGCATTATTAAGGCCCCTTCTGCCAACTCAACCTTTGTAATTGATACAACCGTACTTTTTAAAGCCATGGGTTTTATTTTTTGTTACAAAGGAAGGAAGTTTTTGACACAATAGGGAACTCAGGGGGCCTGGGGATGAGACAGCATTGTGATAGCCAAAGAATTTGAATATATTTTGAAAAAAAAAAAATCTTTTTCTTTTCAGGTCCGTCTGCAGATGATGATGATGGATGTACACCATCGAAAAAACTTAGACAAGGTATATTTGATTATCATTCTTTTCTTCATCTACAATTAGTCTGTCTGAAAAAACTAGGACAAGGTATGTTCAACAACGATTCTTTACTTCATCTACTGTAAGTCTTTCTGAATATATATATACCTACATATGTGCCAATCTTTTTGAGAGCTTACATGTAACATATGTACCAATCTTTCTGAATATATATACCTACTTGTGTGCCAATCTTTTTGAGAGCTTACATGTAACATTTGTACTATTTTAACGAATGCTGACTTTACATTAAAAAAATAATGAAGTTTTTTGTTAATAAAGTAACATTTAAATTTGTATTTTACAGCTAGATTACCATTTAAAACAATTGAGCATAAAGCACAGCTAGTCTCTCCAAAGTCAACTGCTGCTTCAAAGAAAAGAAAACTATCTGATGCAGAATCACCTAGTGCTAAAGCTCCCAAAACTCCCAAATCAGGAACACCATGTGGATCTGGTAACGCGCCAATTACTAGCGGTGAAGCAGAAGTTAGCTCTAGTTCTGAGGCAGATAATGTTAAGATACGGGTTCGTAATACATTGGAAAGATTTGTACGTAAAAATTCTCAGGAAGAAATTACCTCGTCAACAAACATTGAATGTATTGATGTAACCGATTCAGATGATGGCAAGGAATCTGATGTATCTTTTGTTGACACGAATACCTGTCAATCAAAAAAGATAAAAGAGTTCTTCAGTGTAAAAGAATCTTCAAAAACTGTCAAATCAAAAGAAGAGAACTCGACCAATGAGACTCAGAAAGTAGAAAATTATATTCAAATCATTGAAGCAGTCAGTAAAGGTCTTATTCCTGTAGAAAATTCATCAGAAACATGTGAAAATAAGGAAAACTTGGGAAGCTCAAAAAAAGGGGAAATTTTAGATGTTTCTGCAGACAAAGAAAATATGGATGTTTCAGATGAATCAACTAGTTTATCAGATATGAACAACAGTGCTATTGACCCAGTTACTCCTGGTAAGGGCAGTGTACCTTCCGCAGTATTTAAAACTCCAGTTTCAACAAAAATAAGTCCACAGTCAGGAGCCACACCTTTATCACAAAGCCCAGGCGACAGTTTAAGTGATGGAACTCCTAAATCCGGCAAAAAACCAAGATCTAAGGTAATATGTGAACCTTTATGCAGTAATACATATAAAAATAAGAAGATGTACATTTGATCATGCTGCAAATTGTCAGTATAGAAAGTTTTGGTAGTTTAGTAGATCTACATTTGTTACTCAAAAGAAAAGAAAAATTTCCAATGAATTTTATATATCCATCGAAATTTACACATGAACACAAAACTTGTATTTATAGGAAACGTTTTCAATGGTTTCTCTTGCTAAAAAAATATTCAACATTTTAATTTTGAAAACTTGGTTGATCCCAGCTTTCAGAGGCAAAAATGAAAGAAAGGGAAGCGCAAAGACAGAAACTCAAGGAAGAAAAATTAAAGGCCTTTGAAGAAAAAAAGAAACAAAAAGAACAGGAGAGAGTTGAAAAGGAAAAAGAGAAAGAGAAACAAAGACTGGAAAGAGAAGCTGCCAAATCTGAAAAGGACAAACAAAAGAAAGAGGAAAAAGTGATTATGATTCCATGTTAAAAGATATTAGTACATTTCATTTTTACATGTTATTATGCTATAGAAAGTTAAGTACTCTATTTTTTTGCAGTTGAGAGATGATATAATTTTTAATTGGGCATCATTTTAGATCTTGCAAACATCATTTCTGTTTTAAAAATATAGATTCCTACACTGCAACAAGTGTATTACGATATGTCTCCACTCGAGACAGTTAAATTTTATTATTTAAAACGCGAGGCTTGCCGAGCATTTTAAATAATTAAATTTGACTGTCGAGAGTGGAGAGATATCGTAATACACGAGTTATAGTGTCGGAATCTATTTCTCTGAAGACTTTAATCATTCTTTTTCAAAGGTTTTCAGAAACTTGTGTTCTTTATATGCGACGTCATCAGGCAAGGTCGCCTTTTTTCATGACGTCACAATAGGAAAATTGAAAACAAAACAAAACATTTTGACGTAATCAAATTTCGACTAATCATTTGCCGAGAACAGATTTTTCACTAGTGAGGAGAAATATTTTTTCTCACACCAGTCAGGAAATGTGAAAATAGCACAAAAATTAGAGAATATGATTTTTATGATTAATGACATTTTTATCACTTGATTAGGAGAAAAAAGAAAAAGAAAGATTAGAGAAGCTACAACAAAAGGAAGATGAGTTGAAGAAGAAGCGTGAAGAGCAAGAGTAAGATATAAACTAAAACATTTAATATGAATTTTCAAAAAAGTCAATTGTGACCATAATTGCCAGCCAATACAAATCAAGTGTTACTGTTTAAATTTGAAATTGGAATTAAGGGGAAACAATCATTGTTCAAGGGAAATACCTGTTAAGTTTTCCTGGTTAAATCTGCTTCTTGGATACTTTTAGCAATGGGTAAACTATATAGAGTGTATAGTATGATTGAACATGTCCTAGAATTTGACCTTATTTTCATAGATGATTGATAAAGTCAAGTTTCTGTTATACCAGATTCAAGAACTTTATGCAAAATAATATTTAATCAAGACAGGCAAGACATTTAAACATGTGTACTCAAAAATTTTACATTAAAACACAAAGATATATTATGAAAACTTTAATTACAACAATACATATGTTAGGGTGAAAATTAACTTATATCAATTAGTCATATTTTCAGAGCAAAGAATGAAGAAAAAAAGAAGAAAGATGAAGAGAAAAGATTAAAGGAAGAAGAAAAACAAAAAGAAAACGAAGAAAAAGTAAAAATATTTACTATAACATGAAATAGTACTTGAAATACATATATTATAATACCAAGTTTTTTTGTTTGAAAATGAGGTTGTAAAAGGATAACTGCAATAGAACTATCAAATTGACATCACAGTGTTGTGTTTAGAATCTTCATGTTAAGAGTAAAACTTACTTGATTTTTCAAATGACCGATTTCCCAAATACAGTTGCCGGAAGTGTCCACCTAAAAATTTCCTGTTCTCAGCATAGTTTATTTTTGCCAATTTCAGATTTGCTATATATCTATTTGCAGAAGTTCACAGTGATTTGAATAGAACAATCAGACCAAATAATAAAAAAAATACTACATAGCTCCATAAAGACAGTTTTCATTGGTCAATTTTGAAGCTTTTACCGACAAAAACTAAAAATATACTATTCTCAAAAGAACAATAGGAAGACAACTAGATTGATATGTTTTTTGATTTGTTTACAAGTCAGAAATGTCCTTTTATTCATTTCAGATAAAAAAAGAGAAGAAAGTTAAAGATGCATTCCAGAGTTTCTTTATCAAGACTAGTACTTCACCAAAATCGTCTAAGGTAAACCTCTAAGGAAATTATTGTTTTATTCATATTGAAAATAAGTTTGAAAGTGTTGTTTATTTCAAATTATAAAGTATGGTTGCATTGATTTAGATACTATTTTAATGTCCAACTACTCAAAAAGTGGGTGTTATTATTATTATTCAAGCAACTGTAAAAACAACTTTTTTTTATGAACTGTATATGTAGAATTGTAGAACCCTCAGGTCTTTTTGCTTGTCAAACATGTTGAAGAAATAAAAAACACATTTCTAATCAATATGATTTTGTGTGTTTCAGGCAACTGTAGAACCATCAGGTCTTTTTATGCCATTCCAAGTGAAGGAGAACACTAAACTAGCACCAGAATGTAGACAGTACATTAGTGATGAACAAAAGAGTTATCTCGATAAATGTCTCATTGACCAGGTATCAAATTAGAATACTAAAACATAACCCCTGTTTAGTGTAAACTCTCTTGTATGTCTAAGTGATATGTGATTGATTGCTTTACATTTAGCGGCAAATATTTCATACTTTTTGGGTTCAAAGATTGTTGAGAAATTGGTCAGTCTCAAATAGAAAATGTGTTTTGCTGATGTATCGAATTAGAAGAGGATAATGATTCCCATGCCCTTTATTTCACTTTTCGATGGTCCCGTGAAATGTTTTATGAATATTTGTCAGTTCAAGTTAAGTAAGGTATAATTTGCTGTGTTCTTCTAGTATCGTACATGTATTATCATCACTAGGAGTTTAGCTTTTTGAAGTGAAGTTAATGAACTTTTGGTTTAAAAAAAAAAAAGTTCTTATTAAATAAAGAGCTGTTCAATGTTTCTATTCAATGAAAAAATTAACTTTGCAAAATTTTAAATAACCAGATAAAGACTAACTTATTCTGGGAAATGTTTTATTCCCCTCAAAAAAAGTAAAGACATATGCACACCCAATGAACAACTTTTTATTAGGTGAGATATTTGAAATCTGTTAGAGCCATTCAGAAATATTTTTTTTTCTTGGCTGCATACATATTTCTACAGAGGTGATATTGATGTAAAACAAGTTTTAAGAAAAAAGGCACATAAAATGTCTTCGCTGACAGTCTGCACGGTTAGCCACTAGTCCGATGCCCCAGACTAGTCCAATTTGGTTTCGGACTAGTAAGCTTTTGCAAAACTTTGTTTGGCCCAATAAGAAAAACGTCAGAATAATGGTCTTCGGACTAGTAGTTGAAAAAGTTTTTGGTGCAGACTGCGTTGATGTCATAATATTAAAAAAAATTATATATATATATTTTAATCATGAACATTTCCTGATCTTATGTGTTTCATATCATAGCATTTTGTGCAAAGGAGTAGGTCCAGTAAGACCCCTTTTTGGCCCCAAAATATAGCAGTTTTACAAAATTGTTAAAATGTAAACTTTTAAGTTGTTTATTGGAAAGTAGAATGACTCTGCTACAGAGATATGGGCTTATTTTGACAATACAATGCACATTTATCAGGTACTAGCATCATAAAGTCATGCTAAATTACTGAAATCTTCACAATTTTAGTTAAATTTTAGACGGTTTCCGTCGCAAATGAAAGAGACCTCATTAGTGTCCATTCTTAATATTGAATTGTAAGTTGTATTTGATGATAATACATAACATATATAAGGTTGAGGATGAACACAGTGTTTAAAAAGTGTCCAAAATCTTTCGTCAGATGAACCTGAAATTTGAGGCCAAAATCAGACCTTGTCGGAACCCACTCCTTTAATATCTTTTTTCCCTTGGTTGCTCCTTTACATGAAAGGTTTATGTCAGTATTGTATTTAAGTTAAAATTGCTGCAAGTTTTGTTTATCCAAAATCGATTTTACGTATATCCATATTGGTAAATTGATTTTTCGCAAATTAAGTTAAGAGGGGGGGGTATCAGTGAAAAAAAAAGTGATTTAATTTATTTATCCTACATTGAACTTTTGATGTCGTCCCTTATAGTGATAGCGTGGATATTTGTGAAAAAGTCACAAAAAGAAATAATAAAAAAATAAGTTATTGCCTCTTGACAGATAAAATATGAGTATCAGAGCAGATGATTGGAATGCTATTCTTTTATTACATTGACCATTCAAACAGTCTGTAAAACATTCTTTTGTTTCAGGAATCTAATGTATTGTATATTAAAGATCTTCAAAATGGCAAGAAAACTGGCAAATCAGAGAAAACCTTTCCAAAGTAAGTAGTGAACAGTTATAAGTAAAGGTTGGCAAAGAGGATAGTAACAGTTATTTAGAGTATTAACATAATTTATTATTTGTCCAGTCACTGTAAGTAGTGTAGATCTGAGTCACTTCATATTTTCACCATTGTACCAGTACTTAGGTGCAGGATACCTTCAAAAACGATATTGACATCATCTCCATGTTTCAATGACTGCTTAAAAAAAGGTTTTATTCGCATGCCTTTTTTCTGTTATTGTGGATAATCACCACACATTCTTGTTAAAATATTTTTTATGCCCCACCTACGATAGTAGAGGGGCATTATGTTTTCTGGTCTGTGCGTCCGTTCGTTCGTCCGTCCGTCCGTCCGTCTGTCCCGCTTCATGTTAAAGTTTTTGATGAAGTTGAAGTCCAATCAACTTGAAACTTAGTATACATGTGCCCTATGATATGATCTTTCTAATTTAAATGCCAAATTAGAGTTTTGACCCCAATTTTACGGTTCACTGAACATAGAAAATGATAGTGCAAATTTCAGGTTAAAGTTTTTGGCTTCAGGTTAAAGTTTTTGGTCAAGGTAGTTTTTGATGAAGTTGAAGTCCAATCAACTTGAAACTTAGTATACATGTGCCCTATGATATGATCTTTCTAATTTAAATGCCAAATTAGAGTTTTGACCCCAATTTTACGGTTCACTGAACATAGAAAATGATAGTGCAAATTTCAGGTGAAAGTTTTTGGCTTCAGGTTAAAGTTTTTGGTCAAGGTAGTTTTTGATGAAGTTGAAGTCCAATCAACTTGAAACTTAGTATACATGTGCCCTATGATATGATCTTTCTAATTTAAATGCCAAATTAGAGTTTTGACCCCAATTGTACGGTTCACTGAACATAGAAAATGATAGTGCAAATTTCAGGTTAAAGTTTTTGGTCAAGGTAGTTTTTGATGAAGTTGAAGTCCAATCAACTTGAAACTTAGTATACATGTGCCCTATGATATGATCTTTCTAATTTAAATGCCAAATTAGAGTTTTGACCCCAATTTTACGGTTCACTGAACATAGAAAATGATAGTGCAAATTTCAGGTTAAAGTTTTTGGCTTCAGGTTAAAGTTTTTGGTCAAGGTAGTTTTTGATGAAGTTGAACTCCAATCAACTTGAAACTTAGTATACATGTGCCCTATGATATGATCTTTCTAATTTAAATGCCAAATTAGAGTTTTGACCCCAATTTTACGGTTCACTGAACATAGAAAATGATAGTGCAAATTGCAGGTTAAAGTTTTTGGTCAAGGTAGTTTTTGATAAAGTAGAAGTCCAATCAACTTGAAACTTAGTATACATGTTCCCTTTGATAAGATCATTCTAATTTTAATGCCAAATTAGAGAATTTATTCCAATTTCACAGTCCTTTAAACATAGAAAATGATAGTGTGAGTGGGGCATCCGTGTACTGTGGACACATTCTTGTTTATTTTTATTCTAGGACAATAGGAGAAGATGATGTAGAATTATTGGTCCATGATTCCGAGACCGTAAAGAAAGTCACCTACAAATGTAAACTGTTACAGTTCCATATGAATTACAGACCACCATACTATGGAACATATAGGAAGAAAAGTTCACATGTCAGTCCAAGGAATCCATTTAAAACAGATACTGTAAGTCATATGCATGATTGAAGGCCTGTTTATCTGTATATACTCAGTGGGTAGCATTAAACATGTATAAAAACTATACACATTGGTCTTATTGTAATTGAACATAATTTATTTGAAATACTTTTAATTCTTCTATTGAGTGTTTAAGGTAGTGTTTTATATACTGTAAATTCAGAAATTAATGCGTGCATTTATTATTGCGAGTTTGTCATTTCAAAATAAATACGATTTAAATTTTTTGCGATATTCAGGAAAATCCTGTTTGATTCATATATGAAAAGTAAAAGTGTGAGATTTAATTATTGTGATTATAACCCTGTAGCATTTTTTGCAATTATAAAAACAGCAATAATTTCTGAATTTACAGTAATGATTTAAATCTTTTCCATATAAAAACAAATTTTACCAAAGGAAGATAAACAATTTCTAAGGGAATTACCAATGTCAGTTATTTTAAAATTCATGTAGACTCGTGTTTTACTGTAAATTTCAAAGGCAATATATGACCAATCATTGACATATAAATTCCAATTGTCTAGCTTTGTTTCATATTATGATTGATGTATTGGCCTTTTGTTAGAAAAGGAGTATGATTCCAGCCTTGCTTTGCTGTTGAATAGGAAAGTGAGATTTTAATATTACACAGTCTGTATCTCTATTTTTACAGGAAATATTTGATTATGAATATGACAGCGATGATGACTGGGAAGAAGAGGAGCCAGGAGAAAGTCTATCTGATTGTGATGTATGTATCTTAGAGGCTAGTTTCTGATTGTCATGTATGTATCTTAGAGGCTAGTTTCTGATTGTGATGTGTTAATCTTTTATACCACACTTTCATTTCCTCTTAGGGTTTAGAATACAAAGTGGTACCCATGTCCATCATTCTGAAATTAAACAGTTGTCCATACTGTTTTTAGGTTCTTATTATATTTTTTTTTATCTGTGTTAAGGTATTACAGACTAGACATCATATCTGGCAATATGTAGTTATTTTTTTTGCCAATTAATGTAGTGATTTAAGATATTTGTTATTACATCACTCTAGATTTGGTACCTACAGTACCTATATTGAAATAACAATATTCTGACTAGTATTTTCATCCCACATTTTTAGATGCTACTTAACAATGAATTGGAGCACTATTCTTGCCTATTTGACACATACTACTGGTTTGCAGATACTATGAATTATGAGTGTGGTTACCCTTTTTTTTGGTATATTCTTCTAGTCATGAAAAAAACCAAATTCAAGTCCATTAAAACATTGATTTTTGCAATTTATTTAAGGATTGGTTTATAATTTGCAATATTAACATTTCAGGGATATAACACATTTCTAATTACTCAAGATGAAGAATTTTAAGTTGAACTTTTAATTGTATCAGAAAAAAACAAGAATGTGTCCAAAGTACACGGATGCCCCACTCACACTATCATTTTCCATGTTCAATGGAGCATGAAATTGGATAAAAAATATAATTAGGCATTAAAATTAGAAAGATAATATCATAGGGAACATGTGTACTAAGTTTCAAGTTGATTGGACTTCAACTTCATCAAAAACTACCTTGACCAAAAACTTTAACCTGAAACATGCACTTTCATTTTCTATGTTCAGTGGACCGTGAAATTGGGGTCAAAAGTTTAATTTGGCTTTAAAATTAGAAAGATCATATCATAAGGAACATGTGTACTAAGTTTCAAGTTGATTGGACTTCAACTTCATCAAAAACTACCTTGACCAAAAACTTTAACCTGAAAAACTTTAACCTGAAACATGCACTTTCATTTTCTATGTTCAGTGGACCGTGAAATTGGGGTCAAAAGTTTAATTTGGCTTTAAAATTAGAAAGATCATATCATAAGGAACATATGTACTAAGTTTCAAGTTGATTGGACTTCAACTTCATCAAAAACTACCTTGACCAAAAACTTTAACCTGAAAAACTTTAACCTGAAACATGCACTTTCATTTTCTATGTTCAGTGGACCGTGAAATTGGGGTCAAAAGTTTAATTTGGCTTTAAAATTAGAAAGATCATATCATAGGGAACATGTGTACCAAGTTTGAAGTCGATTGGACTTCAACTTCATCAAAAACTACCTCGACCAAAAACTTTAACCTGAAGCGGGACAGACGGACGAACGAACGGACGAACGGACGCACAGACCAGAAAACATAATGCCCCTATGTGGGGCATAATAAATCTGTAGTCAAATGTCTTTTTTCTTTTATAAAGGATGAGGAAGAAAAAGTTGAAGAGGACAATGAGGATGAAGAAGACGACTTCATAGTTCCTCATGGGTATCTGTCTGATGATGAAGGTGTAGATAAGGATGACGAAGAGGTAAGGATATGTTGTTCCTCTAGGGTAACTTACAGAGGTTAAAGTTGTTGATGATGAATAGGACGAAAGAGGTTTTTTTCTAGGGTGTAAGGGGTGAATGACGGTGTCGATGAAGAGAACAAAGGAATGGTTGGTTCCTCTAGGTAATCTGTATGAGGATGAATGTGTTAATGACTAAGAGGAAAGTATGAATACTTCCTCTAGAGAAGGAAGAGGATGAAAGTGTTGTAACAAAAATAGGGAGGTATCTGTATTTGGATAAATGTATTGATAATGATCAGGAGGAATGGATGGATATCTGTGGTTTGATGACAGTGATGTTGAGGTTAATACATAAGGTTCTTTAAGGGTATATGTAGAAGGATGAAGGTGGTTAAATAAATATAAATTGTAGTTTACTTGTATCTATTAGAGATAAAGGATGCTGACAAGGAAATAAGATATGAATCAATGTAAGGATGAATAGTATAGGTAGCTATAGCATAGGTTACAAGTAACTTTATTAAGAGAGGTTGTTTAAAATGAAAAAAAAAGTAAAGATGAATAATATATCACATGTTTATCTTCCAAAATGGTGTTGGAAGTTAGCAAGGAGGTAAATGTGAAAGGAACAAATATATACTGAGTGCCAATGAAAACGCAACACTTTTGTTTTTCAAAAAAATTATTTGGCTTACATAAAAAAAAAATTATATTAGAACTTTGTATAGTTGGTTGAAAATGACTTTTAAGACAATTGTCGACAATTTTACGGTTGAGTGATTTTTGGAACAAATGCGAAGTAAGGGTTTTTGTCGAGCCTGCAACTTTTGTTGCAGAAAGCTCGACATAGGGATAGTGATCCGGCGGCGGCGGCGTTACCTCACTTCTTAAAAGCTTTATATTTTAGAAGGTGGAAGACCTGGATGCTTCATACTTTGTATATAGATGCTTCATGTTACGAAGTTTCTGTCAGTCACATGTCCAATGTCCTTGACCTCATTTTCATGGTTCAGTGACCACTTGAAAAAAAAGTTCAAATTTTTTGTAATGTTGAATTCTCTCTTATTATAAGTAATAGGATAACTATATTTGATATGTGCGTACCTTGCAAGGTCCTCATGTCTGTCAGTCAGTTTTCACTTGACCTCGACCTCATTTCATGGATCAGTAAACAAGGTTAAGTTTTGGTGGTCAAGTCCATATCTCAGATACTATAAGCAATAGGGCTAGTATATTCAGTGTATGGAAGGACTGTAAGGTGTACATGTCCAACTGGAAGGTGTCATCTGACCTTGACCTCATTTTCATGGTTCAGTGGTTATAGTTAAATTTTTGTGTTTTGGTCTGTTTTTCTCATACTATATGCAATAGGTCTACTATATTTGTTGTATGGAATGATTGTAAGGTGTACATGTCTAGCGGACAGATGTCATGTGACCTTGACCTCATTTTCATGGTTCAGTGGTCAAAGTTAAGTTTTTGAGTTTTGGTCTTTTTATCTAATACTATATGCCATAGGTCAACTTTATTTGGTGTATGGAAATATTTTATGATCTTTATGTCAGTCGCGCAGGTTTTATTTTACCTTGACCTCATTTTCACGGTTCATTGCACAGTGTTAAGTTTTTGTGTTTTGGTCTATTTTTCTTAAACTATAAGTAATGGGTCAACTATATATGTTGTAAAGAAGCATTGTTAGCTGTACATGTCTGCCTGGTATGGTTCATCTGACCTTGACCTCATTTTCAAGGTTCATTGGTCTTTGTTTAGTTATCTTGGTTAATGTTAAGTTTATGTGACAGTTGTAATAAAGCTTAGCTTTATACTTAGGACTATCAACATAATATCAATGATTAGTATAGAAGGCGAGACATTTCAGCGTGTGCACTCTTGTTTTGAACGGACATAAACCGAGTTCACAGCTTTTCAACATACCCACCATTTTCACGATTTTGTCATTTAAAGCTTGGCTAATGTCATGAATTTTCCCGCCCTTATTGTTAACAAACTGCAATAAACATCTGAGTAAATGCCAGGACTTTCTGACAACCAGCGACATGCAGTTTTGGGCATGATCCAATGAAGCCTTTCACAGTATACAATTACGAGAAGACTGAAGTTGTAGCCTCTACAATAACCCAAATCATCCACAAATTTAACCAAAATGAATCATTTAATGATAAGCCACATCCCGGGATACAAAAAGCAAGAAACGCTCAGCAAGACTGATACATTGGGTCTTTAACATATCCGATATCGACTCTGATGGCTGTTCAAAGGTCACGAGAGTTCAATGGTGGTCACGGTAGAACCTTTGGAGCAATTTCAGTAAAGCACCATTTGCGCAGAAATTGTTTAAGAGCACCACAGTCTTTCCTTAGTGACATCTAAACGGCCGTCTGGCGTAAACATTGAATTCTGTAGACCAAAAAACATTCATTATGTACCAAAAAACATCAGTGGTGGTTACATAGACATTTGGCACGCGCCTTGGCCAAAAGTCTTGCTTTTCGCCGGATTTTGGTCCAATCGAGCAAATTTTGCATCAGATTTAACATGGTTTAGACGATGAGAACCACCACCAATATCATAAAGTCAGCTTGAGTTTGCTTTGCGGGACAAGTGGAATAAAATACCTCGGGATCACATTAAACGTCCGGGATGATCAACTCCACGGGGCTGTAACATTTTGTGTTAGGACTGTGAGTTGATGATTCGACATTGGATGTTTCGTTTACCTATTGCGCACGAAAGATGACAAGGAAACAGTTTTTGTTTGATATCGATCTATTGTTAAAATTGTTAATTTTCAAGAACAATTTATTTTGAAAGATTATCATTTCTATTATAAATTTTATTTTTGAAAAACCAAGTGTTGCGTTTTCATTGGCACTCAGTATATATCAGGATGAATGTGTTGATGTTTAACACTTAAGTATGTTTTGTTTAGGTGTTACATAAAATGATTTCATGGGAGCCAAATATATAACTGGCAAAAGGATGCCCTAAAAGTGATGAACAACCATATTGTTATCTATATATATATGCAGTTCAATTCCTTATTTAGAGGTTATGCATTTTCAAAAATTTCTGTATATGACTAGTTTTAAAGAATTTACGAATTTTATTTATTGATAATTTTATCTACAGGTATCTCCAGAGCTTCAGGAAATTAAACGTAATGAACTGGCAACCAGATGGGAGGCAGATCAAAACAGATTGACTAAACCAGTTTTACCAAAGATCATTGGTTGTTTCTGGGAACAAGCCACACATGTTTTACAAGAGGAGATTAGTAAACAGCTAGAACAATATAAGGTTAGAGGCTAGATGGAAATAAACAAAAGTTTTATCGTTGGAATTGGTTTACTTTTGTCATTTCGGCTTTTTTGGCTTTCTATGGCATATTTGTTTTGGTCATTGTTGACGGCCTTTCGGTGACCCATAGTTATTCACTGCTATGTCATTTGATCTCTGTTGGAGAGTTATCTCAAGGGCAATAATACCAAAAAAATATTTGCCGTACATTTTAACTGAATTCCTCTGGGAAAACAATAGTTTATTTCGCAAACCAGTTGTTCTAGCTTTAATATGATATGATTTTGTTACTCCAAGGCGTCACTTTTTTCCCAAATTTTTTTTGTTTCAATGAGGGGGGGGGGGGGGGGGTATTGTTAGGGAAAAAAATATGAACTTTCTGTTTGCATTTATTTAAGTGAAAATCATCTACTGTAGATTCGTTGTTAAATCTCCTACACATAGTTTGGAGACTTATTGATTTTGCTCAGTTCTTATTAATAGAGTTGGGGTGAAATATTGTTGCTTTACGTTCGTATTTTCTTCTTATTATTATGTTACCTGATGGACAATGTCAGGTGACATATTGCTTTTCCTCCATTTTTCCCCTTAGTATTATCATTTCAGCCCATTGTCAATGTTTGTTGAAATATTGCTTTTCTTCTGGCTTTTTATGTCCCATTTATGGGCATTATGTTTTCTGGTCTGTGTGTCCGTCCGTCTGTTCCGTTCAGATTAAAGTTTTTGGTCGAGGTAGTTTTTGATGAAGTTGAAGTCCAATTTACTTGAAACTTAGTAAACATGTTCCCTATGATATGATTTTTCTAATTTTAACGCTAAATTAGAAATTTTATCCCATTTTCACAGTCCACTGAACATAAAAAATGATAGTGCGAATGGGGCATCCGTGTACTTGGGACACATTCTTGTTCCTTTTATTATGGCACCCTCAACAGAGATGGGGTGACAAATTGTTATTCTACATTTCTTGTTGTCATATTCTTGAATGTACTTGTTGTTTATTTCAGGCAGTCTTATTGACAACTAGTCCAGTTCCTACCTCCTTCAATGAACCTGTCAAAGTTGTCAAGGGAGATAACTCTTCTGGTGACAATAATGTTGACACACCAAAAGTTAATCCACAGAGAAAACCTGTTCCTGAAGAAGGTAAATATAATTAATAATCAATTAAGTTATTGTACCTCATGAAAAGAAATTGTTTTATATATTGTTTGTAACTTTCTTTATTCGCCCAAAAAATATAAATAACTATAAGTTCTACTTATTTTTCATGTGACTTCGTTCAATTCTGAGGCAAAATTCTAATAATAGTTATTTATTGAAGACTTTTAATAATAAAAGCTATCAATTTTTTCATTGCAGCAATGCCAGACTTAATAAGACTAGTCCATGGAAATTTGATGGGTATTAAAAAATTAATTCAAGAATTTCGTCTGTTTTGGAAATCAAAAACCACTGGAGAACAGCAAGAACCATCAGGTTCAGCAGATATGAGTATGGAGGTTGACAACACGGAAAACAAAGCTATGGATACCAGTCTGTCACAAGAAAATGTCACCAATGTATCCATAACTGCTGAAACTGAGACAGACGTCGCAAATTGTGCTATATCAAAAAGACAACTAGAAATCAAAATAACAGCTTTTGCTGTACGAGAGAAACGTGCTGATTTTAAAAAGATTTGTTGGTATGTTCATGATGACATACTGAAACAGTATAACTGTGAAGGTTTGCCTATACCATCAGCCTGGGAATCTCTTACCAAACCAGCTAAGACACCAGGCAAGGTTAAACCTGAAGAAACTACACCAAGTGGTCGTAAGACACCAGTGCCATCTATAACTCAGTTTGCTAGACCAATGTCTCCGTCAACCATAGCAGCCCAGCACGCTGCTGCTCAAGCTAAAATTCTGGCAGCTCAGGCAGAAAAGAAAAAAGAAATAACTGACAAGGAACTAGAAAAAATGGATACATCTGACACTCCTACTGAAACTGTTACCCTAAATAAAAAGGTACCAATTGACCAAAGGAAATTAACTGATTTCAAAAAGGCATTCACTTCTCCACAATGTAAAAAGCGAGTTGCTCTGATTCCAGTAACATCTCCCATACCAAACTCAGCTGTAAAACCAGTATCATCTCCCAAACCAAGCTCAGCTGTAAAAACAGTATCATCTAACATACCAAAAACAGCTGTAAAAACACAAAAGTCTGGAGAGGAAGGTAGTAAATCAGGTGAAAATATCTCTGTCCTGCCTCCTGTTCTAAAGAACACAGAGAAAACAAATGTAGAACTACCTAAAGTTAATGGATTGATAAAGGACTCAGCTGGTGAAAACTCTAGAGATGCCATTATGATTGACTGAATAATGAAACTTTTTATCATCAACTCAGTAGTGATAAACAATTTGAGTACAAAATTTGCAATTAGTGTATTTAGTATAGTGCTTTGTTTTTACTTGTAATGTTATGTACGTGTTTGCATGGTTGTATGTTATTTTGAATGATCAGTAATTTTATGTAAAGTAAGTATAATAATATATTATATTTTTTCTCCATCATGTCCATGGTTAATGCTTCATGTAAACAATAAAGTCTTGTGAAACACCTATGCTATATAACATTTTGTCTAGCCAAAAAAAGTAATAAGAGGCAAGGCATATAGTTAACTTCTGGAGGTAGCATTGACAATTGACATTAGATTCATATCTTATTCCTTCTTTCTTATTAAGTTGACTAACTATGTATAGAAGTTATTTATAATGGTACCTTGCCAAACCAGTTGTCAGCTCATTTAATGGGACTACTGTTCATATTTTTATCATTTTCAAGCAATTTTGTATTTAAATTTAATGTAATAAGCAGTCAGGGGTGGTACTTAAACAAGTGATTTCAAAATCACTTCTTTGAGTGATTTTGGCTGTGAAATATTTCAAATTTTCGCACAAACTTTTCAAAATCACTGAAACAAGTAATTTGAGAAGTTAAAATTTAATCACTTCAATAAGTGTTTATAACATTTTTTGGATATTTTTCCCACAAGCTTGATGTTTTTATTAATAAAAAGACCAAAATTCCATTGAAAAAACAACTATGTACATGCAGAAATTGTCATTTGCTTGATAAGCCTGCCAGTTTTTACAGTTTATTTGAATATGCAAAAACTGGAATAATTTGTAGATCAGGACATAACCTTAAAATAAATCATTCTAATTCTAAAGAAAACCAGTCAGGTCACCTTATATTGTTGACCTTTGTCTGATAGTAAGAGTAGTTAATGAATATTTGATTACAGAACAATTCCCAAGGGTACTTTTAAAAGCTTTAGCGCACTTTCTTACTGCCCAAGCGCACTGGTGAAATTGATATCCAAAGATAAAGGGATAATTGATTTATGTAGGAAAATTATAGAAAAGTTTGTGAAAATATGGAAAATCAATGAAATTAGCATTTGAAGATCAAAGAAAACACCAAAATCACTTAAATAGGTGATAACTGAATATAAAAATTCACTGAAATAGGTGATCATGAAATCACTTGTTTAAGTAGCACCCCTGACTGATAAGTAAACTAACAGACTACCTATGGCCATCACTTGTTTTCATTGCTTGATCAAATTTTCTAAAGATATGAGTTGTATGGCTGTCTGACATGTGGTAGTGGCTTCATATTAACATTCATTCTACAGTTGTCTGGATAGGTCAATTGTCCTGGAATTAAATCAGATTAATTTGGTCTTGAAAATATAAGAAATATTGTGGCAAGTGAGATATCTAAATGTGTGAGATATTTTAAATGCTAGCTGTCAAATCTATTACACAATTGTTAAAATGTTCAATTTAAGTTCAACTTCATCTTTCTTTCTGTTTTTTGTTTTGATTTTTTCAAGAGTAGATAAAATTGTGCAATAAATTTTATGATGTTGCTATAATGTTGAGCAATATTTAATTTATAAAGTTTGTAGTATGCCATGTAATATTAGTCAGATCTTACTTGGAATGATTTAAAAAAGAACTGTGTGTATGCTATGTAACAGAATATGTCATCATGTTTCATACAATCAAACATGAGAAGTCATGAAAATGAATATTTTTAAAAACAAAATCTTTTTTTTTTTATTGATTAATATATATGATGAATCATTGCGATATTGTAATTTGATATCATTTATGTATAAGCGTCTGCACTTTTTTTGATTGTATATTGTATAAAGTGATGTGATAATTTTTCCTTTCAATCTTGTGAAAATTTGGAAGCATACAGTCTAGGTTTTGTCAGTCTGATCCAGAAACAAATGGTTTCTAGTAATATTAACTTTATTGTCATACCAATTCATTATTATTCATTGGATACCAAGTTATGTGGGTACTGGTGAACCACAAATTCAAATAGTCAATGAATTACAATTTTCTGCATTCTTTATATGCACAGATTGGCAAAAACCGAGAAATTTGATATTCACAAAAATAAATGAATCCACATGTACAGAGGAAATATATAGGGAATGGGCAAGCATTTTTTTTTTTTTTTAAGAAATTGCTTTAGAGGATATTGGTTTTTAAAAAGTATCTCTTGAAGAAATAATGTACATGTAACCAAGGATCCGGAAATTTTTTCACCTAATTTCGGTCATTTTGGGATAACTTAAAAGTTGGTGCCCTTTTTAAACAAAGATTGTGTGTATGCTCATACAGTCATACTCGTAGCATCAATGAACTTGTTTAACTGTTGCATCGCATTTACTTCAGAAATTTCCCTACCATGTTCCTTAAAATCGATCTTGAGCAATAAAAGGAAGGCACCAGTTTAAAAATGAAATGATTTTAATGACTCAAAACGAAAAATTTCTCAAACTTCGCTTACGTTTCTTTCGATTTTGAAGACAAAATTATAACCGGATGTTTTACGACAATAGTAAAACGACCAATTCCGGACTCATTTCCGGGATTAGTTTTGTTTATCAAATTCACAGGAAATCGTCGGCTTTTTAACTGTTTTACCTTTAATAGTGTTTGAATATTAATTATAATAGTTGGACTTGTTTAATTTAGCATGAAATCATTTTTAATTTACGATTTAGTGTCTAATTTGCGGAAGAGAATTTCAAGCATGCGTATTAGTAAACAAAGCACGTGTGTTTGTTGTGAAACAATACTTTGTTCTACGTAAATTAATTTAATTTTAATTTAATTTTAAATCAGAATATTAATTGTCTAAGCTGAGAAAAGTAATTAAATAATGCAGACAGTTGTTATGAACTTTTAATTTCTTTAAAATATTAGTTCTGAGCTCGTGATCAATAAAAAAATTAATTAAAAACACAGGTAAAGAGATTAGCGATCATTAGCCAATATTTCCCGGAGGCATTACTATAGTTATTAGGAGGGCCCTCAGGATTATAACACTTTACTGGAGTGGCAGTTTTATTACAGGAAAAGGATAACAACAAAAAATAAGTTCAAAATGGCGATTTAGACAATGTTAGAAACTCGATCTCAACGAAATGACATTGAATGACCGAAATTATTTCTGTAAAAAAATAAAATTTGTCCTAAATCCCAATTACTCATTTAGGACAAACTACTTTCAGTTTAGGTCAAGACTGGCATATATGACCGTTTCCGGACCCTTGCATGTAACTTATATTTACAAAATAGAGGGAAGATATAGGGTAGGGGATGCAAGTGGAAATGATTTAATAATAGAATTTTTTCTTTTGAAAGTTTAAAGATAACTTAGTTTCTTTTGTTGGAACAAAATTAAATCTGTGTAGATGAAAGTTATAAGTAAGGGGAAGAGTCGTATTGATTTTAAACTAGATAAATCACATGTCAACCCTCCATAATCTATCTGTTATATCACATCAACTTTTGAAGACTGCTCATTAAACAATGCAATTATGTATACCTTATGTAATCATATAAGCCACATATTTAACATTCCATTACACAAAGAAACTGACAGATGTCTTCATGTACAAATTTAAAGGGATCAAAGAATCAAAATGGCAGGGTTGCATAGAATGTTGATTAAAAAATGGGGAATGGTCTGTAATGCTTTTATATATGTTGAAACATGAGAATGAAGGAAAATCTTTAAATTATTGTATAATAGAAGGTTTGCAAGCTTTCAGTGAAGATTCAAGTATTTAGATTGAAAACTTCTGTAGCATTTGATTACTCAAAATTGGTAGTGTCTTTTGTATATATGAGAACAAATTCCAAATTTTAATCTCAATGATTATGTGAGAGCAGATATTCATTTACATATTCTATTCTAAAATGATTGCAGTCTTTCTGTAAAGTTTATAAGATGACGGTTTTAAACTGTAGGAGGAGAACAATCTTTTATATTCTGATAAAAAAGAATTACCAAGTTCCAAAGTGTAGAAAAGGGTGGGGAAATTCCTGTAACTTCCATAATAACGTGCCCTTTCTTTGTATTGGTTGGATCTTGTTGAAAACTGTAGGACGAAAAGATAACAAAAGAGGAACTCACTCATCTGAAGTTTGTGTAACCTGGCAGGAAACTCAAATATTGAAATATATTATTTCTAAATTTAATGTAAATAAAAAAGACGAAGGAAAACCAGTTTTAGGTGCACCCACTTTGTAGACTTATTTTTGGGGTAGCATGAAATTGGGAACAAAACTTCATATTGACAATTATTTTTTACATTATCTGAAAGCAAAAGTAGATGTGTATAGAAAGTATTGTCAATAATAATTGTTGTAATAAGATATTTATTTAATTACAAAAAAATCGAATATAATATAAAGAAGGAAATAAAATCATACATCCTTGATATTTGCTGTCTTCTTTGCAGGGTAAAATTTAAAAATGGCTCAGATTTGCATCACTGTCAGGAAAACTGGAAAGGTTTGAACTATTATTTATGTTATGTTCAGGAAATGTCATAAAAATCCAGAATTTCATTGAAAATAAATACACATCATAAATAATTCTTTCTTCCAAATTTAAGAAAAACAATAATGCCACATTTACGTTTACTCTGAAACTATGTGGCATATCTTAATCAAACATTGTAAAAATTATTTCCTTTATTGACGTGTTTTCTATTTGAATGATAATCATGGCTGTATGAAGAAAAATCTCAAATTTGATTGATCTGTTTTCATTGCCTATCTTCTTCAAGCTTAATAGAAATGAATAAAATGATGACTAAATAAACTGCAATTTTTCCTTGTCCAATGGTGTTAAGATTCATTACATCGATGCAATGATGCAAAATTATGTCCAAATAAATATAGTGTAATGGTATGGTATGATTGCCAATGAAACAACTATTCACTCCAAATGATGAGGATTGAAGCAGTTTTTGGCTCTGTTCAACCTTCAACAATGAGTAAAACCAATATCGACAGACTGCTATTTAAAGGCCCTACCATGACAAAATGTGAAATAATTCAAACCCAAAGGTCTTATTGATGACCAAACAAATAACAGATGGCAACCACTGAATTACAGGCTACTCGTATTATTACACGATTCTACCAATTAAAATGAGTTGGAGGTACAATGAATCCTGCTACATAGACATGTACACATTTAAAGATAAAAAGATGTATGATTGCCATTGAAAAAAACGTTTTAATCAGACCACTTGGTATAGAAACTAATTGCCTGAATAATGTACAAAACAAACAACTACAGGCTCTTAGCTCAGGACATGCATATACAGATTTTTAGGTGCAGAACCAACAGTTGTGCAACAGCACGTTAGAACATCCTATAACTAGAGGCTCTAATGAGCCTGTGTAACTCGCCTGCATCTTCAACAATGGCCACTTTTTAGTTCAGTCATTAAAATGACTCCAATAAGTAGTTGTCCGAAGATTTTGCCCATTTGGCTTATATCTCAAAAACTGCAGCATTTAGAGAAAATCTGATGGGTGGAAAATGTTCTAAAGGTCTATCAGCCCTGTAATTTTCGGAAGAACCTAACAACACACTATTGGGTTGCTGACACTAAATTATATTTTAAGGAAATTTTGCAGTTTTTATACGCCCGTCGTCTTTTAGACGGGGCGTATTATGGTATACCGTTGTCCGTCCGTCGTCCACACTTCAGACAATAACTCAAAAACGCTTTCACCAATTTCCATGAAACTTAAGTGAATTGTTTATATCTATTGACGTAAGCTCCCTTTCGTTTTTTTTTTAATTTCAGATTTTAAGTTTTGGATTTATGGGGCTTTATTCATAAAAAAGGGGGGATTTTCAACACTTCGGACAACAACTCAAAAAGGCTTTCACCAATGTCCATGAAACTTTGGTGAATTGTTTATATCTATTGATGTAAGCTCCCTTTCAATTTTTTTAAATTTCAGATTTTAAGTTTTGGATTTATGGGGCTTTATTCATAAAAAAAGGGGGATTTTCAACACTTCGGACAATAACTCAAAAAGGCTTTCACCAATGTCCATGAAACTTCGGTGAATTGTTTATATCTATTGATGTAAGCTCCCTTTCAATTTTTATAAATTTCAGATTTTAAGTTTTGGATTTATGGGGCTTTATTCATAAAAAAAAGGGGGATTTTCAACACTTCGGACAATAACTCAAAAAGGCTTTCACCAATGTCCATGAAACTTTGGTGAATTGTTTATATCTATTGATGTAAGCTCCCTTTCAATTTTTATAAATTTCAGATTTTAAGTTTTGGATTTATGGGGCTTTATTCATAAAAAAAGGGGGATTTTCAACACTTCGGACAATAACTCAAAAAGGCTTTCACCAATGTCCATGAAACTTTGGTGAATTGTTTATGTCTATTGATGTAAGCTCCCTTTCAATTTTTATAAATTTCAGATTTTAAGTTTTGGATTTATGGGGCTTTATTCATAAATAAAAGGGAGATTTTCAACACTTCGGACAATAACTCAAAAAGGCTTTCACCAATGTCCATGAAACTTTGGTGAATTGTTTATATCTATTGATGTAAGCTCCCTTTCCATTTTTATAAATTTTAGATTTTACGTTTTCTAAGTAATGAATTTTTATACTTAAAAAAGGGGGATTTTATGAAACTTTGGTGAATATATTAATGTAACATCCCTTTTGATTTGTATATATATTTATAGTTGATCATATAAATTCATTTAAAGCATAAAAGACAAGTTAAAAGAGCAACGGGCGTATCATGCACTAAAGCGCAGCCCTTTATTGGTTATTGTCTTGCACATTATTATAGATAAAGATAAACCATAAACAGCAATAATGTTTAGCAAAGTAAGATCTACAGTTTATTTGACCAAAATTGTCAATTGACCCCTTATACAAAGAACATTTAAATGGCATTTAAAGCCACTCATTAATATATATTTTAAATGGCATTTAAAGCCACTCATTAATATATATTGAAATGCAAGTCTGGCAGGTTTTATTCTAACTTGACCTAATTTTCACGGCTCATTGCTCAAGGTTTTGTTTTTGGTGTTTAAGTTCTTAAACTATAAGCAATAGGTTATGATTGTAATGTGTATATGTTTGTCTGTTAGGTATCATCGCACCTTGATTTCATTTTATTGGTTCTTTGGTCAATGTTAAGTTTTCCTGGTAAAGTTTGTTTCTTAAATATTTTCAGGACTGGATGGAATGATTGGTACACGTATGGCTGGCATAGTTAATCTGACATTGACCTAATTTCAATGTTCATTGGGTCAATATAAATTTTTCAGGGCTTGATCTATTTCTTGCATAACTATAAACAATGTCAACTATATTTGGTGTATGGAATAGTTGTAACTTGTTTGTTTATATCTGACCTTGGCCTCATTTTCTTGGATAATGTTAAGTTAATTTGATACTTGTAGTGAATCTTTATATTTTAGGACTATCAACATAAAATCAATGATAAGTAAAATAGGCAAGACATTTCAGCGTGTGCATTCTCGTGTTTTCAAAGTTTCAATTAATCTATTTTAGTTTTTAAGTTTTTAGCCAAAATGATAAAAAGGGCAATAACTCTAATAAGGAGTCCACTGAAGATTTCAGCCATACATGACTTATTTGTAGATCCTGTTGTTCTGATCATTTTGCTTTTTAGAGAAAAGCAATGGTCTTGCGCAATGCCAACATAAAAACTATGTATATACTTGTATATAGGTGACGTAAGGTGGTACCTAACACTACAGGGAAATAACTGTAAAATCAGCCAAATGTTTTAATCATGTTATATTAAGGTAATATCAAGCTTCTCAATGATCAAAATTAGTGTATGTCAAACTGCTATATATCTAATGATTTTTTTCTAAGAAAGTGTGGTTCAAGTTTTTGAAATTTTTATATTTTTATCAAGGTCAAATTTTATATTTTGTCAAAATTATATGAAAACTAAGCAAGCCAAATTAATTTTAGTCAATGTGTTGGGTACCACCTTAATTTAATATCTGCAAAACAGGCTTAACCACAAAAACTTAACATTAACTTAAACAAGAGAGCACACGCTGAAATGTCTCGCCTTCTATACTAATCATTGATATTATGTAGATAGTCCTATGTATAAAGCTTTATTACAACTGTCTCATAAACTTAACATTAACCAAGATAACAAAACAAAGACCAATGAACCATGAAAATTAGGTCAAGGTCAGATGAACCATGCCAGGCAGACATGTACAGCTAACAATGCTTCTATACAACATATATAGTTGACCTATTACTTATAGTTTAAGAAAAATAGACCAAAACACAAAACTTAACACTGTGCAATGAACCGTGAAAATGAGGTCAGGGTCAAAAGAAACCTGGGCTACTGACATAAAGATCATAAAATATTTCCATACACCAAATATAGTTGACCTATGGCATATAGTATTAGATAAAATTACCAAAACTCAAAAACTTAACTTTGACCACTGAACCATGAAAATGAGGTCAAGGTCACATGACATCTGCCCGCTAGACATGTACACATTACAATCATTCCATACAACAAATATATTAGACCTATTGCATATAGTATGAAAAAAACAGACCAAAACACAAAAATTTAACTATAACCACTGAACCATGAAAATGAGGTCAAGGTCACATGACATCTGCCCTCTAGACATGTACACCTTACAATCATTCCATATAACAAATATAGTAGACCTATTGCATATAGTATGAAAAAAACAGACCAAAACACAAAAATTTATCTATAACCACTGAACCATGAAAATGAGGTCAAGGTCAGATGACACCTGCCAGTTGGACATGTACACCTTACAGTCCTTCCGTACACCGAATATACTAGCCCTATTGCTTATAGTATCTGAGATATGGACTTGACCACCAAAACTTTACCTTGTTCACTGATCCATGAAATGAGGTCGAGGTCAAGTGAAAACTGTCTGACAGACATGAGGACCTTGCAAGGTACGCACATATCAAATATAGTTATCCTATTACTTATAATAAGAGAGAATTCAACATTACAAAAAATTTGAACTTTTTTTTCAAGTGGTCACTGAACCATGAAAATGAGGTCAAGGACATTGGACATGTGACTGACGGAAACTTCATAACATGAGGCATCTTTATACAAAGTATGAAGCATCCAGGTCTTCCACCTTCTAAAATATAAAGCTTTTAAGAAGTTAGCTAACACCGCCGCCGCCGTAGCCGCCGCCGCCGGATCACTATCCCTATGTCGAGCTTTCTGCAACAAAAGTTGCAGGCTCGACAAAAACTATGAAAATGAGATCAAGGTCAAATGAACCCTCTTAAACGATCTGTACACCTTGCAACAATATCTGAGTAACACCTATTAATGAACAATGACATCATGGTGGTGTGTTCGCCTCGAATGTGGGAGGTGTTGGATTCAAACCCCAGCAGGTTAATCCAAAGAACTCAGTATTTGCTGCATCTCTGCTAAGCATGTGGTATTAAGGAGTGAGAGCAAAGACTAGTGGGCTCAGAGTCACAATAACGTGTCTGGGTAAGGTGACAGGTCTTCCTGGGGATTAATAAATTGTAAACAAGCAGGTTAAACATCCAGCTCAGCGTGTAGGTTTAGTACAAAGCAGGGATGTATATTCATATTACGTTAACAAGTTCTCGTCCTGAATATGCATATTAATTTGCAGCTGGATGTGAAGTTTATGTGAGCCTTTATCTTAAAAACTTTCAACATTAATTCCATAATGAAGAGCAAAGTCTGTTTGTGCATTCATATTATTACTCTAAATTTAGAAATGATTGCATGCATTTATTATTGCGATTTTATTTTAAATGTACAAAAATACGAAATTTTGTTATTGACAAGAAAATCTGCAATCAGATAACAGAATGGGAGTTCTTATTTATTAAGATATTCACCCAGTTGCATTAATTGCATTAATAAAAAGCTCACAATAAGTTCTGAATTTACAGTCATTCCCTGTATGAAAAAGTATTTTAATGGAGTATGGATGTTTAAACTTTGCCCTTCGCTGACAGACTTTCAATATTGGAATGATAGAACCATTGCATTAAAGTGTGACAATTCAAAATATTGACATTCAAAGAATTTCTTTGCTCTCAGTTGAATTGGTGGTAAACATTTTGAATGGATTTTTGCTAAATTTACATGAATGTTATTCCCTGGCACTAAGTGGCTGGGACACATGGTGTTTGTTACCTATGTCTGTCAATCCATCAGTCTTATTTTAAACAGTTGTCCACACTTTTGTTGTTTATGCCTTCAGATATTGCTCTAAATCCTTAATTTATATGCAAGTGCAAAATTCCATTCCAAGATAAAGTGTTGATAAGACTAATACATTTTTACTGGCATGAAGGTTTTTTTTTAATTCTTAAGACCTTATTAGAATAAATAAGGAAAATGTCAACTCTATAAAAAGATCTTTCAGCAATCAAAGTTTCGTAAAGCATATATGAGGAGTTGCGTACAATGTGCACACTAAAATGTACAAAACATTTTTAAGTGCAAAGGGGAAATAACTCTGTTATATGCCTCCAGAGCATGCAGGGTGCCCTAGAAAATATGGTCATCATCATGATAGGATCTAACTGTGAACAAAGTTTCATGAATATGTGACAAAACATATTGTAGCATTAGACTGACAGTAAATCTATATATTGCTTGAATGTTCATTGATGAGATTAATACTGAATGTGCACATATCTGATAATCTGATGAAAGGCAGTATACTTGTATAAAAGACTCATATAAATCTGGTGAACAAATTCAAGAAACTCAATGTCAACTATAAATTTATTGCCGCACTCTGATCAAAGTATTTATAAGCTTTAATATTTCCAATTTTCTTGCCATGTTCGTCATAATGAAATGATTTAAAACACTGATCACAAAAGAAACAAGGATTCTCTGGAGCATGTTCACTGTTGTACACAATCCACCTGAAAAAGATAAAGTACGGTAAGTAAGTAAATTGTTTATTATAGTGACATGTGTAAATTATGTACAGATTATAAACATAATATATGATAAATATTGATACACCCGGCCCAATGGACCTATAAGTCACCTCAAATAAAATCAAATAATTATAAAACAATTATATCATGTTCTAATCTTTTGTTCACGTAAGCAAATTTCAAAAATATATAGACATAAAAATATTTGTAAACAAAAATTTAAGCTTTAAATATGCAAAAAAATTAAGTTTTATACAGCAACTGACATCTTATATGAAATCCACGAACTATATATTTTGTTAATTTTCTTATATGGAAAGTCATTAAAAAATTCAATTTTTCAGAATGATTCAAATCTGTGAAGTTTTCCTCTATTAATAGTTTACCAAAAAAGCTAATGCGACATTCAATATACAATGGACAATCAAACATAAAATGGAACTCAGTTTCAGTTTCTTGATTTTTACAGAATATTCAGTAACCTTCTTCCACACTTTTGAGTATCTACCAGTTTCCAGTATTAATGGTAAAATTTCACTTCTACATTGCGCTAAATGTGACCGCTCAATTTTACTCAAGTTCAAATTAACGTAATTTTCAGTTTCAAAGACTGTTTTAAAGTTCCTATATGTTCGTAATTTTGAAACGCGTTGGACAGAATTCCTCCAGATATCTGAATACAGACAAAAATGTTAGTTTCTACCAATGATAAGTCGACCTCTGATTTCAGATCGTAGAAATTTCCTAGTTCAAGCTGGTCTAGTATATCCTTTACTTCACTGCACCAATTACTTTTACAGCAATCATAGTCAATATTGAATGCTAATTTGGTGATGCGGTTGTTGTCAAATTGAATGAGTTTATTCCAGTATCTCACCATATTGATCCAACGCTTTTAAACTCCAATAAAGTTACAAAAAGAATCATTCAATTCTTATATAATAGTATGTTGGGTAAATGCATAAAATATGATAAAAAACTTGTGTATTTTATCATATTTTATGCATTGACCCAACATATCTCCATTACCATTTTAATAGCATCATAATTGTATATATCTGTGTGAGATCCTACTAAGTACCATTACTTGGCAAAACTTTTAGGAATTTTTGGTCCTCAATGCTCTTCAACTTCATACTTTATTTGGCCTTTGTAACATTTTTTGATTCGACCGTCACCGATGAGTCTTTTATAGACGAAACGCGCATCTGACGTAAATATAAAATTTTAAACCTGGTATCTATGATGAGTTTTTTTACAACAGTTCGCAGATGACTTTCCAATTATTATTTTTTTTATCATTCTGCAATTTGCTTACAAATGGCAGGCAAACTTCATATAAACTAAGAGCAAAGTGTTGATCTCTAAGTAAAGACCATGCCCCCAAGGGTCTAAACAAACTGTTTATTTGTTATATATAAAGCAAGCAATCATTTAAAGGAAGAAATTGTGTGCTTTATCTTATTTTGATAACTGTTTTTTTTTACATTATTTATTTACTTTTTTCAAATTTGCCATATAAGGGGAGATAACTCAGATAATGTTACTTTTACTTTGCTCAGACATTGTAATTAAGATTGACACCTTCTTTCAATGGGTAGGTGGAGTATAACAGTCTGTTAACTATACACAAGGGTTTGATTGATTAATGAATATCAAAATTGTAATATCCATTGTCCAATCAACTCTTTTTTATATAGTAAACAGACTGTTACTCCACCTCTCCATTGAATTTAGGTGTCAATCTTAATTACAATGTCTGAGCAAAGTTGGCAAGCAAGGCATTTAAACTCTTGGTTTGCATGCTTTATTAATTTAACTGTAAAAAAGTCTTATGGTTTTAATTTGGAACCCTGAACTACCTTAAGAATGAAATTTACAATAGTCTTTATACTATATCTGATAAACACATATCAAAATGTGATTAAATTACTTGAAAATGAACTATAGTGCTCCATAAATACATATACTGTATTTATTTTGTTATCAACAGTACCTTGCAGAATGCATCATACAAGATCTACATAATGTTCGTGTTACTCTCTTCTTTTTCATAAGTCTTGGATAATCTCTAATATCAAGACTGTCATCTGAGTTTAACAATCTGAAAGGAACAGACAAAACCATCATTATAAACCCTAGCTTCAATAGTTAGCAGCTGTTAATAAAATCACATTACTTTTTGTTTTGTTTTCTTAAATGTATTGAGTTGTGTGTCTACATTGCTGTTCAGCTATTTCTGTTTGATTGTTTGTACTAACTTAAAGCCAAGTTTACCTGATAAACAAAGGAACTCAAATTGTACTTAAATAAATTGACACTCATTCGACTAACACATTTTCAAGGAATTTCATTTACTCGATTCTTTTCCATGTCAACTTTTCTAGAATTGGGCACTTTGTACACTGACATTACCATTATATAAGTATAACATGATGCAAGCACTACCTTATATCTGTAAATATAATAAGATGTTCACAATCTCCTTGGTGCATATAACAATATGGCTGCCCTAATCTGACATTCAGGTTTAAGAATAATGATTCTTCCATCTTTTCTGTTCTCATTTCACCTATCTTTCTTCCTGGTTGTGAGGCCCACTGCATGATGGAGCTGTGGAGAAATATAGTCAATCATTTATCACTGACATAAAGGTAAATGTTATCATGTATAGACTTTTACATTTACTTTTGGTAAATTTTCATTTAAGCATACAGATTTTGTAACCTCTAATTAAATAAATAAAGATTTACTGTTATAACAATGTTAAGAACTCCCCTGCATTTTCTGCAGCAGTAATTTTAGGACAGCAAAGTGCTTTTTTTTAATTTAATGTACCCCAGGATGTTTAACTATTTTATAACCAGTAAATCAAATGTCTTATTTCTTTACTACAAACTTACAAAACACACTTATTTATCTATTAGTTGAAATTGACTTTAAACTATTTTTTAGTAACTGTGAGCCCTCTTTGAATGGGATCTTGTGTTTTTATGGTGTGATTATGCGCATTTTGACAAGTCAAGCATTTTCCAACTGACTTACATAATTTGTTCATATATTCCACTAACTTAAATACTTCAGACATATTTTGTTTGCTTTCCCAATTATAAAAGGACAATATTAATTGTTTCTCGTTTTTTTTATATAGATTACACCGTTGGTTTTCCCGTTTGAATGGTTTTACACTAGTAATTTTGGGGCCCTTTATAGCTTGTTGTTCGATGTGAGCCAAGGCTCTGTGTTGAAGACCGTACAATGACCTATAATGATTTACTTTTATAAATTGTTATTTGGATGGAGATTTGTCTCATTGGCACTCATACCACATCTTCCTATATCTATAATCTTGGCTTGAGTACAGTAACACTAAATGAATAAAATGAGATATGTACTGTCTACTAATGAGGCAAAACAAAGACTTATATATTGATACAGAAATTGTAGGAAGCATGATCTCATATTTGTCTATGGTTCAGAAGAATTCAGAGATATAATCTGTAATACCTGCCATAGTCTTGACATTCTGGATATCTCATATCATTATAAAACACTCCTTCTATGTAGAAAAATCCAGACTTATATACATCCTGTGTAAAAAGATAAATCATCAACGAAATATATAAAATCATCTTATATAAACAAAGGAAAAAAGTTATAATTTTGGAACACTCATTCTATTTATTGTATTTAGAAACATACCAGCTAATTTATAAGTCTGACATTAAAATGAAATGAGTATTTCATCAGTAAACAGCTTGTTCTTTTTATTTTGAAGCACATTTACAACCAGTTTCCATCATGATGCTGGTCACTTTTGTTTATGGTCATGTTCAGCACAAAATAATGGGATGGAATATATTTGATTAGCTTTTCAACCTCATCTTCATATGTCGAACAATAAAACAACCCAAGTCTTGAACACTGATATATTTTTAAATATTGTCAAAATTAAAGAACAGTTTGGCTTTAAATATATTTTAATTAATTTAGATCATTCATTAACGAAAGATTTGTTTTATCTATTATACAGAACTCTAATAATATTCATCAAACTCTTACCTTTGCATATGGCATAAATTCATTGTCAGGGTTATCACTGAGGTCATGTGCTATAGCAAGGTCATTTACACAACTTATCTTGTCACGTAAATCAGACAACTTCTGTGTTCCGAGAACATTAAAATTCAGATCTGGCATTATCTAAATAATAAAAATATAAATAGTTTCTTAAAACCTTGAGTTCACTTAAAAAATATCCTTTAAAATTTGAATATGCAACAAGATAACAGGAACAAATATTTTAGTGCAAATGTCCAACTATATGAGTTTATTGATAACAAAGTACAGTTAACTCTCGTTGTCTTGAACTCGGTTGACTCGAAGTTTCGGATGAGTCAAAGTTTTCACATG
Organism: Mytilus galloprovincialis; assembly: GCF_965363235.1. NCBI lineage: Eukaryota > Metazoa > Mollusca > Bivalvia > Mytilida > Mytilidae > Mytilus > Mytilus galloprovincialis. Next base: position 89,631,528 of record NC_134841.1, on the reverse strand, counting down.
GTCCCGAACTTTATTCTATGCAAAAGTCTGTAATTTGACTCCTGATGAGTCGAAATTTCGGTTGAGTCAAACTAAATTTACGGTCCAAGGTTAACAAAAGAATTCAAAATTCATTTTCTATCTCGAACTAATACACATATGTCAAAACATGACCTCCGGGATTTAACTGGATTAAAGAGTTAATCTGACAATACACGTGTAATTAAATTTCCGGTCACTGACCATGTACTGTATTGATTTATGACATGCTATTTCCATGAGTGTTTACCTAAGATTATCTTTTATGGAATTTTTATTTATATAAATAATTAGTGATACATTATTAATGTTCATGAAAAAGTATTTAAAATGTTTACAAAACAATAAATTTATGATTTACACTAATGAGCATGGGTGTGTATAAAGTGAGGATTATGGCTTCCGTTGATGATCACCTAAAAACTACTCAAAACGGCGTCTTTAATCTTGTTATATTTTCTTTTGAAAAGAAAAAGTGAGATAAAACAAAATGAATAGAAATCAAAATTTTCTTAAATTTTTTGTATCGGAGAATAAACAATTTTGTCAGCTATAACCAACCTGAATAACGAAACTATCGATCGGAAATTACTGTTGGAAAAGCTATAGGATTTTTTTTTAATTGAAACAACTGAATAATTAAAAATAATAAAAGACTGTGACATACAAATACATCGATCTGATACTAGAATATCGATCCCCTTGCCATATTCACCCGGATTTATTTTAGCTTTACCAAGCTAAGCAAGAGTTGTGTCCCTTAGATTTTCAAACTTCTGGTGTTCGTATGAGTCAAACTACGTGTATCTCGAAATATTTCTCTGGTTCGGCTAACTTCGACATAACGAGAGTCGACTGTAATTAGTAAAGCATGAACAAATAAACAGTTCACAAGTCAGCTACATGTAAATATATATATAAAAAAAAAAGTTGGTTTATAGAATTAAAGAAAACGATTGCCAAAAATTCTAAAACTACAATAACCTTTCTTGGAAAATAGATATAGATTTGCCATATGAGTCATTATAAAAAAAAAACCCACTCAAAACGATGTTATTTGGTATGTTTAAGGCAAAAGACATAAAAATATATCAAAATATATCAAAATAACACTTGCATATGTTAGATATGAATGTTTTGTGATACACTGTAGACAGTTTACAGTATGAAATGTTATAAAAATATCCTTAATCTTTTCTTCAACCCTTGGATATAGCCAGAATCAATTGTTATTTTTTACTATAAATCCATTCAGACCTGTCAGAAATAGGACTATTAGTCATTTCAATTGTTATTATGATTTATCACTTTTTATTGCATTTTGATACATACAAACAGTTTTTAATGATTTGGGAGGTGTATGTTGGTTTTATAATAAAAAATTTCACCCAAAGGAAAAGTCTAATTTTTAGGTCAATGGTGTAACCAAAAGACAAATTGGTAGGGTAAGAGTTATCTTTCTCAAGATTTTTAAAAGCAGTTGCAAATTAGTTTCTCCTTTAGTAATGCTACCTGTAAGCATGTTATGCAAAAGAAAACAAACATTTATGTTGAAAATTTAGTGAAAAAATCTTAAAAATAAGTAATTTAGCTATATCATAAATGAAAATAGTGTCCATGGTGTACCCTTATAAAATTATTTATGAAAAAACATTTCCTGAACTTTGAATTATGAAATATATTGATTACAGAAACATGCACCAGCATGACCAGTAATAGGGGAATGGAGCACTTATAATAGGGGAATGGAGCACTTATTTCATAACTGAATCTTAAAATACACCTTAAATCATTGGTGTTACTGTCAATGGTGAGACCATTTTGATAAAATAACACCATTGACCAGTTTAGTAACACCACTTTTTTCGTCCGTCCGTATGTTCGTCCGTCCATCCGTCTGTTCGTCCGTCCATCCGTCTGTCCCACTTCAGGTAAAAGTTTTTGGTCAAGGTTTTTTTTGATAAAAAATTTGAACATGTTGAAATGTGATGTCAATGGTGATACTTTTGTGTCATTGGAGTTACTGAAGGGTCAGTGGTGTTACTATATAATACTATTTATTCATGAATGAAAGTGTTTTTAGGTCATACACGAAGGATTAGGTATATTATTATCGTTTAATCTTATACATTTTACATATATATTCAGTCTAAGTGTATTTTTTAGTATTTACAACAGCCATAATTAGGACAGCCAACTTTTTTAAGAAAATGTATTCTGAAATTTATGTTTGAATAGAATGCACAGCTATATGAATAATAATATAAACCAAAACAACAAATTGGAACAGTTGTTTGATGTTGAACAATAATATTTAGTACTTAGTACTATTGCATATTTCTGCATATCGTTGCTGCCATACTATAGAATAGAGGGACACATTTAAATGTTTTAAACAATGACATTATTTTTCAAAATATTACCTCGTCGAAATTTGCACTTTTTTTTATGACCCATATACTACATATACTTTTATGTTCTAATACCATATTGTATGGTTGTTATATGTGTATTGTAGCTTTTATATCTGGATAACACTTTGAAATTTAACCTTAACAAATGTTGTTAAAATCAGAATGATTGAAATGTAAAATATCAAACCTTATTATGAACATTCTGCATTTTCAGGAATTTAAAAGGAGGGTATACTCTAATATTTATGATGACATTTGGAAGATTAATTTCATATTCTCCAAGATCTTCTCCAGGTTTCTGGTCATGATATAATGCTGAACTCTGAAAAAAAATGTCTTATTAATCCATAATGAATTTGCACAAGATATATACATTTTTTTTCAGAGATTGTCAGTTTTCCTACTGAAGGTTGTAGTTCTCTCAGGGCACTCTAGTTTTCTCTACCAATAAAAACTGACAGCTACAAAATAGCACAATAGTGGTGAAAGTGGCATAAACATCAATCAATCTATCTATTTTATTTTCAGAACAAGTTTAACCTACCACAGCTATGCCAAAATTAACAAAAATCTGATCAATTTACTTTAAAATGACCTCATTTAACATGTTTAATGAAAAAAATTGTATTTGGTAAACATGGTAATGGTTTGTAATTTTCATTAAGTCTTTAAAGATGGATAGATAGATAGTCTTGCTCAGTTTATAAAAGTTACTGCTAGTGAGACAGTCAACGAAAAAGATATCACTGGGAAACTTATAAGTGCATTTGAAGTTTTGAGAAGTCCTTTTACCAATTTAATCCCACCTCCCCCTACTGTATACAAAAAATCGGTGGAAAACACTGAATTCAGTAATAGATTTGAATCCCATTGTTAAAGCTACTTCTAATTCTTTACATTTTTCTCATCCAGGCTTGAGTATTTTAATCTCCTCAACACTGTTGTTTTATATATTTTATCTGCTTCTCGTCTCTCCAGTTCCCTTTTCTGCATCCTGTGTAATATATGTGAATGATAATAAACAACTATTAAATACATTTTAATTGTAATACCTTAAATGTAAAGTCACACTTGATTGTTTTACCACAGGAAGATAATGAAATCATAACAATCTGATTTTTTCCTTAAAAATGTTTACACAAATAATTTCAGGAATGTGACACCCATAATTTAAACATGTTAAAAGTTTCTTTGTTAGTAGGACAAATATATATAGAAAATTGCCTTGGAGTTAAGCCAGACCTCAAGATAAAATGATTTTAAGGGTTGTTTGACACACTGCTATGTGTAGACAGTTGCATCATGAACAACTGATATGCTCATACCATAAAAATGACAAAACAACCAGCTGTTGAATGATAAAGAGTCATGATAATAGCTGTGAAATATTCTGACATTTATTCTTTACTATGGATTCAGTATCATTTGTTGGATACCAATTTTCATGGCTTTCTTGGGTACAGTTGAACCACAAAAATGAAATACATGACAACATTGATATGTCTAACTAACCTGACTGAGACCAAGTCTACAGATTCTGGAATACATGACAACATTGATGTCTGACTAACCTGACTGAGACCAAGTCTACGGATTCTGGAATACATGACAACATTGATATGTCTGACTAACCTGACTTAGACCAAGTCTACGGATTCTGGAATACATGACAACATTGATATGTCTGGCTAACCTGACTGAGACCAATTCTACGGATTCTGGAATACATGACAACATTGATATGTCTGACTTACCTGACTGAGACCAAGTCTACAGATTCTGGAATACATGACAACATTGATATGTCTGACTTACCTGACTGAAACCAGGTCTACGGATTCTGGAATACATGACAACATTGATATGTCTGACTTACCTCACTGAGACCAAGTCTACAGATTCTGGAATACATGACAACATTGATATGTATGACTTACCTGACTGAGACCAAGTCTACAGATTCGGGAATACATGACAACATTGATATGTCTGACTTACCTGACTGAGACCAGGTCTACGGATTCTGGAATACATGACAACATAGATATGTCTGACTTACCTGACTGAGACCAAGTCTACAGATTCTGGAATACATGACAACATTGATATGTCTGACTTACCTGACTGAATCCAGGTCTACAGATTCTGGAATACATGACAACATTGATATGTCTGACTTACCTGACTGAGACCAAGTCTACAGATTCTGGAATACATGACAACATTGATATGTCTGACTTACCTGACTGAAACCAGGTCTACAGATTCTGGAATACATGACAACATTGATATGTCTGACTTACCTCACTGAGACCAAGTCTACAGATTCTGGAATACATGACAACATTGATATGTCTGACTTACCTGACTGAGACCAAGTCTACAGATTCTGGAATACATGACAACATTGATATGTCTGACCAACCTGACTGAGACCAAGTCTACAGATTGTGGAATACATGACAACATTGATATGTCTGACTTACCTGACTGAGACCAAGTCTACAGATTCTGGAATACATGACAACATTGATATGTCTGACTTACCTGACTGAGACCAAGTCTACAGATTCTGGAATACATGACAACATTGATATGTCTGACTAACCTGACTTAGACCAGGTCTACAGATTCTGGAATACATGACAACATTGATATGTCTGACTAACCTGACTTAGACCAGGTCTACAGATTCTGGAATACATGACAACATTGATATGTCTGACTTACCTGACTGAGACCAAGTCTACAGATTCGGGAATACATGACAACATTGATATGTCTGACTTACCTGACTGAGACCAGGTCTACAGATTCTGGAATACATGACAACATAGATATGTCTGACTTACCTGACTGAGACCAAGTCTACAGATTCTGGAATACATGACAACATTGATATGTCTGACTTACCTGACTGAATCCAGGTCTACAGATTCTGGAATACATGACAACATTGATATGTCTGACTTACCTGACTGAGACCAAGTCTACAGATTCTGGAATACATGACAACATTGATATGTCTGACTTACCTGACTGAAACCAGGTCTACAGATTCTGGAATACATGACAACATTGATATGTCTGACTTACCTCACTGAGACCAAGTCTACAGATTCTGGAATACATGACAACATTGATATGTCTGACTTACCTGACTGAGACCAAGTCTACAGATTCTGGAATACATGACAACATTGATATGTCTGTTTTTTCTTCTCCACACAGTAAATTATTTGCACTGAAACATAAAATGGGCGTACTTCATGACAAATAATCGTAAAAATTCTTGCCAAATGATGTTAACAGTAAATTTTAACAATAAAATGTTCACTTATTTTGACAAATCACGTTAAATTTTTTCAGAAATGTCGGCAATGATTATTATTTGAGTCCTCTGTAAAATCCCAATAAGGATATTTTGATCAATCAGGGTAAAATTTTATCATATTTTGACACTAATGGTAGCCGAAAATGACTGTTTGGTGTCAAACGGTAATGGCCATTTATATTATTACCCTCAAGTTGTCAATGTATATTTGTTGCGAATAAGATTTGTTCCTGAGGGAAACAATATCATAATAATATTTGTTCTGCGGAAATTATGTCATGGAATACTTTTTCCATCTGTATTATATTTGTTCCACTGATATTAGGAACTTATCTTATATGTGATGAGTATAACAAATGTTCCAATTATGCTGAAGTTTAGTTTACACCTAATTGATTATTATATAAATAAAAACAGTTTTTAAACAGTCAGGGGACTTACTGAAATAAGTGATTTTTAAATCACTTATTTGAGTAGCAAATTCGAGGTTTTGTCACAAATTGGGATTTTGTAGTTTTTTCAAAATTTTAAACACATAGGTTTAAATAATATCTTTTAATTAGTAAAATTTAAAAAAAATGAACTTTTTGCTTCTTTTAAGTAGCAAGGTTTAAGCCTTTGATGCTATCATTTAGCTAAAAATTCTATTTTAGTTGAAAAAATGCTATAATAATGGCTTTACATAATGAACTGATATTTTCTTCAAAGATTTTTCCCAGCAGTGGGAGTATTTTTGCTGTGAAGTTCAAGGTTTTATCTTTCAGATTATGTAATCAAATTCTACTGTTCGCGATAAAAATATCACTGTTCGGGGGTGTTGAAATTAGTGGGGGTTATTAAAAGAATGATACTTAAAGAAGTGATTTTTTTTAAGGAAATTGAGGTCTGATACTTAAACAAGTGATTTTTATGTCATAATCCTAGATTCAGTACAAGGTCATCACCTGAAATGACCTGGTCATCCTAGGCAACACAGATGTTGGTTCTGATAAGTTTAGAAACATAATTAGTCCCTGGATCATTAGTATTCTATATTTAAAGCTACAATAAAATTAAATCACTTCTTCTAGTGATTAATTTGTACTACTTAAATAGGTGATTGTTAAAGAAAGACAACTCTAACTTCCAACCTTTATGGAAATAATGTTACTTGAATCAGTGATTTAGAAAATCACTTATTTAAGTAAGTCCCCTGACTGTTAAATGCTGATTATATTCTAAATCAAAACAGGTTTTAAATGTTAATTATATGATTATTATGAAAAATGAAAAGTGTTCATGAGTTAGATATATTCACCTGAATGTATACTGAAACATGGAAGCTAATGAGTAAGAGAAAAGATTTATCTTCTTAAAGTATGTAATTATGTTAAAAAGTTTAGCTGTGAAATATAAATGATAATTATATATGTAATCATTGTAATGAGAAATGATTCTTTAATGTCTACAACATTGGGAACAATTATTTCCCATATTCACGATACCTGTTCTTATAATCATTATAAATACCAATTTACCATTCCGGCATTAGTTATGGAAAGAATATAAAATAAAATTTTTGGATCGGAAATGATATTATATAATATTTTTCCAATCAGAATAATATTAATATTTTTTTTCCAATCGGAATAACTATTACATAAGATTTTTCCCCATTTTTTTTCATTTTAATGAATGATACATGTATGTTAAAATGATAAAAGTCAAAATGTTATACCAGTCATAAGATGAAATTTCCACCATAATATTTATTCCAAAGAAAAGTTATTATGTAATAAAACATCCTATTGGAATTTGTTTTATGTGACAAAAATTCTGAGGCATTGTTCCTTTTATTATGCTGATGGAATAAATATCACATAACAATAATTCCAATTGGAACTTTTGTTACATAATAAATTATCTTTGGAATAAATATTTTGACGGAACTAACATTCTGTGACATATGGGGTTCTGATTTCGGATCTGTACACTATATTGTAAGCAATTCTCATTTTTTTTTTGTAATTTCTTGTATCCCGCTAGACATCATTTCCCGTTTTCACAGCACAATAATTTGACTGTCACTTGTCACACTTACAAAAATTCAGCAATCCCTCTTCACACTTAGACCCCAGTGAGACCCACTTGCTACAAATCAGAATTTTTAGGGTATTTTTTGTTTGGTATTGTTGGTTTGGTGCATCATTAGGAGTTTATCTATGTATAGTCTATTGAAAAAATTAATCTAAATGAACATATTTACAAATAAGTCATAGTTCAGACAGAGTTTTCTCCCTTCGCTTACTTGCAAACACTCTCTAATTCGGCTATTGTTTGTCTTTCAACTTCCAGTTCTTGAGCTAGAACATCTCTCATTGGAGTATACTTCTTATCCGTCTCAGAAATACCAGGTATTACTGTTGAATCCCATTTCTGAATGAATTCGCGAATGTTTATCAACTCTGTCGCACCGCGAATATGTCCCTGTCCAGCTTCCATTTATAAAATAATTTTCCATATTACGAATTTTTAGACAAAAAGATTTAATCGTTACTGTTTAAAAAATATTAGATCTAATGACGTTACAACACAACATATTATGCTATAGCTAACATGTTTACTCACTGTAGTATTTTATAACTATAGAGTCAAAGTAAATTATATAAGCAATAAGGGTAAAAGATTTTTTACTTTTATTCGTTTTCCTCCAAATTTTGGCGGGAATTATCCACGTGTAGTTTACAAAACGTAAACAACAACAGAAAAATTACTGACACTAACATTTGACCGGTGTATTAGATTTATTTCTTGTTGAAGACAAATTAAGTGGTAAGGCCCATTATTGGAATGGTTAATTGATGTTTTTGACCAAATCAGTTTGTAATATTCTGTTAATATAAATTAAACAGCATTTTAAATTGAATAATTGAGACTGGGGACAGTTAACAAAATTATATATCAGAGACATGTTTTTAAATATATATGTTTCTGATTGAGACACTGCCTGTGGTAAAATCCCTTCATTGAGAGTGATAAACAATATCTAACTGAGTCTTTCCCAATTAAGCTTATTGTAACAGTTAAGGTTCATCATAACCTTTTGGCTAAAATGGCCGTATTTACACCCCAAATTTTACTCTGAGTACAGACTAACATATACACCTGCAACAGTTTTAAGGGATGGCAGGAACTAGATATATAAATTTTAAATGCATTTTATGTTTCAGAAAATTATAAACTTTTCTAGATTTTGCTATCCATTTTTTTCGTTCCTGCAGAAGGTGCAAAAATTAACTAAGTAGTGAAAACGATTGAGAAGCTCAGTGGCGGATCCAGGGGGGTGGGTGGGGGGGGGGGGGGTCCGGGGGTTGGAACCCCCCCTTTTTTTTGGCCGATCAATGCATTTGAATGGGAGCATATAGTTGGAACCCCCCCTTTACTCTGGGTTGGGAACCCCCCTTTTTAAAATGGCTGGATCCGCCACTGAAGCTCCCCTCACATAATCAATGTTGTGGGTAGTATTGATTTAAATGGACAATAGATGGACAATAGACACCTGTAAACAATAGGTGATTTAACAGGTTTAAACTGTGTAACTGAGTGGACCGTATCAAATGAAACTCAGGTGTTTGTTTATTTTGCTATCTTCTGCAGACTGGAAAAAAATGAACATCAAAATCCAGGTAAGTTTATAATTTTCTGAAACGTAGCTAGACTTCATATAACTTTTATATATCTAGTTCCTGCCATGCCTTAAAACTTTCCTGGATGTACCAGTTTGTCTGTACTCATAGTAATTTTGGAGGTGTAAACACGGCCATATTTTTCAATTCCTTATGATGAACCTTAAAATGGAAACAAAAAAACTATTTTGATATTAAAAAAAAACTAGTACTCTTGACTTGATTGTCAACTTTTAGTAGTTGATACCCACTTGTATATTTTCATTATAACTCTCTCACCCTTTGTTAAAGTTACTTCATTTGTCATGAATAAAAAAAAGTCTTTATATATTATAGTATTTAATTGTCTACTGTCATCATGGTCATGTACTGTTATCAACAGGTAGTGGAATTACAAAAGACTTGTAATAGAAAACACACTTAATTTCAATTATATTACAAAATACCAAAAACATAAACAAATAAAAACATTAAAGCAAATCATAGAAGACTTACATAGGGCTTGAACTGGCCCCTTGACGAAAAAAATGGTTCAATATATATAGGAAATCACTGAAGCATGACTGGAGTGGGCCCCCTTACAATTATCAATTTGGACACTTATAAAGATAAAAATGATGATTTATTACGTACATGAATAACTTTGTAGATTCCAATATGTTGGGTGTAATCATAAGCGTTGTAGCAAGTCAGATCATTGGAACAATATGGTATTCCTCATACTTCCTTGGCAAACCATGGATGAACAACAACTATCCTGGGAAGTCTTCAGAACAGATCAGTAGAGAAGGCAATTTTCCTGTAGCGATTGGTGTCTGTATTGTTGGACAAGCTTGTCTTGCTCTTGTTCTTCATTACATACTACTGTAAGACTATAATATTATAAGAAATTTCAAAAGTACAACTACTCAATTGAATGTAAACAGAACCCTTTTTTTTTTTTAAATAACAACAACAAACAAAAAAACAATAAATTTGGAACAGTATACATGGTATAAATGAAAAAACATATGCATCTGTATCATCTTGGTCATGAAAAGATATTTTACAAAAATCAAATTGAATGCAATGAGGTCACCGGTGACTTTACATGTTCCTTAGATAAAATCATTTACCTGACATAATCAATTGTTTCTCATGATCCTTACCTGAAAATTTTAAGGTTGAATGATCAAATGAAATTGACCATATTTGCCAAAAAAATGGTTCATATGTATTATGGACTCTTTCTATCAAAATCAATGTGGAGAAATATGTTTTAGTGTGTTGTTTGGTGTCTTAATTTTATAGCCTGATATTCTTTTAACACAGATAACAGAAACCATTGAGAATTTTCCACAAAAGAAAAGTTTAAAATGAGCATAAGTTTACAGGAAAGTGTGATATACATTTAGGGAAGCCTGACCACATAATCAAACATTCTTCCTGTACTTCTAAACATCATGACTTCATAATCAGTCTGTTGTGAGCTTGACAATGATTACCGGTAATTACTTGTAACTGCTCTTCATACACCAAATTCCTCTTTTCTGGTTCCTTAAATTAGAAGTGGGGTTAATACTTAGTATGACAATATGTTTGAAACTTCTTGTTTAGTTGATCCAATTTTCTAGGATAGAGGAACAAATGGTTTTAGATGGTTTTTGCCAAAGTCTGTATACAAATCTATAGTAAATATAATTATATATATATACTGTTGAACATTGAAATTATTGGTGTACTAACTACTAACATCAACAAAATTCATGAAATGTATCCCATAAATAATAATGAATCCACAGTATATTATTCCTGGTTAATGATTCCATGATGACTCAGATTGCATAGGGTATGTGCATGCTTTTACTATTGTTGGGTTATGCTGTAATTTGATATAAAACTATAAATTTTAGTATTTGTCAATATCTTAAATGTTTTACTGCACATACAATCTGTTTACAAAGATCTTAATGTAATCAATTAAGAATAAATTGCTATTATATTACAGGTCTTATCTTGGCATATCTGGAGTAGAAGGTGCCATCAGAGTCGGTGTTGGACTTGGAGTTCTGGTAACCATTAGTGACATCCCTCACTGTTTGTTTTCCTGTAGAGCAGTGATTGTTTTCATCATTGACCATTTGTATGACATAGCTGTGTTTGTTGCAATGTGTACCTCCATTGTACATTTTGGATGAACATTTGTTCAGGAGTTGTCGATACATGTAGTCTGTTTATGCTATATGCATGCTCATTATAGACATAGTTTTATTACTGATTGATACAAATTATTAAGTATTTCTGTGATTATCCATATTTATAGTGCCATAAATATCAGGTAGAAACTTGGATGAATAGCAAGTTTTTCTCCTTGTGGAATTTTTTCATTTTGTTGTTTTTGTTTATATGTTATGCTTTTTACATAGACCTTTATATTTCAGTGTTTTACAAATCTTTATAAAAAACATTTGTTGCACTAATTGCACTCAGACAATGTTTGTTTATAAATATCAGTATCACCATTAGTTTTAGTCATATTTACGTTTCTAAACAAGTATAGGAGAATTTGTTTTTGACCTTTTTTTCAAAATTTTACAGTAAATCATTGGTCTTTTCCAACATAACTCTAATACACCATGTACAATGTGGAATGATAACTCTAATCCACTGTGGAATGATAACTCTAATACACTGTGGAATGATTTTATTGTTATTGAAATTTATATCATATCACTTTATGTGCTGTTTTCTTATATTTTCTTTGAAAAATGATTGCAAATTACAATATATTTTGATATTACCGATAATGAAAAGCAGGGAATCCAGAAATAGAAATTGTACAATACATCAGAGACGATGGGTTGTCAGTACACCTTATGTATACTTATGCTCAGAATGTGTTAAAGTTTTTCAAACATCAATAACTTGTCAAAACGTAGTGGAATATTAAAACAATTAGACAGAATCTTCTCAATGATGAAAACAATTTATTCACAGTAAAATGTTGAGTTATTATTCTGTATTTTACTGATAAATTGACTTGGCAGTTAACATTTAGATATAGTGTGGATTTTAGACTACAATATCTTTGTCAAATCTTATTTATATAACTTGGACAGAAGCTTCTTCAAGATTAAGAACGACATCTGATGTCAAAATTTTCACCGTTTTACTGGTATTTGTTCTTAGTCTTACCCTTTTTCAAGAGTAATATCAGGTGATACTTTCAAATTTTGTTCTTTCTCTTCTGATCAAGTTTTTAATATTCATAGATATATATTTATTTCATATTTAATATATAATCATATCCAAGATTGTATTTTCGGAGCATATGATTGTTTAAGGGTTTTTAATTATTTATAGAATGATAGTTTTAAGCGCGCATTTTATTTGTAACATAAAAATTAATTCTAAATGCACCATGTAGTGTTTGCTACAGGAAAATTCATATCAAGCCCCCGAGTTTAACTTCCGGTAAACTGTCAAGCGAAAACTATTTGTAAACAAGTTGTCATCCCAAGCAGCTAGATGATCAGGAAAAGTTTCTCACAGATTGATGTATGTAAATTCATACAAAAAAATGAAAAATGAGAACACAATGAAAAGAAATTTAGAAAGTTATGAATCTGCTGTTGTTGAAAAAAATGTAAAAATCAACAGTGGAAATCACAAAAGTTACTGTAAAATTTTTACGTCATAAAGAATTTAGAAAATATATGACCCCTCAGGAAAAGTTATTGTTGTAATATGACATCGAAAGTTCAAACGGAACATATTTCTAAATCATAGTAGCAATATGGTGTATTCTTCCTCAGCATTATTTGGAAATGTAACACTTTAAGTCGTTTAATATTTACAATTCTGAGAATTAATATATTTATTGTGAATTATTTGTTAAACTTTTCACAAAACTTTGTTTACTCACTGTGATACAAACTTGGTTTACTCGTTGTGATACAAATTTGGCATTGCATTTGTTTAAATAATTAAATTTAACTGTCAAGAGTGGAGAAATATCGTAATACACAAGTTATAGTGTCGGAATCTGTTTCTCTGATGACTTTAATCATTCTTTTTCAAAGATTTCCCGAAACTTGTATTCTTTATATATGACGTCATCAGGCAAGGTCGCCTTTTTTCATGACGTCACAATAGGAAAATTGAGAAGAAAGCAAAACATTTTGAAGTCATAATCAAATTTCGACTAATCATTTACCGAGAACAGATTTTTCACTAGTGAGGAGAAATATTTTTCTCACACTAGTCAGGAAATGTGAAAATAGAACAAACATTAGAGAAACAAATTTTGATAACTCACTGTGATACATTTTTCAAATTTTTTCCGTTAAATGTTTTTTGGAATTTTTGTTGAAAATATCAAACATAATTTGGTTTAATGCTATCTTTTTTCTCTTGCTTTAAAATATGGGATAAATAGATTATTACATGGCATTTTCCATATGGTCCGTGGTATCAGCCCATGACCCATATCAAGCCCTCTGGTTTGATATGGGAGTCTAGGGCTGATACCAGGGCCAATACAGAAAATGCCATGTAATAATCTATAATTACTCTGCCTCTGTAACATGGATTTATTTGATGTTAAGTCTTGAATCTTTTCATTGTGTTATCAATTTTCAGATCTGTCAAGCAGATAGATAACTCCTGTATTATCCCCAATACCGGGTAATTTGAATTTTTATGATTATGGAATTTTCTTTGCATGTTTTATTGAGGAAGGATATAATTATATTGGGTCTGGACCTTTATAATGTTGAGTTGTACTGTGAAAGGGCATTAATTATATGAAAACTTCATGTATAAATTTTGGACGATTACAGAAACAAATATAAATGGTGATATGGTCAGATTTACACTTCAAAAAATGAAAATTTGGCATTGCATTTGTTTAAACTGTTCTCATAATACATTCCTAATAAAAGCAATGTTTTAAATGTAGTGCCTCTGACCCATTACATTTTTTTCCAAATTGCCTGCTATGTTCTGGTTGTTGTCTCTTTGACACATTCCACATTTCTATTTTCAATTTTATTTTATATATAACTACCTCAAACATAAATTTTATATGTAAACTTTTTACTTTTATTGTCATTTTTGGACGTACTTTTTGATATAACAATTGTTTGCAATTTCATAAATTTTCTGTGTAGACATCTCCATCATATAGCTGTTTTATATATATATACAAATTACAATAGTGTTGAAAATTTCTGTGGGTACTTCTACATCATCATCATTCAGCAAAGAATGAATAGGTTAACTACATATAGTTTATCAAGCTGTTAATTGATCTGAAAATGTTATTATATTGTTTATATATCTGACTTTTTATGCCCCACCTACGATAGTAGAGGGGCATTATGTTTTCTGGTCTGTGGCTCCGTTCGATCGTTCGTCCGTCCGTCCGTTCAGGTTAAAGTTTTTGGTCAAGGTAGTTTTTCATGAAGCTGAAGTCCAATCAACTTGAAACTTAGTACACTTGTTGCTTATGATATGATCTTTCTAATTTTAAAGCCAAATTAGACTTTTGACCCCAATTTCACGGTCCACTGAACATAGAAAATGAAAGTTGGAGTTTCAGGTTAAAGTTTTTGGTCAAGGTAGTTTTTGATGAAGCTGAAGTCCAATCAACTTGAAACTTAATACACTTGTTGCTTATGATATGATCTTTATAATTTTAAAGCCAAATTAGACTTTTGACCCCAATTTCACGGTCCACTGAACATAGAAAATGAAAGTGGGAATTTCAAGTTAAAGTTTTTGGTCAAGGTAGTTTTTGATAAAATTGAAGTCCAATCAACTTGAAACTTAGTACATATGTTCCCTATAGTATAATCTTTCTTATTTTAATGCCAAATTAGATTATTACCCAATTTCACGGTCCATGGAACATGGAAAAGGATAGTGCGAGTGGGGCATCCATGTACTTTGGACACATTCTTGTTTATTATATTGTTTATATATCTTGCCAAAGAAAGCTTTTAGTTTTTAACCGCATATAATTAAAATGATGATTTGAAATGATTGAGCTTTTTTTTTAAGTTTGTGAGAAGAATTGAAAGCATTATACAAGAGATGTACATTGCTATAAGACTTCTTGAGTCAAAGCATCATGATTGACACATATATCCTAGCTATGGGCATGGACGTTTATTTTTTATACACCAGCTTATTGGACATATTAAGTTATACTGTCAGTCCGTCAACATGCGGAAAATAACTGAAAACACTTCAACTAATTTGCATGAAACTTTCATGAATTGTTTATATCTATTCATGCTCCATTTTATTTTAAAAAATTTAGATTTTATTTTTCCGTCAAAAGATTTAATTCATACAAAAGGGGTAATTTTCCATTTTTCGTACAATAAGTTAATAAATAGTGCTTTGAGCAGTTTTTCATGAAACTTTTGATAATTGGTTTAATTCTATTAAAGACCTCCCTTACAGATATTTAGCTCATCTGGCCCAAAAGGGCAACTGAGTTTTTCTGATCACTTGGCATCTGGCGTTGGCTTTGTTGACTTATACATAAATCCCTGAAACTACTTGGCCACAATTATATTTGAAAATGAGGTCAAGGTCAGATAAACCAAACTTGAAATACATGTACACCTTGCAAACATTCCATACATTAAATATAGTTGACCTATTGCACATCGATAAAACAAACAGTTTAACTAAACCAGAGAAACTTAGCCTTGATCATTGAAACATGAAAATGAGGCCAAGGTCTGATGAACACTGCCAGACAGACATGTACACCTTACAATCATGTGTTATATAAAGTTGACCTTTTAGCATATAGTACCTAAGAAACAAACTAAACAAGGTAAACTTAAGATTGACCAATGAACCATGAAAATGAGGACATGATCAAATGATAATTACCAGACTGACATGTACATCGTAAAGTATTTCCAAACACCAAATACATGTATAGTTGACCTATTGCACATAGTATTAAAGAGAGGGGGTAGGAGGGGTCCTGATCCCGAAATCCCGGACTTAAAAACACCAGATCCCGAAATCCTGGGCTTAAAAACACGAAATCCGGAGGTCCCGAAATTCGAAAAAAGAATTCCCGGATCCCAAAATCCTGAGCTTAAAAACGCCCAATCCTGGAGTCCCGATAAAGGTCCTATCCCCCTCATTAAATCAACAGACCAAAATACAAAAACTTATCTTATTCACTGAACCATGAAAATGAGGTCAAGGTCAGAGGACACTTTGTCAGACGGACATGTATATTTTATTATCATTCCATACACCAACCAGATGCTCCGCAGGGCGTAGCTTTATACGACCGCAGAGGTTGAACCCTGAACGGTTGGGGCAAGTATGGACACAACATTCAAGCTGGATTCAGCTCTAAATTTGGATTGTGATTAAATAGTTGACACAGCATAGGTTTCTGACACAGAATGAATGTGTTCTAATGAACTTAAAATTTTTGTTTTCTCTTAGAGCAATTCACTATGCTGTTGAATATTAATCCTCTCAAAACAAGTATGTGTCCTCAGTACACGAATGCCCCACTCGCACTATCATTTTCCATGTTCAGTGGACCGTGAAATTGGGGTAAAAACTCTAATTTGGCATTAAAATTAGAAAGATCATATCATAGGGGACATGTGTACTAAGTTTGAAGTCGATTGGACTTAAACTTCATCAAAAACTACCTTGACCAAAAACTTTAACCTGAAGCGGGACAGACGGACGGACGAACGAACGGACAGACGGACGGACGAACGAACGGACAGACGGACGGACGGACGGACGCACAGACCAGAAAACATAATGCCCCTCTACTATCGTAGGTGGGGCATAAAAATGTTTGAAGAAATTTTCTTTTTTATTTATGAAATTTCAAATGAGAAAAATTGAACCCAATTTTTTTAATCACATCCCCCTTTCCCTTATTCCAAAACTAATCTCAATTAAAATTTCTAATGGAGTTTGCAACAATAACTACTCATTTAAATACATCATAAAATATTAAGATGTAAAAAAAACTGCTTGTTATCACTGAATGTTATTTATTATAATTTATCAGTTGGTAGTAAAAAGTGAATATACATTGTATATTGTATATAACAAAGATTTAAGTTGATTCTGGACAAAGAAAGATAACTCCAATTAAAAAAAAAATCTTGCTATTGCACAATATTTTGCAATTAGATATTTCTTGCTTACTATTCTGGACAAAGAAAGATAACTCTAATTAAAAAAAAATTTGCTATTTCACAATATTGTGCAATTAGATATTTCTTGCCATTGCGCAATACTGTGCAATTGAAAAGACTTGCTATTGCACAACACTTAATATAATAATTTTAGATCCTGATTTGGACCAACTTGAAAACTGGGCCCATAATAAAAAAATCTAAGTACATTTTTGGATTCAGCATATCAAAGAACCCCAAGATTTCAATTTTTGTTGAAATCAGACTAAGTTTAATTTTGGACCCTTTGGACTTTAGTGTAGACCAATTTGAAAACAGGACCAAAAATGAAGAATCTACATACACAGTTAGATTTGATATATCAAAGAACCCCATTTATTCAATTTTTGATGAAATCAAACAAAGTTTAATTTTGGACCCCGATTTGGACCAACTTGAAAACTGGGCCAATAATCAAGAATCTAAGTACATTTTTAGATTCAGCATATCAAAAAACCTAACTGATTCATTTTTTGTCAAAATCAAACTAAGTTTAATTTTGGACCCTTTGGACCTTAATGTAGACCAATTTGAAAACGGGACCAAAAGTTAAGAATCTACATACACAGTCATGACAGTTAGATTCGGCATATCAAAGAACCCCAATTATTCAATTTTGATGAAATCAAACAAAGTTTAATTTTGGACCCTTTGGGCCCCTTATTCTGTTGGGACCAAAACTCCCAAAATCAATACCAACCTTCCTTTTATGGTCATAAACCTTGTGTTTAAATTTCATAGATTTCTATTAACTTATACTAACGTTATGGTGCGAAAACCAAGAAAATGCTTATTTGGGCCCTTTTTGGCCCCTAATTCCTAAAATGTTGGGACCAAAACTCCCAAAATCAATACCAACCTTCCTTTTGTGGTCATAAACCTTGTGTTAAAATTTCATAGATTTCCATTCACTTTTACTAAAGTTAGAGTGCGAAAACTAAAAGTATTCGGACGCTGGACGACGACGACGACGACGACGCCGACGCCAACGTGATAGCAATATACGACGAAAAATTTTTCAAATTTTGCGGTCGTATAAAAATAGTAGACATATTTCATACAGTATTAGAAAAACTAGGGTTGGGAAAATCATCTGATCCCCCTAACATGTTTAACCCTGCCACATTATTTATGTATGTGCCTGTTCCAAGTCAGGAGCCAGTAATTCAGTGGTTGTCTTTTGTTTATGTGTTACATATTTGTTTTTCGTTCATTTTTTTACATTAATAAGGCCGTTAGTTTTCTCGTTTGAATTGTTTTACATTGTCTTATCGGGGCCTTTTATAGCTGACTATGCGGTATGGGCTTTGCTCATTGTTGAAGGCTGTACAGTGACCTATAGTTGTTAATGTCTGTTTCATTTTGGTCTTTAGTGGATAGTTGTCTCATTGGCAATCACACCACTTCTTCTCTTTTATATTAACTGTAAAAACTGAACCATGAAAATGAGGTCAAGGCCATATGACATCTGCCAGTTGAACATGTACGCCTTAATCATTCCATACACCAAATATCGACCTATTGCTTATAGTACATGTATCTGTTATATGAACTTAACCACATATAAATAGTTAACACAACATAGGTTTTCTGACACAGAATGAATGTGGTCTAAGAACTTAAACTTAAAAATTTTAAATTGGACATTTACCTATTATGGTCCAATATCCAAAATCTAAATACATGGTTAGATTCAGCATATCATAAAACCCCAAGAATTCAATTTTTGATGAAATCAAATAATGTTCAATTTTAGACCCTTTTAACCTCAATGTGGACCAATTTGATAACCGGGCCCAAATATTAAAAATCTACATACACGGTTCGATTCAGCATATTGAAGAACCCATATATTCATTTTTTGTTGAAATCAAACAAAGTTTAATTTTGGACCCCGATTTGGACCAACTTAAAAACTGGGCCCATAATCAAAAATCTAAGTACATGTTTAGTTGTGGACAGTTGTCTCATTGGCAATCATACCACATCTTCTGTTTTATATTGACCAATGAACCTTGAAAATAAGATCAAGTACCGATGAAACTTGCCAGACTGACATATACCCCTTACAATCTTTCTATACACTTTATAGTGGAAATACTCAGTAGTTTGAGTATCCCAGAAATGGACCTAATCATCTTATTTTAACCTTGGTCCATGACAAGAGGTGGCATTGTTTGATGGACATGTAGCATTGCAAAGAACCCATATAGTATGCACTTGTATGACATGACATTAAATTGATTTATTGCATGATAGTACATAGTTGTATTGCACGACTCCACTTGTGTATTGCACCACATTGCACAAGTTTTATAAATATGCTAAACAGTTATGTCCATTAATACAGCTACAAATAAGGGGTCAATTAACACAGGAATTATTTAAACACTCAAGGATTTGCAATTTTTTTTCATGACAACACAGACCGACACTTTATTGCTCACATACACATCAGTCTGAAGACATTTAGGAATTTTCAGCCCTGGGTAACTAGTGTGTATCAAGACAAATAAACATTAGTTTGTACCAAGACACAAGCATGCATAAGTTGCTTGTTTATCATCTTCTTCAACTTGAAGTTGAAATATTGTTACTTGTATTTGTGTAATTTGTCAGTAATGTTGTTTGTGGTGTAAGACAAGGTTTACTGACATTGTTGTGATTGTGACTTTGTCTATATGTCCGTAATTTCGCAAAACAGTGTTTCCCGTATTTTTTACATTGTGTGATAGTGACAATAGAGGGAGAAATGTGTTGCCGGAGGAACAAGATGGCTGAATGTTTGTACCGTCGGAGTTTATGCTGTGTCTTTTTTATTTTATGTAACGTCTTTTTAATACATGTAGTGTGAATAAATTGTTACTGTTATTTTCTACAAAGATGGTGTGAACTTATAAATTATGAACGCTCCGAAATCAACGTTTATAACAACAAAAGAGAGCCATGTTTTATCTAGCATTGGTGATATGAGAAATGATACTTAAGGTGGTACCTAACACTACAGGGAGATAACTCTGTGAAATCAGCTAAACGTTTTAATTACGTTGTGTTTTAAGGGGATATTAAGCTTCTCAATGATCAAAATATGTGTTTGTCAAATTGATATATAACCAGTGTAATTTTTCTGATAAAACGGTTGGTTTAAAATTTTTATATTTTGTCAAAGGGTCAAAGTAAATACTTTGTCAAAATTTAAAGAAAATTAAACGAGCCAAATTAATTTTAGTTAAAGTGTTGGGTACCACCTTAATTGATATAGGAAAGGCTTCCTGGTGCAACGGTTAATGGTGAATGAAAATACAATTTTTCTTAAATATGTTTATTGGTTTTGAAACTTTTTTTATTAATAAATAACATCATAATAATGGACAAAGCACTTCATTATTTCAATAGTATTTTTTAAACTACATGTTATATAAAACAAATTTTGCAGATACAAAAAAAAACTAGGTTCACCATTGACAAAATTTGTATGAAAAAGTTAAATTGATGTAAAAAAACATGGAACAAAAAGTCAATCTAGAGTGGGGCGCTCATATTCGCCGTGGACACAATTTCGCCGTTTTATGATTTTGAGGTGTTAAAACTTCAAAGGATGGCTGAAATGGCAGAAATATGCCGATAAATGATATTTTTATAACACATATGATTATTTTTGAAAATGAGACCAAATTTCGGCACTTACCGCAAAGGACCGAAAAACAGACTACGATTTTCATCCAATTTCCTGAATGAAATAAAAAGTTTTCAAAGAAGTATTTCTTAGTAATTCTTTGACTGATTGCCCTAAATTTCAGTTTTTTACACCTTTCAAATGTCTGCTATTCATCTATAATGAAATTTATTTGATAAATATTGTTTAAAGCTGCAGTTATTTGGTTTTAAATAGATGTGTAAAAACGGCGAATATGTGTCCCCCGTTGACAAAAAATCAGGAAAATTTCAAACACACTTTAATCCAACTTTTCAGTTGATTTTTCTCAAAACAAACACGTTTTCAAGCTAAGAATATTTTGCATTTGAAGTTATCTTCATATAGAAATATCAGTATACTTCAAAAACATAAAGACCTGAACATACACTGAAGAAAACATGGAAAGATATGGCGAAAATGAGCACCCCACTCTATGTATTAAATACTTGACTTCAATGTGTACAAAACAACTATTTAGTTAAAAGTTTGAATGCTAAGTTGATTTGTTACTTATAGTATGTATGCTACATGCTTTAACAAAAGAAATTTTCCTGGAGCACAAATGTCTGTACAAGATTCCCCTAAAATCGACATGATAATTGTCAGATCAAACATGTGAGATTGAGGGAGATAATTTCTATTTACAAATCATTGAAGTATTGAATTGTCTCCCTTTTTGTTGTAATAAGAATCCAAGACAATTTGAAATATCATCAATTTGGACTTCATATAAGCTCCTCCACAAAACAAAAAAAAAGATAAAAATTTAAATACAAAACATAAGAATAAACTGACATTCACAATACATGAAAGAATGTCAGATTTGTTTAATTGAAGATCAATTACTTTGCTTGATGACTGATAAACAAGAAGATGTGTCCATTAGACACCATGCAACAACTTCCTAGTAAACTTTAACCTGAACCAGGTCTGACAAACAGAGGGGAAGACCAGAAAGTATCATTAAAAGACATGGCATAAAAACATATCTTAGAGCATTTTAGCAAATATAACACACTGACCAGTCATCCACAAAAATGAAATATTGTTTATATGTAACAAAAATTTATGATTACATTAGCAAAAAGAACAGCTTTCATTAATTCTGAGGTTTATAAAAGAATATTTGCTTGTCATAGCAAATGTATCTTAAAAGAAACTCCATTATGAAAACTCATGAAAATTAAAACATTGTGTTCAAAAATAAATGTTCTGATGTCTAGATAAACAAAAATGTGTCCCAAGTACACTGATGCCCCACTCGCACTATCATTTTCTATGTTCAGTGGACCGTGAAATAGGGGTAAAAACTCTAATTTGGCATTAAAATCAGAAAAGATCATATCATAAGAAACATGTGTACCAAGTTTCAAGTTTATTGGACTTCAACTTCATCAAAAACTAGACCAAAAACTTTAACCTGAAGCAGGAAGAACGAACGGACGGACAAACGGACCCACAGACCAGAAAACATAATGCTCCTCTACTATCGTAGGTGGGGCATAAAAAAAGATTAAGACTGTTAAAAGTGGTTAGACTTTAGCTCTTATGTGAATGCTACCTAAACACACAAGTTTATATAATCTAGTTTAGCATTAAAGATTTTAAATAATTTTAAGTTAGATTAATGTTATGCATAATGTATATGTGTACATATGTGGAGTTCAGTTTAATTTGTAACCATCATAAACTTTTCTAAAAGTCTTATGAATTACAATATATTAACAAACGTTCAATTGAAGCAGAACACATTTTATCTTACAATTGAATTTAAACAAATGGATTTCCCTCCCTCAAGAAAAAGCATGCAATAAGAACAATTAGATATTCCTTGAACATCTTAGTACATTTTCCTACAATGAAATTAAGTAATTTTTCCATTTTGGGCTCCTTATTTTTCCTGTAGTGTAGTATAAGTGAAAGGCAGATGTAGGACCATACTATTTGATAGCTTCTATATAAAATCATCATCTATATCATCGTAACCATAATTGCCACTAGATGACGCCGCTAAATCGTTAAAGTCATTGTCTCTCTCTGATTTCAATGTAATTTTACTCTTCTTCTTTTTCTTATTCAATTCCTGAAATATGAATGAAATATTTTTATTTTTGCTCAAATTAATATCTTCAAATATAAAACATTCATTTTTTTTTTATTTTTTTTTTTGTAGCCATAATAAATTCAGAGTGTAACAAGAGTCTGAGTGGCTCACCTAGTAAAACGTTAGTCTTTTTTTTTTAATTGTTTATTGAATTAGCAATGCTTTCCTATTAGTCCCCTACAAAAGAAGTCGAAAGGGACTTTATGTTGCACTCAGTGTCAGGAAAATCAGTGTTCCACTTTTTTCCTCTGTTCTTGAAGGAGTATTTTTTATTTTACCATGACCAGTTACAGATTTAACCTTGAATTTTGATTTGGTCTTATGTCTCAGTCATGCTTAAAGATATTGATGTGATATTTGTTTAGTTTTACACAATGACAAGTTATGGAGATCAAGTTAAAATTGTATTCCTGAACAATGAATTTTCAACTGACTATGTATTGCCATGCAATGCTTGTTGATAGATCTCATTTAGTGATATTTTCGTATTGGTTGATACAGGTGAGCTATCAAAATAGCCATGTGATATTCTCTAATTGATTTGACCACCTATTTATTAAGTACCAACCATTGCATGTTTGTTTTTCGTGGTATCATGTGTGTGTTATATTTGTCCAACTTAGAGCTTTCTTTCATACTTTTTCTGTACTTAGTGGCCTATGAATATATATATATTTTTAATTTAATAAATTTAGTTCTAACCTTTGCTATTTTCTGTTTTTCATGGTATATATTTGTTAAATTTTGTCCCAATTTTCTACAGTCTTCAGCTTCCACTGAAAAATAACATATTCAACTGTTTATAAATTTCACATTTATAAATAGAATTAAGTGCATTTATAAGGCAAATTTTAGTAGAACTGACACTTTAAACATGCACCTTAAAAAATAGTTGATCAGCACTGATAATATATATTCAAATGCTGATATTAACAATATCAATTGACACTGTGCGAGCAATTGACAAACTGTCAGATGAATTAATGTATGCCAATGGCCTATATTTCTAAGTCTAAAATCATTATAAAAAAGGCAAATTTATTTTAAAGTGATCACAACATAAACTTTCAATGAGTTTTAAAATTGCTGAAAGCAGTCCAAGAAAACCTGAAGATCTCAACACCAGATTGGTGTCAGTTAATTTTAATGCCTATTTTCTTCAACTCCAAAACATTTTTTTCCACTTTTCCCTAAGGGACGACATCAAAAGATCGATGCAGAATAAAAAACTTAAATCAAATAGTTTGGGGGTGGGGGTCAACATTGCTGCAAGTTTTGTTAATCCAAAATCGATTTTACATATATATATATAGGTTAATCAATTTTTCCCAAATTAAGTTAAGAGGGGGTGGGGGTGGGGTAAGTGAAAAAACTATGTGAATTAAGTTTTTTATCCCACATTGAACTTTTGATGTCGTCCCTAAGCAATGACTACAGAACTTTATAAATACTTACAACTAACTACTAAATCTGTGAAGAGTTTTTC
Organism: Mytilus galloprovincialis; assembly: GCF_965363235.1. Classification (NCBI taxonomy): domain Eukaryota; kingdom Metazoa; phylum Mollusca; class Bivalvia; order Mytilida; family Mytilidae; genus Mytilus; species Mytilus galloprovincialis. The sequence continues at coordinate 89,606,585 of NC_134841.1, read as the reverse complement.
TAAAAATGAACAGTAATGTTTCGATTTCTGAAAAATAAAAAGATGTTACTTAAAGCATATTACTCAAGAAACCAAACACATGATATATACTTTTTCAGATTAAAATACTGTCAGAGATTCTTTTGAAATCGTTTTCTTGTTGTATTTTAAGGAATTTAAACAGAAAATTCAGGAACAGAAAAATTTTAATTCCCCTCAAAAATGAGCTACAGAAAGCCATCCATTTGTGATATGTATGGCTTTGGTGATGATGCAACATATTTATGTTTTAGACTACTGATTGTGTCTGCTGACAAATAATGTAAACTTAATATCAAAATAAGGTGAGGTGGTATGATTGCCAGTGAGACAACTATCCACAAAGTTGATGTAAGCAATTTATTATAGGCAACTGTTCTGCCTTCAACAATGAGAAAGACACATATTGTATAGTCGCTATAAAACGCCTAACATGAAAAATATGAAATCCAATTGAAACCCTTAAGGCCTATCTAAATAAGTTAATTTTAATGCAATTATGGTTTTCAATATATATACAGATATAGGAAGTTGTGGTGTGAGTGCCAATGAGACAACTCTCCATCCAAATCACAATTTATAAAAGTAAACCATTATAGGTCAATGTATATCGTGTTTCTTGTGGTTAGTAATTCGCTTTTGGGTTAGTAATGAAAGGCGTTGTGTTCATATCAAATTGTATTCAAGTTATGAGACGTTGCGCACAAGGCAACGTTACGTAAACAATAGGCAACGTAAACAATAGGTAACGTTAGTGACGTTAGTTACTTAGTAAATGTACAGTGGCTAATACTTGACAATGTACGGCCTTTAACCGGAGCCTTGGCTCACACTGTAGGACTCAAATCTATTGCGGGATCCAAATCTATGGCAAATGTGACGTTACAAACGCCAAACTACTCAAATCTATGGCTGATTTTTGTTTTCTCCAAATCTATGGCAGATCTTTAACTTGCATAATTTCCCAGGGAAAGAGTAACTGTTATATATAACGTCTTAATTGAACAACGCCATATCACATCGTTGCTGCCGCTAACGGTGGCGGAACCCATAAATTAGAACACCCTTTCAGATGAAGGTATTTCCCTTGACAACAATTTGCGGATGGTTTAAAGGAAGATATGACCTTTAATCCGGAAGAGGGACAAAATGTGATGTACAGGCCGAATCCCGCGATGAATAAAGGCACTGCTGTTTTCAGTACAATATATTTTGGGAAACTGGAGTTATCGAAAATATTTCATCGTCTACTGCCGGCAAAGTTTATAAAGTGACAGATCAAATTACCGGATACAAATTTGATTTAAATCATCATCATCAAATAAAAAGATGTCATAAGAATGAAATAACTATTTAGTCTTAGCTGCATAATTGTTTTTTTGTTAGTGGCTTTGAACTAGCTGTTAGTAACTGCGAGTACTCTCGGATCAGTACTTGGTGTCTTTTTCTTTTGCTAAGGGATTAACTAGTTTGTATGATGAATCGGTTACACATGCACAATGCACAGATAAGAAAATGCTTATTTTTAAGGGACACATCATTTCATGATCTTGAAGTTTGTATTAAGGTTTTTGAATTCATCATTAACAAAGTTTTATGTTTATGTTATGATTTGGTTGACTATATATTCTTCCGTTGTTATATATTTCCATTTGTTAAAGACAAGTCATTGGTCGTATATGTACTGCATTGTTTTCCATTTGCACAAAATTTACCATAGATTTGGAAACAGCAAAAATCCGCCATAGATTAGGAAATTACAAAACTTGCCATAGATTTAGGATTGTAAAAAATCTGCCATAGATTTGGGATGACATGTCATATTTCCATAGATTAGGAATCTGCCATAGATTTGGAACCTACCATAGATTTGAGCCCTACATACATGCAGACTGGCGTCTTAAAATTTAAATAACACTTTTAAATAACTGATTGATTTTGCAACTTGGCTTTTAATTATACCAACTTTATATGGCATCATTATGAAACAACATTTTTCATAACCATTGTACACAGTATGAGTAAACATACTTTTAAAATAACGTAAAATAAGTTTGAAACAACTGTTATAAATATTATATTCTTACTTCAAAAGTTGTAATTTTATTTTTTATAGCTTCACCAAACTTGTCAAAACTTTCTTCATCTTCTGGGAACATTCCATCTATACCTGAACCTTTATTAATACCTAAAATGCAAAATATACACACAATTAAAAATGGAATTTAGAAATTTGAATAGTTTTAATAAATCTAGTGATCACAGATACCTTAACTTTCATAACTGATTGTTGATTAACGTAATTTTCAGCACAAGCTACTTGATGGCCATGAATTTATATTGACGGAGGAAGCCAGGGTAACAAGAACCATAGTCTTTGGCAGGAACACTAGTCATCCTAGTCAAATAAGCCTGAAGTCAACACACCTTGACAAGAGCAAGCTTCCCAACAAAAAAAGTCTGTATTGACAGGCAAATGAGCACAATAGATGAAAAACTATTACCACTCGGCCCTCCAACACTGACATAAAAATAAATTTTCAGTCAATACCAAAACCGAAAAAAATCAAATTGTTAAATTGATGTGTATTATATCTTCCATAGCAATATTAAAAATTTCAAGATAAGCAAACTGGTACTTTCATTATGACCTGGAAACCACAGATGGATTTTCCAACATATGCATCATATATCACCTTTTTGAAGCAAGTATTAAAATTGGAGAATGGTTTCAATTGACCTCCACTAGCCAACCAATTATGGGGGACAAAGTACAGATTTTATCCAAGGCCAAATAAAAAAGTATGTGTGGTTCCAGTTACATCTGAAAAAAAGTTAGGGTAGGTAGGTAGGGATTTTTTTTTATTTTATGGTTTTTTTTTACATTGAGTCTATGGGAGCAACATTCTGACTTTAACAGTGCTTAATGAAAAATGACAACAAAATCTTTAGGGAAGGCTATTTTTAAGCCGAAAAAGTAGGGACGGTATACGTAGGGTTACTGGAACCACACATATATTTTTATTTGGCCCAAAAATCAAGATTATGATGAAATTTCATACAATGAATTGTCTTATTTTTTAAACTTTTACATTTGACTACATAACCAGTAAGCTTGTATTTTGTCTATTTACATTTGACTACATAACCAGTAAGCTTGTATGTTGTCTATTTCCATTTGACTACATAACCAGTAAGCTTGTATGTTGTCTATTTACATTTGACTACATAACCAGTAAGCTTGTATGTTGTCTATTTTAGCATCCATGACATTGACATTTGACCTACTGATCTGAAAATAAATAGGTTCTTCCTTTCCCTTTGCTTTTGTATAAAACTTTCATGTTAATCAAACAATAGCAACTCAATTAATCATCTGAAATCTTTCTTTTCATTTTTAGTATTAACAGCAAACTTAATCTCAATCCATTTATAGACTACTTCCCCTTTCCAATATCGTCCAACCATTCCCGTTTGAGTAAGACATGCGAAAGTTAATATCTGGTAAACATTTGATTCAGAACCTAAAGAGGTAAAGATATCAAAGCCATGATAATGTGCTCCTGCCATATATTTTTTCCGGAGAGATCAACAAGATGAAAAGAGGATATCTTTTCTTTACATACATTGCCTTGAATGTTATTTGTTTTCTATCAAATAAGATGTTCCCTCCTGTTGAGTACAAAGCAAAAGTGATTAAATTCTGTTGAGTACAAAGCAAAAATGATTAAATTGTCAAAGTCAGACACTCTAACCTACAAAAACTTATTTGAGAAAAAACGTATAATCTTTTAGACGTGAAGCCTTCTAGCCTCTAAAATAATTACCAAAAGCTTCTTTTGCTAACTGTAAATCTGATTCTTCTTGTAATCGCTGCTTTTTCAATTTATCTGCAATTTCCTCTTCTGGTGTTAATTTCCTATTTTTTTCTTGTTCCTAAAATTAACATGTACCCATAAAATCATCACTACAAAGCAGTATTTAACACTGATTTTAAACTTGAAAGTTTGGGGAAACTGAAATCGGAAGTTTCTTAAAAATATTTTTAATTTTTCATCTATAACTTTACACTATTAGATTTATACCAAAAAAAATCCTATTTCTTCAGTTAATGGTTTGCCTGCCTACCCTTTTTGATAGTGTTGAGCAAGACACTTAGAAAAGGTGTATAAAATTATTTCAGCTTAATGGTCATTAATCAACTAAAAAAAACATAACCACATCTTGGTATACATTTTTCACAATATCTAGCTTTCTATATAAAGTTTCTACAAGAAATTGTTTTTCAAATGACCATATGACGCAATAATTGGCAGGCCAATACAATATTTTGTTCTAGTCATGTTTGATGAAAATGTGTCTTTACTATTGCAAAAGTTGTATAAGAATAAACCTGTTATTGTGCTATGCTTACCATGTATTGCATTTCAAACTATCAGAAGAAAGGAAATAGGTATCTTACAGAGATTTTATAACTAAACACAGGTTAGTAACAATATTAAAATTTAAAGTATGGGCTAACAGGTAGTAGGTACCTATCAGAAAGTTCTGAAATGTGTGACAAGTTCTAATTATTGATCAAGCAACTTGGAAGACACTGTTTAGAGTATCAATCAGACTGTAATTTACTGTTACAATTTGGCCAAACAATATATAAATGGCCATTAAACATGTTAAATAAAGAGAAATAAGTTAAAATTACAGCTTCTTCTGCAGCAAGTTTGGCAGCTTGTTTTTCTGCTATTCTGTCAGCTAATTTCTTTTTCTTTCTCTGAAAAGGCTTCCCTTCTGAAAGAAATGATGTATTACATGTATATCAGAAAAGTTCTAATTTCCTAGCTTTTTACAGGGGTTTCACATTCCTGTGCTTATTGTAGATTCAATTTAGTTCACTAGATCTATGAAGGTTTTTGATGGAAAACAATGTGATGGTTGTGGTTCATGCACATATAAGACTTGTTCTATTTTGTAACAAGAACTGGATCAGGTGTTGATTTGTCTATTTTTTTCTTCAGTCAGGCATTGGTGGTTTGTACTGTCCCATATTTTTCTGTTAGACCACACCAATTTAATTTCTTGTTCTACGGATTTTTGAACTCCAAAAATTGAGGAGAGCGAGCGATTTGAAAATTTTAATAAAAAAATATTTAATTTGCAAATTTTTGAGGCAAAGCTTAAAAAGTAAAGGCGAGCGATTATAATTTTTTTTTGTAAACATAAAATAGTAGGTTTTGACTATATTAAAACTTGATTTATCACTTGTACCTTGACATATCTTTAATTTATGAAGTATTTTTTCCCTGTTCAACAAGAAATAATTGAATAATTAAATCTGGCCTATGTATGTGTGACTGACAATGAGACAATTCTCCATCCAAGTCATAATCAGGTTCAGAACAACCCCTTAATGTTATGAATATCCCTTTTATGAGAGGTCAATATATTTATTTTGTAAAAACACTTTTAGTACAGAAGGGGTAATATTTTCCCAAAGAACTATAATATCTATATGGTATTAAATGGTCAAAACATGTCCAAGAATTTAACAGTTTTATATTATTCAAAATAAGTGGACCTCTCTTTTAAAAGATGTTTAAAATATAATGTATTTCTCCTCTTTTTGAGTAAAAAATTCTAAGTTTTCAAAGGTTTTGTATAGTAGCACTATACAAATCTTTAGTATTTCTGTTTTCTTTTCTACAACAGTGAACATGGTTAAATGACCCCTTCAAGGCCCTTGTCTGAGGGATTACCTGATAATAACAAACATAGGTCAAAGTACAGCCTTTTACGCAGAGCTTTGATCCAGACCAAACAGCAAGGTATAAGGGACCACAACTTAGTATTGTACACAATTCGAACAGGAAAACCAACGATCTAATTTATATTTCCAAACGGGAAAATACCAATGAACCACACCAACAAACGATAACTGCTGAACGATTGGTCCCTGAATCAATCAGGACCAGTGCAAAAACCTGCAGCAGGTATGACCGTCAGCATACATTATAATTGCAGTTGAGGGCAAATCCTTCAGAAGTTCTTTGTACTTTATTTTAACTACGAACATTTTTTGATAGGGAATATAAGTCTGGAGGAAAGAAACCAATGTTTTGTTCTGCACAGGTGTTTCCACTGTTATATATTTATATCGGAGCACTCCCGCTTGGAATAAATTGGTTTCATGCTGAAACAAATATTCTCACAGATATTTACAGTGTCGTGAGGTGTTTATAGGTTTAAAATCGTTATATAAAGGTTATACTATGATCTTTTTATAATATTTACAAAAAAAAACGGTATGGGAAATGGACATGATTACATTTCCGGATGCAGGAAGCGGGAATATAATAAAAATCTGTCTTGAAAAAAATAGGCACGGGCGGGTCCGTCGAACAAGGAATTAAATTGGTGTGGCCTTATCCTTTAATTTAATAATTTTAAGTTCATTTTCTCATAGGCATGCATTATCCCGTTTTTTTAAATGACCATAGTGCAGTTCAAATTGGCTACAGTGTGTATTTTTATTAATAGGACAAATCAACATACCCTGATCTTTTTCTTCTGTCTTCTTTTCTTCATCATCGTCATCCTCCCAATTATCCTGTAAACAAAAGTTTTAATTTGTATTGAGCGCATTATAACTTATACAATTACCAGATAAGAACATTTTAATTGTCATTTTTTTTCTGACCAACATGCAAAAGGAAACCATTTGTCATTCTAAATATTTCATATGTCACATTTGAAATTTAATTAGGAACAGTGGTTAATCATATATCAGAATCCCTTAAAGGGAAAATTCGCGATTTTTTTCTTATGGTTTAAATATGTTCATAATGACATAATATATATATTCACAAAGTTTTATCGCTAAATGTGCAGTAATAAAGGAGAAATTCAATAATTAATGAAAAAATATTAACTACTTCCTGTAGGTCGTGACGTTTTCTCCTGGTTTTTGCATGCCGGGATTTAAAATACAATCATTAAAAGTCTTGGTTTTTAATCATATTTTAACGTAATCGTAAGCGCGCCGATGACTTATGCTTTATCTAATAACCAGCCGATAATAAGAAGATAAAACGCACAGACGTGCAATTGTACACATTCATGAGATAAATTTTCTATTTTAAACGTATATATTCGAATTATTTTTTTAGACAACACAAAAAGTTATAAAATTATTTTTAATTAATGCATTTTCGGACTGATAAGGTGAACAAATTAAAGTATAATAATCTGTAAAGACAATATGTTGGTGTACTCTTATTGACCTTTTACTATCTCTGCTATGACTAGGTTTATACGATGTGTGTATTCACGGTTCTGTGGCAATACTCGTAGATGACTTGTTTAAAGGTAAATTGTTATTTGCACTTCGGTATTTAACCACGTCTCTAGGGCACACCTTGCCAGGTGTGACTGTCTATTCGGATCAGTGGATTATAAAACAAGGGAGCATTTAATACACACATTAAAAATACAGGTGACAAATAAAAATAGATCGCCGTGGAATTATTTAGTTATATTTGGTGCTATTATTTATTTGAATTCAAATAAATTAATTTACTAAGAAATAAACAGTTTTGGGTTAAAGACGGGAAACTTAATTCATGTGTCAGAATAAAATGATATACACCTCTTGTCCTTGATTTAAGTCTCATAAAAAAGGGGAACTTAGAAATTAGAAATAGCTTTACCAAATCATTTTGATTGTCTTTATTAGGCAAAAAAATGTACGAGAACACTTACATTTAGACTTTTGAAACCCATGTATTAATTAATATCTGAAACTATCTGAAGATAACTCTACCGAAGCGGAATATAATTGTACGAATAAAGAAAAAAAAATTGTTTTTAAATCTTTGCACATTTATGATTAATTATTGTTATCTAATGTTCATTTAATTACTTAATTAGTACCTAAAATATGGCTACCGCTCGGACAGTGTATATATGGTCCCAAAATTAATCATAAAATCATAACTAAAAATGTCTTGTTCGGAGGTTGATAGTAAAAAAAAAGAAGAAAAAAAAAAAAAAAAAAAAAAAAGAGGTTGATAGTACTAACAGTGGTTCCAGTCCGGTCAAGAGAGGCAGATTTTGACGAGTATGGTCAATTTGGGTACGCACTAGAGCCAGAGTATACCGAAGAAGAGCTCCATAAAATTGAAGCTGCAGAAAGTTCCCGAAATCAAGATATCCTTAGCAACCCTCGCCAGTTTAACACAGATTGGTGTTCGTGTACTAAAGGCATAGTTATTCCGTTATTGACGGAATGTCTTTGTTGGCACGAATTTACTCTCTTTGATGGTAATACTGAATTGGGTGAATGCATTAGTGACAATATCGATTTCAGAACAGTTTGTCTGAACCCGGTTGTTCTTGAAACAAGCTGTATAAGTTTTCCGAGGTACAAGCGCCATAGAGGGAGAGCTCCAGACGTACTAACTCACAGCCATGTTCACATTTAGTTGAATTATACAATATACTTTTACTTTTGTTCACTGTTGAAGGCCATACCGTGACTTATATAGCTGCTTAAGTCCACTTCATTTGGGTAAGTGTCTCCCAAGTAAACAAACCACAACTTCTTATTTAATCAAATGACTTATCTTTTTGCGAAAGTTTGGTATGCAAAAGTGCAAAGTTATAAATGGGTGTCTTGCAATATCGAAGTGATAATCTATTTGTCAGATCTCTTATATCTTTTGACGAAATCAAACCATCATGGTAAATTCTGCATTGGTATAGACCGAAGTGTACTAAATGATATTCATATTTTACATGTTAAATGAATGAACAAATATTAAACCTATCTTTTTATTGTTTTCCGCCCATGTCTGCTCATCGCCAGAAATAAAGTTTGTCGCACGAAAAAATGGTATTCATTCCAGAGTCAAAATTTAAAGAACTTATTTTCCATGTTTTCTGGTATTGTACGAAAGAGAATTGACCTAACAAAAGAATTGCTATCTTAGGCTGTTAGTAACACATGTAGAGCAGTGGGTCGTTGTTGGACATATAAATCTTAGAAAGTGTATCATCTGTTAAATTTGCAGGTCACTGAAAGGCAGGGTTCGAAATAAGCGCTATCCCGCTTGCCCGAGGCAAGTAAAATCTGCAGCGGGCAAGTGAATCTCATCACATAGTTGTCCGCCGGGCAAGTTGAAATTTTGTGTTTGTGTTTCATTCTATCATGTCAATTAATATAATAATATATGCAATAGGTCTTAACCATTTATTGTTAATGAATTTGTGCCAATAAAATATTTGTATAACTATGTCAGACGTAATTTTGTACGATGTACAACTGTGTATTATTGTATTACTATTTTCGCCGTCTTTATTTATTTCATATGCGCATGCCAGGAAATCGTAAACATCGTAGTTTGTCCCGAATAATTCTATTGGTCAATTCCTATGCGTAAGCCAATGAGCGCCGTCGTTTTAGAATGTTCAGTCGCACCTGCTCGGGGATTTCCGCTACTAATCGTGAAAGGAAGTCGATACAATGATCCAATCAGAACGCGTTTTGCAAACGACTTTTGAGTTGATTTAAAAATGAAAGTAGAAAGAAACAAATGGAAAACTTTTTAGTAAATTATGTCCCCCCTTTAAAAAAAACTTAAAGAATCCAACGTCAATAGGGTTGAGCAACAACAAAAATATGAAGAGGGAAATAGAAAACGTAAAATTTTTTTGTCATTTTTTTTGTAAAAGTAAAGTTTTTGTTTAAAAAAGGGTGTATAGAAACTTGAAATCATCTGCCAGGAGAGGTCTAGAATGCAGGATTTGGCACCATTTACCCCAGAGCTTCTGGAGCCCTTAAGCGGCCCCCAGACCCCTCGCCGTAAGCGGCGCTGACGGCTTCGCCGTCCGCATTAGTCGGGCAAGTTAACAGATACAAGGGCAAGTTAATCTAGATATTGACTTGCCCTTTGGGCAAGTCAATGGTCTTTTCTTATTTCTACCCCTGAAAGGGGAACTCCCATACAGAAGTAGGTGTTGAGGATGATTTTTTTTTAAATCAATATTTCTGGTATGTTCCAATCTGTCCTTTACTATTGACAACGAGTTTATATTACATTTTCCTAAATTAACCCTTGGAAAAAATATGTAAATAGATTTTTATTTCTTCAAATCTTTTTTTTTATGTATTATTTATATTTTTATAAATAATATTCTTTACACCAGAAATGTTATTTATAAACAAGCGTATGAGTTAAGTAATGACTAGTATATTATATCACTTTCGGACACGCAAGACAGAGATGTATATTATACACCTGATAGTTCAAAATGGAAAGTTATAAGTTATCGGCCGTGTACACCGATCAATACCTACAGAAGTGAAACGATGCATGAACTTGCAAGCCCGACAGGAAATCGCTTGAATACCTGGACGTGTCACCTCACACCCCTCACAATACCTTTGGGAGTAATACCTTAAGCCATGCTGGTGATCAGATGAGGGAAGATCCGAATTTATTTGAATAAAGTTTATTACTTTAAAGAATTATGAACGAATTACATTTTCGAAAACAATTTTCACGGAACACTTATTTATGATTTGAACTTTGACTTTTTAATTAATTCCAATATTAACAGTTTAAAAATAACAGACTATGGTTATTTAAAAAAAAAATAAGAACATTTTCCGTATCAAGTTAGTTAGTCAGATAAAACAACCGTACGATTGACAAGATATCGACACGCAATTACGACTACATCGGTTACTGTAGTTTTGGTCCTTTGTGGTTTATAGACATATCGTGATTTTTAATCGTAGAAGATGACAAAATGGCGGAACGCAGAGAATTGATACTCAAAATTTAAAATCGATGGTGATCTCTTATCTAGCGGAATAAAACTTTAATATCTATAAATTTGAGAATTTTTATACAGAATGGACATAATATCAATTTTTGATTTTTTTGCGAAGTTTCCCTTTAAGAAAATATCTCAGGATTATTAGTGTGATCACTTCAAAGGTAGGTGGTTTTTCTTTTCGCGATTTATGAATGGAATGTGAAAAACTATATCTCGAGTGAACGCGATTGATAGTTAAGATTATTTTAACCGATAACCGCTACGAATTTCAGCTGACGGCGAGTATAGGCAAAATGAAACAGCTGTCACATGTAAAGGATTGATCCAGGAAGGATCCAGTAATGATGAGCAATAGATTTAATATGTTAAATTAAGATTCCAAATCACGACTACGTTTAATTGTCTTCTAAACAAAGAATGAAGAAAACCATGTAATTTGAAACGTGTAAAAAAAATCGTACAAACCTTGACATCATCTTCATCCTCCCCTTCCCACTGATCCGTTGTCTTCACAGGTACTTCTGGCTCAAAATCATCGGCATCTACAAAATATGAAATAAATAAATCATAAAATTCATTTAAAATTGTAATTAAGAACTTAGTTAGTCATAAATATGTTCTCCACATGTTTACCCCATGCGTCAGACATCTTGAAGTTCTAGAAACTAAAAATAGAAATTATTTGCGCGGGAATGCAATTTTTTTGGAAGGTAATAAAATAATTCTTTTGAGTTACAATATTATTTGATATTTTTCGTATAATCTTAAAATTATTTCAATACATTATTTTGAAAAATATTTATTTAATTATTTTAGACTGGTTTCACGAAAATAGAATTCTGAAAGGATAAATTACTTCACGCTGACAGGAAACCAGAATATCGGGTCTCACTAATTAGCGACAACAAGCGTCAAGAAGCGACAACAAGCGTCAACAAGCGACAAGAAGCGACAACAAAAATTATTTTAGCGACAACAAGCGACAAGAAGACTATTTAGCGACAAGAAAACATTTTTTTTTATTAGATATAAAGAAATTTGTATTTAATGTTTTTTTTTAAATATACGAGCAGATATGTCTAATTAAAAAGTTTATATTAGTATATTGGTAGATGAAGAAATTTTACATTTGTGAAAAAGAAAGAGATTGAGCTTCTTTTTTTTAATTTTTAAATATGAAGAATATGTATAAGATAATGTATGTATCTGTTTTCATCAAAGTCAAAGTATGAATAAACGAATGGAGATATTGTAACACAATTTGTGTTTCATATCATTAATTATTATTATTATTACTGGAGTATTAATGATCATTAATTAGGAAATTCATTAAGAAGGAATTAATTCTTATCCTCCTGTTTGGTTTCAGTTCTTTGCATTTCACAATTTGTGTCAATATTTTCAGGACAATGATGCACAAGTAATTCATTTTGCGAGCTTAATACATATTGCACGAAAAGAGTTTTAAAAAACAAATTATAAGATAAATAATATGTTCTAAAACACAAGGAAAAGTAATTTCATAATACAATAATTAAACGTAATACTGGCTGTTATTCATAATAGATGATAAAATATTATGTAAATAATGTTTCATTTTTTTCTATCAATTTTAACTTTCTTGTCGCTAAAATTATTTTCTTTTGCATGTTCTTTTAATATTTATTGCAATAATTAGTTTTGATTAAAAAAAAATGTTTTCTTGTCGCTAAATAGTTTCTTGTCGCTTGTTGTCGCTAAAATAATTCTTGTTGTCGCTTCTTGTCGCTTGTTGACGCTTGTTGTCGCTAAAATTCTTGTTGTCGCTAATTAGTTAGTCTCGATTACCCAGACGCTTGAATTTTACAAATCAAACGTCTGGGTTTTCGCAATGGTAAAAATTCTTATGACAGATTTCTGTCAGAGACTCGGAACATTTTGGATTATTCGTAGACCCTATGAAAAGTAACGATAGTATCCGAAATGATAGTTTGACCCACAACATCCAAAATGGCAGCCTCCATGAGTGCTTGTTTTTTATCGACTTCAACCACAGAACATCAACATGCAGCTAGCATATACGTGTTAAAGGGTCATGGTGTAATTAATGTGTTGTCAAAAGGCAGTAGGTGAATTGTAGGTTATAGTTGATAGGTTTAAAAGCAAAAACAGTAAAGTCGCGCAACATAAATTTATTGAACAGTTGAACATCTGAGCACAGGGTTTGAAACAAACCCCTGTGATCTGAGTTTCAAAATAATTTTAATTTAATAATTGTATTAAAAAGACATTGCCTCCAACAGGTTAGGAACAACCCCTCAATTGCATGACTATCCCTTAGGGAGTTACCATTTGATTTTTATGGGGGGGGGGGATGAAAAATTTTGTCCTGATTTTTTTTTTTAGCTGTAATATCTGTCCTGCCTTTTTATTTTTCACTCTGTTCGGTCCTGTCTTTTTTTTTTTAGTTTATCCTGACTTTTTTTTACCTAAATTGCCGTCCTGACTTTTTTTTTTTGCAAATGTCTCATCCTGCCTTTTTTTTTTTACTCAAAACTCCTGTCCTGCCTATTTTTTTCAAATTTCATCCTAGCCCCCCCCCCCCCCCCCCCCCATAAAAATCAAATGGTAGCTCCCTTATATGAGTAATACATTTGAAGTGATTAATTTTGTTTTTGTTGTAAAAGCCACTTTTTAGTACAAAATTTATGTCAAATGAGCATATATTTATATTATTTGAAGAAATGTTTCCCATTGGCATTGAAAGAACTATTTACATCTATCTGGTATCGTAAGTTCAAAACATGTCCAAGAGTCCAAATAATTTTGACACTTTGAAAGACTATTTTATATTTTTGCTTACATGTAGATGCAAAAATTATAGGACTAGGCATGTTTTTTTCTGTGATGCCTTCCCTCTCTAAACATTCTTTTTTAAATTTGTATGGAGCTTGTGTACCTTATTTGGTCTTCTGTCAGTCCTCTTTGATTTAAAGTCTTTAATATTGTATTTCTTTGTTACCCTGGTAATGGTTTATAATATGAATAAAACACTGCAAGTATGCAACAGCTGTACAAGGTCTTATTTTATTGAGTAAGACCTCAGACTATTATTATAGACAATTTTTTACTCAGGTGATTCAATATTTAATGTATAATAAATTTGTTTTATTTTGTAGAGCAAAGCAGTATTGCATTGATCGATTGCTGTCAATATTCTTCTATGGATTTTTGCAGGATTAAGTAACTCATGATTTTATGTACTGTGCATATGTGTGAATTGTAGTCGTATGCCTTTATATAATATACTGAGTTGCACATCAATCAACAGAATTTCACCAGATATTTTTGGCTGTGAATGGTTTTAACTAAAAGAACAGGAAAATCTGATTATTTTATTTACATGCCCTTCAATTTAACATAAATCTACATACATATATAGCCACATCGAGATAGTGTTTGTTGACCTACTTTCTACTGTATTGTTATTCATTGCAATTTTATTTTCTTAATATACCCTAACAACAAGGATTAGAGGCTTGATAGACTTACTAATTCAGTTTACTAGGTTATTTCTTTTTCCTAGTATTTATAGTCATAAAGAAGGACACAACGCAACAACAAAAACTAAAGAAAGCAACACAAACCCTACCAAAAACCATATATTTTCAGTATCATAGTTCCTGATAGCCTTTTATGAAATATTACAATTTCTGCAGTTGGCAATTAGATAGATAGCTGGGTATTTATAAATAAAGCCATAAAAGGCATGCTTTCAAATTAATAGTATTATTTAACCCTTGTACAGTGTTATGCCTTAAGCTTTAGTTCAGTGGTTGTTGTTGGTTCATGCATGTAATTTTTAATTTTCGATATTTTTTGTTTTGTAATAAATTAGGCCGTCAGTTTCTCATTTGAATTGTTCATATAATTTATGTCTGGGCCTTTAACAGCAGACTATATATGGGTTTTACTCATTGTTGAAGACTGTACAGTTGCCTATAATTGATAACATCCACTTGATTTGAACTTTGATTGAGTTGTTTCATTGGCAATCATACTCAAATGTACTTTTGTTGTTGGGATATACAAGTACCCGGCCACGTCCACTTTATGTAGTATTTCTAATTGTATCCATCTGATGACTAGCCTTTTTCAACTGATTTTTTTATAGTTCGTTCTTATGTTGTACTGTTACACCACTGTCCTAGGTATGGGGGGCGGGTTGGGATACCGCTAACATGTTTAACCCAACCACATTCTGTATGTATGTATATATGTGCCTGTCCCAAGGCAACAGCTTCTAATTCAGTGGTTGTCGTTTGTTTTTCCTTCATCTTTATACAACTGTATATTTGTATTACGTTGTATGGGTTTTGCTCATTGTTGAAGGCTGTACAGTAACCTATAGTTTTTCATTGGAAATTATATCATCTTTTTTATACTCATCTTCTTATTTTTATGCATGTTAAATAGCCTTGTAGGACTTTCAATCTTAGTTCATTTATGTTTTGAAGTTTTGTATGACATCTATTTTCACTGAACTAGTACACATTTTGTTTTAGAGTTCAGCTAAAGCCTGCCTGAGGGAGCTGGATTTTCTTTGCTGTGATAAGAAGCATTGGTGTCCTTTGGCTGTTTTCTTCTACTTAATTGTCTCTTTGACACATTCCCCATATCTACTATCAATTTAATATATTCAACATTAAAGTAGATTTTTTTATTCCTACTTGTCGTTTGACTGTCCAAAGTAGGCATTTGCAAAACTCCTAGATGGTCTTTGTGTCCATGACATAAACATGATAAACTGTAATGCCACTTATTTTCTCCATCATAACAATTGAACATTCAGTAATTTAGAAATATCAGTTTTTTGCCATGTTAGAGCATTTTAAAGCTTACTATAGGCTATGGATTTTGCTCATTGTTGAAGGTTGAAAGGTGACCTACAAATTGAATGCACAATATTTGAACTCTGGTGGATATAAATCTCAGTGGCAATCATACCATATCTCATTATAATTATAAGCATTCAATGTAATGATTACTTTTCAGAATCATATTAAGGTACACTCGATAGTGTTCTTTCTTCATTCTCTTTGGTTTTAATATTAAAATGCAATTTTTAGGATAAGTGTTTCTAGTTTCAAATTGTATTTTTTTAAGCGGGTTTTATGTCAAAAATAAACAATGTAAAACAAAATACAACAAATAGCTACAGCTAATTTATTTTCATGGTATTGTCAGAGGCGGATTTAGAGGGGGCCAGGGGCCCCTGGCTTCCCCTTTTTTGGAAAGAAATTTGGTTGATTATATAGGGAATCACTGAAGCATGACTGGAGTGGGCCGGACCCCCTCTTAGGCAGTCAGTGGGCCCCAACTTATGAAAATTTCTGGATCTGCCACTGATTGTGTGATAAAGTGCTTATTAATGTACTGGAAACAAATAAAAAATATCTATTTAAAATCACTCAAACACCATACCAATTGTCTATTTAAACTTTAAAAAAATACTTTCAGTACTTCATTCACCAATGATCTTTGTCATTTGTTTTTTCAACATTCTACTCCATTAATAACAAAAAAGTCTTTTTAGAAAATCATACAACCAAAATAACAAATGCAATTTATTAAGAAATGAGAGGCATTGACGACCAAGATGATAATTCTATGGATGCTGTAATGTATTATCATACATGTATGACACTACAATGTAGTATGGACATCAATTACAACTATTGCACAAGTATTGTAAGCACAGTTGGTCAAATGGTGTCTACTCTTGTTTCTTTATTTCTTCACTAGTATCTGAAAAGCAAAGTAAATTCTGTGGTTATAATCAGACTATACAACATTTTTGGTAATGGATATCATGAAGTGGCTAATTGTTATTACATGTACAATTGTTACAGAAATATTTATATTTTAAGAGTTTTACCCACAATCCTGTACCAAAATGTTCAGGGAATATTATTACAAGTTTATATGTTTGACAAAATGCTCAGAACTATACAACTATACTGGTAATCGTTACTAGTTTACAGGAAACAGACATATGAAAATTATACAAAGTTATTTTCCTATGTGAAACTTTACATTGAAAATCATTGTGTACAAATAATCTTTATTCTATACCAAGTATGGCTAATTTGACAGAGGTACAGAATGAGACTGTTATGAACTATAAATCATATACAAGCAGTGTATGTTCACTTTTAACACCTGATATAACCTGGGTTTTAAGAGGGTTGTATTGTGTTTGTAGTCCATACAATAACTCTTAAACAGAAACATTCCTTTTGTTTTTCAACACATCTATGTCATGCATTTGTTTCAATTTTTCTGTTTTTGTGAATTGTTTTTTTTTTACTCTCGCTTTCTGACGTTCCATTTAAAATATATACTGGTTGTAAAAAAATATTATATTTGATGGAGAATATCTATAAGTGTTAACTTACTTATCTTAATATAAAAAAAATTCAGGATATCAAGCACAACAAAAGGAGGCTATATTTAACTAAAATCTGGGTTTAATCCATTATTATATTTTACTAAAATAACATAACAATAATGTATGTAAGTTAAACAACAAGTGCCCATCCATGGAAGGATAAATATAACAGATGAAAAAAGTAGATTTTTCAACTATAGCTAATAAAGTTAAATTTATACTTAATCAATAATCAACTGATAGAAGCCAATTGAGAATTTCACTAACATTTTCATTGCAATTAACCCCACCCCACATTATAACTTTGGATCTCTAAGTGTCTTCCCTGGTCCCAATATGCATGCATGTATGTTTAAATGGAAAAGCCTTAAAACAATATGTTGTGTATGTGTTACCTGGTAGATTAATTTGACCTGTCACCATCATCAGGACTGTTGTTCTTTTTCTTCCAAGATGAAATACATGTTTTGTATGGCTGCAAAGCCTTTTGCTGAAATATAATTAGCTCAAGTTTAATAAAATGCAATTTGTGTGAGGCCAATGTCTACAAAACTATACATTTGTTTAGAAATTTTACTGAATAAAGTAATTTTGCAAAACTAAGAAACAAGTTCAAGTAGATATGCAAGGTTCAAAAACATTTAGTCTGACTTCATGTATCTGTATCGGAATAAAACCAAAGAAATTATTTTTCTTATTGGTAATTCATGTCGTACCGGTATTAGGGTGCCAAAAAAATATTCTTAAAAAAACCATTGGTACAATATATTCAAGATATATTTCATATGCTAAAAAAAAAAAAGTCAAAAAGTGATAAAACATATCATGCATATAGTGTATGACATTTAAAGTTAAGTTCACATATGTCCGAGGAACAGATCAGTAACTGCTAGTAGTCCTTTGTAAATGTTTTCATCGTCATTTTGCTTAGTTTGGTTTGTTTCCTATTCTGACATAGGACTAAATATGACTTCTTTAAACTGAGATTTAATGTGCCTATTGTTTTTGTTTTTCTACAATGGCTAGCTGGATAGGTTGAGATCTTGCAAAACATGTTTAACCCCTACACATTTTTTCGCATGTCCCAAGTCAGGAGCCTCTGGCCTTTGTTAGTCTTGTATGATATTTAATTTTAGTTCATTTATATATTTCGGAGTCTAGTATAACATTCATTATCACCTTGACCCCATGTTACCAGGAGTAGTACACATTTTTGTTAAGGTGGCAGCTGAAGCATGCCTCTGTGTGCATGATTTTCTCAGTGTTTTGTAGATCCATTGGTGGTCTTTGGCTGTTTTCTGCTCTTTGGTCAGGTTGTTGTCTCTTTGACACATTCCCCATTTCCATTCTCAATTTTTTATTAATAATAAAATTACCCAATGACAGTCAGTTATATGTGAGGCCTCTTCGTTCCCCTATATACATTTGTACTAGGTTTGTATTCTCCAGCCATTCAATACAGATAACTGACCTGGAAAAGATATAATATGTCAGTATTTAACTATTTCAGATGCAACTCAATGCAGATACTTTATGCATAGATTACAATGTACATAGATTATAGATAGTTATAATATACTGTATTCTGTTGGTCATATTATTTATTTCATTCTCAATACTAATCAGCATGTTATGGCAATCAACAATTGTTACAACGGTAAATCTGTATTTGTTTAATTGTTAGTTTCATTAAGTGCATTCTAAATTCTAAATGGCATATTAAATCCATATATATAGCATGAGGATAAATTGTCTTATTGTAAGAAGAATTTCATATTCTCTTGCACCGTCCCTTGATGATCTTTGCTGGTTGGACACAGAATCTATAATCTTAAAAATATGCTTTTAAAATATATTTTAAATAATTTAGGAGTTTGACTCATCTGCATAAAGTACAAGAAGGGACTTCCCTTTAAGCATCAATTCTTGGTGCTTACTGCAGATTAGTCATATTAAATATCCTTGTGATTTGCAGTATAACTCAAGAGTCAAATGTTTTGGTAGTTTTGGGTTTTTTTTATATTGAGATTTCAGCTGAGATTACTGTGTTGTCTCAGATTTCATTGATCGATGCATGAGGTAAAATAACTACAAACCTAATACAAACTGTCAAATATTTTATTTTTATGATACTAGTTGTCAGTGGCGGATCCAGAAATTTTCAAAGTGGGGGCCCACTGACTGACCTAAGAGGGGGCCCGCTCCAGTCACGCTTTAATGATTCCCTATATAAGCAACCAATTTTTTTTCTCAAAAAGGGAAGGCCAGGGCCCCCCCCCCCCTAAATCCGCCTCTGGTTGTTATGATTTTGCAAACTAATCCTTGGTTGCATAAAGGTGTACAAAAACAGTAGGTTGTAACAACCAAGGATAAGTTTGCACCCCCCCCCCTTTTCTGAGTTATGTGTTAAAAATCTACCTTTTCCCTTTCCTATTAAAAGAGACATTCGTAAACATGAACCTTGATAAGTTAATTGTCTAGTTTCCATGCTGTTTAAACGTTTCATTTTACACTGAACCTCACAGCTCTGATCAACTCTGGTCAACCACTGCCGCATGTTATCGTCCATATTCCTGAAGTTTTTCCTTCCGGGAACATGTAGTCAAGGTCATTACCTAATTTTAAAACGCCATCTAGGAACGAAATCCAAAGACACAAAAATCCAGACGCTATATTCATAATGCGTCTGGGTGATCGAGACTACTAATTAGTGAGACCGAGAATATCCAAGGTGCGTGACTGCTTTGTTTACAAATGGATGACAAACTGAAGAAGTGACTAAGTCGCTTAATATTTATTCCTGTTTAAAAACATATACAGAATCAATAAGAGTATGACAAATTTTCATTTCACTTTTACGATAAAATTTATATAATTGCTACCCTTGTCAGTATATTTGGTTAATGAATCTATAGAAAAACTATACAATAACAAAAAAATGTTCCAGGTTCATCATTAAATTTTAATGGATGGACTCAAGACGTTTCGGCCATGGATCCGGTTCCTCCTTAGTCGTTTTGGCCATACTTTAAATTTATAGTAAGGGAATAGTTGCTTGTAACCCTGACAATAGTATATCTAACAGGGAATTAATCTTATACACTTTAAAGTAAAATATCAAGGCATTACACTACAAGCAAACTTAAAATGGTCAAAACATACAGACAACATTATAGCTAATGGCAGAGACATATATACACAGAGATTGGCAACTGTAACAGTGGTCAGCGAAATCTAATCCAAAGCACGCATCTCACGAGACTTTAACCAGATCGCCATTTTGATTCTATCATGACAAGTACACCACCTTGCTTCAATTTTTATTTTACATCAAGCATTTCAAAACAGCATAATGTAAGTATATATTTCAATTTCGTATATGAATTACCTTGTTTTATTCAGTTTGTAGTAGTTATTAGTTAAAATATTGCGACGATTAACGTTTTATTGCAG
The DNA here is from genome assembly GCF_965363235.1 of Mytilus galloprovincialis. NCBI lineage: Eukaryota > Metazoa > Mollusca > Bivalvia > Mytilida > Mytilidae > Mytilus > Mytilus galloprovincialis. The sequence continues at coordinate 89,585,848 of NC_134841.1, read as the reverse complement.
TATATAATAAGGGAAAAGCTTGGCCGACATGCACGTTATGAAAATTTTTAACAAGGTCGTAATTTTTATCAAAACATTTTCATTCGAAAAGGAATAAAACAATTTGTGTGATGAATAACTTTCCCCTAGACATATTGTTTTTTGTGTAATAAGTTGATTTTTTCATATTTTCACCCACTTTGATGCAATTTACAATTAAAAATCAGTATTCTGGTTGTCGGCCATGTTTTTTTTGGCTTCAATATCAAGACAGACCCCTGTCTGTTTACACTTTATAAACTTTTCCGTCTTCAGAGAAATATTGTACCCAGCACATGCATTACTTTCCTATGACAAACTGGATTGGGATATAGAGGTTGTTTTTTTCATATTTTCAACCACTTTGATGCAATTTACAATTAGAAATCAGTATTCTGGTTGTCCGCCATGTTTTTTTTTTTGCTTCAATATCAAGACAGACCCGGGCTGTCTGTTTACACTTTATAAACTTTTCCGTCTTCAGAGAAATATTGAACCCAGCACATGCATTACTTTCCTATGACAAACTGGATTGAGATATAGAGGTTGTTTTTTTCATATTTTCAACCACTTTGATGCAATTTACAATTAGAAATCAGTATTCTGGTTGTCGGCCATGTTTTTTTTTTTGCTTCAATATCAAGACAGACCCCTTGTGACAGAATATAAGTTCCTCCATAATATTTGTTCCAAAGGACTTTTAGCATATAACAAAAGTTCCATTGGGAACTTTCCTTATATAATATTTTATCCAATGCTATAAGAAAATTTCTTTCAAAAAGGATAAAATATTGCATAAGGAAAGTTCCCAATGGAACTTTTGTTATATACTAAAAGTTCTTTGGAATAAATATCATGGACCAATGTTTTATATAATAAAAGTTCCAGGAATATTTGTTATATCATAAAAGTTCCAGGAAAATTTGTTATATTATAAAAAGTTCCAGGAATATTTGTTATATTATAAAAGTTCTAGGAATATTTGTTGTATTATAAAAGTTCCAGGCATATTGGAATAATGGCTATATTACAAATGTTGCAGGAATTGTTATCATGGTTATTAAATAATTAAAGTTCCAGAAATATTTATTATATGATCACAGTGCAGCATGCAGTAATAAAATATTAAAAATATGTACAGGTAAATGTCATGTGAGGTGAACATTAATTAAGAGGTAAGCAGGTGTAAAAAATCAAATGACACTTTTTCTTTAAAGGAACAAATATTATGAAACCATATGACATTTTAGTTCCAGGAAAATATCTTATGAAGGTGGAAATAATATTATGTAATGTTTGATCCCAAGAACTTTTATTATCCATAGTTTTGTTCCGGAGGGAACAAGTATTATGCGGAACAAATATATGTTCACACCCTGTCTGTTTACACTTTATAAACTTTTCCGTCTTCAGAGAAATATTGTACCCAGCACATGCATTACTTTCCTATGACAAACTGGATTGGGATATAGAGGTTGTTTTTTTCATATTTTCAACCACTTTGATGCAATTTACAATTAAAAATCAGTATTCTGGTTGTCGGCCATGTTTTTTTGGCTTCAATATCAAGACAGACCCCTGTCTGTTTACACTTTATAAACTTTTCCATCTTCAGAGAAATATTGTACCCAGCACATGCATTACTTTCCTATGACAAACTGGATTGGGATATAGAGGTTGTTTTTTTTCATATTTTCAACCACTTTGATGCAATTTACAATTAAAAATCAGTATTATAGCTGTCGGCCATGGTGTTTTGCTTCAATATCAAGAGAGACCCCTGTCCGTTTACACTTTATAAACTTTTGCATCTTCAGAGAATTATTGTACCCAGCACATGCATTACTTACCTATGACATACTGGATTTGTGTATATAGATTGTTTTTTTCATATTTTCAACCACTTTGATGCAATTTTCAATTAAAAAGCAGTACTCAAGCTGTCGGCCATGTTAATTTTCTTCAATATAAAGACAGACCCCTGTCCATGGCTACAGTTTATAAACTTGTCCATCTTTAGAGAAAAATTGTACCCATCACGTGATTTAATTTCACAAGACACTGGATTTGTGTATAAAAATTGTTTTTTTCATTATCTCCACCACTTTGATGACATTTACAATTTTATATATATATTTACATTCAGTATCTGACCACTTTTTTTTTTTAACAGGATCCTGCATGTTATAAAAGAACAAAGATGTTGATTAAATTTACCTAACAGTGCAGCATACAAGAGATATAATATCATACATGAATGTAGGACTCCCAAGTCTTTCTGATTGAAAATAAGACTCCCTGGCAATCAGGAACAACTATTAGTGATGACTTTATCCAAATGTGACAGCACTATCATGTAGTGGACTGATTACTACTATCAATGTGATACTTAACAATGGTTTTGTAAGAGAGAAAATTACATGTGCTTATCCTGACTGTAAAAACACCATACTATTGTAGTTCATATGCCAAACTTGATGTACATGTGTATGCGATTTTTGTGCAATTGATGGCGAGACCATTGAACTAAAAACAAATACAAGACTCTGCATTCAATCTATTGAATTTGAAGCAGAAGTGATACAGTGGCAGTTGTGCAGATGGATAAAAAAGCAAATAAATATCTTGTATTCAACTTCATTTGTCTTCTAAATCTTTATGTTTACAAAGTATACAAGTACATAGTTTTCACATACATGTACATGTATAACAATATGGTGATGTAGTATGATTGCTAATGAGACAATGATTTACATGTACATGGATGACTATCATTGGAAGGCCACTCTATAATATCTTTGTACATCATGAGAATGGACAATGCTACCCTTGTAGCATAAAGGTAGCATAATGTAAAAAAAGAGAAACTGTTCATTTATCTTACATTGTACAACACCCCTGTGATATATCTTGACAGTACTAAATAGCAAAATATTTCATTTCACAAATTCCTTCCTCTCCATGGAAAGTAACATATTTAATTGTTTACATGAAATGACAAAATGTGTAGAAAAAGAAGCAAGAAATGTTCACTCTACTACTGTACACTAGTCGCTCACATTGGTCACCATCTATGTTTGTTTCAGTCCTTTAACAAATTGTCAATGGTGCTTATTTATATTTATCTGTTTCAGTTTTACATGTCCTCATTCTGTGATCACTATTTCACCTCTCCTGTTTTGAAAAATGTTTATGCTAATATTTTCTGCAATAAATTGAAAAGGCACAGATGCTATGACTAAACAGAAATGTGAGGTATATGTCATTGAGACAACAACCCAACGACAACAATATTCTTTGCACATCTAGGAATGTTTAAGAATTCTTGTGAAGGTCAAAAGCACATAACATGTACTTATATATCCATAACCTGGTACATGTATGTACCTATTAATGCATTCCGTCCTAAACATAAGTTGTGTGAAGAGACCAAGCAGTTTATATGTTTATAAAAAAGCTGATATTAAAATGAATTACTGTATAACAAATTCCGGGAATGAGACTATTTTATTTAAAATAGATGACATCTGTTTTAAATAAAAGATATTGGTGGAAAAGGTTTAAACAGAAGCAGGAGATGTCAAGGGGCAATACAAAAAGTACAAGGTCGTGTAACACAGAGGAAAAAATAACAAATGAAAAGAAAATAACTGCACCGAAAATTACCTTGAACAACTGACATAAACCCACAAAAGATCAGATAAAACTTGTGCACAATTTTAAATCTTTCTAATTTCAAACTCAAGTTTCACTACCTGATAGGAAAGAGTAAAGATAAAAATGTTGTAGTACTCCGGTGATCTATGAAACAAATTAAACATTAAAATTCTACAGTTCAGCAGGGCATTTTTATGTACTTGTGATACAAATTGTTTTTAATCAGAGTCTGATATTAAGTCTTAAAAAAAACTACAAATACTGACAGATTCATATTCAATATTTCATGGCAGCAAAAATGGTGATTTCAACAACACTATAATGTACGTGCATTTAGGAAAATCAAATTAATGCAAAGGTTCCATAAACAATTTTATTCTAGGTCAAATCGACAATTAAAAATTAAAATTAAATTAAAAACAGATATAAAATCAGTTTCTCACGATACAAAATTCTACTGGCTACATATTTTTTATATATGAAAAAGTTGCTTCATTTCTTTTTTTGACATGTTAAAAGACTTTTTGTTTTCCCGATTGAATACTATAGTATTGGCCAGTGCTTCTGTTAAAATAAAGTTCTGGTCATGGTTAAAATAATATGTCAGAATTTGTTTAGTTTTAAAAACAATTACCAAGTAATAATCCATATAGAACTTCACCTCCGGCAAAATTCAGGTGATCGGAGGGCAATAAATTGCGTAATCGCACACCTGTGAATCAACAGTCACAACTCTAAGGGACTAATTACCGGAAAAATCGGACACACATAATTTCACTGTGTAATTAAGGAGCAAACTATTGCAAAGATATGTGGTAAAGAAAAGTTTCTTGTAATAACAATTGATCATTACCAGATTTGAATTTTTAAATTATATGAAATGCAGAAAAAAATATTTTTCTAAATAAATACATAAAAATATATAACGATTTCAAGTAGTTTTTTTTTAGAAAAGAAATAATAATATGATCTGAAATAATTTTCCCATTGCTTTTCTTGATTATCTATCGAGGTTATTCATCCCTGACTTGATTACATGTTCTAATATTTATCGACGAGAATCTCATCCCGGGCCGCGATCTTTTACGGGATTTCACGGAGTTGCCAATCTCTGTGTATTTATGTCTCTGCTAATGGTAACAAATCTTAAAAAGAAAATTTAAAAACATCAAGCCAGAACATCAAAACCCAGGTATATCTGGCACTGGTTCGTCCTAAGCTTGAATATTCATGTTCAGTATGGGACCCTCACATAGTAGTTAAACAAACCTCTAAAATTGAGATGGTCCAAAGACGAGCTGCCAGATATGTCTGTAACAGGTACCATAACATCAGTAGTCCTACAGACATGATAAACTCACTAAACTGGCCCACACTACAGGAAAGAAGATTACGCACAAGATTGATAATTTTCTACAAAATAGTATACCAAATCGTAGCAATCCATTCTGCTATCCTCATACCATCAGACAGTAGAACCCGCACCGTTTCACTTTCAGACACATTTCTACCAAAAAAGATACATATAAATTTTCATTTTTTCTGTACACCATTACTCAGTGGAATTTAATACCAGTCCACAGTTTTATATAATCTGATATTTTAAATTTGTTTTCAAGTTGTATTAGTTTAGAGTAATTCACATACATTTAATCTGATATGTCAAACTTGTTTTCAGGTTGTATTAGTTTAGAGTAATTCACATACATTTAATCTGATATGTCAAATTTGTTTTCAGGTTGTATTATTTTACAGTAATTAATAGAAGTACAGTATGAGTAAACAACCAGTCCCAAAAACAACTGGTACTAAGCCAAAACAGGTAATGCATATGAAGTTAAACTCAGTACTACACAGCAAGTCTTTATCTGATATTTAATGACTTCCAATTACTAGTTTAATAATATTTGTTGGCCCTAATGTTTTTAAATGGAATTTAATGGATCAATTGAACTTGGAAGCAGATTGTTTTGATGCAGTAGATCAAGCATCTGGGACAGATCAAAGTAATTATTAATTTATTAATTTGAATAAATAATCCTCAAATTCTTAAATTATGGAAAGCAATACTTAAAATTGTTTAACTGATGTTAAGGAGCATTATTATTTGAGAAAAAAAAACCATAATCACAAACTTGAAATTATAATACTTTGAAACTATTCATACTAGACACTAGACAGTGTTAAAATGTATATTAATATTATTTTCCTTTTTAAGACATGATGTCCTTATATTACAGACAATAGGTGCAGGTAGAGCTTCTCCAGCAGGAAGGGGAGCTCCTTCAGGTAGAGGTTCTCCTGCAGGAAGGGGAGCTCCTTCAGGTAGAGGAAAAGCAGTATTACCACGAGGCATGCAACCTATTGCCATGAAAAAACAAGATGGAATGTTAGTTCCTGAAGGTAAATTTGTTTGTTTAAATCATTTTACATTGTATCTTGTAAAAAACCAATGTCTGGTAAGAAATACAAATTTAAATGATATAAAAATTGCTTTTTAGTATCTGTTGATTGATTAGTAGTATTTTGACTCCATGTTTATATGAGAAATGACAAAGAAAATATAACTATCATTATAATACTCCAACTTTGATGTCAGAAAGTAATAAATAGCTTTGAAACTTCTGTGTATTTTGTAGGTGTATTTGTGTAATCAGTTATAAGTGAAAAGGAATGATATAAGCTGGAAACTTGTTTCTGATCTTAGTGACGATTCAACTTTTATAATATTTTTATGCCAACTAATGTATATGTATTTAAATTGAATAAATTTAAAATCAAATATGCTTACACTTATCATTTGTTAAGATTTGAGCTTTCTTATCAACGTTATCCATACCAAATTTTATGTTTTGGTACTGTATTAGTCTATTAAACCAACCCAAAAATTTCAAGAAATAGATGCCACTAGTAACAAAGAATTATTAAAACAAATCATTATTGAGGCTTTTATGAATATAGCTGTGACTATGAAATTATCTCCCCTAATTGACTTAATTAATTCAGGGGAAAACTTGCTTAATGCTTATGACAAACCATTCTTACATCAAATTCACATTAATTATTAAATACCAATCACTCTTGATTATTTCTAGGATACACCATGAGAAAAATAGAACCAGCCAAGAACTATGATGTTGTATCATTTGCCAGAGCCATGAATCAAGATTTTGCTCCGAGACTAAAGAAGTTATTTGATCCAGAAGTTGAAGCTGCCTTAACTGCTCAGAAAACAGGTAAAATCAGAATTATCTCCCTTATTTTATTTTATGGATTATTTCTGGTTTTTTTTGGTCATTGTGGTGAATCTGATTTAGAATTATAGTTCTTTTAAGTAATGTATGAAAATACTGTCACTTAAATAGGTAATTTCATTCAAGCAGGCAGGTAGTGGCTTGATCTGCAAAAACCTTATAAAAAAAAAAATTGTTTTATTCATTTAATCCTTAAAATTTGAATTTGATTTAATTCAGGAATCTATATTGGATGGAGATGTCCAGAGTTTAAACACGATTGTCAAAGGGTTAATGATTATTCCAAATGTTTCTGTGGTCATCTGTTAAATGGACATGCAAATTACACAGGTATGATGTATAATATGTATTTACAATTAGGGTTGAAATAGAAAACTCAAGTTACCAGAAGGATCAAATTCATTTTATTTTTTAATTTTGCATTATATAACACTTGAGCTAAAATATTATCTATGTACAAAATATCTACAAATGTATGATTATCGTCATTTGTGAATAATTTCTTATATTTGTTGATTTGAAGAATATACAAATGAAATTCTCCTGGAGCATGGCAAATAATCAAATATTGAAATTTATTTAATTAAGAAAACCTGAAAATGAAAGAATGTTTTTTTTTCTTACATCACATTGTAACATACAAAGTTATAATCTTTAAATTCAAGGCCATATTTTGCCAAAAGTGAACTTGATCTTTTTGCACTTCATTGTTACGGTTCATATTTAAAATAGCATAAAACATTATTACAGCGACTTATGTTTGTACCATCAGCGACATACATGTATACCATACCTTCTTACTCTTTATTTTACTTCTTATGTTTTAGGAAAGAGTGTACAGGTACCATGTCGACAAGGGGGGTGTAAGTGTAAAGGTTTTGCTTGGATTCCTTCACGTCCTGAGGATGTAGGTGAATTCTGGCATCAACGTAGAAGAGATTTTGATCCTAGTACATGGAGAGCTAAATGTCGTTGTAAACACACACATGAAGAACATGAACCAACAGGGATGAGAAGATGTAGATCTAGAGGTTTGTTCCAATACTGACTGAGGATTTAAGATTTTAAACTAAAACTAATTTAGGTTTTCTTATGTACCTTAATAAAGATTAGAACAACTCTGCATGTGTTGAGAAGATGGGTATATAAATCTTTCATGATTCAAACTTCTGTTTCATTAGTTATCTAGTGGAGAGTTGTCTCATTCACAATCATACCACATCTTCAATTTTTATATATAAATCTTTCATGGTTCATCCATACATCTGAACTTCTATTTTTTTTGTATTGTGGCAATTATCGAACCATACAATTGTTATACTGGTAAGTCTGTTTTCTAGTGTAGTATGATATCTTCTTAACAACTAAACTGTGCAGTATGAGTATAGTCATATTTATAAGATTTTAAACACACTACTTTTTCAGGATGTTCTTGTGGCCATTTTGATTCTAACTTTCTGTGTGCTGCTTGTGATAACCATTGGGAGAGACATGACACTTTCTTTGAAACAGAAGATATCAGAAGACAAGATGGACTTCCTGTTGGTCAGTATTCTATTTTGAGACTAACTGCAAACCAACTAATTTTCAGTTGAAATTTATTTAAGCCATGTTTGAATTTAGAAAAATAATGCAAATATAAATTGTACTGAATGTGTCAAACTTTGATCTCCTCTTATATGAGATGGAAAATTTCAAGACAAGACACAACAATTTATTACAACTTAGGCACATGTATGTTGCTACACTAGGATAATAATTATACATTTATAATAACATAATTATACATTTGCATGCAAGACACACAATAAATACATTAACAATATCATTTAATAGAATTGAAATATACCATAATAGGTTGAGTTTTTGCATTATTTTAAATCTTAACCTGATTTTTTTTAGTTTAATACTAACTTCAAAAATGTTAGTCACGAAAAAAAAGTCAATGAAATAACTAAGTTTACAGAAAATAAATACCATTCATTTTTTAATAGAATGGAATTCCATTCTGTAAATATGAAGAACACCATATTTTTTATCATTCTGAGCCTAAAGTGTTATTTTTTATCACTTTCTATTAATTATGATTATATATATTTACAGGAACTGACTATATACCATTTGCTGAAATGCCAGATCTGAGAAATATAGCTCTGACAGGAGATGAAAATGATGATTCTAAATATTTAGCCTTGACCCAAGGTGAAGGGTCAATACCACAATCCAATAGACCAATGGGAAACGATACACCAGTGAACTTTGGCGGAAATAAAAGTGGATTTAAACCTGTCTATGATTGATTTATATTAAGATTAATTGCAAACTGTTTTTTATGCCCCACCTACGATAGTAGAGGAGCGTTATGTTTTCTGGTCTGTGCCTCCGTTCAGGTTAAAGTTTTTGGTTAAGGTGGTTTTTGATGAAGTTGAAATCACATCAACTTGAAACTTAGCACACATGTTCCCTATGATATGATCTTTCTAATTTAATTTCAAATTAAAGTTTTGACCCCAATTTCATGGTCCACTGAACATGGAAAATTATAGTGCGACTGGGGCATCCGTGTACTATGGACACATTCTTGTTGTCCTATATGACAGGTAGAAGGCAACTGCTGAATCTAAAAAATTACAAAATTTAGGGAAACAATGTAAGTTTAAAACCAAAACCTTGCTAATAGTATAAATTCCGACAGGAAGTAAGGAGTGTAACAATTTTCAATGTTATCCTTATAAAAAAATAATGATTTTAAGAACCAAAATCATTTATTCCTTAGGGAAACACAATAGAAAAAAATGATTTCTACAATGTGATTTGTCTGTGATGTCTGCAGAACAATACAAAACTATTGGGCCTGAGTGGTAACTAGGTGAACATAAGCTGATAAAATATTGACTATTTCTCTTGAAGTATTATATCGTTTATAGAAAATTGTCTATGTAATCTTAAAATTTTTATGTATATAACGATCTGATCCTATGTTATTATTTTATTTCAAATGTTAACTCTAATCTTGTTATTTATTTTGTTCTGTGTTTATACAATTCTAAGTATCTGTATTTTTTCCCAGACAGAATGATTATCAACCCATAATTTATATTTTTTGGTATAATATAAACAATTGAAAAGACCATAGTTATACTTCGTTTACTTGTTGAATCTGTTTCTTTGCAGAAGATTCTAAAATATTTGATTTTATGTCATTTATAACATAACAAATAACAATATAATCCTCAAATATAAATCTTCAACTGGCTGAAAAACATATACATAAAAATTAAATTTGTTCATGACATTTAAGTTGTTTAAATGTGATATTATATTCTGTGATAGATGTCTTGCCAAATCTGTGATATTTTAAAATAATTATAGAGCTTATATGTTTTAAAGTAGTTGTATATTGAGCACCTTTATATCTTTGAGTACTTGACAATTATGTTTGTCAGGTATATACAGTTATTCATGCACATGCTTTTTTGTATTAATTTTGAAAGTTTACTATGCTATAATTTCCCTTGTCAAATCTTAAGTGCAATTCTGAGATTTTATATTAAAAGCTGATTTGATGAATTTTTATACAGATCACAATCTTACAAATTATTTCCGGGTTAAAGTCTTTTCCTTAATAGTCAACATTTTTGAAAGAACTGATCCTTTTATTGTGCTGTTGTTTTTTTCAATCTTTAAACATCATCTCTCAGGAATGTTTCATGCAGAAAAGTGGCAAAATTCTGCTTCCATTTTTTTAAAGTCTGAAACATTACACATGCAACTTGTGTGTTAAATACACATAATATTTGTTCACTGCAAGACACTGCTTTATTATCTTTATACAGATTTTACATTGTTATTATTAAAGTAGTTATTTACATTTTTATTAAAATCTTTGAAAAAAATATTGTTAATCTATTTTCATTCTTTACATCATGTTACTTGTATTTACAATGTAGAAGAATATTATTGGTTTTTTTTTTTACTGTTTTGCACCATTCTCTTTGTGTAATCCATGGGGGTTGTTGTTTACTGTTATGCACCATTCTCTTTGTGTAATCCATGGTGGTTGTTGTTTACTGTTATGCACCATTCTCTTTGTGTAATCCATGGTTGTTGTTGTTTACTATTTTGCACCATTCTCTTTGTGTAATCCATGGTTGTGGTTGTTTACTATTTTGCACCATTCTCTTTGTGTAATTCATGGTGGTGGTTGTTTACTATTTTGCACCATTCTCTTTGTGTAATTCATGGGGGTTGTTGTTTACTATTTTGCATCATTCTCTTTGTGTAATCCATGGTGGTTGTTGTTTACTATTTTGCACCATTCTCTTTGTGTAATCCATGGGGGTTGTTGTTTACTATTTTGCACCATGCTATGAGAAATCAGTTGTATAGCAAGTAATACAAATGAGATGGTTCAATACTTTAGATCATTGATGAAAACAACACTTATCTCCATTATTACATATCAGCCAAAATTAATTCAAACTTAAGTGTATGAATATTTTCATAATAAGGACATGATTACCAGTAATGTTATGCACATAAAAATAAGGAGATGTTGTATGATTGTCAATAAGGCAACTATCCACCAGAGGTCAAATGATGTAGATGTAAGCAATTTCAGGTCAACACAAGATTTTTACACTATGTATGTATCTAATAGAAATTTAAAGATTGCATCTGCCAAAAACTATACAATTAACAATTCTAGTATTGCTGTTGACAGGAAGAATTTGCTATACACTTACAATTAAGTAAGTTGTGACTTACTGTTTTGTATCATGTTACATGTAGACAGTGGTGTATTATTGGTTGGTTGTGACTTACTGTTTTGTTTCATGTTACATGTAGACAGTGTTGCATTATTGGTTGGTTGTGACTCCCTGTTTTGTAACATGTAGGCATTAGTGTATTATTGGTTGGTTGTGACTTACTTTTTTGTACCATGCTACATGTAGACAGTAGTGTATTATTGGTTGGTTGTGACTCCCTGTATTATACCATGTTACATGTAGACAGGGGTGTATTATTGATTGGTTGTGACTCACTGTTTTGTACCATGTTACATGTAGACAGTGGTGTATTATTGGTTGGTTGTGACTTACTGTTTTGTTTCATGTTACATGTAGACAGTGTTGCATTATTGGTTGGTTGTGACTCCCTGTTTTGTAACATGTAGGCATTAGTGTATTATTGGTTGGTTGTGACTTACTTTTTTGTACCATGCTACATGTAGACAGTAGTGTATTATTGGTTGGTTGTGACTCCCTGTATTATACCATGTTACATGTAGACAGGGGTGTATTATTGATTGGTTGTGACTCACTGTTTTGTACCATGTTACATGTAGACAGTGTTGTATTATTGGTTGGTTGTGACTTACTGTTTTGTAACATGTAGACAGGGGTGTATTATTGGTCGGTTGTGACTAACTGTTTTGTACCATGCTACATGTAGACAGTAGTGTATTATTGGTTGGTTGTGACTCACTGTTTTGTATCATGTTACATGTAGGCAGTGGTGTATACGTTGGTTGGTTGTGACTAACTGTTTTGTACCATGTTACATGTAGACAGTGGTGTATTATTAGTTGGTTGTGACTAACTGTTTTGTTCCATGTTACATGTAGGCAGTGGTGTATACGTTGGTTGGTTGTGACTAACTGTTTTGTTCCATGCTACATTTAGATAGTGGTGTACAAGTTGGTGGGTTGTGACTGATTGTTTTGTTCCATTTTACATGTAGACAGTGGTGTATAAGTTGGTTGGTTGTGAATTACTGTTTTGTACTATGCTACATGTAGGCAATTGTGTATTATTGGTTGGTTGTTACTAACTCTTTTTTACCATGTTATATGTAGATAATGGTGTATTATTGGTTTGTTGGGGCTTACTGCTTTGTACCCTATTACATGTAGACCATGATGTATTATTGGTTGGTTGGTTGGTTGGTTGTGATTTACTGCTTTGTACCATGTTACATGTAGGCAGTGGTGTACTATTGGTTGGATGTGAATTACTGTTTTGTACCCTGTAACATGTAGGCATTGGTGTATTATTGGTTGTTTCTGACTAACTGTTTTGTACCCTGTTACATGTAGACATTGATGTATTAATGGTTGGTTGGGTTTTACTGTTTTGTACCATGTTACATGTAGACATTGGTGTATTATTGGTTGGTTGTGACTTACTGTTTTGTTCAATGCTACATGTAGGTAGTTTTGTTTAATTGTTTGATTGTGCCTTACTGTTTTGTTCAATGCTACATGTAGGCAGTTTTGTTTAATTGTTTGATTGTGCCTTACTGTTTTGTTCAATGCTACATGTAGGCAGTTTTGTTTAATTGTTTGATTGTGCCTTACTGTTTTGTTCAATGCTACATGTAGGCAGTTTTGTTTAATTGTTTGATTGTGATTAACTGCTGTGTACCATGTTAGATGTAGACATTGTTGTATTATTTGTTGGTTGTGACTTACTGTTTTGTACCATGCTACATGTAGACAGTGTTGTATTTTTGGTTGGTTGTGAATGTTTTTTTGTTCAACATTACATGTAGACAGTGTTATATTATTGGTTGGTTGTGACTTACTGTTTTGTATCATGTAACATTTAGACAATGGTGTATTATTGGTTGGTTGGTTGTGACTTACTGTTTGGTACCATGTTACATGTAGACAATGGTGCATTATTGGTTTGGTTATGAATGTTTTTTGTTCAACGTTACATGTAGACAGTGTTATATTATTGGCTGGTTGTGACTTACTGTTTTGTACCATGTAACATGTAGACAGTGGTGTAATATTGGTTGGTTATTACTGTTTTTTTGTTCAATGTTACATGTAGACAGTGTTGTATTATTGGTTGATTGTAACTTACTGTTTTGTACCATGTTACATGTAGGCAATGTTGCATTATTGGTTGGTTGTGACTCACTGTTTTGTATCATGTTACATGTAGACATTGGTGTATTATTGGTTGGTTGTGAATTACTGTTTTGTAACATGTAACATGTAGACAGTGGTGTTTTATTGGTTGGTTGGTTGGTTATGACACCTTGTATAATACCATATTACATGTAATCATCTGTGTATTATTGGTTGGTTGTGACATGCTGTTCTGTACCATGTTACATGTAGACAGTGATGTATTATTCGTTGGTTGTGACTTACTGCTTTGAACCATGTTACATGTAGGCAGTGGTGTATTATTGGTTGGTTGTGACTCCCTGTATTATACCATGTTACATGTAGACAGGGGTGTATTATGGGTTGGTTGTGACTTTTTGTTTTGTATCCTGTTACATGTAGACAGGGGTGTATTATTGGTTGGTTCTGACTTTTTGTTTTGTACCATGTTACATGTAGACAGGGGTGTATTATTGGTTGGTTCTGACTTTTTGTTTTATACCATGTTACATGTAGACAGGGGTGTATTATTGGTTGGTTGTGACTCCCTGTATTATACCATGTTACATGTAGACAGGGGTGAATTATGGGTTGGTTGTGACTTTTTGTTTTGTATCCTGTTACATGTAGACAGGGGTGTATTATTGGTTGGTTCTGACTTTTTGTTTTGTACCATGTTACATGTAGACAGGGGTGTATTATTGGTTGGTTCTGACTTTTTGTTTTATACCATGTTACATGTAGACAGGGGTGTATTATTGGTTGGTTGTGACTCCCTGTATTATACCATGTTACATGTAGACAGGGGTGTATTATTGGTTGGTTCTGACTTTTTGTTTTGTATCCTGTTACATGTAGACAGGGGTGTATTATTGGTTGGTTGTGACTTTTTGTTTTGTACCATGTTACATGTAGGCAGTGGTGTATTATTGGTTGGTTGTGACTCCCTGTATTATACCATGTTACATGTAGACAGGGGTGTATTATTGGTTGGTTGATTGTGACTAACTGTTTTGTTCCATGTTACATTTAGGTAGTTATGTTTTATTGGCAGTGGTGTATTATTGGTCGGTTAGTTGTGACTTACTATTTTTTACCATGTTGTTTGTAGGCAGATGTGTATTATTGGTTGGTTAGTTGTGACTTACTATTTTTTACCATGTTGCTTGTAGGCAGTGGTTTATTATTGGTTGGTTGGTTGTGACTTACTGTTTTGAACCATGTTTCATGTAGACATCGGTGTATTTTTGGTTGGTTGGGGCTACCTGGTTTGTACCATGTTATGTTAGCAGTATTGTTCCATAGAGAACATTAAAAAAAAAATCATCCCTTTGTAAATTTTACGGACGCCATTACGAGTTGGTTGACCGTTACTGACCTACCGAATAAGACTATTTGCTGGGTTTGTTATGACATAAGCAACACGAAGGGTGCCACATGTGGAGCAGGATCTGAGTACCCTTCCGGAGCACCTGAGATCACCCCCAGATTTTGGTGGGGTTCGTGCTGCTTCGAATCGTCTTTAGTTTTCTGTTGTATCTTGTGTACTACTGTTATCTGTTTGCCTATTTCTTTTTTAGCTATTACGTTGCTAGTATATTTTTATTCCTATAATAAATAATTGTAATATTGTTATGATAAATAATTATAGAATGAAATTCAAAACAGTGTGGCTGTGGCCATTGATTGACACATTAAATTCATCCATTGACTGGGACAATTTGGGTGAACGTTTGTATGTAACGACCACTGCTCACTATGTACTTTTTAAAGACACTTAAACTATGGGGTCACCAAAGGTTCTCAACACCTTAATAAAGTAATTCGAAAAATTAATCAGAAATAACACGATGTTTTGATTTATATCAATTATATAAATCAAAACATAAAGGTTATTCCTGAATAATTTTTCGAATTATTTTATAATTAAAGGCATTAAGAAACCTTTGGTGACCCCACAGTTTAAATGTATATCGTAGGTACGTCGTGAATAGTGGTCGTTACAGACAAACGTTCACGTAAATTGTCCCAGTCAATGGATGAATTTAATGTGTCAATCAATGGCCACAGCCACACTGTTTTGAATTTCATTCTAAATTATCAATAATTTTGACACTGAAGAAGGCTATTTGTTTTCTCCAAATCTGTAGCAGTTTCTTTACAATGTTATATTTCTTTGTATTGTAGTCCTGTTATGTTGTGTTGTCATTTTAATGTTATAATTAACATTGCCATTAAAGCGGGAGGTTTGGCATGCCACAAAACCAGGTTCAAACCACCATTTTTTTCTTCTTTTTTTTTAAATGTCCTGTACCAAGTCAGGAATATGGCCATTGTTATATTATAGTTCGTTTCTGTGTATGTTACATTTTAACGTTGTGTTTATTTTGTGTCGTTTGTTTCCTCTTATATTTGAGTGTGAATTCACATTACTATAAGACGTGGCCGGGACAGTACTTTTCTATTCCAAATTCATGTATTTAGTTTTGATGTTATATTTGTTATTCTCATCGGATTTTGTCTAATGCTTAGTTCATTTCTGTGTGTGTTACATTTTAATGTTGTGTCGTTGTTCTCCTCTTATATTTAATAATATTTAATTTTATGGAAAATTTTGTGCAAATAGGAAAACAATGCAGTACCTATATGACCATTGATTTGTCTAAAACAATTGGAAGTATACGACAACAGGAGCATGTCTACAAACATTTGGGAATTAACATTTCATTATGGTCAACAAAAACATTTCGTAAATGATGAATTCTGTCGATGATATAACTTAATACAGACTTAAAGATTGAAATGATGCGCCCCGTAAAAATAAAAAAAAATTTTTAATCTGTGCATGGTACCTGTTTTATAACCCCTTCATTAAATCAACTAGTATAGGATTTTATTTTTTTTATTTTTTAAATTTTGAATTGATAAATGTTACATGGTCGGGGTCCGTGTAACACTTATCAATTCAAAATTTCAAAGTTTTTAAATTTTATATTTTTGGAATTTTGATCAAAGTTTTAAAATATCAAATTTCCAATTTTTTTTTTTTAAAGTTTTGAAATTTTGAAATTTTTACCAAGTAATTCAAATTTGAAAATCCTGAATATAGATTTTAAATTTGATAATATTTGATCAAACTTTAAAAGTACTAAATATTTATCGTAAGTCTAAAATATTCCTTAACAATTCAACTAAATATTTTTATTGTAAGATTAATTTTACACTTAAAATGTTTTTGAGAAAAGGGCTCAGTGGCGGATCCAGGGGGGGGGGGGGGGGGGGGTTCCGGGGGTGCGCACCCCCCCCCCTTTATTTTTGCCGATCAATGCATTTGTATCGGGACATATGTTTTGCACCCCCCTGCACCCCCCCTTTGCCCTGGGTTAGCACCCCCCCTTTCGAAAATTCCTGCATCCGCCCCTGGGGCTACAGAGACATATGTATTATCTCAGAGAGTGTATAAGGGGGCAGATTATCTTAAAGGAATCCTAAGAACACCAAAAATATAAAATCAATAAATAAAACGTAATACAATACTTGTAAACAGATAATTGAAATTACTTTTATATAAAAAGTGAAAGTCTTTTTTTAAGTAATCATTCGGCAATCGAATTGCATCTATGTGATTCTGTGTAATTCAATTTCCCGCGTTTTGCAGACGACGCGGACGTCGGAGGAAATACCCATAACCTATTTTTATCAGACTTGAGCGCATTGATATTTCAATTAAGTTACCTTGACCTCTCCAATAGGTAGTGTTGTTTTGTTTTTTGCTTTACGGAGTTTAAACGACATGGCAGTACTATTACGAACAAGATTTGCACGTCGGTTGGTGAACTGTGCATTGAAGTATCAGTCATCATGTATGTCAAGTGTCCCAGAGCCTATAACGAAGCCAGACGTTCAGTATGCAGGTGTAAGTAAAAATATGCTGTGGTGCAATTATTTTTTTTGGAAGATATTTATAATTAAACATGTTAAATAAAACTTTGTTTTTTTAAAACGTAATTTACACGAATTTATGTTATTCTTGATTATCAACCGGATACTGGTGATTATTTTGATTTCTTTAAAATAAATAACGTAAAAATGGGAAAGTACGTGGACACACAGCAAATATTGTCAGTCCGCGGCTGAGGTCCGAGGTCAAAGTCTGACTTCTTAAATGTCTTATTTCACTGGGGTAAAGCTGATGACCGTAACTGCATTCACGGTCATCCCAAGATGTCGGATGAAAAATTAGGTCAGTTTCTGTATTGTCTGTTAAAGTGTTTCTATACCATTTTCTTTACAAATCATACATTGAAACGATGTAAATTTATAAAAGAATCACTCAAAAATCACTAATTACTTCCGAGAAATGTGCATGAAACGGGAAATTCGATTTGAAAAAATCGTTAAGATGACCGTAAATCATAATCAAAATATTTTCTAGATGACCGTAACATAAAACAAGGATGACCGTGATTGGTAAAAAGATGACCGTAACTTGTAAAGGATGACCGTAATTTTTAAAGACTGACTGTAATTTATATAGGACGACCATAACTTTTATAGGATGACCATCAATTCTAAGAAATATTCGTATTGTATTCAAAGCTTTTTTGTTGAGTTTGTCGATCTCAATAAGGGCTTGGTTAGCGGATATAAATATGTTTCATAAATTTCTTTTTAACCGGATTTTTGTGACAAAAATGTCGGTTATTGATTTGGGGATGTACGGCGGGCGGGCGGGCGGGCAGGCGGGCGGCAATCAAATGTTGTCCGTGCATTAACTCATGAACCGTTCAACCAAAGCTTTTAAAATTTTAATATGTTGTTACTACTACAACTAAATGAAGGTCAAGTTCAATAATGGCGATTTTGACTTTTACCGTTCAGGAGTTACATGTATGGTTCTTGAAAGATTGAAAAATGGAGTTTCCAGTCGTGTGCGTGCATTTACGCATGCACTGTTCTACCTAAGATTCCCAAATTTTAATATGTTGTTACTGATGACAAAATGAAGGTCAAGTTCAATAATGACGATTTTGACTTTTACCGTTCAGGAGTTATGGTTCTTGAAAGATTGAAAAAATGGTGTTTACAGTCGTGTCCGTGCATTTTCTCTTGAACCATTCTACCAAAGCTTTTGAAATTTTTATATGTTGTTACTAATGGCAAATTAGAGGTCAAGTTCATTAATGACGATTTTTACTTTTACCGTTCAGGAGTTATGGATCTTGAAAGATTGAAAAATGGTGCTTCCAGTCGTGTCTGTACATTTTCTCATGAACCATTCAACCAAAGCTTTTGAAATTTTTATATGTTGTTACTGATGGCAAATTAGAGGTCAAGTTCAATAATGACGATTTTGACTTTTACCGTTCAGGAGTTATGGTTCTTGAAAGATTGTGAAATGGCGTTTCCATTCACGTTGTTGCATTTACTCATGAACCATTCAATCTAAGCTTTTCAAATTTTAAGATGTTGATACTGATGACAAAATGGAGGTCAAATTTGATATTGACGATTTTCACTTTCACCATTCATCAGTAATGGTTCTTGTGATATTGCCAGGACACAAATAAATATTAATAAATCCGGTTTGCTGTCGTTGTGACAGCCTCTTGTTTTGAACTATAATATAATTGGCCATATTTAGGATTTATAACAATGATAGTAAATTGCATATTTCTCGTAAACAATGAAATATTTATTGATATCGACGTTAAAATTTAACACAAATTGACAGCGATACGACGAAAATTTGAAGAAACATGAATGTGTCCCTAGTACACGGATGCCTCATCTACACTATCATTTTCTATGTTTAGTGGACTATGAAAATGGGATAAAACTGTAATTTGGCTTTAGAATTAAAAAGATCATACCATAGGGAAAATGTGTACTAAGTTTCAATTTTATTTAACTTGAAGCTGGACAAACGGACAAACAAACAGACGAACGGACGCACAGACCAGAAAAACATAATGCCAATAAATGGAGCATTAAAAACATTAATAATACATACGAATATTTGGTAATCGAGCCCATGTGTATGGTTCCAGAGGAAGCAGATTAAAATCTTAATTTGTCTTGATATATGCAGGCGGAAACACTTTTGAAATAGAACAAAAGAATCTAAGCTCTGTGTTTATCGAGAAAGCGATAAATGTTAACTGTAATGTTTGATATAGTAACAAAATTTTAAAAAGTTAATAGAAACAAATAAAACGACAATTTTCTTATTTAAAAAACACCATTTGCATAAGTTTTCAATGTATCTATTACATAGTAATGCAAAACAATAAGATATCAAGTCGACGACATGGTTCTTATCGGGGCCTTTTATAGCTGACTATGCGATATGAGCTTTGCTCATTGTTGAAGGCCTTACGGTTACCTATAGTTGTTAATGTTTGTGTCATTTTGGCCTTTTCTAGATAGTTGTCTCATTGGCAATAATACCACATCTTCTTTTTTATATATAGTATCTAAAGTTGGATGTAGAAAATGCATAACCTCCGATTTTTTTTTTATCACGGACGGAGAACATATCAATCTTTTAGTTCAGAAATTTTCGTGTCTGCCCTTCCATTATGTGAATCAAGAAAAAATTCCCCAAAACAGGTAACGATTGTATCGAAAAGAGAAAAATCGAGTGCACCTTTTTATGTTAGGGCATGTTTGGGGTGTATATTTTGTCTTTAAAACGTACAAAGCAAGAGTATTTTATATAGCATCTCGCTTCAGATTCTATCATTATTATATATCAAAGCTACATACAGGTTGACTTTATAACGTAAACAAATGACAGTACGAAAAGATGAAATATATGGGTCAAGTGAGATACCTATCTATTGAATCACAAAAACAGAGTAGGTGTGTTCGAATAGCTATTTTTTCTAAAAGTACTTGACGACAGTCTTTTAATTTGGATGATGAAAATGGATATCTTCGAAAAAATATGATTTTCTTGTGTGTGATAACTAGGGTTTATAATCTTCAACCACTGAAAATGTTTAGTCTGCTCTTCCACGAAATATTTAATTAGAATTTTTTTAAATGCTTAAGAATTTTCAAAAATTCCATCTGACAGCCGAACAGACAATATTTTTAAGTTGAATCAATGCAGACAATATCATTAACTAATGCTCATTAGCTAGTAGATACATTTGTCTTTAAAAATATAACTGACATATAGCGATCGATCGTATTGGTGCTATGTGGATAAATTTATCAGTTTTCAAGAGCAAAATTGTCAGAGCGTCATCCCTACAATGGCTTCCATTTCTACGATTGTGAGCATGAACTGGCGTAATGGGGAGATAATTTTGAAGAAGTAGAATCCTGACTGTATGAATAACATTTCTGTATATATACAAATTGACAACGTTCCGCCTTGTGATACGCTTTTCGTACAATACTATTTTAAGGATCTACTTTGCTGGAGCTCACCTTCACTAGTTTATTCGAATGATATTTTCAAAATATATCTGTTATTTTATTTGCACGACAAAATGAAAGACGATATAATATCAATGGGTGTACATGCAATTTTTTGGCATTTTTAAAAATGTGTATTTATTATAGGTCATTAAAAGGAATCCCAGAAACAAACAAAAATCTTTTGTCGAGCAGGTGAAGGCTGTGCCACCCTTTTTTTTTTTATTATGCTTGTAAGGTGTCATTTTATCGCGCTTTTGTGGCATGTTTTCCCTTCCTGTTCATTTGCATGTCTTTTGGCAATCATTTGATACAAAAAGATAGTTATATAATTACGGATATTTCTTAGAATTGAGGGTCATCCTTTAAAAGTTACGGTCATCTTAATAGCAGTTACGGTCAGCCTTGTTATGAATCGCTGATTCTGTTACGGTCATCTCGATTGTGATTTACGGTCATCTTGGCGATTTTTTCAAATCGAATTTCCCGTTTCATGCACATTTCTCAGAAGTAATTAGTGATTTCCGAGTGATTCTTTTATAAATTTACATCGTTTCAATGTATGATTTGCAAAGAAAATGATATAGAAACACTTTAACAGACAATACAGAAACTGACCTAATTTTTCATCCGACATCTTGGGATGACCGTGAATGCAGTTACGGTCATCAGCTTTACCCCAGTGTTATTTGATCTTATTTTATAAACAAATTTATAACCATTAAAACTTACATCCAATTGTCACTGTTTTTTTTTTTTTGTTAATGAAATTTGAGTGATAAAAATTAGTTTTAAAACTAAAGAAGTTCAACTTTTATCATGATTTATTTTGGGGGAGGTGGAGGTCATAAGTTCTTTAAATTAACAGTCAGACAGTTAAAGATTAAAAAAAAACATTTATTAATTTTGTTAAGTTTTATTATTAATCAAGCTATTGACATTGCACAATGTCATGTTTTTTTCTCAAACTGTTTTATGTTAGTATTACCAAGGATTTGTATAGTTAGTCTGAGACTACTATAACACTGTGTTATAGTAGTCTCAGAGTTAGTATTGTCTAACTATACAAATCATCTTTATGCAGATGGAAAACTGGAAAACTTAAAGGAGAAGAAGAAATCCTTGGTATTACATCTGTTCTGATTGGATTTTTTATAGACTCAGGCCTGTCAAGCATGATTTATAAATTTATAAGTTGTAATCGACATTAAACATTAGATCAGTACCTTTTTCTTCTGTCCTTTGTTAGTCATGTTGTTGTTTTTTGTGTGTGCCTATTGTGTCAAACTGTTTTCCAACTGAGTTCAATTATACATTGTGTCATTGACAGTATTTATTAAAGTAATGCAGTCCATTTGTTTGTCTATTCATACATATGTCTTCTGTTCATATGATAATTCAAATTAGGTTAAACCAGGAACACATATATATAGGTATACTGTTCCCAGGTTAAACCAATTCTCATGAAATTTTAACACCAGAACATAGAATTTATGGACCAGCAACAAACAGCTGTTAAACAGTTAGATGACTAATCCATAAACCTAATGATGTTTGCTGTAGTGTAGATGATTCACACACCAGCATGCAATGCTTTAATCTGAGGCTATAGGTAATTTGTAGGTCAACTTTCGCGGTAAACAATGTCAATGGGGATACATGCATATATGAGATTGGGGAGAGAAACGGCAGTTTTCATTCTTTCTGTAAAGTTCTGTTTTTAGAATCTTCCTCCAATTCAGGAGCACCTCAATTGATGAGTAATTATCCACTAAAATCAAAGTAAATGTATCTGCATAGGTGGATCCAGGAGGGGACCGCCCCCCCCCCCCCCTTTCGTGGGAAACATTTGGTTGATTACATAGGGAATCTCTGAAGCATGACTGGAGCGGGCCCCCCCTTAGGTCAGTCAGTGCCCCCCCCCCCCTTAGGAAAAGTTCTGGATCCGCCACTGATCTGAACACTTAAAATGTGACATTTAGTATATGATAAGTAGTCTTCAATTAAAGAATAATTTTGTGTACCAACATAATTATTGTAATGGTAAATTTTTTTTCATTTTTTTTATTAAATGTTGCTATTTGTAGTTTAAGCTATTTATCGTGAAATTTACAAATATATCAAAATGTGGGATCTGGAAGCAAACTTCACACAGCTTATATAAATCATATTGGATTTTATAAGTACATGTATCCCTGTGATGAGAGTTGTAACTGGGAACTTTATTAATGGAAAATTAAAACTGAATAGATTTTTCAGTCCTCACTTTCTTGAGAAAAAAATAAAAAATCTTGAGAGTACTGTCACAAAAAATTGAGGATGGTCCTAGCCTGCTGTTCAGTGGTATATAATGAAAATTCTAAAATGTATTGTAGTAGTTGTTAAATTCAATTGAGTTTTAGATAACTAACTCCCAACTTTAATTAAATGTTTTGATTTAGAAGGTGCAAATCTCATTGGTCCAAATTGTCTCTATGATGAATTCTTGACTAAGGAAATGAAATAACAATAAACAATTATTTTCATTATTGTCAACCTTTCTATATGTTCTAGCTGTTCTTTTGCTCATTCTTTGTATGTAGACTATCAAAAGATACCCCCTCAAAAAATAGAAACAATGGCCGTCTTTTCCCTCAGAGCTCTTTGGCTCTTCAGCTCTTTGATTTTTTAGCTCACCTGGCCCAAAGGGCCAAGTGAGCTTTTCTCATCACTTGGGGTCCGGCGTCCGTCGTCCGTCGTCGTCGTCGTCGTCGTCCGTCGTTAGCTTTTACAAAAATCTTCTCCTCTGAAACTACTGGGCCAATTTTTACCAAACTTAGCCACAATCATTATTAGGGTATCTAGTTTAAAAATTGTGTCCGGTGACCCGGCCAACCAACCAAGATGGCCGCCATGGCTAAAAATAGAACATAGGGGTAAAATGCAGTTTTTGGCTTATAACTCAAAAACCAAAGCATTTAGAGCAAATCTGACATGGGGTAATATTGTTCATCAGGTCAAGATCTATCTGCCCTGAAATTTTCAGATGAATCGGACATTCCGTTGTTGGGTTACTGCCCCTGAAATGGTAATTTTAAGGAAATTTTGCTGTTTTTGGTTATTATCTTGAATATTATCATAGATAGAGGTAAACTGTAAACAGCAAAAATGTTCAGTAAAGTAAGATCTACAAATAAGTCAACAAGACCAAAATGGTCTGTTGACCCCTTTAGGAGTTATTGCCCTTTATAGTCAATTTTTAACCATTTTTCGTAAATCTTGGTCATCTTTTACAAAAATCTTCTCCTCTGAAACTGCTGGGCCTAATTAAACCAAACTTGACCACAATCATCATTGGGGTATCTAGTTAAAAAAATGTGTCTGGTGAACTGGCCAACCAACCAAGATGGCCGCCATGGCTAAAAATAGAACATAGGGGTGAAATGTAGATTTTGGCTTATAACTCTGAAACCGCAGCCTTTAGAGCAAATTTGACATGGGGTGAAATTGTTTATCAGGTCAAGATCTATCTGCCCTGAAATTTTCAGATGAATCTGACAACCTGTTGTTGGGTTGCTGCCCCTGAATTGGTAATTTTAAGGAAATTTTGCTGTTTTTGGTTATTATCTTGAATATTATTATAGATAGATTAAACTGTAAACATCAATAATGTTAAGCAAAGTAAGATTTACAAATAAGTCAACATGACGGAAATGGTCAATTGACCCCTAAGGAGTTATTGTCCTTTATAGTCAATTTTTAACAATTTTCATAAAATTTGTAAATTTTAACTAACATTTTCCACTGAAACTACTGGGCCAAGTTCATTATAGATAGAGATAATTGTAAGTAGCAAGAATGTTCAGTAAAGTAAGATGTACAAACACATCACCATCACCAAAACACAATTTTGTCATGAATCTATCTGCTTCCTTTGTTTAATATTCACATAGACCAAGGTGAGCGACACAGGCTCTTTAGAGCCTCTAGTTTATATTTTTCATGTTTAACTTTTTTTTAGCTGACTATCCCATACCCATCTTAGAGCTCATTGCATCTAGTTCAAAAAAGTAAATATGATTTTTTAGATAAAAACTGTTGTGGGATTTTCACTGTCATGACTGTATGACAAAATTATGTATTTATATTAAAGCAAACATTGCAAAAATATTGATTCTTTGCTTTTGTCTCCTCCTACTTTACTTCATATATTGATATAACCTTATCCAATGTTTGAATAGGAAGAACAAGGCCAAAGACACTCATCTGTTTTGGGGAGTTTTTTTTTACTTAAATACATGGTGACAAAGAAACTATATTTGTTTATTTTCAAGTCAATATTGTTTGCTTTGTTTATAATTACAACTTACTATCTCATGTTAATAAAAACTTATTATATCATTAGTTTGTGTGAAAAATTGAATTTTGAAAAAATTTACAATCTATTCATCCAAACTATTCTATCAATATTATAGATTTAGTGTGTCAGAACACTTTTCTGGAGTTTAATATCTAAAGAAATTGAGAAAAAAAAATTCTATTTTTTTTTATGCCATTGCATCAAATTTGTTTTGGACAAAAGGTCTTTTCTGTCCATCTTTTAGTCCATCAGTAACACATAATAGACATATTTTCACTAGTATGCAAATTTGTCCGCCATTACATAAAATCACACAAGTTCCCGTAAACTTTGTCATCACAATTTTAAAAATTTGATGTCACAATTGAAGTGATTGTTGCTTTACGTCAGAAGGTTATACGGAGTAGATCTGAGGTCATTTCGGAGAGCTTTATTTTTGAAGTTAAAGTGCTAATATGTTTATAAATGGAGCTTTTGTCTCATCACATTGTGACATAATAGTTAGACACTACTTTTTTAGGGTTTCTGACAGGAAGGTACAAGAAAAATAAGCTTGTACACTGTGACCCTATTTATCACTAACTCACTATCATTACTTCAGATACAATAGTAACTGTGTTCCCTATTACCAATCATATCAATTGTTTTGCTATCGTGTGCAGCAGATTTTTGTTTGCCATTCTCATTGTACATGTAGTTGCATTACAATGAATTTTTATATTTGTGTACAACAGATTTTGTCTGCCATTCTGTTTGACCTAGGGGTCTTTTTGTTGTATTGTTTTTGGTTGCTATCACATCTCGTTTCACAAAATAAAAAAAAACAGCTTAAAATAATATTAATCTGAAGCCGACATTTCTGTTGTAGTGATTCAGCAGAAAGAATACAATATTTCTTTAAATAAACTTTAAATTATTAGATAGTTAAAACCACCACAGTCATTTAGTTGGGAAGTACTTGGTTTATTTATAAACATGTATACCTTATATTTAAAATTTGTCTCCATGGTCTATTTGGTAGTTAAACATGAAGGTTGTTTTGATTTTATTTAAGAATGATATTGGTTTACAATGATATAATATTGAATGATTGAGTACAAATGTCCCAGGAATGATGGCTGACTGAGTTCAAAGTGAAAAATCATGTTTGCCAGTTGTCAGTCAAGCATAGAATGCTGGTTAGTACATATGTTATGACTCGAGAACAACATTTGCATAATCAAAATCAAAATTACAAAAAAGCGAGACATATCTCTGTGAAAACAGTTTATTTTATTCTACGTACGATAGTACTATCCTGAACATACTCACCAATACTGAAATCCTCTTTTTCACCAGTAGTGATAAAAGTGTTGTGTTTTGTTTTCTTTGTCATATTTATTGACCAATTTATTATTTTGTATACTATATATATCATGATGCTCTTGTTGCACACAATGTGTGCCTGAGTATATTATTATAATTGTAAACTAAAACAGTATATATTGTTATGCATTTCTATAGAACAGTGAATGCTTTGTTTTAACAGCCCAACTGAATTTTTGAATTGGATTTCAACCCTGTGTTGTACTAATTTTGGGACGAATTATTTAAAAAATTCAGAAAAGTGTACCATATGCACAATTTTATATTAAGGGTTTTTGAATTAAATTCAGTTTTACAGTACGTGTCAAACATACTATTTTGTTTAACATTATTGAATTGGACCAAATCGCTAATTTCTTTAAAATTCAAGACCCATATTTTTTGTACTTGTTATTTCACCCTGACCTTTTTACTATATTATGCATAATATAAGAAGAAATAAATCATGATATATTCTTGAAATTTAATCATAAAATAATGCATGCAAATGTAATGATTTTTATGCACAAATAAAATGCACCCATGAGTGAATTTATGAATAAAAAAGATCGATTACAACAACTAAACATGCTAATTCAACAAGCAACATATTCACACCCATGCTCGGTTAATTTTGATAAGTGCACAGCATCACCAAAAAACTTAATCAGTTTTTTCTTCTCTTACTTTAGGGGTTCATTTATGGTCTGGGTATGAATGAGGTTTGTTCTATGTTAGTGATATTGAAGGTTATTAGTAAGGTTAAGAGTTAAATGTAATAGTCAGGTATGCATTTGTAGAAAAGGAATGCTGATTATTTTGTCTGTAAATACTGTCAATGTACTTAAGTATGCATATAATGATTTATTCATTACATAGAGTGTAATGAATTTAAAAGACACAAACTTGAAACAAAAATGATTATATTTTCAGATTTTCATCAACAATGAGTTTGTAGATTCCGTCAGTGGAAAAACCTTTCAATCAATCAATCCATCAACAGGGGAGGTCATCTGTGACGTGGCTGAAGGAGACAAGGTAATAACAGGTTCATAGGGGTCAAGGTTAAGGAGATAAGGTCATCTGTGAAGTGGCTGAAGGAGACCAGAAAATAACAGGTTCAAAGGGGTCAAGTTTATGGAGAAAAGGTAATAACAGGTTCATAGGGGTCAAGGTTATGGAGAGAAGGTCATCTGTGATGTGGCTGAAGGAGACAAGGTAATAACAGACTCAAAGGGGTCAAGGTTATGGAGAAAAGGTAATAACAGGTTCATAGGAGTCAAGGTTAAGAAGACAAGGTAATAACATGTTTGAATGAAACAAGGTAATCACAAAGGTTTGAATGAAGCCAGGTGTTCACAAATGTTTGAATAAAACAAGGTATTCACAAAGTTCTCTTTGGTATTCATAGAAGTTTGCATAACAGAGACAACTGTATTAGCTAAATTTTGAATGAAACAAGGTAACAACAGGTTAGATAGAGACAAGGTAATCACAGAAATCTGAAGGAGGTAGGGTAATAGGAGAGATTTGAAGGAGACAGGGTAATCTTAGAAATCTGAAGGAGATAGGGTAATAAGAGAGATTTGAAGGAGACACAGTAATCTCAGAAATCTGAAGGGGATAGGGTAATAGGAGAGATTTGAAGGAGACAGGGTAATTACAAAAATCTGGAGAAGATAGATGACTAAAACAGATTTGAAGGAGACGGTAATCACAAAGGTTTGATAGAAAAAATGATAATCACAGAGATTTTATCTAAACAAAATAAAAGTTTTGACACCAGATGACCTGGAACGAACCAACTAAGTAATAGTGACTGGTCCGATAACATTGAACAATGAGCAAAACCCATATTACACTCTTTTCTTAATTATTTGTTCACAATGCACATACCTAATCAATTTTTTAGAAATGTTTTATTTGCTGAAATTTTTCAGGATCATATACTTCTATCATGACCATTAATTGAATAAGAATGAACTGATTAAGTATCTAATCTCATTTCATAATAAAGATAGCTAGGCATACTTTTTATGGAACAAAAAAAAGGTGGAAAAAGACATAAGTAGAATGTATGATTATTATTTGGTCATCTTTTACAACAGGCTGATGTAGATAAAGCAGTTAATGCAGCAAAAGAGGCCTTCCGACTGGGATCACCATGGAGACGGATGGATGCTGCTCATAGAGGACTTCTGTTGAACCGACTAGCAGACTTAATGGAGAGAGATAGAGGTTACCTAGCTGTAAGTCAAAATCAGAGAGCGATCGAGGTTACCTAGGTGTAAGTCAAAATCAGAGAGATCAAGGTTACCTAGCTGTAAGGCAAAATCAGAGAGAGATCGAGGTTAACTAGCTGTTAGTCAAAATCAGAGAGAGATTGAGGTTACCTAGCTGTAAGTCAAAATCAGAGAGAGATTGAGGTTACCTAGCTGTAAGTCAAAATCAGAGAGAGATCGAGGTTACCTAGCTGTAAGTCAAAATCGCAAAACATAAAGCTCATATAGAGTCAACCATCATGGATATATAAATATCAAGGAAGAAAGAACTTAGTTAACACATCTTCGTATTCTTATGCACCATTTATTATGCCCCATTTATGGGCATTATGTTTTCTGGTCAGTGGATCTGGTTGTCCGTCCGTCTGTCCCGCTTCAGGTTAAGGTTTTTGGTCAAGGTAGTTTTTTGATGAAGTTGAGGTCCAATAAACTTGAAACTTAGTATACATGTTCCCTATAATATGATCTTTCTAATTTTAATGCAAAATTAGAGTTTTGACCCCAATTTCACGGTCCACTGAACATAGAAAATGATATTGTGAGTGGGTCATCCGTGAAGTATGGACAGATTCTTGTTATATTATAAAGTTGGGCTTTTATTACTATAAAGTTGGACTATTATTGCTATATGTTTAGACTTTATTGCCATATAGTAGTCATTATAGGGCAAATTATTTATTTTCTGATTGGTTGAACATCTTTGTGGTATCTGTGTACTTAAATATAAAATACATTATAATTTATTGATAATAAAACTTTTCATTTTAATAAAAAGTTAAATGTTTAATGTATATAGGATAAGATGGTTGTTGGATTTTAATAGTTTAAGGAGCAGGCCATTCATTAGGAGGCGGTACCCAGTACTTTTACCCTCCTATGCTATTGACAAGTACCGCCTAAATGTAGAAATTTTTATATAAGATATTCATGGAATAAATTGTAAAGTTCCACCTAGAAACGTGGAAAGTACCAGTCAACATGAAAGATAATGAAACCCCTAAAGGGGTTGTGTTAAGCATTTAGCAGTCATTGTGACTATCAAATGTACTAATAAGATAGATTCCCAAGATTAGATATTGAATGTTACTTTACAGGGTGATAAAATTTTCATCTTACTCTTTAACAAGGCAAGTGTTTGATGAGAGTTTTTCCGGTATAATGATATCATAATGATAGGCAGGAAAGAGCATTAACCTTAATGCTGACTTTCAGTATAATTGAAAATATAATCATGTTGATATTTTACAATTCTGTAGTTGTGCATCTCATTAAAGAAAAATCATGAATGCCATTTTAAGCTGTCACTTTGACATGGTTAACAAGTGAAGATAAAATAAAACAAATCACAATATTATTTATCTAATTTTGAGGATATTTATGTGCTTAGAATATATATATTTTTTAATTCTTAAACATAGGCTTTTGATATTTGGTAACTGGTCTGTTTGTGGGGATTGGGGTCATGCACCTCCCCTCATAGGTTACTGTTAATTCAGAAAATTTTGTGATGTTTTATTATTGCGATAAATGCGACAGGGTTCTAATCGCAATAACTTAAACTCACATACTGAAAATTTTTATATGAATTAAACAGGATTTTTCTTAATATTGCAAAAATTAATATCCCTTTTTTAGTTTGAAATAACAAAATTGTAATAATAAATGCATGTAATAATTTCTGAATTTAGGGTAATTGTTAATTATATGGAAAACAATAAAGATTCCCATTCATTAACCATATAATAATACTAAAATAAGTTATTGTGCCTTTTCTTTACTGTAGTAACTAGTACCATATGGTACTCTTAATTCTTATTTTTGTTCCTCATTTTTGATTTTAAATTGGTAGATATTTTATCCTTATGTTTGTATTGCTAAAAAGTGTACTGAGAATTATGATACATGATACCTTTCTTTTAACCTCATATCATTTTGATAGTCAGAAAGTTGTACAATTATATGTTAATGAGTTTAATAGAAAAACAAATGACATGGGGTATCTTTCAGTACGTGCACAGCAAAAAACACACAAAAAGCATAGGAACAGCGTTTTATTGCTATTTTCATATCAGAGTCACATAATTCCTATTTCTAGACAAAACTATCGTCTTATAATCATTCTAAAGTGAATATTTATATTTTCAGTCTTTGGAAACTCTTGACAATGGAAAGCCTTATCAAGTGGCCTTTGCTGCTGACCTTGAACTCTCCATCAAATGCTTCAGGTATGATTATAGTATTGGTACACAATTTTTTATCTCGGATATTGTGCAGGACATCTTATAATGCAAAATTTATAGACCACCAGTGATGGTGTAACTGACTTGGGACAGACGCATTCAAATGTTATGGTTTGAGATTAGTTTTAATAACTGTTAAAACAGATATGGTTTTCCGACAATAAATAATTACCAGTGTTTTGTCATTGCCAGAGTTTGCCTGACATCATTGATGACCAATTAAATAAAAGCTGAGATAAGTAATTATTTCCAGGATACACCTGTCTTGACTGCAATATTTAGAATAACAGAAGTTACCTTACTTAGATGTGTTTTTCTTCTTTTTAACACAGGTACTATGCAGGATGGGCAGACAAAAACCATGGAAAGGTTATTCCTATCTGTAAGTCAATTGGCATTTATGATTTTGTTTTTACATTAAGGGAAGGACCTTAAAAATATATTTTTACGATAGAAACATCTTTGTATAAGCCCTTTTGCAGTAAAATATCTCTTTGAATAAAGCTTATCTAATTATACAGGACATCTTAAAATAATTCTGTTTTTGCTGTTTTTATACAACCCCAAAAAATTTTTGGGATCGTATAATGGTATGATGTCGTCGTCTGCGTCGTCGTCGTCCGAAGACACATTGGTTTCCGGATAATAACTTTAGTTTAAGATCTTCATGAAATTTTTTCAGAAGGTTCAATATCACAAAAGGAAGGTTGGGATTGATTTTGGGGATGATGGTCCCAACCGATTAGGAATTAAGGGCCCAAAAGGGGCCCAAAACAAGCATTTTTCTAGTTTCAGGATAATAACTTGTGTAGAAGTATTTCAATTGCTCTGAAAATCATACTGCAATGTTTAAAACCACAAGTAGAAGGTTTGGATTCATTTTAGGGGTTATGGGGCCAAAGTTTAGGAATTAAGGGCCAAAAAGGGGTCAAAACACGCATTTTTCTAGTTTCAAGACAATAACTTATGTGTAATTGTATGGATCTCTCTGAAATTGTACCACAATGTACCATATAACAAAGGGGAGGCTGGGATTAAGTTTTGGATTAATTGCCCAAAATATGTTGGAATTAGGGGCCAAAACAGGGCCAAAAAGAAGCATGTTTCTAGTTCCCAAACAATCATGACAATAACTTGTGTTTAAGTGTATGGATCTCTCTGAAATTGTACTACAAGGTTCAATCCTGCAATGGAAAGCATGAGATTGAGTTTAAGGGTAATGGCTCCAAGGGGGTTTTAAAAAGTTGGGGGGGGGGGATTTTTTGTTTACCATTTTTTGAAGGGCTTCCTTTTTTTTCAAAATTTTTCAAATTTCAAATTTTGAAATGTTTCAAGAAGAAATCTTCAATTGCACAGTATTGTGCAATAGATTTGTTAGATCTTTGACCACATTAATTTTGTGACAAAAACCTATATTATGTCAAAAATTTGATCACAATCCAAATTCAGGCAGAATCAAGCTTGAATATTGTGACCAAATTTGCCCCAACTGTTCAGGGTTCAACCACTGGGGTCGTATAAAGCTGCGCCCTGCGGAGCACCTGGTTGAAATTTTGTTTCAGAAAAGCTTTCTGTCTACGAGAAACAACATAAAAAAATGTGGTGCACTCTGACTAACTCACATAGCCGGTTATTTAAAAGTGTGAAAAGACTGAAAAGATGATAACGTGATTCCTTATAATTTAATTCTAAATTCCTTTTTTAAAGAGTTAATCATTAAAAAACATAAATAAAGTCATGGTCACATAACAAAATTATGTCTATGAGCAGATAGGCAAAAACTTTCAGCCAATTAGAAGATGTGTTACATTCAAAATTAAATTATTTGATGATGAATATGATCATTTTTAGTTCAGACACTGCTTTTTAGTGAAACCCTTAATTTTTGTATTATATATTTTCTAATATTTCAGAGTCAAAACAGTTAGATATAGTGAGTTAAAAGAGGAAACTTATAATCTGTATGTCCCTCAAGAGAACCTATTTCTTCATTCATTAAAACAATGTATAAACCCATGTATTTTTAAACTTCATTTGTTTGAGTAAATCAAATATGAATGTATTCCTAAATGTATTGTTTTTGAAAGTATGATATGAAAAATTATATATCTGCTTCATATATTATGAATATATTAGCCTGAACTAGGAATAGATTTCATATTTGTCCATTTTCTAGAAAATTGTCACTTTTTTCAACTTTTTTTCATGATTTTTTTTGTGGAGCCACACCTTGTCCAATGAAAATTTGATTGAAAAGTAAGGATTAAAGTATATAAAAATACAAGTATATTAAAAATATTTCAGAAAACATTCTTGTGGGCAAGGTCTCCACCATGAATTTTTCAGAAAATTGCCATAAATTTTGCCAAATTATAAATAAAATCTTCAGTTACATTTCTGTATGCTTCAATAAGTAAGATTGATTGATTGTTGGTTGTAGTGGGATCTTTTTTTAGTCCATAGGTTTCTCTCTTTCTTGGTACTTTAACCAGTGAGTTGATATATTGGATCTTTTCTTAGTCCATAGGTCTCTCTCTCCCTTGGCACTTTAACCAGTGAGTTGATATATTATATGATACTACTATATTACTATAACAGAGATTCCTAGTTTAGAAATAAAGTGTTACATTTGATATAAAAATGTTAGTTTCATTAGATTGTAAAGATGTCTTTTAATTATAGGTGGTGATTTCTACAGCTACACAAGACATGAACCTGTAGGCATCTGTGGACAAATTATTCCTGTAAGTTCATTTGAAAATTAGTCTCATGGTATAATTATTACCCATTCATATATTGAAGGCTTTTGCCAGTGACCCATTCATATATTTCTCAATTATCTTATATATATTTTTTTGCATCCTAATTTGAAATAAAGGGAAGAACAGCATATATACAAATATTTCATCAAAAGATGAAATCCACTAATTCTTGGACGCATTGTTTTGCACCCCATTAATATATTTAAAAAACACAGGTATTCCATATGGTGGCATGTCTTTGTATACATGTATAGGAAGGGACCCCCTCCTGTCTAAATGGGTATCTGGTATCAAGTTTGTTATGCTTATTTCACAGTTTTGTGATATTATTTTTCAACAAGAACACCCCCTTTGACTGGTGTATATTTTTTAATACCTTGTCCTAAAGACACCAATCTAATTCAAATTGTCAACATGTTGACCAAACATGACCAATAAAAGCTGGAGAGTTATTAAGTGTTTTTGTAAATTTAGTGGTACACATACTTTATATATATTTTCCAGCAATTTAAGAATAATATTTTTATAGGGGAGATCACTTTTGCACACATACATGTAAATTCAAATCAGGGGAGACAACAGAATTCATGTTGTCCTTTTTATGGCCCTGCAACGAAGTTGTCAGTGCCATATAGTAAGTTTTACCCTTGTACGTAATTCCAAAATTCTGTAATTCGTTGTCGGTGCCTTATAGTTTTACCCTTGTCAGTAATTCCGAAATTCTGTAATTCCGAAATTCCATCATTCCGTCATTCCGTCATTACACAATAAACCATTATACAGAGTTTTTTTCAAAATGCCTTCAGATATTGGGCTGATTTTTGGTATGTGAGTTGACCATGATAAGTTACAGATCAAGTTTAAGTTTTGTTCCACTACGCTAATTTTTGCCGAAATTACGGGCTTTGGATTTTGATAAATTGTTGAAAATCACTGTTACACGGAACCTTTTTTCTAAACGCTTTCAGATATTTGGCTGATTTTTGGTATGTGAGTTACTCATGATGAGTTACAGATCAAGTTTAAGTTTCGTTCTGCTCCGCTAATTTTTGCCAAAATTAAGGGTTTACAACTTTGAAAATTGTTGAAAATCACAGTTATACAGACTTTTATTCTATACGCCTCCAGATTTTGAGCTGATTTTTGATATGTGAGACTACCATCATGTTTGTGTCCACGTGTGTTATTTAAATTGTAGATTTTTCAACTTTTTGAGACGGGGCCGTTTGTGTCGCTTTGACACATCTAGTTTAAATTTTAAATGTCTGCTGTGTTCATTGATATGCATGTTTGATTTTTTTTCAGTGGAATTTTCCTTTGCTGATGCAGGCATGGAAATTAGGACCTGCTTTATCAATGGGTAACTGTGTTGTAATGAAGACAGCAGAACAGACGCCACTGACAGCTTTGTATGTGGCTCAGTTAGCAGCAGAGGTAATATAAAATAATTTTACTGCACCAGATGTGCATTTCAACATTTTATAATGTCTCTTTAGTGATGCTTGTGCCCAATGTTATGTCTAATTTTAAACTATTTATATTATATATTGATTTATAACAGTATCTCAAACATAAAATGTTAGGTGTCTCTAGTCATCTGCGAGATTGATATTAAGCAAAAATGAAATAAACGTGTATTGATGTATCTGATACAAAAAATTTTGTTGGAATAAAACTTTTTAGATCTTTGAAAATTTGTAGAAAAAAAACTGTGGGCAGCAGCATACATTAGAATGGAATCTTCTGTGACATTATTATCAGTTTTAATTAACTACATTTACAGGCAGGGTTTCCACCAGGAGTATTGAACATTGTACCAGGTTATGGTCCAACTGCTGGTGCTGCTATAGCCAATCATCCAGATGTAGACAAAGTGGCCTTTACTGGATCTACAGAGGTTTGTATTTACTCTAGGGGGGGGGGGGGGGGGGGGGCTACTTCAATAGTTAATTGATAGGGTGTGCCACTGGGGTTCTGTTATTCCACCCTTTTCCCCCTTATTGTTTGGGTTTCATGTGGTGTGTAATGCATTACTGTAAAAATGGAATACCAAAGTACCAAAAGAGAAAAAAATGGTTAATAAAAACAGCAGGGAACACCAAGAAAGATGACAGACAAATAAGTTATGGGAACTTTTTTTACCTAATAATATATTTCTGATAGTTTTCCCGACCTATTCACATATATTCAAACTGGAAAAGATGACCTATTTCAGTGCCATGTCCTATCACCTTTTTATACGCCCGTCGTCTTTTAGACGGGACGTATTATGGTATACTGTTGTCCGTCCGTCTGTCTGTCCGTCCGTCGTCCACACTTCGGACAATAACTCAAAAACACTTTCACCAATTTCCATGAAACTTAAGTGAATTGTTTATATCTATTGACGTAAGCTCCCTTTTGTTTTTTTTTAATTTCAGATTTTAAGTTTTGGATTTATGGGGCTTTATTCATAAAAAAGGGGGGATTTTCAACACTTTGGACAATAACTCAAAAAGGCTTTTACCAATGTCCATGAAACTTTGGTTAATTGTTTATATCTATTGATGTAAGCTCCCTTTCAATTTTTATAAATTTCAGATTTTAAGTTTTGGATTTATGGGGCTTTATTCTTAAAAAAAGGGGGATTTTCAACACTTCGGACAATAACTCAAAAAGGCTTTCACCAATGTCCATGAAACTTTGGTGAATTGTTTATATCTATTGATGTAAGCTCCCTTTCAATTTTTATAAATTTCAGATTTTACATTTCCGTGTTATGAATTTTTATGCTTAAAAAAGGGGGGATTTTCCAATTTTGGGACAATAACTAACACTTTCACAAAATTTTATGCAACTTTGATAAATTATTTATATCTATTGACATAAGCTCCCTTTCCATTTTTATAAATTTTAGATTTTACGTTTTCTTAAGTAATGAATTTTTATACTTAAAAAAGGGGGATTTTATGAAACTTTGGTTAATATATTAATGTAACATCCCTTTTGATTTGTATATATATTTGTAGTTGATCATATAAATTCATTTAAAGCATAAAAGACAAGTTAAAAGAGCAACGGGCGTATCATGCGCTAAAGCGCAGCCCTTTATTAGCTCACCTTGCACAAAGGGCCAAGTGAGCTTTTCCCATCACTTGGCGTCCGGCGTCGTTAACTTTTACAAAAATCTTCTCCTATAAAACTACTGTGCCAAATTTTACCAAACTTGGCCACAATCATCACTAGGATATCTGGTTTATCAAATGTGTCCGGTGACCTGGCCAACCAACCAAGATGGCCACCATGGCTAAAAATAGAACATAGGGGTAAAATGTAGGTTTTGGCTTATAACTCTGAAACCAAAGCATTTAGAGCAAATCTGACATGGGGTAAAATTGTTTATCAGGTCAAGATCTATCTGCCCTGAAATTTACAGATGGATCTGAGAACCCTTTATTGGGTTCTGCCCCTGAATTGGTAATTATAAGGAAATTTTGCCGTTTTTGGTTATTATCTTGAATATTATTAAAGATAGAGATAAACTGTAATCAGCAATAATGTTCAGCAAAGTAAGATCTACAAATAAGTCAACATGACCAAAATGGTCAGTTGACCCCTTAATGAGTTATTGCCCTTTATAGTCATTTTTTACCATTTTTCATAAATTTTTGTAATCTTTTACAAAAATCTTCTACTCTGAAACTGTTGGGTTAAATTTAACCAAACTTGGCCACAATCATTATAAGGGTATCTTGTTTAAAAATTGTGTGTGGTGACTCGGCCAACCAACCAAGATGGCGGCCATGGCTTAAAATATAACATAGGGGTAAAATGTAGATTTTGGCTTATACCTCTAAAACTAAAGCATTTAGAACAAATCTGACAAGGGGTTAAATTGTTTATCAAGTCAATATCTATCTGCCGTGAAATTTTCAGATGAATTGGTCAACTGGTTGTTGGGTTGCTGTCCCCCAATTGGTAATTTTTAAAGAAATTTTGCTGTTTTTATACGACCGCAAAAATTGAAAATTTTTTGGTCGTATATTGGTATGATGTTGGCGTCGTCGTCCGAATACTTTTAGTTTTCGCACTCTAACTTTAGTAAAAGTGAATAGAAATCTATAAAATTTTAACTCAAGGTTTATGACCACAAAAGGAAGGTTGGGATTGATTTTGGGAGTTTTGGTCCCAACATTTTAGGAATTAGGGGCCAAAAAGGGCCCAAATAAGCATTTTCTTGGTTTTCGCACTATAACTTTAGTTTAAGTAAATAGAAATCTATGAAATTTTGACACAAGGTTTATGACCACAAAAGAAAGATTGGGATTGATTTTGGGATGGTTGGTTCCAACAGTTTAGGAATTAGGGGCCAATAAAGGGCCCAAATAAGCATTATTCTTGGTTTTCGCACAATAACTTTAGTATAAGAAAATAGAAATCAATGAAATGTAAACACAAGGTTTATGACCACAAAAGGAAGGTTGGGATTGATTTTGGGAGTTAAGGTCCAAACAGTTTAGGAATTAGGGCCCAAAAAGGGGCCCAAATAAGCATTATTCTTGGTTTTCGCACCGTAACTTTAGTATAAGTAAATAGAAATCTATGAAATTTAAACACAAGGTTTATGGCCTTAAAAGGAAGGTTGGGTTTGATTTTGGGAGTTTTGGTCCCAACAGTTTAGGAATAAGGGGCCCAAAGGGTCCAAAATTGAACTTTGTTTGATTTCATCAAAAATTTAATAATTGGGGTTCTTTGATATGCCGAATCTAACTGTGTATGTAGATTCTTAAGTTTTGGTCCCGTTTTCAAATTGGTCTACATTAAGGTCCAAAGGGTCCAAAATTAAACTTAGTTTGATTTTAACAAAAATTGAATTCTTGGGGTTCTTTGATATGCTGAATATAAAAATGTACTTACATTTTTTATTATTGGTCCAGTTTTCAAGTTGGTCCAAATCGGGGTTCAAAATTAAACTTTGTTTGATTTCATCAAAAATTGAATAATTGGGGTTCTTTGATATGCCAAATCTAACTGTGAATGTAGATTCTTAATTTTTGGTCCCGTTTT
Source organism: Mytilus galloprovincialis (assembly GCF_965363235.1). NCBI lineage: Eukaryota > Metazoa > Mollusca > Bivalvia > Mytilida > Mytilidae > Mytilus > Mytilus galloprovincialis. The sequence goes on along the minus strand of NC_134841.1, from coordinate 89,546,577 downwards.
CAAATTGGTCTACATTAAAGTCCAAAGGATCCAAAATTAAACTAAGTTTGATTTAAACAAAAAATGAATTCTTGGGCTTTTTTGATATGCTGAATCTAGACATGTACTTAGATTTTTGATTATGGACCCAGTTTTCAAGTTGGTTCAAATCAGGATCCAAAATTATTATATTAAGTATTGTGCAATAGCAAGAAATTTTCAATTGCACAGTATTCAGCAATAGCAAGAAATCTTCAATTGCACAGTATTGTGCAATAGCAAGAAATCTTCAATTGCACAGTATTGTGCAATAGCAAATATTTTCAATTGCACAGTATTGCGCAATAGCAAGAAATATCTAATTGCACAATATTGTGCAATAGCAAAAAATTTTCAATTGGAGTTATCTTTCTTGGTTCAGAATAGTAGTTGAATCAACTTAAATCATTGTTTTATACAATATACAATTTTCACTTTTACTACCAACCAATCTTTACCATTCAGTGATAACAAGCACTTTATTTTACATTTTAATGTTTTATGATGTATTTAAGAGTAGTTATTGTTGCAAACTCCATTAGAAATTTGAATTGATATCAGTTTTGGAAAAAGGGAAAGGGGGATGTGAAAAAAAAAATTTGGGGGGGGGGGGGTTAAATTTTTCTCATTTCAGATTTCATAAATAAAAAGAAAATTTCTTCAAACATTTTTTGAGAGGATTAATATTGAACAGCGTAGTGAATTGCTCAAAGGCAAAAAAAAAAATTTTAAGTTCATTAGACCACATTCATTCTGTGTCAGAAACCTATGCTGTGTCAACTATTTAATTTTAGATTAAAATAAGTTTTAAGAAGAAATCTTTAATTGATTTGTAAAATCTTGACATTTGTTTTGTGTAAAAAACCCATATAATGTCAAAAATTTGATCACAATCCAAATTCAGAGCTGTATCACGCTTGAATGTTTTGTCCATACTTGCCCCAACTGTTCAGGGTTTGACCTCTGCGGTCGTATAAAGCTGAGCCCTGCAGAGCTCCTGGTTGGTTATTATCTTGAATACTATTATAGATAAAGATAAACTGGAAACAGCAATAATGTTCAGCAAAGTAAGATCTAAATATAAGTCAACATGACCAAAATGGTCAGTTGACCCCTTAAGGAGTTATTGCCCTTTATAGTAAATTTTTAACTATTTTCACTAATTTGGTAATTTTTTGTAAATTTTTACAAAATATTTTCCTCTGTATCTAAAGGGCCTAGTTTATAATAGATAGAGAAAATTGTAAGCACCAAGAATGTTCAGTAAAGTAAGATCTACAAACACCTCACCATCAGCAAAACACAATTTTGTCATGAATCCATCTGTGTCCTTTGTTTAATATGCACTTAGACCAAGGTGAGCGACACAGGCTCTTTAGAGCCTCTAGTTAGATCATGTAAATGTAATGAGATGAAGGGTCCAATGAGGTATCAAACCAACAAATCAAATGACCAAAATACTTTTTTTTTGCTTTCCTCTTAAATAAAATACAAGATATTAGTATATGAACTAAAGTTAGAAAATTTTATTTATTTACTTAAGGTTGGAAAAATAGTTGCCAAATCTGCAGCTGAGTCTAACTTAAAGAGAGTGTCCCTTGAATTAGGAGGAAAGAGTCCAAATATCATACTCTCTGATGTTAATAGTACGTACTTTAAAATATATTGTAAATAAACAAGTCTTTAAGCTTACATATAAGGGACAAGTATTGTAGAATAGATAAAATAAGCAAAATATTTTATAACAGCACAGAATAAGATTCTTCTTGCACAGACTGACTTTGGAGAGCATAGTAGCATAGAAGCTATAAACAAGACTTGAAACTAACAAAACATAACAATCATCATAGATTGTAGAAATATGCTACAAACAACATAAACAAAATTCAGTAAGTGGTTTACTCGTGATTTCAAAGTAAAACCCTTTCAAGTTAGAAATGTATTGAAATTTTATATTTGTGGCTACATTTTCATTTGCGACCATCTTGTCTATTTATCCAACAAGTCATCCAACATTTTTTGCCACACTTTTACTCTGTCAGAAACCTTTCTCTTGTTAAGTTCTTTGAATGATGATTGCTGGTATACTTAGCACAACAATACATGCAACTTTTTGTATTAACCAGTACTAAAAAAAAGCCAATATGTGGTCAGATTAAAATGTTACAAGTTGTAAATTTCTTTACTAGTCGAGAAAGCTGTTGAAGATGCCCATTTTGCCTTGTTTTTCAACATGGGTCAGTGTTGTTGTGCAGGAACCAGAGTGTACGTAGAGGAAAAGATCTATGATGAATTTGTAGAACGTAGTACAGAAAGAGCAAAGAAAAGGACTGTTGGCGATCCATACTTAAAAACAACAGAACAAGGACCACAGGTTAGTCCAAGGAGGATCTTACTGTAGATAATTATTTAGATCATTTAGTAGTAACTTGCAATACACAAATAATAGAGTTTCCATCTTTTATGAAAAGCAAAAGAATAATAGTCACAGTTTGATTTAATACCTTATCCTTAGGTAAATTGCTTTAAATCAAAGTAATAACATACATATGAGCTTCATCCCATAGATATTGAAAAAAGTACACATTTCCTTGTACATGTATAAGACTGATTGATAAAAAAGTACACATTTGCTTGTACATGTATAAGACGATTGATATTGGAACATTCAAATACAAGATGAAATTGAATTTTGGTCTGTTTTGTAGATTTTCATAAACATATGTGACTTCTAATTTTCCAAACAGTCACAGACTTTCCATAGAGATTTTCAACAAGGTTAACAATTGTATTGATATTTATTTGCATAACATTGATTTCTATCTGAGGCATCTCATTTTAAACTTTAAAAAAAATGAGAAAACAGAAGTCTTACTATAGATGCTACTTATACAATAACAACCTTGTATATATACATGGTCGGGTTGTTGTGGCTTTGACACATTCCCCATTTCCTTTTTCAATTTTATGTAAAAATATTTCTATTAACAGATTGACATTGACTTGACCTTGTATAAATATTTCTATTAACAGATTGACCAGGATCAGTTTAACACTGTAATGAATTATATTGATATTGGAAAAAAAGAAGGAGCAAAACTGACAACAGGTGGAGCTAGTATCGGGGACAAGGGATATTTCATTCAACCCACAGTTTTTGCAGATGTCAATGATAAAATGACCATTGCTAATGAAGAGGTAGGATAAAAAACAATGACACTAAAAAATAAAATATAATCTAACTTATGCTAGACAATCTTTTGGGTTAGCTAGAAAGCTGGATTGTAAATTGTTTAAAAAAAAAAAACTATAGTTACAAAGGTAGAATTTTATGGAGGTCTTGAAAAAAGTAAAAGAAAGACAGTAGTCTTGCACATTAGTTTGATCACTGTGTAGTAATGTTAAATGATGTGAAAATTTCTTATATGGTACTTTTATAGATCTTTGGTCCAGTGATGCCAATTATGAAGTTTAAGAATATTGAAGAGCTGATTGAGAGAGCAAATACGAACAGTTATGGTTTGGCAGCAGCTGTTCACACCAAAGACTTGGATAAAGCCAATTACCTAATCAACAGTCTCCGAGCAGGAACTGTATGGTAAGTCTATTGGTAACAATATTCTAAGAACTGGCTAGTAAGTTTGCTTTGAGGGGTCACTTCAAAACCTAATTGATAAGGGGTGATGCTGGGTTTCTGTTACCCCACCCTTTTCATATAATTTAGATTTCAAAAATGTATACCTTTTCATATATTGCATAGGTAAAAATGTTATCTTTTCTAATATTGATTGTGCTTTGTTTGGTGTGTAATGTAACAGTGGAATACCCAAGTGCCAAAAGAGAGAAAATTGGTTGATAAAACACAGCTGTGAACACCAAGAGAGATGAAAGACAAAGTTTTGTGAACTTTATTGACCTCATCATATATTTCTGATAGTTTTCCCCACCTATTCACATATCTTTAAGCCTAAAAAGGTGACCTATACCAGCAGCACATCCTATCACCTTGTATATAGGAAGTGGACCCCCCGTGTAAGTTTATAGGCAGCCAAACATCAAATCCCCTCCTGCATTACAATAAAACCAGAGTATCCCCAAGCACTGGCAGATTCTTGAAACAAAAGTAATTAAAAAATACTGAAAGCCATGATTATTCAAGTGATAAAATCAAACTTTATCAACCAAAGGAACGAATGAAAAACAACTGCCATATTCCTGATTTAGGACAGGAATTTTCCAAGAAAATGGTGTGCACAAAGGATGTGTATTTTAGTTGGATTGTCGAATTTATGATTGAATACCTGGTAAATTTATTATTCCTTATTTTAATTTTACTTTTACAATAGGGTGAACTGTTATGATGTGTTTGATGCTGCAGCACCGTTTGGTGGATATAAGATGTCCGGACAAGGCCGAGAGTTAGGAGAATATGGACTACATGCGTATACAGAAGTTAAAAATGTAAGTATAAACATTGTTTTAATCATTTTGATGCTACATTTTTGTAACTCTATTTTACCTGAGATCAATCATTCTGTAGTCTACATTATTTTCATTTTGTGTTAATTTAGAGGCAGCATAAAAACAGAAAATTAGTTCAATTAGTCTGGAAGTAAGAATAATATTAATATATATGTTCATGATACATAACTCTTTATCTTGCAATACACACATCATCATTTTATCTATCTTTTCCAAAGTATAAATAAATATGATATAGATTTTAGACAAGATATTTATTTCCATATGGTGAATGGTTTTATTGCACTTAGAATAATAAATATTCCAATATTTTAAGGGGATCTCATTGGGGGGGTTCCAATCCCAAATCCTACTTACTGTTTTGTCAGATTCCCGTATCCCGCTTACACTATGAACGTAACCAATTTTCATTTTTTTGTCATTTCCCGGGTCCCGCTAGACCTCATTTCCTGTTTTCATGACACAATAATTTGATTTTCACGTGTCACGCTTACAAAAAATCGGCAATCCTGCGTCACGCTTAGACCCCAATGAGACCCACTTTTAAGACAAAAGACTATTAGGCTCTGTACTCTTAAGTGAAAAAAAACTGCCATTTGTACCCTTTTAATTTCAAAATTTATTTATAAAATATTGGATTGAGTATCTACTAATTCTGTATTGCTCAACGGTCAAGCAGTAACAAATTGTAAACTTCAAGGTCATTTCAAAGTCAGTATGTGAAACCTTTAACAACAGTAATGTACCCAACTGATGGAATGAATAAATCTTTATTTTTAATGAATAGAGAACTTTCCTGATTCATTGAAATGTAATGCCTCCCCAGTACATGGTATAGGAAAGATATAGCTTCCCTGCTAAACTGAAGGTTTTAATCAGTTATTGACATACTATGTAGAATAATAACCGACTTTGATCATGTAATAGAATATTTCCCTGCTGACAGAAATATTGTAAATTTTATAATTAAGTACAATGTAAATTTATTCCTGATTTGGAAGAGGATGTAAAAATCTTATTTACCGAAATACTATATTTGATTTGTAAAACAGTAGTTCCTAAATTGCTTCACAGGGACATTTGTAATCATTCTGAATCAGAACAAATCCTGACTTGGTACAGGCAAATGAAAGCTTCCCTGTAGTAAATATTGGTACACCATTTAATTACCTTAATTTATGTTTTATTTATATATTTACAGGTTACTGTTGCACTTACACAGAAGAATTCTTAAAGAACTTATCAACACACAGACATTCAATATTAGCACTACTCTTTAACATGGTGTTTTTATTGCACTCTGAACTTTCGACACTTGATAAGTTACCTCAATATCAAAGCTTTGTATTCTTAATATTTTCACATACATTTTACATGTATAAAGCAATGTAATAGTGTTTTTTTTACCATTTATACAATCATGTTGAACTGTGATGAATTTTACATCTTGTTGTTAACAATTTTATTTTGGGATTTTGTTATGTTTTATGAAAGTATTATAAACAGTTAATTTCATGGAATTGAATTGAATTGACCATATGGAGCAGAATTCAATTACAAGATGTGGTTGTACATGTCTTGATTTAAGAAAGACTTCTATAAATTGTTTAGTATAACAAATTTGAAGAAGTGTTATTATGTCATTTGTAGATATCATATATAAAGATCCAAATAAAACATATATTTAGATATTGCATAACCATTTGTAGTTATTGATCTTAAAATCTTATTAACTAGATACAAGAAGATGTGGTATGAGTGCCAATGCGACAACTCTCCATCCGAGTCACAATTTGTAAAAGTAATATCTTTATAGGTCAAAGCACGGTCTTCAACAAGGATCCTTGGCTCACACCAAGCAGCAAGCTATTAATGGTCCTAATAAAAATGATGTGTAAAACCATTCACACAGGAAAACCAATGGTCTAATCTATGTAAAAGACGAGAAACGAGAAATACTTATGAATCACATCAACAAACAACAACTACTGAACATCAGTTTCCTGATGAGTTGCATGAAACATTGACTCAACAACACAAGCAAACAAGAATGAAGACATTGTTATTGCTTAACTTCCAAAGAGCATGAAACAGCTATCTAGCAATGAAAAGAGCATGAAACAGCTATCTAGCAATAAAAAGAGCATGAAACAGCTATCTAGCAATGATTGATTGATTGTTGGTGTTTAACACCACTTTCATGATATTGGCTATAGCATCGTGGCCGGTTCTTGTTGTGGAAAAATGCCTGGGGTATCAGTAGAGTACCACTGACCTTAAGCCTTGAAAATTACATTCATATTCAATTAAGATTTGAGTCACACATTATATAGTGATGAGAGCCCCTTACTTATACTTCAACAAACAAATTAATGTTTTAATATAGCGCAAAATGTCCCTAAGTAAAAACTGTTAGGACAACATATCTCACATATAAACTGAATTCTAAAATTAAGTGCTAAAACATAAAAACACAGCAATCTAGAAAAAGATATCAAGCAGTCGATCAAAATATGAACATTATAAAATATGATCGAGGATGTGACAAAGTAGAACAAGTGAATGCAAATGATGTTGATAATAAAATATATAAGAAAAACGTAGAACATGACTTTGTGGATGTAAGAACTTATGGGTTTCGTCCGGATGATACTAATGATAAACTTTTGTTGATGGCTAAATTTACTTTTGACAAAAAAAAAATTCTTTTGTATGAAATGATTGATGATTAGATAAATTTTAAATTTTGAATATTGATTTCCATGTTTTTGAATAACTTTCTTTTCTGTTATATTTCAACTATAAACAAGTCTTTTAGTAAACAGCTTAGGGACGACATCAAAAGTTCAATGAAGGATAAAAAAACTTAATTCACATAGTTTTTTCACTGACCCCCACCCCCCTCTTAACTTAATTTGGGAAAAATTGATTGACCCATATAGATATCTGTAAAAATCAATGTCGGATAACCACATCTTATAGCAGTTCAACCCCCCACCCCCAAACTATTTGAATTAAGTTTTTTATCTTACATTGATCTTTTGATGTCGTCCCTTACAGTGTAAAAATAAAGTTGATATGTGACGGAATTGGAAAACCATCTGCATATATTCAATATTTGTTTTCATGCTATAATAACCATTGTGACTGAGAGCAATGTTGTGAAATATAAATATGATTGATTGTTGTTGTTTTTTTGATAGTTTTTGTTAAATTTCTTTTAAATTTAAAGATTAGAAAAAAAACACAAAAAAACTCAGTGATAATGATGTAATGTGTGAGAGTATGCATGTGTGTAGTGTTGTATGGACTATCTTCAGAATATTGAACATCTGATATGTATAATGATTGTATAGTATGTATAGATATGTAGTATGATGGAGAAAAAAAAACGTTAAAAAAAAAATAAAAAAGATGAGTGCCAGAGGGCAGACTTACAATTGTCCCAAATTTTTACAAGTTGTGGAGAACTGTGACAATCAGACATTAGAAACCTACTTTTAACAATGTTTAGGTTTTTGTTGGCTTGTATGTTTGTTTCACAGAATTTTCAGAGACCTTAGCTATAATAAGTATTATTATGGAAGCCAAGTTTCAATAGAGGGGATGTGCCTTGTATCAGTTGTATGATTACCTAAGAGAAGACTATCAACCAGAAACACTATTACATGGATGCAAGCAACTAAATGTCATCATTAGGAATTCTATAATGAAAAATAATTATTCTGGTAACTGTAAAAGGACTTGACAGGATAAGGTGCAAAACGATTCAATTGAAACAAGAGTGCACAAGCTGAAATGTCTCTCCTTCTTTATCGCCTCCAGATAGTAATACCTATGTCTCGCTTACTGCGACTTTTGTTTTGTCGCAGACGACACAAAAACTGTTGCAGGATTTCAAATAATGGAAAAACAGATATAAAAGACAGCATTGAAGAACAACCACTGAATTTCAGAACATACAAGATGTTAAGTTATTAAACATGATTACAGTACTAGCATTCAACCCTCCCCGAACCTGGGACATTGGTATTGCAGCACAACATAGGTACAAACTGAAAAAATCATTTAAAATAGAAGAAAATAATAACTCATGACTTCCAACAGAAAATGATTAATATCTTTATTTCCGTATAAAAAATTGTAAAAATAAAATGTTTCACATTGCATAATTCTATTAACAATAAATACTTCAAAATATTCATTAACAAATATATCTAGATAAAATCAACTTAAAATTACAGGAAAAGATAAAATAAGATATCTTTTGGGGCTCAGTTATTTCAATACAATGTGGAAAATAACATATTTGAATACTGTGGATTCATTTACTTTTTGTGGATTAATTAAAATTGTAATTTTTTATGGGTTCCTAAAGAAATTTACATACAAACCTAAAGAAAATATTTTTTGTAATGCACCCATACCCTTAAAATTCAAGGAAATTCTTACAAGTAGGTATACCACAAAATATAACGACTTCACAGTAATAAAAATTTGGGTAAAATAAGATTGAGAACAGAAGCAAGATACACATATTAGATATTTCATTCAAATTTTTTTGGCTTGCTCTAAGTACCTTTTCATTAAATATGGACAAAAGCTAGTACTTTTTTTTCTAAAAACAGAATGCAAATACAATGTACTTCTTTTTATAATTATAAATAATATAACCGATATCATAAGTAGTCTTTAATTCTACCCTTTAATTTATTCACCTACCAAAGGAGTCTACAAGAAACTAATATCCAACCTTTTACTTTCTATCAAAAATATATATTAAATTGTATTTTATCACAAAATATAAGTAAAATTAACAAAAATAAAAACACAACCAACCACATATGTGGTAGACAGGGACAGTGTCTGTGTCTTCTCAACCAACCACGTCTGTGGTAGACAGGAACAGTGTCTGTGTCTTCTCAACCAACCACATCTGTGGTAGACAGGGACAGTGTCTGTGTCTTCTACAAGACTAATTATGCACATATACAAATTTAAGATGGAATAGTATGGGAAATTCTCTCAAACTTGTGCTTGATTTTCCTGGAATAATAAGGATAAACCTTGATATTTATTTTTACAGGAAACTGTTGTATTTAGTATCATTAACAGTGATAATTATGTATGTGTATTATCATAGAAAGGGTGTATTGATCATGTTGATTTAACTATGAGTGGCAATCCTTGAAATTATTCATGAAAACTTTTGATAAAAATTACAAAAAATTGATTAAGATTCATATAAAACTTGGGACCTGAAACTTAAGGAATGTATTCAGTACCAGAAAGAATCTTCTAATGTTTCTACTTGTAAATAAGAGAATTTTAGCAGTAAAGTAACTTTTCAATCCCTTGTTAAACAAGCATCTGATAATTAATGGAGTCTTTTCAGAAACACCAGAGAGTTGTTCCCCTTAGGACAGACCTAAACCCCTTTCTTTAATATAAAAAAAGAAGATGTGGTATGATTGCCAATGAGACAACTCTCCAAAAGAGACCAAAATGACACAGAAATTAACAACTATACATATTGTAGGTCACCGTACAGCCTTCAACAATAATTAGACACCAAAGTGCTGTATCTTCATGTAAGACCTAAATAATATCTTGAGTAGTCTTGTCTGTACACTTAATTTGCATATAAAATATCAAATCAATTAAAGGTACAATCAATAAGGAAGTTAAGTAGTTCATCTGATTAAAATATTCTGGTTTTCAAGTTATAATTTATGGCTTAATGGTTTCCCATGACGATACTGAACACCATGTTTTTTCGTGACTGTCATCACAGCACCATTATTGTCATCAACTTCTAGTAACAACATAAATCCTTTGACCACTTCCTCTACTCTGAAATAAAAATAAAGTTCTATAAGTAAATAATGGTAGGTAAATAAATTAACCTACCATAACTAAGGTCGTTGCCAAATGAGGGACTCAAGACAGACAATGACGCACCCATACCATAATACAATGCAAAATTATTGGAGACTTAAATTGAGAATAGAAAAATCTTTTTTTCCCTTACATTTGGATAGAAGATTTTATTTAGATCAGATTTTCATTATTTCCGTTACAGGTTATATTACCAATACAATACAATACAATACAATATTTTTATTTTCCAAATTAAAGGGCCCATTAAGAGCATAACATTAATTACAACATGACATAAACATTACAGAGTGATTAAAGAAACATAAAATAATAATTGAAATTCAAATGCATGAAGAAAGGATCAGTGGTCAAGGGGAGATAATTTTGATATATTTTAGAGTATCTAACTAATTTGCTGATTTTCTTAGTTGCAGGCCTTTATCCAGGTATGCACATAAAATAGATAGAAATCTGTTATCTTCATTAATCATGATTCATGAAAAAAGATCATTTATATTTAAACTATCTAAACTGGGGTATTTTTTTATATAATCAGTGATATCTCTTCTGAGGTTATTGTAAATAGAGCATTCCAGAAGAAAGTGCATTTCATTTTCAATACAATTTGTATTACAATATAAACATATCCTCTCATGTCGAGGTAATATTTCATATTTACCACATACATTGGTAATTCGTTCATGTCTGCCAGTTTCTATTCTTAAACAGTGATTGCTAAGTCTGTATTTTGTTAATAAATGTTTTTGTGGGTGCTTTAAATCTAAATAATTTTCATAGTCAAATGACTTTTTGAATGAAAAATAAGTGTCCAATTTGCCTTGATTCTGTAAATAAAAATCTCGCATTTTCTCCCAATCATTTTGAAAATTTAATTTGAGCTGTTTTTTCAATAAGTTTTTAAATTTATTTTTTCCTAGATTTTTACATATATTTAGGTCAATACCCAATTTTTCACTGTAGAAAATGATATTAGAGAGCCATGAATTATTGGAACTGGTTTGACCTTTACTTTCTATCATTTTTAACTCAGCATAAGCATTTTTCAATAAATCAGACGGAGAATTCTCTAGTCTATGCTAATACATAAACATATGTGTTAGCAAATTTATATAAAGAGGATATCTACCCAATTCAGATAGGACTGCTACATTTGTGCACATCTTTGTAACACCAATAATATACTTACAAAATTTTAAATTTAGCTTCTCAAACTCCCAATCTTTAAATATGTCATAAAGGGACAAATTTTTCCTTTTAGGAGTAATGTTAATAACACCCCAATTTTCACAACCATAAGTTACAATTGGCTGTATACAGTGATCAAATAAATGCAAAAGAGTTTTAATAGGAGGATTAGATGATTTCAAATCTTTATAAAGTTTAAAACTGGCCTTTTGACCTTTTTGGAATAATTGTTTCCTGGCTTCATTAAAGTTTCCAGTATTTTGGATGACTATGCCAAGATATTTGTATTGTTTAACACATTCAATAGAATTATTTCCTACATTGAAATTTTCATTAAGGAGTCTACCACTCCTATTGAATATTATAATCTTGGTTTTCTTCACATTTATTTCCATACACCAATCTTTGCAGAATGTGCACAAAGTATCAAGTCTCTTCTGAAGCCCAATAGATTTCTTGCAGTTGTTTACCAATCACAAAGTTTTGGCAGTTTTCATTGTATCTACTTACGTATTAACCCCTGTTGCCTCTATCAGGTGTAGAGCCCCTTTCTTCTCCTCTTCACTGACCCCTGGTGGTGGTCCTTCACCCTCATCTGCCCATTTCTTATCAAACATGGTAGTATCAGTAAAGGCTGGACATAAACAAGTATATCTCATCCCTCTTTCTTTGTTGGCAGGATTTTGCTGTAGAATATAATCACTGCAATTATTTATTGTGAGCCATAACTGAGAACAAAATCAATGCTAACATGCATGCAAATTATCTGTAAGTAACTTGTTTCATATTTGAGGTGCAAGCTCTAGAGAGTCTGACACTTGTAAAAGTTTGAATAGAAAAATAGCATGTTCAACTCTTTGTCTGTATGAAGTTAAAAGCTAACTCTGCCAAACATGCAAGTGCATGTCCTGTGAGTGTTTGCAGAGGACATACTATTGCCTTGTACATACTTATATATGTAAGTTATTTTTCCTGTTAGGTTGTTGTCTTATTGATGTAAAGCCTACATCTTGTTTATCAACATGGTTTTTCAGTTATTTTGAGAAATTGGTGTTCAGTGACAGACATCAGATTTTTCTTTTTATTCACAACTCTTTAGACCAAGGGTTTATTTAGATAATTAGGTTAAACTGTGCTTCTTCTAGAGTTTACTTTCAACAACACTCCTTGTATATTCTACAATACTATATTTAGATAATATAGGTTTTACTGTGCTTCTTGTAGAGGTATTACCTATGTTATTTCAACTGATCGGGCCGAGCTTACGTTTTAATTTACATAAGGACAGTCTATTCGAAGATGTGTGTGATAAGGGTGATTGCCGTTATAATTATAATTACTGATTTCTAGTCACCTGTCACCAAACAGACACTGTACACAAAATAACTGAGTGTACGATATGGGACGAATAAAATGGTTTAAGATTTATAGCATTCATATGTCCAAAAGAAGGGTATTTAAAAGTATTGGCTATTGTATTATTCTGTATGAAACTGTTCTGATTGTGAGATTTATTTAAAACGTGATTTATAAAAAAATATATATATATAAAAATTAAATATTTAGACCCTTTTTCCCTTCTTATATATGGTCAATTATATTTGCAACTTATCCCCCCCCCCCCCCCCCCCCCCCCCCGCCATCACCCCACATACACAAAAAATAAACGCACTTGGAATATAAGTAAGAAAATAAGTATTTAAAAGTTATTGAATAACGAAATATGAATAGTGTGCAACTGATGTCCTAATAGTTTTACTGCATATCCACAAGTTCCAAAACGAGACAATTTTTACATGTTTTAATCTTTGCTTTTCAAGAAAACAACGGCTATGTCTCATTGTTTATTTTGCGAATACACGTATAGTATTTACATATTTAAACCAGATCAATGACCATAACTGGACACTTCTTTGATGAGTTCATCCCAAAACACCTGTCTATAGATGGACTGGTCTATGATGACCAAACTAATTTAACTCCGCCCAGTCAAGTGAAATAAATCAAGTAATATACTTACAGCAACACTCCTTGTATATCCTACAATACTATATTTAGAAGCTACATAAATTGGCATGTAGAATACTGGTGTTAAACCTGAAAATAAATTTGTGAAAATAACATTCCAGTAGTTTGTAAAGGAAATAGGATTTAATATTGTTGCTGAATTTATATACTGTGAAGTTTTCATTTTCTATCTGAAAAGACTTATCAAGTAAAATGAAACATTCCTTAGATTATTCAGCATGTATCATTTAGTCACGATCGAAATTGCATGTCACTGTATTTCAGCTGGCGCTCAGTATACAGATATCGACAAATACAATGTCAATTCATGTTAAAATGAGCATAGAGCATGGCATGCAAGAATTATTTCTTAATTATATTATTTGAGTCCTACTTTATCATATCTTACCTGCAGTAGAAGAAATATTGACCACAACACCTCCTTGTCCTCCTGATTCCTTACTTAAATAGTGTGTGGCTAACTGTGTCCCTTCTATGACACCTATCTGGGGAAAAGAACAGAAATATACACATTTTACATATCAGATAAGCATGATAAAATAATTAATAAAACAATATAGCTGAACGTCCAAAGAAGGAATTTAATCAAGTTTTTTGTCAAATCTCAAAGTTCACAGTTTCATTCAATATAACAGTAAGAAGATGTGGTATGATACAGCAACTGTACATGGCTTCATGAGCAACAAACAAGATCAACTAAATTACAGGCTCCTGACTTAAGATTAGGCACATACAGAATCTGGTGGTGTTAAGCATGTCAGCATTGACTCTGACTAATAAAGAATAAATTATACTCACTGAATTAACCATCATTGTTTTTCTCACGTTATCTTCTGTAAGAAGTCCTGCATTATTCACCACAATATCTAATGCACCAAATTTTCTTTTTGCTTGCTTAAATACATCTGGGAAAAAAATTATATAATGTAAAAGCCTTCTAAAGATGTTGTAGAATAGAATAAAATATGGAAAGGTATTGTGTCAATTAAACAAAAACCCAACTGAAGAACACAAAACAGCAAAAGGCTACAAATTGGTCTTCAATAAATCCCATAACAAGTGGTCAGCTTAAGCTCAAGGCCCCTAAATAATATACTCAGCCAAATAAATGCCACACTTAACTCCAAACTTAAAAAAAAAAAAGACCACACAAGACTACAAAGGCTAGAGGTTCCTGATTTTTGGGACAGTAGCAAAAATTTGTTGAGGTTAAAAAAAATTGAGATGTCAACCCCTTGTAGCAGCAGAAACATTGGACGAGTTTACACCCTTGAATGAGATTAAAGCTGAGAACATCCTCTGGTTTGAAAATGTCATGGGCTTTACAGAATATAAAGAAAGTTTACATAATTGCTTAAATTATTGAATCTCGGAGATGTATCCTGAAAGATACAGCTACCAAACCAGTAACATAAGGGTTTTGTCTTTTGATCCCTTTCATAGAATATTTACCCAATAACAGCAATTTAACATCTTTATTCAATGAGCCTCCTTATGGGGTTTTTGATTATGTGATTATTTGATTCCCAGACTTAATATTTCATGCTTAATGGGTTATTTTACTACATGTAAAAAAAATTTAAAAAAAAAAGATTCATGATTTATATGCGATTATATTTGAATTGTTTTGATTATGTGATTACTTGGACCCAAAGGGACCTCTTCAATGTTGTCAATGAAATTACGCAAAGATCCTGAAAAAGTGAATTGTGTTGACTTGCCCATGTTGCCTGTATGAGACAAACACATCAAATTATTATTAAAAGTTCTATAAGGTTTTGCTTTTAATAAACCATGAAAATTCTAGAAATTATTATGTGACATCTAAAAAGGTTGACTTACCGCCATTAAATTTGTGTTTCAAAAAATTTAATGAAGATGCCTTTTGTACAGACTTACATCAAACCCCTTTTCATATTGTTGAAATGGAAGATGATATTGATATTGCTGTCGACAAATGGTATGAACTTTTTAATCAAGTTATTAACAAGCATGCACCAATGAAAACTAAAAGAGTAAAAACATTTAAACAAGCCGAATGGTTTAATGAAGAAATTAAAAACTCCTTTCAATATAGGAATATGTATCATTCAAAAAAAGATTGGGTAAACTTTAAAAAGTGGCGTAATAAAACAACGTCGTTAATATTTAATGCAAAAAAGGAATATTACCAAAACGCCATAACTAGTTCCAAAAATAGTAAAGAACTTTGGAATCATATTAAAGAGTTAAATCCAAAAGAGGATAATATTTTTCCACCTAAAATGCAGTATGAAAATCGAACGGTTTATAACAACCAAGATATTGTAAATACTCTTAATGTTCATTTTTCATCCGTAGCTGAAAAACTTATTGGAAATAATACTTCAGATATGGATTTTTCTATACTACAAAATTTTACTAGTGAAAAATTAAAGAAAACTGAAAATTTTCATTTAAAACTCATTTCCATTGGAGAGGTGTGTTCTCAACTAAAACATCTTAATATTAATAAATCCGCAGGTTTAGATGGAATAGGTCCCAAATTTTTAAAGCTAAGTGCAGAAATAATATCCCCATCATTAACTTTTTTAATAAACAAAAGTATAACTTCAAATCGTTTTCCGCAAAAATTAAAACTTGCAAGAGTAACTGCTATACATAAAGGAGGACCAAGAGATATTCCCTCAAATCATCGTCCAATTTCTATTTTGAATACCATATCTAAAATTTTCGAAAGACATGTATGTACACAGTTATATGAATTCCTTAACAATAAAAAATTGTTACATATCGCCCAGTTAGGTTTCAGACAAGGTCATTCCTGCCAAACAGCGCTAACTAAACTAATTGACGAATGGTTAAAATATTTAGATAATGGAGAAATAGTTGGTACAGTGTTTTTAGATTTCAGTAAGGCTTTTGACCTTAGGCAGCAACCATTTGATTTTCTGGGGGGGGCTATGGTTTTTTTTGGAAAAAAAAGTTTGTTTCCAGTTTTTGGAGAAAAAAATAATTTGTTTTTAATTCTGAGAAAAAAAAATTGTTTGTTTCACCCTCAGCTGCCACTATATGTAATGCTAAAATTGAAAGAAAAAAATTGCTTTCGACTTGTCGCGAAAAAAATAGATTGTTTTTCGCCACAGGCGAAAAAAAAAGTTTGTACAGAAAAAAAAACCATAGCCCCCCCAGAAAATCAAATGGTTGCTGCCTTATTAACCATGCCATACTTTTAGAAAAGTTAAAATTTTATCATATCGGAAAACATATAATAGATTGGATACAATCATATTTGTCTGACAGACAACAAGAAGTCCAATACGCTAACATTAAATCTGATAAATCGTTTGTAAAGTATGGAGTGCCTCAAGGTTCTATTTTAGGTCCGCTTTTATTTTTAATATATATAAATGATTTACCACTTCATGTTAAACAATCCAATATGGATTTATATGCTGATGATTCAACATTGCATTTTCATGATAAAAACATTGAAAAAATAAACAGCATATTGCAAAATGATTTAAATGCTATACAATCTTGGTGTAACAATAACAGTATGAAAATCAATGCACAAAAAACTAAGTGTATGAAATTGGGTTCAAAACAAAAACTTAAACAACTATCAGAATTATGTATTACCGTCAACGAAATATGTATTGAGAATGTCCATTCTTTCAAATTACTTGGAATAGACATTGATGAAAATTTAAGCTGGGAAGATCATGTTGATCGTATATGTAAAATTATCTCATCTAAAGTATCACTTTTATATAAAATTAAAGTATATTTGCCAATACACACAAGGCAACTATTTTATAATGCATATATTCTACCATATATAGACTATTGTAGTTCAGTTTGGGGAAATTTATTACAAAAAGATTCAGATAGAATCATAAAACTTCAAAAAAGAGTAGCAAGAATTATACTGGAATGCGATATTTCTATTCCATCTAATTTCATGTTTTCTTCTTTAAAATGGCTATCTTTTACTAAAAGAATAAAATACCAACAATCAATTCTAATGTATAAAATTGTAAATGGGCTAACACCTGATTACTTAGCAATACTAAATATTGATGATGTGCAACGCCACAACTTACGATCTGTCTCTAATAATGATCTTTTTGTTCCAAGACCAAATACAAATTTTTATAAAAAATCTTTTCATTATTCTGCAACCAAAGTATGGAATAATTTACCACTCGAAATAAAAAAATGTCCTAATGTGGAATTATTCAAGAAACATAGTTATAATCATTTTCTTGAAAATTATATGCAAGTCAAATAATTTGTTTTCCTCTAACAAAACTATATCAAATATTGTCATTTATTACCCTAAAGTATATTTCAATGATTGAATTGTGTATATACTAGTAATATATATTGTAATTTAATGTATGAATGTATGAATGTTAATTGTATGCATGTATTTTGTTTGAGGGCCTCAATGAAAATTAGACTATTTCTAATTGAGTTACCCTCTTTAAATAAAGAATTTATTATTATTATTGTTATTATTATTATATAATTATGAACGAAAACTAGAGGCTCTAAAGAGCCTGTGTCGCTCACCTTGGTCTATGTGCATACATGTATGAAACAAAGATACTCCAATGATGATTGTGGCTTAGTTTGGTAAAATTTGGCCTAGTAGTTTCAGAGGAGAAGATTTTTGTAAAAGACAACAAAATTTACAGAAAATTGGTAAAAAATGACTATAAAGGCAATAACTCCTAAAGTGTTCAACTGACCATTTTGATCATGTTGACTTATTTGTAGATCTTACTTTGCTGAAAATTATTGCTGTTTTACAGTGTATCTCTATCTATAATAGTATTCAAGATAATAACCAAAAACAGCAAAATTTCCTTAAAATTACCAATTCATGGGCAGCAACCCAACAACAGGTTGTCCGATTCATCTGAAAATTTCAGGGCAGATAGATCTTGACCTGATGAACAATTTAACCCCTTTCAGATTTGCTCTAAATGCTTTGGTTTCAGAGTTATAAGCCAAAATCTACATTTTACCCCTATGTTCTATTTTTAGCCATGGCAGCCATCTTGGTTGGTTGGACAGGTCACGCCACACAATTTTTAAACTAAATACCCCAATAATGATTGTGGCCAAGTTTGGTTAAATTTGGCCCAGGAGTTTCAGAGGAGAAGATTTTGTAAAAGATTACAAAAATTTACGAAAAATTGGTCAAAATGGACTATAAAGGGCAATACCTCCTTAAGGGGTCAACTGATAATTTTGGTCATGTTTGACTTATTTGTAGATCTTACTTTGCTGAACATTATTGCTGTTTACAGTTTATCTCTTTCTATAATGATATTCAAGGTAATAACCAAAATCTGCAAAATTTCCTTCAAATTACTTATTTCAGGGCAGCAACCCAATAACCGGTTGTCCTATTCATTTGAAAGTTTCAGGGCTGATAGATTTTCACTTGATGAACAATTTTACCCCATGTCAGATTTGCTCTAAATGCTTTGGTTTCAAAGTTATAAGCCAAAATTTACATTTTACCCCTATGTTCTATTTTTAGCCATGGCGGCCATCTTGGTCGGTTGGCCGGGTTACGCCACACATTTTTTGAAACTAGATACCCCAAAGATGATTGTGGCCAAGTTTGGATTAATTTGGCCCAGTAGTTTCAGAGGAGAAGATTTTTGTAAAAGATTACTAAGATTTACGAAAAATGGTTGAAAATTGACTATAAAGGGCAATAACTCCTAAAGGGGTCAACTGACCATTTCGGTCATGTTGACTTATTTGTAAATCTTACTTTGCTGAACACTATTGCTGTTTACAGTTTATCTCTATCTATAATAATATTCAAGATAATAACCAAAAACAGTAAAATTTCCGTAAAATTACCAATTCAGGGGCAGCAACCCAACAACCGGTTGTCCGATTCATCTGAAAATTGTAGGGCAAATAGATCTTGACCTGATAAACAATTTTACCCCTGTCAGATTTGCTCTAAATGCTTTGGTTTTTGAGTTATAAGCCAAAAACTGCATTTTACCCCTATGTTCTATTTTTAGCCATGGCGGCCATCTTGGATGGTTGGCCGGGACACCGGACACATTTTTTAAACTAGATACCCCAATGATGATTATGGCCAAGTTTGGTTAATTTGGCCCAGTAGTTTCAGAGGAGAAGATTTTTGTAAAAGTTAACAGACGACGCCGGACGACGACGAAGACAACGGACACAAAGTGATGAGAAAAGCTCACTTGGCCCTTCGGGCCAGGTGAGCTAAAAAAGGAGCGAGGGTAAGTGTCCTGTTCCCTTTTTAAATGGTTAAGAATTATTAATACAACCCTCCCAAGCCAAAATAAATGGTAAAAAAACTTACTTTCAAAACTATTATGGTCTGTTACATCACATTTTACAAACATTACATTGTCATTACCAAATGTTTTCTGAAATTTGTTCAGAGTTCTAAATCCTTCTTCTGAATCTATATCACATAAACATACCTACAAAATATGTTTTTAAATAAGTTGTAAGGTACTACATGATCATACTTAAAAGGATAGATGATGGGGTGTTAAAATGAATACAATACACATAATAATTTACATGCATACCTATTTAGTTGTAATAAAAAACAATTGATATAATTTCAGGTATGTGAATACTACTGAGCTACCTAGACCTAGAACCTCAAGTTAGGGTAAAAGATCTTTTGACCAGTTTAGGAATTATCTAAATTCCTGGTGTGGGGGTCAAAAATGCAACTGCAGTTCATGTCGTTTCCATCCAGTGCTGTCTCAAAGCTGAAATTTCTTTATTTGATTTTATAATGGACTTTTGCTCTGCTTTTTATGCATTTATTGAATATATCTGCCATTAAATGCTAGTGCTTATATTGATTTATTTATTGTTTTTATGCTTTTAGTTGTTATTATTTTATGATTTTTAAGTGATTTGCTGACTCTCCTTTAATGCACATAGAGGCGCTTGACACATGAACGTTGACTCTGGAGGCTCACAGATCAAATAGATTTGCTTTCATTATACTTGGATGGTTTTTTTTTCATTTTCATTTGATAGTATTTGCATGATGCTGCATGTTTTTTCATGTGATAGTCGGTTAAAGAGCTCATCAGAGCTCATGTTTTGTCTGTTATTTTGTATATATATGCAGACTCTAAATAAAATTTACTTACTTACTTACTATAACAACCCCCCCCCCCCTTTTTCCTTTCCAAAAAAAAAATCTACCTTAATTGTTGAATGCTTTACATCTAGAATTGTTGATGTTGCAGGTAGTCAAATGTTTATTTTGGAACACGAATTATTTTATAGTTAATGAAAATGATTCTGCACAGTCGTTTGAATTTTAGTGATAAAAAAAGTCCTAGCGACTTTTTTTCTATTTTTTTTTGTTTATTTATCACTAAAATTCAAACGACTGTGGATTCTGCATACACGAAATTTTATTATTTACCTTCCCACTAGCCTTTAATATTGCTTCTGCATATGCTCTACCAAGACCTCTGGCGCCTCCAGAAATAAGTGCTACTTTTCCTTTCAATTTCATTTAGCGGCTGTTGTTATTGTGAAGTATAAACAAACAGAAAAGAAAAGAAAAAAGAACACAAGGGTTTGAAGTTCAATGTTTATGTGCTATATTTTGACCTCTCTAATCGTGTCTAAAGGTGGCACGGTAGTATTTGCATTCCAGAATTTAGGTTGCTCTTTTGTGTACCCTACTTAGGTAAATGTATCTAAACAGTGTGATTGGACAAAAAATACAGTATCAACTGAACATACTTTCCCAAACTGAGGGATGAATCAGGTGTAGAAAAATATGAAATAATTTTACATACAGATGAAAATGAATTTTTGAGAATTTTTTTAAATTTTGTATTCACTGCACCATAAAATACCTAAAAGTACTAGTGGCCTTAGGTTTTTAAAAATAGCAAAAAAAGTAAACGGTCATGATACATATTCAAATTCATTTTTGAATAGTAAAATGAAAGTACTTCAGTTAACTGTGAATGTAGAATTTTTTGCGGTGTTAGAAAGTGGTGAAAATTCTAAAAAGGCTATCATTATCCCTTATGGGCCAGGAAATACTACCGTGCCACCTTAAGGGGGATATATATTTTTACACTAAATCAATAAAGGAACTTTTTTTACCCATGCAATTTGTAAGTTTATCAATAAAAAGTTGATTAAGGGCAACTATGATAAAAACAAGCCTTAAATTCCACCCCTGAGAGTAAAAATTGCTGATTCAGCAAATTTTGGCTGATGTGTAGGTAATAATGTAAAAATTTACCTAGAAAGTAGAACTTCATTATTTTTATGTAACTTGCAAATTATTTTTAATTATAAATGCTCGCTTTAACTTTTCGCAGTGTCTGACACATGTGCAACCACTGAAATTTGAGACGCGACATTCTTCGGTTGCATGTACATCCTATTATTTTCACCGAAATAAATAAATTGCATAATTTCTTATTTTTTTCAACACAAGTACAGCTATACTAGTTTTCTTGAGGTTTAATTTGTAGTTCTAATGTAAAATGACACCAGAAGGAGCTTTTGGGGAACCAGTAAGTGGTTAAGGGGTTCTTACTTAGTCATCTATCTCTCATATTGGTCTGAAAAAGAGATAGAAATAGGGGTTTCTGTACATTAACTAGACATTATTTTTGACAAAGAATGTATTTATGATGCTATATCAGCAAGATTAAATGGTTTATTCATTTTCCATGCAAATATCATTAGTTGTTAATATTTTCTGACAGTGAAAAGCACAATAAAGGCAAATTGATTATGTAAGGGGACATAATTTAACTTAATGCATACATGAGAAATAGACAAACAGTCAACTTAGAGATGTATTCTTGTACATATATTGTCAAACAGATTTTGGAATAATAGTTAACTGCAATCTAAAGACTCTTGTTGTATTGCCCTCATAATCTGGAAATGTTTAAAGTAATATAAGGCATGCTGTAAAATGTGGAATGGACTTTAATATCAGTTTTCATGATTTGGTGCTTAAACTGTTTCTTTTTGTCAGATTAACCATAAACATAGTTGGTCATCCAATAATTCCTCCTGAATCACCATGTTTGACTTCTGTGTTGATTTGAAACATAATATATTTGGGTTTTGTTCACTCCTTAAGTAAAAATGGTAAAATGAAAAAAAAGTGAAAATCTGCCAGATGGGGTAGGGATGTAATGTTTCATTTTTTTTGGTAAGAAATGAGTGCAGACTAGTATTCTTTATTGTAATATGTTCCAAAGTAAGAAGTCTATGAATCATAGGTGTCATGACTGGTTTCAAGTTTGTTATGTCTTGGTTAAGGTGGCACGGTAGTATTTGCATTCCAGAATTTAGGTTGCTCTTTTGTGTACCCTACTTAGGTAAATGTATCTAAACAGTGTGATTGGACAAAAAATACAGTATCAACTGAACATACTTTCCCAAACTGAGGGATGAATCAGGTGTAGAAAAATATGAAATAATTTTACATACAGATGAAAATGAATTTTTGAGAATTTTTTTAAATTTTGTATTCACTGCACCATAAAATACCTAAAAGTACTAGTGGCCTTAGGTTTTTAAAAATAGCAAAAAAAGTAAACGGTCATGATACATATTCAAATTCATTTTTGAATAGTAAAATGAAAGTACTTCAGTTAACTGTGAATGTAGAATTTTTTGCGGTGTTAGAAAGTGGTGAAAATTCTAAAAAGGCTATCATTATCCCTTATGGGCCAGGAAATACTACCGTGCCACCTTAAGGGGGATATATATTTTTACACTAAATCAATAAAGGAACTTTTTTTACCCATGCAATTTGTAAGTTTATCAATAAAAAGTTGATTAAGGGCAACTATGATAAAAACAAGCCTTAAATTCCACCCCTGAGAGTAAAAATTGCTGATTCAGCAAATTTTGGCTGATGTGTAGGTAATAATGTAAAAATTTACCTAGAAAGTAGAACTTCATTATTTTTATGTAACTTGCAAATTATTTTTAATTATAAATGCTCGCTTTAACTTTTCGCAGTGTCTGACACATGTGCAACCACTGAAATTTGAGACGCGACATTCTTCGGTTGCATGTACATCCTATTATTTTCACCGAAATAAATAAATTGCATAATTTCTTATTTTTTTCAACACAAGTACAGCTATACTAGTTTTCTTGAGGTTTAATTTGTAGTTCTAATGTAAAATGACACCAGAAGGAGCTTTTGGGGAACCAGTAAGTGGTTAAGGGGTTCTTACTTAGTCATCTATCTCTCATATTGGTCTGAAAAAGAGATAGAAATAGGGGTTTCTGTACATTAACTAGACATTATTTTTGACAAAGAATGTATTTATGATGCTATATCAGCAAGATTAAATGGTTTATTCATTTTCCATGCAAATATCATTAGTTGTTAATATTTTCTGACAGTGAAAAGCACAATAAAGGCAAATTGATTATGTAAGGGGACATAATTTAACTTAATGCATACATGAGAAATAGACAAACAGTCAACTTAGAGATGTATTCTTGTACATATATTGTCAAACAGATTTTGGAATAATAGTTAACTGCAATCTAAAGACTCTTGTTGTATTGCCCTCATAATCTGGAAATGTTTAAAGTAATATAAGGCATGCTGTAAAATGTGGAATGGACTTTAATATCAGTTTTCATGATTTGGTGCTTAAACTGTTTCTTTTTGTCAGATTAACCATAAACATAGTTGGTCATCCAATAATTCCTCCTGAATCACCATGTTTGACTTCTGTGTTGATTTGAAACATAATATATTTGGGTTTTGTTCACTCCTTAAGTAAAAATGGTAAAATGAAAAAAAAGTGAAAATCTGCCAGATGGGGTAGGGATGTAATGTTTCATTTTTTTTGGTAAGAAATGAGTGCAGACTAGTATTCTTTATTGTAATATGTTCCAAAGTAAGAAGTCTATGAATCATAGGTGTCATGACTGGTTTCAAGTTTGTTATGTCTTGGTTAAGGGGGATATATATTTTTACACTAAATCAATAAAGGAACTTTTTTTACCCATGCAATTTGTAAGTTTATCAATAAAAAGTTGATTAAGGGCAACTATGATAAAAACAAGCCTTAAATTCCACCCCTGAGAGTAAAAATTGCTGATTCAGCAAATTTTGGCTGATGTGTAGGTAATAATGTAAAAATTTACCTAGAAAGTAGAACTTCATTATTTTTATGTAACTTGCAAATTATTTTTAATTATAAATGCTCGCTTTAACTTTTCGCAGTGTCTGACACATGTGCAACCACTGAAATTTGAGACGCGACATTCTTCGGTTGCATGTACATCCTATTATTTTCACCGAAATAAATAAATTGCATAATTTCTTATTTTTTTCAACACAAGTACAGCTATACTAGTTTTCTTGAGGTTTAATTTGTAGTTCTAATGTAAAATGACACCAGAAGGAGCTTTTGGGGAACCAGTAAGTGGTTAAGGGGTTCTTACTTAGTCATCTATCTCTCATATTGGTCTGAAAAAGAGATAGAAATAGGGGTTTCTGTACATTAACTAGACATTATTTTTGACAAAGAATGTATTTATGATGCTATATCAGCAAGATTAAATGGTTTATTCATTTTCCATGCAAATATCATTAGTTGTTAATATTTTCTGACAGTGAAAAGCACAATAAAGGCAAATTGATTATGTAAGGGGACATAATTTAACTTAATGCATACATGAGAAATAGACAAACAGTCAACTTAGAGATGTATTCTTGTACATATATTGTCAAACAGATTTTGGAATAATAGTTAACTGCAATCTAAAGACTCTTGTTGTATTGCCCTCATAATCTGGAAATGTTTAAAGTAATATAAGGCATGCTGTAAAATGTGGAATGGACTTTAATATCAGTTTTCATGATTTGGTGCTTAAACTGTTTCTTTTTGTCAGATTAACCATAAACATAGTTGGTCATCCAATAATTCCTCCTGAATCACCATGTTTGACTTCTGTGTTGATTTGAAACATAATATATTTGGGTTTTGTTCACTCCTTAAGTAAAAATGGTAAAATGAAAAAAAAGTGAAAATCTGCCAGATGGGGTAGGGATGTAATGTTTCATTTTTTTTGGTAAGAAATGAGTGCAGACTAGTATTCTTTATTGTAATATGTTCCAAAGTAAGAAGTCTATGAATCATAGGTGTCATGACTGGTTTCAAGTTTGTTATGTCTTGGTTAAGGTGGCACGGTAGTATTTGCATTCCAGAATTTAGGTTGCTCTTTTGTGTACCCTACTTAGGTAAATGTATCTAAACAGTGTGATTGGACAAAAAATACAGTATCAACTGAACATACTTTCCCAAACTGAGGGATGAATCAGGTGTAGAAAAATATGAAATAATTTTACATACAGATGAAAATGAATTTTTGAGAATTTTTTTAAATTTTGTATTCACTGCACCATAAAATACCTAAAAGTACTAGTGGCCTTAGGTTTTTAAAAATAGCAAAAAAAGTAAACGGTCATGATACATATTCAAATTCATTTTTGAATAGTAAAATGAAAGTACTTCAGTTAACTGTGAATGTAGAATTTTTTGCGGTGTTAGAAAGTGGTGAAAATTCTAAAAAGGCTATCATTATCCCTTATGGGCCAGGAAATACTACCGTGCCACCTTAAGGGGGATATATATTTTTACACTAAATCAATAAAGGAACTTTTTTTACCCATGCAATTTGTAAGTTTATCAATAAAAAGTTGATTAAGGGCAACTATGATAAAAACAAGCCTTAAATTCCACCCCTGAGAGTAAAAATTGCTGATTCAGCAAATTTTGGCTGATGTGTAGGTAATAATGTAAAAATTTACCTAGAAAGTAGAACTTCATTATTTTTATGTAACTTGCAAATTATTTTTAATTATAAATGCTCGCTTTAACTTTTCGCAGTGTCTGACACATGTGCAACCACTGAAATTTGAGACGCGACATTCTTCGGTTGCATGTACATCCTATTATTTTCACCGAAATAAATAAATTGCATAATTTCTTATTTTTTTCAACACAAGTACAGCTATACTAGTTTTCTTGAGGTTTAATTTGTAGTTCTAATGTAAAATGACACCAGAAGGAGCTTTTGGGGAACCAGTAAGTGGTTAAGGGGTTCTTACTTAGTCATCTATCTCTCATATTGGTCTGAAAAAGAGATAGAAATAGGGGTTTCTGTACATTAACTAGACATTATTTTTGACAAAGAATGTATTTATGATGCTATATCAGCAAGATTAAATGGTTTATTCATTTTCCATGCAAATATCATTAGTTGTTAATATTTTCTGACAGTGAAAAGCACAATAAAGGCAAATTGATTATGTAAGGGGACATAATTTAACTTAATGCATACATGAGAAATAGACAAACAGTCAACTTAGAGATGTATTCTTGTACATATATTGTCAAACAGATTTTGGAATAATAGTTAACTGCAATCTAAAGACTCTTGTTGTATTGCCCTCATAATCTGGAAATGTTTAAAGTAATATAAGGCATGCTGTAAAATGTGGAATGGACTTTAATATCAGTTTTCATGATTTGGTGCTTAAACTGTTTCTTTTTGTCAGATTAACCATAAACATAGTTGGTCATCCAATAATTCCTCCTGAATCACCATGTTTGACTTCTGTGTTGATTTGAAACATAATATATTTGGGTTTTGTTCACTCCTTAAGTAAAAATGGTAAAATGAAAAAAAAGTGAAAATCTGCCAGATGGGGTAGGGATGTAATGTTTCATTTTTTTTGGTAAGAAATGAGTGCAGACTAGTATTCTTTATTGTAATATGTTCCAAAGTAAGAAGTCTATGAATCATAGGTGTCATGACTGGTTTCAAGTTTGTTATGTCTTGGTTAAGGTGGCACGGTAGTATTTGCATTCCAGAATTTAGGTTGCTCTTTTGTGTACCCTACTTAGGTAAATGTATCTAAACAGTGTGATTGGACAAAAAATACAGTATCAACTGAACATACTTTCCCAAACTGAGGGATGAATCAGGTGTAGAAAAATATGAAATAATTTTACATACAGATGAAAATGAATTTTTGAGAATTTTTTTAAATTTTGTATTCACTGCACCATAAAATACCTAAAAGTACTAGTGGCCTTAGGTTTTTAAAAATAGCAAAAAAAGTAAACGGTCATGATACATATTCAAATTCATTTTTGAATAGTAAAATGAAAGTACTTCAGTTAACTGTGAATGTAGAATTTTTTGCGGTGTTAGAAAGTGGTGAAAATTCTAAAAAGGCTATCATTATCCCTTATGGGCCAGGAAATACTACCGTGCCACCTTAAGGGGGATATATATTTTTACACTAAATCAATAAAGGAACTTTTTTTACCCATGCAATTTGTAAGTTTATCAATAAAAAGTTGATTAAGGGCAACTATGATAAAAACAAGCCTTAAATTCCACCCCTGAGAGTAAAAATTGCTGATTCAGCAAATTTTGGCTGATGTGTAGGTAATAATGTAAAAATTTACCTAGAAAGTAGAACTTCATTATTTTTATGTAACTTGCAAATTATTTTTAATTATAAATGCTCGCTTTAACTTTTCGCAGTGTCTGACACATGTGCAACCACTGAAATTTGAGACGCGACATTCTTCGGTTGCATGTACATCCTATTATTTTCACCGAAATAAATAAATTGCATAATTTCTTATTTTTTTCAACACAAGTACAGCTATACTAGTTTTCTTGAGGTTTAATTTGTAGTTCTAATGTAAAATGACACCAGAAGGAGCTTTTGGGGAACCAGTAAGTGGTTAAGGGGTTCTTACTTAGTCATCTATCTCTCATATTGGTCTGAAAAAGAGATAGAAATAGGGGTTTCTGTACATTAACTAGACATTATTTTTGACAAAGAATGTATTTATGATGCTATATCAGCAAGATTAAATGGTTTATTCATTTTCCATGCAAATATCATTAGTTGTTAATATTTTCTGACAGTGAAAAGCACAATAAAGGCAAATTGATTATGTAAGGGGACATAATTTAACTTAATGCATACATGAGAAATAGACAAACAGTCAACTTAGAGATGTATTCTTGTACATATATTGTCAAACAGATTTTGGAATAATAGTTAACTGCAATCTAAAGACTCTTGTTGTATTGCCCTCATAATCTGGAAATGTTTAAAGTAATATAAGGCATGCTGTAAAATGTGGAATGGACTTTAATATCAGTTTTCATGATTTGGTGCTTAAACTGTTTCTTTTTGTCAGATTAACCATAAACATAGTTGGTCATCCAATAATTCCTCCTGAATCACCATGTTTGACTTCTGTGTTGATTTGAAACATAATATATTTGGGTTTTGTTCACTCCTTAAGTAAAAATGGTAAAATGAAAAAAAAGTGAAAATCTGCCAGATGGGGTAGGGATGTAATGTTTCATTTTTTTTGGTAAGAAATGAGTGCAGACTAGTATTCTTTATTGTAATATGTTCCAAAGTAAGAAGTCTATGAATCATAGGTGTCATGACTGGTTTCAAGTTTGTTATGTCTTGGTTAAGGTGGCACGGTAGTATTTGCATTCCAGAATTTAGGTTGCTCTTTTGTGTACCCTACTTAGGTAAATGTATCTAAACAGTGTGATTGGACAAAAAATACAGTATCAACTGAACATACTTTCCCAAACTGAGGGATGAATCAGGTGTAGAAAAATATGAAATAATTTTACATACAGATGAAAATGAATTTTTGAGAATTTTTTTAAATTTTGTATTCACTGCACCATAAAATACCTAAAAGTACTAGTGGCCTTAGGTTTTTAAAAATAGCAAAAAAAGTAAACGGTCATGATACATATTCAAATTCATTTTTGAATAGTAAAATGAAAGTACTTCAGTTAACTGTGAATGTAGAATTTTTTGCGGTGTTAGAAAGTGGTGAAAATTCTAAAAAGGCTATCATTATCCCTTATGGGCCAGGAAATACTACCGTGCCACCTTAAGGGGGATATATATTTTTACACTAAATCAATAAAGGAACTTTTTTTACCCATGCAATTTGTAAGTTTATCAATAAAAAGTTGATTAAGGGCAACTATGATAAAAACAAGCCTTAAATTCCACCCCTGAGAGTAAAAATTGCTGATTCAGCAAATTTTGGCTGATGTGTAGGTAATAATGTAAAAATTTACCTAGAAAGTAGAACTTCATTATTTTTATGTAACTTGCAAATTATTTTTAATTATAAATGCTCGCTTTAACTTTT
The DNA here is from genome assembly GCF_965363235.1 of Mytilus galloprovincialis. Classification (NCBI taxonomy): domain Eukaryota; kingdom Metazoa; phylum Mollusca; class Bivalvia; order Mytilida; family Mytilidae; genus Mytilus; species Mytilus galloprovincialis. The sequence goes on along the minus strand of NC_134841.1, from coordinate 89,516,695 downwards.
CGCAGTGTCTGACACATGTGCAACCACTGAAATTTGAGACGCGACATTCTTCGGTTGCATGTACATCCTATTATTTTCACCGAAATAAATAAATTGCATAATTTCTTATTTTTTTCAACACAAGTACAGCTATACTAGTTTTCTTGAGGTTTAATTTGTAGTTCTAATGTAAAATGACACCAGAAGGAGCTTTTGGGGAACCAGTAAGTGGTTAAGGGGTTCTTACTTAGTCATCTATCTCTCATATTGGTCTGAAAAAGAGATAGAAATAGGGGTTTCTGTACATTAACTAGACATTATTTTTGACAAAGAATGTATTTATGATGCTATATCAGCAAGATTAAATGGTTTATTCATTTTCCATGCAAATATCATTAGTTGTTAATATTTTCTGACAGTGAAAAGCACAATAAAGGCAAATTGATTATGTAAGGGGACATAATTTAACTTAATGCATACATGAGAAATAGACAAACAGTCAACTTAGAGATGTATTCTTGTACATATATTGTCAAACAGATTTTGGAATAATAGTTAACTGCAATCTAAAGACTCTTGTTGTATTGCCCTCATAATCTGGAAATGTTTAAAGTAATATAAGGCATGCTGTAAAATGTGGAATGGACTTTAATATCAGTTTTCATGATTTGGTGCTTAAACTGTTTCTTTTTGTCAGATTAACCATAAACATAGTTGGTCATCCAATAATTCCTCCTGAATCACCATGTTTGACTTCTGTGTTGATTTGAAACATAATATATTTGGGTTTTGTTCACTCCTTAAGTAAAAATGGTAAAATGAAAAAAAAGTGAAAATCTGCCAGATGGGGTAGGGATGTAATGTTTCATTTTTTTTGGTAAGAAATGAGTGCAGACTAGTATTCTTTATTGTAATATGTTCCAAAGTAAGAAGTCTATGAATCATAGGTGTCATGACTGGTTTCAAGTTTGTTATGTCTTGGTTAAGGGGGATATATATTTTTACACTAAATCAATAAAGGAACTTTTTTTACCCATGCAATTTGTAAGTTTATCAATAAAAAGTTGATTAAGGGCAACTATGATAAAAACAAGCCTTAAATTCCACCCCTGAGAGTAAAAATTGCTGATTCAGCAAATTTTGGCTGATGTGTAGGTAATAATGTAAAAATTTACCTAGAAAGTAGAACTTCATTATTTTTATGTAACTTGCAAATTATTTTTAATTATAAATGCTCGCTTTAACTTTTCGCAGTGTCTGACACATGTGCAACCACTGAAATTTGAGACGCGACATTCTTCGGTTGCATGTACATCCTATTATTTTCACCGAAATAAATAAATTGCATAATTTCTTATTTTTTTCAACACAAGTACAGCTATACTAGTTTTCTTGAGGTTTAATTTGTAGTTCTAATGTAAAATGACACCAGAAGGAGCTTTTGGGGAACCAGTAAGTGGTTAAGGGGTTCTTACTTAGTCATCTATCTCTCATATTGGTCTGAAAAAGAGATAGAAATAGGGGTTTCTGTACATTAACTAGACATTATTTTTGACAAAGAATGTATTTATGATGCTATATCAGCAAGATTAAATGGTTTATTCATTTTCCATGCAAATATCATTAGTTGTTAATATTTTCTGACAGTGAAAAGCACAATAAAGGCAAATTGATTATGTAAGGGGACATAATTTAACTTAATGCATACATGAGAAATAGACAAACAGTCAACTTAGAGATGTATTCTTGTACATATATTGTCAAACAGATTTTGGAATAATAGTTAACTGCAATCTAAAGACTCTTGTTGTATTGCCCTCATAATCTGGAAATGTTTAAAGTAATATAAGGCATGCTGTAAAATGTGGAATGGACTTTAATATCAGTTTTCATGATTTGGTGCTTAAACTGTTTCTTTTTGTCAGATTAACCATAAACATAGTTGGTCATCCAATAATTCCTCCTGAATCACCATGTTTGACTTCTGTGTTGATTTGAAACATAATATATTTGGGTTTTGTTCACTCCTTAAGTAAAAATGGTAAAATGAAAAAAAAGTGAAAATCTGCCAGATGGGGTAGGGATGTAATGTTTCATTTTTTTTGGTAAGAAATGAGTGCAGACTAGTATTCTTTATTGTAATATGTTCCAAAGTAAGAAGTCTATGAATCATAGGTGTCATGACTGGTTTCAAGTTTGTTATGTCTTGGTTAAGGTGGCACGGTAGTATTTGCATTCCAGAATTTAGGTTGCTCTTTTGTGTACCCTACTTAGGTAAATGTATCTAAACAGTGTGATTGGACAAAAAATACAGTATCAACTGAACATACTTTCCCAAACTGAGGGATGAATCAGGTGTAGAAAAATATGAAATAATTTTACATACAGATGAAAATGAATTTTTGAGAATTTTTTTAAATTTTGTATTCACTGCACCATAAAATACCTAAAAGTACTAGTGGCCTTAGGTTTTTAAAAATAGCAAAAAAAGTAAACGGTCATGATACATATTCAAATTCATTTTTGAATAGTAAAATGAAAGTACTTCAGTTAACTGTGAATGTAGAATTTTTTGCGGTGTTAGAAAGTGGTGAAAATTCTAAAAAGGCTATCATTATCCCTTATGGGCCAGGAAATACTACCGTGCCACCTTAAGGGGGATATATATTTTTACACTAAATCAATAAAGGAACTTTTTTTACCCATGCAATTTGTAAGTTTATCAATAAAAAGTTGATTAAGGGCAACTATGATAAAAACAAGCCTTAAATTCCACCCCTGAGAGTAAAAATTGCTGATTCAGCAAATTTTGGCTGATGTGTAGGTAATAATGTAAAAATTTACCTAGAAAGTAGAACTTCATTATTTTTATGTAACTTGCAAATTATTTTTAATTATAAATGCTCGCTTTAACTTTTCGCAGTGTCTGACACATGTGCAACCACTGAAATTTGAGACGCGACATTCTTCGGTTGCATGTACATCCTATTATTTTCACCGAAATAAATAAATTGCATAATTTCTTATTTTTTTCAACACAAGTACAGCTATACTAGTTTTCTTGAGGTTTAATTTGTAGTTCTAATGTAAAATGACACCAGAAGGAGCTTTTGGGGAACCAGTAAGTGGTTAAGGGGTTCTTACTTAGTCATCTATCTCTCATATTGGTCTGAAAAAGAGATAGAAATAGGGGTTTCTGTACATTAACTAGACATTATTTTTGACAAAGAATGTATTTATGATGCTATATCAGCAAGATTAAATGGTTTATTCATTTTCCATGCAAATATCATTAGTTGTTAATATTTTCTGACAGTGAAAAGCACAATAAAGGCAAATTGATTATGTAAGGGGACATAATTTAACTTAATGCATACATGAGAAATAGACAAACAGTCAACTTAGAGATGTATTCTTGTACATATATTGTCAAACAGATTTTGGAATAATAGTTAACTGCAATCTAAAGACTCTTGTTGTATTGCCCTCATAATCTGGAAATGTTTAAAGTAATATAAGGCATGCTGTAAAATGTGGAATGGACTTTAATATCAGTTTTCATGATTTGGTGCTTAAACTGTTTCTTTTTGTCAGATTAACCATAAACATAGTTGGTCATCCAATAATTCCTCCTGAATCACCATGTTTGACTTCTGTGTTGATTTGAAACATAATATATTTGGGTTTTGTTCACTCCTTAAGTAAAAATGGTAAAATGAAAAAAAAGTGAAAATCTGCCAGATGGGGTAGGGATGTAATGTTTCATTTTTTTTGGTAAGAAATGAGTGCAGACTAGTATTCTTTATTGTAATATGTTCCAAAGTAAGAAGTCTATGAATCATAGGTGTCATGACTGGTTTCAAGTTTGTTATGTCTTGGTTAAGGGGGATATATATTTTTACACTAAATCAATAAAGGAACTTTTTTTACCCATGCAATTTGTAAGTTTATCAATAAAAAGTTGATTAAGGGCAACTATGATAAAAACAAGCCTTAAATTCCACCCCTGAGAGTAAAAATTGCTGATTCAGCAAATTTTGGCTGATGTGTAGGTAATAATGTAAAAATTTACCTAGAAAGTAGAACTTCATTATTTTTATGTAACTTGCAAATTATTTTTAATTATAAATGCTCGCTTTAACTTTTCGCAGTGTCTGACACATGTGCAACCACTGAAATTTGAGACGCGACATTCTTCGGTTGCATGTACATCCTATTATTTTCACCGAAATAAATAAATTGCATAATTTCTTATTTTTTTCAACACAAGTACAGCTATACTAGTTTTCTTGAGGTTTAATTTGTAGTTCTAATGTAAAATGACACCAGAAGGAGCTTTTGGGGAACCAGTAAGTGGTTAAGGGGTTCTTACTTAGTCATCTATCTCTCATATTGGTCTGAAAAAGAGATAGAAATAGGGGTTTCTGTACATTAACTAGACATTATTTTTGACAAAGAATGTATTTATGATGCTATATCAGCAAGATTAAATGGTTTATTCATTTTCCATGCAAATATCATTAGTTGTTAATATTTTCTGACAGTGAAAAGCACAATAAAGGCAAATTGATTATGTAAGGGGACATAATTTAACTTAATGCATACATGAGAAATAGACAAACAGTCAACTTAGAGATGTATTCTTGTACATATATTGTCAAACAGATTTTGGAATAATAGTTAACTGCAATCTAAAGACTCTTGTTGTATTGCCCTCATAATCTGGAAATGTTTAAAGTAATATAAGGCATGCTGTAAAATGTGGAATGGACTTTAATATCAGTTTTCATGATTTGGTGCTTAAACTGTTTCTTTTTGTCAGATTAACCATAAACATAGTTGGTCATCCAATAATTCCTCCTGAATCACCATGTTTGACTTCTGTGTTGATTTGAAACATAATATATTTGGGTTTTGTTCACTCCTTAAGTAAAAATGGTAAAATGAAAAAAAAGTGAAAATCTGCCAGATGGGGTAGGGATGTAATGTTTCATTTTTTTTGGTAAGAAATGAGTGCAGACTAGTATTCTTTATTGTAATATGTTCCAAAGTAAGAAGTCTATGAATCATAGGTGTCATGACTGGTTTCAAGTTTGTTATGTCTTGGTTAAGGGGGATATATATTTTTACACTAAATCAATAAAGGAACTTTTTTTACCCATGCAATTTGTAAGTTTATCAATAAAAAGTTGATTAAGGGCAACTATGATAAAAACAAGCCTTAAATTCCACCCCTGAGAGTAAAAATTGCTGATTCAGCAAATTTTGGCTGATGTGTAGGTAATAATGTAAAAATTTACCTAGAAAGTAGAACTTCATTATTTTTATGTAACTTGCAAATTATTTTTAATTATAAATGCTCGCTTTAACTTTTCGCAGTGTCTGACACATGTGCAACCACTGAAATTTGAGACGCGACATTCTTCGGTTGCATGTACATCCTATTATTTTCACCGAAATAAATAAATTGCATAATTTCTTATTTTTTTCAACACAAGTACAGCTATACTAGTTTTCTTGAGGTTTAATTTGTAGTTCTAATGTAAAATGACACCAGAAGGAGCTTTTGGGGAACCAGTAAGTGGTTAAGGGGTTCTTACTTAGTCATCTATCTCTCATATTGGTCTGAAAAAGAGATAGAAATAGGGGTTTCTGTACATTAACTAGACATTATTTTTGACAAAGAATGTATTTATGATGCTATATCAGCAAGATTAAATGGTTTATTCATTTTCCATGCAAATATCATTAGTTGTTAATATTTTCTGACAGTGAAAAGCACAATAAAGGCAAATTGATTATGTAAGGGGACATAATTTAACTTAATGCATACATGAGAAATAGACAAACAGTCAACTTAGAGATGTATTCTTGTACATATATTGTCAAACAGATTTTGGAATAATAGTTAACTGCAATCTAAAGACTCTTGTTGTATTGCCCTCATAATCTGGAAATGTTTAAAGTAATATAAGGCATGCTGTAAAATGTGGAATGGACTTTAATATCAGTTTTCATGATTTGGTGCTTAAACTGTTTCTTTTTGTCAGATTAACCATAAACATAGTTGGTCATCCAATAATTCCTCCTGAATCACCATGTTTGACTTCTGTGTTGATTTGAAACATAATATATTTGGGTTTTGTTCACTCCTTAAGTAAAAATGGTAAAATGAAAAAAAAGTGAAAATCTGCCAGATGGGGTAGGGATGTAATGTTTCATTTTTTTTGGTAAGAAATGAGTGCAGACTAGTATTCTTTATTGTAATATGTTCCAAAGTAAGAAGTCTATGAATCATAGGTGTCATGACTGGTTTCAAGTTTGTTATGTCTTGGTTAAGGTGGCACGGTAGTATTTGCATTCCAGAATTTAGGTTGCTCTTTTGTGTACCCTACTTAGGTAAATGTATCTAAACAGTGTGATTGGACAAAAAATACAGTATCAACTGAACATACTTTCCCAAACTGAGGGATGAATCAGGTGTAGAAAAATATGAAATAATTTTACATACAGATGAAAATGAATTTTTGAGAATTTTTTTAAATTTTGTATTCACTGCACCATAAAATACCTAAAAGTACTAGTGGCCTTAGGTTTTTAAAAATAGCAAAAAAAGTAAACGGTCATGATACATATTCAAATTCATTTTTGAATAGTAAAATGAAAGTACTTCAGTTAACTGTGAATGTAGAATTTTTTGCGGTGTTAGAAAGTGGTGAAAATTCTAAAAAGGCTATCATTATCCCTTATGGGCCAGGAAATACTACCGTGCCACCTTAAGGGGGATATATATTTTTACACTAAATCAATAAAGGAACTTTTTTTACCCATGCAATTTGTAAGTTTATCAATAAAAAGTTGATTAAGGGCAACTATGATAAAAACAAGCCTTAAATTCCACCCCTGAGAGTAAAAATTGCTGATTCAGCAAATTTTGGCTGATGTGTAGGTAATAATGTAAAAATTTACCTAGAAAGTAGAACTTCATTATTTTTATGTAACTTGCAAATTATTTTTAATTATAAATGCTCGCTTTAACTTTTCGCAGTGTCTGACACATGTGCAACCACTGAAATTTGAGACGCGACATTCTTCGGTTGCATGTACATCCTATTATTTTCACCGAAATAAATAAATTGCATAATTTCTTATTTTTTTCAACACAAGTACAGCTATACTAGTTTTCTTGAGGTTTAATTTGTAGTTCTAATGTAAAATGACACCAGAAGGAGCTTTTGGGGAACCAGTAAGTGGTTAAGGGGTTCTTACTTAGTCATCTATCTCTCATATTGGTCTGAAAAAGAGATAGAAATAGGGGTTTCTGTACATTAACTAGACATTATTTTTGACAAAGAATGTATTTATGATGCTATATCAGCAAGATTAAATGGTTTATTCATTTTCCATGCAAATATCATTAGTTGTTAATATTTTCTGACAGTGAAAAGCACAATAAAGGCAAATTGATTATGTAAGGGGACATAATTTAACTTAATGCATACATGAGAAATAGACAAACAGTCAACTTAGAGATGTATTCTTGTACATATATTGTCAAACAGATTTTGGAATAATAGTTAACTGCAATCTAAAGACTCTTGTTGTATTGCCCTCATAATCTGGAAATGTTTAAAGTAATATAAGGCATGCTGTAAAATGTGGAATGGACTTTAATATCAGTTTTCATGATTTGGTGCTTAAACTGTTTCTTTTTGTCAGATTAACCATAAACATAGTTGGTCATCCAATAATTCCTCCTGAATCACCATGTTTGACTTCTGTGTTGATTTGAAACATAATATATTTGGGTTTTGTTCACTCCTTAAGTAAAAATGGTAAAATGAAAAAAAAGTGAAAATCTGCCAGATGGGGTAGGGATGTAATGTTTCATTTTTTTTGGTAAGAAATGAGTGCAGACTAGTATTCTTTATTGTAATATGTTCCAAAGTAAGAAGTCTATGAATCATAGGTGTCATGACTGGTTTCAAGTTTGTTATGTCTTGGTTAAGGTGGCACGGTAGTATTTGCATTCCAGAATTTAGGTTGCTCTTTTGTGTACCCTACTTAGGTAAATGTATCTAAACAGTGTGATTGGACAAAAAATACAGTATCAACTGAACATACTTTCCCAAACTGAGGGATGAATCAGGTGTAGAAAAATATGAAATAATTTTACATACAGATGAAAATGAATTTTTGAGAATTTTTTTAAATTTTGTATTCACTGCACCATAAAATACCTAAAAGTACTAGTGGCCTTAGGTTTTTAAAAATAGCAAAAAAAGTAAACGGTCATGATACATATTCAAATTCATTTTTGAATAGTAAAATGAAAGTACTTCAGTTAACTGTGAATGTAGAATTTTTTGCGGTGTTAGAAAGTGGTGAAAATTCTAAAAAGGCTATCATTATCCCTTATGGGCCAGGAAATACTACCGTGCCACCTTAAGGGGGATATATATTTTTACACTAAATCAATAAAGGAACTTTTTTTACCCATGCAATTTGTAAGTTTATCAATAAAAAGTTGATTAAGGGCAACTATGATAAAAACAAGCCTTAAATTCCACCCCTGAGAGTAAAAATTGCTGATTCAGCAAATTTTGGCTGATGTGTAGGTAATAATGTAAAAATTTACCTAGAAAGTAGAACTTCATTATTTTTATGTAACTTGCAAATTATTTTTAATTATAAATGCTCGCTTTAACTTTTCGCAGTGTCTGACACATGTGCAACCACTGAAATTTGAGACGCGACATTCTTCGGTTGCATGTACATCCTATTATTTTCACCGAAATAAATAAATTGCATAATTTCTTATTTTTTTCAACACAAGTACAGCTATACTAGTTTTCTTGAGGTTTAATTTGTAGTTCTAATGTAAAATGACACCAGAAGGAGCTTTTGGGGAACCAGTAAGTGGTTAAGGGGTTCTTACTTAGTCATCTATCTCTCATATTGGTCTGAAAAAGAGATAGAAATAGGGGTTTCTGTACATTAACTAGACATTATTTTTGACAAAGAATGTATTTATGATGCTATATCAGCAAGATTAAATGGTTTATTCATTTTCCATGCAAATATCATTAGTTGTTAATATTTTCTGACAGTGAAAAGCACAATAAAGGCAAATTGATTATGTAAGGGGACATAATTTAACTTAATGCATACATGAGAAATAGACAAACAGTCAACTTAGAGATGTATTCTTGTACATATATTGTCAAACAGATTTTGGAATAATAGTTAACTGCAATCTAAAGACTCTTGTTGTATTGCCCTCATAATCTGGAAATGTTTAAAGTAATATAAGGCATGCTGTAAAATGTGGAATGGACTTTAATATCAGTTTTCATGATTTGGTGCTTAAACTGTTTCTTTTTGTCAGATTAACCATAAACATAGTTGGTCATCCAATAATTCCTCCTGAATCACCATGTTTGACTTCTGTGTTGATTTGAAACATAATATATTTGGGTTTTGTTCACTCCTTAAGTAAAAATGGTAAAATGAAAAAAAAGTGAAAATCTGCCAGATGGGGTAGGGATGTAATGTTTCATTTTTTTTGGTAAGAAATGAGTGCAGACTAGTATTCTTTATTGTAATATGTTCCAAAGTAAGAAGTCTATGAATCATAGGTGTCATGACTGGTTTCAAGTTTGTTATGTCTTGGTTAAGGTGGCACGGTAGTATTTGCATTCCAGAATTTAGGTTGCTCTTTTGTGTACCCTACTTAGGTAAATGTATCTAAACAGTGTGATTGGACAAAAAATACAGTATCAACTGAACATACTTTCCCAAACTGAGGGATGAATCAGGTGTAGAAAAATATGAAATAATTTTACATACAGATGAAAATGAATTTTTGAGAATTTTTTTAAATTTTGTATTCACTGCACCATAAAATACCTAAAAGTACTAGTGGCCTTAGGTTTTTAAAAATAGCAAAAAAAGTAAACGGTCATGATACATATTCAAATTCATTTTTGAATAGTAAAATGAAAGTACTTCAGTTAACTGTGAATGTAGAATTTTTTGCGGTGTTAGAAAGTGGTGAAAATTCTAAAAAGGCTATCATTATCCCTTATGGGCCAGGAAATACTACCGTGCCACCTTAAGGGGGATATATATTTTTACACTAAATCAATAAAGGAACTTTTTTTACCCATGCAATTTGTAAGTTTATCAATAAAAAGTTGATTAAGGGCAACTATGATAAAAACAAGCCTTAAATTCCACCCCTGAGAGTAAAAATTGCTGATTCAGCAAATTTTGGCTGATGTGTAGGTAATAATGTAAAAATTTACCTAGAAAGTAGAACTTCATTATTTTTATGTAACTTGCAAATTATTTTTAATTATAAATGCTCGCTTTAACTTTTCGCAGTGTCTGACACATGTGCAACCACTGAAATTTGAGACGCGACATTCTTCGGTTGCATGTACATCCTATTATTTTCACCGAAATAAATAAATTGCATAATTTCTTATTTTTTTCAACACAAGTACAGCTATACTAGTTTTCTTGAGGTTTAATTTGTAGTTCTAATGTAAAATGACACCAGAAGGAGCTTTTGGGGAACCAGTAAGTGGTTAAGGGGTTCTTACTTAGTCATCTATCTCTCATATTGGTCTGAAAAAGAGATAGAAATAGGGGTTTCTGTACATTAACTAGACATTATTTTTGACAAAGAATGTATTTATGATGCTATATCAGCAAGATTAAATGGTTTATTCATTTTCCATGCAAATATCATTAGTTGTTAATATTTTCTGACAGTGAAAAGCACAATAAAGGCAAATTGATTATGTAAGGGGACATAATTTAACTTAATGCATACATGAGAAATAGACAAACAGTCAACTTAGAGATGTATTCTTGTACATATATTGTCAAACAGATTTTGGAATAATAGTTAACTGCAATCTAAAGACTCTTGTTGTATTGCCCTCATAATCTGGAAATGTTTAAAGTAATATAAGGCATGCTGTAAAATGTGGAATGGACTTTAATATCAGTTTTCATGATTTGGTGCTTAAACTGTTTCTTTTTGTCAGATTAACCATAAACATAGTTGGTCATCCAATAATTCCTCCTGAATCACCATGTTTGACTTCTGTGTTGATTTGAAACATAATATATTTGGGTTTTGTTCACTCCTTAAGTAAAAATGGTAAAATGAAAAAAAAGTGAAAATCTGCCAGATGGGGTAGGGATGTAATGTTTCATTTTTTTTGGTAAGAAATGAGTGCAGACTAGTATTCTTTATTGTAATATGTTCCAAAGTAAGAAGTCTATGAATCATAGGTGTCATGACTGGTTTCAAGTTTGTTATGTCTTGGTTAAGGTGGCACGGTAGTATTTGCATTCCAGAATTTAGGTTGCTCTTTTGTGTACCCTACTTAGGTAAATGTATCTAAACAGTGTGATTGGACAAAAAATACAGTATCAACTGAACATACTTTCCCAAACTGAGGGATGAATCAGGTGTAGAAAAATATGAAATAATTTTACATACAGATGAAAATGAATTTTTGAGAATTTTTTTAAATTTTGTATTCACTGCACCATAAAATACCTAAAAGTACTAGTGGCCTTAGGTTTTTAAAAATAGCAAAAAAAGTAAACGGTCATGATACATATTCAAATTCATTTTTGAATAGTAAAATGAAAGTACTTCAGTTAACTGTGAATGTAGAATTTTTTGCGGTGTTAGAAAGTGGTGAAAATTCTAAAAAGGCTATCATTATCCCTTATGGGCCAGGAAATACTACCGTGCCACCTTAAGGGGGATATATATTTTTACACTAAATCAATAAAGGAACTTTTTTTACCCATGCAATTTGTAAGTTTATCAATAAAAAGTTGATTAAGGGCAACTATGATAAAAACAAGCCTTAAATTCCACCCCTGAGAGTAAAAATTGCTGATTCAGCAAATTTTGGCTGATGTGTAGGTAATAATGTAAAAATTTACCTAGAAAGTAGAACTTCATTATTTTTATGTAACTTGCAAATTATTTTTAATTATAAATGCTCGCTTTAACTTTTCGCAGTGTCTGACACATGTGCAACCACTGAAATTTGAGACGCGACATTCTTCGGTTGCATGTACATCCTATTATTTTCACCGAAATAAATAAATTGCATAATTTCTTATTTTTTTCAACACAAGTACAGCTATACTAGTTTTCTTGAGGTTTAATTTGTAGTTCTAATGTAAAATGACACCAGAAGGAGCTTTTGGGGAACCAGTAAGTGGTTAAGGGGTTCTTACTTAGTCATCTATCTCTCATATTGGTCTGAAAAAGAGATAGAAATAGGGGTTTCTGTACATTAACTAGACATTATTTTTGACAAAGAATGTATTTATGATGCTATATCAGCAAGATTAAATGGTTTATTCATTTTCCATGCAAATATCATTAGTTGTTAATATTTTCTGACAGTGAAAAGCACAATAAAGGCAAATTGATTATGTAAGGGGACATAATTTAACTTAATGCATACATGAGAAATAGACAAACAGTCAACTTAGAGATGTATTCTTGTACATATATTGTCAAACAGATTTTGGAATAATAGTTAACTGCAATCTAAAGACTCTTGTTGTATTGCCCTCATAATCTGGAAATGTTTAAAGTAATATAAGGCATGCTGTAAAATGTGGAATGGACTTTAATATCAGTTTTCATGATTTGGTGCTTAAACTGTTTCTTTTTGTCAGATTAACCATAAACATAGTTGGTCATCCAATAATTCCTCCTGAATCACCATGTTTGACTTCTGTGTTGATTTGAAACATAATATATTTGGGTTTTGTTCACTCCTTAAGTAAAAATGGTAAAATGAAAAAAAAGTGAAAATCTGCCAGATGGGGTAGGGATGTAATGTTTCATTTTTTTTGGTAAGAAATGAGTGCAGACTAGTATTCTTTATTGTAATATGTTCCAAAGTAAGAAGTCTATGAATCATAGGTGTCATGACTGGTTTCAAGTTTGTTATGTCTTGGTTAAGGTGGCACGGTAGTATTTGCATTCCAGAATTTAGGTTGCTCTTTTGTGTACCCTACTTAGGTAAATGTATCTAAACAGTGTGATTGGACAAAAAATACAGTATCAACTGAACATACTTTCCCAAACTGAGGGATGAATCAGGTGTAGAAAAATATGAAATAATTTTACATACAGATGAAAATGAATTTTTGAGAATTTTTTTAAATTTTGTATTCACTGCACCATAAAATACCTAAAAGTACTAGTGGCCTTAGGTTTTTAAAAATAGCAAAAAAAGTAAACGGTCATGATACATATTCAAATTCATTTTTGAATAGTAAAATGAAAGTACTTCAGTTAACTGTGAATGTAGAATTTTTTGCGGTGTTAGAAAGTGGTGAAAATTCTAAAAAGGCTATCATTATCCCTTATGGGCCAGGAAATACTACCGTGCCACCTTAAGGGGGATATATATTTTTACACTAAATCAATAAAGGAACTTTTTTTACCCATGCAATTTGTAAGTTTATCAATAAAAAGTTGATTAAGGGCAACTATGATAAAAACAAGCCTTAAATTCCACCCCTGAGAGTAAAAATTGCTGATTCAGCAAATTTTGGCTGATGTGTAGGTAATAATGTAAAAATTTACCTAGAAAGTAGAACTTCATTATTTTTATGTAACTTGCAAATTATTTTTAATTATAAATGCTCGCTTTAACTTTTCGCAGTGTCTGACACATGTGCAACCACTGAAATTTGAGACGCGACATTCTTCGGTTGCATGTACATCCTATTATTTTCACCGAAATAAATAAATTGCATAATTTCTTATTTTTTTCAACACAAGTACAGCTATACTAGTTTTCTTGAGGTTTAATTTGTAGTTCTAATGTAAAATGACACCAGAAGGAGCTTTTGGGGAACCAGTAAGTGGTTAAGGGGTTCTTACTTAGTCATCTATCTCTCATATTGGTCTGAAAAAGAGATAGAAATAGGGGTTTCTGTACATTAACTAGACATTATTTTTGACAAAGAATGTATTTATGATGCTATATCAGCAAGATTAAATGGTTTATTCATTTTCCATGCAAATATCATTAGTTGTTAATATTTTCTGACAGTGAAAAGCACAATAAAGGCAAATTGATTATGTAAGGGGACATAATTTAACTTAATGCATACATGAGAAATAGACAAACAGTCAACTTAGAGATGTATTCTTGTACATATATTGTCAAACAGATTTTGGAATAATAGTTAACTGCAATCTAAAGACTCTTGTTGTATTGCCCTCATAATCTGGAAATGTTTAAAGTAATATAAGGCATGCTGTAAAATGTGGAATGGACTTTAATATCAGTTTTCATGATTTGGTGCTTAAACTGTTTCTTTTTGTCAGATTAACCATAAACATAGTTGGTCATCCAATAATTCCTCCTGAATCACCATGTTTGACTTCTGTGTTGATTTGAAACATAATATATTTGGGTTTTGTTCACTCCTTAAGTAAAAATGGTAAAATGAAAAAAAAGTGAAAATCTGCCAGATGGGGTAGGGATGTAATGTTTCATTTTTTTTGGTAAGAAATGAGTGCAGACTAGTATTCTTTATTGTAATATGTTCCAAAGTAAGAAGTCTATGAATCATAGGTGTCATGACTGGTTTCAAGTTTGTTATGTCTTGGTTAAGGTGGCACGGTAGTATTTGCATTCCAGAATTTAGGTTGCTCTTTTGTGTACCCTACTTAGGTAAATGTATCTAAACAGTGTGATTGGACAAAAAATACAGTATCAACTGAACATACTTTCCCAAACTGAGGGATGAATCAGGTGTAGAAAAATATGAAATAATTTTACATACAGATGAAAATGAATTTTTGAGAATTTTTTTAAATTTTGTATTCACTGCACCATAAAATACCTAAAAGTACTAGTGGCCTTAGGTTTTTAAAAATAGCAAAAAAAGTAAACGGTCATGATACATATTCAAATTCATTTTTGAATAGTAAAATGAAAGTACTTCAGTTAACTGTGAATGTAGAATTTTTTGCGGTGTTAGAAAGTGGTGAAAATTCTAAAAAGGCTATCATTATCCCTTATGGGCCAGGAAATACTACCGTGCCACCTTAAGGGGGATATATATTTTTACACTAAATCAATAAAGGAACTTTTTTTACCCATGCAATTTGTAAGTTTATCAATAAAAAGTTGATTAAGGGCAACTATGATAAAAACAAGCCTTAAATTCCACCCCTGAGAGTAAAAATTGCTGATTCAGCAAATTTTGGCTGATGTGTAGGTAATAATGTAAAAATTTACCTAGAAAGTAGAACTTCATTATTTTTATGTAACTTGCAAATTATTTTTAATTATAAATGCTCGCTTTAACTTTTCGCAGTGTCTGACACATGTGCAACCACTGAAATTTGAGACGCGACATTCTTCGGTTGCATGTACATCCTATTATTTTCACCGAAATAAATAAATTGCATAATTTCTTATTTTTTTCAACACAAGTACAGCTATACTAGTTTTCTTGAGGTTTAATTTGTAGTTCTAATGTAAAATGACACCAGAAGGAGCTTTTGGGGAACCAGTAAGTGGTTAAGGGGTTCTTACTTAGTCATCTATCTCTCATATTGGTCTGAAAAAGAGATAGAAATAGGGGTTTCTGTACATTAACTAGACATTATTTTTGACAAAGAATGTATTTATGATGCTATATCAGCAAGATTAAATGGTTTATTCATTTTCCATGCAAATATCATTAGTTGTTAATATTTTCTGACAGTGAAAAGCACAATAAAGGCAAATTGATTATGTAAGGGGACATAATTTAACTTAATGCATACATGAGAAATAGACAAACAGTCAACTTAGAGATGTATTCTTGTACATATATTGTCAAACAGATTTTGGAATAATAGTTAACTGCAATCTAAAGACTCTTGTTGTATTGCCCTCATAATCTGGAAATGTTTAAAGTAATATAAGGCATGCTGTAAAATGTGGAATGGACTTTAATATCAGTTTTCATGATTTGGTGCTTAAACTGTTTCTTTTTGTCAGATTAACCATAAACATAGTTGGTCATCCAATAATTCCTCCTGAATCACCATGTTTGACTTCTGTGTTGATTTGAAACATAATATATTTGGGTTTTGTTCACTCCTTAAGTAAAAATGGTAAAATGAAAAAAAAGTGAAAATCTGCCAGATGGGGTAGGGATGTAATGTTTCATTTTTTTTGGTAAGAAATGAGTGCAGACTAGTATTCTTTATTGTAATATGTTCCAAAGTAAGAAGTCTATGAATCATAGGTGTCATGACTGGTTTCAAGTTTGTTATGTCTTGGTTAAGGTGGCACGGTAGTATTTGCATTCCAGAATTTAGGTTGCTCTTTTGTGTACCCTACTTAGGTAAATGTATCTAAACAGTGTGATTGGACAAAAAATACAGTATCAACTGAACATACTTTCCCAAACTGAGGGATGAATCAGGTGTAGAAAAATATGAAATAATTTTACATACAGATGAAAATGAATTTTTGAGAATTTTTTTAAATTTTGTATTCACTGCACCATAAAATACCTAAAAGTACTAGTGGCCTTAGGTTTTTAAAAATAGCAAAAAAAGTAAACGGTCATGATACATATTCAAATTCATTTTTGAATAGTAAAATGAAAGTACTTCAGTTAACTGTGAATGTAGAATTTTTTGCGGTGTTAGAAAGTGGTGAAAATTCTAAAAAGGCTATCATTATCCCTTATGGGCCAGGAAATACTACCGTGCCACCTTAAGGGGGATATATATTTTTACACTAAATCAATAAAGGAACTTTTTTTACCCATGCAATTTGTAAGTTTATCAATAAAAAGTTGATTAAGGGCAACTATGATAAAAACAAGCCTTAAATTCCACCCCTGAGAGTAAAAATTGCTGATTCAGCAAATTTTGGCTGATGTGTAGGTAATAATGTAAAAATTTACCTAGAAAGTAGAACTTCATTATTTTTATGTAACTTGCAAATTATTTTTAATTATAAATGCTCGCTTTAACTTTTCGCAGTGTCTGACACATGTGCAACCACTGAAATTTGAGACGCGACATTCTTCGGTTGCATGTACATCCTATTATTTTCACCGAAATAAATAAATTGCATAATTTCTTATTTTTTTCAACACAAGTACAGCTATACTAGTTTTCTTGAGGTTTAATTTGTAGTTCTAATGTAAAATGACACCAGAAGGAGCTTTTGGGGAACCAGTAAGTGGTTAAGGGGTTCTTACTTAGTCATCTATCTCTCATATTGGTCTGAAAAAGAGATAGAAATAGGGGTTTCTGTACATTAACTAGACATTATTTTTGACAAAGAATGTATTTATGATGCTATATCAGCAAGATTAAATGGTTTATTCATTTTCCATGCAAATATCATTAGTTGTTAATATTTTCTGACAGTGAAAAGCACAATAAAGGCAAATTGATTATGTAAGGGGACATAATTTAACTTAATGCATACATGAGAAATAGACAAACAGTCAACTTAGAGATGTATTCTTGTACATATATTGTCAAACAGATTTTGGAATAATAGTTAACTGCAATCTAAAGACTCTTGTTGTATTGCCCTCATAATCTGGAAATGTTTAAAGTAATATAAGGCATGCTGTAAAATGTGGAATGGACTTTAATATCAGTTTTCATGATTTGGTGCTTAAACTGTTTCTTTTTGTCAGATTAACCATAAACATAGTTGGTCATCCAATAATTCCTCCTGAATCACCATGTTTGACTTCTGTGTTGATTTGAAACATAATATATTTGGGTTTTGTTCACTCCTTAAGTAAAAATGGTAAAATGAAAAAAAAGTGAAAATCTGCCAGATGGGGTAGGGATGTAATGTTTCATTTTTTTTGGTAAGAAATGAGTGCAGACTAGTATTCTTTATTGTAATATGTTCCAAAGTAAGAAGTCTATGAATCATAGGTGTCATGACTGGTTTCAAGTTTGTTATGTCTTGGTTAAGGTGGCACGGTAGTATTTGCATTCCAGAATTTAGGTTGCTCTTTTGTGTACCCTACTTAGGTAAATGTATCTAAACAGTGTGATTGGACAAAAAATACAGTATCAACTGAACATACTTTCCCAAACTGAGGGATGAATCAGGTGTAGAAAAATATGAAATAATTTTACATACAGATGAAAATGAATTTTTGAGAATTTTTTTAAATTTTGTATTCACTGCACCATAAAATACCTAAAAGTACTAGTGGCCTTAGGTTTTTAAAAATAGCAAAAAAAGTAAACGGTCATGATACATATTCAAATTCATTTTTGAATAGTAAAATGAAAGTACTTCAGTTAACTGTGAATGTAGAATTTTTTGCGGTGTTAGAAAGTGGTGAAAATTCTAAAAAGGCTATCATTATCCCTTATGGGCCAGGAAATACTACCGTGCCACCTTAAGGGGGATATATATTTTTACACTAAATCAATAAAGGAACTTTTTTTACCCATGCAATTTGTAAGTTTATCAATAAAAAGTTGATTAAGGGCAACTATGATAAAAACAAGCCTTAAATTCCACCCCTGAGAGTAAAAATTGCTGATTCAGCAAATTTTGGCTGATGTGTAGGTAATAATGTAAAAATTTACCTAGAAAGTAGAACTTCATTATTTTTATGTAACTTGCAAATTATTTTTAATTATAAATGCTCGCTTTAACTTTTCGCAGTGTCTGACACATGTGCAACCACTGAAATTTGAGACGCGACATTCTTCGGTTGCATGTACATCCTATTATTTTCACCGAAATAAATAAATTGCATAATTTCTTATTTTTTTCAACACAAGTACAGCTATACTAGTTTTCTTGAGGTTTAATTTGTAGTTCTAATGTAAAATGACACCAGAAGGAGCTTTTGGGGAACCAGTAAGTGGTTAAGGGGTTCTTACTTAGTCATCTATCTCTCATATTGGTCTGAAAAAGAGATAGAAATAGGGGTTTCTGTACATTAACTAGACATTATTTTTGACAAAGAATGTATTTATGATGCTATATCAGCAAGATTAAATGGTTTATTCATTTTCCATGCAAATATCATTAGTTGTTAATATTTTCTGACAGTGAAAAGCACAATAAAGGCAAATTGATTATGTAAGGGGACATAATTTAACTTAATGCATACATGAGAAATAGACAAACAGTCAACTTAGAGATGTATTCTTGTACATATATTGTCAAACAGATTTTGGAATAATAGTTAACTGCAATCTAAAGACTCTTGTTGTATTGCCCTCATAATCTGGAAATGTTTAAAGTAATATAAGGCATGCTGTAAAATGTGGAATGGACTTTAATATCAGTTTTCATGATTTGGTGCTTAAACTGTTTCTTTTTGTCAGATTAACCATAAACATAGTTGGTCATCCAATAATTCCTCCTGAATCACCATGTTTGACTTCTGTGTTGATTTGAAACATAATATATTTGGGTTTTGTTCACTCCTTAAGTAAAAATGGTAAAATGAAAAAAAAGTGAAAATCTGCCAGATGGGGTAGGGATGTAATGTTTCATTTTTTTTGGTAAGAAATGAGTGCAGACTAGTATTCTTTATTGTAATATGTTCCAAAGTAAGAAGTCTATGAATCATAGGTGTCATGACTGGTTTCAAGTTTGTTATGTCTTGGTTAAGGTGGCACGGTAGTATTTGCATTCCAGAATTTAGGTTGCTCTTTTGTGTACCCTACTTAGGTAAATGTATCTAAACAGTGTGATTGGACAAAAAATACAGTATCAACTGAACATACTTTCCCAAACTGAGGGATGAATCAGGTGTAGAAAAATATGAAATAATTTTACATACAGATGAAAATGAATTTTTGAGAATTTTTTTAAATTTTGTATTCACTGCACCATAAAATACCTAAAAGTACTAGTGGCCTTAGGTTTTTAAAAATAGCAAAAAAAGTAAACGGTCATGATACATATTCAAATTCATTTTTGAATAGTAAAATGAAAGTACTTCAGTTAACTGTGAATGTAGAATTTTTTGCGGTGTTAGAAAGTGGTGAAAATTCTAAAAAGGCTATCATTATCCCTTATGGGCCAGGAAATACTACCGTGCCACCTTAAGGGGGATATATATTTTTACACTAAATCAATAAAGGAACTTTTTTTACCCATGCAATTTGTAAGTTTATCAATAAAAAGTTGATTAAGGGCAACTATGATAAAAACAAGCCTTAAATTCCACCCCTGAGAGTAAAAATTGCTGATTCAGCAAATTTTGGCTGATGTGTAGGTAATAATGTAAAAATTTACCTAGAAAGTAGAACTTCATTATTTTTATGTAACTTGCAAATTATTTTTAATTATAAATGCTCGCTTTAACTTTTCGCAGTGTCTGACACATGTGCAACCACTGAAATTTGAGACGCGACATTCTTCGGTTGCATGTACATCCTATTATTTTCACCGAAATAAATAAATTGCATAATTTCTTATTTTTTTCAACACAAGTACAGCTATACTAGTTTTCTTGAGGTTTAATTTGTAGTTCTAATGTAAAATGACACCAGAAGGAGCTTTTGGGGAACCAGTAAGTGGTTAAGGGGTTCTTACTTAGTCATCTATCTCTCATATTGGTCTGAAAAAGAGATAGAAATAGGGGTTTCTGTACATTAACTAGACATTATTTTTGACAAAGAATGTATTTATGATGCTATATCAGCAAGATTAAATGGTTTATTCATTTTCCATGCAAATATCATTAGTTGTTAATATTTTCTGACAGTGAAAAGCACAATAAAGGCAAATTGATTATGTAAGGGGACATAATTTAACTTAATGCATACATGAGAAATAGACAAACAGTCAACTTAGAGATGTATTCTTGTACATATATTGTCAAACAGATTTTGGAATAATAGTTAACTGCAATCTAAAGACTCTTGTTGTATTGCCCTCATAATCTGGAAATGTTTAAAGTAATATAAGGCATGCTGTAAAATGTGGAATGGACTTTAATATCAGTTTTCATGATTTGGTGCTTAAACTGTTTCTTTTTGTCAGATTAACCATAAACATAGTTGGTCATCCAATAATTCCTCCTGAATCACCATGTTTGACTTCTGTGTTGATTTGAAACATAATATATTTGGGTTTTGTTCACTCCTTAAGTAAAAATGGTAAAATGAAAAAAAAGTGAAAATCTGCCAGATGGGGTAGGGATGTAATGTTTCATTTTTTTTGGTAAGAAATGAGTGCAGACTAGTATTCTTTATTGTAATATGTTCCAAAGTAAGAAGTCTATGAATCATAGGTGTCATGACTGGTTTCAAGTTTGTTATGTCTTGGTTAAGGGGGATATATATTTTTACACTAAATCAATAAAGGAACTTTTTTTACCCATGCAATTTGTAAGTTTATCAATAAAAAGTTGATTAAGGGCAACTATGATAAAAACAAGCCTTAAATTCCACCCCTGAGAGTAAAAATTGCTGATTCAGCAAATTTTGGCTGATGTGTAGGTAATAATGTAAAAATTTACCTAGAAAGTAGAACTTCATTATTTTTATGTAACTTGCAAATTATTTTTAATTATAAATGCTCGCTTTAACTTTTCGCAGTGTCTGACACATGTGCAACCACTGAAATTTGAGACGCGACATTCTTCGGTTGCATGTACATCCTATTATTTTCACCGAAATAAATAAATTGCATAATTTCTTATTTTTTTCAACACAAGTACAGCTATACTAGTTTTCTTGAGGTTTAATTTGTAGTTCTAATGTAAAATGACACCAGAAGGAGCTTTTGGGGAACCAGTAAGTGGTTAAGGGGTTCTTACTTAGTCATCTATCTCTCATATTGGTCTGAAAAAGAGATAGAAATAGGGGTTTCTGTACATTAACTAGACATTATTTTTGACAAAGAATGTATTTATGATGCTATATCAGCAAGATTAAATGGTTTATTCATTTTCCATGCAAATATCATTAGTTGTTAATATTTTCTGACAGTGAAAAGCACAATAAAGGCAAATTGATTATGTAAGGGGACATAATTTAACTTAATGCATACATGAGAAATAGACAAACAGTCAACTTAGAGATGTATTCTTGTACATATATTGTCAAACAGATTTTGGAATAATAGTTAACTGCAATCTAAAGACTCTTGTTGTATTGCCCTCATAATCTGGAAATGTTTAAAGTAATATAAGGCATGCTGTAAAATGTGGAATGGACTTTAATATCAGTTTTCATGATTTGGTGCTTAAACTGTTTCTTTTTGTCAGATTAACCATAAACATAGTTGGTCATCCAATAATTCCTCCTGAATCACCATGTTTGACTTCTGTGTTGATTTGAAACATAATATATTTGGGTTTTGTTCACTCCTTAAGTAAAAATGGTAAAATGAAAAAAAAGTGAAAATCTGCCAGATGGGGTAGGGATGTAATGTTTCATTTTTTTTGGTAAGAAATGAGTGCAGACTAGTATTCTTTATTGTAATATGTTCCAAAGTAAGAAGTCTATGAATCATAGGTGTCATGACTGGTTTCAAGTTTGTTATGTCTTGGTTAAGGTGGCACGGTAGTATTTGCATTCCAGAATTTAGGTTGCTCTTTTGTGTACCCTACTTAGGTAAATGTATCTAAACAGTGTGATTGGACAAAAAATACAGTATCAACTGAACATACTTTCCCAAACTGAGGGATGAATCAGGTGTAGAAAAATATGAAATAATTTTACATACAGATGAAAATGAATTTTTGAGAATTTTTTTAAATTTTGTATTCACTGCACCATAAAATACCTAAAAGTACTAGTGGCCTTAGGTTTTTAAAAATAGCAAAAAAAGTAAACGGTCATGATACATATTCAAATTCATTTTTGAATAGTAAAATGAAAGTACTTCAGTTAACTGTGAATGTAGAATTTTTTGCGGTGTTAGAAAGTGGTGAAAATTCTAAAAAGGCTATCATTATCCCTTATGGGCCAGGAAATACTACCGTGCCACCTTAAGGGGGATATATATTTTTACACTAAATCAATAAAGGAACTTTTTTTACCCATGCAATTTGTAAGTTTATCAATAAAAAGTTGATTAAGGGCAACTATGATAAAAACAAGCCTTAAATTCCACCCCTGAGAGTAAAAATTGCTGATTCAGCAAATTTTGGCTGATGTGTAGGTAATAATGTAAAAATTTACCTAGAAAGTAGAACTTCATTATTTTTATGTAACTTGCAAATTATTTTTAATTATAAATGCTCGCTTTAACTTTTCGCAGTGTCTGACACATGTGCAACCACTGAAATTTGAGACGCGACATTCTTCGGTTGCATGTACATCCTATTATTTTCACCGAAATAAATAAATTGCATAATTTCTTATTTTTTTCAACACAAGTACAGCTATACTAGTTTTCTTGAGGTTTAATTTGTAGTTCTAATGTAAAATGACACCAGAAGGAGCTTTTGGGGAACCAGTAAGTGGTTAAGGGGTTCTTACTTAGTCATCTATCTCTCATATTGGTCTGAAAAAGAGATAGAAATAGGGGTTTCTGTACATTAACTAGACATTATTTTTGACAAAGAATGTATTTATGATGCTATATCAGCAAGATTAAATGGTTTATTCATTTTCCATGCAAATATCATTAGTTGTTAATATTTTCTGACAGTGAAAAGCACAATAAAGGCAAATTGATTATGTAAGGGGACATAATTTAACTTAATGCATACATGAGAAATAGACAAACAGTCAACTTAGAGATGTATTCTTGTACATATATTGTCAAACAGATTTTGGAATAATAGTTAACTGCAATCTAAAGACTCTTGTTGTATTGCCCTCATAATCTGGAAATGTTTAAAGTAATATAAGGCATGCTGTAAAATGTGGAATGGACTTTAATATCAGTTTTCATGATTTGGTGCTTAAACTGTTTCTTTTTGTCAGATTAACCATAAACATAGTTGGTCATCCAATAATTCCTCCTGAATCACCATGTTTGACTTCTGTGTTGATTTGAAACATAATATATTTGGGTTTTGTTCACTCCTTAAGTAAAAATGGTAAAATGAAAAAAAAGTGAAAATCTGCCAGATGGGGTAGGGATGTAATGTTTCATTTTTTTTGGTAAGAAATGAGTGCAGACTAGTATTCTTTATTGTAATATGTTCCAAAGTAAGAAGTCTATGAATCATAGGTGTCATGACTGGTTTCAAGTTTGTTATGTCTTGGTTAAGGTGGCACGGTAGTATTTGCATTCCAGAATTTAGGTTGCTCTTTTGTGTACCCTACTTAGGTAAATGTATCTAAACAGTGTGATTGGACAAAAAATACAGTATCAACTGAACATACTTTCCCAAACTGAGGGATGAATCAGGTGTAGAAAAATATGAAATAATTTTACATACAGATGAAAATGAATTTTTGAGAATTTTTTTAAATTTTGTATTCACTGCACCATAAAATACCTAAAAGTACTAGTGGCCTTAGGTTTTTAAAAATAGCAAAAAAAGTAAACGGTCATGATACATATTCAAATTCATTTTTGAATAGTAAAATGAAAGTACTTCAGTTAACTGTGAATGTAGAATTTTTTGCGGTGTTAGAAAGTGGTGAAAATTCTAAAAAGGCTATCATTATCCCTTATGGGCCAGGAAATACTACCGTGCCACCTTAAGGGGGATATATATTTTTACACTAAATCAATAAAGGAACTTTTTTTACCCATGCAATTTGTAAGTTTATCAATAAAAAGTTGATTAAGGGCAACTATGATAAAAACAAGCCTTAAATTCCACCCCTGAGAGTAAAAATTGCTGATTCAGCAAATTTTGGCTGATGTGTAGGTAATAATGTAAAAATTTACCTAGAAAGTAGAACTTCATTATTTTTATGTAACTTGCAAATTATTTTTAATTATAAATGCTCGCTTTAACTTTTCGCAGTGTCTGACACATGTGCAACCACTGAAATTTGAGACGCGACATTCTTCGGTTGCATGTACATCCTATTATTTTCACCGAAATAAATAAATTGCATAATTTCTTATTTTTTTCAACACAAGTACAGCTATACTAGTTTTCTTGAGGTTTAATTTGTAGTTCTAATGTAAAATGACACCAGAAGGAGCTTTTGGGGAACCAGTAAGTGGTTAAGGGGTTCTTACTTAGTCATCTATCTCTCATATTGGTCTGAAAAAGAGATAGAAATAGGGGTTTCTGTACATTAACTAGACATTATTTTTGACAAAGAATGTATTTATGATGCTATATCAGCAAGATTAAATGGTTTATTCATTTTCCATGCAAATATCATTAGTTGTTAATATTTTCTGACAGTGAAAAGCACAATAAAGGCAAATTGATTATGTAAGGGGACATAATTTAACTTAATGCATACATGAGAAATAGACAAACAGTCAACTTAGAGATGTATTCTTGTACATATATTGTCAAACAGATTTTGGAATAATAGTTAACTGCAATCTAAAGACTCTTGTTGTATTGCCCTCATAATCTGGAAATGTTTAAAGTAATATAAGGCATGCTGTAAAATGTGGAATGGACTTTAATATCAGTTTTCATGATTTGGTGCTTAAACTGTTTCTTTTTGTCAGATTAACCATAAACATAGTTGGTCATCCAATAATTCCTCCTGAATCACCATGTTTGACTTCTGTGTTGATTTGAAACATAATATATTTGGGTTTTGTTCACTCCTTAAGTAAAAATGGTAAAATGAAAAAAAAGTGAAAATCTGCCAGATGGGGTAGGGATGTAATGTTTCATTTTTTTTGGTAAGAAATGAGTGCAGACTAGTATTCTTTATTGTAATATGTTCCAAAGTAAGAAGTCTATGAATCATAGGTGTCATGACTGGTTTCAAGTTTGTTATGTCTTGGTTAAGGGGGATATATATTTTTACACTAAATCAATAAAGGAACTTTTTTTACCCATGCAATTTGTAAGTTTATCAATAAAAAGTTGATTAAGGGCAACTATGATAAAAACAAGCCTTAAATTCCACCCCTGAGAGTAAAAATTGCTGATTCAGCAAATTTTGGCTGATGTGTAGGTAATAATGTAAAAATTTACCTAGAAAGTAGAACTTCATTATTTTTATGTAACTTGCAAATTATTTTTAATTATAAATGCTCGCTTTAACTTTTCGCAGTGTCTGACACATGTGCAACCACTGAAATTTGAGACGCGACATTCTTCGGTTGCATGTACATCCTATTATTTTCACCGAAATAAATAAATTGCATAATTTCTTATTTTTTTCAACACAAGTACAGCTATACTAGTTTTCTTGAGGTTTAATTTGTAGTTCTAATGTAAAATGACACCAGAAGGAGCTTTTGGGGAACCAGTAAGTGGTTAAGGGGTTCTTACTTAGTCATCTATCTCTCATATTGGTCTGAAAAAGAGATAGAAATAGGGGTTTCTGTACATTAACTAGACATTATTTTTGACAAAGAATGTATTTATGATGCTATATCAGCAAGATTAAATGGTTTATTCATTTTCCATGCAAATATCATTAGTTGTTAATATTTTCTGACAGTGAAAAGCACAATAAAGGCAAATTGATTATGTAAGGGGACATAATTTAACTTAATGCATACATGAGAAATAGACAAACAGTCAACTTAGAGATGTATTCTTGTACATATATTGTCAAACAGATTTTGGAATAATAGTTAACTGCAATCTAAAGACTCTTGTTGTATTGCCCTCATAATCTGGAAATGTTTAAAGTAATATAAGGCATGCTGTAAAATGTGGAATGGACTTTAATATCAGTTTTCATGATTTGGTGCTTAAACTGTTTCTTTTTGTCAGATTAACCATAAACATAGTTGGTCATCCAATAATTCCTCCTGAATCACCATGTTTGACTTCTGTGTTGATTTGAAACATAATATATTTGGGTTTTGTTCACTCCTTAAGTAAAAATGGTAAAATGAAAAAAAAGTGAAAATCTGCCAGATGGGGTAGGGATGTAATGTTTCATTTTTTTTGGTAAGAAATGAGTGCAGACTAGTATTCTTTATTGTAATATGTTCCAAAGTAAGAAGTCTATGAATCATAGGTGTCATGACTGGTTTCAAGTTTGTTATGTCTTGGTTAAGGTGGCACGGTAGTATTTGCATTCCAGAATTTAGGTTGCTCTTTTGTGTACCCTACTTAGGTAAATGTATCTAAACAGTGTGATTGGACAAAAAATACAGTATCAACTGAACATACTTTCCCAAACTGAGGGATGAATCAGGTGTAGAAAAATATGAAATAATTTTACATACAGATGAAAATGAATTTTTGAGAATTTTTTTAAATTTTGTATTCACTGCACCATAAAATACCTAAAAGTACTAGTGGCCTTAGGTTTTTAAAAATAGCAAAAAAAGTAAACGGTCATGATACATATTCAAATTCATTTTTGAATAGTAAAATGAAAGTACTTCAGTTAACTGTGAATGTAGAATTTTTTGCGGTGTTAGAAAGTGGTGAAAATTCTAAAAAGGCTATCATTATCCCTTATGGGCCAGGAAATACTACCGTGCCACCTTAAGGGGGATATATATTTTTACACTAAATCAATAAAGGAACTTTTTTTACCCATGCAATTTGTAAGTTTATCAATAAAAAGTTGATTAAGGGCAACTATGATAAAAACAAGCCTTAAATTCCACCCCTGAGAGTAAAAATTGCTGATTCAGCAAATTTTGGCTGATGTGTAGGTAATAATGTAAAAATTTACCTAGAAAGTAGAACTTCATTATTTTTATGTAACTTGCAAATTATTTTTAATTATAAATGCTCGCTTTAACTTTTCGCAGTGTCTGACACATGTGCAACCACTGAAATTTGAGACGCGACATTCTTCGGTTGCATGTACATCCTATTATTTTCACCGAAATAAATAAATTGCATAATTTCTTATTTTTTTCAACACAAGTACAGCTATACTAGTTTTCTTGAGGTTTAATTTGTAGTTCTAATGTAAAATGACACCAGAAGGAGCTTTTGGGGAACCAGTAAGTGGTTAAGGGGTTCTTACTTAGTCATCTATCTCTCATATTGGTCTGAAAAAGAGATAGAAATAGGGGTTTCTGTACATTAACTAGACATTATTTTTGACAAAGAATGTATTTATGATGCTATATCAGCAAGATTAAATGGTTTATTCATTTTCCATGCAAATATCATTAGTTGTTAATATTTTCTGACAGTGAAAAGCACAATAAAGGCAAATTGATTATGTAAGGGGACATAATTTAACTTAATGCATACATGAGAAATAGACAAACAGTCAACTTAGAGATGTATTCTTGTACATATATTGTCAAACAGATTTTGGAATAATAGTTAACTGCAATCTAAAGACTCTTGTTGTATTGCCCTCATAATCTGGAAATGTTTAAAGTAATATAAGGCATGCTGTAAAATGTGGAATGGACTTTAATATCAGTTTTCATGATTTGGTGCTTAAACTGTTTCTTTTTGTCAGATTAACCATAAACATAGTTGGTCATCCAATAATTCCTCCTGAATCACCATGTTTGACTTCTGTGTTGATTTGAAACATAATATATTTGGGTTTTGTTCACTCCTTAAGTAAAAATGGTAAAATGAAAAAAAAGTGAAAATCTGCCAGATGGGGTAGGGATGTAATGTTTCATTTTTTTTGGTAAGAAATGAGTGCAGACTAGTATTCTTTATTGTAATATGTTCCAAAGTAAGAAGTCTATGAATCATAGGTGTCATGACTGGTTTCAAGTTTGTTATGTCTTGGTTAAGGGGGATATATATTTTTACACTAAATCAATAAAGGAACTTTTTTTACCCATGCAATTTGTAAGTTTATCAATAAAAAGTTGATTAAGGGCAACTATGATAAAAACAAGCCTTAAATTCCACCCCTGAGAGTAAAAATTGCTGATTCAGCAAATTTTGGCTGATGTGTAGGTAATAATGTAAAAATTTACCTAGAAAGTAGAACTTCATTATTTTTATGTAACTTGCAAATTATTTTTAATTATAAATGCTCGCTTTAACTTTTCGCAGTGTCTGACACATGTGCAACCACTGAAATTTGAGACGCGACATTCTTCGGTTGCATGTACATCCTATTATTTTCACCGAAATAAATAAATTGCATAATTTCTTATTTTTTTCAACACAAGTACAGCTATACTAGTTTTCTTGAGGTTTAATTTGTAGTTCTAATGTAAAATGACACCAGAAGGAGCTTTTGGGGAACCAGTAAGTGGTTAAGGGGTTCTTACTTAGTCATCTATCTCTCATATTGGTCTGAAAAAGAGATAGAAATAGGGGTTTCTGTACATTAACTAGACATTATTTTTGACAAAGAATGTATTTATGATGCTATATCAGCAAGATTAAATGGTTTATTCATTTTCCATGCAAATATCATTAGTTGTTAATATTTTCTGACAGTGAAAAGCACAATAAAGGCAAATTGATTATGTAAGGGGACATAATTTAACTTAATGCATACATGAGAAATAGACAAACAGTCAACTTAGAGATGTATTCTTGTACATATATTGTCAAACAGATTTTGGAATAATAGTTAACTGCAATCTAAAGACTCTTGTTGTATTGCCCTCATAATCTGGAAATGTTTAAAGTAATATAAGGCATGCTGTAAAATGTGGAATGGACTTTAATATCAGTTTTCATGATTTGGTGCTTAAACTGTTTCTTTTTGTCAGATTAACCATAAACATAGTTGGTCATCCAATAATTCCTCCTGAATCACCATGTTTGACTTCTGTGTTGATTTGAAACATAATATATTTGGGTTTTGTTCACTCCTTAAGTAAAAATGGTAAAATGAAAAAAAAGTGAAAATCTGCCAGATGGGGTAGGGATGTAATGTTTCATTTTTTTTGGTAAGAAATGAGTGCAGACTAGTATTCTTTATTGTAATATGTTCCAAAGTAAGAAGTCTATGAATCATAGGTGTCATGACTGGTTTCAAGTTTGTTATGTCTTGGTTAAGGTGGCACGGTAGTATTTGCATTCCAGAATTTAGGTTGCTCTTTTGTGTACCCTACTTAGGTAAATGTATCTAAACAGTGTGATTGGACAAAAAATACAGTATCAACTGAACATACTTTCCCAAACTGAGGGATGAATCAGGTGTAGAAAAATATGAAATAATTTTACATACAGATGAAAATGAATTTTTGAGAATTTTTTTAAATTTTGTATTCACTGCACCATAAAATACCTAAAAGTACTAGTGGCCTTAGGTTTTTAAAAATAGCAAAAAAAGTAAACGGTCATGATACATATTCAAATTCATTTTTGAATAGTAAAATGAAAGTACTTCAGTTAACTGTGAATGTAGAATTTTTTGCGGTGTTAGAAAGTGGTGAAAATTCTAAAAAGGCTATCATTATCCCTTATGGGCCAGGAAATACTACCGTGCCACCTTAAGGGGGATATATATTTTTACACTAAATCAATAAAGGAACTTTTTTTACCCATGCAATTTGTAAGTTTATCAATAAAAAGTTGATTAAGGGCAACTATGATAAAAACAAGCCTTAAATTCCACCCCTGAGAGTAAAAATTGCTGATTCAGCAAATTTTGGCTGATGTGTAGGTAATAATGTAAAAATTTACCTAGAAAGTAGAACTTCATTATTTTTATGTAACTTGCAAATTATTTTTAATTATAAATGCTCGCTTTAACTTTTCGCAGTGTCTGACACATGTGCAACCACTGAAATTTGAGACGCGACATTCTTCGGTTGCATGTACATCCTATTATTTTCACCGAAATAAATAAATTGCATAATTTCTTATTTTTTTCAACACAAGTACAGCTATACTAGTTTTCTTGAGGTTTAATTTGTAGTTCTAATGTAAAATGACACCAGAAGGAGCTTTTGGGGAACCAGTAAGTGGTTAAGGGGTTCTTACTTAGTCATCTATCTCTCATATTGGTCTGAAAAAGAGATAGAAATAGGGGTTTCTGTACATTAACTAGACATTATTTTTGACAAAGAATGTATTTATGATGCTATATCAGCAAGATTAAATGGTTTATTCATTTTCCATGCAAATATCATTAGTTGTTAATATTTTCTGACAGTGAAAAGCACAATAAAGGCAAATTGATTATGTAAGGGGACATAATTTAACTTAATGCATACATGAGAAATAGACAAACAGTCAACTTAGAGATGTATTCTTGTACATATATTGTCAAACAGATTTTGGAATAATAGTTAACTGCAATCTAAAGACTCTTGTTGTATTGCCCTCATAATCTGGAAATGTTTAAAGTAATATAAGGCATGCTGTAAAATGTGGAATGGACTTTAATATCAGTTTTCATGATTTGGTGCTTAAACTGTTTCTTTTTGTCAGATTAACCATAAACATAGTTGGTCATCCAATAATTCCTCCTGAATCACCATGTTTGACTTCTGTGTTGATTTGAAACATAATATATTTGGGTTTTGTTCACTCCTTAAGTAAAAATGGTAAAATGAAAAAAAAGTGAAAATCTGCCAGATGGGGTAGGGATGTAATGTTTCATTTTTTTTGGTAAGAAATGAGTGCAGACTAGTATTCTTTATTGTAATATGTTCCAAAGTAAGAAGTCTATGAATCATAGGTGTCATGACTGGTTTCAAGTTTGTTATGTCTTGGTTAAGGGGGATATATATTTTTACACTAAATCAATAAAGGAACTTTTTTTACCCATGCAATTTGTAAGTTTATCAATAAAAAGTTGATTAAGGGCAACTATGATAAAAACAAGCCTTAAATTCCACCCCTGAGAGTAAAAATTGCTGATTCAGCAAATTTTGGCTGATGTGTAGGTAATAATGTAAAAATTTACCTAGAAAGTAGAACTTCATTATTTTTATGTAACTTGCAAATTATTTTTAATTATAAATGCTCGCTTTAACTTTTCGCAGTGTCTGACACATGTGCAACCACTGAAATTTGAGACGCGACATTCTTCGGTTGCATGTACATCCTATTATTTTCACCGAAATAAATAAATTGCATAATTTCTTATTTTTTTCAACACAAGTACAGCTATACTAGTTTTCTTGAGGTTTAATTTGTAGTTCTAATGTAAAATGACACCAGAAGGAGCTTTTGGGGAACCAGTAAGTGGTTAAGGGGTTCTTACTTAGTCATCTATCTCTCATATTGGTCTGAAAAAGAGATAGAAATAGGGGTTTCTGTACATTAACTAGACATTATTTTTGACAAAGAATGTATTTATGATGCTATATCAGCAAGATTAAATGGTTTATTCATTTTCCATGCAAATATCATTAGTTGTTAATATTTTCTGACAGTGAAAAGCACAATAAAGGCAAATTGATTATGTAAGGGGACATAATTTAACTTAATGCATACATGAGAAATAGACAAACAGTCAACTTAGAGATGTATTCTTGTACATATATTGTCAAACAGATTTTGGAATAATAGTTAACTGCAATCTAAAGACTCTTGTTGTATTGCCCTCATAATCTGGAAATGTTTAAAGTAATATAAGGCATGCTGTAAAATGTGGAATGGACTTTAATATCAGTTTTCATGATTTGGTGCTTAAACTGTTTCTTTTTGTCAGATTAACCATAAACATAGTTGGTCATCCAATAATTCCTCCTGAATCACCATGTTTGACTTCTGTGTTGATTTGAAACATAATATATTTGGGTTTTGTTCACTCCTTAAGTAAAAATGGTAAAATGAAAAAAAAGTGAAAATCTGCCAGATGGGGTAGGGATGTAATGTTTCATTTTTTTTGGTAAGAAATGAGTGCAGACTAGTATTCTTTATTGTAATATGTTCCAAAGTAAGAAGTCTATGAATCATAGGTGTCATGACTGGTTTCAAGTTTGTTATGTCTTGGTTAAGGTGGCACGGTAGTATTTGCATTCCAGAATTTAGGTTGCTCTTTTGTGTACCCTACTTAGGTAAATGTATCTAAACAGTGTGATTGGACAAAAAATACAGTATCAACTGAACATACTTTCCCAAACTGAGGGATGAATCAGGTGTAGAAAAATATGAAATAATTTTACATACAGATGAAAATGAATTTTTGAGAATTTTTTTAAATTTTGTATTCACTGCACCATAAAATACCTAAAAGTACTAGTGGCCTTAGGTTTTTAAAAATAGCAAAAAAAGTAAACGGTCATGATACATATTCAAATTCATTTTTGAATAGTAAAATGAAAGTACTTCAGTTAACTGTGAATGTAGAATTTTTTGCGGTGTTAGAAAGTGGTGAAAATTCTAAAAAGGCTATCATTATCCCTTATGGGCCAGGAAATACTACCGTGCCACCTTAAGGGGGATATATATTTTTACACTAAATCAATAAAGGAACTTTTTTTACCCATGCAATTTGTAAGTTTATCAATAAAAAGTTGATTAAGGGCAACTATGATAAAAACAAGCCTTAAATTCCACCCCTGAGAGTAAAAATTGCTGATTCAGCAAATTTTGGCTGATGTGTAGGTAATAATGTAAAAATTTACCTAGAAAGTAGAACTTCATTATTTTTATGTAACTTGCAAATTATTTTTAATTATAAATGCTCGCTTTAACTTTTCGCAGTGTCTGACACATGTGCAACCACTGAAATTTGAGACGCGACATTCTTCGGTTGCATGTACATCCTATTATTTTCACCGAAATAAATAAATTGCATAATTTCTTATTTTTTTCAACACAAGTACAGCTATACTAGTTTTCTTGAGGTTTAATTTGTAGTTCTAATGTAAAATGACACCAGAAGGAGCTTTTGGGGAACCAGTAAGTGGTTAAGGGGTTCTTACTTAGTCATCTATCTCTCATATTGGTCTGAAAAAGAGATAGAAATAGGGGTTTCTGTACATTAACTAGACATTATTTTTGACAAAGAATGTATTTATGATGCTATATCAGCAAGATTAAATGGTTTATTCATTTTCCATGCAAATATCATTAGTTGTTAATATTTTCTGACAGTGAAAAGCACAATAAAGGCAAATTGATTATGTAAGGGGACATAATTTAACTTAATGCATACATGAGAAATAGACAAACAGTCAACTTAGAGATGTATTCTTGTACATATATTGTCAAACAGATTTTGGAATAATAGTTAACTGCAATCTAAAGACTCTTGTTGTATTGCCCTCATAATCTGGAAATGTTTAAAGTAATATAAGGCATGCTGTAAAATGTGGAATGGACTTTAATATCAGTTTTCATGATTTGGTGCTTAAACTGTTTCTTTTTGTCAGATTAACCATAAACATAGTTGGTCATCCAATAATTCCTCCTGAATCACCATGTTTGACTTCTGTGTTGATTTGAAACATAATATATTTGGGTTTTGTTCACTCCTTAAGTAAAAATGGTAAAATGAAAAAAAAGTGAAAATCTGCCAGATGGGGTAGGGATGTAATGTTTCATTTTTTTTGGTAAGAAATGAGTGCAGACTAGTATTCTTTATTGTAATATGTTCCAAAGTAAGAAGTCTATGAATCATAGGTGTCATGACTGGTTTCAAGTTTGTTATGTCTTGGTTAAGGTGGCACGGTAGTATTTGCATTCCAGAATTTAGGTTGCTCTTTTGTGTACCCTACTTAGGTAAATGTATCTAAACAGTGTGATTGGACAAAAAATACAGTATCAACTGAACATACTTTCCCAAACTGAGGGATGAATCAGGTGTAGAAAAATATGAAATAATTTTACATACAGATGAAAATGAATTTTTGAGAATTTTTTTAAATTTTGTATTCACTGCACCATAAAATACCTAAAAGTACTAGTGGCCTTAGGTTTTTAAAAATAGCAAAAAAAGTAAACGGTCATGATACATATTCAAATTCATTTTTGAATAGTAAAATGAAAGTACTTCAGTTAACTGTGAATGTAGAATTTTTTGCGGTGTTAGAAAGTGGTGAAAATTCTAAAAAGGCTATCATTATCCCTTATGGGCCAGGAAATACTACCGTGCCACCTTAAGGGGGATATATATTTTTACACTAAATCAATAAAGGAACTTTTTTTACCCATGCAATTTGTAAGTTTATCAATAAAAAGTTGATTAAGGGCAACTATGATAAAAACAAGCCTTAAATTCCACCCCTGAGAGTAAAAATTGCTGATTCAGCAAATTTTGGCTGATGTGTAGGTAATAATGTAAAAATTTACCTAGAAAGTAGAACTTCATTATTTTTATGTAACTTGCAAATTATTTTTAATTATAAATGCTCGCTTTAACTTTTCGCAGTGTCTGACACATGTGCAACCACTGAAATTTGAGACGCGACATTCTTCGGTTGCATGTACATCCTATTATTTTCACCGAAATAAATAAATTGCATAATTTCTTATTTTTTTCAACACAAGTACAGCTATACTAGTTTTCTTGAGGTTTAATTTGTAGTTCTAATGTAAAATGACACCAGAAGGAGCTTTTGGGGAACCAGTAAGTGGTTAAGGGGTTCTTACTTAGTCATCTATCTCTCATATTGGTCTGAAAAAGAGATAGAAATAGGGGTTTCTGTACATTAACTAGACATTATTTTTGACAAAGAATGTATTTATGATGCTATATCAGCAAGATTAAATGGTTTATTCATTTTCCATGCAAATATCATTAGTTGTTAATATTTTCTGACAGTGAAAAGCACAATAAAGGCAAATTGATTATGTAAGGGGACATAATTTAACTTAATGCATACATGAGAAATAGACAAACAGTCAACTTAGAGATGTATTCTTGTACATATATTGTCAAACAGATTTTGGAATAATAGTTAACTGCAATCTAAAGACTCTTGTTGTATTGCCCTCATAATCTGGAAATGTTTAAAGTAATATAAGGCATGCTGTAAAATGTGGAATGGACTTTAATATCAGTTTTCATGATTTGGTGCTTAAACTGTTTCTTTTTGTCAGATTAACCATAAACATAGTTGGTCATCCAATAATTCCTCCTGAATCACCATGTTTGACTTCTGTGTTGATTTGAAACATAATATATTTGGGTTTTGTTCACTCCTTAAGTAAAAATGGTAAAATGAAAAAAAAGTGAAAATCTGCCAGATGGGGTAGGGATGTAATGTTTCATTTTTTTTGGTAAGAAATGAGTGCAGACTAGTATTCTTTATTGTAATATGTTCCAAAGTAAGAAGTCTATGAATCATAGGTGTCATGACTGGTTTCAAGTTTGTTATGTCTTGGTTAAGGGGGATATATATTTTTACACTAAATCAATAAAGGAACTTTTTTTACCCATGCAATTTGTAAGTTTATCAATAAAAAGTTGATTAAGGGCAACTATGATAAAAACAAGCCTTAAATTCCACCCCTGAGAGTAAAAATTGCTGATTCAGCAAATTTTGGCTGATGTGTAGGTAATAATGTAAAAATTTACCTAGAAAGTAGAACTTCATTATTTTTATGTAACTTGCAAATTATTTTTAATTATAAATGCTCGCTTTAACTTTTCGCAGTGTCTGACACATGTGCAACCACTGAAATTTGAGACGCGACATTCTTCGGTTGCATGTACATCCTATTATTTTCACCGAAATAAATAAATTGCATAATTTCTTATTTTTTTCAACACAAGTACAGCTATACTAGTTTTCTTGAGGTTTAATTTGTAGTTCTAATGTAAAATGACACCAGAAGGAGCTTTTGGGGAACCAGTAAGTGGTTAAGGGGTTCTTACTTAGTCATCTATCTCTCATATTGGTCTGAAAAAGAGATAGAAATAGGGGTTTCTGTACATTAACTAGACATTATTTTTGACAAAGAATGTATTTATGATGCTATATCAGCAAGATTAAATGGTTTATTCATTTTCCATGCAAATATCATTAGTTGTTAATATTTTCTGACAGTGAAAAGCACAATAAAGGCAAATTGATTATGTAAGGGGACATAATTTAACTTAATGCATACATGAGAAATAGACAAACAGTCAACTTAGAGATGTATTCTTGTACATATATTGTCAAACAGATTTTGGAATAATAGTTAACTGCAATCTAAAGACTCTTGTTGTATTGCCCTCATAATCTGGAAATGTTTAAAGTAATATAAGGCATGCTGTAAAATGTGGAATGGACTTTAATATCAGTTTTCATGATTTGGTGCTTAAACTGTTTCTTTTTGTCAGATTAACCATAAACATAGTTGGTCATCCAATAATTCCTCCTGAATCACCATGTTTGACTTCTGTGTTGATTTGAAACATAATATATTTGGGTTTTGTTCACTCCTTAAGTAAAAATGGTAAAATGAAAAAAAAGTGAAAATCTGCCAGATGGGGTAGGGATGTAATGTTTCATTTTTTTTGGTAAGAAATGAGTGCAGACTAGTATTCTTTATTGTAATATGTTCCAAAGTAAGAAGTCTATGAATCATAGGTGTCATGACTGGTTTCAAGTTTGTTATGTCTTGGTTAAGGGGGATATATATTTTTACACTAAATCAATAAAGGAACTTTTTTTACCCATGCAATTTGTAAGTTTATCAATAAAAAGTTGATTAAGGGCAACTATGATAAAAACAAGCCTTAAATTCCACCCCTGAGAGTAAAAATTGCTGATTCAGCAAATTTTGGCTGATGTGTAGGTAATAATGTAAAAATTTACCTAGAAAGTAGAACTTCATTATTTTTATGTAACTTGCAAATTATTTTTAATTATAAATGCTCGCTTTAACTTTTCGCAGTGTCTGACACATGTGCAACCACTGAAATTTGAGACGCGACATTCTTCGGTTGCATGTACATCCTATTATTTTCACCGAAATAAATAAATTGCATAATTTCTTATTTTTTTCAACACAAGTACAGCTATACTAGTTTTCTTGAGGTTTAATTTGTAGTTCTAATGTAAAATGACACCAGAAGGAGCTTTTGGGGAACCAGTAAGTGGTTAAGGGGTTCTTACTTAGTCATCTATCTCTCATATTGGTCTGAAAAAGAGATAGAAATAGGGGTTTCTGTACATTAACTAGACATTATTTTTGACAAAGAATGTATTTATGATGCTATATCAGCAAGATTAAATGGTTTATTCATTTTCCATGCAAATATCATTAGTTGTTAATATTTTCTGACAGTGAAAAGCACAATAAAGGCAAATTGATTATGTAAGGGGACATAATTTAACTTAATGCATACATGAGAAATAGACAAACAGTCAACTTAGAGATGTATTCTTGTACATATATTGTCAAACAGATTTTGGAATAATAGTTAACTGCAATCTAAAGACTCTTGTTGTATTGCCCTCATAATCTGGAAATGTTTAAAGTAATATAAGGCATGCTGTAAAATGTGGAATGGACTTTAATATCAGTTTTCATGATTTGGTGCTTAAACTGTTTCTTTTTGTCAGATTAACCATAAACATAGTTGGTCATCCAATAATTCCTCCTGAATCACCATGTTTGACTTCTGTGTTGATTTGAAACATAATATATTTGGGTTTTGTTCACTCCTTAAGTAAAAATGGTAAAATGAAAAAAAAGTGAAAATCTGCCAGATGGGGTAGGGATGTAATGTTTCATTTTTTTTGGTAAGAAATGAGTGCAGACTAGTATTCTTTATTGTAATATGTTCCAAAGTAAGAAGTCTATGAATCATAGGTGTCATGACTGGTTTCAAGTTTGTTATGTCTTGGTTAAGGTGGCACGGTAGTATTTGCATTCCAGAATTTAGGTTGCTCTTTTGTGTACCCTACTTAGGTAAATGTATCTAAACAGTGTGATTGGACAAAAAATACAGTATCAACTGAACATACTTTCCCAAACTGAGGGATGAATCAGGTGTAGAAAAATATGAAATAATTTTACATACAGATGAAAATGAATTTTTGAGAATTTTTTTAAATTTTGTATTCACTGCACCATAAAATACCTAAAAGTACTAGTGGCCTTAGGTTTTTAAAAATAGCAAAAAAAGTAAACGGTCATGATACATATTCAAATTCATTTTTGAATAGTAAAATGAAAGTACTTCAGTTAACTGTGAATGTAGAATTTTTTGCGGTGTTAGAAAGTGGTGAAAATTCTAAAAAGGCTATCATTATCCCTTATGGGCCAGGAAATACTACCGTGCCACCTTAAGGGGGATATATATTTTTACACTAAATCAATAAAGGAACTTTTTTTACCCATGCAATTTGTAAGTTTATCAATAAAAAGTTGATTAAGGGCAACTATGATAAAAACAAGCCTTAAATTCCACCCCTGAGAGTAAAAATTGCTGATTCAGCAAATTTTGGCTGATGTGTAGGTAATAATGTAAAAATTTACCTAGAAAGTAGAACTTCATTATTTTTATGTAACTTGCAAATTATTTTTAATTATAAATGCTCGCTTTAACTTTTCGCAGTGTCTGACACATGTGCAACCACTGAAATTTGAGACGCGACATTCTTCGGTTGCATGTACATCCTATTATTTTCACCGAAATAAATAAATTGCATAATTTCTTATTTTTTTCAACACAAGTACAGCTATACTAGTTTTCTTGAGGTTTAATTTGTAGTTCTAATGTAAAATGACACCAGAAGGAGCTTTTGGGGAACCAGTAAGTGGTTAAGGGGTTCTTACTTAGTCATCTATCTCTCATATTGGTCTGAAAAAGAGATAGAAATAGGGGTTTCTGTACATTAACTAGACATTATTTTTGACAAAGAATGTATTTATGATGCTATATCAGCAAGATTAAATGGTTTATTCATTTTCCATGCAAATATCATTAGTTGTTAATATTTTCTGACAGTGAAAAGCACAATAAAGGCAAATTGATTATGTAAGGGGACATAATTTAACTTAATGCATACATGAGAAATAGACAAACAGTCAACTTAGAGATGTATTCTTGTACATATATTGTCAAACAGATTTTGGAATAATAGTTAACTGCAATCTAAAGACTCTTGTTGTATTGCCCTCATAATCTGGAAATGTTTAAAGTAATATAAGGCATGCTGTAAAATGTGGAATGGACTTTAATATCAGTTTTCATGATTTGGTGCTTAAACTGTTTCTTTTTGTCAGATTAACCATAAACATAGTTGGTCATCCAATAATTCCTCCTGAATCACCATGTTTGACTTCTGTGTTGATTTGAAACATAATATATTTGGGTTTTGTTCACTCCTTAAGTAAAAATGGTAAAATGAAAAAAAAGTGAAAATCTGCCAGATGGGGTAGGGATGTAATGTTTCATTTTTTTTGGTAAGAAATGAGTGCAGACTAGTATTCTTTATTGTAATATGTTCCAAAGTAAGAAGTCTATGAATCATAGGTGTCATGACTGGTTTCAAGTTTGTTATGTCTTGGTTAAGGGGGATATATATTTTTACACTAAATCAATAAAGGAACTTTTTTTACCCATGCAATTTGTAAGTTTATCAATAAAAAGTTGATTAAGGGCAACTATGATAAAAACAAGCCTTAAATTCCACCCCTGAGAGTAAAAATTGCTGATTCAGCAAATTTTGGCTGATGTGTAGGTAATAATGTAAAAATTTACCTAGAAAGTAGAACTTCATTATTTTTATGTAACTTGCAAATTATTTTTAATTATAAATGCTCGCTTTAACTTTTCGCAGTGTCTGACACATGTGCAACCACTGAAATTTGAGACGCGACATTCTTCGGTTGCATGTACATCCTATTATTTTCACCGAAATAAATAAATTGCATAATTTCTTATTTTTTTCAACACAAGTACAGCTATACTAGTTTTCTTGAGGTTTAATTTGTAGTTCTAATGTAAAATGACACCAGAAGGAGCTTTTGGGGAACCAGTAAGTGGTTAAGGGGTTCTTACTTAGTCATCTATCTCTCATATTGGTCTGAAAAAGAGATAGAAATAGGGGTTTCTGTACATTAACTAGACATTATTTTTGACAAAGAATGTATTTATGATGCTATATCAGCAAGATTAAATGGTTTATTCATTTTCCATGCAAATATCATTAGTTGTTAATATTTTCTGACAGTGAAAAGCACAATAAAGGCAAATTGATTATGTAAGGGGACATAATTTAACTTAATGCATACATGAGAAATAGACAAACAGTCAACTTAGAGATGTATTCTTGTACATATATTGTCAAACAGATTTTGGAATAATAGTTAACTGCAATCTAAAGACTCTTGTTGTATTGCCCTCATAATCTGGAAATGTTTAAAGTAATATAAGGCATGCTGTAAAATGTGGAATGGACTTTAATATCAGTTTTCATGATTTGGTGCTTAAACTGTTTCTTTTTGTCAGATTAACCATAAACATAGTTGGTCATCCAATAATTCCTCCTGAATCACCATGTTTGACTTCTGTGTTGATTTGAAACATAATATATTTGGGTTTTGTTCACTCCTTAAGTAAAAATGGTAAAATGAAAAAAAAGTGAAAATCTGCCAGATGGGGTAGGGATGTAATGTTTCATTTTTTTTGGTAAGAAATGAGTGCAGACTAGTATTCTTTATTGTAATATGTTCCAAAGTAAGAAGTCTATGAATCATAGGTGTCATGACTGGTTTCAAGTTTGTTATGTCTTGGTTAAGGGGGATATATATTTTTACACTAAATCAATAAAGGAACTTTTTTTACCCATGCAATTTGTAAGTTTATCAATAAAAAGTTGATTAAGGGCAACTATGATAAAAACAAGCCTTAAATTCCACCCCTGAGAGTAAAAATTGCTGATTCAGCAAATTTTGGCTGATGTGTAGGTAATAATGTAAAAATTTACCTAGAAAGTAGAACTTCATTATTTTTATGTAACTTGCAAATTATTTTTAATTATAAATGCTCGCTTTAACTTTTCGCAGTGTCTGACACATGTGCAACCACTGAAATTTGAGACGCGACATTCTTCGGTTGCATGTACATCCTATTATTTTCACCGAAATAAATAAATTGCATAATTTCTTATTTTTTTCAACACAAGTACAGCTATACTAGTTTTCTTGAGGTTTAATTTGTAGTTCTAATGTAAAATGACACCAGAAGGAGCTTTTGGGGAACCAGTAAGTGGTTAAGGGGTTCTTACTTAGTCATCTATCTCTCATATTGGTCTGAAAAAGAGATAGAAATAGGGGTTTCTGTACATTAACTAGACATTATTTTTGACAAAGAATGTATTTATGATGCTATATCAGCAAGATTAAATGGTTTATTCATTTTCCATGCAAATATCATTAGTTGTTAATATTTTCTGACAGTGAAAAGCACAATAAAGGCAAATTGATTATGTAAGGGGACATAATTTAACTTAATGCATACATGAGAAATAGACAAACAGTCAACTTAGAGATGTATTCTTGTACATATATTGTCAAACAGATTTTGGAATAATAGTTAACTGCAATCTAAAGACTCTTGTTGTATTGCCCTCATAATCTGGAAATGTTTAAAGTAATATAAGGCATGCTGTAAAATGTGGAATGGACTTTAATATCAGTT
Source organism: Mytilus galloprovincialis (assembly GCF_965363235.1). Classification (NCBI taxonomy): domain Eukaryota; kingdom Metazoa; phylum Mollusca; class Bivalvia; order Mytilida; family Mytilidae; genus Mytilus; species Mytilus galloprovincialis. The sequence goes on along the minus strand of NC_134841.1, from coordinate 89,474,175 downwards.
TTCATGATTTGGTGCTTAAACTGTTTCTTTTTGTCAGATTAACCATAAACATAGTTGGTCATCCAATAATTCCTCCTGAATCACCATGTTTGACTTCTGTGTTGATTTGAAACATAATATATTTGGGTTTTGTTCACTCCTTAAGTAAAAATGGTAAAATGAAAAAAAAGTGAAAATCTGCCAGATGGGGTAGGGATGTAATGTTTCATTTTTTTTGGTAAGAAATGAGTGCAGACTAGTATTCTTTATTGTAATATGTTCCAAAGTAAGAAGTCTATGAATCATAGGTGTCATGACTGGTTTCAAGTTTGTTATGTCTTGGTTAAGGGGGATATATATTTTTACACTAAATCAATAAAGGAACTTTTTTTACCCATGCAATTTGTAAGTTTATCAATAAAAAGTTGATTAAGGGCAACTATGATAAAAACAAGCCTTAAATTCCACCCCTGAGAGTAAAAATTGCTGATTCAGCAAATTTTGGCTGATGTGTAGGTAATAATGTAAAAATTTACCTAGAAAGTAGAACTTCATTATTTTTATGTAACTTGCAAATTATTTTTAATTATAAATGCTCGCTTTAACTTTTCGCAGTGTCTGACACATGTGCAACCACTGAAATTTGAGACGCGACATTCTTCGGTTGCATGTACATCCTATTATTTTCACCGAAATAAATAAATTGCATAATTTCTTATTTTTTTCAACACAAGTACAGCTATACTAGTTTTCTTGAGGTTTAATTTGTAGTTCTAATGTAAAATGACACCAGAAGGAGCTTTTGGGGAACCAGTAAGTGGTTAAGGGGTTCTTACTTAGTCATCTATCTCTCATATTGGTCTGAAAAAGAGATAGAAATAGGGGTTTCTGTACATTAACTAGACATTATTTTTGACAAAGAATGTATTTATGATGCTATATCAGCAAGATTAAATGGTTTATTCATTTTCCATGCAAATATCATTAGTTGTTAATATTTTCTGACAGTGAAAAGCACAATAAAGGCAAATTGATTATGTAAGGGGACATAATTTAACTTAATGCATACATGAGAAATAGACAAACAGTCAACTTAGAGATGTATTCTTGTACATATATTGTCAAACAGATTTTGGAATAATAGTTAACTGCAATCTAAAGACTCTTGTTGTATTGCCCTCATAATCTGGAAATGTTTAAAGTAATATAAGGCATGCTGTAAAATGTGGAATGGACTTTAATATCAGTTTTCATGATTTGGTGCTTAAACTGTTTCTTTTTGTCAGATTAACCATAAACATAGTTGGTCATCCAATAATTCCTCCTGAATCACCATGTTTGACTTCTGTGTTGATTTGAAACATAATATATTTGGGTTTTGTTCACTCCTTAAGTAAAAATGGTAAAATGAAAAAAAAGTGAAAATCTGCCAGATGGGGTAGGGATGTAATGTTTCATTTTTTTTGGTAAGAAATGAGTGCAGACTAGTATTCTTTATTGTAATATGTTCCAAAGTAAGAAGTCTATGAATCATAGGTGTCATGACTGGTTTCAAGTTTGTTATGTCTTGGTTAAGGTGGCACGGTAGTATTTGCATTCCAGAATTTAGGTTGCTCTTTTGTGTACCCTACTTAGGTAAATGTATCTAAACAGTGTGATTGGACAAAAAATACAGTATCAACTGAACATACTTTCCCAAACTGAGGGATGAATCAGGTGTAGAAAAATATGAAATAATTTTACATACAGATGAAAATGAATTTTTGAGAATTTTTTTAAATTTTGTATTCACTGCACCATAAAATACCTAAAAGTACTAGTGGCCTTAGGTTTTTAAAAATAGCAAAAAAAGTAAACGGTCATGATACATATTCAAATTCATTTTTGAATAGTAAAATGAAAGTACTTCAGTTAACTGTGAATGTAGAATTTTTTGCGGTGTTAGAAAGTGGTGAAAATTCTAAAAAGGCTATCATTATCCCTTATGGGCCAGGAAATACTACCGTGCCACCTTAAGGGGGATATATATTTTTACACTAAATCAATAAAGGAACTTTTTTTACCCATGCAATTTGTAAGTTTATCAATAAAAAGTTGATTAAGGGCAACTATGATAAAAACAAGCCTTAAATTCCACCCCTGAGAGTAAAAATTGCTGATTCAGCAAATTTTGGCTGATGTGTAGGTAATAATGTAAAAATTTACCTAGAAAGTAGAACTTCATTATTTTTATGTAACTTGCAAATTATTTTTAATTATAAATGCTCGCTTTAACTTTTCGCAGTGTCTGACACATGTGCAACCACTGAAATTTGAGACGCGACATTCTTCGGTTGCATGTACATCCTATTATTTTCACCGAAATAAATAAATTGCATAATTTCTTATTTTTTTCAACACAAGTACAGCTATACTAGTTTTCTTGAGGTTTAATTTGTAGTTCTAATGTAAAATGACACCAGAAGGAGCTTTTGGGGAACCAGTAAGTGGTTAAGGGGTTCTTACTTAGTCATCTATCTCTCATATTGGTCTGAAAAAGAGATAGAAATAGGGGTTTCTGTACATTAACTAGACATTATTTTTGACAAAGAATGTATTTATGATGCTATATCAGCAAGATTAAATGGTTTATTCATTTTCCATGCAAATATCATTAGTTGTTAATATTTTCTGACAGTGAAAAGCACAATAAAGGCAAATTGATTATGTAAGGGGACATAATTTAACTTAATGCATACATGAGAAATAGACAAACAGTCAACTTAGAGATGTATTCTTGTACATATATTGTCAAACAGATTTTGGAATAATAGTTAACTGCAATCTAAAGACTCTTGTTGTATTGCCCTCATAATCTGGAAATGTTTAAAGTAATATAAGGCATGCTGTAAAATGTGGAATGGACTTTAATATCAGTTTTCATGATTTGGTGCTTAAACTGTTTCTTTTTGTCAGATTAACCATAAACATAGTTGGTCATCCAATAATTCCTCCTGAATCACCATGTTTGACTTCTGTGTTGATTTGAAACATAATATATTTGGGTTTTGTTCACTCCTTAAGTAAAAATGGTAAAATGAAAAAAAAGTGAAAATCTGCCAGATGGGGTAGGGATGTAATGTTTCATTTTTTTTGGTAAGAAATGAGTGCAGACTAGTATTCTTTATTGTAATATGTTCCAAAGTAAGAAGTCTATGAATCATAGGTGTCATGACTGGTTTCAAGTTTGTTATGTCTTGGTTAAGGGGGATATATATTTTTACACTAAATCAATAAAGGAACTTTTTTTACCCATGCAATTTGTAAGTTTATCAATAAAAAGTTGATTAAGGGCAACTATGATAAAAACAAGCCTTAAATTCCACCCCTGAGAGTAAAAATTGCTGATTCAGCAAATTTTGGCTGATGTGTAGGTAATAATGTAAAAATTTACCTAGAAAGTAGAACTTCATTATTTTTATGTAACTTGCAAATTATTTTTAATTATAAATGCTCGCTTTAACTTTTCGCAGTGTCTGACACATGTGCAACCACTGAAATTTGAGACGCGACATTCTTCGGTTGCATGTACATCCTATTATTTTCACCGAAATAAATAAATTGCATAATTTCTTATTTTTTTCAACACAAGTACAGCTATACTAGTTTTCTTGAGGTTTAATTTGTAGTTCTAATGTAAAATGACACCAGAAGGAGCTTTTGGGGAACCAGTAAGTGGTTAAGGGGTTCTTACTTAGTCATCTATCTCTCATATTGGTCTGAAAAAGAGATAGAAATAGGGGTTTCTGTACATTAACTAGACATTATTTTTGACAAAGAATGTATTTATGATGCTATATCAGCAAGATTAAATGGTTTATTCATTTTCCATGCAAATATCATTAGTTGTTAATATTTTCTGACAGTGAAAAGCACAATAAAGGCAAATTGATTATGTAAGGGGACATAATTTAACTTAATGCATACATGAGAAATAGACAAACAGTCAACTTAGAGATGTATTCTTGTACATATATTGTCAAACAGATTTTGGAATAATAGTTAACTGCAATCTAAAGACTCTTGTTGTATTGCCCTCATAATCTGGAAATGTTTAAAGTAATATAAGGCATGCTGTAAAATGTGGAATGGACTTTAATATCAGTTTTCATGATTTGGTGCTTAAACTGTTTCTTTTTGTCAGATTAACCATAAACATAGTTGGTCATCCAATAATTCCTCCTGAATCACCATGTTTGACTTCTGTGTTGATTTGAAACATAATATATTTGGGTTTTGTTCACTCCTTAAGTAAAAATGGTAAAATGAAAAAAAAGTGAAAATCTGCCAGATGGGGTAGGGATGTAATGTTTCATTTTTTTTGGTAAGAAATGAGTGCAGACTAGTATTCTTTATTGTAATATGTTCCAAAGTAAGAAGTCTATGAATCATAGGTGTCATGACTGGTTTCAAGTTTGTTATGTCTTGGTTAAGGTGGCACGGTAGTATTTGCATTCCAGAATTTAGGTTGCTCTTTTGTGTACCCTACTTAGGTAAATGTATCTAAACAGTGTGATTGGACAAAAAATACAGTATCAACTGAACATACTTTCCCAAACTGAGGGATGAATCAGGTGTAGAAAAATATGAAATAATTTTACATACAGATGAAAATGAATTTTTGAGAATTTTTTTAAATTTTGTATTCACTGCACCATAAAATACCTAAAAGTACTAGTGGCCTTAGGTTTTTAAAAATAGCAAAAAAAGTAAACGGTCATGATACATATTCAAATTCATTTTTGAATAGTAAAATGAAAGTACTTCAGTTAACTGTGAATGTAGAATTTTTTGCGGTGTTAGAAAGTGGTGAAAATTCTAAAAAGGCTATCATTATCCCTTATGGGCCAGGAAATACTACCGTGCCACCTTAAGGGGGATATATATTTTTACACTAAATCAATAAAGGAACTTTTTTTACCCATGCAATTTGTAAGTTTATCAATAAAAAGTTGATTAAGGGCAACTATGATAAAAACAAGCCTTAAATTCCACCCCTGAGAGTAAAAATTGCTGATTCAGCAAATTTTGGCTGATGTGTAGGTAATAATGTAAAAATTTACCTAGAAAGTAGAACTTCATTATTTTTATGTAACTTGCAAATTATTTTTAATTATAAATGCTCGCTTTAACTTTTCGCAGTGTCTGACACATGTGCAACCACTGAAATTTGAGACGCGACATTCTTCGGTTGCATGTACATCCTATTATTTTCACCGAAATAAATAAATTGCATAATTTCTTATTTTTTTCAACACAAGTACAGCTATACTAGTTTTCTTGAGGTTTAATTTGTAGTTCTAATGTAAAATGACACCAGAAGGAGCTTTTGGGGAACCAGTAAGTGGTTAAGGGGTTCTTACTTAGTCATCTATCTCTCATATTGGTCTGAAAAAGAGATAGAAATAGGGGTTTCTGTACATTAACTAGACATTATTTTTGACAAAGAATGTATTTATGATGCTATATCAGCAAGATTAAATGGTTTATTCATTTTCCATGCAAATATCATTAGTTGTTAATATTTTCTGACAGTGAAAAGCACAATAAAGGCAAATTGATTATGTAAGGGGACATAATTTAACTTAATGCATACATGAGAAATAGACAAACAGTCAACTTAGAGATGTATTCTTGTACATATATTGTCAAACAGATTTTGGAATAATAGTTAACTGCAATCTAAAGACTCTTGTTGTATTGCCCTCATAATCTGGAAATGTTTAAAGTAATATAAGGCATGCTGTAAAATGTGGAATGGACTTTAATATCAGTTTTCATGATTTGGTGCTTAAACTGTTTCTTTTTGTCAGATTAACCATAAACATAGTTGGTCATCCAATAATTCCTCCTGAATCACCATGTTTGACTTCTGTGTTGATTTGAAACATAATATATTTGGGTTTTGTTCACTCCTTAAGTAAAAATGGTAAAATGAAAAAAAAGTGAAAATCTGCCAGATGGGGTAGGGATGTAATGTTTCATTTTTTTTGGTAAGAAATGAGTGCAGACTAGTATTCTTTATTGTAATATGTTCCAAAGTAAGAAGTCTATGAATCATAGGTGTCATGACTGGTTTCAAGTTTGTTATGTCTTGGTTAAGGGGGATATATATTTTTACACTAAATCAATAAAGGAACTTTTTTTACCCATGCAATTTGTAAGTTTATCAATAAAAAGTTGATTAAGGGCAACTATGATAAAAACAAGCCTTAAATTCCACCCCTGAGAGTAAAAATTGCTGATTCAGCAAATTTTGGCTGATGTGTAGGTAATAATGTAAAAATTTACCTAGAAAGTAGAACTTCATTATTTTTATGTAACTTGCAAATTATTTTTAATTATAAATGCTCGCTTTAACTTTTCGCAGTGTCTGACACATGTGCAACCACTGAAATTTGAGACGCGACATTCTTCGGTTGCATGTACATCCTATTATTTTCACCGAAATAAATAAATTGCATAATTTCTTATTTTTTTCAACACAAGTACAGCTATACTAGTTTTCTTGAGGTTTAATTTGTAGTTCTAATGTAAAATGACACCAGAAGGAGCTTTTGGGGAACCAGTAAGTGGTTAAGGGGTTCTTACTTAGTCATCTATCTCTCATATTGGTCTGAAAAAGAGATAGAAATAGGGGTTTCTGTACATTAACTAGACATTATTTTTGACAAAGAATGTATTTATGATGCTATATCAGCAAGATTAAATGGTTTATTCATTTTCCATGCAAATATCATTAGTTGTTAATATTTTCTGACAGTGAAAAGCACAATAAAGGCAAATTGATTATGTAAGGGGACATAATTTAACTTAATGCATACATGAGAAATAGACAAACAGTCAACTTAGAGATGTATTCTTGTACATATATTGTCAAACAGATTTTGGAATAATAGTTAACTGCAATCTAAAGACTCTTGTTGTATTGCCCTCATAATCTGGAAATGTTTAAAGTAATATAAGGCATGCTGTAAAATGTGGAATGGACTTTAATATCAGTTTTCATGATTTGGTGCTTAAACTGTTTCTTTTTGTCAGATTAACCATAAACATAGTTGGTCATCCAATAATTCCTCCTGAATCACCATGTTTGACTTCTGTGTTGATTTGAAACATAATATATTTGGGTTTTGTTCACTCCTTAAGTAAAAATGGTAAAATGAAAAAAAAGTGAAAATCTGCCAGATGGGGTAGGGATGTAATGTTTCATTTTTTTTGGTAAGAAATGAGTGCAGACTAGTATTCTTTATTGTAATATGTTCCAAAGTAAGAAGTCTATGAATCATAGGTGTCATGACTGGTTTCAAGTTTGTTATGTCTTGGTTAAGGGGGATATATATTTTTACACTAAATCAATAAAGGAACTTTTTTTACCCATGCAATTTGTAAGTTTATCAATAAAAAGTTGATTAAGGGCAACTATGATAAAAACAAGCCTTAAATTCCACCCCTGAGAGTAAAAATTGCTGATTCAGCAAATTTTGGCTGATGTGTAGGTAATAATGTAAAAATTTACCTAGAAAGTAGAACTTCATTATTTTTATGTAACTTGCAAATTATTTTTAATTATAAATGCTCGCTTTAACTTTTCGCAGTGTCTGACACATGTGCAACCACTGAAATTTGAGACGCGACATTCTTCGGTTGCATGTACATCCTATTATTTTCACCGAAATAAATAAATTGCATAATTTCTTATTTTTTTCAACACAAGTACAGCTATACTAGTTTTCTTGAGGTTTAATTTGTAGTTCTAATGTAAAATGACACCAGAAGGAGCTTTTGGGGAACCAGTAAGTGGTTAAGGGGTTCTTACTTAGTCATCTATCTCTCATATTGGTCTGAAAAAGAGATAGAAATAGGGGTTTCTGTACATTAACTAGACATTATTTTTGACAAAGAATGTATTTATGATGCTATATCAGCAAGATTAAATGGTTTATTCATTTTCCATGCAAATATCATTAGTTGTTAATATTTTCTGACAGTGAAAAGCACAATAAAGGCAAATTGATTATGTAAGGGGACATAATTTAACTTAATGCATACATGAGAAATAGACAAACAGTCAACTTAGAGATGTATTCTTGTACATATATTGTCAAACAGATTTTGGAATAATAGTTAACTGCAATCTAAAGACTCTTGTTGTATTGCCCTCATAATCTGGAAATGTTTAAAGTAATATAAGGCATGCTGTAAAATGTGGAATGGACTTTAATATCAGTTTTCATGATTTGGTGCTTAAACTGTTTCTTTTTGTCAGATTAACCATAAACATAGTTGGTCATCCAATAATTCCTCCTGAATCACCATGTTTGACTTCTGTGTTGATTTGAAACATAATATATTTGGGTTTTGTTCACTCCTTAAGTAAAAATGGTAAAATGAAAAAAAAGTGAAAATCTGCCAGATGGGGTAGGGATGTAATGTTTCATTTTTTTTGGTAAGAAATGAGTGCAGACTAGTATTCTTTATTGTAATATGTTCCAAAGTAAGAAGTCTATGAATCATAGGTGTCATGACTGGTTTCAAGTTTGTTATGTCTTGGTTAAGGGGGATATATATTTTTACACTAAATCAATAAAGGAACTTTTTTTACCCATGCAATTTGTAAGTTTATCAATAAAAAGTTGATTAAGGGCAACTATGATAAAAACAAGCCTTAAATTCCACCCCTGAGAGTAAAAATTGCTGATTCAGCAAATTTTGGCTGATGTGTAGGTAATAATGTAAAAATTTACCTAGAAAGTAGAACTTCATTATTTTTATGTAACTTGCAAATTATTTTTAATTATAAATGCTCGCTTTAACTTTTCGCAGTGTCTGACACATGTGCAACCACTGAAATTTGAGACGCGACATTCTTCGGTTGCATGTACATCCTATTATTTTCACCGAAATAAATAAATTGCATAATTTCTTATTTTTTTCAACACAAGTACAGCTATACTAGTTTTCTTGAGGTTTAATTTGTAGTTCTAATGTAAAATGACACCAGAAGGAGCTTTTGGGGAACCAGTAAGTGGTTAAGGGGTTCTTACTTAGTCATCTATCTCTCATATTGGTCTGAAAAAGAGATAGAAATAGGGGTTTCTGTACATTAACTAGACATTATTTTTGACAAAGAATGTATTTATGATGCTATATCAGCAAGATTAAATGGTTTATTCATTTTCCATGCAAATATCATTAGTTGTTAATATTTTCTGACAGTGAAAAGCACAATAAAGGCAAATTGATTATGTAAGGGGACATAATTTAACTTAATGCATACATGAGAAATAGACAAACAGTCAACTTAGAGATGTATTCTTGTACATATATTGTCAAACAGATTTTGGAATAATAGTTAACTGCAATCTAAAGACTCTTGTTGTATTGCCCTCATAATCTGGAAATGTTTAAAGTAATATAAGGCATGCTGTAAAATGTGGAATGGACTTTAATATCAGTTTTCATGATTTGGTGCTTAAACTGTTTCTTTTTGTCAGATTAACCATAAACATAGTTGGTCATCCAATAATTCCTCCTGAATCACCATGTTTGACTTCTGTGTTGATTTGAAACATAATATATTTGGGTTTTGTTCACTCCTTAAGTAAAAATGGTAAAATGAAAAAAAAGTGAAAATCTGCCAGATGGGGTAGGGATGTAATGTTTCATTTTTTTTGGTAAGAAATGAGTGCAGACTAGTATTCTTTATTGTAATATGTTCCAAAGTAAGAAGTCTATGAATCATAGGTGTCATGACTGGTTTCAAGTTTGTTATGTCTTGGTTAAGGGGGATATATATTTTTACACTAAATCAATAAAGGAACTTTTTTTACCCATGCAATTTGTAAGTTTATCAATAAAAAGTTGATTAAGGGCAACTATGATAAAAACAAGCCTTAAATTCCACCCCTGAGAGTAAAAATTGCTGATTCAGCAAATTTTGGCTGATGTGTAGGTAATAATGTAAAAATTTACCTAGAAAGTAGAACTTCATTATTTTTATGTAACTTGCAAATTATTTTTAATTATAAATGCTCGCTTTAACTTTTCGCAGTGTCTGACACATGTGCAACCACTGAAATTTGAGACGCGACATTCTTCGGTTGCATGTACATCCTATTATTTTCACCGAAATAAATAAATTGCATAATTTCTTATTTTTTTCAACACAAGTACAGCTATACTAGTTTTCTTGAGGTTTAATTTGTAGTTCTAATGTAAAATGACACCAGAAGGAGCTTTTGGGGAACCAGTAAGTGGTTAAGGGGTTCTTACTTAGTCATCTATCTCTCATATTGGTCTGAAAAAGAGATAGAAATAGGGGTTTCTGTACATTAACTAGACATTATTTTTGACAAAGAATGTATTTATGATGCTATATCAGCAAGATTAAATGGTTTATTCATTTTCCATGCAAATATCATTAGTTGTTAATATTTTCTGACAGTGAAAAGCACAATAAAGGCAAATTGATTATGTAAGGGGACATAATTTAACTTAATGCATACATGAGAAATAGACAAACAGTCAACTTAGAGATGTATTCTTGTACATATATTGTCAAACAGATTTTGGAATAATAGTTAACTGCAATCTAAAGACTCTTGTTGTATTGCCCTCATAATCTGGAAATGTTTAAAGTAATATAAGGCATGCTGTAAAATGTGGAATGGACTTTAATATCAGTTTTCATGATTTGGTGCTTAAACTGTTTCTTTTTGTCAGATTAACCATAAACATAGTTGGTCATCCAATAATTCCTCCTGAATCACCATGTTTGACTTCTGTGTTGATTTGAAACATAATATATTTGGGTTTTGTTCACTCCTTAAGTAAAAATGGTAAAATGAAAAAAAAGTGAAAATCTGCCAGATGGGGTAGGGATGTAATGTTTCATTTTTTTTGGTAAGAAATGAGTGCAGACTAGTATTCTTTATTGTAATATGTTCCAAAGTAAGAAGTCTATGAATCATAGGTGTCATGACTGGTTTCAAGTTTGTTATGTCTTGGTTAAGGGGGATATATATTTTTACACTAAATCAATAAAGGAACTTTTTTTACCCATGCAATTTGTAAGTTTATCAATAAAAAGTTGATTAAGGGCAACTATGATAAAAACAAGCCTTAAATTCCACCCCTGAGAGTAAAAATTGCTGATTCAGCAAATTTTGGCTGATGTGTAGGTAATAATGTAAAAATTTACCTAGAAAGTAGAACTTCATTATTTTTATGTAACTTGCAAATTATTTTTAATTATAAATGCTCGCTTTAACTTTTCGCAGTGTCTGACACATGTGCAACCACTGAAATTTGAGACGCGACATTCTTCGGTTGCATGTACATCCTATTATTTTCACCGAAATAAATAAATTGCATAATTTCTTATTTTTTTCAACACAAGTACAGCTATACTAGTTTTCTTGAGGTTTAATTTGTAGTTCTAATGTAAAATGACACCAGAAGGAGCTTTTGGGGAACCAGTAAGTGGTTAAGGGGTTCTTACTTAGTCATCTATCTCTCATATTGGTCTGAAAAAGAGATAGAAATAGGGGTTTCTGTACATTAACTAGACATTATTTTTGACAAAGAATGTATTTATGATGCTATATCAGCAAGATTAAATGGTTTATTCATTTTCCATGCAAATATCATTAGTTGTTAATATTTTCTGACAGTGAAAAGCACAATAAAGGCAAATTGATTATGTAAGGGGACATAATTTAACTTAATGCATACATGAGAAATAGACAAACAGTCAACTTAGAGATGTATTCTTGTACATATATTGTCAAACAGATTTTGGAATAATAGTTAACTGCAATCTAAAGACTCTTGTTGTATTGCCCTCATAATCTGGAAATGTTTAAAGTAATATAAGGCATGCTGTAAAATGTGGAATGGACTTTAATATCAGTTTTCATGATTTGGTGCTTAAACTGTTTCTTTTTGTCAGATTAACCATAAACATAGTTGGTCATCCAATAATTCCTCCTGAATCACCATGTTTGACTTCTGTGTTGATTTGAAACATAATATATTTGGGTTTTGTTCACTCCTTAAGTAAAAATGGTAAAATGAAAAAAAAGTGAAAATCTGCCAGATGGGGTAGGGATGTAATGTTTCATTTTTTTTGGTAAGAAATGAGTGCAGACTAGTATTCTTTATTGTAATATGTTCCAAAGTAAGAAGTCTATGAATCATAGGTGTCATGACTGGTTTCAAGTTTGTTATGTCTTGGTTAAGGTGGCACGGTAGTATTTGCATTCCAGAATTTAGGTTGCTCTTTTGTGTACCCTACTTAGGTAAATGTATCTAAACAGTGTGATTGGACAAAAAATACAGTATCAACTGAACATACTTTCCCAAACTGAGGGATGAATCAGGTGTAGAAAAATATGAAATAATTTTACATACAGATGAAAATGAATTTTTGAGAATTTTTTTAAATTTTGTATTCACTGCACCATAAAATACCTAAAAGTACTAGTGGCCTTAGGTTTTTAAAAATAGCAAAAAAAGTAAACGGTCATGATACATATTCAAATTCATTTTTGAATAGTAAAATGAAAGTACTTCAGTTAACTGTGAATGTAGAATTTTTTGCGGTGTTAGAAAGTGGTGAAAATTCTAAAAAGGCTATCATTATCCCTTATGGGCCAGGAAATACTACCGTGCCACCTTAAGGGGGATATATATTTTTACACTAAATCAATAAAGGAACTTTTTTTACCCATGCAATTTGTAAGTTTATCAATAAAAAGTTGATTAAGGGCAACTATGATAAAAACAAGCCTTAAATTCCACCCCTGAGAGTAAAAATTGCTGATTCAGCAAATTTTGGCTGATGTGTAGGTAATAATGTAAAAATTTACCTAGAAAGTAGAACTTCATTATTTTTATGTAACTTGCAAATTATTTTTAATTATAAATGCTCGCTTTAACTTTTCGCAGTGTCTGACACATGTGCAACCACTGAAATTTGAGACGCGACATTCTTCGGTTGCATGTACATCCTATTATTTTCACCGAAATAAATAAATTGCATAATTTCTTATTTTTTTCAACACAAGTACAGCTATACTAGTTTTCTTGAGGTTTAATTTGTAGTTCTAATGTAAAATGACACCAGAAGGAGCTTTTGGGGAACCAGTAAGTGGTTAAGGGGTTCTTACTTAGTCATCTATCTCTCATATTGGTCTGAAAAAGAGATAGAAATAGGGGTTTCTGTACATTAACTAGACATTATTTTTGACAAAGAATGTATTTATGATGCTATATCAGCAAGATTAAATGGTTTATTCATTTTCCATGCAAATATCATTAGTTGTTAATATTTTCTGACAGTGAAAAGCACAATAAAGGCAAATTGATTATGTAAGGGGACATAATTTAACTTAATGCATACATGAGAAATAGACAAACAGTCAACTTAGAGATGTATTCTTGTACATATATTGTCAAACAGATTTTGGAATAATAGTTAACTGCAATCTAAAGACTCTTGTTGTATTGCCCTCATAATCTGGAAATGTTTAAAGTAATATAAGGCATGCTGTAAAATGTGGAATGGACTTTAATATCAGTTTTCATGATTTGGTGCTTAAACTGTTTCTTTTTGTCAGATTAACCATAAACATAGTTGGTCATCCAATAATTCCTCCTGAATCACCATGTTTGACTTCTGTGTTGATTTGAAACATAATATATTTGGGTTTTGTTCACTCCTTAAGTAAAAATGGTAAAATGAAAAAAAAGTGAAAATCTGCCAGATGGGGTAGGGATGTAATGTTTCATTTTTTTTGGTAAGAAATGAGTGCAGACTAGTATTCTTTATTGTAATATGTTCCAAAGTAAGAAGTCTATGAATCATAGGTGTCATGACTGGTTTCAAGTTTGTTATGTCTTGGTTAAGGTGGCACGGTAGTATTTGCATTCCAGAATTTAGGTTGCTCTTTTGTGTACCCTACTTAGGTAAATGTATCTAAACAGTGTGATTGGACAAAAAATACAGTATCAACTGAACATACTTTCCCAAACTGAGGGATGAATCAGGTGTAGAAAAATATGAAATAATTTTACATACAGATGAAAATGAATTTTTGAGAATTTTTTTAAATTTTGTATTCACTGCACCATAAAATACCTAAAAGTACTAGTGGCCTTAGGTTTTTAAAAATAGCAAAAAAAGTAAACGGTCATGATACATATTCAAATTCATTTTTGAATAGTAAAATGAAAGTACTTCAGTTAACTGTGAATGTAGAATTTTTTGCGGTGTTAGAAAGTGGTGAAAATTCTAAAAAGGCTATCATTATCCCTTATGGGCCAGGAAATACTACCGTGCCACCTTAAGGGGGATATATATTTTTACACTAAATCAATAAAGGAACTTTTTTTACCCATGCAATTTGTAAGTTTATCAATAAAAAGTTGATTAAGGGCAACTATGATAAAAACAAGCCTTAAATTCCACCCCTGAGAGTAAAAATTGCTGATTCAGCAAATTTTGGCTGATGTGTAGGTAATAATGTAAAAATTTACCTAGAAAGTAGAACTTCATTATTTTTATGTAACTTGCAAATTATTTTTAATTATAAATGCTCGCTTTAACTTTTCGCAGTGTCTGACACATGTGCAACCACTGAAATTTGAGACGCGACATTCTTCGGTTGCATGTACATCCTATTATTTTCACCGAAATAAATAAATTGCATAATTTCTTATTTTTTTCAACACAAGTACAGCTATACTAGTTTTCTTGAGGTTTAATTTGTAGTTCTAATGTAAAATGACACCAGAAGGAGCTTTTGGGGAACCAGTAAGTGGTTAAGGGGTTCTTACTTAGTCATCTATCTCTCATATTGGTCTGAAAAAGAGATAGAAATAGGGGTTTCTGTACATTAACTAGACATTATTTTTGACAAAGAATGTATTTATGATGCTATATCAGCAAGATTAAATGGTTTATTCATTTTCCATGCAAATATCATTAGTTGTTAATATTTTCTGACAGTGAAAAGCACAATAAAGGCAAATTGATTATGTAAGGGGACATAATTTAACTTAATGCATACATGAGAAATAGACAAACAGTCAACTTAGAGATGTATTCTTGTACATATATTGTCAAACAGATTTTGGAATAATAGTTAACTGCAATCTAAAGACTCTTGTTGTATTGCCCTCATAATCTGGAAATGTTTAAAGTAATATAAGGCATGCTGTAAAATGTGGAATGGACTTTAATATCAGTTTTCATGATTTGGTGCTTAAACTGTTTCTTTTTGTCAGATTAACCATAAACATAGTTGGTCATCCAATAATTCCTCCTGAATCACCATGTTTGACTTCTGTGTTGATTTGAAACATAATATATTTGGGTTTTGTTCACTCCTTAAGTAAAAATGGTAAAATGAAAAAAAAGTGAAAATCTGCCAGATGGGGTAGGGATGTAATGTTTCATTTTTTTTGGTAAGAAATGAGTGCAGACTAGTATTCTTTATTGTAATATGTTCCAAAGTAAGAAGTCTATGAATCATAGGTGTCATGACTGGTTTCAAGTTTGTTATGTCTTGGTTAAGGTGGCACGGTAGTATTTGCATTCCAGAATTTAGGTTGCTCTTTTGTGTACCCTACTTAGGTAAATGTATCTAAACAGTGTGATTGGACAAAAAATACAGTATCAACTGAACATACTTTCCCAAACTGAGGGATGAATCAGGTGTAGAAAAATATGAAATAATTTTACATACAGATGAAAATGAATTTTTGAGAATTTTTTTAAATTTTGTATTCACTGCACCATAAAATACCTAAAAGTACTAGTGGCCTTAGGTTTTTAAAAATAGCAAAAAAAGTAAACGGTCATGATACATATTCAAATTCATTTTTGAATAGTAAAATGAAAGTACTTCAGTTAACTGTGAATGTAGAATTTTTTGCGGTGTTAGAAAGTGGTGAAAATTCTAAAAAGGCTATCATTATCCCTTATGGGCCAGGAAATACTACCGTGCCACCTTAAGGGGGATATATATTTTTACACTAAATCAATAAAGGAACTTTTTTTACCCATGCAATTTGTAAGTTTATCAATAAAAAGTTGATTAAGGGCAACTATGATAAAAACAAGCCTTAAATTCCACCCCTGAGAGTAAAAATTGCTGATTCAGCAAATTTTGGCTGATGTGTAGGTAATAATGTAAAAATTTACCTAGAAAGTAGAACTTCATTATTTTTATGTAACTTGCAAATTATTTTTAATTATAAATGCTCGCTTTAACTTTTCGCAGTGTCTGACACATGTGCAACCACTGAAATTTGAGACGCGACATTCTTCGGTTGCATGTACATCCTATTATTTTCACCGAAATAAATAAATTGCATAATTTCTTATTTTTTTCAACACAAGTACAGCTATACTAGTTTTCTTGAGGTTTAATTTGTAGTTCTAATGTAAAATGACACCAGAAGGAGCTTTTGGGGAACCAGTAAGTGGTTAAGGGGTTCTTACTTAGTCATCTATCTCTCATATTGGTCTGAAAAAGAGATAGAAATAGGGGTTTCTGTACATTAACTAGACATTATTTTTGACAAAGAATGTATTTATGATGCTATATCAGCAAGATTAAATGGTTTATTCATTTTCCATGCAAATATCATTAGTTGTTAATATTTTCTGACAGTGAAAAGCACAATAAAGGCAAATTGATTATGTAAGGGGACATAATTTAACTTAATGCATACATGAGAAATAGACAAACAGTCAACTTAGAGATGTATTCTTGTACATATATTGTCAAACAGATTTTGGAATAATAGTTAACTGCAATCTAAAGACTCTTGTTGTATTGCCCTCATAATCTGGAAATGTTTAAAGTAATATAAGGCATGCTGTAAAATGTGGAATGGACTTTAATATCAGTTTTCATGATTTGGTGCTTAAACTGTTTCTTTTTGTCAGATTAACCATAAACATAGTTGGTCATCCAATAATTCCTCCTGAATCACCATGTTTGACTTCTGTGTTGATTTGAAACATAATATATTTGGGTTTTGTTCACTCCTTAAGTAAAAATGGTAAAATGAAAAAAAAGTGAAAATCTGCCAGATGGGGTAGGGATGTAATGTTTCATTTTTTTTGGTAAGAAATGAGTGCAGACTAGTATTCTTTATTGTAATATGTTCCAAAGTAAGAAGTCTATGAATCATAGGTGTCATGACTGGTTTCAAGTTTGTTATGTCTTGGTTAAGGTGGCACGGTAGTATTTGCATTCCAGAATTTAGGTTGCTCTTTTGTGTACCCTACTTAGGTAAATGTATCTAAACAGTGTGATTGGACAAAAAATACAGTATCAACTGAACATACTTTCCCAAACTGAGGGATGAATCAGGTGTAGAAAAATATGAAATAATTTTACATACAGATGAAAATGAATTTTTGAGAATTTTTTTAAATTTTGTATTCACTGCACCATAAAATACCTAAAAGTACTAGTGGCCTTAGGTTTTTAAAAATAGCAAAAAAAGTAAACGGTCATGATACATATTCAAATTCATTTTTGAATAGTAAAATGAAAGTACTTCAGTTAACTGTGAATGTAGAATTTTTTGCGGTGTTAGAAAGTGGTGAAAATTCTAAAAAGGCTATCATTATCCCTTATGGGCCAGGAAATACTACCGTGCCACCTTAAGGGGGATATATATTTTTACACTAAATCAATAAAGGAACTTTTTTTACCCATGCAATTTGTAAGTTTATCAATAAAAAGTTGATTAAGGGCAACTATGATAAAAACAAGCCTTAAATTCCACCCCTGAGAGTAAAAATTGCTGATTCAGCAAATTTTGGCTGATGTGTAGGTAATAATGTAAAAATTTACCTAGAAAGTAGAACTTCATTATTTTTATGTAACTTGCAAATTATTTTTAATTATAAATGCTCGCTTTAACTTTTCGCAGTGTCTGACACATGTGCAACCACTGAAATTTGAGACGCGACATTCTTCGGTTGCATGTACATCCTATTATTTTCACCGAAATAAATAAATTGCATAATTTCTTATTTTTTTCAACACAAGTACAGCTATACTAGTTTTCTTGAGGTTTAATTTGTAGTTCTAATGTAAAATGACACCAGAAGGAGCTTTTGGGGAACCAGTAAGTGGTTAAGGGGTTCTTACTTAGTCATCTATCTCTCATATTGGTCTGAAAAAGAGATAGAAATAGGGGTTTCTGTACATTAACTAGACATTATTTTTGACAAAGAATGTATTTATGATGCTATATCAGCAAGATTAAATGGTTTATTCATTTTCCATGCAAATATCATTAGTTGTTAATATTTTCTGACAGTGAAAAGCACAATAAAGGCAAATTGATTATGTAAGGGGACATAATTTAACTTAATGCATACATGAGAAATAGACAAACAGTCAACTTAGAGATGTATTCTTGTACATATATTGTCAAACAGATTTTGGAATAATAGTTAACTGCAATCTAAAGACTCTTGTTGTATTGCCCTCATAATCTGGAAATGTTTAAAGTAATATAAGGCATGCTGTAAAATGTGGAATGGACTTTAATATCAGTTTTCATGATTTGGTGCTTAAACTGTTTCTTTTTGTCAGATTAACCATAAACATAGTTGGTCATCCAATAATTCCTCCTGAATCACCATGTTTGACTTCTGTGTTGATTTGAAACATAATATATTTGGGTTTTGTTCACTCCTTAAGTAAAAATGGTAAAATGAAAAAAAAGTGAAAATCTGCCAGATGGGGTAGGGATGTAATGTTTCATTTTTTTTGGTAAGAAATGAGTGCAGACTAGTATTCTTTATTGTAATATGTTCCAAAGTAAGAAGTCTATGAATCATAGGTGTCATGACTGGTTTCAAGTTTGTTATGTCTTGGTTAAGGTGGCACGGTAGTATTTGCATTCCAGAATTTAGGTTGCTCTTTTGTGTACCCTACTTAGGTAAATGTATCTAAACAGTGTGATTGGACAAAAAATACAGTATCAACTGAACATACTTTCCCAAACTGAGGGATGAATCAGGTGTAGAAAAATATGAAATAATTTTACATACAGATGAAAATGAATTTTTGAGAATTTTTTTAAATTTTGTATTCACTGCACCATAAAATACCTAAAAGTACTAGTGGCCTTAGGTTTTTAAAAATAGCAAAAAAAGTAAACGGTCATGATACATATTCAAATTCATTTTTGAATAGTAAAATGAAAGTACTTCAGTTAACTGTGAATGTAGAATTTTTTGCGGTGTTAGAAAGTGGTGAAAATTCTAAAAAGGCTATCATTATCCCTTATGGGCCAGGAAATACTACCGTGCCACCTTAAGGGGGATATATATTTTTACACTAAATCAATAAAGGAACTTTTTTTACCCATGCAATTTGTAAGTTTATCAATAAAAAGTTGATTAAGGGCAACTATGATAAAAACAAGCCTTAAATTCCACCCCTGAGAGTAAAAATTGCTGATTCAGCAAATTTTGGCTGATGTGTAGGTAATAATGTAAAAATTTACCTAGAAAGTAGAACTTCATTATTTTTATGTAACTTGCAAATTATTTTTAATTATAAATGCTCGCTTTAACTTTTCGCAGTGTCTGACACATGTGCAACCACTGAAATTTGAGACGCGACATTCTTCGGTTGCATGTACATCCTATTATTTTCACCGAAATAAATAAATTGCATAATTTCTTATTTTTTTCAACACAAGTACAGCTATACTAGTTTTCTTGAGGTTTAATTTGTAGTTCTAATGTAAAATGACACCAGAAGGAGCTTTTGGGGAACCAGTAAGTGGTTAAGGGGTTCTTACTTAGTCATCTATCTCTCATATTGGTCTGAAAAAGAGATAGAAATAGGGGTTTCTGTACATTAACTAGACATTATTTTTGACAAAGAATGTATTTATGATGCTATATCAGCAAGATTAAATGGTTTATTCATTTTCCATGCAAATATCATTAGTTGTTAATATTTTCTGACAGTGAAAAGCACAATAAAGGCAAATTGATTATGTAAGGGGACATAATTTAACTTAATGCATACATGAGAAATAGACAAACAGTCAACTTAGAGATGTATTCTTGTACATATATTGTCAAACAGATTTTGGAATAATAGTTAACTGCAATCTAAAGACTCTTGTTGTATTGCCCTCATAATCTGGAAATGTTTAAAGTAATATAAGGCATGCTGTAAAATGTGGAATGGACTTTAATATCAGTTTTCATGATTTGGTGCTTAAACTGTTTCTTTTTGTCAGATTAACCATAAACATAGTTGGTCATCCAATAATTCCTCCTGAATCACCATGTTTGACTTCTGTGTTGATTTGAAACATAATATATTTGGGTTTTGTTCACTCCTTAAGTAAAAATGGTAAAATGAAAAAAAAGTGAAAATCTGCCAGATGGGGTAGGGATGTAATGTTTCATTTTTTTTGGTAAGAAATGAGTGCAGACTAGTATTCTTTATTGTAATATGTTCCAAAGTAAGAAGTCTATGAATCATAGGTGTCATGACTGGTTTCAAGTTTGTTATGTCTTGGTTAAGGTGGCACGGTAGTATTTGCATTCCAGAATTTAGGTTGCTCTTTTGTGTACCCTACTTAGGTAAATGTATCTAAACAGTGTGATTGGACAAAAAATACAGTATCAACTGAACATACTTTCCCAAACTGAGGGATGAATCAGGTGTAGAAAAATATGAAATAATTTTACATACAGATGAAAATGAATTTTTGAGAATTTTTTTAAATTTTGTATTCACTGCACCATAAAATACCTAAAAGTACTAGTGGCCTTAGGTTTTTAAAAATAGCAAAAAAAGTAAACGGTCATGATACATATTCAAATTCATTTTTGAATAGTAAAATGAAAGTACTTCAGTTAACTGTGAATGTAGAATTTTTTGCGGTGTTAGAAAGTGGTGAAAATTCTAAAAAGGCTATCATTATCCCTTATGGGCCAGGAAATACTACCGTGCCACCTTAAGGGGGATATATATTTTTACACTAAATCAATAAAGGAACTTTTTTTACCCATGCAATTTGTAAGTTTATCAATAAAAAGTTGATTAAGGGCAACTATGATAAAAACAAGCCTTAAATTCCACCCCTGAGAGTAAAAATTGCTGATTCAGCAAATTTTGGCTGATGTGTAGGTAATAATGTAAAAATTTACCTAGAAAGTAGAACTTCATTATTTTTATGTAACTTGCAAATTATTTTTAATTATAAATGCTCGCTTTAACTTTTCGCAGTGTCTGACACATGTGCAACCACTGAAATTTGAGACGCGACATTCTTCGGTTGCATGTACATCCTATTATTTTCACCGAAATAAATAAATTGCATAATTTCTTATTTTTTTCAACACAAGTACAGCTATACTAGTTTTCTTGAGGTTTAATTTGTAGTTCTAATGTAAAATGACACCAGAAGGAGCTTTTGGGGAACCAGTAAGTGGTTAAGGGGTTCTTACTTAGTCATCTATCTCTCATATTGGTCTGAAAAAGAGATAGAAATAGGGGTTTCTGTACATTAACTAGACATTATTTTTGACAAAGAATGTATTTATGATGCTATATCAGCAAGATTAAATGGTTTATTCATTTTCCATGCAAATATCATTAGTTGTTAATATTTTCTGACAGTGAAAAGCACAATAAAGGCAAATTGATTATGTAAGGGGACATAATTTAACTTAATGCATACATGAGAAATAGACAAACAGTCAACTTAGAGATGTATTCTTGTACATATATTGTCAAACAGATTTTGGAATAATAGTTAACTGCAATCTAAAGACTCTTGTTGTATTGCCCTCATAATCTGGAAATGTTTAAAGTAATATAAGGCATGCTGTAAAATGTGGAATGGACTTTAATATCAGTTTTCATGATTTGGTGCTTAAACTGTTTCTTTTTGTCAGATTAACCATAAACATAGTTGGTCATCCAATAATTCCTCCTGAATCACCATGTTTGACTTCTGTGTTGATTTGAAACATAATATATTTGGGTTTTGTTCACTCCTTAAGTAAAAATGGTAAAATGAAAAAAAAGTGAAAATCTGCCAGATGGGGTAGGGATGTAATGTTTCATTTTTTTTGGTAAGAAATGAGTGCAGACTAGTATTCTTTATTGTAATATGTTCCAAAGTAAGAAGTCTATGAATCATAGGTGTCATGACTGGTTTCAAGTTTGTTATGTCTTGGTTAAGGTGGCACGGTAGTATTTGCATTCCAGAATTTAGGTTGCTCTTTTGTGTACCCTACTTAGGTAAATGTATCTAAACAGTGTGATTGGACAAAAAATACAGTATCAACTGAACATACTTTCCCAAACTGAGGGATGAATCAGGTGTAGAAAAATATGAAATAATTTTACATACAGATGAAAATGAATTTTTGAGAATTTTTTTAAATTTTGTATTCACTGCACCATAAAATACCTAAAAGTACTAGTGGCCTTAGGTTTTTAAAAATAGCAAAAAAAGTAAACGGTCATGATACATATTCAAATTCATTTTTGAATAGTAAAATGAAAGTACTTCAGTTAACTGTGAATGTAGAATTTTTTGCGGTGTTAGAAAGTGGTGAAAATTCTAAAAAGGCTATCATTATCCCTTATGGGCCAGGAAATACTACCGTGCCACCTTAAGGGGGATATATATTTTTACACTAAATCAATAAAGGAACTTTTTTTACCCATGCAATTTGTAAGTTTATCAATAAAAAGTTGATTAAGGGCAACTATGATAAAAACAAGCCTTAAATTCCACCCCTGAGAGTAAAAATTGCTGATTCAGCAAATTTTGGCTGATGTGTAGGTAATAATGTAAAAATTTACCTAGAAAGTAGAACTTCATTATTTTTATGTAACTTGCAAATTATTTTTAATTATAAATGCTCGCTTTAACTTTTCGCAGTGTCTGACACATGTGCAACCACTGAAATTTGAGACGCGACATTCTTCGGTTGCATGTACATCCTATTATTTTCACCGAAATAAATAAATTGCATAATTTCTTATTTTTTTCAACACAAGTACAGCTATACTAGTTTTCTTGAGGTTTAATTTGTAGTTCTAATGTAAAATGACACCAGAAGGAGCTTTTGGGGAACCAGTAAGTGGTTAAGGGGTTCTTACTTAGTCATCTATCTCTCATATTGGTCTGAAAAAGAGATAGAAATAGGGGTTTCTGTACATTAACTAGACATTATTTTTGACAAAGAATGTATTTATGATGCTATATCAGCAAGATTAAATGGTTTATTCATTTTCCATGCAAATATCATTAGTTGTTAATATTTTCTGACAGTGAAAAGCACAATAAAGGCAAATTGATTATGTAAGGGGACATAATTTAACTTAATGCATACATGAGAAATAGACAAACAGTCAACTTAGAGATGTATTCTTGTACATATATTGTCAAACAGATTTTGGAATAATAGTTAACTGCAATCTAAAGACTCTTGTTGTATTGCCCTCATAATCTGGAAATGTTTAAAGTAATATAAGGCATGCTGTAAAATGTGGAATGGACTTTAATATCAGTTTTCATGATTTGGTGCTTAAACTGTTTCTTTTTGTCAGATTAACCATAAACATAGTTGGTCATCCAATAATTCCTCCTGAATCACCATGTTTGACTTCTGTGTTGATTTGAAACATAATATATTTGGGTTTTGTTCACTCCTTAAGTAAAAATGGTAAAATGAAAAAAAAGTGAAAATCTGCCAGATGGGGTAGGGATGTAATGTTTCATTTTTTTTGGTAAGAAATGAGTGCAGACTAGTATTCTTTATTGTAATATGTTCCAAAGTAAGAAGTCTATGAATCATAGGTGTCATGACTGGTTTCAAGTTTGTTATGTCTTGGTTAAGGTGGCACGGTAGTATTTGCATTCCAGAATTTAGGTTGCTCTTTTGTGTACCCTACTTAGGTAAATGTATCTAAACAGTGTGATTGGACAAAAAATACAGTATCAACTGAACATACTTTCCCAAACTGAGGGATGAATCAGGTGTAGAAAAATATGAAATAATTTTACATACAGATGAAAATGAATTTTTGAGAATTTTTTTAAATTTTGTATTCACTGCACCATAAAATACCTAAAAGTACTAGTGGCCTTAGGTTTTTAAAAATAGCAAAAAAAGTAAACGGTCATGATACATATTCAAATTCATTTTTGAATAGTAAAATGAAAGTACTTCAGTTAACTGTGAATGTAGAATTTTTTGCGGTGTTAGAAAGTGGTGAAAATTCTAAAAAGGCTATCATTATCCCTTATGGGCCAGGAAATACTACCGTGCCACCTTAAGGGGGATATATATTTTTACACTAAATCAATAAAGGAACTTTTTTTACCCATGCAATTTGTAAGTTTATCAATAAAAAGTTGATTAAGGGCAACTATGATAAAAACAAGCCTTAAATTCCACCCCTGAGAGTAAAAATTGCTGATTCAGCAAATTTTGGCTGATGTGTAGGTAATAATGTAAAAATTTACCTAGAAAGTAGAACTTCATTATTTTTATGTAACTTGCAAATTATTTTTAATTATAAATGCTCGCTTTAACTTTTCGCAGTGTCTGACACATGTGCAACCACTGAAATTTGAGACGCGACATTCTTCGGTTGCATGTACATCCTATTATTTTCACCGAAATAAATAAATTGCATAATTTCTTATTTTTTTCAACACAAGTACAGCTATACTAGTTTTCTTGAGGTTTAATTTGTAGTTCTAATGTAAAATGACACCAGAAGGAGCTTTTGGGGAACCAGTAAGTGGTTAAGGGGTTCTTACTTAGTCATCTATCTCTCATATTGGTCTGAAAAAGAGATAGAAATAGGGGTTTCTGTACATTAACTAGACATTATTTTTGACAAAGAATGTATTTATGATGCTATATCAGCAAGATTAAATGGTTTATTCATTTTCCATGCAAATATCATTAGTTGTTAATATTTTCTGACAGTGAAAAGCACAATAAAGGCAAATTGATTATGTAAGGGGACATAATTTAACTTAATGCATACATGAGAAATAGACAAACAGTCAACTTAGAGATGTATTCTTGTACATATATTGTCAAACAGATTTTGGAATAATAGTTAACTGCAATCTAAAGACTCTTGTTGTATTGCCCTCATAATCTGGAAATGTTTAAAGTAATATAAGGCATGCTGTAAAATGTGGAATGGACTTTAATATCAGTTTTCATGATTTGGTGCTTAAACTGTTTCTTTTTGTCAGATTAACCATAAACATAGTTGGTCATCCAATAATTCCTCCTGAATCACCATGTTTGACTTCTGTGTTGATTTGAAACATAATATATTTGGGTTTTGTTCACTCCTTAAGTAAAAATGGTAAAATGAAAAAAAAGTGAAAATCTGCCAGATGGGGTAGGGATGTAATGTTTCATTTTTTTTGGTAAGAAATGAGTGCAGACTAGTATTCTTTATTGTAATATGTTCCAAAGTAAGAAGTCTATGAATCATAGGTGTCATGACTGGTTTCAAGTTTGTTATGTCTTGGTTAAGGTGGCACGGTAGTATTTGCATTCCAGAATTTAGGTTGCTCTTTTGTGTACCCTACTTAGGTAAATGTATCTAAACAGTGTGATTGGACAAAAAATACAGTATCAACTGAACATACTTTCCCAAACTGAGGGATGAATCAGGTGTAGAAAAATATGAAATAATTTTACATACAGATGAAAATGAATTTTTGAGAATTTTTTTAAATTTTGTATTCACTGCACCATAAAATACCTAAAAGTACTAGTGGCCTTAGGTTTTTAAAAATAGCAAAAAAAGTAAACGGTCATGATACATATTCAAATTCATTTTTGAATAGTAAAATGAAAGTACTTCAGTTAACTGTGAATGTAGAATTTTTTGCGGTGTTAGAAAGTGGTGAAAATTCTAAAAAGGCTATCATTATCCCTTATGGGCCAGGAAATACTACCGTGCCACCTAAAAGTGATGCGTAAGAGGAACGAATACGTTGCATTTCCGTTTATTTTTGTCATCTACTATAAGTATGACGTTGTTTACATTTATCAGGGATATAGTACAACTGAATTTATTTTATTATTAAAGAAAAAAGTAAAACAACAAAAACTGACATATTCTTGACTTGGTACATGCATTTTCTTATGTAGAAACTGATGGTGGATTAAACCTTGTTTTATAGCTAGCTACACCTCTCACTTTTATGACATTCGCATAAAATTCCATTAAATTGACAAATGCATTGTAACTAAGCGCCAATATAATTACATGTATGTTTGTGGGCTGCTACTACTAGGCTTAAGGAGACTCTGTTTCAAAATAATAAACTTTTTAAAAGACTAGCTGACTATTATTCTAAAAACAGTTGTTGGCCATATCCAACTATCTCGGTCATCACGTGACTTTTACACTTAATTAATTGCCGATTGATTATCAATGAAAGTGAACGGGGTACATAGATAAAATAGTCATAACTTTTTTGTTATAATTTATATTTTCCCTCCCAACCCCGCATTTTACAGTAAACCTTTTTTTACAATTAAATATGTTTTAAGTTTCAGTTCAGATATATGATTTCGTGCTTCGAAATAAGTTTGAAAATTGAGGTGACATAGCCACACAGCCTCCGTTGACTTCTTCGTTAAAACTGGATAAAATTGCAATGGGACCTTTTTGTAACATCAATTTTCTCAACTATTTTATTGTAACTTATATCCTCCCAACCCCTAAAAAGATCGACAACATATTCATTTAAATGAAATCGCAGACCATATATCAGTTCAGGTATCAAACTTTTTGATTCAAAATTTGGTTGAAAAGTTCATATTTTTGTAGTCTTATGCAATATTTTCAAAATGGCGGCCACTGTTGGAGGGTTACAACGACACGACATGCCGGTATTCATTTAGTTATAAATCAAAAAGTAATATTTTAAATATTCATCGAAGTGTGTCTATTTGTTCTGAAGAAATTTCTGTTTTCACATGTTCTTTAATATATTTATTAGGAACAGTCTCTCACACTAAAAATAAAGATTTAGGGAGCTACCATTTGATTTTTATGGGGGGGGGGGGGGGCTAGGATGAAAAATTTTGTCCTACCTTTTTTTTTAGTTGTAATCTCTGTCCTGCCTTTTTATTTTTCACTCTATTCGGTCCTGCCTTTTTTTTTTATTAGTTTATCCTGACTTTTTTTACCTAAATTGTCATCCTGCCTTTTTTTTTGCAAAGTGTCTCATCCTGCCTTTTTTTTTAACTCAAAACTCCTGTCCTGCCTATTTTTTTAAAATTTCATCCTAGCCCCCCCATAAAAATTAAATGGTAGCTCCCTTACATGTACGTACCATGCAGTTTATATTGAAAGCTTGGGGCGACATGGAAATATATATTTTTGAAGATTTGTACGATGAAAATCGAATTTTTTTTAGATGCATGTCTTTACAATAATTGTCTTACCTTAGAGCAACATAGAATTAAACATTGTTTCCCTCTGTTAAAGTGGATACATGCTATTTGTGTCGAAGTTACATAAAACAAAATAGCGACCAAATAATTTTCAAACGTAGACGATGTTGGACACTTATTTTGCACATGTAAATAATTCAATATGATTTAACTGTTTGTATTGCAATCAAATATGACACGTTATTGTAACTCGTATGATAATTAAGGATAAAGCTAGATTGTTGAGATATTAATTATTAAGTCATCAACGTGTATTTATATGTCTCTGACGTGATCAAAGAAAACAAACATGACAACGTGGCCTAATTACGATGTAAGTTTTGACAAGACCTAATATATATATCATGTACTGTACGATTGTTTATGAAATCATTTTAGGATAATATTTTATATTAACAAAAGGATAACTCGGATGGAGGGTAACAAATATGAACTATCTTTGTATTTTTTTTTTTAATCATCACACTGGTAACCAGTATATTTACATAATCCTAATAAAACCAGTCACATGCAGAGTTATCGAACGTAATTATGACTGGAATAGTTGCATATGATGACGCGGGTATGTTCTTCTCATATATGTTATGATGGTATGATACTAAACCCCTAACGGGAAGGATTGTGCCTGATGTTCATATGATGAAATCATAATCTTTCAGTCAGTTTAATTGAAGTCTGGAGCTGGCATGTCAGCTAGTTAACTGCTAGTAGTCTGTTGTTATTTATGTATTATTGTCATTTTGTTTATTTTCTTTGGTTACATCTTCTGACATCAGACTCGGACTTCTCTTGAACTGAATTTTAATGTGCGTATTGTTATGCGTTTACTTTTCTACATTGGTTAGAGGTATAGGGGGAGGGTTGAGATCTCACAAACATGTTTAACCCCGCCGCATTTTTGCGCCTGTCCCAAGTCAGGAGCCTCTGGCCTTTGTTAGTCTTGTATTATTTTAATTTTAGTTTCTTGTGTACAATTTGGAAATTAGTATGGCGTTCATTATCACTGGACTAGTATAGATTTGTTTAGGGGCCAGCTGAAGGACGCCTCCGGGTGCGGGAATTTCTCGCTACATTGAAGACCTGTTGGTGACCCTCTGCTGTTGTTTTTTATTTGGTCGGGTTGTTGTCTCTTTGACACATTCCCCATTCCCCATTTCCATTCTCAATTTTATTATAAATTGATGTATATAAATAAAGGTATTAAAAAGGCAGAAAAAAATAAGGGTCCGTGTGCTTGTTTTCGAGATATTACGGAGTCATTGAAAATTTGACGGGAAATTATTATCTCTTTATTCAAATAAATCTAACATCGGCATATTTTTTATTTAACCAGGATTTTGAAAGATTTTCAAATACGGTCTTTTAGTTATATGACAATAATGTTATAAAATTCTGAAAACAAAAATAGGAGTAAGTGGGCTAAAATGTTAACCAGAGGATTCCGAATATCTGTCAAATATTAAAACACAACGGAGAAGCGAACATCCTTAAAATCAATCCATTCAGGAAAAAAATCAAACTTACTTATGGCTTTATGTTATGCTCACCTTTAAGATTTTTTCCCCATGAACAAGAGTTATAAATGAGAATTGATTAAGCAAGGATAGTTCTCACAAAAATAAACAGAGTGTAGAAATCACACACGGTGACTATACAAAATCGAGGAGCAAGCCAAGTGATGTGAACTTATTGTAATAAGATTGATACTCGGACACATTATTTTAAATCTTTGCCGACAACTGGTAAACTTTGCCAGTCCCGCCGGCCCATTCCTAAATACCGTGTAATGGATTTGCTGAGAAGCAGACAGAAATGTCAGTTTTCAATTCTATTGTTAAAACCAGCCAGGGAGTCGACTCTCCAACTCCAAGCGATCACCTTTATTTTTTATTATTGTGACATTTCCGTATGCAACTTGTACCGTAATTTCCCTCGCATGTGCAACACGATGGGTGCCACTTTGCAGCAGGAATTTCAAGCTTATAGCCTATATACGAACCTGTATAGTTTTGCCTCGAATCAAATTTATTTTGGTTGCGTTTCTTTTGCTTTATTTTTTTGTATTACATTCCTAACTGCTTTTTCTACTTCAGGAATGTTTTTACTGGTTTACATGCACATGTCTATCTATTTAAATTATATATATTCGGTCAGTTCAGAATTCAGGAATTTACTCGAACGATGTGTGGTGTTGTCTTTTTTTTTATTTAGCCATGGTGATGGGGACTTTTGATAAAAAAATTATTGACTCTTGTATCCGAGCTGGTATCGTCTCTATTTCATTAGAAAGTATCTTAGTGGGTATTAATATGTATAAAACATGATCGTATATACTATATATCTATGTTTCCTTATGAGCTTGAAATTATTTGGTACAGAGTTTTCATTAGATTGAATGTAAATTGTTGAACATCTTGACAAGTATAAAATTTTATAGTTCGTTATTTTGTACTGTTATATAAATACCACTGTCCCAGGTTAGGTGGAGTGTTGGGATCTCGCTAACATGCTTAACCCCGCCACATTATGTATGTATGTGCCTGTCCCAAGTCAGGAGCCTGTAATTCAGTGGTTGTCGTTTGTTTATGTGTTACTGTATTTGTTTTTCGTTCATTTTTTTTATATAAATAAGACCGTTAGTTTTCTCGTTTGAATTGTTTTACATTATCATTTCGGGTCCTTTTATAGCTCACTATGCGGTATGGGCTTTGCTCATTGTTGAAGGCCGTACGGTGACATATAGTTGTTTATTTCTGTGTCATTTTGGTCTCTTGTGGAGAGTTGTCTCATTGGCAATCATACCACATGGGTCATCTTCTTTTTTTTTTAATAAAAGTGGTATCTTTAGTTTAACTCGCGACAAAGAAAACATTGTTACATATTGGTTTCTATCGCACTCTATAGCTACTTAAATCTAGCTGTTATATATTAAATTATAACGTAATAATTAAATGTAACAGAATGGTGTTACAGAAAGTATCAAAGGAAACACTGACTTGACTGAGGCACACCGGGGTGAAGTTGAAGGATGTCATTTTCATTATATCAGTTATTATTTCCTTATATCCATGGTGATCGAGCTATTTGTTTTTATGTAACAATAGGTTAAAACCGGATAAACAATGATTGACATATCATATGATAAAATACTTGTGAAAGGTCTTACAAGTTTAAAGGTTTCTGAGCAATTCGTAACAAAATAAACAGAGAAAAAAAGTAAGTTTATTTTTGTAATACTATTCAAATTAAGATTGTAAAATTCAGTTGTAGTTTTCTGTTTGCAATTGATTATAAAGAATGAATACAGAAAGGGAGATCATAGGAGTTACGCCAATGAAACAGCAACCCATCGACAAAAATAACAAAATCATTGTTTAGTAGATGGCGAATTGGTTAACAAAAGTCAATATACTCTTAGAAAAGAAAGAATGTCTGATTGAAAATTGAAATCGTTTGTATTTGGAGGTAGGTTTTATAGTATGTTAATACAATATGAGAGTTTTAGTCAATTCGGTTATTTTAAATTGGACAGATAAGGCCCATCTAGACGCGTTTGATATTTTTATACATGTATATTATTTAGTTCGATTAAAAACTTGTTTGTATTCGTGTAATAAGTGAGATTGGGTAATATAACTTATTTTTCTTTCTATCGCAGCAATCAAAGTGTACTGATGACGCCATTCGTCGTCTTGCTGTTTTTGTCTTCGGTTTGCACAACACAGTCAAACATAGGTGAATGGAATGGATGTAAATTTCAAATAGAGGACGAGTCGGCTGAATATTTTACGAAATGGGTAAAAATACTACAGGGAATGCTTGCACATATAAAATTCATATTTTACGACAAACCGTTCAACGCGACGGACGAGGTCCTGTTTCCGGACAGATGGATGTGGACATTTGTACCTCCTGGAGGAGGCAAATTTTACATTTCATGGCCTGTAGACTATTTTGTTTATTCGTTTGGTCTACTCGACACGCACAGTCTAAAATATCCAGTCACGCTCTATGTTCAAACAGACCCTGAAAACTGCAGTATTCTTTTCGGTGGTAATAACACTATTCATGAACTTAGCAATGCTTTGTATAACATGTCAGAGTATTACCTTTTCAAACTCAATGACCTTTATGAGTACAGTTATTGGTGTTATATAACAACAAACTCAAAGTTTAGAGACTCCACATGGTATATGCTTAACCAATATCTAGGTGTTCCGCTACAGTTGTTTGGTTATAAATGTTGCCGTAATTTCGTAGAGAAAAGGAAAGCGATTTGTGACATTAGAAACGAAAATATCTGGAATATTTATCAGCTCCTGCCATACTACATTGGAATAATTGTCATGGCGTATTTCCCTCTTGTTGTTGTAAAGATAGGAAAACACGCCATCGATTCTGGGGAAGAGTTAGAGAATTCAGGTTCTCAACTATTAAGTCTAGAAACTAAAGATACAGATTTTCTGTTTCTTAAACAAAGGGGACCGATATCAATTTCCAAATTATTGTTTGGATTATTCGGTCTTGGGGATAGACATCCGCTCCTTGTCTCAAGAATTAGAAGAACATTGTTTGTATTGCTCACTCCGATCATTGTGTACGTATTTCTCCTTATATATCATGGACTTGGACAAGGCCTCATCAAGGAGATAGTCAAACATAAAATACCGTGCGGTTTCATGTCACTTCTCGGTGGATTCACAGAAAGCAGGGATTTGTTCCTGCCAATGTTTGGAGGCCCAGTAATATCCCTTATTTTATACAACATTGTTGGAATGATTGTGATATTGGTTCCCGTAGATCTTTCTAAAATTTTGGAACTAGGTCTACCACCGGACACAAAGCCATTTTCAACTCTTCTTATGCTTGATATAGCTACAATAGAGAAATTCTCTAAAAAGCACTGTCTAAACTTCAGTAGATATAGAAAAGTATATTCAGTGATGCGAGGATCTATTTACATGCTTATCAATCCAGTCTTTTTGAAGTTCATAACTTTATTTCATGTACGTAGATGTAATTCCATTATGATGGCTTTATGCAGTTGCTGTAACATGAGCAGATGCCTCGTACTTCTTGTTCGTGTGCCATTGTTTATTATCTACATCTTTTGGTGTATATTTGAAACCCTGTTAATGTATATTTTCTATGGGTTTCCGATTTTTCTCTTCATTTTGGCTGTCGTGCGAGGATATGTTCGTTACTTCAAGCAATCATACAGAAGGATCCCAGTAGTATCCAGTATATGTGCGATCATACTATTTCCTCTATGTTGTCTGTTCTATTTCTTTATGTTCAGTATCATAATTCTGCAGTCCTTCACTATCATTGGCTATTTTATATTTTTTCTTTATTTGTCATTGATTGTTTTTCCCAGTCGTTCTTTCGGATTTATATATTTTGTCATTATGTTTATTTTATTTGTACATACTGTGGTGAAAGAATTTGAAAACGAGTATCAAGCATTACTAGAATTGACAATCAAAGCTTCGGAAAAACTCGTTAAAGTTAAAATTGCCAAAGAACTTCTCGACGACAAAACTAAAAATAACAGTGGATGCTGTGCAACTGAATGTTTGGCCTTGACAAACACAATTCCTTTAGGATTGTCTTATGAATCGTTGTCCATTCAGTATGGATTTCAAAATGGCGAGTATGTTCTGTATAAAGAACAGGTGCCCGGAGTCAGAAAAGATTTGTTTGAATACGTTATTGACAAATTTCGACCCGTTCATATAGCATTTTTCCATATAATAATTCAGATTCTGTGTGTGCAGGTACTTGTGTTAGTATCAATTATTTTCATTTCAAGATACATTAAAAACTTTACATCGGACGAGTCCAATGAGGTCCTGAATGTTATGTCAGTTGTCGTCGTTACCATGTTCCCAAATCTTATTCGTCTGCTTTTCGTGCGCATGCACAATAAAACTGTTCGAAAAAGGAAAGTCAGACAGACGGTAATGGACTTTTGGGAAAAGAAAAAGAAATTTTCAATGGAGAATTAAACATGCTTATTACTAAGTATAATTCAAAATAAATATTTCAAACTTTTCCAAATAGAAGAATCGTTCGAAAACCGAAATTTATCGAAGTATCTCTTAGAAGATAAACTCACGATTTAGTGTGTTGATAGGAAAGATTAGGCCGTGACTGACTATAGACAAGGAAATTCACCGAATCAGTCTAATGAAACGAGTTAGAAAGATATATTTCTCAAAATGTTATGATACATTCGAACTTAAGTTTTTATATCTATATTACTTTCACTTAAATTAAAAGATGGAACTAGAAATGGAACTAACAAGAAGAAAGAAAATAGTTTAAAGATAAAAAAAAAAAAAAAAAGAGTAAAAGAATATTATAAGGTTTATCCATATTTTAATAAAACTGAAAGTTGACAATAGAAATGCAACTAATATATAGGAGAATTTTGTCTAATGGAAAATGAGAACAGAAATTTAAGGTTAACCATATTTCCCTTATGTGATATTATGTATATGTATTTCTTTTATATTCCTACCTTTATTAAAAGTGACCTCTTACGTTTCTTTTTGTTTTTTATTACGCGTATCAGAGACATATATGTATTATATGTCTCTGCGCGTATGATTAAAAAAATGTATATTTTTGCACTTTCTGTTGTAAGATAAAAGTGTCGGGTAGTATATAAAGTATAATTTCCTCCAATAGATGTAAGAATTTCGTTGAATATATATGGTTAGTTTTATTTTTAGCCCAAATCTTTTTGTGTATTAAAAACAAATGTTATGTCATGTTCCTTTGTATAATACTATTGTCTACGATGTAGAAAAGACGATGTCTAAACGAACAAAAGATACTTGAAATAACATTTACTTTAGATTTAAGTAGATTGTTCCTGTCTCGTTATTATGTAACATAACGGAAATAAAAAAAAAAATGGTGCATTAGTTCTTAGTGTTAACCCATGCAAAGTACACTACAGAAATAGTGTTGTTTTGCTGTTCTTCATCTTCATTTGAAGTCACAGTCTTGAACATGGACCAGAAGCTCATATGGCATTTCCTCAAACAACGGTAGTGCACTAAAGAATCTATATAATTAAAATATATATAAGTCTGATATCTTCATGCTGATCCGACGAGTAGGCGAGTTATGACCGATCAGAATTTTAAACAGATTGTAAAATCAGATAGGAAAATAATTATTCAATAGTTGACAATGCTAGTTTAAATGGAGAAAGCATTTAATTCAAAATTAGTGATAGTACCAAGGATTTGTAGATTACTATAAATATCCCTGGTGTGCTTGACCGGCATTACAGGTTGGTTCATATTAAGCGATGTTCAGCAAGACTTTGCATGGTTATGCACTATGTCGTGTATTTATGGATTCAGTATCTTTGAAAAGAATAAGTTCAGTTCACAATTTTGCGTCTTCAGCAAAGCTTATAGTTATGCATTCAGTTCGGCTTTCAAGAACGAGAAAAATTCATACTAAAGGTCAGCTTTAAAAGCCCCAAACATGACAAGATGTAAAAAAAAAAAAAAAAAGAATAACCAACGGCCTGATTTATGACAAAATAATAAATGAAAAACAAACGTGGTAAGACACCTACCAACGACAACTACTGGAAACAAACCAGGCTCATATCCTTGAAAAGTAATATAAAAAATTTGGCGGGGTTAAACGTGTTTTTGAGCACTTATCCACACATTTAACCTAGATGAGTGGTGTCACAGCACAACATAACAATACACTAAACATCAGTTGAAACTGTCTTGAATCGTCAGATATCAGCATAAGGACATAAAACAACTAACTTGAAGACAAAGAATAATGCAACTTACCAATCTTAGAGTACTCGCAATTACCATGATTACTGAAAGCTATTTCAAAGCCAATAACAACTGATAAATCAATCATGTTCTCTCAAACGAACGTATTGATCAATCAGAACACATCCACGGGATTCAGTGTAGTGTTATAACCAGTCTCAGAAAAAAAGTGACATTGTACAATGCAAAAAACAACAACCAAAAACAAAGCATAGTATTGGCAGGATGTAGGCCCTAAGCTTCCATATCAGTATATATAACAATACATTTCTAGTTATGCTTTAATTTATAAAAAAAAAAACAATATTAATAACGATAAAAATAGTATACAAACACTATGGTGTTAAATTACATTTGTGTTGCATGGTGTATTATTTGTACCATAAAGCTGTATATATAAATATAAACCAGGAAGACTTTCTATTGGCCGTATGTATTCAAGAACTTTTACAACAAGGATATAGATGAATCAAAACTGTTTCTTAGGTTAATAGCAAACATTAAAATGTATTGTTAAACTACGATATCACGTTCGGGAATCAGATAAAAAAAAAAGTGGTGTTATTATTTAAAAACTGACACATTTAGGAGGCCGGTTTACACGGTATATTGATATAATACAGGTTATGGTCCATTGCGTGTAGCTTTTCGGGGATGAATATCATTTCCCTAATCTATTATCCAAAATAAGGTCCGAGTACACAGTTATTTCGTAGTGCATTTCCTTTAGACAATAAATGAAAATAAAAAAAATCCCACCTGCGCTTTCTCCATAATATTTTTACAGTGTGTTGTACTACTTTTGGGACAAATTATATCAAAATTATAGAAAACTTCATCAGCTCTAACTCAAAATATGGACAATTTTATGTGAAGGGGGGCTTGAAATCTTTTGACAGCTTCCGAAATGCTAATTTTTGACCTTTTTCAACTGGACCAAATCACTACTTTACATTATAGATCATGAATTAAATTTTTTTACAGTGTAATTTTATCCCCCTTCTTGCTACTTGAGGCATAAAACATAAATAAATAAATTTGGAAGGGGTATAAAAAAAATTGACAAGTAACACACTGTCCACAGTAGGGACTATATTCGTGGACAGAAAATCAAGGGACGATAACTGTGTACTCGGACCATAAGACTTTTAAAAATGTTTAATTTGCTTTTCTCCATGTATTTGTAATGGCTATTATGCATACAGCCTATAGGAACACTTCTCTGTTAACTTACTAAATAACTTTTATAACATGGATATAGATTTCATAAATTTATAAAAATCGTATGTAAATTATAGCACATGTACAGTCATCAAAATTATAATTTTTCATATCAGCAGGTTGAGTACACTGAAGCTATGAGCTTTCTTTTGTCTGGTTGATGTTTTCTATGATACTAGTATCGTATAGTTCGTGTTAATCTTTTTAATTGATTCATTCAAATTTTACAATACCACGCCTGGTAAACCATCTAATCTCAACCAAAATGTTGAGACGGAAAAAAGTATTCTGGCACTTCCTGTTGAGTCTTTCTGGTTCAAAATATCCAAAATAAACACAGGGTAGGTCGACTTTTCGTCAATTTACTGAAAATCAATGACTTTTTTGTAAATAGGAGAATGTCATGCCATAGATAAATGATAATTGTAGCTAATATGTCTCTGTTTGGTTCAAAATATCTGAAATTGAAGTCACAATCACTTTTCTTCTTCGGATTATCATGTTTACTTTCTTTGAATCCGACAAAACTGCTATGATATTAATAATGACCTAGCAAGAAAATATGTCAATTATTTGTGTTTTTTTTTAAGCTTTACGATAACCACGTCTGTAAATTGCAAAAATATTTTTTGTCAAGCCTATTCTAAGCAGAAAAATGAAAAATTCTAAATGGTTGAGATATAAATGTACTGGTTGAGTCTTTCTGTCACAATGTTGAGACTTTCTGGTAACTTTGTGTCATAAAGTATATTATTGTTAAAATATTGGCGCTGAGGTTTCAAAGTTCAAATTAACTACGACTAGCAATACTAAACGCATGCAATATTACTATATAAAGACAAAAACTGCTAAAATAGCTATGCTTAAGTTTAATTTAAATAATTAAATGTAATTTCTGTTGTAAAAATAAAGTTATTTCCCAAAATGAACAACGAAACTTTATCAGTGAGCGGTACTATTCGAGTTTACCTTTTTGCGGTTAACCTGATATATATGTTTTCTGTCTGTGGTAAGTTAAAATCTAAATACTGATACAATTTTGATAAACATGCAGCAAAAAATGACGTTTGTTCCTCTATTCATGAATATTTGATAAATATGAGTTATTTCTGAATAAAAATTGCATATTTTTTAATGATACTTATAAAATACAGAAATTACCGATTATTTAACAAAAAAACATTTGTGTTTATCGTTTAAAACAAAAAAGTTATGTCTTTCTTTCGAAAAAGAAAATACGGACACAAATCTGAATTTTTAGCAAATATACAAAATTTCGAACTCATTTTACTCAAAAAGTAGCACATGAAGGTATATTTTTTTATTGCATATTTGATTTAATGAGGTAAAAAATAGCCTATATGCAAATTTTCATCAACTTGTAAATACAGGTTCAAAACTGTATCGTATGCCCTTAATACAACCACTACGACTATTCTACGGTTATGCTCAGCAGTTCAAGACCGTATCCTTTACAAAAGTCGATTCTAGTACGATCGTAATGAGGACGTTGTAACAGAAAAAAAACATGAAAATAACGAATTTTCCGTGACATTTTATGCCACTTATACCACGACCTCAACACGATTTGAATTTATTTTAGATCGTCGTGAGCGTTGTGCGATCGTGGTCTAGTGTGCCGAGGGTATTCTCAATATCCGCCCGACATTTATTAAAAAGGGAACTAACAGCTAGGAAATTTAAGAGTAACTCAAAACGATTTTAAGGTGGTATGGGTGTCTTCCTCCATCTTGGATCGTAAAAAACAGAGAACCAAAGGTCCAGACTTTCTATCAAGTCAGCAAAATTTGATGCAGGAATGCAGATATTTAATGTGAATTTTCATTTTATGTCCGTTATGTAATGAACAAATAAAACGGACTTGTAGTATGCCGATAAATGGTAGGGGTTGAAAAGAATTAGAAAACAAATATCAGAATAAAAAGCCACTAACTTTGCCTGATCATGATTTAGAAGATCATATAAAAAAGAAGATGTGGTATGATTGCTAATGAGATAACTCTCCACATGAGACCAACATGACACAGAAATTAACAACTATAGGTAACCATACGGCCTTCATTAATGATCAAAGCCCATACCGCATACATGTAGTCAGTTATAAAAAGCCGTAAATATGCATGATACTAAAGAAAACCAACATACCAATAATTGTTTTTTCCTGACGCGATTTTCAATTGGTGTGTATCCGTTTTATAGTCAATTATCGTTCTGTTATCCTTCTGTTCATGTCCGTCTCACATCCGTTTTATCCTTTATATGTCCGGTAAAGATCGTTAGTTAACCTGTCTACCGGACCTCCAACGGATGTTTAACGGACGAGTAACAGATACAAAACGAACACAGAACGGACGAGTATTGTAAACAAAAAACAGACGCCTACTGGACACTTCATCCGTTGAACGTCCGTTCAAAGGTTTTTAACATGCTAAAATTTTTCCACCGGACCAACCGGACGTCGACTGATAAAGTTGATACTGAACGGAATGAAACAGATATGTACGGACGTCTATAACGGATAACAACACTCGTTTCAAGGAACGAACGAATTGAAAAAAAGTTATCCGTGCGGCGTCCGTTCGCGCTATCTGGTAAGGTGTGACCGGAGATTTAAGCACATGTTACACTTTTTTTTTTTTTTTTTAACGATAACAAATATTTTATTGCATGTTACACCTTAACGGATAGCGCAAACGGATTACTTTTTACAATCCGTTCATGTCCGTAAGACGTCCGTTAATTTTCGTTTCATGTCCGTTCAACATCCGTTATATCCATCAATGGCCCTTCTGTCCGGTGGAGAATTTCGAGCATGTTCAATACTTTGAATTAACGGACATTCAACGGATGAAGTGTCCGTTGTACATCCGGTAGTCGTCCGTTTTTTTACGGATGTGCATGCGTTCTTAAAGAGTGACAAATCTTAGCTGCGGGATAATACCTTGTATACTATAAATATATATATAATAGAGTATGATTGCCAATGAGACAACTCTTCACAAGAGACCAAAATGACACAGAGATTAACAACTATAGGTCAACGTACGGCCTTCAACAATGAGCAAAGCCCATACTGC
Organism: Mytilus galloprovincialis; assembly: GCF_965363235.1. NCBI lineage: Eukaryota > Metazoa > Mollusca > Bivalvia > Mytilida > Mytilidae > Mytilus > Mytilus galloprovincialis. The sequence goes on along the minus strand of NC_134841.1, from coordinate 89,434,486 downwards.
ATAGTCAGCTATAAAAGGCCCCGAAATGACAATAGTAACGAGAAAACTAACGACCTTATTTATGTAAAAAAAAATGAACGAAAAACAAATATGTAACACATAAACAAACGACAACCACTGAATTACAGGCTCTTAACTTGGTACAGACACATACATACATAATATTGCGGGGTTAAACATTTTAGCGGGATTCCAACCCTCCCCTAACATTGGACAGTAGAATAACAGTACAACATAGGAACGAACTATAAAAATCAGTTGGAAAATGCTTAATTCATCAGATGGACAAAAATACAAGTGGACGTATATATCAATTTCATTTTTAAAAGCACACACGGCGTGTCAATCTAGTACAAAGGAGGGTTTATGTTCATATAACATTCATTTCATGTACTCGTCCTGAATATGCATTTAGTTAGAAAATTAGTATTTTAATGACTCATTAAAACATCAATACTACAATCTGCGCAGTTTTACTCCTGTTCATGTTGATTATAAACATAGAAAAAAACGTAATAGAAAAATAACTGACCCACTGACATTTTACTTTGTGAAATTGCTAGAAACAGTACCTATGCAAAAGTAGCTGTGTATAGTTAAAGTTAAGTGCTGATGTTAACCCCCAGCACTGCAAATGTAAAGTATAGCGATGTAGATTTCGAAAAGCTAGCTATTGCGATGTCAAGTTAAGCGATGTAGGAATAAATTTTAGCGCTGGAGATATGAATTACAACATTATTGACTTTATAGCTTCTGTGCAAAACTGCTTCTCAAACGCTAGACTATTAATCTCCAGCGCTAGACTATTAATCTTCAGCGCTAGACTATTAATCTCCAGCGCCAGAAAAAACACAGCTATTCACTATTAACTATTCACTTTAGTACAACCAAAGGTCTCTTTAGAAGCTGCCTGCCATAACTATACAGACACGAATAAAATGACAGTTGAAAAAGATAAGATTAAAATGACAGTTGAAATGTCAAACAATATACGGCAAGTTTATGAATTTTGGCGGTTGTACATTTGTATGTATAATTGATACTAAGCTAGTTGAAAATTTCAATCACCAGAAGATCTCAACATTGTTCCAGAAGATCTCAACATTGTTCCAGAATATCTCAACCGATACCAGAAAATCTCAACATGATCTACTTCATAACATATTTAGCTTAATTAAATTATATTAGTAAAGAAAAGGAGCAAACTGTAATTTTATGTTTATAAGGTTTTAGAAAAATACTAATTTACTGATATATACGTAGTTTATCAATGATTTCACTGTAATTTTGTCAATAGCCGACTGCACTGGCCACATTTACCTGCAGGAGAAAAGTCATTCCAATGTCATTTTAAATCATATTGGTCCGTGTTATACACGAAACAAATCCTAATTCAATTATCTATGGCATGACATTCTCCTATTTTACAAAAAAGTCATTGATTTTCAGTAAATTGACGAAAAGTCGACCTACCCTGTGGATATTTTGGATATTTTGAACCAGAAAGACTCAACAGGAAGTGCCAGAATACTTTTTTCCGTCTCAACATTTTGGTTGAGATTAGATGGTTTACCAGGCGTGAATACTAGTATATAAATTGGCATGAATTTATAATTATAGTTGAATCATTAGTGCGATTCGGAAACAAGTTTTAAACTTATATAGTATTGCACAACCCAAATGAAAAAAATAACCAAAAGATATATAATATCTTTGGTTAGCTTGCTTGCAAGCTGAACCGTGAAGTCATTGTAAGGTTAGGTAAACTACCCTTCTTTAAGAGTAGACTAATCTGACGGATAACCAATCTATCTGTCTGTAGGATTAGGCTGCTTCGTAAGAAGGGTAGTTTACCTAACCTTACAATGACTTCACGGTCCAGCTAACAAGCAAGCTAACCAAACGGATATTACCTTTAGCTACACACTCAATGAAATTGGTTGTAACATTATTCTACCGTTGATACTGTTTAAAAATATCATTGTTGATCATTACTGAGAGTCTGTTTTTCACCAGCCAAATTGTTCAGTTCTTTTAAGATCTGGAATCAAAATTATTCAAAATACGGACGTGACAAGACTTTTATAGTACAACCTAACATCTATTGCTACTAATGTTTAAAGAATTCATTCGTCAAACTTATACGTTTAAGTCCATGAACTTATCACGAGTTGGGTTTTTAATCGCCTTTTTAAATCAACTGGAGATCCCATCTTCGCTAGCCAGGGGTTACGATCCAGCCCCCTTCTCTCCACCTAAGATGCTGGAGATCCCAACTATTTTTGATATTGACATCAGTTGATACTTCCAGCTGAATTGAAGCCATGTCCTTTTTCTTACTCATTATCATCGTCGATGTGAACATCGTTCCTTCCTCTCCAAAATTCTATAACTCTCTGTCGGATTTTTCTTTTTCTAACCTTATGGTTATGGACTTTACAGAAGAAAAGACGTACAAGATTTGGAATCATTGTTACTATTATCACACACATAACATTGAGGACATCACTTGATTCTCGTGACGATTCCCTCTTTATGTACGTGGAAATAAATAGTATAGAGATCAATACAATAACTTGTAGCACTAATATTTGCACTATGATATGGAAGAATGCGATATGAATGGGGTATGATTTATCGATAACAAACCGATACAAATCTTTCCGAACTCCCGGCATCTGTTTTCGATATCGTACATATTCGATTCGATTATCATGCTGTAACGATGTTGTTTGATTAAATATTTCTAAGGGAATTCTGTTAGTAATTGCTATAAATTCAGACATAGCACAACAATTCTGTCTTTTATTTAGTAGTTCCTTTGCTCTGGCAGCCTTTTCCACTCTAACGGAGGCTTGTATAGTATGATGCAATAAGTCTTGGTACTCCTGTTTAAAATCTTTCAATACACTATGTACATATAGAATGAACATAATCACATAGTATACAAACCCAAAAGACCAGCCTGGAAAAATTATAAGGGACAGGTAAACGAAAAATATGAAATTACCCATGATTATGAAAGTTTCCAGACTTATCATGACCAACATGAACATGAAAAAGAGAAAGCAAATAGGAAAAAGTATTGATAACACAACATTTAGCATAAATGTCTGTTTTTGTTGTGCTCTTTGGAAATACTTTGCGTATCCTTTAGCAGTTGACACCACAAAATAACAAAAGGGAAATCCGTAATAAAATATCATCAGAAACGTCTCTAAAATACAGAAACAAAAGTAAGACAGAAATACAGGGACACAGACAATGGCCATACAGGTCGTCCCAACACACCCAGGACACAATTTATCTATTACTTTTCTCAATCTTGTCTTTTGGAACGATATAACGAAACACCAAAATGACGGATTAATTAACATGTATAACGATCCCCTCATTACAGAATAGAATCTTCGGTAGCCAGATACATTATGACTGCATTTCTTTTTCGAAAACTTTTCAATTGTGACCAGGTCTAATGTTAAAAGTGTTGAATATGTTGATTCGTCTGGAGATAACCCTAACTGCAGAATATCTGACAAACTTCGTGGAACTAAAGTTAATATTAATCCTACTATGAGGTATAAAATGAGCGAAATTGCGGGACCCCCAAACATTGGTAGATACAGGTCTAGACTCTCAGTAAAACCACCGACAACAGATACAAACCCATGTGGAATTTTATGATTCACTATTTCTGTCATCAAGTATCGTCCTTTCTTGTAATAAAGTAAAATGAATATGTATACAAGAAACGGAGCCAATATTACAAATATAACTCGTCGTACCCTCGACACAATTACCGGATGTTTTTTAGCCAATCCAAAAGCGCTGACAATCATTTTAAAGACTGACACAGGACTTTTTGTTCTCATAAAAATATAGTCGTCATCCTGATCTAGTATAATTGAATATTCCGATTGTAACGAGAGATGTGGTATATCATTACTGGATTCTAAAACATTTTGTCCAAATTTTAGAAGAGCAAGTGGAAAATAAACTAGGAAAGCAAGTCCTATGTAAAACGGTATAAGTTGATAGGAATTCTCTATGACATTTTTGTGGTCACAAATTAGCTTTTTTCTTCCACCACTGTTTTTACAGCATTTATATCCCAATAGTTGTAATGGTACATTTAGGTATCGACTTAAACCATAGTAAAAAGAGTTGTTAAAATAAGAACTCCTCGACAAATAACACCAGTAGCTATAGTCATACATTTCGTTAATTTTATAAAAGTGTTGCTCCAAAGCCATTTTTTGCAAAGCTTTACTAATTCCTTCAGTAGTTTCAGGATCGCCGAATGTAACATTGCAGTCCGGAGGAGTAACGTTTAGGCAGATTTTTGTGGGATATAAAGTATGCGTATCGAGTAGACCGAACGAATACACAAAGTAATCCACGGGCCATGAAATGTAGAATTTTCCACCAAAAGGAGGAACAAATGTCCATATCCATCTGTTTGGAAGCAAAACATCTGGTGTTGAACTATAGGTATTGTTATTTGTAAATGCAATGTCCAAAGGAGCAACCATTCCGTCTATAATCTTAAGCCATTTTGCTAAATAATTGCCGGATTTCTTCTCAACCTCAAAATGACACTGTTTATGCTTTTCAAGATTATTTGAAGCATTACAAGAAATAATAAAAGCAACTAGAAGTATCGTGATGGCGTAATCATTCCTACTTCCACACCTTCAATAGAAAAAATAAGTCACAGAACCATTTAAAATAAGGTCACGGGGCAGTGCCTGGTCATACACTCACCTTTTCTTTACATTTTATTTTAATTTTTACAGTATATATTCATTTATATTTCAACTTATTTGATGTGTTCTTGTTCTTATCTATATCCAATCTTATAAAACAGAAGCAAGTGTATTATAAGTTCTATCAGATTACAGGGGCATGCAGCATATATATTACTGGTATATTGTCGTTTGATGGATAAACTCCATAAGTTGAAATATTATTAAAAATTGCGAAAAATCTAAAACGCATGTGTACAAAAGAGAAGGAAGGTCAATGCCAAAAGAGCCTGTTTGTAAAAATAAAAAAAAAACATCACATTTTTCAAAGACAAAGTAAACATATTGTAGTTGTATTGATAAGGGTGTTGTGTTTTCATAAAAAAAAAAAAAAAAAACAACAAAAAAAACACTTGTATTATTTTTTATTGTAGTTGTATTGGTAAGGGTTGATGTTTAAATAAAAACACATGCATGTAACTTTTCCTAAACAGTAACAGGGTTACATTTTTCAAAGTACACATATGAAAAGTTCACGTCATCTGAGACTCTATACATTTAAACCAGGATAATTCACATTTCCAGAAAAACGTCGCAATTTATTTATTTCTTATTTTATTTTTTGAAGTTTTTTTCAGAGAGATATATTATTTAATTTGCTTAAAATGTCAGTCAACATCACTTTACAGGTATTTTGGTTTTAAATTTATGAAACCTTGAATATTTGAACAAAAAGAAACTTAAGGTTAAACTATAGAAATTAAGGTAAAATCATTTGATCTTTCAGCGTTTTGTATAAAAAAAAAAAAAGAAGATGTGGTATGATTGCCAATGAGACAACTCTCCACAAGAGACCAAAATGACATAGAAATTAACAACTTAAGTTTTATAATATATATATAGTTGGCTAGATAAAAAAAATGTAAACACAAATATATTCTATGCTATAGATATTAACTTACGCTTTCATCCTAACACAACTACGACAGGTATAAAACATGTAAAAAGCTAGGAAGTATATACTTCATTAAATCTTTTTGTTCTTTTTATTGGGTTTTTAAAGTAGGAAGACGGAAACATTTCAATAAAAAATGAAACTACTTACGTATTTCTATTTAAAATTTCCAAAATGAAATAAATATGTTTAAAGGTTATAAGTTTACTGAAATAACCTCGATTTTTAAATGTTGATTTCAATTGTTGATAAGATGATAATTTTAGCAAATATTGCATCGTGGATGCAACTTACCATATTCCTCAAACATTTATCCAAAAATCATAAAATAAGATGAAAGAAACTTTTACGGTGCTTATACTGCATCGTTTGCTTTCAAATATTCGTCTCTGAGCATTCTTGTTGAAGCCGAATCCAGAAAAACGCTTCGGACGCAAAACAAGTGTTAGGTGTAAATACTTGAACAGGAGAACATTTTAATAACCAATTACCCCCTTTCCTCATTTTATATGGAAACTATTTTGACTCTTATTCTCTATTCGCTATTTCTCAGCACCCCATTATTCTCTATAATTTTTTTTGGGCCAAATTTTCTCTGTTCTGGATATAGCTTTCCACTTATTCTTCGTCTTTTAACGGCCATAATTTTCTCTTCTTTGAACCCTTTATTCAGACCCTAGTTTGATGATGAGTTTTGATTCAATTGATGTTTTATTTATTACCTCGTAGGGGTCATAATCAGTGGCGGATCCAGGGGGGGGGGGGGGTTCCGGGGGTGCGCACCCCCCTTTATTTTTGCCGATTAATGCATTTGTATCGGGACATATGTTTTGCATCCCCCCTGCACCCCCCCTTTGCCCTGGGTTAGCACCCCCCCTTTCGAAAATTCCTGCATCCGCCCCTGATAATCTGGGTCATAATCTGGATGGAGAAAACACTGTAAATATGCTAACAAAAAATTAACTAGTACTGTCCACACTGATCTGTGTCCACACTTGTTGAAATTGTATTTGACCCGAGTGCAATGTATATAATATATATTTGATATAATTGCTTCCCTCCAAACAAACGTCACGGAAATAAAAGATCATGAAAACAAAAGACACACATATAAACCTACTTTCGATCTCATGACAGACTATATATACGGTAGAATATTTTCAAAACAAATAAAGTGAAAGTATATGTGTAAATTTTATAAATCAATTTGCTCTTCCTTGACAACTTTCATGGTAGTATATAGGGAATTATGAATGTATAGAAATACTGTGTTTTTGTGTTAAAAACATAGAATTGGAACTTTAAGTTATTACAATTGTAACGACCTCTTCTTTCTCCTTGTAATACATACAGGCACTTGTCTCAGAATTATATAGGAAAAAAACCCTTCTGAAACAAGTGCCTTTGGTGATGCAGTATAACTATAAACCAGTTTGGTGTCTTCACACAAATATATATATTATTGCGGACTTGTTTTTGTATTGTTATGAGTTACAATTACAAGACCCATCGAAACAACATTTGATACAAAAATTTAACAATACTTTTAGATATTTGGATGATATATTGGCTCTCATTAAAGACGACTTCAGTATGTATACTAAAGAAATTTATCTGGTTGAACTTACTTTAAATAAAGCTAATGCTAACAATGACCACTGCCCTTTCCTCGATCTTGATATCTATATCATTAACGGGAAGCTTAATACAAAAATTTATGATAAAAGAGAAGATTTTTCATTTCCTATCGTTAATTATCCATTTTTAGATGGTGACGTTCCCTTGTCACCATCTTGTGGTGTTTATATATCTCAACTTGTACGATTCGCTCGTGTATGTAACAATGTTTTAGATTTTAACGAGAGAAATTTATGTATTACTGAAAAATTATTACACCAGGGTTTTCGATATCACAAACTGGTCAAAACATTTACTAAATTCTATCACCGGTATAAGGAAATAATTCGTAAATATAACTCAACATGCAGACATCTTATACGTTCAGATATTTCACATCCAATCATTTATGATAATATTCTTTACAAAGCACAAAAAAGTCAGTATTCCCCTCAAAAGCTTAAAAAACCTTAAACAGACTTATTAAGAAGGGATATAGTTACGATACTGTTGTCAGGTCATTAAAGATTGCATAGTTCGGCTTTAATGTTGATTCACTTATAGGGTCTTTGCATCGGAACTAAACACATTTCTTTAAAAAAAAAAAGTTATTGGCATGACACGGGTTATGTTCTTCTCATATATTTTATGATAGTATGATACTAAACCCCTAACGGGAGGGATTGTGCCTGATATTCATATGATGAAGACATAATCTTTCAATCAGTTTAATTGAGGTCTGGAGCTGGCATGTCAGTTAACTGCTAGTAGTCTGTTGTTATTTATGTATTATTGTCATTTTATTTATTTTCTTTTGTTACATCTTTTGACATCGGACTCGGAATTCTCTTGAACTGAATTTTAATGTGCGTATTGTTATGCGTTTACTTTTCTACATGGGCTAGAGGTATAGGGGGAGGGTTGAGATCTCATAAACATGTTTAACCCCGCCGCAATTTTGCGCCTGTCCCAAGTCAGGAGCCTCTGGCCTTTGTTAGTCTTGTATGATTTTTATTTTAGTTTCTTGTGTATAATTCGGAGTTTAGTATGACGTCCATTATCACTGTACTAGTATACATATTTTAGGGGCCAGCTGAAGGACACCTACGGGTGCGGGAATTCTCGCTACATTGAAGACCCATTGGTGGCCTTCGGCTGTTGTCTGCTCTATGGTCGGGTTGTTGTCGCTTTGACACATTCCCCATTTCCTTTCTCAATTTTATTTCATGTATCTATAGTTCAACCTTAAAACCTGAAACACCGTATTCCTTGGCAGCAAATGAATCAGCAATCAATCAGCAATGTAAGAAGATACGAAGCGGGTGAATAAAAAACAAAGACCGCCTTCAACCCCTCAAATAAAATCAGTACAGGATCATTTAAACTCAGTAATATATTGTTAGAGAGACGTTCTTCTAAATATGGATGTTAAAGAATGCTTAGTCAAGAAATGAAGCAAATGCCATGCCAAAAAATATGAATCTAACTAAACACGTATACAAATCTTTGATCTAGATTTTAGGGATGATTACGCGATCTCAGTGACGGTAAAGCCAATTTCAGTCATATTGAATACATGTATATTTGTCTCAACTTCAGCAACCAATTATTAACATATTTTTGTGAGTTACGACCTGTATATGTTTTTTTCTTAATTTTTAAACTGAAATATGTCCAACTTAAACGAGACATCAGTTAATTAGGCCTCTGTTTTTGTTGTGTATCAGTTATTTCACTATATAGATGGGATACCGTTTAATGAAATGAAGTCACTTTAGATTATTTCAGTCTGATACGCATTCGTATTCCAATTTAATGATTCCAAGAACTTATAATTTGAATGTGTTAACTATAGAAACGTTTTGATGAAAGTATGCTGATAGTAACAATATATCATCATCTATAATTCATTGGGAAACATCGACGCAAACTTTGAAAGGTTTTAAAACTTAAATCCCTTGTCGTTAAAGATATGATTCATCGGAGAATCGTTACTATACAACTGTATATTTTTGTTTATAGAATTCTTTAAACAAACGCATAAAACATGTAGTGGATTATTTTATAAAACACTTAGTAGATTTAAATTTGGTAAATTTACATGTCAAACCAATCTGATTTAAAATTAAATGAATAACGTACTCTACTTAAAGGGTTGTAAAACAGAAGAATAAATTTTAATCTCTGCATTTATCAAGCGATCCTGTGATAGATTAACATATAGTATTTGTCTGTTTGTGTGTATTGGAGACATCTAGTTCATTTTATTTGTGCATGAATGATAATGGAATGAATTCTAATTTGTGTGGATTAATTCTATTCATTTGATCCATTCATAAAAATTTAAGTCAACCAAAAAGATGTCAAAGAAAGGTGGAAAGGTAAGCAAAATAATAGTTTGTGTATTAATTGAGTAATTATATCAGAACCGTCGTTCTTTTATTTTTTTTACTATATACTTCATAATTGCAGTTCAGCCGTCTGCTGACTTTACCAAAAAGCCATAGTGAAAAACAAATTGATAGAGGGTATTTTCGGTAGAAACGATCTCAGGATGTCTAAAAGGGAACGTGGTACGTCAAGTGAAAAAAAACATACCTGCGTGTAATATAATCATTTATAAAAGAATCAAAACATTCTTTATGATACTCTCTGTTGCTTTGTTCACTTGTTTATAGAGGACAAGTTATATATTTGAAATATATATCTTTGACATCATATAGGTTAAACAGAAAACTTGAAGAAAATTAAATCTAATACACCAATTGACTATAGGGAATGATCGGTATACCTTGACTAAAACTAGTAAAAAATGATGTAGAAATCCAATGAATATGTATTATTTGCATGAAGACTCGTTAGATAATGACTTTATATGTCATCGTATTTTCTGATAATCTCTTTTAAAGAATATTGGAAAGAACAAAAAAAAACTCAGCAACTTTAGTAAAAAGTATATCTAGTCTTAATTATTTATGACTTTCATATGCGCGTTGAAATATGATAATGACTAGTCAAAATTGATTATGTCTAGTCATCAATAATTGAGTATAGTTTGAATCATATTATAGTCTAGTCGTTAATCTATCGGTTTAGTCATATTCATTTAGAACTAAACATAATATAGTTCCTTTAGACTAGACATAATTCATTTAGACTAGGCATAATTCATTTAGCCTGACTAGACATTATTCATTTAGACTAGGCATAATTCATTTAGACTAGACATAATCCATTTAGACTAGGCATAATTCATTTAGACTAGGCATAATTCATTTAGACTAGACATAATTCATTTAGACTAGACATAATTCATTTAGACTAGACATAATTCATTTGGACTAGGCATAATTCATTTAGATTAGACTGACATAATTTATTTAGACGAATTACTTGCAAATATTTTTCATACATCTTCTCGATGTATTTCTTTGTGTTTTAAAAGTTATGCCTCAAACTTACTAAAAAAAATGATAAATAATCAAAACTATTACAGTTCTGTTAATAGATCACATTGAATTTCTTTTGTAAAGTTTCACATTACGTTAATAAACTGTCATTCATCAAAATCATTTAACAGTTACTATTGTTCTGATGGACAATACTTCACAACTGGTCGTGTGGTATCTTGTCCTCTGGAAGTCCGTACGTTTTCTGCTCGAATAACTCCAACCCCTCCTTTGATGGCGACTTCTATTGTTTCTAATCTCCAAAAAAACTCGTGGTAATCCCCCTTCTAGTTGAACTACGTCACTGTTTTTTTTTTATATGGGGACGGAGTCCCCAATAACAATAGAAAATTCAATAAAAAAAAAAATACGGGAAAATTTCCCGAATTTTTCATTGTACTAATGAACTCAAAATCGTTCAATTTTTTTTTGTCGTGTTTTGAAATCCCGGACCTGCGCAGAAATGTACAATGTACTTCCTTTTCCCGGTCTCGTTTGTATGAAACTTTGAGTAAAATATATATTTATCAGTCTAGTATAAAATAGGAAGGAACGCGCAATACCAATTTCATTTTTAATAATTCCTTGATATGAAAAAACGTTACCTGATGATAGCATTTCTTTGTTTACATTGCATATGACGTAGCCTGGCATCCGGCCCAATCTAGCTGCGCTGACAAGATTAGCCAGGACCCCAGGCTACATATGACGTCATAATTTAAATAACGTCACAACTAAATCCCTAACAACAGAACCAAAATCGGAAACGTTACGTATGTACGGTATTTCCGTTTCTTTTTTTTTAAACAAATATTTAAGTTACAAAAAAATAATTCATACAGACTTCGTCCCCATTTACAGGTAATGCCTGCCTCATATTAGGATGCACTGACTTGACGCAATTTGTGTGTCAGTCATTGAACAAAAGTGAGTTCCCGTAAAAAATATAACTAACTATCGTAGATGACATCTAACTAACTACCGTAGGTGACATCTGAAGACAGCCGACGATCATATGGCCCGATGAAACATAAACACAGATATAACTAGTAATATTTCGAGTGACTAGATAAGAGTTTGATGAGGGGGGGCAAGGGGTTTAACTGTTATGCTGTTATGGGGCATTTTAATTCTTTGTTATCTGTTATTCTGAAAATATATTTACTGTTAGCTGTTATTGTCTTATTCTTTGTTAGCTGTTATATGACTATTATCTATTTTGTTATCTGTTATTGTGAGAATCTATTTGCTGTTAACTGTTATTGAAAATTGGAATGTTAGCATTTTGACAGCCAATCTTCCGTAGAAATTGAAGATTATTGAAAATTGTGATTTGAAAGGATAATAGTCTCATTGACACGCTTACCACATCTTCTTACAATGTATATCTATTGGGGTCTTTCTACTGGTATTATAGGGTGGCCCTGTATTTGCAGAAGAATTTCAGTAACATACATCACATAAACATATAAAATCAATTGGACCCAGGACCATTCCAGTATATATTATTATTATCCTTTGTAATAAATTCCATTGTCTGTGAACATGTAGCATTTTGTACAAATTATAATTCACTTATTACTTGTACAATAACTCATAGTATGGATTTTGTTATAAAAAAAAGCATTGGTACACCCTATACATTTTTTTATTCAATGACCACATAATAATCTTTATGTTGTACTATTACACCACTGTCCCTGATTAGGGGAGGATTAGACACCAACTAGCATGCTAAAGTTGATGCAGTCACATTCTGTATTTGCCTATTTCCACGTCAGGAGCCTGGATTCAGTGGTTGTACATGTAGTTTGTAACTGTGTTACTAAGTTTCTCGTTCACTATTTTGTGGATAAATTAGGCAGTTAGTTTTCTCCTTTGAATTGTGTTACATTACTAAGTGGTGTGGGTTTGAATTATGGCTTTGGGAATTATACAACATCTTTTTCTTTTAGTATTTAAATTATAAGTGCTACTCCCTCTCTTTTCATTAACATGAAAGAGAACCCTGACCACCATATATTTAAAAGCTTTTTAACTGCTTCACATGGCGAAAATTGAAGCTCAGAAACCATTGATGCAAACACAGATGTGTCTTCAGTTTAATTTTTCGGTAAATACCCTTTTTAAAATCCCACAGCTTCTCCAATGCTGTACCCAAATTTTTCATATTCTATAATTTCACATAAGATACATGATTGGTGTTTCACTTGGTGTCATCCAAATTTTCACTATGTCCAATTTCTATTATACTATCAGAATTTTCACTTCAGTCAATTTCTATTATCAGAATAATCATAACTGGTATGCGTGTTTCAGTTACATGTCTTGTCTCCACTGATCTGGGTATTTTTGTATTTTATAAGTAAGTTTTATCATAAGGTCATTAAATAAAAAAAATATATTGTGCATCAATGTTTTTTTTTATTACTTGTAAAGTATATATATGACATATATTGCTTTTCAGAAGAAAAAAAATCAAAAAATCAAATTGATAATAAAGTGTCACTGGCTGCACTATTTTTAAAAATTAAATAAAAAAAACCTAAATCATTAAAAATTGATCCCTCAAATGCCGTGGATTAAAAATATCCCTATATCAAAAACAGAAACCAGTAATTTCGTTCAGAAAAATTCAACATCCATACTATAACTTATTGTACAAGTTACGGAAAAAATCAACCAAGGCAGAACTGCCTCAACGGCCGGAACGTCTTGTTTACACAAATTACAATTTTCTAGGTCCATACCACAAGTTATATACTAAGATCTACGAGTCATCTACTGGATTGGTCCTGGACAGATCTATTTTCATATTTCATTTACTGTTATCTGTTATTATCCCTTTTCAATTCCTTGTTATCTGTTTTTCACCAAATCAATTCACTGTTTTGCTGTTATGGGGACCCCCCTTGCCCCCCCTCTTTGATTGATGGTTTTTTTTATAAGAAAAATACTTTTTTTTTTTGTCAAAACTAAAATTTACGACGAACCCTAAATTCATACAACCTAGATGACATAAAAAAATGTTTGCGCACGTCAACCTCAGTGCACAACCCTCTTGTTTTATCAGTTGCCAAATAATGTAATGTGAAAATATAGACCTATATTCTATATTACCATTTTTTTTATATTTAAATCTATTATATCTAAAAAGATATTTGAATGATTCATTTCAATATTTTTATTTGCAGAAAAAAGGAAAGAAAGGGGTAAGTTTTTAAAATGTGGTACGTTGTTGCACACTTTTGTAGTAGACAGTAGGTAATTAGTTGTATCAACTTTCACCACTCTCCTTTGCCGGAAATAGAAATCGTCCACCAAGCATAGCAACAAACAATATGGCCGCGAAAAGTCAATCAAAATCAAGTTCTGGAAAGTCAACAAGATCTAATGCATCTACAGGAAAAGATGTGAAAGGAAAGAAGAAAGTAACAGTGGAAGAAGTGTGTATATGTTTACAGTTAAACTCAGATTCACAACAAGCAATACTTAATCTTTCAATATGATGCCATCAATGCAGGTGCTACCTTTGTCCAAATAATTATGACGTCTTAAAAGTCTATTTTAAGTTTTAGCTGTAACATATGGGTCACAGGAAACAGATAGATATCATAATTATTTCGACTTGTGCTACCTTATCAGACTCAGTCCCTTAAGGTTCATGTGGACCCTACATGTATGGTTAAAATGGCCATATTTTCACCTCAAAATTTACTCTGAGTACAGACAAACCTGTGCATCTGGAAAAGTTTTAAGGCATAGCATGCCCTAGTTAATTCTAAGGGAGCTACCATTTGATTTTTATGGGGGGGCTAGGATGAAATTTGAAAAAAGTAGGCAGGACAGGAGTTTTGAGTAAAAAAAAAGGCAGGATGAGACTCTTGCAAAAAAAAAAAAGTCAGGATGACAATTTAGGTAAAAAAAGTCAGGATAAACTAAAAAAAAAAAGGCAGGACCGAACAGAGTGAAAAATAAAAAGGCAGGACAGAGATTACAGCTAAAAAAAAATGCAGGACAAAATTTTTCATCCTAGCCCCCCCATAAAAATCAAATGGTAGCTCCCTAATACAACAACGTTTGTAACGTTCATTTTGATGGGATAACGTCACTTATTTTCATTGACAATTGATGCTATGAGATGAATGCACAAGCGCAGACGGCATATGACAGATTTTAAATACATTTTTAACTTTGTTTTCTGTTAGTTTCATTAGAATGGAGATAACAATATTGTAATTGCTCCCACAGCATCAATTGGGGATTTGATGGTTGCAAATACCCGTTTACTGTCTTCGCTAACGTGTCGCCAGTAAACTTAATTTGCTACCATCAAATCCCCAATTGATGCCGTCGGAGCTTAAAATACAATACAGTTATATCCTAAATAGAATTCAAATGCATTGTATGATTTAGAAAATTCATAACTCAACTGGATTTTGCTGTGCACTTTTTTTCGTCCCTGCAGAAGATGACAATTGACAAACAGTTGAGTTTCCTTGATATGGTCCACTCAGGTACACAGTTTAAATCACCAATTATTGTCAGGTATCTATTGTCCATGTCAATCAATACAGCTCACTTCAATTATTACCTGTTGGGAAGTTTTCAAACTCGTTTCCCAACTTAGTTTATTTTGGCTTCCTCTGGAGGAATGAAAAAAAGTGCACTGCAAAATCCTGGTAAGTTTTTATATTTCTAAAACATTAAACACATTTGAAATTTATTTATCTAGGGCATGCTATGCCTTAAAGCTTTTCCAGATGCACAGGATTGTCTGTACTCGGTAAATTTTGAGGTGATTATACGGCCATTTTAGGCATAGGGTCCACATGAACCTTAAGCTTAAGTTAAGATGATGGTGATGGTTTTTTAAAACAAGTTATTTCACATGTTACCTTAACTTTTCATTCATAAAATTGAAGTGGAAACCTAAAACATACAATTAATTTAAAGAAGGTGTTACCTGTGAATGCCTTATGGGAATATGAAGTCCTATGAAGAATATAAAAAAATTGTGGTATGAGTGTGTAGAGAAAATTCTTCACAAGAGACCAAATGACAGAAATTAACAAATATCACCAATTACCAAAGCCCATAAGGATAGTCAGCTACAAAAAGTCCCAAAATGACAAATGTTAATAATTCAAACAAGAAAACTTTATAGCTTAAATTTTATACAAAATAATGTACTAAAAACAAATATGTAACACAGCAACAAACAACAGCCATTGAAATAAAAGCTCCCTGTCTTAAATGTAAGACAGGCACATACATAGAGAATGTGACGGGTTAAACATATACATGTAAGTGGAATTAATTGTATTCTTGTAATTATTTTCTTTGGTAGATATCAGTGGCGGATCCAGAAATTTTCATAAGTGGGGGCCCACTGACTGACCTAAGAGGGGGCCCGCTCCAGTCACGCTTCAATGATTCCCTATATAAGCAACCAAATTTTTTCCCAAAAAGGGGGGGCCCGGGCCCCCTGGGCCCCCCCTCTAAATCCGCCTCTGGATATAAAAATTTGAGGTACAAGTTAAATAGGACCTACAGAAAAAGTCAAATCGTCATATGATTAAATAGGCAGCTGTGGATAAATGTCTCATTGGCAATCATTCCACATCTTCTTTTTTATATATTTGGACAAATCTACACATTTACACATTTATATAGTCAATTAGGCATTTGATTTTGAATATAATTTATGTTAAATGACATAATAACTCGTATTTTCATTAGTTCTCTTATATTTATACTAATTGAGACTTGATAAGCTTAGGCAATTCTAATTGTAGAATGGCAAATACATGTACTTAGCAACCAAGTTTTACAAGGTCTTAGAGATATCTGGATAGAATTGACTTCTTGCACAATGTGTACATGTATATAACAAAGAGCTTGCTTTATTAGGAGAATTAATTTATGTATCCTCTTCTATAAATGATTTCTTCTTTCTTTTAGGATGACCCAGATGATGAAACTGCTGTTCTGGCATTTAAAGTATTGTCTGAAGAACAGACCAAAAAATTACTCACATTAGAAGTTGAAGACATGCAAAAGTAATTTCAAAGTTTCTTATTCTCAATGATACAATGCAGTTGAGTTAATTACAATTTCTTAAGAATTTTTATACAAGTATAATATATAATGTTTTCTAATCTAAACAATATGAGCAGTTATCTTTGCACTGATGCACCACATTTAAAATTACATATATGTCTAGTCTTGCATGTTTTCTCCAACACAAAAAGAAGTTAAATGATATTGAAATTCTTACAGTTTATAAGTTAAGGTATATTAGTAATCTTAATTTTTGTAATGGAAAGGTGGAATTAAATCTTTCTTCTTTTTTAAATCTTACTAGAACACACCCGTGATATCACGGGTACGTGACTGAATTATAGTATATAACTATGCGCAAGCCTTATTTTAGTATTAGTATTGTCATCTGATAAAGTCATGCCGATTATAAGATACACAGTTTTTCTCTGCTTTCAAGTCTTTCTGTTTGAACCCGTCGAACTGAAACAATAATATTAATTATTTGGAAAACAAAAGGTCCTGGAATGGAGTATTTTTTAATCAACAGCATTGTCCTATATAAGTTATAAATACAGTTGAATTCTTTGCTTCGCTGTTTTACGTCATGCCCACTAACAAATTGAAAACTGTACCTATACGCCTTATTTTTAGTCCAGATTTTTAGCATTCGTATTGTTATCTTAGAAAGTCTTACTAATTAAAATACTACAATAGGTAACAATTTGACAATTTAGTAGTGGTTATGACCCGTGTATATAGCATATTAATCCTGAAAACAACGTTTGGTGGTGCGCCTGTCAGATGCGGAACGTACATATAAGGTAATAGGTAACAGGTGAATATACTATTGGTATCGGTAGCGGACTCGACCCGGAACTTCTTAATTATTGGCAATATTAATTACATGGAAAACAAAAGGGCCTGGAGTGGTGCAATTTTTAATCTACACCTTTGTACTATATTAGTTATATATAAAGTTGAATTCTGTGATTCGTCGTTTTTACGTGATGACGGCTAACAAATTGGACCTCGTAATTTTAGTATTATAGATGTCATGTGAAATCATCTGAAAAAGATTAATTAGTTTACTTTTACTGAAAGATTTCAAACCCATGTAGAGCTATACATACATGTACCAAACTAAAATCCTTAACCTATATCCTTGATATAAATGAACTATAACAATTTTTTTTTGTCATATTAACTAATTCTTATTTACAAGATAAAAATAACAAAATAACAAAATTTTGATATATGAATATTTTTCATTTTCAGAGAATTATGTGAAATATTCAAATTAAAAAACTACAGCACAGATTTACAGGAAGCCTCTACATTAGATTATTACACAGGAGCGGTATGGTGGGGTAAAGAACAAGGATTAAATCCACAACAGTTATCAGGACTATTTACTGTAGTTTATAACCTCTTTGAAAATGTAAAAGGTAATCATATAAGAAATTTATCTAAAAAACCAATGTTTGTATTGGATTATATTTTTATTTTAAAGGTATAGAGATTGATTAGTCATTTATTCAGTTATAATTTTCATTATCATTTTTGTGAATATTTTTTGTAAGTTTTCATTGAACAGATAGAATTTAAAGACTGTCTCTTAGTTTTGTTTTTACAAAACACCAATGGAACAAAGTCACAAATTGTGACAATATTATAACCATACGATCTACAGAAATCAGAGCATGAAAAAGAATTCATGTTTATTTGAGAAAGAAATTTAATAGTACATGTAGGAGTTTTATGAAAATGATTTCAACAATGTTTGACACTTTTTTTTTATTAAGCTCTATTATATTTACATCTGAATTACTGAACCGTTTATATTGTAAAATTATAAACTAACTTTTTTTTACAGAACAACACATGAACAAGGTAGACAATTTGAAAGAATTTAAAGCTGTGATGATGGGTATAGAACCAGAATATCCTGATGTCAAATCTGCTGGTTTAGATTTTTTCTCTGTAGCACAGGCAAAAGCCATTGCTCAGTACATAAATACTAGGTAAGAATATCACTAAAATCTGATACTTTAAACATTTGATTGCCACACATGAAATATGACATTGGATAATAGTGGAAAATATATTATCTGCTAGGTTTGGATTATTTCAGATTAGAACTACTCAGTGATGATCAGTTTGCTGCTAATTCAGTGATGATACAATTTGCTGCTTAACTAACTTCTACAGTAAAATTGCATAATAATTAATTAATATAACATGGCAAATGAATGTTGATGCCTCCACAGGCATAGCATAAAGTTGTGGAAATGAACAAACTTTTCTAATATATATATTGTATATTGACAAATTTCACAATCACAATCAATGATGATTTTCATCTAATGTTGTATCTATGCTGGCATACTGTTGTTTATCTCTATAACAGAAGTTTAAAGTACTGATTTCAAATCATCTTGCAAATAAATTACATAAATACCTCCTCAAGATGAAAAAATCAAAAATCTGCAAGTTTCTGTCCATAATTTGAAACTTGTAGCAAGGGAGATAATTTGTGGCAGTTAAAAAATTCCACATATCTCAGTTTGTTCCATAATTCGCAGTAATGATTCTGTTTACCCTGATAAAAATGTGTAGAGTAACATATTTTTTTTATTTGATTGAAATTCCGCTATTTATGGATAATTTCTCATTGTATGTTTTCATAATTTTTTTATTCTAGCTTGTTCCAGCACTATAATTTATACCAGTTTATGTTCACACACACTCAAGCAGAAGAAATTATTGGAACAGATGTGAGTTCATATATAATATTACTTGAAAAAGGGAGAAAATCAAAATATATACTTGTAATATTGGCCTGGAAATATTAATTGGAAAACAACCATAAAGTCATAACTTTGTGTGGTTTCTGGGGAAGATAATTACATTGATTTATTGGAGAAATTTATTTTGACACATATAACTAACAAATATCATTAACTGTAAACAATTTATAAAAGATAGACTGTGTATTTGTCTAAAATTATATAGGAACATATTATCACCATGCTAAATAATTTTTTTCTACTTTCTTTGTAATTATTGGATGGAGAAAACCAGTGAAATGTACTTGTACTATTGTTGACTTTGATAAAAAAAAATTGTTAATCTATAATCATTTTCTTTTATAACTTCCACTGAAAAAATAGTTGAGAATTTACTGGCTAGTGCAACAAATTTTCTTTTTTACGATTAAGACCATTATTTAGGTTGAAAGCTTCATTTGAATTTGTGTCCAGATAAACAATAGTCAACTATATATTAACATGGGGTAGTTAATACATGAAATAAAGTTAAGATCATAACTTTTACAGCTTTCTATAGAAGTAGCCAAGCCTTCGACACTGCCATTCCCTCCCCCTCTACATGAAGGAGTTCAGGATGATATGTATGCCTCTTTTATAGCTACACCCCCACCAACACCACCCCCTGTAGAGGTATGTATCAAAAACAAAATAATGTTTTTTTATGGTTGAAATATATTATTCAAGTTTTTTAGTAACAGTTTATTTTCATGTTTTATGCAGTATGTAATTAGATATTATGAATGCATTTTCCCTTGATT
Organism: Mytilus galloprovincialis; assembly: GCF_965363235.1. Classification (NCBI taxonomy): domain Eukaryota; kingdom Metazoa; phylum Mollusca; class Bivalvia; order Mytilida; family Mytilidae; genus Mytilus; species Mytilus galloprovincialis. The sequence goes on along the minus strand of NC_134841.1, from coordinate 89,414,089 downwards.
CCAATATAATCATTGTTTAGTAATTTAATTAAATATATTCTTACATATAAACCTTTATACATCAACATTTAAACAAATTGTCTCTCCTTGTCTGATTAGGGTGCTGAAGATACAAAATCAGATCAGGTAATGTGGTATAAGTATTTAAAGTTATCTCCCTTTGTTTTTCACTGCTACCGCATAAGAATATATAAAGATCAAATAATAGGTTAATGATAGAATTTATACACAGTTCTCACACAAAACCCTTTTTGACTTATTGTTCTTCTATCCATTCAGGTGAAAGAATAAAAATACCATATAAAACTAAGAGATTTGAAAAAGTAAATTTTCAATATTTTCTTTTTTTTCTTTAGAAACTTTCAAACATTACAAATCATTGTACATTTGACATTTATTGTTTTTGTGGAAATACAGACATTGCAAAAGTTGTCTATCCCTGAATTTGTGAATACATTTTTTATCACTTTCTTTGTTTGATCTTTATTACTAATTTTTTTCTTATCTCAGTTCAAATTAAATAAAACCCTGACTGTTTAACAGGAATCATATTTGTCCAATCTGTTACAATGACAGCCATCATTAAATATTTATTAATACTAATACATATTCTTTTCTTGTTAATATATGGCTATATAAGTAAACTTAATATGTTATATGGCTTAGCAGTTTATTTTAAAGATGCTAAGATTTATATTTTACCTGCATGAAAACACAAAGGCATTAATATACATGTGTATGTTCATGATCCTTTTAATGTTTAATTTCCATTTCTCTCTGATGGTCACTAAACAGGCTAACACACAGGCTTACATAGTCATATTAAATTCATGATACATGTTGTACCAACCTTTCCCTCACACTAACCAATCAACAATCAATGAGAAAAAATAGTCAAAATTGATGTACAAGTATTGTAATTCCCCCCCCCCCCCTCCTATTTTTTTATGTTATCTAACCTTGACCTCCTGCACTTAATTTCATATAACCTAATCTCTTGGTTGACTTATTGTTAAGTCCGACCGTGCAAGGGCTGTATAGCCAGTCAAGGTCGTAAAAAACTTCCATTTGTTGTCTTATTGTTAATTTGATTTAGGGACATCTTCAACAAACAACTTTTAAACATTTAACTGCATATTTATTGAGAGAAAATGTTTATTTCAATAGTCTATATACCAATATACTTGCAGGGACAAATAAACATGTACTTTTATTACAATTTTTTGCCTGTATAATTGTGTGACAATTCGAAGTGAGACTAAAACCAACTTTGTTTAAATAATTATTTAATAACATCGACTCTAACTTGTTGATACAAAATCAAACGGCTTCCTCTCCTTCCCTATATCGTCAATATGTATGACTTTCATTTCAATCAGGCAAGAGAAATTAACCATCACGAAACCGTTTTCATGATTTTTACAATTTATATTTTTTTTTTTAAGTAACACTATATAAACAGTGACCTATATGAATGAATAAATATTTTAATATTTAAGTGCAACCTGAATTATAACAAACAATTACATTAATATATATACAAGTAATTTGCAGCCAGCCAAATATGCTTATGATGCACTGTACAATGTGTATCATTATTGAAAAATAAAAATAAATAAATAAATATAGTTCAAATTTACACGCAAATATAGTAAGGTACATTATACACTTGAACTCATTATCAATTGGCTTCCCTTCTCCCTTTATCTTAATTTTTATAAGTGTAATTCTTATCAAGTAAAATCAATAGGCATTTCCTTCTGCATAAGTGTCCAATCCAATCAACCAAATGGATTTTCGAAAATAAATGTTCAATCTTATCCATCAAATCATATAGTTGAAATATATATATTGTATCGCTTACATGTTCTTTATAGTAGATAGTTGAGTAAACTTTATCCATACATAGATAATATAAATAGTCATTGCTTTGGTCTAAGGATGCCTTTGTATTCACTTCTGCTTACTTTTTTATTCAATTTCATAATTTGTATACATGTATTAATCAAAATATATTTGCATGTTCCAATGTAGCTGGTCTACATGCTTTCATCAATTCATTTTAATATAAAACGAATGGCCTTTGAGGTATTTCATTTATTTTTTTAATTTTAAATGAGACATCAAATCAGTCTACCGGTATATTAAATTATCTTGGTTTCTCAAGAAAAAAAAGGGGCATATGCTTAAAGACCTGTTTTTGATCATGACTATTGATTTAATTGAGATGCTGTTAAATTTTTATCTTCAAGTTTTAGAGTTAAATAAAAACATTTCCATCATAGCTTAAGAAGTGCTGTTATAATGTAAAAAGAATGTTTGAAAACCATATAATTTTATTGAAAAGAAAGAATTTTCTTTAAACGTTTGTAATAATCCTGAGGTAATTCTAAGTCCTAGAAACCATAGATATTATTTTAAATCTATTCATAATAATCCATTTAGCAGTTATGCTATCACTTAAAATGTGTAGTTTCATTTTTAGCATTTATCCACAAACACTCCTTAGTAACTTTCTGCAAAGTCCAAGTTTGAATAATATTTCAAATTCTTTATGTGTTGAATAAATTATTCCTTCAGGAGACACCAAAAGAAGATGAGCCTACAGTACCAGATATTGATGCCTTTAATGATTTAACTGTGGATGATGTCAGAGAAGTCATAGAAAGTGTGGCTAAAGAAATGTTAGGAGGACTGCAGGTAATATAGATATGTATGATTCCTAAAAAATTAAAATGTCAAATTCAGAGATGACCAAACCTAATCAGGTAATATAGCTATGTATAATTTCAAAACATTAGCAGGCCAAATTCAGTGATGACCTGAGCAGTATCAGGTGATATAGCAATTCCTTAGAAAAAAAAAGAAAACACATCAAATTCAGTGATGTCCTTTCTCAAATGTGTAGGACCAAACCTAGTAATAATAATAGGTGGATATATAAGGACCTACTATCTATAAGACTTATGAATCCATTATTGTCACAAATAAACCTATCCTTCGTAGAAAGTTCAACCACCTTTAGGGAGAGCATGGGATATCTAAAATGTAAAAAGAGATCATTATTGTTTAAAGATATAATTTTAAACATTCTTTCTTTTTCAGAATGACCTTGCTGCAAAACTCAGGGAAAAGGAAAATAATATTATTCAGAGGATAAATAAAATTCATAAAGTGGCAGAATAAATATTGTGTACAAATTATATATATACTGTGATATTCCTTTTGAAGACTATTATTTTGTTACTATAATTGTATTATTTAAAATTTGTTTTATATATAAAAATGTGAACTAAATATCCAAATTAGTTTTTGTTGCACTTTTTACTAATTGAAACTATCCACTCATCCATTTTTGTCTTGCCTTGACAGAGTAAGACACAGGAATGGTGTTTCCTACAGCGGCGGTATCATCAATGTACATTACAAGTTTGTGATTAGGTCTAGTTTATGGTGGGCTACTAGTGGTAGACCAATAATATAATGTATGCAGTTCTATAAGCATTGGTAAATCTCAATACCATGGAGATTACTTGGCACTGCCCCCTCATTCATGGTCTATTGACTTTGAATCTTTGCTTAGTTTTATACATGTATTAGTTTGTGAATTATGTCAGTTTATTGGGAAGGTGGTAGGTCAGATGAGCCATGCCAGACAGACATGTACACCTAACAATTATTCCATACACCAACTATACATGTAGTAGCAAAATCCCTTGAGATACAGATCAAACCACAAAAACCAATCATTGACCAATGAAACATGAAAATGGGGTCACAGTCATATAAAACCTGCCAGACAGACATATGACCTTACAATTATTCAATACACTAAGTATACTTCACCTATTTTATTATACCCCCGCTTTGAAAAAAAGGGGGGGATTATTGTTTTACCTCTGTCTGTCCTTCCGTCAGTCCGTCAGTCAGACCATCCGTCCTATGAATATTTTTCGTCACATTTTTCTCAGAAACAACACGACCAGGATTTCTGAAATTTGGTTTCAGGCTTGATATACGGTGTGATGCGTTTTCAGATTCATCACTCAACAACTTCCTGTTTACCGAACACTTGTTTGATTTTACACATGATAGCCAAGTTGAAAATTTTTCGTCACATTTTTCTCAGGAACTACAATACAAGGATTTCTGAAATTTGGTTTAAGGGTTAATATAAGTCAGCTATACCGTGTGATGCGTTTTCAGATTCATCACTCTACAACTTCCTGTTTACCGAACACTTGCATATTTTTACACAATTAATATTATCCACTTGCGGCAGGGGTATCATCAGTGAGCAGTAGCTCGCAGTTTCACTTGTTTAATTTATAAATTTATCTATCCTAAAACTAATCATAAGAGAGTATTTCACCTTTCAAAAAACAGTAATATTTTTCAAGCAGTCATTGAACCATGAAGTCAAGGACAATAGACATATGAACGATGCAAAACGTGTATGGTATGAAAAATCAGTTTTAGTTCTGAATTATAAAGCTTTATTCAGGTGACCCTGTTGGATAATTATCTACACTTTAATTTATCTTTTCACCAATTATAGATGGTTTATAACATACTTTCACTGAGATTTTAAGGTATTCATGAATGAACTACAGAAACGAGGTCAAGTAAAACTGACATGTAAATCTATAGATGAAATAAAGTTAAGCAATTACTATAAACAAGAGTGCACACATTGAAATGTTTCATCTGCATAATGGTAAGTGTTTATGACTGAATTTTATGGAAAAAAGTCTTTTTAAGACTAAGGTTTTTTAAATACAGATATCACATAAACTAAACATGGTCAATGATTCCATACACCAAACATAATTTACCTATTTCTTACAATATTTGAATAAACAGACCTTATCATAAACCTGAAATAGTAAAATACTCATTTAAGAGCAAAAATTTCAATAAGGGGCCAACTGATGATTTTGGCCACATGTACTTATTTGTAGATCTTTGCTATCTAAAGTGTCGGTCTATCTATTATAGTTTTTAAGATAATAAATAAAATCACAAAAAATGGTTAAGAATCTTCTGAATTGAATCATTTGTAGATGTTATCTTTCTGATGATTTTTAGCTGTTCAAAGTTTCTCTACATTTATTATATTTTCAAAACATTTTTTAAAGGTCAACAACCAAATAAAACACACACAACATAGGGTGATATAATTTTAATTTATCTTTCTCCAAAGTAAGTGACTAGAATATAATACTGTTAAGATTTCAGACAAACAAATGAAAACAAAAAAAAATCACTTCTGCATAATAAAAAAAAATATCCAGCTGTCATTAAATGAAGGCATGGCAAATCATGTTCTTTCTCGTTAAAAAAAGGTATATCAATACATACATATGAACGTAAAAAATATTGATTTAAAATTTTGGATGACATTCTTTATAAGTTTGACATACTTTAAACGATATTCTTTTTTGCAAGTGTTTTTTAAGATGGTGTGCAATAGAACACAAGAATTTGAGACAAATACTCCAAAGTATCAAACAGAAAATATTCTGATTTTTAACTGCATTAACAATACCCAAACCCATTGGCAGTACTCTACATGTGACAGATAGTAAAAAATTAGGTTCTTAAAAATAATACATACATCTTATATCTGGCCATGGCTTAAGCCACTCCTTTTTTCATTTTCGTGCCTTTGAATTTTGTCCATACTTTTATCATATAATTACAACATCAGGAAACATAAATTTTCCATTTTGATAACTTTTAAAAGTCAATCATTGCTACAAAATTCAGTGATAAAACATGATATATTCATCTTCTAAATTCTATAGAAGTAGCTAGCACCATTTTTATCGAAATATATAATTTATAAGGGCCTACAATTGATTACTACAAACATGGCACTGGCAGTGCAATCTGTAAATTCTGTAAGTAACCATTTGAGATAAAACAAAATCTTTCGAAATACTTTCCAAGATAATCAAGTTAAAAAAAACTTCAGAATTTTTCGTTGTAAGCTTTATACAAAAAAAAAGAAAACATTCAAATATGAGCTTACTAAAATTACAATCATTTAACAACTATTTCAAAAACTCAAAGATCAGGGTTTGAATTGCAAATGATGGCTTAAAAAATACAAATATTAAAAATTTCCATGTCAAAAATCCACATACACATCCAAAATTTACATTTCTTGCCATGAATTGTACTGAAATTTTTATTTCTCAGTTAATTCTATAAAACAATCACTGTATCTAACAGTTCTGATACAGTAAGATCTACATTCCATGAATGTCTTTGTAATGCTAAGCTAACCTCATCATCTGACAGCTGTGGTAAAATACATTTCACTGTCTGTACGTTTTGTTTTTGTTCTGAAGTTAAGGAAACATATTTTTGTTTTGTCCCAGAAGCTTTAATTTTGGCTCCTTTAGGATTTGACTCTGATAAATGAGATTTTTGATATGTTGAATGCACAGGAGAAATGCTATTAAAGTTAAGATCAGGTAAATCATCACTATCCGAGTCAGACAAAGCACTGTCAAACTTTTGTCTGTTCGATTTAACAGATACAATAAAATTGTCTATCTGTTTACTAGTAGAACCATCCTCGTCACTAGATATTGCACTGTCTATGCTTGTATTTCTGACTGTTCTTTTGTTAGGGTTGGATTTGGGCGGAAAAGTCGATGTTGAAGGCTGTTCGTCATCTGACCAACAAATTGGATTTTCTATTGACTTGTTTTCACTTGCAGTTGAAACTGACTTCAATTTAAATACCTTGTTACGCGGACAGTATTTCTTACCATCACATTCAGTTCTTTTATCAGCATTATCAAGTTTGTGTTTTAAAGTCTTGCTTTTCACATCCAACAAACTGTCAGTTGTATGATTGTCCACAGTTTTTGCCTGATATTTTTTCTTATTTAATGTTGCATTATATGCAGAATTATTATTATCAAATACACTGTCGTCAATGTAGTCCATCTTAGGCTTATAAGCCCCAGGTACATGATATTTCGATGGTGTATTTCTCCGTTTTGGGGGCGTGGCCTGTATTCCTTTGGAACAGTGATACTGCACAAAAGGCTCAAGTGGAAGCTCTTCAAAAGGCACAGCTGACTTTTTCCTTTCTTTCTGAGGTATATCTGATTTTGGATAAGTGTTTGTTTCACAAGCAAATCCTGTTGATTGTTTGGCATCAGGAGACTGATGAATTTGTGTAGAGTTTTTCATACATAATGAATCTTTTGGGAGATTGATTTTCTTAAAAGCACCAGTATTAAATTTTTTGTCGCCATTCTTTTCAAAGTTTGATCTCTGATATGATGGAGATGTTTCTACTGTTTCTTCTATGAAAACATCTTGAGTATCAAACATGACATGCTTGTCATCAATAATAGCAACATCATCTTCATTATCACTGTCAACAACATAAAATTCTTCTTTCTTCTTCCCTCCCTCTTTACTGTTTAATTCTTTTACAACCATTTCATCAAAATCACCCTTTTTCACTCTGAAATGACAATATTTTAAAATATAACTGTATATTTGCAAATATAGTTGCTAACAATGAGTTATAAAACCACAACAGAGCGTGCATCACTCATCTTATCTAGCTTCTCTTTTAATTGTAAAGTTTTTTTTTGTCTATTGTTCATCCTTTTTTTATAATTTCTGATTTCAATTTTTTTGTTTCAAGTTCCACAGCCTAGAATCATGGTTGTTTTAATTAAATTTAGTACCTACTCTATTATGTATACTCAAAAGATCTCCTTTCTGTAATCTTATCCCCTAGTGATTTTTTTTTATTATAACAGGAAAATCTAGAGAAGGAAATAGATAAATACCTCTGTTGAAGTTCTATTGTTATTGATGCCAACATGATGACTGTATCTTGTAAATTCTCTGTTTGTTGTACATTCAAGTCTGGATGGGACCTTAAATCTTTCAGCGCATTCTACAATATAAAATGTATCTTAGATTCTCTCAATTAAGAGCTCCATCATTGATATAAACAAAGATACTGAATTGCATAATTTGTATAAATGTAAAATGATCATATATCCCTGGATCTATAATAGTACAAACATTAGAGTTGTACTCCGATGACATGTGTTATAGTATGAGCCCACAAATCACTACACTGTGACAACCGGTCATAAATATACAACAATATACTTAAATCTGCATGAATACATTCTGAAATAGGACAACAATTCATTCATTTACCTTTGTCTCATTATGATCTATAATTCCATTAGGCAGTTTATAAATCTCCATGTATTACCTGAAAGCGATCTGTATTTTTGACCTTTTGTTACATGACCTGTAAAGCTGTAAACTTATCATACACATACCAGACAGCAATCTATTCATTTTACAATAAGCTCATCATGACCTGAATAACTGTAGAATTACCACACATCCCAACACCTAGATAACCACTCAAGTGTTTGACCTTTGACTCACCTTGACCTGAATAACTGTAGGGTTACCACACATCCCAACACCTAGATAACCACTCAAGTGTTTGACCTTTGACTCACCTTGACCTGAATAACTGTAGGGTTACCACACATCCAACACCTAGATAACCACTCAAGTGTTTGACCTTTGAATCACCTTGACCTGAATAACTGTAGGGTTACCACATGTTTTGACCTTTGACTCACCTTGACCTGAATAACTGTAGGGTTACCACACATCCCAACACCTAGATAACCACTCAAGTGTTTGACCTTTAACTAACCTTGACCTGAATAAATGTATGGTTACCACACATCCAACACCTAGATAACCACTCAAGTGTTTGATCTTTGACTCACCTTGACCTGAATAACTGTAGGGTTTCCACACATCCCAACACCTTGACAACCATCCATACATTTGACCATATACTGTTCTGGTTCCCCTTCCACAATATACTGTAACTGACACTGTATTCCTTGTGCTGTGAACTGCTGTTTCCACGCCACCATTTTAGTTACCTGTGTCCAAAATCTCCCTTCCTTCAAAGTCCTAGCAACATCATCTATAAATATCAGGAAATCAATAATGTTATATCCTTGATACAGTCCATAGTGTGTTTGTACAGTGATACAATAAACAAGACATTGCAAAACCATTTTTATTAAAGTCATAAGAAACCTCAAATTAAAAAAAATAATGCATATTATTTTTTATAACTTAATGGACAGTTTTCATTATGAAACTTATGTACATATACTTTTTTCTGAAGAACATTCTTTAATTTGTTCATATTTACAAGAAGTTTATTTTATTTTAATTGAAGCAATTCCCCCGACATATTTTCCGTATGCAAAGTGACCTCAGCATACCTGCCAATTTTTGAAAGTGTCCATGGGGGTTTTAGCGCGCGACAACAATTTCAAAGGTTACAATACTTTGCGACAACTATTTTGCGCGTGCTGTTTTGTGGTCTAGAAAAATGTCATATTTGTGAGATGAGCTTACATGCCTTTTTCTTAATTTTATTTGCATGATTCTAGTTTTTATATATCAGTAGAAAAGATGAACATGTGGCTGCAAGACCAGTAATTAATTTCATGTGTAAGGATATTAAATAATTGTTTACTTTTCCAATTTAAAATTATGCACAAAGAAGGACCTTTATCAGGTTAGGAACAACACCTAGGGGTAACCCCTCAATGTAAGGACATTAAAAACCACTTTTTAAGTAAAAATGAGCACATATATATTCATATTATTTGAAGAAACTTTTCCCAAAGAACTATACATCTTATGATCTATCTGGTATTATACAGTATGGTCAACACATGTTCAAGAATTTTGATATGTTCTTGGCCTTATATCTTCTATATTTTCAAAATAATTGGACCCTTCATTTAGAAAGTTGTTCTAAATATAATGTCAGAATTTCCCAATTATAGGTTAAAAAATCTACATTTAATGATTTTTCTATTTTATTTTTTACAAGAGTAAAATGACCCCTTGACTAAGAGAAGTCCCTCATTTAAGAGATTTCTCATGAGGGGGGGGTTGTCCATGTGAAAAATAAAGAACAGTACATTGTACTTTAAATAATTTGGTAATTTAATTGAATACATAAATTTATAACATTTGTTACAGCAAGTGTAATATCAATAAATTAGTGAATAAACTACTATTTATTATCTTTATGGTAGTACTGCATCATTGAAGTTTGTCAATCAGTCATGCTTTTATTCTTATTCTGTGTAAAAACCTCCTTGCAGGCAGGTGAAAAACCATTTGCCATGTTCACGATTTTAACAAACAGAGGAATACAACACAAGTTCAAAATCTAGGATGTTAGAATATTCTTGAGAGAAAACTTTTTTGATTGGCTGATTAATTTGATCATGAGAAACATAGAATTTGATTGGCTGAACACAATTGTATTCCATTGTACACAGTTCAAAATCGGGAACAGTCATATTTTTCGTGTTGATTTTCACAAAATTGTGTTTTAGAGGGTTTTTCACGATCTCGATCGTGCAATCGTGACAAAGGGTCAAAATCGTGTAGTACACGCCTAAATCGTGAAAGTTGGCAGGTATGCCTCAGTGTGACCCATCTCGTAAAAATCTGGTGATCAAAATACGCATGGATGTCCTTAAAATAAACTATTATCTGATTGTACATGTTAAGCATGTGCTCAATATCCATGCTTTTTGTTGATTGTAAACAAACAGGTGACAATCGTTAAACTTCGGCTTCAAAACACAAACTTTAATTACCTGCCATATTTTCACAACATCACTGACCGATTGAAAAAAAATTGACGAAATTTATGCGAAAAAAATGATAAAATCGTGCACAGAAGACTTATGATGTTTGTATGCATTGGTTCAAGAATTGGAATAACATTATTTTTCACCGGTCACTTGTTTATTATGACTTTAAGCAGGGACCAAATATTTAAAATTATCAGAACCATTCTAAACAAGTTCTGACTAGAATATTAAGTTTGTCGAACCATGTGCTCCCCTCTACATGCATTGTTACACCTTATTATATCAAAGAAAGTCACATTTGTAACTGAGATATTTAAGGAAGCTGGCTTGTCATGTTTTGGATTTTTTGTCAGATTTTCGGAATCCTCTGGTTTTATCCATTTGAATGCCTTGAAAAAATTTGCCCGGTGACCCCCATTTTTCTTTTTGAAAATCTTTTACATGTATAATGATGAGCCATCTGTAAAAGTCTTATAAAATTTTAATTACTTTTTAACAGTTTTTGAGAACTTCAACTTGTCAATGATAAAGCTATGAAAAGTCAAGAGAGAATTTTTTCCCGCCAAAATTTCAATGGCTCATATCTCGAAAACAAGCACGGTGACCTATATATTTTTTTTTGCTCTTTGGATTCCTTTATCAATTCCCTATCAATATAAACTAGTGCTTTGAAAAGTTAATTTCTTTGAAACTGAGAAGCGAACTCCCTTAACCCTTTCGCCGATGAGTCCCGGTTTACCGGGATTCACGCTTCAGACAGCTGACGATGAGTCCCGTTTTACCGGGATCAGAATACATCTTTTATATTTCCCGCTCAAAACAGTGCAAACATGAGTTATCTTTCTTTGGTGAATACCCGGATGAAAGTGTAAACATGGCGCTTCCGTTTGTTGAAAACCGTGTCAAAATCAGAGGAAATTTACGGAATTTACGAGAATTTGAAATGAGGGAACATTTTTTTTTAAAGAATATGGAAGAATTGAAGCCAAACTAGTATACTTTTTTGACATAAAATGTCGTTTTAGGTACAAAACACTTGAAATGGACATCGTTCAGTGTGAGGAATTTGTACAGCCTCATAAAATTTTTCAAAATTTTGCCGTTTTGGGTTAAAAAAATTACGATTTGGGGTCAAAGAGCAGAATTTTGAGAATTTCACCTACATAATGCCGAAAATTTGAAAATTTGAATATTTTATGAAGAAAAAATTATCAAAACATAAACAAAACTGTGAACATGGTGTTAGTGAATGAAATAAATACACAAATAACTACAAACAAGTTTTTATTGACATTTATTATGAAGATCTTCCACTTGAGTAAAAGTAGCCAGGGAAGCCATCGTCTCAGAGTAGCGTCTGTCTGGGCAGCAATCGGTGAAAGGGTTAAAACAAGGAGTTGACACACAAATTTGCATGTTGACAACATGCTTTTTTATTATTTTTTTGCTTTTCACAATTTTTCATTTTGTTGCTTTAGTCAAGTAAGTCTGTCTGAAAAATATATTTTAAGATCACCTGCTCTTTTCCTTTCAACAAGAAATGGTAGAATTCTTTCTGTTCCATCACAGTTCCAGACCCAACTGTAGTCTCCAACAAGAAGTTTCCTCGTCTTGTACTTAATGTTAACACCTTCTATCATTCTACAAAGCTAAAATTACAACACATACGTTATGTAAGAATTATCAGATCTATATTAGTACTGTTTATTTTTCCACAATGTATTTAGCATGAATCTCGCCCCATTCAGGTATCAATGATTTCAAAGTTTGGAATTTTCAAACAAATTTCTGTATTCTATTTATAACCATGTGTAACCATGCCCTTCCACACCCTTATTCACGTAATGTCCTTTAAATAATATAAATATAAAAATCAAAGATATATTCAAGGAGAAAATTAAAATTTGATGGATGCCATACTGGAACCTTGATATGTAACCCAGTAAACTGTTATCAATATCTTTTTTAAACATGCATTGACCATTCTTATTTGATTATATAGGATGAATAAAAGAAAAGAATAAAAGGTGCTCGAAGGAGACAACTTTTTTCTTAAAGCTTAGTTTTTTATAGCTGCTGTGAGCTTAAATTTAAACCTTGAGATAATTCATACCTGCCAACTGTCACTATTTGCGGAGGATTTTCCCCATGGAGGCTCCCTAATGGAAATTTTAAAAGAGCAATTGTGTCCAAAATTTAAACACAAGAGTGCACACGCTGAAATGTCTCGCCTTCTGTACTAATATTTGATATTATGTTGATAGTCCTAAGTATAAAGCTTTATTACAACTGTCTCATAAACTTAACATTAACCAAGATACCTAAACAAAGACCAAGGAACCATGAAAATGAGGTCAAGGTCAGATGAACCATGCCAGGCAGACATGTACAGCTAACAATGCTTCTATACAACATATATAGTTGACCTCCTATTACTTATAGTTTAAGAAAAATAGACCAAAACACAAAAACTTAACACTGTGCAATGAACCGTGAAAATGAGATCATGGTCAAAAGAAACCTGCGCTACTGACATAAAGATCATAAAATATTTCCATACACCAAATATAGTTGACCTATGGCATATAGTATTAGATAAAAAGACCAAAACACAAAAAACTTAACTTTGACCACTGAACCATGAAAATGAGGTCAAGGTCACATGACATCAGCCCGCTAGACATGTACACCTTACAATCATTCCATACAACAAATATAGTAGATCTATTGCATATAGTATGAAAAAAACAGACCAAAACACAAAAATTTAACTATAACCACTGAACCATGAAAATGAGGTCAAGGTCACATGACATCTGCCCGCTAGACATGTACACCTTCCAATCATTCCATACAACAAATTTAGTAGACCTATTGCATATAGTATGAAAAAAACAGACCAAAACACAAAAATTTAACTATAACCACTAAACCATGAAAATGAGGTCAAGGTCAGATGACACCTGCCAGTTGGACATGTACACCTTACAGTCCTTCCATACACCGAATATACTAGCCCTATTGCTTATAGTATCTGAGATATGGACTTGACCACCAAAACTTAACCTTGTTCACTGATCCATGAAATGAGGTCGAGGTCAAGTGAAAACTGTCTGACAGACATGAGGACCTTGCAAGGTATGCACATATCAAATATAGTTATCCTATTACTTATAATAAGAGAGAATTCAACATTACAAAAAATCTGAACTTTTTTTTCAAGTGGTCACTGAACCATGAAAATGAGGTCAAGGACATTGGACATGAGACTGATGGAAACTTCGTAACATGAGGCATCTATATACAAAGTATGAAGCATCCAGGTCTTCCACCTTCTAAAATATATAGTTTTTAAGAAGTTAGCTAACGCCGCCGCCGCCGGATCACTATCCCTATGTCGAGCTTTCTGCAACAAAAGTTGCAGGCTCGACAAAAACCATAAATTTTACAATGGCTATAGGCTTGTAAGAGTATGAAGAACCCAAAAACAACAATACAATATTGATATTAAAATTAAAAGATTTTCAGTAAAAATTAATTTATTGATAAAAGCTATCACCAGTAAATTGACTAAGCAACTTTAAATCATACTATAAGTGGAACTCAACATGTAAGAACTTACAACACCAGTTATATATACTTACATCTCCTAGACCAACTCTGTCTCCTCCCATCTCAGATATATCGACCAATAGAACTACACTGAAATATAAAGTTTGCTGACACTAGTATCATAATGTTTTTTTCCTCTCCTCAGCCAAAAAGACGTATTTTTCGGATAATTTTCTCTGAATATTTTGTAATTTCATTTTTTTTTGTTTTACATAATATTCTGTGTGTTTCAATGTGAAATAATACTGCAATATAATGCTAAAAAGTACATTTTTTAAATTAACATTCATTAAAAAAAAAAGAAGAGAAAATGGCTTCTTGACTTTTGATTTTATAATTACCCATCTGATCCATCATAGTTAGTATAGCGGACATCATTGTGATCAGGAACAGTGGACCACGGTATAACATGACTACCACTAACTGGTAACCTCCCACTTCTTTCTGGAATAAGGGTTAAAAGTGAAGATAAATAGAAAAATTGAACCAAGGATGTAATATTAGTGAGCACATGATCACAATGTATATTAAGGGAGTAAGGGAGACAATCTTTATTATCCATTCAAAGTCAGTGTTTCTCATGATCACAATAATAAGCCAATCTAATCGTTGTTTCTTTGGTTTTTGGGCATTGCAATCATGCAATTTTTTTAACTGGTTTTGAACTTCTGAGTTGTAATCCTTTGTCTGCATGTCAGAATTGTAACAATTGGGATCATGGCAGATGAACTTTCACCTACAAAGAGGTTCTTACAAAGCTATGAAACAAAAGCATGGCTAATTGACAAAATTAAAAGATGCAGTATTATCATAAGCATAATAAATAGTAGCTCCTGGACTTAACACTTAGTGTAACAGATCATACAGTGCTGTCATTCTTGTTATTAAATTATCCAAATAATTTAAAGCACATTTAACTGTCTTTTATTTTTCACATGGAATCAGTTACATGTCCTTCTTTGTCCATATTTTTAATTTTGAAAGTCATCATGATCTTTATTATTCCTACACTAAAAAAGATTTCCTGATATTCTAGCTACATGATAATTCTTTACTGCTTAACACAACTTATCAATTTAAATCACATGTTGTACAATCAAATTATCTGAGTTATCTCCCATTGTAAATTAAATTTCTTAAAAATGTACCAAAAAAATCATGAAAAAAAATGTTTCTTTTTAAAGTTATTCATTACAGAGGAATTATTTTTAGGCGTCTAATTTTGTTGTTCACAAAATATGAGGGAGTATTTTGATCTAAAACTGTTTCTCTCTGAAACATGTCAGTGACTATCAGACAAAAGGCACAATGTAAAAAGATATTGTACCTCTTAATTTTAAAGCCTCTTCAGTTCCTGATGGCAACAAAACATAGACTGGCGCTTTGTTAAAAATTCTCCTCTTGACCAAATCTCTTTTGATGAGTATTTCAACACGCCACCATGCTGGACATATACCTATAACAATATAATTAAACTTTGTACTCTTCATGCACAATAATCACTTCATCTTTTCAACCATAAAAATCCATTAATTCCATTTGACATTAGGAAAATCTAAATCCTGTTCCTTTAAAAAGTGAACTAGAGGCTCTAAAGAGCCTGTGTCGCTCACCTTGGTCTTGTGCATATTAAACAATGGACACGGATAAATTCATGACAAAATTGTGTTTTGGTGATAGTGATGTGTTTGTAGATCTTATTTTACTAAACATTCTTGTTGCTACAATTATCTCTATCTATAATGAACTTGGCCAAGTAATTACAGTGGAAAATATTTTCTAAAAATTTACAAAAATTTATGAAAAATGTTAAAAATTAACTATAAAGGGCAATAACTCCTTAAGGGGTCAATTGACTATTTTGGTCATGAAACTTATTTGTAGATCTTATTTTGCTGAACGTTATTGCTGTATACAGTTTATCTCTATCTATAATAATATTCAAGATAATAACAAAAAACGGCAAAATTTCCTTAAAATTACCAATTCAGGACAGTAACCTAACAACGGGTTGTCCGATCCATGTGAAAACATCAGGACAGATAGATCTTGACCTGATAAACAATTAAACCCTGTCAGATTTTCTCTTAATGCTTCGGTTTTTGAGTTATAAGCCAAAAACTGCATTTTACCCCTATGTTCTAATATTAGCCGTGGCAGCCATTTTGGTTGATTGGCCAGGTCACGCCACACATTTTTTAAACAAGTTACCCCAATGATGATTGTGAACAAGTTTAGTTTAATTTGGCACAGTAGTTTCAGAGAAGAAGATTTTTGTAAAAGATAACTAAGATTTACGAAAAAATTGTTAAAAATTGACTATAAAGGGCAATAACTCCTAAAGGGGTCAACTGACCATTTTGGTCATGCTGACTTATTTGTAAATCTTACTTGCTGAACATTATTGCTGTTTACAGTTTATCTCTATCTATAATAATATTCAAGATAATAGCCAAAAACAGAAAAAATTCCCTAAAATTACAAGTTCAGGGGCAGCAACCCAATAACGGGTTGTCGGATTCATTTGAAAATTTGAGGGCAGATAGATCTTGACCTGATAAACAATTTTACCCCAGTCAGCAGGGCCGTAATTACATTGAGGCAAATGAGGCAAATGCCTCATGTTAGAAATTTCAAAAAAAAAAAAAAAAAAAAATCTTAAACAAAAGATGGTCTTAATATCAAATTGTTTTCACGGAAAGTGTCTAGCAAGAAAGAAAGTTCTCTTCACTCTCTGGCGTCGCCCCTGCATGTTTTTCGTGATCCATGTTTCTATTTTGCTTTTAGTTTTCAGAGTTGATATTGAGTTCTATTGTTTGTACTTCTATGTGACTGTCCAGTGGTGGATCCAGCAATTTAAAAAAGGGGGGGGGGGGGGGGGGTTCCCAACACAGAGTAAAGGGGAGGTTCCAACTATATGCTCCCATTCAAATGCATTGATCGGCCAAAAAAAAGGGGGTTCCAACCCCCGGAACCCCCCTGGATCCGCCACTGCTGTCCCGGGTTTGTCTTTTGTTCATTTATTGTCCTACTTTATGACTATAGTCTGAGTGATGATTTTCATTTGTAAACGTGTGGTTTTGCAATGTTGCATGCCCACCGATGTCCAGATATTGTGCGAAAAAATATTTAAAGAATATACGATGCTACAAGACACAGAAAAAAATGGTCGTTTCTGCATGGAGAATTGAACTTGATATCAAAGAATACAAAACTGGCTTTTTTTTGGGGGGAAGGGGGGGGGGGGTAGATAAAACTAGAAAGCTGACATGGTTTAAATTAAAGTAAGGTCACCAATTTCCCGGATTCAAATAATTTGGAAAAAAAACAATGAAGTATTGCCATATGACCTTTTCTATTGAAGGGTTTAACTTGCATCAAGTTATGTTCAGACCCTCTAACAGAAAATAAAGGAATATGGAGTAAATGTGCACGAAACCTAATCGCACAGAGTCAATGCATAGAAAAATTCTAAAAGACAATGGTCAAAGTTGCTGGAGGGTCTTCAACAATAAAAGAATCAATAATACCGTAAAACAGGGTCAAGATGGTCCCTAGTGACGACTGAAGCAGTACTAGTACTTAAAGTACAATATGTCACTATATTTAATTCTAGTCATAAAAAATAACCATAATCTAAGCACAATACAATTAAGACAAAAACATACGGACAGATCCTGTATTAATGATTATGAGAATTACGATTTTGCTTTATCCTACATATCGGTCTTTTAATGTTTTCCATAAGACCTAAAAGTCTTAAATCACAATGAATCTATGTTATTGCTTTGAGACCAGATTATATTGTCAAAAAATAGCAAACAATTAATTGCGTTTTAATGTCAGAAAGAGTCCGGGAAACTTTCAGAATGCACGATTTTTCGTAATTTTTCTCAGAGCTTCTAGGGGCCTTGAGCGGCCCACAAACCCCTCGTCAAATTTTTTTCGCATCGCTCCGCTCGGCGAATATATTTTGCCTCACTATTGGAAGAGGCTAGTTATGGCCCTGGTCAGATTTGCTCTAAATGCTTTGGTTTTTGAGTTATAAGCCAAAAACTGCATTTAACCCCTATGTTCTATTTTTAGCCATGGCGGCCATCTTGGTTGGTTGGCCGGGTCACGCCACACATTTTTTAAACAAGTTACCCCTATGATGATTGTGAACAAGTTTAGTTTAATTTGGCACAGTAGTTTCAGAGAAGAAGATTTTTGTAAAAGATTACTAAGATTTACGAAAAAATGGTTAAAAATTGACTATAAAGGGCAATAACTCCTTCAGGGGTCAACTGACCATTTTGGTCATGCTGACTTATTTGTAAATCTTACTTTGCTGAACATTATTGCTGTTAACAGTTTATCTCTATCTATAATAATATTCAAGATAATAACCAAAAACAGCAAAATTTCCTTAAAATTACCAATTCAGGGGCAGCAACCCAACAACAGGTTGTCCGATTCATCTGAAATTTCAAGACAGATAGATCTTGACCTGATAAACACTTTTACCGCATGTCAGATTTGCTCTAAATGCTTTGGTTTTTGAGTTATAAGCCAAAAACTGCATTTTACCCCTATGTTCTATTTTTAGCCATGGCAGCCATCTTGGTTGGTTGGCCGGGTCACGCCACACATTTTTTAAACTAGATATCCCAAAGATGAATGTGGCCAAGTTTGGATTATTTTGGCCCAGTAGTTTCAGAGGAGAAGATTTTTGTAAAAGATTACTAAGATTTACGAAAAATGGTTAAAAATTGACTATAAAGGTCAATAACTCCTAAAGGGGTCAACTGACCATTTTGGTCATGTTGACTTATTTGTAAATCTTACTTTGTTGAACATTATTGCTGTTTACAGTTTATCTCTATCTATAATAATATTCAAGATAATAGCCAAAAACAGCAAAAATTCACTAAAATTACAAGTTCAGGGGCAGCAACCCAATACGGGTTGTCGGATTCATTTGAAAATTTGAGGGCAGATAGATCTTGACCTGATAAACAATTTTACCCCACGTCAGATTTGCTCTAAATGCTTTGGTTTTTGAGTTATAAGCCAAAAACTGCATTTTACCCCTATGTTCTATTTTTAGCCATGGTGGCCATCTTGGTTGGTTGGCCGGGTCATGCCACACATTTTTTAAACTAGATACCCCAATGATGATTGTGGCCAAGTTTGGTTTAATTTGGCCCAGTAGTTTCAGAGGAGAAAATTTTTGTAAAAGTTAACGACGACGCCGGACGCCAAGTGATGGGAAAAGCTCACTTGGCCCTTCGGGCCAGGTGAGCTAAAAAGTACATCAATTTCATAAGCTTTGCTATGAGTTAATTACTTATTCTAGAATTTCTTTACTCTAAATTTCGTTTTGTAAACATCTTTTCTTTGCAAATGTACATATTTGTACATTTTGTAAGGAAACTTTACATTAATATTTGTCTAAGATTTACATAAAGTTGTGTCTTCATCCTCCAGATCTAGTAACTGTTCATCACACATTTCTTTAGCTTTAGTCTTTACTACATCTTCAGGGACTACAACTGAGCTATCCTTACTGAAATTAAATTGACATTGCAGATAATAAGATATTTTCTGCATAGCTCTACCAGCATGCCATATATATTTAACAGTATGTGTGTGCAATTGTGCTGAACATATGCAAGAGTTGAACAAATGCAAAGTTTCACTATTGCTGATCTAAATTATCTCTTAGTGCTATCTTGGAGAACACTCCAGTAATATTTTTGGCTCGTAGAAAACAAAATCTTGTAGATTTGCATGATCTATAAACAGGGCTCACGCTACCAGGTGACTTAGGCGAAGAAGTCACTTTCTCGACTGTCACTTTGCTTTCTCCAACCCCCAAAAGCAAAAACAAGTCGCCCTGTTGTTTAGGATACTCGCTTTCAGTAGCTTATGACATATGACATTTACCAAATTGATAAAACATAAATTTTTTTATTGTTAATTAAAGAAATTCAGACATAAACGATTCATTTTCATAAGAAAAGAGGTTGAAGCATTGTCTTTACAGTGTGTAGAGGATTTTTTAATAAAAGAAAACTTCTTATCAGTTCATGAACTTCCGGCATGTATGGTGCTTGTTACTCGAAACGTACATCAACTTACTTTCAGCAGCAAAATAAGTTTGTTACTTCATGATAAAAGTTGCCTCCAGTAAATGTGTAATCCATTTATTGCATTAAAAACATAATGTTCCTTTCCAAATAGCTGTTGTTTATTTTTGTAATTTCTTGCATTTGTCCATCATTCATTGTTTCTAACTACGGACTGGAACCAGACCAGCTATGAGCGAAATCCATATTTTTGCAATAATAACTATGGACGCATGAACGGAACAGCTGACAGAAGAATATTGACCCCAAAAGGAAAAATTACGCATTCCATACGCAGTAACATACTTTTGGTTACATCAAGTAATAATTGATTGATGTATATAATTCAAATAATTCATATCATGATTATGGATTGTTTCAAAATATTGATTTAAGTTGCTTAACTCTGAGACTATTGTACTAATATCAATATATTATGGCTGAGCTTAAATTTGTATATCTTTTGATTGGAAACACTGAATTTCATACACCAGATAGTTTTTAATTAAATTGTAATTGATATATAATAATTTCTTAACCTTTTTGAGTTAAAAAAAATCTTTTATTGCTGGATATTTAGTTGGTAGTTTCTCACAAGAACCTTAACTAAAACAACTTTGAATGTGAACTGTTACTTTAATTGTATACTCATATATGAATTGAACAATATAAAAAGAACATTATTTACATATGACCTTTTATACTATAGAAAAATGCAAACATTGTAGCGCAGTGCACAAAGGAGCACTTCTCTGTCAAATCTCACCACTTCTCCCTATCAGTTTTAAACGAGAAGTCACTTCTCCCTATAATTCTGAAGTAGTGTGAGCCCTGTATAAATGTAGAAAAATAGCACAACTATACCAGAACATCATTACAATTATATATTGTTTTTGTGAAGGCCTCATAAAGATCTAAAAGACAATACATGTACTTTTATAAAATTGTGACTTGGATTGAGAGTTGTCTCATTGGTACTAATACCACATATTCCTATATCTATATGCAGCTCTTTTCAATATTTATTTTTTATCAGAATAGCACTGAAATGTTCATGACTAATGTTTAAAACAAATATCATCTTTAGAAGAGATCTGTTTACAAAATTAAAATTAACCAAACCTGTGTCCTTCAGAATAGGCTAGTTCTGTAGCTTCTAACAAAGCCATTAAAATAGCCCCAGCTGATGATACAAATCTCCCTCTTACTGGGGGGTCCTCACTCACAAAATCATCTTCTTTTATTTTCTCTAGTTTCTTCTTTATTTCAGCTCCAATCTAAAATTTTAAGTCAAAATAATCTTATAAATGTTAACTATTAAAGCAATTAAGTGTGAATATGCAAGTAGTCTTAATTTCTTTATGAAAACACCCAATGAAATTCACATGTTTTATAGATTTCATTTACAGGAAAATAGCAATTCAAAATTATCTCCATATCCAAAGATTCATGGTTTCCATTCTCTACTCTATCAAACATATAAAAGCTATCAAGTGTATTGAACATACAAACCCCTTCAAGGTTTTCTGCCTGTTTTGTAGATTTGACAGGTCTTTCACACAATTCTAATGATACAATGGCACGTGATGTACATTCTGCAGAAGACTTTAACCAATGCTTAGTCCTCTGGTACACCTCTTGCCGCTGTAGTCCTCTAATAAATTTGTACTTCTGAAAATATAAAAATTTTCATGAAATGAGAAAGAGTGGTGATATTCTGAGTACCTTTAATTCTAACATGTAATCTTTGATCAATCACTAATCAAAGAACCTTTGTGAGGACGCTCACATAACAAAGGTAGTACCCTACATCCTGTAAAAAATATGTCAAACCAAATTTTCAAATAACTTTTTTTGATAATAAAAAAAACGATGTATTCCCATTACACATATTACAATTTGTACTTGAATTTCCCTTAAAATCGCCGGATTCAGACTAAGACCAAAGATAAATTTGTATCTACATTCATATCAGTATGAAATAGCATCCGCAGACAATGTTTTATATGGAATTTTGTCCAATGGACAATATTTTATGAGGGTGGTAATGGGGGTATACATACATGTATATACATTCATGACAAATAGCGGTAAAAATGATTGCCAATTGACGTTGACATTAATTTTTGGTGCATAAAGATAAAATGTACACTTTTTTTTACACGATAAAATAATCAGTTTATTTTAACAAATAACATTAATTTTTAACAAAAAAACCTGATAACCATAATTTTTTTAGAACTCTGACGAATCACAACAAGGATATTTTGATGAATAACAGTAATAATTTTGTCCATACGATTTCTGGCAATCCAATGGACCAATGTTGATGGAACTCTACTATATTGAGGATAAACAAAAATGGCCATTTGATGCCTGACATTTAAGGGCATCACTACCTTGATCTGATCTTGATAGGTTTATGGTGATACATCCAAGGATATTAATACACCTCGCATGCGTCAAGTGATTTACTTGAGTTGGGCCCCCTTACAATTTCACTAAAGTTTTTAGCTGGTTCATCTGTTGTCTGAATTTTGATGAAGATATCCGGTGGTAGTATATTATGCAAGTTTCAGTCTTTAAGGCAAAGTGTACGTAATTGCACGCCTCTAGCGGAATACGGGATTAAAAAGGTTCGTCGCTAGTTACGCAAGTTATCTCCCTTACTCCATGTACTCCAAGAAAGGACACATGAAAGAGAAACTACTTTTTGCGTTCTATCATGAATCCAACAAGCATACTTGTCTTAAAACCTCAGTCACAGAAATTATCTGAAATACTCCAGTTTGAAATCAAAGCAGGGATGGGGTAATTAAAAATGTAATGGTAATTAAGTGTAATGCATTACAATTTTCCATGTAATTGTATGTAATGTGTAATTGAGCATTTTTTTAATTACATGTAATGGTAATTTAATTAATTACATTGAAAAAAGCATGTAATGCTCAATTACTTTTGAATTACATTTCAATTACATGTACTTTGTATGGTGTTACAGTTAAGGATTTGTGTTTAATAATATAAATTGTAAAATTATTTGTATTTTTCCAATATTAATATCAATGCTTTTTTTAATAATTTTTATGAAGTCCATAATTTATTCTGAAGTTTTTATATCATTTATTTAACCTACAGATTTTTTTGGAATAGTCTTATAATTTAAAAAATGTGATAATCATGTATAAGGGTTGTTCAGTTTTTAAGAAAGATCAAAACTTAATAGATTGATAAGTAATAAACACCTTGTTAATAAAAACAATAAAATGTGTCACTGTGAAACATCTTTCTGAGACAGTTCATTTAGAATTTAAAATCACTGCATACAATCATTTTGTCAAATTAGTATACACAAAAGGATTATAGAAATAAAAATTAACAGCTGTAAAAACAAACAGCAATTAATCAGATTAAAATGTCCAGGGGCAATGCCACTATTACATATATTTTATCTAATTAGCAAAATGTTGCTAATA
Source organism: Mytilus galloprovincialis (assembly GCF_965363235.1). Classification (NCBI taxonomy): domain Eukaryota; kingdom Metazoa; phylum Mollusca; class Bivalvia; order Mytilida; family Mytilidae; genus Mytilus; species Mytilus galloprovincialis. Next base: position 89,390,176 of record NC_134841.1, on the reverse strand, counting down.
TTTGGACATTATATACATTGTTTGTACTAAAAAATATTTTCAATATTGTGACAAGCACACTTTTTAATATTTTTAAAGTAAAATAAAAAAATATCTTAAATTCATTTATAATTTCTTTATTCATATTATGTTTAATTCAAATGAGTTCATTTCTGAGATGTCAAAATACCCCTTGGTGTATTGGCAAGTTAATAGGAACAAATTCCCTCTCCTATCAATAAAATGATCTTCTAATCATAAAACTTCCATGTCCTGATCAAGCAATATCTTGCACAACAATAGCTCCTGTCGAAAGACTATTTACAATTGCTGTTTTCAGACCTGAAGATTCAGACTAATTGACAAAACATTAAAATAACTATATTAAATGATTATCAAATGCAACACTTAAACTATGCTTACATGACTATTTTACACATGCATTATATAAACATGTAAAATATTGTTAAAAAATATCATGATGAAATGTAATGTGTAATTTAATTAATTACTTTAGTAAAGTAATTGTAATTTAATTAATTACATTTAAAAAACTGTGTAATGTGTAATTAGTGTAATTTACCATTTTTGCAATGTAATGTGTAATTTAATTTTAAAATTACATTCCGATGTAATTGACCCCAAGTCTGAATCAAAGCATTCTGTACGTTGTTCTGTGTGCAACCTGACTTCAAAACACTGCTTTTTTTGTTTTAGACGCGTAGGAGAAGGCATTTCGTGTTTATGATATCAACAGAAAAAAAACAACACCTCACAACAAAATTATAAACAAATAAACAAATAAACATGTAACAATTTTACATCTATTGATATCAAATTAATTAAAATGAAACCTGAATTGACCCAACAATATCCATGATATCGTTTTAAAAAGCCTTAGTCTTGAAGGAAAAACACAGTACTTAATGTAAAGTTTTATAATAGGTTACAAATAATTAATGAAAGACGTGTGAATTTAATTGTTGACTTAAAAAGACGTTGACATGTTCGTTTTTTGTGCAATTGAAAATTTTAGAACATGATTTATATTCATATAAGAAATAAGACGATACATGTACCAAGATAATAATTTGACCACTAGTGCAACACTTACAAGTAGGAAGAACAAAGACGGAAAACAAAAAAAACAAAAAACAAATTAGGCCCAAAATATTACTCAGTAACTTAAAAGTTGTCTCATTCTAACATTTATCTTAGAATAAGTAAAAACTATGTCATTCAACTCCCAGTTTTCAACTTTTTCTACATGTGCAGACAATAAACAGGTGTCTTCTATTTCGTCCGCAATTTATGGGAAAACTAAATCTAAATTTAAAACCAAATTAAAATTGAAAGTACACATGTAGATAAAATATAACATGTCATTTCTTCTTTATCAAATTCCAATTTCGAAGAGATATATATAGTGAAATCTGTTTTCTTTTATTGTGCCTGTGTGCATCATTCAAAATTAGAGAATGTAATTTTGAAGAAAAAAGTCATTTCAAGATTATGAATGAATAGAATATAGTATTACGAGGGGGGATAGGACCTTTATCGGGACTCCAGGATCGGGTGTTTTTAAGCTCTGAATTTCGGGATTAACCCTTTCGGGATCCGGGAAATCTATTTGCGAATTTCAGGATGTCAGGATTTAAATTTATTTTCGAATTTCAGGATGTCAGGATTTAAATTTATTTAAATTCGGGACCTCGGAATTTCATGTTTTTAAGCCCGGGATTTCGGGATCTGGACCCCTCCTTCTCGCCTCCCTCTAGCTATTACCATTTAAGAAAAGAGGTCAGGAAAGTATTGTGACACTTGTACATTTTTTTAACTGCAATTTGATATTTAGTGGAATTAGAGGTGAAATGTGTTTAGACTATAACATTTCGATAGCATTTTAAAGATTTATTTTTTTAATTTAACCAAAGTTTACTGCAAGGGATGTTTAACGACCTTGATGATTATCCATGAGGATCTCGCACTCCGTCAGCTCTATGCTTCACCTAGTTCATGATCATACAAGATTTGAGAACCTGTGGTTTACTAGTCTTATAATATTAGACTTTGGAGTTCATATCATTTACATTCAACTTTTTTTATCGAATATTTCTTTTTTACTATCAATGTTAACCCCCCCCCCCCCCCCCAAAAAAAAAATGATATGAACTCCAAAGTCTTATATTATAAGACTAGTAAACCACAGGGATTGTATGGTAATGAACTAGGTGAAAGCATATAGCTGGTTGTAATTTACTTTGTTTTAGTTCTGTTACTTCACAACATGGTATTTGTTTTCGGTAAATATTTTTATATAAGGCGGTTGATTTTGTCAGCTGAGTCTTTTGTGTTAAAACACATTATGTTCAATTTTTGAAAACAGTATGGTTGTTTTATAGTGTTTGCTTACATCGACTTGATTTAACCAGTGGCGGATAGTTGTCTCATTGGAAGTCATACCACATCTCCTTATTTTTTTTATATTATATAAGTAGGGAAACTATGCATTTGCATTATGCAGAGACAATATTTGTACGGCACTACGCTATTAGTAAACTCGTGTAGCAATACATTATGAATAATCGCCGTGCATTACACTGAGTAAATTCTTATAAATTTAATTAGGTAAATTTTTAAAGCATCGAACATGATACATTCTCATAAGGAGAAGGTTATGTACCATTCAAACGTTTAATCCCTCTGCAAATGTTTGCACCTGTCATAAGTCAGGAATCTGATGTACAGTAGTTGTTGTTTGTTTATGTAATTTAAACGTGTTACTCGTTTTTTTATATAGATTAGACCGTTGGTTTTCCCGTAACGTTTGATGGTTTTACATGATAAGGTGTATGTTTTCATCTTGAATATGTATGAAACATCTGCGACGGGAAGTTATACCAACTACTCTGATCTTTTCTATTTCGTTAAAATGTATTAGGGAGTTCTTCTCTTTAACCTCATTACGGCCTAAAAAATTCTGAAGATTAAATGAAATCAACACATTTTAAATTTCAAGCGTCCGAAGCGCTTTTCTTGATTAATCTTAAAATAGAACACTAAAGGCCAAACATTTGAAAGCAATGGATGTATAAGAACCAATCGGAAATAGTTGAAGAGCCATAGTATGCATTATGCTTATTATTAAAATCCGTGTATGTGGATTTTTAACAAATCATGAAATAGGTTTATAATGTAGAATATATTGTGTGCAAATCCTCAGAATAACACCATGTAGAAATGACGGAGATGAATATATGCAGAAAATAGGTCTACTTTTTTTTTTAAATACAAACATGAAGAAGTAAGATGGAAAACGAGGTGTATACCCGATCCTAATATTAAAACAACACTGTGTTAACCGGGACAAATTCAAACTCTTTATTTGATTCATAAACAAAATTTACAATCCATGCAAGCATTAAAAAAGGTGTGGAAACCACGCTTATATAGAAAAGAATAAAATCTACGGTAACTTTCTTTCATTTGTGGTAAATTTAATTACAAACTTGCAATGTTTTGGCGACAGAAATATTCTTTAAAATTAGTTAGTTTATTTTCTTATCAACTTACAATACTTGATCATTTGTAATACATATGAAGATGGGTGATACACACACACGACATTGCTACGACATTGTACGGTATAATAGAGTTACCACGTAGAAGTTGTGGTGACATTACTGTAGACCATAACGTCACCGAATAATTTTAATGTTCCAACCAAAAAAAAAACTTCAACAAGGAGTAGCGTAAAAACTAGCACAGTTGCTAAGGACTTTCTTTGCACCGATGCATTCGTCTTTCATTTTTGAATCGTACATCAATTTAAAAAAAAAATCTGTTGACCAACAAAATAGAAAATCTTGATAATGTAAAAATATCTGCTAATTTTGATGATTTCCCTATATATCCTTTGTATTTTTGCTGTATCATGCTATTATTTCAACGGCTCGTATCTCAAAAACAAAAACGGTTACCCCCTTTTTAGCTCACCTGGCCTAAAAGGCCATGTGAGCTTTTCTCATCACTTGGCGTCCGTCGTCGTCATCGTCTGTCGTCATTAACAATTTTTCAAACATCTTCTCCTCTTAAACTACTGAATGGATTTGAATGAAACTTAAAATGATTGTTCCTTAGATTATCCTGCACAAAGTGTGTGCTTCGATTTTTGATCCGTCAAAAAACATGGCCGCCGTTACTTAAAATAGAACATAGGGGTCAAATGCAGTTTTTGGCTTATATCTCAAAAACGGAAGCATTTAGAGATAATCTGACATGGGTTAAAAATGTTCATTAGGTCAAGATCTATCAGCCCAGAAATTTTCAGATGAATCAAACAAACCATTGTTGGGTTGCTGCCACTTAATTGGTAATTTTAAGGAAATTTTGCAGTTTTTGGTCATTATCTTGAATATTATTATAGATGAAGATAAACTGTAAACAGCAAAAATGATCAGCAAAGTAAGATCTACAAATAGGTTAATATGACCAAAATTGTCAATTGACCCCTTAAGGGGTTAAGGTCCTTTAATGACAATTTTTCACAATTTGTTCATCATATTTGCTAACTTTAAAAAATCTTCTCCTCTGAAACTACTGAATGGATTTGGATGAAACTTAGCATCATAGTTCCTTAGATTATCCTGCACAAAGTGTGTGCTTCGATTTTTGATCCGTCAAAAAACATGGCCGCCCTTACTTTAAATAGAACATAGGGGTCAAATGCAGTTTTTGGCTTATATCTCAAAAACTAAAGCATTTAAAGCAAATTTGACATGGGGTAAAAATGTTCATTAGGTCAAGATCTATCAGCCCTGAAATTTTCAGATGAATCAAACAACCCATTGTTGGGTTGCTGCCACTTAATTGGTAATTTTAAGGAAATTTTGCAGTTTTTGGTCATTATCTTGAATATTATTATAGATAAAGATAAACTGTAAACAGCAAAAATGAAATGATCAGCAAAGTAAGATCTACAAATAAGTTAATATGACCAAAATTGTCAATTGACCCCTTAAGGAGTTTATGTCCTTTAATGACAATTTTTCACAATTTGTTCATCATATTTGCTAACTTTAAAAAATCTTCTCCTCTGACTACTCAACCAAATTCAATCAAACTTCATTTAAATGATCAGTAGGGTGTATAAAATAAAGTTTGTGTTTTATTTTCTATTTCGTCAAAAAACATGGCCGAAGGCATTGTTTACCAGGTGAGCGATTCAGGCTCTTGAGAGCCTCTTGTTTAATTTAATTTTCTGGTGTAATTTTACAAGCAGAATTCATGTGAAATTTTTAAAAAACCCAATGTGTAGTTTAATTACGGACACTGCGCCTAATACACCTTATCGCTATTTGTCCACCATTACTGGATATCACACAGGTTCCCGTAAAATTTTGACATCATCAAAAAAATATCTGACGCCACAATGAAAAGTGATTGTTGTATGCGTCAAAAGTTCAAGCGGCTGGGTCAGCTGGGACTAGCGATAAGGTGTATTGTATTTGGAATGAAACTGTATTTAATGCGTCTGTTTCCATAATGGAGGCTGAGGAAATGTTGGCTGTGCATGTACCAAAGGTATTTAGCAGATGATATAAAACTTTTGTATAATTTGACAGATTCAATAATGTTAAATGTTGTTTTTTGCTTTCTGAGTGACAGATGGACTGCATAATTTTGACAGGATAAAAAGTCACTATAAGTATGAGTCTATCTGTCTCATTTATGAATCCGGGTCTGTTCGCGCCCATTTACGTTCACACCCACTCATGTTCGCCCCCTTTCACTTTCGCACCCTACATGTTTGCACCCAAAGTCCGTTCGCACCCTACATGTACACGCCCAATTTTAATTGGTTTTGTGTTTAATAACTATAGCTTTGTAATCAAGTTTTGGCAAGTGTATTTTTATATTTGTTGTCATTGTCTCAAAATAAAGTGAGACAGCATTTTTTTGTTGTTGAATAAATCTTAATCATGTTTTGGATAGTGTATTGTTAAAAAAAAAAATTAATCCCCTTTGTAAGTAAAGTGGGATTCTGTCAACGTTTTATTTTGTGTTGAATAACTCTTAATCATGTTTTGGTTAGTGTATTGCTATAACTTTGTTTCATTGACTTGTTTCAAAATAAAGTGAGATTCTGGCGTTTTTTTTTGTGTGTTGAATAAATCTTATCATGTTTTGGTTATAATAGTGTATTGCTATATTTTATTGTTTCAGATCAAAGGGACCATGCTGTTAAAAACAATTATCTTTGGTGTTTTTCATTTAAAATCTTGAATGTTTTACTTAGGCAGCAACCATTTGATTTTCTGGGGAGGGGGGGCGGGGGGCGGCTATGGTTTTTTTTGTTTCCAGTTTTTTGAGAAAAAAATAATTTGTTTTTGATTCTGAGAAAAAAAAATTGGTTGTTTCACCCTCAGCTGCCACTATATGTAATGCTAAAATTGAAAGAAAAAAATTGTTTTCGACTTGTCGCGAAAAAAATAGATTGTTTTTCGCCACAGGCGAAAAAAAAAGTTTGCACAGAAAAAAAAACCATAGCCCCCAGGCCCCCCCCCCCGAAAATCAAATGGTTTCTGCCTTACACCAAAGCAATTTATAACAACAATCATGTTTTCAAATTATTCAACTGGAATTTGAATTAAAATTGGGCGCGAACGTGTAGAGTGCGAACGGACCTTGGGTGCGAAAGTGTATTGGGCGCGAACGAACCTGATACCCTCATTTACGACTCAGTTGACAGCATGTCAAATTATCATTTCATCGAGATCTTGGGGAAAAATATGTTAATTTTAAATGAATTACATATTTTGATAAAAATGTTTAACAATGCTTCTTTGCAGTATGATATAATTTAAACATGACATTAAGAGCATTTTTGTCGTTTGTTTACCAAATCTGTGTATTTTCTTTTGCCCGCCATTTTTTAAAATCACTTTCTAATCTCCAACATGAAGAATCCTCATATAAATCAAAGCACTGTGCAGTACTCGTAGTCCAGTCAATCTAGCATAAATTTGATCCTAACCCGAAAGTAATTGCAACAGAAGAGTTTTAAGTTGTTATATTTAACATTGTACCCCAAATATACTCAGAAAAAAGTCCCATAAAATCTAACTTGAGGAAGACTAAAAAAATCATTTAAAATTCCTATGGAGATTTGCATTGAAAAGGGAGATAACTCTTGCAAAAAAGGCAGAAATATCAATAAAAATTGATACAAAATTATAACTTTACTGCTTCTATTCATCAGAATGTATTGATTCTTGATTTTTTAGCAGTCCTTAGAGTATAACAAACAACTCTAAAGGTGTTTTTATATCTTTTATCAAGCTATAATCTAGATTTTCGTAATTCATTAGTTGACCATTTATTGAATTTTTCAACATGTCAAGGTAAAGAATCTCAAATAAAATAAAAATAATTAAGCATGTATTCTTCTTTTTGTGGTTTTAAAAAGTTTCCTTAGATAAGTAAGTTGCTGAAAAAATATAATGTACAGATATAAACAATACCAAATTTTCACATTATTTTTTCAAAATGGTCACAAAGCTTCAAATTTGCAATTTCTTTAATGAAAAATGCACGAAAAAATAAAACTACCCATAACACTTCGATTTTGTACATTTCATGAGTAGAAGATTATGTAATTTAGTCAAATACAAACTTACAACCACATCAAAGTATCATACTTTACATAAATTTCAAGAAAAACAACCAAAAGCTGACCAAAAAAGACTCATTTTTGCAAGAGTTATCTTCCCTTCCAATGTTAATTTCCATAGGAAATTAAAAATGCTAATTTTGAGTTTTCCTCAGTTTAGATTTTATGGGACTTTTTTCTGTGTACATATAAAGGGCACAATGCTATAGATTAGAACTAAAACATTTTCTGTTGCAATTAGTTTGAGGTTAAATCTTAGTTTGACTGGACTATCGAGGTCGACAAAAAACACCATACACTCCAAGAGATTTGAAATTCCATTTAAATTAATGGCTGTATCATCCACAAAAATAGCATACGGCTCTTTAAAACATCTTTAGTCTATTTTTCTATCTACTGTTTCTACTGTTATTTTTTCTACTCACATTTAAAAATTTGCAAAATATGGTGTCTCTAAAGTTATTTTCTAACTATCTTGATCTATCTTCACTATCTTTGGTCGACTTTATAGGCATTTTATTAAGTCTTCATTAATCATAAGTGTTGCAAAGTCTGATAATACAAATAGACACAAATCATTGACATATGGAGTTGTGGACACAATAAGAATCTCTCGAGAAGAAGCATTCAGTACAATGATTCAATGTTTAATGTAGTTTAATTTAACGAACTACCTAAGCCAATGGCAGAATCAGAAATTATCATAAGTGGGGGCCCACTGACTACCACTGTCCTGCTCCATTCATGCTTCAGTGATTCCCTATATAATCAACCAATTTTTTTCCAAAAAAAGGGGGCCACGTCTAAATCCGCCACTGTTAGGTACTGTCTTGACAGTAGGTGTTGTCTGAGGCTTTTTGAGATGATAATCTGGCAGTGTCAAACAGTCTCCTTTATAATACTCTGATATGTTATTATTCACATCCTAGATTTTGACTTTACTAAAAAAGTAAATATCTATTTCAAACAGAAAAGTCAATATTGTCTGTATATGGTGTCAATGGTGTTACATGTTAAATAAGCAACTAAATGCTTATCTACAGTTTATACTTAATTCTCTCAATTGGAAAGTCATGGTGAAAAAAACATCTCTTAAGTTCATCTTTAATTTCAATATAAATTGTTGATATAACTTGCCTGTATGGAATTTTGAAAGTACATGTATAATGCAAGTTTAAAATTAAAATGGCAATCACTGTGACATCAAGGGGGGAATAATGGGGTTTCTGTTCCCATATTTTGACTATTTTATTTATTGTGTCTGTTTATTTAACGCATCAATGTAAAAATATCGGAAATTGATGAGACTGTCATTAAAGTGAGAGGGTTAGCGCTATAGAACCAGGTTAAATCCACCATTTTCTACATTTGAAAATGCCTTTACCAAGTCAGGAATATGACAGTTCTTGTCCATTCGTTTTTGATGCGTTTTGTTATTTGATTTTGCCATGTGATTATGGACTTCCCCAATTGATCTTCCACTAAGTTCAGTATTTTTGTGATTTTACTTTTTTTTTCCAATTATGTAAAACATAATTTAACCATGATCGAAGGACACACTAGTCTCACTGAGATTTGCCAATTCAACTGCATATCAAAATTTCATTGACTTGTCACAAGTAGTTCCTCTAAAATAAAACCTTGAAAAAACATGTAACCTATGCAAGTTTCAAAGTCAATGAACAATGACTGAGTGAGTAGGGTTCTCCATTGAAATAAACTATGCAATTCCTAATACAGCTGAATACCAAATTGTGGTTTCAAAGTAACATACCTTATCATTAAAGTTTCAATGTCAAAAGACCATTTCTAAAAGAGATCTTGAGTGTCCAAATAATATCCATGCATATATGAGATATGCTTATTCTAAACCAAATCTCCCTTTTCTTCTATACAACTGCTTACCAATTATCAGTGACTTACCAACAGCATTTGTCCTTAAAATGACCTCATCACAAACTTTTTAAACATGTATACAATGCAAAAGTTTCCATCTATAGGCCAGAATGGTGGGACCAGGGCCAAACAATCTCTTTGAAAATAAGACCTGTCAATGCTCTGACAACTGCATATAAAATATCATTGACTTATCAATAGTTAACCTTGGTTTAATTGCACAAGATCATTTTTTACTCAGATTGTTGATAATGTCTTTAATAAAAAATCCATTGGATGTGAACTGATTAATGTTTTGTCTTGGACTCATGATTTCTTTATGAGTGATTATGTTCATTAGAACATGAACATTAGCATTATACTTAATAAACAGCTGCGCCATGAGCACATGATACGCCCGTTGTCTTGTGTACAATAATAATAAATAGTTTCTGAAATACAGCGTGACATGTGAAAACCAACCTTTTTAACAAAAAACTCAATGACTCAATGACTCTAAAATAAAATTTTGAATCATCACCAAAAAGTATACAGATCTTGAGATAAGTATAACTAAGAAGTGTGTACAGTTTTAAGCAATAATCATAAATTGGTTTTGAGATACAGCGCAACAAGTGAACCCCCCCCCCCCTTTTTTTCTTTTACAAAAAACTCAATATTTCTAAAATAAAATTTTGAATCAAAACAAAAAAGTATACAGATCTTTAGATTAATATAACTAAGAAGTGTGTAAAGTTTTAAGCTATAATCATAAATTGTTTTTGAGATACGGTGCGACATGTAAAAACCCAATCCCCCTTTTTTTACAAAATACTCAATAACTCAAAAATGGATTTTTGAATCATCACCTAAAAGTATACAGATCTTTAGATTAATATAACTAAGAAGTGTGTAAAGTTTTAAGCAATAATCAAATCATAAATCGTTTATGAGATTTGGCGCAACATGTGAAACCCCACCCCCCTTTTTAAAAAAAACCCAATAACTCTAAAATAAAATTTTGAATCATCACCAAAAAGTATGCAGATCTTTGTATTAATATAATTACGAAGTGTGTGAAGTTTAAAGCAATAATCAGAAATAGTTTTTGAGATACAGTGTGACATGTGAAAAATACACTCCCCTGTTTTAGCTATAAAGTCCTGTAACTCTAAAAGTTTAAATCATATTTTCACCAAAAAGTATACAGATCGTTTGACCATCATAAGAAACAACTATAATGTTAAGTTTCATGAAATTTGGATTAGCCGTTCTTGAGTTACGGTGAGATATGTGGACGCCAGACAGACAGACGGACAGACAGTCAGACGGACGCCGGACATTTGTATACCATAAAACATCCCATCAAAATTTGGACGATGCTGACGCTGACGACACCGACGTGATACCAATATACGACCGCAAAAATTTTGCGGTCATATAAAAATAACACAAGAAGAGGAACCAGGTGCTTCTCAGGGCCCAGCTTTTTACGACCGCAGAAGTCGAACCCTGAACAGTTAGGGCAAGTTTGGACACAACATTCAAGCTTGATTTCAGCTTTGAATTTGGATTGTGATTAAATAGTTGACACAACATATGTTTCTGACACAGAATGAATGTGGTCTAAGAACTTGAATTTAAAAACTTTTAAATTGGACATTTACCTATATCCAAAATCAAAATTCATGGTTAGATTCAGCATATCAAAGAACCCCAAGAATTCAATTTTTGAAGAAATCTTATAAAGTTCAATTTTAAATCCTTTACACCTTAATGTAGACCAATTCAAAATGGGACAAAATATGAAGGTTCTAAATATACGGTTAGATTAGGCATATCAAGGAACCCCAACAATTAAATTTTCGATGAAATCAAACAAAGTTTTGGTCCCTAATTTCTAAACTGTTGAGACCAAAACTCCCAAAATCAATCCCAATCTTCATTTTGTGGTTATTAATCTTGTGTTTAAATGTCATAGATTTCTATTAACTTATACTAAAGTTATTGTGCCCAAAACCAAGAAAAATGCTTATTTGGGCCCTTTTTTGGCCCCTTATTCCTAAACTATTGGGACCACAACCCCCAAAACAATCCCAACCTTCCTTTAGTGGTATTGAACTTTCTGTTAAAAATTTATAGAGATCCATTCACTAAAACTAAAGTCATTGTCCAGAAACTAAATGTGTCTGGATTGTAAAAGTACTCTTTAAAACTGTATTAATCTATAAAGTATCTGAAATAACAAATATGCTTTTATAATCTGATTTTATTAAAAACTTATATCTATTCTATATAAAAAGCAAAATAATCATACAATAAATTCAAAAGTATTAACAAATTAAATTGAGTCTTTGCAAATAAAATAGTAAAACTATAAAAAACATAATGGATTTCTGAATAACAACTTATAATATGTATAGCCTACATATATAATAAACAATTCTATTGCATAGTACATATTTTGTGACATGCAATAATTAAGGTAGTTCAAGGAATCACAAATAACCACAAAAATGTGTTGAAAATAATCCACAATCCACAATCCATTAAATTCTGAAACAGAGAATTCTTGAGGAGCTTGATCCTATCAACACAGATTTCAACCTTTGATTTCATTACTGTGAAACACTCTTAAAAAAAAAAGTTATAGGAAATGCAACACATATAAAGCTATGGAAAAATGTAGTCTGAAAGTGCGACTTTTTCATATTAATCAAAGATTGATAATTTAAATTCTTAAAAAAATTGAAAAAAACCAACTGAATTTCTTCATTGAAAATGAATGATAAGAAAATGTATGATTTAAGTAATGAAATCATAAAAAACTTATATATGTTTGTATTCATTAATTAAGGAAACTCTTAAAAGGACTAAGATTAATTTGAAAAAAAGTACATGTTTATACTTTTCACTCAATATATAATCATTATTATTCCCTTGTATATCAGATGCACTAAATTTATAAAGAGTTACGTTCATCACCACATATTCATTCAATGTTCATAGCCTATACACAATTGTTCTATACCCAGATCTAATGGAAATTATCAATTATGCATTGATTCATGGAATTAAACAATTAGTTTGATCCTATAACATCAGCAAAATATGAAGAGTAAGAATTAATAAAGTTTTTGGTTGATATTAGTTTTCCTGTGCCCTTTGTGATGCCTGCCTAGCTCTTTGTACTTCTCCATGACATTTCTGTCTTCTGACAAGTTTATTGTTTTCAAATTGTCCTTCATTCCTAGGCAAACCATGGGTTAAATCAGAAAATGTTACCAATCCTATAAAAGAAATAATAAAAATCATTAAATATTGTTTAAAAAAAAACATTCAGAAAGTGGTATGAATCAAATTACTAGCTACATGTATGTGGTATGGGGTTTGATCATTGCTAAAGTCCTAGGGTGATCTATATTATTCATTATTTTGTCTCAGTGGGAAAGTGCAAGATAAAACTAGCCTGAGTTTTTAAGACAACAGCACTTAACTGTTTAATTCTTGTGTTGCATAAAAAATAAAGTTAATCTGCTCTATCACCATCTCAGCTGTATGTTATTTATATAATTATAGATTATCGTTGATCATCTCAACGAGATTGATTTTTTCGCTTGAGCCGTTACGGCGAAAGCGAGAAAGGCAATCTAGTTGAGATGACCAATGATAATCTGTTTATCGCTATTTTACCTATGACGACGTTGTCAATTTCATGTCAATTTCATTGGCCTGCTTAGTTTCTAACGATAATTTTCCATCTCAAACTAGTAGCATGATATGAAAAATTATCACAAAAAAAGATCAAAGGAAAAATGCACAAAATAGCGATAATATAAATTATTTTCAAAGATTGGCACTACATATTTGCAAAAAATGGTTTTTGCTATTCTTAATTTTATTTCATAAGCTTCATTGGAAAACTAATATTAAGAAAATTATTACAGGTAGTTACCTAATCCTTGAATCTTGCCGTCTTGAAACTGTCCTTCAAATTTCATTCCATCACTTCTTACAAATACGCCAAAACCATTAAACTTGCCATTTCTAAATTCTCCTTCATATCTACAACAGAAATTTGATGATTTAATCACTTCTATATAGAAACTCACAATATTATATACAAATGTCAAATCCTGCTTTATTCCTTAAATACAATAAAGTATTAAAAAAGAGGTTTAAACAAAAAATTACAGCTGTTTTCAATAATTCAGCAATATAATATACAGTTTATTTTAAATGATTGTCAAAGCATATATTTTGGTATGTATTAACAATAATGATTTCAGTAAAATTGATATTAAAATCATATGTGTTTTAACATTGTCATTACAAATAGCACCAACTGCTGAAATCTACCAACAAAAATGGTCAAAATAGTAATGGGAGATAACTCTCTTTTTTTAATATGCAATCTTGTAGTCTATGAAGCTAAATATGAATTCTGCTAAATTGCTGAAAATTGCTCTAGAGCATTTAAAACAAGTTCAACACTATTAGGAGTGACCAGTTGCATGCTCAATATCATATTAGCGTTTGTTTTGTGGCACAGTTATTTAAGGTGATAGTAAACAGGTACAATTATGATGCCAGTGTGTTGTCTTTACAGTACCTTGAATGATCAGCAAACACCATTATACCATTTCCATCACACAGTCCCTTATTGAAGGCCCCATAGTATACTCATTTGCGGTAAAGCTTAGCGAAAGGTATTGCGACGTAATCAGTCAAACAAACTTTATTAGATTAACTCTTTAAGGAACGATCGTTTTCATTGGTCAATTCAAACCTTCGACCTTACACCTGCGAAAATAGAACACGCGTACTATAACGTTGAATGGACTGATCAATATTCACGTAGCTGGTCAAGGTCGTTTAAAGCTTCCATCGTCGTATTTGCGTACATGATTTGTGTTCTTGATTATGCAATCACAATTCTAGCTTTTATGAATGTGCATGTGAAATTCATTGGTTTTATAATTTTCTGCAATTGATAGTAAAATTTTAAACTTTAAAATCTTAACAGTTTTCACATCGAAATATTTAATTCAAATTTGTCCTCTGGATCAAGGGACGACATCAAAAGTTCAATGAAAAATTAAAAAAAAAACTCAATCCACATATTTTTTCATATTTGACAAGTTTTAGGTATTCGACATAGGATGGTGATTTTTTTTCTGATTCCGTTTACTTGAGAAAAAAAAATCCCAAATTGTAAGTAAATTCTTAACATGTAACCAACCATGCTTTGTTAAAAAAAACGGAGATGGCAAACCATGGCACAGGGGAATTAAATGTAGTTAATAAACTCCAGCGATATACTTCACGAGGTTTTGCTATTCTCGGTTGAAAAACGAACGTAAATTGTATATTGTAAATATGTACATGTAAATAGAAACAATCAGTTTTTAAAAAAGTGTTTATTCATAAAATGTTTTGATAAAAAGGTGAGTTTCTTCTTGTACATGCATTTAGTCACCCTTAATTTCTTGATATTTTGTTTATCATTTTATCATACATGTTTCGTTTTGTATTTCATGTTAAATACGAATACATACTACATGTACTTTAGCGAATAGTTCAACAATGTTATGCAGCTCTATTCTTACAGTATAAAACTAAAAATTAAATGTTCATCCATTTAAAATCTAAAACAGTACATTTATATTTAAAAAAGAAGATGTGGTATGATTGCCCTTCTGATCCCTTCTGTTCGGTGGGCGTCCGTTTTTTTACGGATGTGTTCTTAAAAAGTGACAAATCTTAACTGCGGGATAATACCTAGCTTGTATACTATAAATACGTATATAAAAGAAGATGGTGTATGATTGTCAATGAGACAACTCACCACAAGAGACCAAAATAACACAGAAATTAACAACTATAGATCACCGTACGGCTTTCAATAATGAGCAAAGCCCATACCGCAAAGTCAGCCATAAAAGGCCCCGAAATGACAATGTAAAACAATTCAAACGAGAATTGTTCCTTATAAACTACGACATTTCTCGCAAGTATTAATTTATTATTTTGTTCAACACATGCAAAAGAAATAATCTTCGCCGATGTAACATTTCAATTTATTACAACAACATGCCTTCACTGAATTCATTCAGGTGCACAAATGATACGATTAAAGTTATTTTGTTTCTATTTTGGGGGACAATTTCCTCCGTTTATGGTACGCTTAGCTACTGTGTGTATGTTTTATAGCATGAAAATAATAAAAGAGGAATGTCAGTGCAACCCATCATTAATTATTGTAATGGATCAGTATTATGAGATACTTATTACAAGTGACTACGACACTGTTAGGATTATAACTTATCGTCAGTATGAAAGAAATTAAAAGTGGTTCATATATTCATCCGTATAAAAGCGGCACATGCATTTTATTTTATCTTTATATTTCTCATTATGCGGTACACGATAATTGAGTTGCTGCATGCATAAAGAACTTAGAATATTACTTAATACAAAATATCAGTATAATATTTCGACCCCACTATTTGAAGTTTACAAAAGATTTATTTAATTCTTTTGACCAAAGGTTTGTAAACTAAACAAATCCTTGTTTTTACGTTCGTAGTAACATAGTACATTCCATTGTCGGTCACCTGTGTCAATTCACGTGCACACTGACTACATTGTTGTTGTATTTGAATCTTTCGGCCAATGAAATGAGACGTTACAAGTTGTTTGTTTATGATACGCCAGAATGTTATCAATGAACTATCAAATGCTAAACTTCACTGCATTTTAGTATACTGAGATCCATCGGGAAACTTCATTACACCATACCCTTCCCTCTGTCCTTGGTCATTCCACTCACCATTGTATTCGCTCCCATCAGGATATCTGTATGAATTCTTCATCCCTTATTTTAACCCTTAAAAAATAATATGTTATTGCAACATCATTCAAAAGTGACCTAATACATTTTAAATGGGTTTACTCTATTGAAATTTCACATGAATCGTTTCATTTGATAACTGATTATATTGTCAAAAAACATATTATCATACATGTTGCAAAAGTACAATGCAAAGGCGGATTCAGTTGGGGCCCTGGGATGCCCAGCCCCCCCCCCCCCCTTTTGT
This sequence comes from Mytilus galloprovincialis, assembly GCF_965363235.1. NCBI lineage: Eukaryota > Metazoa > Mollusca > Bivalvia > Mytilida > Mytilidae > Mytilus > Mytilus galloprovincialis. The sequence goes on along the minus strand of NC_134841.1, from coordinate 89,373,550 downwards.
CTGAAAAATTTGGTTGATTATATAGAGAATCACTGAAGCGTGACTGGAGCCCCCTCCCTTTAAGTTAGTCAGCGGGACCCCTTACAAAAAGTTCTGGATCCGCCACTGCAATGTGTGTTGATCTATGCATAGGACTACGACAATAGGTCAGTGACAGATATATATATATATATAGCCTGTTAATGGTCTACATGCATTTAAACATGGATTGATTGATGGTTGGTTGCTTAAGGCCCAGTGGCAAATTTAAAAATAGAAGTATACCCTTACTATTCAAAACTTGGTATACATTTTTTTATAAAATCCATTTTGACTATAATATATTTGACCTGTAGTCCAGTCCCTATGGGTTGATAAAGTTAAGGTATAAATATAGTTGATGTAAATAACTTTATATTTATTGCATGTTTGTCTTCATGTAGGATATGCATAGTATAATTCACAATTTCTCATAAATTTAATGTTGTTAGTAGTTTTGACAAATATATTGTAGCATATTATGATGACAGTGAAGGCACTATCTTACACAAACAAATTCCATGTAAATGCACAGTTTGTGTCAAATGATAAACACTTACACAGTCAACACTAGTAATGAAAGCACATACACACCTGTATATAATCTAGTCCACTAGCTAGTCTATAGTAATTTTAAAAACAAAAATTACTTGTAAATACAATATTCACATGTACATGTTTATTTTGTAATTGTTGTATTTTATGATAATCCAATGTCTGGACTTTATTTCAATAAAAAACACTTACATACTCACAATAATTTCACTATAAATAGATTTCTCTTCCTTATGTTTTAGTTAATAATTAAAAAGTGTAGATAAATTATCTACTTTTCATAATAATTATTAATAATTATTTATTTATTTGAAAGATCATCCAAACTTTTACCTGTTCTACCAGTTTCTTAAATATTCATTAAGTGAATCAAGAGATCGTGATTTGTCTGTCACACCTGTAATGTTTACAATTGGACACCTGGACGTGTTCTACGTCATCAATTTCAGTGTTCCTCTCACAGATGCAACATGGTAGATTGTGGAAACTCGAGGTGTCTGCAAGAAAAAAGATCTTTTAAGAAAGAACTTCTATCATGGAGTAAAAAAATACCTATCGCCGTTGGTAAGAATTTGTCGATATACTCAGCCCTTTTTTAATTCGAATTTCCAGTTGTTGATGTTGTTTTATGTATCTCTTCCAGCATCCTGAATCCATTGTCAAAATTTTGACCGGCTCTTCCTTATATGTCGTTTCACCCCACTTATATCATGAATTTATTTTTTTAATTGTCATATTATTTATGACATTGTATAGTTTTAATGACAATGTAATTAGATAAGTGTTTAATGTTGTCATTTGGAATAGAACATTATTAAGACATGTCTTTTATATTGTCATTTTCTCAGGTAAAAATTTTGACAGAAATCTACGATTATCGATCGACCAGCCTCCCAAAATTTTGTTGAACCATATGTGTATGATACTTTAAATGGCGTTCTTTTTTTTTTGGAACAAAGACATTGTTCGTTTATTTTTTTCCTTGGTTGACAATATTAATTTTTATAGGAATTATACATTTTTTAAAGACTAAATTAAGATCAAGTAATTTGGGGGAATTTTACCTTGCATAATAAATATGCCTATTTGGAATGTGATGTACAATGTATTGATTTTTTAAGCAGTATGTTGCAGCTATTTTGGTGGGTTGACCTGAGTTGTAGAAGTAGAGAAATTGTCATAATGTATTGATTTTTAACACTTTATTCTTTTGTATATTTCTTTGATTTATTGAAATTTATTATTTTTGCCATTTCTTAAAACAAACTGGTTACACATGAATGATTTAATTGAATTGAAGGTTAATTTTAACCTGTTTGATTTGGGATGCAATTAATAGACTGTTCATGTTTTACATGATTAATGCATTAAAATTTGTGACTAACCAGCAGTTGTAAGGTGTATTGTCAATAAGGAAATTTAAAGAAAATAGTCATGACTTTTTTTTAAAGCATGCATATTACATGTATTATGATCATAATGATTATTTGGGGATTATTAACAAAAACATTTCCTGACAATTAACATTATAAAATCCTGTTCTAAATTTAAATTTTTTAATAATTATTAAATTTTAAGTAGATTAGATGCAAAACTTAATACTTAATAAGTCTGGTTTTATTTTTGTTACATTTGAAATCACACTGGTTAATTTTTAATGCAGATTGGTTCTGGTGTTTCAATTTTTCATTGTAAAATGTATGGCAGCTGCATCCCACTTGTAAATCAAATTCTGAAATCTTTATTGTCTATTATCAAAAAAAACTCTCAGATTATTCTAAAGCATTGAAATATAAAGCTCTCTCTTGATATTGCCATTGTGTATGGAGATCATTATTGCTATTTAGGAATTTCACTTACCGGTAATGTTAAAAAAAGGGGGGATGGATGTATACTTTGAAAGATTTATAACCATGAAATCTGGGATTGTTTGAGCAGTAAGTAGAAAAAAGAAGTCAATATGATCCAATTACTTCTTCAAAAGATGTTTTTCTTCTTAAACATAAATAGAATACTCAATAACTGTAGACACATACAGGTTCCATTAACTTCTTTAGAGTATAAATTTTGATTGCATACATGTATATCCTTTATTAACAGTGACTTTCTTTAGTAAAAATTTTGACAAAAATATTTTTTGAGTCTTAAACATCAGATTCTGTGAAAGTGTAGATTTTGTTTAAATTTTGACTTTTTTAAAAACAAAACCATTTCAACCTGAAAATGAAATGTGTTGCCACATTTGTTAAAACTGGAGTTGCAATAGACCACTTTCGAGTTCATCCGTCACCGGAAAAAACTCGTCAATTATACGCGCCTTTATGACGTCATTTACCAGATAGAGGGGGTCGCCTGTATCCCTGCACTATTTATGTTCATCAAGCGTCTTGCTGATCGTCATTGTGCAGGATAAACTAGAAATAATGGTTGTTCTGTAGGTACTAAATGACAATTTCCTAATGACATCAATGCTGATTGTCAATTTTGAGAATTAAATTTGTCGTATAATTCGTACAATATAGAATTATAGTTTTCCAACCACTCGCTCAACATTGGAATGGAAGTGACGACGCCCCTAAACGCACAAATGACGTTCACTAAAACCAGAGTTTTTGACGGAAATGCATCGAACTCGAAAGTTGTCTATTCCTTTTTCAGTTGAAAACAAGTTAAAAGAATTTGCTGTTCAGTTTATTAATTAAAAAATAAATTCTGAGGTTTAATTTTAAATTGTCAGAGACATAATCTCAGACTTTTTATTTTTTAACATTTTATATAAAATCCATATTGCTGCCACTTAAACGAAGGGAATTCTGTAATTTACTGTGATTTAACTTCAAGATTTTGCATAAAATATACCATAGAGGTTTACAAATTTCTGCAAAACAAAAACAATGTTAATACTGTATTTGGAATAAGTGGTGCTTTATTGGTTATGTTGAGTATATAATCTAGGGTAATTTTCCCAGGATTTTTTTTTAATTTTCCAGATTCCTGAAAAGTCAACGAAAGAGTTATTTTCTTCTCTGACATTTTTGTGTCTTTCAGAAAATGTATTCCACTAAGTCTTTTAAATAGAAAAATTATATTCATCAGTGTAAAATATTGATGTTAGTTATTAGCTGTACATGTAAGTGAGACAACAGTTTTGTTATCTGTACATGCAGTATATCATTTAATATCAGATTGTATGGCAAATTTATATTTTTATTTCACCCATATGCTTTATATAGCCAATAGTGATTTACCTAATATCACAATGTAAAAACAATTCAAATATGTATTATACAGTTGCAAGCTGCAAATGTTAAGTAAACAAGATTTATTTTGTGTTGGATTGTTGTCTCATTGGCAATTATGTCTCATTTAATCATTTTAGTGTCAAGTAAATGATTTTTTACTGACAAAGGCATGCATTGATGACAAATTTTCTTTTTGAATAAAAAAAAAAATACAATTTCAAGATGACAAGAAAGATGAATAATTTTTTTTATGTAAAAGTTCATGAGTCAGTTTTTTATTAGTATCCATCAAAATGAACTTTTCTCCAGATCAATAATACATTGTACATGCATTATTTAAATGTCATTTAGAACTCTATTACAAGACCAAAGTTCCCTTCTACTAGTGGAAAATTAATAACTTGTGCAACAGTGCTGTACCAGCTGTTTAGAATCTGTTTTAAGTTAAATTTAGAAATATTAAAGTAAGAAAGTTAAAATGCCTATCCACAAATGTGAATAAAAGGTGAATGTAACTTAAACATTAGGTATATATGTTAATGAGAGAGCAATCCAACAAAACAGAAAACTAATAAGAAATTTATTGGTCAATATTCAGCTTTCAACAATATCCACTTAGTGACTAGACCATTCGAGAAGTATATATTATGAATACATAGAGATATTATGGGTTCTTAAGGGGGTTCGCGGGTCTAAATCATTTATATAGGATTTCTCTATATTTTTCTATAAATGAACTTTGTCTTATAGTTAATAGAAAAATAAAATAAAAAAATGGGGTCACCGTTCATTTGCGCTCACAATCTGCCTTCGAAAGAAGCATACATCTTTGTAAAAGTGTTTTTTTTCTGTTGAACTAATAGGAGAAATAAAGGTAATATCGAAATAAAAAAAAAGAAATTTATTACAGAAATCGCTCAAATTTTACAATGATTTAGTTTAAGTACAGCATATATCGAAATTATATTCAAAAATATAGGTCACCGATGAGTTAAAAGAGATCTTTCAATTTTAAAGCCAAAAAATGGCATTTTTCCACCAAAGGGAGATAATTTGGAACTTTTTCAATGATGTTTACATTTTAAAAGTCATCTGGGGCCAACACGAATTAATTGTTTTGAATGTTTTTTGTACCATATGATAAAGTAACAACTACAAAAGGTAATAAATAAAATTTGTAATGAAAAACAAATGTTTGATTTTTTTCTGAAATTTTTATACCCTCGAGCCTCCTTAATTGGTTGGTTGGAGTTTAACTCCACTTTCAGAACTGTTGGCTAGATTTTTTTTGGTGAAAGAAGCATAGCAAAATAATATTTCCAACAGAAAGTAACCAAAAGTTAGCGTGCAATAAATATAGAATCTACCACTGCATCGAGTGTGATGCGATATTTATCCACTCGAGACAGTTAAATTTTCAAAGGAGTAGGGGCAATAAAGCCCTTATTTGGCCCAAAAATTACTGCAAATTTAAAAGTTATCATACATATTTTAAAATTACTGAAAAGTATCTCAGGTAGAAGGTATTCAGAAAATCAAAATAATTTTGGACATTAAACAAGTTACCATGGCAACAAATCATGCCTTAATTTGCATATTTTGTAAAATTTTGTGTTTTTCCTTGTTTTTCATCAAATTTTTAAGTATATTTTCGATTGGAAAAGTATGTGCGCACCCAAGAAACAGCTTTATATTTGGTGAGATTTTGTCAATAGTAATGATAAAGCTTCAGTTAAATTATTTTGTTGTTTCTTGGCTGCGCACGATGTTTCCACAACAGAAATAAAGATAGAAAACTGCATAAATTCTGAATTTTCAACATTTTTGTGAAAACAGTATATATTATGACGTAATTGTGACGTCATCAAATAAGAATCTTAATGTTTTTCATTTATATTTCTTGACCCTATGCATTTCTAAAGATTATGTTTCAATTTGAAAAGTTATCAAACATTTCATTTTCTTGGTCCAAAACCAGGCCTTAATGCCCCTACTCCTTTAAAACGCGAGGCTCGCTGAGCGTTTTAAATATTTAAAATTTAACTGTCGAGAGTGGATAAATATCGTATTACACGAGATGCAGTGGTAGAATCTGTTTCTCTAATGATTTTCAAACAATATGCAGGCAAACGTATTCCTTCTTTTCGAATGATCTGATAAAGATGTGCTCTTTCTATGTGACGTCATCAGGCATGGTCGCCTTTTTTCATGTCGTCACAATAGGAAATTCAGAGGAAAGCAAGAAAATTCGACGTCATAATCGGATTTTAACCAATGAAGAACTGAGATCAAACAAACCACACGTTGATTAAATTTTTTTATACAATGGGTGCAGAAAGGGATAAATTGACGAAGAATTAGAGAAATTGTAATATTGCACTAGTGCAATAAATCTTCAAAATTTATGATGTCATCAACGCCAAAATCTTAGTTTCAACCAATTTTTACTTCCAAATATTATATTGCTACATGTATACAATAAAAGGGTTATTGCATGAATATTGGGGAATATTGTCCCTCGTTGAACATAATACATTGCACTCACAAGCTCGTGAAATATAAAATTCTACCCAGGACAATATTCCCTAATATTCATGCAATAACCCTATAATATAAGTAAACTTGACTCTGTTACTATTTGTGTTCTTATTTATTATATGACAGATTAAAATTTTTCAGCTTTGAGCATAAAAGTTGCTTATCACATATTTCCCTAAATATTTTAAAATATTTTAACCCTAATTACAGGTTTGCTGTATAAAGACCTCCTGTGGCTGCCAAGAAATGTTAGAAGTAAACTGACATTATTATAAATTAAAGAATTTTTTAGGCTTGATTTTTCAGAACCTGATTTGTGTCTTTGAAGTATTGAATATCAATAAAGTTAATGAGTATAAAAGAAAACTAATTTTGTCTTGTAGAAAAGTCATATAGATAATCAAGGAACTGGTTTTGCTTAAGGAAAAACTGAATATCAATAAAATTAGTTGCGATTATTGATAAATAATAATGTTTGTCTTGAATTTCTTGATTAAAGATCAAATGGATTTGAAGATGAACTTGCACCTTATAAGTGAAAGAAAGTCAGTCACATTTGTCATCATATTAGTAGGACAATGATGTGAACAGTCACAGGTCACCTAGCTAACTATACTCAACAATGAACAAAACCCATACCATATGCATTGTAATAAGCTATAACATGTACATGTATAAAAGACCCCAGTATGACAGAATGTGAAACCAGCCGCCTGACTTACTATCGCAATGAATAAAAAACATTAGGCAGACATCAACCATTACAGCACATTTGATAGTACAATGTAAAAATAAATGGGGAATCTCTCTCACGAGTAAACAACCCATAATATTTTTTTTAAATATGGGCTCAGTGACCCGTTCTTCTGCATGTAAGTATACATTAATATTGAGATCACAGTTTATCCACATTTTGGGGATTTATTTGTGGGATAATGACTGGAAGCATATTGTCACAGGCTTGATAGCTAAGCTTATGAAGCACTAACAATATTCATACAAGATTATAAACATACAAAGAATATATATTAACTCGATTATTCATTCTGAGATCTGAGGTTGTTTTAAGTTTTTATAAAAATATTTCTCTCTTTTTTTTTTTTGTGTTTGTTCTTTTTCATTGCATAAGTGGTGGTTTTAATATGTTAATTGTGAAATTCTCATTTAAAATAGATCTGTAATATAAATATGTATAACTTGAAAACATTTTAAGCTGGAATTGCTTCCCTTAAAATCAAGAGCAAAAATAATTTAGATGATGAATTCAATTAAAGTATGCATAAAATTTTTCTGTATGTGTTCAGTACTAGCTGCTGTTTGCTGTTTGGTGATAACTACATATATAGATACATATACTTTGTAAGAACAATTTGTTTTGAATAAGTTTTCTTATTTGAATATTTCTCATAATTTTTTAGCATTGCCATTCAGAATTAAACAAGGAAAACACCTAAATATGTAATCAGAAGTTTTAATTTTGAAACAAAATGATTTATATTATTTTTTCCCAAAGCTAGGAGTCTTTTGTACTGAAATTAAATAGGTGTAAGTCTGATCAATCTTAGCTTCAAATTTAGCCTAGGACTCATCTAGAACAATTGCAAGGATTTCTACTGGTTTCAGCGGCAGTTAATGAAAGATCAATACGAGAAACGCAATAGATTATGAAAACAATGGGAGATAACTCAAATTTTTAAATGAATTATTTTAGAAATATTTTTATACGACCGCAAAAATTGAAAATTTTTTGGTCGTATATTGGTATCACAAGGTTTATGACCATAAAAGGAAGGTTTGGATTGATTTTGGTAGTTTTGGTCCCAACAGTTTAGGAATTAGGGTCCAAAAAGGACCCAAATAAGCATTTTTCTTGGTTTTCGCACAATAGCTTTAGTATAAGTAAACAGAAATCTATGAAATTTTAAAATAAGGTGTATGACCACAAAAGGAAGTTGGGATTGATTTTGGGAGTTTTAGTCCCAACAGTTAGGTATTAGGGGCAAAAAACAGGTCCCAAATAGGCATTCTTCTTGGTTTTTGCACAATAACTTTGTTTAGTTTATAGAAATCTATGAAATTTTAACACAAGGTTTGTGACCACAAAAGGAAGGTTTGGATTGATTTTGGGAGTTTTGATCCCAACGAAATAGGGGCCAAAATTATACTTTGTTTGATTTCCTCTAAAAATGAATTGTTGGTGTTCTTTGATATGCCAAATCTAACCGTGTATTCAGATTCTTAATTTTTGGTCCTGTTTTCAAATTGGTCTACTTTAAGGTCCAAATGGTCCAAAATTAAACTTGTCTTGATTTTAACATAAATTGAATTCTTGGGGTTCTTTGATATGCTGAATCTAAACATGTACTTAAATTTTTTAAGTTCATTAGACCACATTCATTCTGTGTCAGAAACCTATGCTGTGTCAACTATTTAATCACAATCCAAATTTAGAGCTGAATCCAGTTTGAATGTTGTGTCCATACTTGCCCCAACTGTTCAGGGTTCAACCTCTGCAGTCGTATAAAGCTGCGCTCTGCAGAGCATCTGGTTTTTAATGAATTACTTTGAAAATTAGAGTATTTTATGATCTGGAATTATCTGTAGTGTGTGGAACATGTAATAATTAATTTTATGACATGTATATCTCCATCATTTTACAGTTTAGCAATATTCGATAGGTAAAAAATGTCTGCTCAGGTGTTACCAAACATCTGTCAAACATTGTTAAGAGTGTAATGACTTATTACTACATACATGTACTTGTAGACATAAATTTTAACAGATAATTGTCTTTAATGTGTTGTAAATAAATGTTTTTTTTTCTTTTTCTAGTCAAAAGAATAGTTATGTCTGTTATTCAACTTGTAAATGTAATTTGATTACCTTTTATAACACTAAATTGCTGAAATTGAAATATTTTTATTAGTATTAATATTTTCCGTCAACAAGAATTGTCAGGAACACTTAGGGTACAAAAAATATATAGAAATCTTAATAACCAAAAGTGATCTAAATATAATGGCTAAATCATCTAAGGTCAACTTTGTTTTTGTGAAATTTATCAAACAAATCAAAGTTTATGTAATAAATTATAGTAAATGTCAGATTTACTTAGAATTCTAGATGGTTGGTGCATGTACATATACCATGAGGTATTTTACAGTCAATTAAAAGTGTTATTGATATAATGTTCTGTTTTGCTGCTATTGTGCACATTTATGGATTTATCACAGGGGTTTCTATTAGTATGGGTCTAAGGTCAGGGACCTGCCTTCCTAGGAGAAGACTTTTCATATTTGAAATAAAAAAAATGGAAGCATTTACATTTTTTTATTTAATTTTCATGTGTGCTTCTGACGACAATTTCCAGGATCTAGCAATGTTGTAATTAAACAACTAACATTACATATCTTTTAATAGATTGTTGAGTAGAATGATTTTCCTAGAAAAGGCCTGATTACATAGATTTTGTAATTAGATCTTTTGATTATTTTCAGGTCTTGAGAGGATAGCTGAAGAATTAGCTGGAGAGAATGTCATCAAAGAATTGTTACTACCTTTCAATGGTAAGTGAAGAATTGATAAAATATAATATTGTTATGTGGAAAAACATAAAAGGAATATTTTTCTGTATTTCATTCAAGGTGAATTTAATCTTCATTTATAGCATTAGGATTAAATATTCTTTCTTTGAATAACAACCAAAAGAATAAGAAGTATTGTTTTTTCAATCAAATTTATTTTGCTGGAGGGAGTTAAATCCTTAAAATTTCTGGAGACTTTCTTAGGAATAAAAAGAAAGAAAGGTACGATCACAGAAATAAAAGTTTAAAAACACCAAAACGTAAATAAAGCACAAAAGTAAAAACTTTTAGGACAGCAATTGACTGCACAATATTTTGATCAAGGTTCTCTTTGTATAAGGTTTAAGACACTCCGAAGATTCTTGGTTTTGAATACCTTTTGATTTTCCCCATGGCCCTATCAGCACCATGCATGGTAGCATGAACTTTGGTGCTGAAAATTTTACCCTTGTGCTATCTGAATAGTTATCATAGAATATACAAAAGCATGTTTAATAAATGTGTTGCTATGATTTAGAACTATTTCAAAACCCATGGTGCTATTTGTTAAAAAAATACTTGGGAGAAATCTGCAGTTGTGCGGTTTTGAAGGTTCAATGGACTTTGAAATTGAGAATGGAAATGGGAAATGTGTCAAAGAGACAATAATCCAACCAAAGATCAGAAAACATGTTTTCATGTTACATGTACTGAGTCAACAGTTGCATTTCATATTCACTTGTTAAGCTTCATGTGTCAACATGCTGCAGGTGTACCAACCTGTCATCCATATAAAGATAAACACACAAAACAGATGTGTAAAGATATTGACATATCAATAAACTAGCAACACAAAGATCATAAGAAGATACAAGAAGGAACTAAAAATATCAAGATGTAAACATGTAATCAGTTGTCTTTTATTTATACTTCAGACTTGGAGAAGGAAGAAAAAGAAGACTGGCATCAGGAACAGAATTGTTTTTTCTGTGAATCAAGACTACAGATGATGTTTGTGAGTATCTTTATTTTAATATACATAATAGGTCTTACATTTTTATACTGGATTCATTGCTATTTGTGGGGCTACCAAATATTGGGGATTTCGTGGGTACAGGTAAAACCATGAATTTAAATGTTCTATGAATTACACATTTTCTAGTAGGTTTTATGCAGACATTGGCAAAACAGGGAAATCAAATATCCACAAATATGTGAGTTTTTTTCAATCCTAGAAAATTGGTACCCATGAAAATAAATGAATCTGCAGCAGTTGTATAATTTTTACTGAAAATTTATTTTTCTTGAAACTCTATTACAAATAACATTTCTAACCAATTAGTTTTTAAATTACAGTTCTTTTAAAATTGTCTTATTGAATATAAGCTATCTTAATCTAATAAAGTTATAAAATTCTCTATTTGGATTTAAGTTGCTGTTTATTTCTCTTTTTGGAAATCATAACATAGATTTCAAATAATGGTTATAAGGGAATTGCAAAATTTTTTCATGGAGATAATTATTTGTGAATATTTTCAATGTTATTCAATCTATTATTCTGAAACTTGATTTCATCTTAAAAGCTTTTGGTCATTTCTTAAAATGATATTTACTCCAGGGATTTGTAACACACATTTAGATTAATAGGAATAAGTTCAAATAATAAATCACACTGGTTTATAGGAGGTTTGGTAATTGTTCATGTATATATATCGGAAGCTTCTACAGTTAAAATAAATGTATTTGAATACACCAAAAAATTAGTGATCTTAAGATTGGTCTAAATTTGGATAAATTTTTCATACATTTTGATAAAAAAAATATTTTTTAAAGATACTACACTGCACTTTTTTTAAGTACTTTTATTGTGGCAGTACATAGCGCTAAAATTAGAGTTGTGTCCCTTACATCTATTATAGTTATTGTGAATGAATCTTTATATCCATTCAAATGTAGGTCATTAAAGTTTGATTTTATAAAATCTTCTACAATAACTAAAGTAGAGATAAAAAAGTTAAGAACATTTAGTGGTACATATTAGACAGTCACGGAGTGAATATAATCGTGAAGACTGCAAAGTAATTGAAGTCATCTTGGTTGGTACATATAGGAAGATGTGGTATGAGTTCCAATGTACTTGTATTTAACATAAAAACACCAAACTAATGCAGATTTTAGTGGAAGACTTTGATACTATGTGTTTAACAACAGAACTAAGATTTTGTTTTTAGAAAACTGATGATAATCAATCGTTACAGGAAGCTGTAGAAAAACTAATGGAAGAAGTGAAAAGTGGGAAAAATTTGACAGATAATCCAAGTATGTACAAAAAGCTATATTTTACAAACAGTTGAAAAGTACATTCCATAAAAATTGGGTTAATTTGGATGGCTACTGTTTAAATGAAAGTTGTGGTTTTGACTAATGCAAGAAACAAGTGTGTTACCCTTACAAGTATTGCCAAATAATAAGTATCTTACTTGATAATCAACAGGTCGTAGAAAAACCTCTTATAGTCAGAAAATTATTTTATAGGCATTATCACATGGATGCTAAAAATCACTGTATCAGCTGAAAAATTCATGCACTTTCTAAACGATAAAACCAAAATATCTCACAAAGATATATTATAAACATTACAATTTAAAAAAAATATTGCAATTAGAATTACTCTGAATATAACTTCATAGTGAGGTCTTTTCCTATAGCATCAATAGCAATAATATATATGTTGATGTGTTTCAGGTTTACGTTATTTACAAGAACTTCTCCCATATTGTCCTCAGTTTTACACTCACAACATTGGTAGAGAGATCTTAGCAGAGTTAAAAACAACAGGCCATGGAGAAGGGAGAGATGTGGAAATGAATATACCTCAGACACAGAAAGAACCTATAGAACTCAAAATACCTCATATTATTTCTCATACAAGGTAGGAAATTGTTACAAACTCAAATAAGAAAGTCATTAAGAGCCTTAAAAATAATGTGATTATTTCTCATACTTAATATTTAAAGGTAAAGAACTCAAAATAATTCATACCATTCCACATACTGGATATTGAATTGTATAGAACATAATTATGATACCTCAGTTATCATTTTCTATATAAAATAAGTACACAATATTTTCACTATTTTGCAAATTACAAGCTTTGAACTACTGGACCGGTCAAAAATTTCCAACTATTGGACCTGGGTGAAACTATTTGACCGCAAGCGTCATTATATTTCTCAGAATTCTAAATGCAGCTATGCGATTGGAGGATTTTGAAAATAACGCAGGAGTAACGACGTCGTGTTTTACCTATTGTATCTAGTATAGGGTTGACGCCAGTGCAAGACGTAGCCTTAGCATTTGAACATACCTTTAAAATAAACGTTATGGTTTGGTTTCTTCTTTTTAATATTACGATAGTTGATTTATCACCGCCATTTATTGCCTGTTAACTTTTTCTATATAATAAAACACTTACTGACTGGATATTTGTGGAATAGTCAGTTTATTGTCCCTCGGATACAACTATTGCCCTTGGCTACGCCTCAAGACAATAGTTGTTCCCGGGACAATAAACTAACTTCTCCACTCATACCCAGTCAATAAGTATAAATTATTCTAGAAATCTTACCTCTTCTAGAAGAAGGTAAAACTGAATATATTTATATTTTATTACATAAAAGGAAAGCAAAGTCATATAAACTCAAATAACCTAATTTTATTTCTCTCTTTCTTTCTTTTTTTTACAATAAAAAAATGATGATGTCTATTTCTTTGCTTTTGTCTGCCTTTATTTGATACAACTAATTTAAAAAAAAATCTATGAATATAAAATAAGAAAATAAAACTAAGACAACTGTAAAATTTAATGTTTGATGGTATATTTCAACAGGCAAAAAGCAAAAGAAAGTCCACAAGCATGTAAGAAGTCATACACTGATGATGAATTGACAGCAGCAGTTAATGAAATACAAAGTGGAAAATTAGGAACAAGACGAGCTTCAGTTTTATATGGAATCCCGAGATCAACGCTACGTAATAAAATATTCAGAATGGGCTCTGACAAACCGAGTATATATTCCATAAATGGAGATGAGGGCTACGAGGATGCCCTGGCAGCAGAAATTGCCTTGAAGTGGACAGACTTGATTCAGGGAAGTTATAGACCCTTGTTTATACAACAGTTGCCTTTGATGCTTAACCCTGATTACAAGGTCATTGATTCAGGAGATGACTTTGAAAAGAAGTTGGAATATATTCGTAAAAAACACAATCTTGGTCGTAAAAAAGAGAAATATCATTCTGAGTATGCTCATGAACTTAGACTTCCGTACCTGAAGAATATAATAAGGAAATTAACAGAAGAAAGGTTTGATATGGAACGTAACGCAGAGAGAGTCAGAAAAATCAGCAAGAAAGATATCCTAAAGTCACAGCTTGCCAAAAGTAATGTTATAGAAATGCCAAGCTTGCCTACTACAGAAGCATCAGATATTGTTATACCATGTTTTAAACCAGCTCATGACACAAAAACTGAAAAACAAATTACAGAACAACTTTCACATTCCTTTGACAAATATGATAATACAAGATTAGGTGATACACTGAAGGACATTATTGTTAAAACTATCTCAGAAAAAGTTAGGGTCAAGTCACAAGCATTAGAAGCTTTCTGTAATAGTTCTATCAAAACTGAGAGTGATATAATTATTAAGTCTGAACCTCAGTCCCCTATTCCATCGCCTTTTAAGAAAATAAAGAGGGAGGATTATGACAGAAAACGGGAACATGTTGAACATATGACAAAACCACTGAAGAAAACACGTCCAAAGCGTGGACAATACAGGAAGTATAATAGTCAGTTACTGATGGAGGCTGTGAAGGCAGTCCAGAGAGGAGAAATGAGTGTTCATAGGGCTGGAAGTTATTATGGAGTACCACATTCTACTTTGGAATATAAAGTCAAAGAAAGACATCTATTACGTCAGAAAAAAATTAAGGAGCAAAAGGAAGCGGCAGCACGAGCAGCTGCTGCAGGTACCAGTAATCCAGTCACAAATCACAGTAGTAATAGTAACAGTTCTACTGGTACCGATACAGAAGCCATTACTGTTAAGAAAGAACCAGAAGAAGAGATTACAAGTCCAAAAACTACCCTCTCAACCTCATGGATGCCGTCCTACTTTAAATCTGGTTCTAATATAGCAGGGACAACAGATTTGAACTTTTTTGGTACTTCAGGTTATGCTCTAAGTACCCCTGCCTCTGAACTGCTCAGGAAGCTACAACACAAAGTTCAGACTAAAGCTGATGAAAGTGATTCTTGCTCAAACTCAGGGGAAGGATATGTTTATATTCACTAATAGCATGAATAAAGGTAAAACTTTTATTTGTTGAAAGAAGAAAAATTCTGAGAATAAAAAAGCATGTCTCATTTCTCAGTGGAAAACTGATTAATAAAAAAAGTCTCAGACAATTGAAAAACAGTGATTTTGTTACTGCATATGAAAATTGATTATAGAATAAAAGTGGATGAATCTGCAACAGTAACACTACAATAAAAGAAGACTTCTAGATAAAGTTTACATTTTATGAATTACTGCATCAACATGATCAATGAACATATGCTATGACTAACGGTTCATTTTATTATCTTATATTATCATGTTTTTAAAAGAATCAGTTGATAAATTGCTTCGAAGAAAAAATTTTGACGACTTTGCTTTGACAATGTATTGATATCATAGATAATCTTCTTATTCACAAATAACTGATGTTCAATTAAAGCATAGATTTTGATGGAATTGCATTAAATATACAATTCTGTGAAGTTGTTTTTATATTACTTTTACTAATTGCTTACTTTCTACTTACAGAATGGTAACAGTAAAGATGGAAACCAGTCTAACAATTTATATTTATGGCTACTTTTAAATGAAATGGACATAGTATACATATATGTATTGTTTTTTTTTATAAAAAATATATTTAATATTTGTTTCATACTTGAAAATGGTAAAGAAATCAGGACATATTATTTCTCAGTCTATATTTTATTAAATTGTTGGTTTAATAAGGTGTTCTAAAAAATATAAGGACTTTGTTGGACCTTATTTCTTTATATATTACAAAATCATAAAAATCTGTAACCAGTACTTTTTCAGAAACAGTTATATTTCTAATAGTTTTTTTTATTTTTTCTTATTTTATATTTGAAAATAAAACAGTACCATATCTTGAAGCTTTGGAATTCTGTTATAATAATATAAATAGATTATACTTTGAACAATTTATAAGATATATGCTTCAAACCCATAATTTTGTCCCATACTGTGCATGTATATATAGCTGGATATTTGCTTGCTTGAAATACAAGTTCAGGTTATTTGTATGTGATTAGCTTTTATACTTTCCATGCAGTTTGTTTTATTTATAATTTATTATTATGTGTTCATAGATTGGACTTACAGTGTAGCTGTTTTTATTATATTTTGTTATACAATGTATATGTGTATAGATTGGATCGAAATTAAAAGACAGATCATGTGTTCAAGCTACTCTTACAATGATCTGACAACACTTTATTTAAGTTTCTGTTTTAAATACTTTTTAGGATCCTCCTGTATTGTCCAAATCATACAAAACTTTAAAAACAGTGTAGCACAAACACATGATTTTAATCTGATTAATATAAATTTAAACATAAATGAGCTACTCACATCAACCTAGGTTTGATGAGGTATTTGATGTCATTACAACCATGATCGTAAGTAAAAACCAAACATCTTGGAAACTTTAGATTGATTTAATAATTGATCTCATTGAAGGTTATTTTCAAATATTAAGCAAAGCAGCGTTTATATAATTTATATTTGAAAGTATTGAAACACCTCAGAAATAGATCATAAGATTAGGTTAACATCAGGATCTGCACTGGATACCATATGTATAAAATTATATATGCTGGAACATCAAATGTCACAATACCAAGTTATAGTCATGAATCAGATTAAATTAAGTGAAAATTGACACGTCTTAGTATTGGGTAAATATTGTATCAAATGAAAAATTCAAACCTAACTTCTACGTCATTTGGTTTCTGACAGAGAGTTGTCTCATTTGCAATCATACCGCATCTTCTTATTTTTATACCTGTCAGTTTTACTTATGCTTTAACTTAAATCATTCTATTTGTGTACAATTGGCACTTTACAAAGTCATATTGACTTAAGTTGAAATTATTACTGTAAATTTGTTGAAACCAATACTTTTTAAGAATTTTCCATTTTCAAGCTATCAACTTTGTTTTCATTTTAATAAAATTTTGGAAAAAAAAACCCTTTCAGGTGACTGTGTCCATGTTCATTCAAACCAAATGGAAACAGCATGTTTTCATGAAGCCACGCTTTTTAAAGGCAGGGATGGAGTTCCTCTTTATAAAGAGTTAATTCCCTTTGCAAAATATAGTATCTAAATTTGAAAGTAATCCAATAACTTGGAAATGGAATATTTGCACAAAACATGTTTTTGTTCTGTTGATATCTTGAATTTTTATGTATATTTGTGTATGTGGTATGATAATTTATGATAATTTTGATGTACTATTTATTGTTATTTATTATATTAAATCGATATTGTTTAACTCCAAGTGCAATTTTTTTATGAATTATTATTTTGTTGCCATGGTTTTTTTTAACTGTTTGATGGTGCATTTATATAACTATTTTTTGTATTTTGTACATTCCAGATCTCAAAGTCAAATATTTATATTTTTAGTGACAAATTAAGGTAACACATCTCATGACATTATAGAAAAAAAAGTAACATTAGGTCACATGTTATTATAGAATATATACAAAGGTAACATTAGGTCACATGATATTTATACAATAAATGCTTTAGTACTAAATTTGAAGCTAAAATTGACCACATTTATGTACTAATATTTAGTTTTCTAGTCAAACTGTGCAATTTATTTTATTGGTATTCTACACATTTTGTTGTTTAGTTTATAATTAATGATTTTGACTTATTAGTTGTAGGTTAACTTTTCTGAAACTCCGTCAATTTATACCATTGTGTTATACTCAATTTTATTTTGTTTTTTATGGTCACATAATTTTCTAAAATTAAGGCCACACAATTTTAAATGTTAAACATGTGTCTAGTTTAATAATTAGGAGATGTGTCAATATTGTTATTTATTTTTTGTTAAGCAAATTTTGATACATTGTAATTCGTATTGTATCTAGATTGCCAATGATATCTAAACTAAATGGTTCATACAAAAAAATTATATGGATAGGGAATGTCACAAATATGCATTTTCTTTATGTTAAATAATTTTTTAAGGGCCTTGCTAAAACCTTTAAACGCTAGAGAATTGTCAGACTCCTATTAAAGTACAGCTTTGCAATCTATAAACCCCAGATAAAGTCATTTCTATCATTACTGAATTGACTAATATTTTTGTTGGATTTCAAAATTAAGAAATATTTGTAAAGCAAGATTTACTTCAATCCAAATTAGCATGTATCAAGTTACAAAGGGTAAATGAATATAAAGCAACCATTCAATGATTGTTTTCCAGTACAAGTTGTCAATGTCATGATTGTTTTAGTTTTCCCAAACATTGTTGTGGTGAATTGTCTGAGAAATAAGGTAAAAATGTTTAGTTAACAGAAAGTAAATATACTATTAGAGTGGGGCGCTCAAATTCACCTTGGACACAATTTCACCGTCTAATGATTTTGAGGTGAAAAAACTTCAAAGGATGGTTGAATGGAAGAAATATGCCGGTTAATTAATTTTTATAGCAAATATGATTATTTTTGAAAATGAAACAAAATTTCAGCACTTACCGCAAAGGACTGAAAAATGGACAACAATTTTCAGCCAATTTCCTGAATGAAAAAAAGATTTCAAAGAAGTATTTATTAGTAATTCTTTGACTGATTGCCCTAAATTTCAGTTTTATACACCTTTCAAATGTTTGCTATTCATCTATAATGAAATTTATTTGATAAATATTGTTTAAAGGCTGCAGTTATTTGGTTATAAATAGATGTGTAAAAACCGCGAATATGTGTCCCCTGTATTAAAAAAATCATGAAATTTCAAACACCCTTTAATCACACTTTTCAGATGATTTTTCTCAAAACAAACATGTTTTCAAGCTAAGAATATTTTGCATTTGAAGTTATCTTCATATAGAAATATCAGTATACTTAAAAAACACAAAGACCTGAACATAAACTGAAGAAAACATGGAAAGATATGGCGAAAATGAGCACCCAACTCTACAAATTTTATATAGAATAATAGTAACTTGTAAATTGTGCACATGAGATGATAACATCTAAATGATAGAATGCACATTTAGACACCAGGAAATATATAAAATAAAACATGGCCTGAAGATAAATAGAAAGAAAATAAAACCGTACTGTTATTCCTTGTTTTGAAAAATTTCAATATGGAACAATATTCACTAAGTCTTATTTATGAAAAATAATAAGAAGATAGAATGGCATATTTGTGTTAATCAAGTAACTTATCTAAGTCATATCTACAAGAAGTTTACAATTTCTGTCCTTGTTTTGTGTATTTATATATCTTGTTGAATATATTTTTACTATTTATTCTCAATTGTTACTGTCTCATATTTATCACAATGTTGTTGCCTTAATCATTAATAAAAGTGTTCTAAATTATTGTAAGTGTTATATTACATTCCCAAATTTGCGAAAAAATAATAATTGTGGCGATAAAAATTCGTCATTTGCGAAAGAATTTGGCGAAAGAAATATATATAACGATTTACTTTCCTCCAGCTTGTTTATTTACTTTTTTTTTTCGAGTTTCTCGAACTTTACCCGATCAGACAAAATTGAATACTCGGAATTCACCTTGACCTCATTAAGATTTGGACAGAAAATCAATAATCAGCTGATTGCATTTTATAGAGGACTAATTAATAAAGGTGTTGATTGAATTGTTTGACAAAATGATATGATTAAATGGCTTCCGCTAAATGTCACATACAGAATTTATTTACCACTTTGCGCACGTGTTTGAAGCAAACTTTTAACGTCTCCTCTCCTTTTAAAGATAGTTTAGAAAAGAAAGCTGTTGTTGTGACGAAAAATGTTCAAAAGCAAGAACAATCTCCGATTTAAAACTTTAATTATCCTTTGACTTTAATATAGGTAATTGATTAGGGAGACTACTTTAAAGTCGTTTGAGTGACACACTTGTTTCAAACAGTTTTACGTCTTAACTTTTTCATTTACGATGGTCAAGAAAAGAAAACTGTCGTTATGAAGAAATCTATCCAAAAGGTTGGGAACAACCCCTCGAATGAGAGTAACCCTTCAATGTAATGACTACACATGAAATAAGGGATCAATTTCATGTGATAAAAGCTTTTGTTTTGTTGTAAAAACCACTTCTTAGTACAAAAGGGCACATCAGTATTTTTCTTTTAAAGAAACTTTCCCTACGAACTATAACTGGTATTATATAATCAAAACATATCCACTTATTGATCCTTATTTTGTTATATTCCAGGACTTATATCTTCTTTATTATTAAAAGTATAGTGGCCCCTAGTCCAAATAATTATGACGTCTGGCAAGGCTATTTTATTTTTTTTTCTGGGACGCCTTCCTTGCCGGACGTCATAATTATTTGGACTAAGTGGCCCCCTCATTTAGAAAAGTTGTTTAAAATACAATGAATATTTTTCCCTTTTAAGTTAAAAAAAATCTGTTGTTTTAAAGTAAATGTTTAGTGTTTATTCATTAAAATGTAGACTCATAAGTTTGAGAGAAAATCATAGACACAATGGGGCAAAATCATCTTATTTAAGGGGGGGGGGGGGTAGAAAAAAAGGTAAAATATAGCTATGTTACTTGGCGAAAAAAAGAATAAAGTGGCGAAAAATATATGGTTTTGGCGAAAGTGGTGGCGAAAAAAATAATTGACCCAGGGGAAACCCTGCATAGGTATTTAAATTCTTGGATCTCATTTTATGGATCAGTGTCAAGTTTACATGGTCAACTCTATCTCAGATACCATTAGACATAGGTCAACTATATTTGGTGTATGTAATTATTGTAAGGTGTAATTGTCTAACCTTGACCTCATTTTCATGGTTGAGTGGACAATGTTTGGTTTTTGTGGTTGGGTATATTAATACTATAAACAATAAAGACACTATATTTTGTGTAGGTGTTCATATTTGTCTAGCAGGTTTTATCTGTATTTGACCTTATTTGTTAGTGTTAAGTTTTAAAAGGTGTACATGTTTGTCTGGCAGGGTTCATATGACCTTGACCTCATTTTCATGATTTATTGGTCAGTGTTAAGTTTTTGTGATTTGGTCTGTTTTCTAGGTACTGCAAGCAAAAGAACCACTATATTTGGGTATGGAATGATTGAAAGGTATACATATCTGTCTGACATGGTCCATCTGACTGAGCCTCA
Source organism: Mytilus galloprovincialis (assembly GCF_965363235.1). Classification (NCBI taxonomy): domain Eukaryota; kingdom Metazoa; phylum Mollusca; class Bivalvia; order Mytilida; family Mytilidae; genus Mytilus; species Mytilus galloprovincialis. The sequence goes on along the minus strand of NC_134841.1, from coordinate 89,352,150 downwards.
TTTTCATGGATCGTTTATAATGTTATGTTAAATTGTAAAAAAACCTCCATATTATAGTCTGTCAATTCAACACAATCTTAGGTAAAGCAGGAAACATTTCAGTTTGTGTTAAAAGTGTGAGTTGGGTATTAGGGTCTGACTTATTTCTTTTCTATGGAAACCAGAAGTTTTATTCTTATGGTATGTAAACTGCCTTCTTCATGTCTCATTACATGGCATCTATCCAGCTTAGGGGTATGGAAGGAAGGTTAACACCATTAGAAGTTCTATAATTACACCATACTCATATATTTTGATAAAATTGTATCTGATAGGAGTTTCTCACTTGCTTACAGAACAATAATGATTTACCATAAACAATTTTCTTCTTGAATCAATGAAACTTGCATTAGTGGCATGACTACTTAAAGAATAAAAGTAATTCTAAAACGATCCCCCTTGAAGAAAATGCCATCATATATCAACTTCTAATATACAATATAGCAAAATCAGCTTGACTGCCTAAGCAAGAAAATTTATTTCAAAACTGAATCTCAAAGGAGATGCCATATTGAAATAACTTCTTATATACCACAGCAGCGTTGGTATGACCGACTACCTCAAGAAGAAAATTCATTCCAAAACTATCTACCTAAAGGAAGATGCTTTCATAAAATAGCTCCTTACATACAAGATAGCAACATGGGTGAAGAAAAGTTATTACAAAAGAATCCCATCAGAAAATATTTCCTCATCTAAATTTAGGTGACAATAATTAACTGATGTTATAATATGGTAAATCACTTCAGAAAAGACAAATCAAGGATGCAAACAAAGTACTGAGGGAATCAAATTAACTTGAAAGAGAGAGAGAGACCTGCATGATTGTCTTCTGTTATATAGATATAAGAAGATGTGGTATACCAAGTCACAATTTGTAAAAGTAAATGAACTCCTAAAAGAGAGAGACCTGATTGTCTTCTGCTATACATGCATCACCAACCAAGATAATCCACATTCAGTAAAAACTTTACAATCGAGGGTAAAGGACATAATCAGTAAAATTACAATAAGAAATCAGTGCATGTATATCTTTAATTAAAAAATGATAAAAATATATATAAAGTAAGTAGTATATAATATATATAAATGATATGTGTAAACAAAATAAAAACAATGAGTGAAATCTTAAATCAAATGATGGAATGTAGTCATGGATACTGAAAGGCACATATCAAATTTGATAATTCAGAAACATATCTTCAACATGTCTTACTTTCTACACTTAAATTTCTTAATTCTATTTGAATATCAACAAGTCTAGTGCCGTCTCAATATCATACTATTCACAGGAGTCAAGAATTTTATCATCAACAAGACTAGTGCCGTCTCAATATCATACTATTCACAGGAGTCAAGAATTTAATCAATAAATGAGAATTGAAAATAAAAAAGTCTTCATTTAAAAAAAAAGATCATTTTGACCTTATTTCTCATTTATTGATAAAATAGGTAACTCCTGTGTGTTGCTAGAGGCAAACAAAAAAATTTTTTTGGACTTTAAAATTTCATTTCCATGGTAGCTAGCACAGGTGAAAGATTTCATAGTACAGTATATTCAATTTTTTTTAAATTCGACACTAATTCCTTTACAAAATAAAAATTGAAGAAATAAGTTTTATATTTAAGTTATTGTGAATCTATGATAGATGATAAATTACATAATAATACTGTAAAAGTACATTTATCTATTGGGTTTTTTTTTTTGAAGACTTGTAGTATTAAACTTAAATTGAATGTATTAACGCTAAATTAATGACTTATATTCAGTTAATTTCAAAGTCAAAAACTCACAAACCAACGGATTTCTCAAAACTTTCAATTCACTAATAAAAGTACTTTCTCAGTAAGTAATAAGTACAGTGCTGTTTATTACACGGCATATTTCAACTTATCTTCAATTTTGTTAAATATTTTTTAGATTAACATTCTTGGTTAGAAATATTTTTTTTATTTATTTTCTTTTAATCTGACAGCAGGAAAATTTCCCTGGCCATATAAATGATCTTTATCAGAATGTAATCCATATAACTAGCAGCACTCATTTTTATGACAATACTCTTAGAGCATTTGTATGAAATGATTTTGAATGAAACTGTGATATGTATATGATTCTGAAGTAATGCCATATAAAATAAATGTACATTTTGTTCTATACAAAAATTTCATGAATATTAAAGTGTTACGAGGACTCCATAATTATATAAACATAAAATAAATGAATTGAAAAAATATAAAAATCTTTTAAGTATATTTTTCTGTAAAATAATGGATGGCCAGCCACCCAACAACAAAAAAGAATTTCATATTTTTGAAATAAATATGAATTACAAACAGGTATAGAAGATATCATAAATATATATATTTGTGGGATATAGATGTCATATTAAGATATTTCCAAATATTTTTATATAAAAAATAAATAAAGCAAAAGCTATAGGGCCCTTCAGATCTCGTGTCTAATACTATAAGTTCAGAAATTATTGTAATGTTTTTTATCATTGTGAACAATTTTTCAGGATAACTTATATTTTAAATAACCTAAACAAATTATATTCTGTTTTTAGATAACTATATTTTAATCTCACAATTTGGGCTTCCATTTTCTTAATCAATAATAAATGAATGCAATAGTTTCTGAATTTACACCATATTAAATTTCAGGTGTTTAAAGCTAAACTGGATTTCAATTTTACAAGAATAAAATGGATTTCGAGTGATTAAAATAAACTTGGATTTCAGTTGCTTAAAACCTACCTGGATTTTATAGTTTACAAGAATCAAATGGATTTCAAATGTTTTACAACAAGCAAAGTTCTTGGCCCTAAATACCAAACTGGTTTCCTTGTTAACAAGAATGATATGGATTTTAAATTTTGAAAACCAAGCTGGATATTAGATGCTTAAAACCAACCTGGTTGTAATGGATTTCAAGAGGTTAAAATAAACTTACAGTTTAGGTGTTAAAACCTTGGTTTTCTTGTTTACAAGAATCAAATAGATTTCCTGAACACAGTATGAATAAGATGTAGGGGTCTCCAAGTACATTTTATATTATGATAAACACATTTCGTAAGCCCCATGTATAATACACGTATATAAAACATATTTGGTTCAAAATTTGTGAAACATTTCAGCAAATAAAGCCTCAGCAGTATCATTATTCTAAAGTAATACTTAATTGGTGGTAACAAATAGATAAACAAACTATCTGTGGCAATAGCATGGAAAATATGAATGGTATCAATAAAATGATTCAACCTATAGCCATAGCAAAAAAAGTGAAGATGTTCCTGTTGTCAACAAAATTGTTCAAGTGTTATGAAAATATTCAGAACATAATTTAGATGAATTTCTGAAAATTTATTTTTATAGAAATTTATGCCAGGTTTCCAGTTTATTTAGGATTTAGTTTGGAACTCTATTTCATTAAGTACAAAACAAACAATAAAAAGATACAATGATTTTATCTACTTATAGACTCTGACATCACAAAAACTTCACTAAACATCATTTACAAGTAACTTATTTATTGGTTACAGACATCACAGCACCAAACCTGTTTATCACTATATCATGGGACTACTACATCAGCATTATAAATATTTCGTTCATTTAATTATTTTCTGGGACTATTGCATAAGCATTAGAAATATTTTGTTCATTACCATTATATCTTATCTATTCTTAGAATAATTCTTCAGCATTCTCAATATTTTGTGTAAGTTTTGTATATTACATCAGCATTATAAATACTTTTTTACAATAAGTTTTGTTTGTATATTACATCAGCATTATAAATACTTTTTTACAATAAGTTTTGTTTGTATATTGCATCAGTGCTATAAATATTTTGTACACATTTGTTAGGCAGCTGATGAACAGCTTATAGCTTTTGACATTGTATCAAATCCAACAAGTTCACTGAGCAGAGTGATTAACACTGGATATGTAGAGTCTTTGATTGTACTAGAACATCCATGTGTCGGCAAATTCGTCTGAAGGCACTCAGTAATTCTTTGTAATTTCCTGCAAAAATAAAAAGAACAATATGAATAACATTTGGAGGAATTGGGTTGAATCAAAATAAAAAAATATTTTTTTTTTAGCTGTGGAGAATAATATCAATTAAATATGTTAAACAAGGACCATATACAACTATGGTCTTCTAATCGCTGTTGTTTGATTATCTATTACAAATTGTGTTATCCAACTTTAAAATGTGCTGTTTTGGTATCTATAAGACAGGTTTTGTTCAACTGTTTTTGTATCTATAAGACAGGTTTTGTTCAACTGTTTTTGTATCTATAAGACAGGTTTTGTTCAACTGTTTTTGTATCTATAAGACAGGTTTTGTTCAACTGTTTTGGTATCTATAAGACAGGTTTTGTTCAACTGTTTTGGTATCTATAAGACAGGTTTTGTTCAAACGTCAAGTGACTGTAAACTGACCCAGAAATACTGTGAAGATGTATCTTGAAAATTCATGAAAGGTTCTGCAAAATGAAAAAGAAAAAAAAAACATGATATAAATTGTGCTTGAGTATTATCTCTTGATTTCAAGAAGCCCCTGTCCAAATTTTGTAAATTCCAAGAAAGTTGCCCAAACTATTAAATTTAAAAATCTATAAGCACAGGCTGTACTTATATGTATAAAAATAATTTTGAAAAACCGAAGTCTACTTATCATTAATATAACTTACCCACAAAAAGTAAGAAAATCATCACTTTCTTTAAAGCTATCCACCTGAGATTTACACTCAGTGCTACCCATCTTTCTAAATAGTTCTTTAGACGTACACACATCTGAAATGGAGAAACAATTGCAATCACAGTTTAACAAATTGATGATGAGTTATTCATACATGTTTTATATGCTTCCAATAAAATTACTGTTTCTATACAAAATCCTCCAATCTTTTTCTTTTGAATAACAGGTCTGCACAATTACGCTTTAATACAGAATTAGACTTCATTTCAAATATAAAACAAACAAAATCTTTTCAAACAAGGTATATTCGTTGAATTATTGAATTTTCAAAATTCATAGTTTCAATTGCAATTAATGCGTTCTCAACTAAAATTTCAAATTCTCATGTACAGTTTTTTTCATACATTCCGTGAAATAACTAGGAAATAGCATATGTCAATGAAAAGATGCTAATTTTGAACAATTTGTCAAAGTATTTCTCAATTTTTTAATTGCTTTCATATTTTGTATAAGGTAGCATCTTTTTATAGTACATATGCTGTCTGTTTGATTTTATATTCTTCCAGCATTTAAATTTGATGTAGATGCTGTTGTTAAAATAATAATGTACTGGAGCATCTTACTTTTACTAGGATGCTAGTTTTGCATATATTTTTTTTTAATATTTTTTTATTTTTTGGGGATGCTGGATTTCCTATATATTGAAATGCTGGCATCCAGTCATATTGGGATGGTGGCATCCCGTTTTACTGAGATGCTGGCATCCCGTTTTATTGGGATGCTGGCATCCAGTCATATTGGGATGCTGGCATCCCGTTTTATTGAGATGCTGGCATCCCGTTTTATTGGGATGCTGGCATCCAGTCATATTGGGATGCTGGCATCCCGTTTTATTGAGATGCTTGCATCCCGTTTTATTGGGATGCTGGCATCCCGTTATATTGGGATGCTGGCATCCCGTTTTATTGGGATGCTGGCATCCCGAAAAAGCTGGATGCTGGCATCCAAAACTGTAGGAGTGAGACATCGCAAAATATCCGAATGCAGTAATCCTAAAAGTTCTGTTTGATATACTGTTGGCCGAATTTCTATAGATGTACTCCAATGCATAATTTTGTGTAATGCAAAAAATAAAACAACAACAAAAATCCGTTTGTTGTTTTCCTCCCAACATTTTATCTAATAACGTCAGGGATATTATGACGTAAGGGTTGTTTTACCATCATGCATAGAGATTCATGCAGAGACAGTAAACATGATAAGAAATCAAATCTCAAGAATCACTTATACCGATGTTAATATTTTTTGAAAAGTAATTAAAACAGGTAACCCTTTTAATATTCTCTTATTTATTAGTTTTTTTTTATATTTAATACTGAAAGCGCTTGCACTATTTTTCTACGCTAATTGCGGCAAATTCCACCCGCATGACGTCATGTAAAAAGAATGTTTAAAATCGGCGAAATGGACGCAAGGGGAAGGACGAAAAACACTTCTTTGGCCAGTATGCCGCAATTTATTATCATTTTGATATAACAGAAACATATACGCAATAGAACGCTACTCATACAGGTAAGACAAAGTATATTTTACATGCACTTCGTAGTCCGAGATTTCTCAGATTTAGCCATTCATAAGGAATATCCTACTCAACTAGACAACTGTATGTCTGTAATGGTTTCATATACATATTATCAGATGTCGAATTTTTCTATAGGAGACGATTTGACTTGTGCCCGTCCGAGATTTATACTCTGACGTCCTACGCTCATGGGCCTACATGTAGCTTGTCTTGCAAAACAGCTGTTTGAAGTCCGAGCAATATCGGACGCATTTCAGTCATTGCAGTGACTTGATACGCCAGCCGGATAATATAATTCTGATTACTTCCAGAGGGAAAATTACAGGCTTAAATGATTTGGCAACAATGATTAATGTCAGTCGCCAGATTCTCCCATGTCGTCGGGGAGGGATGCACTTCGATCTGTTTGTGTGGTAGCCAATGGTGATTCCAGAACTTTCTATAAATAGGATTTGGGGGGATGGGGGGGGGGGGGGACACTGACTGCCATAACAAAGGGACCCGCTAAAGTCATCTTTTAGTGTTGTATGATAAACCAAATTTTTTCACACGAAAAAGAAGGGGGGCTGGATCCGCCTATATGGTAGCGATGAGCCTCCAAGACAGACATACTTTAATATGACTATGAGAGTTTTTACCTTTTTTTTTTACATCGAGTCTATGAGAGAAAAATTATGACTGTAACAGTGCTTAGTGCCAAATTACCAAAAAACTTGAAGGAAGACCATTTCTATATTAGGGTAGGTATGGAAATAGGAAATACACATATATTTATTTTATTTTGCCTTATGGAAATATGTACTTGTTCATGAAAATTTCACCAACGTAAATTTTTTTTACCGAGGGTATAGTTTGCCGGCCTCAATAGTTTTGACAAAAATATGATCGACATAAACCCCACCGAGACGATTAACCACCATCAATATGGCCATGGCCAGTAAAAATATTGGGTCCGCAAACTTAATTTGTTTACCCCTATAGACAACCTATAAGAAAACTATTAAAATGCATCACTGGTAAGAGTCCTTTGAGTTCAAGAAAAATAAAGTATGAAAAACCTAATTTCAGATTAATTTTCGGTCTAGAAAATTGAATGTGTTGATTGCCTTTTTTTTGGCAAGGGTCTAAACCAGTTAACTTGTGCCCGTCCGAGATTACTCTGAGTCTTGACTTCCTACGCTCATGGGCCTAGCTTGTCTTGCAAAACAGCCGTTTGAAGTCCGAGTAATATCTGAGTAATGGTATGATTGCTAATGAGACAACTCTCCACCGGACTGAGACCAAATAATATAGCACTAATATGAATAAGCAGTTTACAATTAAATGTCAGCATATGGCCTCCAACAATGAACAAAACTCATACTGCATAGTCATATATGAATTAGATTGAATGTAAAATTTGAAATACTATTTTATAAAAGAAAGAAACGCTTATCCTACATAACAGATTTGCCGATTTTAAAATAAATTTACTCTTCATATATATACATTTTGTACTTAGCTTACTGGCAAGAATTAATAATAATAGGTTACATGTATAGTTTTATGGGTCAAGCTAGTCTTACAAATATGCCTCGGAGTCATCTTTTCATAAATAATTTTAAGCTGATATTTTCGTGATTTATTTCTTTTTTTTTTAAACGAAGCTCGGTGGAAGCTTGATAATAAAAGCAATGCATATTATAGCAAATTTGCAAAATAAATGAAAAGAAAATACGAAAATTAAGGAAAATGTAAATGTCGCTACAAGAGTTTTGTGTTCCAGGACTAGGCTAAAATTTAAAAAAAAACACACACACAAATTTAAAAAAGGTGTTAACCGAATACACCCTTAGATGGGAATTAAATTTCACGAAAGTCGCTAAATACATGTAGGATGTATTTCTAAAAAAAAACCACTTTTCTCCCTTTCATAATGTACAGTATAGACCTGGATGTTGTTCCATAAAAAAATCAATTGAACTAGTGGTTCATATGTCAAATGTATGTGTTTTGAATATTAACAACAGGCATTTATTGGTGTGGAAAACTTAATTTAAAAGAAGTTTAAATGAAGGTTTTCTTCGAATAATAATGCGTTTTTCGTTCCCTAGTGTTGTGATGTTACAACGAAAATTTATTGTTGAAAATCTTTCATATAATTATTATTTCTCTTTTCAGCATTTGTAAAGAAGTGGCTTCACCTTTCTGGTTACTATTCATGTGTTGTGTATTAATGTATCGCAACTCTTTATAGTTATTGGACAGGTTAAACTCAGACGACGAATCATCCAAACAGCACCAGATCATTTGTGATTCCAGCTGATTTCAGATTACTAGCAATACATGATAATAGAAAGTTTGAAAGTTCCAGTTCGTGTAACTGATTTGATTAAATGATTAACAAATACCGGTATTGAAATATTAAAATACAGAAAAAAGATACAAGTTTAATAATGATTGTAATAAAGAAAATGTAAGTTTTGTTAATAAAATGAAAGGCTCAAGTACTAGAAGATCCTGACATGATGTACTGACTTATTGGAAGATGTATACAGCAAGTCCAGAGATATTGACAATATCCAGTATGTACAGATCATAGACACTGTGCACTAGTATCAATAATAGATTATTTTTAAATATTGCATTATGGTACACGTTTTATTGTATACAGGCAATTGCGGGAAACAAATCTCCTTAATTTATACATTGGATGCCAATGGGGTTTCTTATAGACACAAAACAAAAATTATTATGCAGGTTTAAATATAACGCACCTCATATTTAGCATTTTAATAAAGGTACAGTCACCAATCCGTTTTGTAGAGTGTTTGTCCTGGATGACTTAGTTAATCAGACATTCCCAAGGTTGATGGTCATTGGGCAAATTCATTTGATTGATAAAATGAGCAGCATTTTTTTGAATTTTGTCCAGTTCAGGCGCGGATCCAGAGGGGGGGGGGGGGTTCCGGGGGTTGGAACCCCCCCTTTTTTTTGGACGATCAATGCATTTGAATGGGGACATGTAATTGGAACCCCCCCTTTGTCCTGGGTTAGGAACCCCCCCCCCCTCTTTTTAAAATGGCTGGATCCGCCCCTGCAGTTGATTTCTGAAAGCCTTGGGAACTACTAAACTTGATATGATTTCAGCTGGCAATTGCATTAAGCTTATTTAAAAAAAAAAATTCTATGAACATATCAGACTTGAAAATTATAGTCCTGATGTCATCATATATAAAATGTATTGTCTCGAGACCACAATAGTCAATAACATGTATACATCATGTCTCACATAATGGTAATCAAATTCAGAAAAATAACATTAAAATTGGCTAATTATTGGAAACTTACCGGTAGTACATTGACATAGTTTTATAAATATCAAATTGTTGACATCAGCATTCACATGGTCAACTAGCACTTTACAATTCAGACTCAGTTTGTTGGTCAAGTATACATTTCACACTCTTACCTATACTGTCACATTCTCAATATGCATTAAACTGGAAATGTACTAGGTGTTATATTGGTGGATTAATACTAAAATCCAATTGATTAGGAAGCAGCATTTAAATTCGTATGTCATAATGAAAAATGGTACATGTCTGCAAGGTTGTGATGCCAGAATCCCTATATTTTGGTATGTCAGCATCCAGATATATTGAGATGCTAGCATCCCGATATTTTGGGATGCCAGCATCCGGATATTTTGGGATGCCAGCATCCGGATATTTTGGGATGCCAGCATCCGGATATTTTGGGATGCCAGCATCCAGATATATTGAGATGTCAGCATCCCGATATTTTGGGATGCCAGCATCCGGATATTTTGGGATGCCAGCATCCGGATATTTTGGGATGCCAGCATCCGGATATTTTGGGATGCCAGCATCCGGATATTTTGGGATGCCAGCATCCTGATATATTGGGATGCCAGCATCCAGATATATTGAGATGCCAGCATCCAGATATTTTGGGATGCCAGCATCCGGATATTTTGGGATGCCAGCATCCAGATATATTGAGATGCCAGCATCCGGATATTTTGGGATGCCAGCATCCGGATATTTTGGGATGCCAGCATCCGGATATTTTGGGATGCCAGCATCCGGATATTTTGGGATGCCAGCATCCAGATATATTGGGATGCCAGCATCCGGATATTTTGGGATGTCAGTTTCCGGATATGTTGGGATGCCAGAATCTATAAATAATTGGAAGCCAGCATCCAAACGTTGAGGTATTCAATATGAAATTAAAAGAATTACATCAGCATCTATAAAAGGTGAAGATGCAATTTTAATCTTTTTCGTCATTATCCGCAGACATTTTTTTGAAATATGCTATGTACAGAAATAAGAAGTGCTTTTTATACAAAACAATTTCACAACTACAAAAGTTATTAATATAATCGAGAGAGCATCCATAATCTTTAAGACCCAATAAAATTTATTATGTAGCATCTACTATTCATAGAAATAAATGAATCGGTATGATTTTTGGTAAAATGAGCATATATTGATACTTAAACAAATGCAATATAGTAGAAATATTCCGAATATGGAACATGGCCGTAACATTTTCTCTGGACATTGAAAAATTTAGTAGAATACAACATAATTTTACCTTAAAAATTCAAAAATTGTCAAAAAATTCTCTTTAAGCATATGAGAATTACAAATTTTAGTTGAGAACACATTAATTTACTGAAATGTTCCTTAACAATGACTATTAAATATGTAACACTAAAGTAAATGCAATGGGCAGCAGATTAAATCTTCCTGTTACATATGAATTAAGGACTAAGTTATCTTTCTTAATCTTTTAACAACTGATAAGATGAAGAACAGCAATAAAACATTGTTCCTTTGATATTGATAAGTGGATAGTTGTCTCCACATATCCTTTCTTTTTGAATTATTTAATAAAGAAGAAACCATAGAAGAAATACAGGCACAGAATCAAATAGGGGATGGAGACCTGTTGTGCACAATTGGATAATAAAGTTAAAATTAGAGCCAATTTGAGTTGAAACAAGAATGTGTCCAAAGAACACGGATGCCCCACTTGCACTATCCTTTTCCATGTTCCATGGACTGTAAAAATTGGGTAATAATCTAATTTGGCATTAAAATTAGAAAGATTATACTATAGGGAACATATGTACTAAGTTTCAAATTGATTGGACTTCAATTTCATCAAAAACTACCTTGACCAAAAACTTTAACCTGAACGTACGGACGGACGGACGGATGGATGGTAACATGGACAAACAAACGGACACACGAACGGAGCCACAGACCAGAAAACATAATGCCCCTCTACTATCGTAGGTGGGGCATAAAAAGGGAATTAAGCTCCCAAAAAAGTTTCTGAATTTACAGTGTTAAGTATTTCAAATTGATTTAAGATCTGTCAGTATGTAGTTTTTATGTTTGTAGGCAAAAAACAGTTTCTATTTGTGTAAGAGAAAAATGTCCATATTAAAGCAACTCTTTTTATGCCACTACACTTTCTAAGATGCCTAAAACTACCTTTCTACCTTTCTATTTTACCTACCTGCACATGGGAAACAGAATTGTTCCAATGATATTGTAGGTGTCTTGCTATGCCTATTAATACTCTTATCATTCTCATCATAACTGCCTCCAATTGGATAAATGAAGTAAGCACAGTTATCTTCCGAGAATATAAAGTCAGAAGTATCATTTGTATCCCTATGACGTTGAAATGATATTGATGTTATTCCATTCATCCTATCCCAATCAGCATTTTTAACATTTTGTGTTGTGTCTAAGAATGAACCATAGTAAGATGGATTATTTCTGAAAATAACAAACAAACCATCACACATATTACCACTTTTAAAAAAGCTAAAAAATATATTAATGAGAAAATATATTGTGGAAAGAAATTATGCTTTATAAAGTTATTATAATCAAAGAGCTTGGTAGCTCTAAAGGGAAAGGATGATAAACAAAAATATTAGCAAGAACAAAACTAACCAAGAATACACTGTAAATAAATGCTATTGACCATTGTTTCTTTTGATATAAATTTTCTGTTCCAAAAATAACTGAGCTGCATATGTTTCACAAATACCACTTTATTATGGTGAAATATTTCTAATTTTGTTTTATTAGGTCGATTCAAATCAAACCAAAGTCATTATGGTCATAAAAACAAGTTACAATGTATCTTCATAGGATGTTTGAGAGTTGAGCACTTACAAGGTTGAAGTTTTCTTTTTGAATTGGATTAAGTGGTCTTAGACTTAATTGTTTCATAAGATTTTATATAAATGTGATCAATCGTTGCATAATTAAGTTAATTTTAACAAAAGTTAATAAAAAAAAACCAGATAAATGAACAAGGTGATTGCAGAATATCACTAAGTGTGAGGGGATATAAACCATGTGAAGTGATTATATTCATATACTGTTAGATTCATTACAATATAAGATACATTTATATTTACCTGTCAGTAACTGTAACTGTTGCCTGGGGTGTTATCCATCCAACTAAGGCATCTGAACCAGCCTGAAAAATATAATCAAAATCACAAGTTTAAATAAGTCTAATATAGGTCTATAGGACAGCATTCACAGTCACAACGTTGCATTTCCAAGTTCAGTGAACCTTATAATCTGGGTCAAAATCTTAAATTTATATATATGTTATAGACCTGTTGGTGACCTTCTGTTGTTGTCTGTTCAATGGTCGGGTTGTTGTCTCTTTGACATATTCCCCATTTCCATTCTCAATTTTAATTTTATACAGTTCACTTCATAATAAACATGTGTAATAGATTTAAAGGTGATGTGATCACAAACTACATAAAACCAAATCATTGACAAATCACATTTCCATGTTTAGTGAACTGCGAAATCCAAGTCAAAACCTGAATTTGGCATTAACTCATAACGCACATGTGTCCTTGATATCAAGATGACAAACAACATTAAAAGACCAAAATTTAAATGAATAAGGAACGAATGGAAGGTCAGACAAGGAAACTATTATAGATGAGGCATTAAATTATTCAAGTGCAGCTGAAAAACAATATTGTATCGATGTTTCTTATATCTAGCTATACTTTACCATTAAATCTAACCAACATTGTCTAACAACTCACCATTTCTTTCTGTCCATTAAATCCAACACCCATCCATTTATCAGAATCTATAGCTGCTGTTACATTAAATGAAATCATCTGTGTATTGGGGTTATATGACCATGTGACCATATGACAATCTTGTTGAGATGCACAGCTTCCCCACTGTCCTAAACACATGTCTGATATAGACTGCTTAGCATTATTTGAGTGATTGGCAGAACCTAAAAATAAACCAATTGTAATTTTTATAAGAGTAAAAATGACAACTCTTCCCATAAAAGGCAATGAAATACTCAGATAGGAGAAAAAAGGATAAATACATTATAAAATTTTAAGATTGGTTAGTTGGACACAGAAAATACTGGTATCTTATCTCAGCTTTCTCTATCAGAATGTGTGTTCTTCTTATTACAATTCTACCGGTAACCCATTCCCATTATTCCCACTAATAAACACCTTGCATAAATTTCTGAATTTGCAGTATTAAAAAAAATAATTAAATTGTACTTGAAATTTGATTATATATCATTAGTTCACTGGCTGTAAGCTTGTAATTCAATTTTCTGTTTTATATGAATATGATTCTAAAATAATCCAACTTAACTTAATAAACAAGTTATGCTTACCACAAGTTGAGATATTAAATCCAACTGGTAACATCTTAGCAACCATCACCATGGTAACAACATGTGACAACATTCTGTTCCTGTCGCATGTCACTCCTGGCATTAGTGGACTTAAACATCTATCAACCATGCTACTAAGTGCTCTAAAATATCAATTATAAAAAAACTATTAAGACCACTGTAAAATAATCTTAACTAAAAGCTCTTAAGAGCCTGTGTTGCCCACCTTGGTCAATGTGCATATTAAACAAAGGACACAGATGGATTGATGACAAAATTGTGTTGTTGGGTTGCTGCCCCTGAATTTAATCTTGTTTAATCTTGTTAAATTTCAAATTTAATAATCTGGAAATTGGAAATTATCTCTATCTATAATAATATTCAAGATAATAATCTGGAAATGGGGAATGTGCCAAAGAGACAACAACCCGACCATAGAGCAGACAACAGCAGAAGGTCACCAACAGGTCTTCAATGCAACGAGAAATTCTCGCACCCGGAGGCGTCCTTCAACTGGCCCCTAAACTAATATATACTGGTTCAGTGATAATGAACCCCATACTAAACTCCAAATTGTACACAAGAAACTAAAAGTTAAAATAATACAAGACTAACAAAGGCCAGAGGCTCCTGACTTAGGACAGGCGCAAATATGCGGTGGGTTAAACATGTTTGTGAGATCTCAACCCTCCTCCTATACCTCTAGCCAATGCAGAAGAGTAAACGTAACAATACGCACATTAAAATTCAGTTCAAGAGAAGTCCGAGTCTGATGTCGGAAGATGTAACCAAAGAAAATAAACAAAATGACAATAATACATAAATAACATCAGACTACTAGCAGTTAACTGTCATGCCAACAACTGGTTTATTAATAATAAATGTGTTTAACTCTGATGCAAAGACCCTATAAGTGAATCAATATTAACGCCAAAATATGCAATCTTTAATGACCTGACAACAGTATCGTTGTCTATTTAAAGGTTTTGTTAGCTTCTGAGGTGAACACTGACATTTTTGTGCTTTATAAAGAATATTTTCATAAAATATTGGATGTGAAATACCTGAACGTATAACAAGTCTGCATGTTGAGCTATATTTACGAATGATGTCCTTATACCGATGATAAAATTTAGTGAATGTTTTGACTAGTTTGTGATATCGAAAACCCTAATGTAATATTTTTTCAGTAATACATAAATTTTTCTCGTTAAAATCTAAAATATTGTTACATACACGAGCGAATCGTACAAGTTGAGATATTTAAACACCGTAAGATGGTGACTTGTAAATCTTCGATACTGAACATTCTTGCTACATACATCTCTATCTATAATGAACTTTGCCCATTAGTTACATAGGAAAATATTTTGTCAAAAATTAACAAAAATTTAGTTAATTGTTAAAAATAGACTGTAAAGGGCAATAACTCCTTAAAGGGTCAACTGACAAATTTTTGTCATTGAATTATTTGTAGATCTTACTTTGCTGAACATTATTGCTGTTTACAGTTCATCTCATTTTTTAACTAAATACACCAAAGATGATTGTGGCCAAGTTTGGTTAATTTGGCCCAGTAGTTTTAGAGGAGAAGATTTTTGTAAAAGATTACTAATATTTCCGAAAAATGGTTAACAATTGACTATGAAGGTCAATAACTCCTAAAGGGGTCAATTGACCATTTCAGTCATGTTGACTTATTTGAAGATCTTACTTTGCTGAACATTATTGCTGTTTACAGTTTATCTCTATCTATAATAATATTCAAGATAACAAGAGTGCACACGCTGAAATGTCTCGCCTTCTATACTAATCATTGATATTATATTGATAGTTCTTAGTATAAAGCTAAGCTTTATAACAACTGTCACATAAACTTAACATTAACCAAGATAACTAAACATAGACCAATGAACCTCAAAAATGAGGTCAAGGTCAGATGAACCATGCCAGACAGACATGTACAGCTAGCAATGCTTTTATACAACATATATAGTTGACCTATTACTTATAGTTTAAGAAAAATAAACCAAAACACAAAAACTTAACACTGTGCAATGAACCGTGAAAATGAGGTCACGGTCAAATAAAACCTGTGCGACTGACATAAAGATCATAAAATATTTCCATACACCAAATATAGTTGACCTATGGCATATAGTATTAGATGAAAAGACCAAAACTCAAAAACTTAACTTTGACCACTGAACCATGAAAATGAGGTCAAGGTCACATGACATCTGCCCGCAAGACATGTACACCTTACAATCGTTCCATACAACAAATATAGTAGACCTATTGCATATAGTATGAGAAAAACAGACCAAAACACAAAAATTTAACTTTGATCACTGAACCATGAAAATGAGGTCAAGGTCACATGAAATCTGCTCGCTAGATATGTACACCTTACAATTGTTCCATACAACAAATAAGGTAGACCTATTGCATATAGTATGAGAAAAACAGACCAAAACACAAAAATTTAACTATAACCACTGAACCATGAAAATGAGGTCAAGGTCAGATGACACCTGCCAGTTGGACATGTACACCTTACAGTCCTTCCATACACTGAATATACTAGCCCTATTGCTTATAGTATCTGAGATATGGACTTGACCACCAAAACTTAACCTTGTTCACTGATCCATGAAATGAGGTCGAGGTCAAGTGAAAACTGTCTGACAGACATGAGGACATTGCAAGGTACGCATATATCAAATATAGTTATCCTATTACTTATAATAAGAGAGAATTCAACATTACAAAAAATTTGAACTTTTTTTTCAAGTGGTCACTGAACCATGAAAATGAGATCAAGGACAGTGGACATGTGACTGACGGAAACTTCGTAACATGAGGCATCTATATACAAAGTATGAAGCATCCAGGTCTTCCACCTTCTAAAATATAAAGCTTTTAAGAAGTTAGCTAACGCCGCCGCCGCCGGATCACTATCCCTATGTCGAGCTTTCTGCAACAAAAGTTGCAGGCTCGACAATAACCAAAAACGGCAAAATTTCCTTAAAATTGCCAATTCAGGGGAGCAACCCAAAAACTGGTTGTCTGTTTGTCTGAAAATTACAGGGCAGATAGATGTTGACTTGATAAAAAATTTAATCTCCATGTCAGATTTTATCTAAATGCTTCGGTTTCAGAGTTATAAGCCAAAATCTACATTTTACCCCTATGTTTTATCTTTAGCCATGGCGGCCATCTTGGTAGGTTGGCTGGGTCACCGGACACATTTTTTAAACTAGATACCCCAATGATGATTGTGGCCAAGTTTGGATAAATTTGGTCCAGTAGTTTCGGAGGATAAGATTTTTGTAAAAGTTAACAACAACTGACGGACGCCGGACGCCAAGTGATGAGAAAAGCTCACTTGGCTCACTTCTAGGCCAGGTGAGCTAAAAATGGTCTCAAAATTGTAACATGATTAAACAATGGTCTCAAAATTTATACGTATGAATGATTTGAATATAGATATAAAGTCAAAACAAGTACAGATGTTGTCTTTGTTGGCCTTTATATGCACATCTAATAGTCTTTTTGAAGAATTTTTGTTGTTGGGTTGCTGTTCATTGACTTTTTACTCTATGGCCAATTTAAAAAACAATATCTATAATGCTATTACTTACTGACAAGAGGATTGGTTCTGAAATCCTTGTAGATATGAAGTACAAGACTGATTGACTATCAACTCCATCAACATACTGTCTTCACATATACCATCCACATCCTCTGTAAATATTTAAATCATACTATGTAATGTGTACTAAAATATCATAAGACAATACATAAAGATATTCAAAATAACCTATGATTTAAGTAGAGACAGTTTATAGAAGATCATTGAGATAAGTCTGTTTTTTCCCAGTGTTGACAGCCTAGCAATTGTTTTTTTAATACTTGGCCACCATGGACTATTTTCATTTCAAAGAAGAAAATACTATTAAGAGAAATGAGTTCCAGTCCATACTACTAGATTCAGTTCTTATATAATGTTGAAATGGCAACACATTTAAATGCTTAAAACATAATATAAATATTCAATATTACCAAAATAATCAGAGACAAGCCTTACAAGTTTATAAATAAAGAATATTTAGTTTTATAGTAAATTACCAACCTGGTATGAAAGGTTCTGAAAGTCTATGAATGGTAGCAGTAACTGTGTCTGCTATTTTACCCAGGAAATTGACATTGTCATCTGTCAGCATTGTGTCAAGGTCATCACAAGGGTTGTGGTAACATTGTATCATATCACCACGGAAATTAGCTAAAAAATATTAGCATGGGAGGTTTAACACTTCAATTTTCAGTATACATATTTGTTTATTGTTAATGGATAACTTTTATTATTTCAGTATTGATTTTCAATCACAAAATGTCTTTAATGGTATTAATTAGATCTAACTTTTTTTACCTTTCATTACTGATTTGCTATACTATATGTACATTTTCATTTCTAAATTTACAGTAATGAGTATTCAAATTAACAAATAATTTCAATTTATTTGAAGCTTGAACCATTGGACATTTTTAGGTATCAAATTAAAATAAAATATTTAAACGTTACCTGAATCAGTGAGAAATATGGCAGGTAAATTAGCTCCCCAGAAATTGGCATGGTCACTTCTCAGGAATTGATACATAAGTGCTAAATTTTCCTGTGGAACGCTCGATAAGTCTGCAAATGGCAACGGGAATGATTCGATTTCAAACTCAGACCTTCCTGCAGCTGCCCAGGATGAGTCAAATGTCTCAGCCAGAACTCTATCGTCAGTAGGTTGACGGTATATTAAAGAGATGAAGTCACCTCTAGCATCATCTGATAGTATACTTTCAACAGCACTTAGGAAAAATTGCTGAAACTGAAATAAAATTGTATGATATATTTCATCCATGCTTAAAATAATGTTTCTATGATGAATATCACTACATAAAGTTGAAAGATAAAATTGAGGATGGAAATGGAGAATGTGTCAAAGATACAACAACCCAACCAAAAAGCATATAACAGCTAAATGGCACCAATGGATCTTCAATACAGAAAAAAATCCACACCCTGATTCACGCTTCAACTGAAAGAGTCTATATATTACATAGGGTGTAACATTCTACTATTTTCATTGGATCACATGTTTCCAGGGTTATTATATGTATCCAAAGCCTTGTTTCTATTTTTAAGTATAATGACACTGTGTATCTATATACAGGTATAATGACAGTCCTAAACTAAGATCCAGATATAAGCTGTTCCCGCCTAAATTACTCTTTGCTATGCATCACACATAGCAATCATAAAGAAAGGTGCCAAAGCAGATGAAAAAAATTGCAAGTTTACCAGAAGAACATATGAATAATTTGATGTTAAATGCAGACGCTAGGAATACAAGAAAGCTAGTGCATGCATCAAGCTGTGAAGTTGTTAAAAAAAATATTCATATTTTCAATGCCATGTTAAAAGTCTTGCAAAATACAATTTCAGAATACACAAAAAGAACATTGAAGTACATTTGCCTGATAAATATCAATAAACAGAGATGCGGGTATTCATTAATGAAACAGCAATCCAATGATGAAAAAGGACAAAAAACAACTAAAAGTCAATACACAACAAGAGACATTTGTATATAGAACATGTTAATTTTAAAAAATTAAAAATAAAGGAGAATAAAATCAAAGATCCACCCATAAAATATGTCTTTACATCTATACAATCCCAATTTTTTCAGTTATTATTGCAATGTTTTCATTATTGTGAAAATGCAAGTAAGGTTATAATGTAATTATTTACTCTCATTTTAAAATTTTCTTTATGAATTATTAAAACAGGACTTTTCTCAATATCACAAAAATCAAAATCCCAATTATAAATGCGTGCAATAATTTCTGACTTTACAGTATGTCAGAATATTCTTTTCAACCTCAATATAACTATAACTTATCAAAGCTTTAGTTATGAGGCAGCAAAACTCTGGAACTCCTTGCCAAATGAGGCAAGGAGCTTATCAACTTTTGGCCAGTTCAAAAATTTTATCTCCACCTGGTGTTTTTCAGAAAAATGTACATGCAGTTCTTGTAAATAATGTACTTACTTGCTGCCCCATAACTTGATCTCGAAGCCTGCTGTTTGTTTGGTTTTTTTTTTATGTTTTATCTTTTTGCAGTTATTTTTATTTTTTATTTAGCCATTTATTTCTTTTGCTTATGCATTACCTTTGCTATAGCTGCATGCAGTCTTTTGTTTGTGCTTAAAGTGTTTAAGTTTGCATGTGCTACTCTTATATAAATACTATGTGCTACTATATATGTGCTGATATTAGACATCTGTTTTAATATATCTTGCTTAGCTTTTATTCTGCATGTGCTATCTATGTATTAATATATATATGTGATGTCTGTATGTTTGTGTTGTATGTGTATCTGATGTTGTTACATGTATGTTTTGTTTATTAATATCAGTCGGTTAAAGAGCTCTTAAGAGCTCATGTTCCTTGTTATTATGTATATATGCAACCCGACTTTAAATAAAGATTACTTTACTTTACTTTACTTTACTTTAATTTAATCTTACCTGGTCCAATGCACCTAGTGGAAAGACCTGTGATTGGCTAGAAGTGTTATACTCCATTATTGTGTCAAGGATAATAACACCTTGTAGTTTTTCTGGTATGGTCGAGCCATAATTCTTTATCAGCCATGGAGTGAGCCAGTCCTGTAGAAAATTCCTACTTCCTGACAACCCTAAGTGAAAATAAATAAATTGCCAATAGTTGATCTTACAGGTTTAGAAAATACAATTTATAAGAGGAATAATAGTCAAAACAATACGTAATGTTCTCAAATGATAATTAAAAAGTCTTCTTAATTGTTCAGTTTGCCAAAGGTAATGGTAAAAAAAATATCACAGAAACAAGAAGATAACTTTGATGTTTTCTCCTTATGAGGGAGCTGCAGATGGTATCTGTTCCATCTCTTCAATCCTTAATATCATTTCACACTAAATAATTCTCTAAGACTTGTAAATAAAGTATTTTTTTTTCTTATTTATTATTTCATGATTAATATTAATAACATACCTCCATATTCTTCTAAATCAAATGAGACAAAAATAATTGTGTTTTTGCTCTTGTATCCTGAATTATTTATATTAGTGATTTGTCGGACTACTTCCAACATGGCTGCCACACCAGAACCATTATCATCCACTCCTGTATATATAAAAAAAATACGTTGATTTATTCTTGAGAAAATTTGCATCACAAATTGTCTTTTTTTCATCATTTGATATCAACATTTGAAGAAAAGCGCCGACATTATTTGATTATCATTTAAACATATTTCATGTGCATTTAACTATATGTTCGTAAATTAATTCATTAGAATTTCTGAATTTTATTTCATTTTATTGCCAATTAACGGAATATTTCAAAATTCAGTTTAAATTCTTTATTTTCATGTTCTACATGTAATAAATTGAGAGATCGATTCCTCATTTTAACTTATTTCAACATTGAGTGTCCACTACATGTATTAATTAATTATATATCTTAATTTCATTGAAAAATAAGCACTTAATATATGTACAAAATATTTATGCAATAATGAGATGCGTTTATCTAACTCATTGCTGCTGTTCTAAGGAAACATTTATTTAATTAAACTCTGCTGTTTTAAGGAAACACTCTTTCAATTCAATATTCTGTTTTAAGGTAAAACATTTATTAATTTAATGCTGTTGTTTTAAAGAAACTTGATTCTATGACAATCTTTACCCTTCGATGTGTTAACTGTGTCTTAATGTGCACCAAGACCTTACCCTTCGATGTGTTAACTGTGTCGTAATGACCATCAAGACCTTACCCTTCCATGTGTTAACTGTGTCTTAATGTGCACCAAGACCTTACCCTTCGATGTGTTAACTGTGTCGTAATGTGCACCAAGACCTTACCCTTCGATGTGTTAACTGTGTCTTAATGTGACCAAGACCTTAACCTTGGATGTGTTAACTGTGTCGTAATGTGCACCAAGACCTTACCCTTCGATATGTTAACTGTGTCTTAATGTGACCAAGACCTTAACCTTGGATGTGTTAACTGTGTCGTAATGTGCACCAAGACCTTACCCTTGGATGTGTTAACTGTGTCGTAATGCGCACCAAGACCCGAAATCAAATCATCAGCTGTTCCAAATCTTGTTCCTTTGAGTACTCCAATCACTGATTGAAAAGTTGCCTGTAAAAAGAAAATTGATATATTGCATAGGATAGTTGTACTCATGAAATACAGTTTTTAATTTATGGCCACTTTGTGGTACTCTTTTACTCTAATTTGATATCACAAATATGAGAAATATGACTATGTAATAGATTTAATACCAATTTGCCTAAACATATTGTTTATCAAGGGTAATAACTCCTGTGAAAAGTTGATAAATTGTCTCAGTCATAATGATACTATTGCTGATCCTTTTTGCAAACAAATCCTGACGATTTCAAATTATAATAGATGCGAGAAAATGTTGTATTAGTACCAATGAGACTTCTCTCCATCCAATTCACAATTTGTAAAAGCAAACCACCAAAGCACAGTCTTCAACATGGAGCCCGGCCAACACCGAACAGCTAGCCATAAAGGGCCCCAAAAATGACTAGTGCAAAACCATTCAAACAGGAAAACCAACGGTCTGATCCATATCAAAGATGAGAAACAAGAAACACTTATGAACCAAATCAACAAACGACAACTACTGAACATCAGATTCCATTAATATATATTTAATAAGCGTAACATATTTATCCTCTTAAGTTTAGCTTCTACTTACTGTAGATGAAACTGTTGTGTCGTTAAAGGTATGGTACTCAGTGTCTAATCCAAATCTCTGGAACTCATCAAAGATAAATTGTTTAGCAGTTTGTTTGTAGGCACTATATTGTGGAGCATGGTGTCGGGTATCAGAAAAGTGAGATCTGATAACTCTTTTCATATATTCTAAATCAGCTTTAAAATACACAGAACCCTGCCCTGAAATTCGAAGAAAAAATAATTATGTGCAATACGAACATTTTAGATTTGATATTCATGTAATTATAAGCTTATGCATCTGTAAAATCAAATTCCAAAAATAAATAAACACAGGAAGATGACAGAAAAATGTCAATTTTAATTCTTTTGTACGAAATGAATGTGGCATTAAAGTTAAGAGAGTAAGGGATGTCTAAATTGTTTTAGTACATTTATGTCAGTACAAAAACTTTAGTGTGAAACATATCTTTGAGTGTTTTAAAATATTTCTTAAATTTAAATTACCTGAACAACTGAGTAAAGCCTTTAAATCTGATCGACCAATAGATTCAAAAACTGTTTGCATGATTCCTTCTAAAGAGTCTCTTGTACACTTTTGTCTATTGGCTGTTACACTGCTTACAACACAGTTCAGGAAATAGTTGTACAACCTAAAATAATGGAAAATATTATGTTTATCCAAGGAAATTTGTCCTAAAATAGACAATTAATCTAGAACTAATATTGTACATGAGATCTGGAATAAACACTTTTTAGATTACACTATAGGAAATATATGTAGCCTTGAAATAGAAAATCTTTGAACAGCTGACCACAAAAAAACTTGTTTCAACAATTTAAGAATTAAAAGATAAATGTGAAGTCTTATATAAAGCTGTGTCAGATATATATATAGCTAAGTTTTATACATGAGTCAAAGATGAGATTTAGATTTCGAAAAAACAAATAAAATAATTTATAATTTTTTTTTCTAACCAAGTCAAAACTAAGATGAGTTTAAGCTGTATCTATAGTTTTGAGAGTTATAAGAAAACTCGTTAAGTCAAAAACAAGATTTGATTTGATTTGGTTTTTGATGTTTTAACACCACTTTTAAGCACCACATTTAGGCTGTTTAGTGGAGGTCAGTTTTTATTGGTGGAGGAAGCTGGAGTGCAGGAGAAAAAGCACTGACCTTGGATAGGAAAACTGACAATCCTTAAGTCAAATAAGATTGGAGTGGAGTGCACCCGCGCGATTGGGGTTCGAACTCACAACCTCAGTGTTGACTGTCTAGTGATTACAGTAGTAACTACTTAGACCTTTGACATATTTCAGAAGATTATAAACTCATACATACCCACAGTTAGTTCTATTGTCTTTAAATTGAGTATAGTTGAGATATGAAGAGCACACTTGTAATTCTCTGGCAATCTTAGTCACATCTGTACATACATCTTCTGATTCTGAAATATAATTCACAACATTTATAAATGTACTTTTTAATTACATACATACTTTTACTGTGGTAATACACTTATCTCATCTATCAGATGAGAAAAAAATGTTAGTGACCTCTACAACTTCAACGTTAATGTAATTCATTATCATCTTTGTCGAGTCTTATTACTCTTGTGGACTAAACACAACTGTTAGAAATAAAAAAAAAAAAAAAACAATTAAATTTTACTGTTTTATCAACATTTAATACCCTTCTTTATAAATTATGAACATTCAAATTTTTATTCACAGAAATCTTTGAATATTGTGTAAAAATTTCCTACCATATGAGTAAGGTTTGTAAAGTAAACAATTGGATTAGACAAATGTCTAACTCTAAATACTGTTTTTCTCTCTGGAATTTTTATTTCTTTTAACTTTTGGTGAACTTAAAAGCTTTCAAATGTATTTGAACAATTATGATTTTCCAAATAATACATATTTGACATAATCTAATTCCAAACCTAGTCCTAATTCATAAATACATTTTAATAGCAATTGTAAACTATTCATTTTCAACCATCTGTAAAAATCATTTCTTGTCATTTTCCTTTTAGGTATACCATAATAATTTAGTTACAAAGGGCTGCTTTATCAGTAAATTGTGTTCTTTACCTGGGAGTATTTCAACAGACAGATTTGACCATTTCTGTAAGATGATGTATTCTGGGTCATCTTGGATTTCCTCTATTCTTGTCTTCAAGGTCATCTCAAGTTTATGTTCTGTTATGTCCATATCAAACTCAGCTTCACACCCAGCTATGATACTTCCAGGTCTTGAAAATTAAAGATTTTAATGAAGTATAATTAGGAGATAACTGTATTGTATTTTAAGCTCCGACGGCATCAATTGGGGATTTGATGGTCGCAAATTAAGTTTACTGGCGACGCGTTAGCGGATGCAGTAAACAGGTATTTGCGACCATCAAATCCCCAATTGATATCGTTGGAGTTTAAAATACAATATTGTTATCTCCATTCTAATGAAACTGACAGAAAACAACGTTAAAACATGTATTTAAAATCTGTCATATGCCGTCTGCTCTTGTGCGTATGTCCCATAGCATCAATTGTCAATTGATGCCATGTTAATAAGTGACGTTATCCAATCAAAATGAATGTTACAAACGTTGTTGCATTAGAATGTGTAATATTCAAAGAATTGGTAAAAAATCATTTCAAGGGCAATAACTAGAATAAGGGATCTATTAACAATTTTCGGTCATATTGATTTATTAGTAGCTCTTACTTTGCAAAACATTTTTATCATTTGAAATTTATGAAAAAAATATTTAATCAGTCTTTAAAGGGCAATAACTCCATATCAGAATAAATTTGACAAATTTAATTCTTAGACTTTTTGGTAGATCTACAATGTAATTTTGCTGTTTAAAATTTCTCTCCATTTATAATAGTTTTTAAGATGAAAACCTAAGACTAAGAAATTTCAAAATTATTATCATTTACGGGGAATAACTCAAAATCAGGTTATCTAAATGTCTGAATTTTTTTTCGGTTAGATAGACCTTTTTCTGTTGATAATCACTGACAGTTTTGCTCCAATTGTTTTACTTTGAGATGTAGACCAATAACAGCATTTTATCCTATGTTCTATATTTAGCCATTGTGGCCATGTTTATTGACTCACCATAATAAAAAAAAAACCACCAAAAAAACTTTATACTAAATATCATAAGATCCTTCACCCCAAGTTTGGTTAAAATCAGTTCAGTAGTTTCAAAGCAGATCTTTGAAAAAGTTTACTATGACAACAGACACCAAATGTTGACATTAGTTCACTCTTTGTGCCAGGTGAGCTAAAAAGGAACAAAACGAACTTCTCCAGTTAAATTTTTTGTTTCATCATTAGTTAACACATACCTCAACACCACAACTCTGATATACTTCAAGTAGGCCTTTAACTCACTGCTGGCTATTATTCTATTTAGCTGAAAAGGAAATAAATGTAATCTACACAAATGTTATAGTTCTTTCATTGTATTGGGAGATTGCTATGCTCCCAACACAATAAGACTCTTTCAGAATTATCCATGAAGTGTAGCCAAATAATTCCCAGGCTTAATTTTCTCCTAATTCCTGTGGCAGTTAATTTTTTTTCACCGGTGACCCCATAGCCCCTTCCTAGTGAATAAAAATCACAATAATTAGAAACATGCCTTTTGAAATGTGATACATATATCTGTTTTCAAATTTTCCATCAAATACCAATAATAAATGTGCACAATAATTTCTAAATTTACAGTAAATAAAAACCAAGTATTGCCATCATACCTCACTGGTGAGTGTTGTTCTAAAAGTATTGTTTTCTTCTCTATATTCTGGCCTCCAATCTAAGTCAAATCTTATGGTAATGTTAAACCTGCCAGAGTCGTCTTCTGTAAAGATATAAACACAATTTTTGTTTACTTTAAGAAAATGAGAAGAATGGTGTGATATGAGAAAACAATCCACTAAATTCCAAATGAAGGGGAGATAAGCAACTATAGGTGACAGAACAGCTAACGTTATAAAAAGCCTAACATTTAGGAAAACATGGATTTTAAAATAAATGAAAAACAAATTGTGATTTATTCTCATATAACATCCAAGAATATTTGTTTGTTTGATTCATTTAAAAAAAAATATTATAAGGGGGGATAACAAAGATAATATAATTTACTTTACATAAAGTTAAAACAAATCTGCATACCAACTAAAAGTTTCATTTACCTTATAAAATACATAAAGAACTTTTAAACAGTACACATGTAGTCTGCTAATAACCTCATCTTAAAACTTTAACATTAGAAAGCATTAATTTCACACTATCAGATTTCTATATTCTGTAAACTGCAAAATCAGGGTCAAAAAGTAAGCATCATAATAAAATGGGATTTAAGTTGATCACATCTTCATAGTTATCTAAACCAAAAAAGAATATACTGACCCACAGACCAAAAACACATAATCCCTCTGCTGCATTAAAACTTTCTTCTTTCATCATTCACTATAATTTTAGTAATATTTCTAACTTTATTGTAATTTCAGTAATATTCTTTACCTTTCCCTTTCAATAATTCAAGTCAAATTTTTCTAATTCACTGTAATTTTTAGTAATATTTAATAAATTTCAACATAATTCAAGTAATTTAAGTACCCAGTAATATTTTTTTTTAGCTTACTATTAGAATCAAGATCCATACAGACATGACCACATCCGTTAGAGCAACATTTCTGGTCCCCTGTACAATTATAATCTCCTGAGCATTCCTCCACGCATATACCTACAGTATGGTTACCAACAGCTGGACAGGTTCCTTGTTTGCCACTTGTATCTCTATTACCTTTAAACACATAAAAATAATCAAAATAAATGAAACCGCGAGATACTGCTTATTGATGATACCCCTCCCAAATATTTCGGTAAACAGGAAGTTGTTGAGTGATTAAGTATCCTATGTTATTTCACATATTTCTTCTGGTATCAATATTTAATCAAATACATCACTGATAAATAAAACAACAATAAACAATGTTAGAATCCTGCTCACTTTGAAAGAGCAAAAATTGAAAGGATATAAAAAAAAACGAAACAGCTGAAGAACTATGGGACCAAAAAGGATCTTAAAAGTTGTCTAAATTCCTCTTAGGTCAAATCTACCTTAGGGAGTTGAAAACTTAGTTTCCTGATAATTTAAATTTAAAAATGGACAATTTTAGAAAGGTTTGTTACTAGTATACAGAGTTTATTATACTGAGCTGATGTGCCCTCAAAGACTGTTAGTCCACCAGCAGAGGTATCAACTGTGGCCTCATTCTAATATAAGTACATTAGAACAGTATTTACTGAAAGACAAATACTGTGCAGTAGAAAGAAATAGTCTGATTACAACAAATAAATGGGAAACATTTTTGTACTTCATTTTTATCATGTGCCTTCTGTACCCATTAATCAGAAAACTAATATTCATCAGGGTAATATTTATATACTAGTAATACTTCATAGTGCTATTAAACTTACAGCTAGAAATGTCCACTCTACCCTGGGTTAACTTTCCAAACAAATCACCCACTGCACTTAGACTACGCCAAATTCTTTCCGCTGAACAAAATATCCTTTTCCTTGACAAGCCATTAGTCAAACAAGGAATGTATGCAGACTCCAAAGAACTGAAAAAATAGGTGAAATTGTTATACATCTAAAAACTAAAACTAGATGTGCACATTTGACAGAAAAAACCCTCAAATTAAACAAAAAAGCCATTATCACTTAATACACATTTTTGTTTAGTGTCCATCTGAAGCATGCCTCAGGGTGTGGGATTTTCTCACTGTGTTGAAGACCTATTGGTGGCCTTCAGCCGTTTTCTGCTCTTTGTCGGGTTGTTTGCTCTTTGACACATTCCCAATTTCCATTCTCAATTTTATAGGTGTAATTTTCACTGGCCATAACTCTCAAAAGATAGTTATCAGAGAATTACACACATATGTCCTATTAAATTTCCAATAAGGTCAGTATATGCTGAAGTAAATCAAATACAACTATCATTTTTATGAAATTATTTGTCTAACAGAAGACATTTTATAAAATATTTGCCTTACATTTGTTTAGACCTTCTGAAATCTATTAAACTAGTGTGGTGTCTTAAACATATGATCAGACTTACTTGCAAATTTGATCACCTATAGAATATAAACAAGTTATTTCTGACATAATCAAACCAGCACCATCATCACACAGATCCTGACCAAAGTCTGGTGTCTTTGTCACATTAGCTACAATAAAAAACAATTATCAGAGTTTAGGTCCTTACTCCTAAGACACACTTTGATTGATTGCTAAAGTACAAAGCAAAAAAATAATATGAACAATACCATATTTGGCAATGTTGAACAAATTTGTAAACTTAACTGTTTTTAAGAACAATTGTGAGCTTTTAGACCCAATACACCTATACACATCTTACATTAAAATACCAGACTTATTACTGGATTTGTACTAACATGAGCAACATAACAGGTCAGGTGCCACATGCAGAGCAGGATCTGCTTACCCTTCCAGAGCACCTGAGATCACCCCCAGTTTTTGGTGGGGTTTGTGTTGATTAGTCTTTATTTTTCTATGTTGTATTTTATGTACTATTGTTTGACTATAGATAAAACGTAGATTGTGGTATGAGTGCCAATGAGACAACTCTCCATCCAAGTCACAATTTATAAAAATAAACCATTAAAGGTCAAAGTACAGTCTTCAAGACGGAGCCTCGGCTCACACTGAACAGCAAGCTATAAAAGGCCCCAAAAATGACTAGTGTAAAATCATTCAAACGGGAAAACCATCTTATCTATATAAAAAACAAGAAATAAGAAACACTTATAAACCACATCATCAAACAACAACTACTAAACATCAGATTCCTGAATTAGGACAGGTGCAAATAAATGCAGCGGGTTTAAATGTTATTTATAGGTACCAACATTCACCCTTATCTGAAACAATAGTGTAACATCAACTCATGTCTTTTTTTTAGCCATGGCATTGTAAGTTTATATTCGATTTATGAATTTGACTGTCCCTGTGCTATCTTTATCCCCTCTTTTATTTTATTTACCTATACATGTCTCTACTGTCTTTCTCTCATCAAGTGGAGATCCCATGGCTATAGACATAATGTCATTTAAACCATTAGTTAGCCAGATCATGTGATCTTCCATCACCTCTGTCTCATTAGCCAGGCATAGTTGATGTTCTTTAATTGGTCTGTATAAACATTCTGACATCTCTTGGTAAATACTGAATAAAACAGGAACTATAACTTAAGTTTAAACATATTTTATTTGCAAAATATCACAAAAAGTAATTGACAAAAGTTGGTCCACCTTGAAATCATTTTCTCAAAGACTTTAACTCATATGCAATCTACCTGAGGTTTAAGGACATATCAGGCTTGTGCATATAGGCAATATTCTATTGTGAAATAGTCTGTGTAACATTGATAGGAATAGTGTAATTTACTCAAAAATACAAAAAAAATTAGCGGCAAATAATACCTGACACCACAGCTTGAATGTTAAGTTCAGATGAATTCCAGTTCAAGCTACAGACAATTTTTAGTAAACACAAAAGATGTTTTTTTAACCAGGGGAAGTACTGATTTCTACCTTAAAAATTTGTAAGGGTTCCTCGGAATACAGTGTCTCACCTACTTTTGCTGTTTATAACAGGCTCAACAAAAATGAGGAAAAAAATATATAAAAATATTCCTCTCAATAGTATCTTTTGATTGTAAGAAGCTTCTGTTCAAGTTTGGAAAAAATCCAGGATATTTTATGAATCTTATAAATGTTTTAAAAACTTGAACTGTAGACTGTATGTAATGTTAACTGGAAGAAAACTAAGTTCATTTATAAGTAAAATACAGAAAAAATGGAATTTAATTTTTACAAAATTTTCTTCTTAGAAATTCCAGGATAGTTTAAGAAAGTTATTAAAATTTTACAAAACTTTAACCACAGAGTGAATGTAATATTTCCTGGCAGAAAAACTAAGTCCATTTATAAGTAAAAAACGGAAAAAAAGGAATTTTATTTTTACAAAATTTACTTCTGGATACTTTCTTATGAACACAAACAAGCCTCTGACCAAGTTTGGTAGAAATCCAGGATAGTTTAAGAAAGTTATTAAAATTTCAAGAACTTGAACCACAGAGTGAATATTTGTGGACAACGCTGACGGAATGTAGGATCGCTATGTCTAGCTTTTTAGACTAAAGTCGCTATATCTAGCTTTTTCTACTAAAGTCGCTATGTCTAGCTGTTTCAACAAGTCGAAGGCTCGACAAAATTGATAAATAGCTCTATATAAAGGTTCTAACATAACTGACAAGATGCAAGACTATTAATTAACAGCTGTTTGACCTTGGGTGTGATGGCCAAGGTTATATGTTAATGTTTTTGTTTTATACTTACAGACATGGGTAATCAGATGTATCCATTATACCATATGCAGCAGTTATTCTGTTTGCCACAGCAGTCCCATAACAGGTTTGGACTATTGTGAAGACATCCTCACTATACATTGCTCTGGTACACTTATCTGCTGACTTGTATAAACCTGAAGAAAAAGGATTGAGTCACATAAACTGACAGTTCAGAAATTTTTGTCAAGTCTATTCTATTGGATTGTTTAGATTTTAGAGGGATGGGCAGAAGAAAACAGAGCTTTTGAATAAGTAAGTTGGAAAATAGGAGTAAAAAAAGATTGAATCAAGAGAATAAAGTGTATACGAGGAAGGCAGGATTGTGGTAAAGAATAATGAAGTAGAAAAGAAAGAAGAAGATCAAAGGGAAAAGTGCAGTGTGATTCAATATTCATATTTGTGCTGTTATCTTTACATAGTGAAAACGATTTTCTTTATTTCTTTCAATGCTCAACTTTAGCATCTTCCTTTTGATACAATATGAAGTATCTGAAGACTATGTATGGAATATATAACACTCACCAAGACATTCCGACATAGTGACATTATCTGGGGAAACTTTAAACAATTCATCTTCATATTTAGTTAAAACACCATTTACTTCTTCCAAAGAACATTGTCCTAGTTGATTTTTGTTTGTCTGTAAAGTTCTATAGAGACAAGCTGAAGAGTACCAATACATTCTAAAAAAAATATAATCAAATAAAAGTATAATCTAAAATTAGACATGTCCAAAAAATGAATTTACATAATATCTGATGTACATTGAGAGATATTAAGAAGGATTTCATGTAAGAATTATGCAGTAGTTTTACCAGGATATTTTAAAAACTTTTTAATAGATTATTTTCTAATGAAAATAATATTTGCAAATCTGAATGGACACTGTTCAGGGGCGGATGCAGGAATTTTCCAAAGGGGGGGTGCTATCCCAGGGCAAAGGGGGGGTGCAAAACATATGTCCCGATACAAATGCATTGATCGGCCAAAATAAAGGGGGGGGGTGCGAACCCCCGGAACCCCCCCTCTGGATCCGCCACTGCTGTTTGGCAGCCCCGCAAGTCATACATTCCCAAAATCAATAACTGATTTTTTCCTTTGATATCTGGTTAATAAAATCTGTGGTCCAAACAAGGTTTGATTCTTATTTAGAACTTATTCTGTGAAAATCCTTTGGTCAATTATTTATATGTACCTGCAGCTATCAAGTTTATCATCTCCCTGTATTTGTTTCTGTAACCCGTAGTAATAACAGTCATAGTTTAGAATGTAGTGAACTACATCAGGATGAACACACGGCATCAAGGTCACATTCAGTGGAACAATGGTCGGCAATACAACTTCATTTCCTGGACCTATAACAAAAAGTTTCAAATTAAACTTTAAAAGAAAAATTGTCAAATTGACAAAAACAGCTTTTACAGTTATCTGCTTAAAGATATCATACATTATATAAACAATAAATTATTACAAGGTTGATGTTGATGGAATGCATACAATTGAAACTGTTTCACTTTAGTTATTTTGTTATTCATCCCATATTTAACGTTCTTTACAGACATTATCAATACTGTGAATATAAAACATTAATTGTTTAACATTAAATGACTTTTTAAATCAACCATTGGTAAATTAAAAAACTTAAAAATGAGACTAAAGTCTATAAATATTTGTTTTATAATAACAAAATTGGATTAAAAAAGACGCACCACATAAAAGATAAAATATACAAACCAAGACATGAGATTGGATCAAACACTGATATATTTTGTCCTATCATTGACCAAGAGTCCATGGACATTGTTGAAACTATTTGTTCCTTATTGCAGATACCTGTCTGGAACAGTACACATCCAATCATGTCCAAAAGAACACTGAAAATAAAGATCATCTAAAGATTAAAGATATAAAACAAAATTGTCAAAACAAACACTCATTCAAACTACAGTATCTTTTAACAATACTTTGAGCTTTCTCTCTTACAGTATAGTTTCATTAATTATTGCTTTTCGATAACCGATGTTTACTGAATGTTTTTTGGTACTATTGATAAAGTCTACTGGTCACGATTAAAAAAGTTGATGGTTTGAGATACCTAAAATAATCCTGACATATATCTGTTCCAAATTTTAAACTACATCAGTGGTTGTCTTATGCCATACCTAAGTATTCAATCATTTTTTATGATTTGGTGTTGATGTCAGAGCTTTGATATTTTTTGTTGAAATAATTTACATTTCATTTGTCTTAACAATTCTCTACTATTGAAAAACTGAATGTGGACATAAAATATTTTTTGCATTATTTGTGGTTAGTTCTCTTTGAACATGTTCCCTGTCTTTTCATTAAAAACTTGAAAGTCTGTTGTGTCTGTAACTTCAATAAAAGGTGAATTAATCTGTTCCTTTTCAACATCATGTATAAATAAAATGTATTCCTTACAATCAAATTCACAGGGCATCAAACACTAGTCCTCATTTGATTTCTGCTTTGTGTTTTTTTTAATTGAAAACAGAAAAATCGGAATTACATTTAAATACGAAAAGCAAAATCTGATGTATGAAATATAGCTGACCAGCTCATCTTGTTTGAGATAAGTAAACAATACAGATATTTCTATATTTTATTACCTGCACTTTCTATCTTTGTCGACCAACCTTAGTTGGGACTTTGCTGAGTCACACTGACTATCTAAAATACTTGATACGTATGTCATACTATTGCAATCAGGTGCTGAAATATATAAATACAAATTCAGTCTAAGTATAACCAATGGATTCAATCCTGGTAAAAGTGTATAGAATGGATTCAGTCTTGGTAAAGGTGTATAGAATAAATTCAATCTTGGTTAAGGTGTATAGAATGGATTCAATCTTGGTAAGGGTGTATAGAATGGATTCAATCTTGATAAAGGTGTATAGAATGGATTCAATCATGGTAAAGGTGTATAGAATGGATTCAATCTTGGTAAAGGTGTATAGAATGGATTCAATCTTGGTAAAGGTGTATAGAATGGATTCAATCTTGGTAAAGGTATATAGAATGGATTCAATCATGGTTAAGGTGTATAGAATGGATTCAATCTTGGTAAGGGTGTATAGAATGGATTCAATCTTGATAAAGGTGTATAGAATGGATTCAATCTTGGTTAAGGTGTATAGAATGGATTCAATCTTGGTAAAGTTATATAGTATGGATTCAATCATGGTAAAGTTATATAATATGGATTCAATCATGGTAAAGTGATATAGTATGGATTCAATCATGGTAAAGGTAAATAGTATGGATTCAATCTTGGTAAAGGTAAATAGAATGGATTCAATCATGGTAGAGGTATATAGTGTGGATTCAATCTTGGTAAAGGTATATAGAATGGATTCAATCATGGTAAAGGTGTATAGAATGGATTCAATCTTGGTAAGGGTGTATAGAATGGATTCAATCTTGATAAAGGTGTATAGAATGGATTCAATCATGGTAAAGTTATATATTATGGATTCAATCTTGGTAAAGGTGTATAGAATGGATTCAATCTTGGTAAAGGTATATAGAATGGATTCAATCTTGATAAAGGTGTATAGAATGGATTCAATCATGGTAAAGGTGTATAGAATGGATTCAGTCTTGGTAAAGGTGTATAGAATAAATTCAATCTTGGTTAAGGTGTATAGAATGGATTCAATCATGATAAAGGTGTATAGAATGGATTCAATCTTGGTAAAGGTATATAGAATGGATTCAATCTTGATAAAGGTGTATAGAATGGATTCAATCTTGGTAAAGTTATATAGTATGGATTCACTCATGGTAAAGTTATATAGTATGGATACAATCTTGGTAAAGGTATATAGAATGGATTCAATCTTGATAAAGGTGTATAGAATGGATTCAATCATGGTAAAGGTGTATAGAATGGATTCAGTCTTGGTAAAGGTGTATAGAATAAATTCAATCTTGGTTAAGGTGTATAGAATGGATTCAATCATGATAAAGGTGTATAGAATGGATTCACTCATGGTAAAGTTATATAGTATGGATTCACTCATGGTAAAGTTATATAGTATGGATACAATCTTGGTAAAGGTATATAGAATGGATTCAATCTTGATAAAGGTGTATAGAATGGATTCAATCTTGGTAAAGTTATATAGTATGGATTCACTCATGGTAAAGTTATATAGTATGGATTCAATCTTGGTAAAGGTATATAGAATGGATTCAATCTTGGTAAAGGTAAATAGAATGGATTCAATCATGGTAGAGGTATATAGTGTGGATTCAATCTTGGTAAAGGTATATAGAATGGATTCAATCTTGGTAAAGTTATATAGTATGGATTCACTCATGGTAAAGTTATATAGTATGGATACAATCTTGGTAAAGGTATATAGTATGGATTCACTCATGGTAAAGTTATATAGTATGGATTCACTCATGGTAAAGTTATATAGTATGGATACAATCTTGGTAAAGGTATATAGTGTGGATTCAATCTTGGTAAAGGTATATAGAATGGATTCAACCTTGGTAAAGTTAAATAGAATGGATTCAATCATGGTAAAGTTATATAGTATGGATTCAATCATGGTAAAGTTATATAGTATAGATTCAATCTTGTTAAAGGTATATAGTGTGGATTCAATTTTGGTAAAGTTATAAAGTATGGATTCAATCTTACTAAAGGTATATAGAATGGATTCAATCATGGTAAAGTTATATAGTATGGATTCAAGCATGGTATAGTTATATAGTATGGATTCAATCATGGTAAAGTTATATAATATGGATTCAATCATGGTAAAGTGATATAGTGTGGATTCAATTTTGGTAAAGTGATATAGTATGGATTCAATCATGGTAAAGTTATATAGTATGGATTCAATCATGGTAAAGGTATATAGTATGGATTCAATTTTGGTAAAGGTATATAGTATGGATTCAATCTGGGTAACAGTATATAGTGTGGATTCAACCTTGGGAAAGGTGTATAGTATGGATTCAATCATGGTAAAGGCATATAGTGTGGAATCAATCATGGTAAAGGTATATAAAATTGAGAAAGGAAATGGTGAATATGTCAAAGCGACAACCACCCGACCATAGAGCAAACAACAGCCGAAGGCAACCAATGGGTCTTCAATGTAGCGAGAATTCCCGCACCCGTAGGTGTCCTTCAGCTGGCCCCTAAAATATGCATAATAGTACAGTGATAATGGACGTCATACTAAACTCCGAATTATACACAAGAAACTAAAATTTAAAATATAGTATGGATTCAACCTTGGTTAAGGTGTATAGTGTGGATTCAATCTTGGTAATGGTAAATAGTATGGATTCAATCAGGGTAAAGGTAAATAGTATGGATTCAATCATGGTAAAGGTGTATAGTATGGATTCAATCTTGGTAAAGGTAAATAGTGTGGATTCAATCATGGTAAAGGTGTATAGTGTGGCTTCAATCTTGGTAAAGGTATATAGTGTGGATTCAATCTTGGTAATGGTAAATAGTATGGATTCAATCAGGGTAATGGTAAATAGTATGGATTCAATCTTGGTAAAGGTGTATAGTATGGCTTCAATCTTGGTAAAGATATAAAAAATATTGTTTTGTTACTCTTAGAATAACTTTTACATTCTTTTTAAAGTTCAATGTTTTTACTCCATTGAAGAAACAAATTAAAAATTGAAAAAATTCATAAGGGTTCCACGGAACCCAGTGTCTCGCCTACTTTTGCTTTAAATTGCAGACTCAACAAAAATGAGGAAAAACATCAATAAAAATTTCCCTCTCGATACTGTCTTTTGATTGAAAGAAGCTTCCAAGTTTGGTAAAAAAATCCAGGATAGTTTATGAATCTAATAAATGTTTTATAAACTTTAACTGCAGACTGTATGTAATGTTAACTGGAAGAAAAACTAAGTCCATTTATAAGTAAAATACGGAAAAGTGGAAATTTATTTTTACAAAATTTTCTTCTTGATAGTATCTTATGATCATAAACAAGCTTCTGTCCAAGTTTGGTACAAATCAAGGATAGTTTATGAAAGTTATTAAAATTTTAAAAACTTTAACCACAGAGTGAATGTAATGTTTCCTCACAGAAAAACTAAGTCCATTTATAAGTAAAATACGGAAAAGTGGAAATTTATTTTTACAAAATTTTCTTCTTGATACTATCTTATGATCATAAACAAGCTTCTGTCCAAATTTGGTACAAATCAAGGATATTTTATGAAAGTTATTAAAATTTTAAAATCTTTAACCAGAGTGAATGTAATGTTTCCTCGCAGAAAAACTAAGTCCATTTATAAGTAAAATACGGAAAAAATGGAATTTTATTTTTACAAAATTTACTTCTGGATACTTTCTTATGATCATAAACAAGCTTATGTCCAAGTTTGGTAGAAATTCAGTATAGTTTAAGAAAGTAATTAAAATTTCCAAAACTTTAACCACAGAGTGAATATTTGTGGACGCCGCCGCCTCCGACGACGATGCCGACGACGACGACGACGGAATGTAGGATCGCTTAGTCTCGCTTTTTCGACTAAAGTCGAAGGCTCGACAAAAAACCACTATAAAAACATTTATACTTTCTTATGATCATAAACAAGCTTCTGTCCAAGTTTGGTAGAAATTCAGTATAGTTTAAGAAAGTTATTAAAATTTCAAAAACTTTAACCACAGAGTGAATATTTGTGGACACCGCCGACGACGACGACGGAATGTAGGAATCGCTTAGTCCCGCTTTTTCGACTAAAGTCGAAGGCTCGACAAAAAACCACTATAAAAACATTTATTTTTATTGTACAAATGGTTTTTTTTCTTCAACTGAATTTTAATGTGCATATTATTGTTATGCGTTTACTTTTCTACATTGGCTAGAGGTATAGGGGAAGGTTGAGATCTCAGAAACATGTTTAACCCCGCCGCAATTTTGCGCCTGTCCCAAGTTAGGAGCCTCTGGCCTTTGTTAGTCTTGTATGATTTTTAATTTTAGTTTCTTGTGTATAAGTCAGAGTTTAGTATGACGTCCATGACATCGGACTCAGACTTCTCTTGAACTGAATTTTAATGTGCGTATTGTTATGTGTTTACTTTTCTACATTGGCTAGAGGTATAGGGGAGGGTTAAGATCTCATAAACATGTTTAACCCCGCCGCAATTTTGCGCCTGTCCCAAGTCAGGAGCCTCTGGCCTTTGTTAGTCTTTTTAATTTCTTGTGTATAATTCAGTTTTGTATGACGTTCATAATCACTGTACTAGTATTGGTAGTATACATATTTTTTAAGGGGCCAGCTGAAGGACACCTACGGGTGCGGGAGTTTCTCGCTACATTGAAGACCCATTGGTGGCCTTCGGCTGTTGTCTGCTCTATGGTCAGGTTGTTGTCGCTTTGACACATTCCCCATTTCCTTTTTCAATTTTATTTACATTAAATATTATCATAAAAAGGTTTAGCGGAACACTGGGTCTTGTCTGCCATCGCTGCTGTCAGTGTAAAAATGTAAGGTTGGTTGCAAAATACTTAGTCCATTTATCAAAAAAAAAAGTGTTGTTGACAAGGAGATGTCTCGCCTGTATTTAATTTGAGAGTTAAATGCAAATGTTGTAATAAAAATAGCAATAATTAATCATGGTAACAGCAGGGCTTCCAAAAAAATATTTGAGCCAGCCGGACATTTCATATCTGATCCTGATTTTAATCCCTTAAGACTTAGTCACAAAAGGCAATTATGGTAGGCAGATGGCCATTCCAATGATTGACATTACGTTAAAAAAAAAAACCGATTTTAAACTTTACTTTGATATGATATGAATTTGATGTTCGGATGTTACTGTTAAATTGGCAGTGCAGCATTCAAAGTATGCACATCAGCATGCTCCTACCTGCCTTAGACTTTTTATTTGTGCAAAATGACATTGTCAAAAACTTTGCTTTCGTTTTCAACCGGATGTTGACTTGACAATGGTAAAAAATGGACCATAAACGGATACATAAATCTGTGTACGTTTACAAAGCACGACTGAGAGAAGAAGCTCTTTCCACGTTATTTCTTCAACAAAATACTTGAATTGAATTAGATACAGGTGTCAATGATAATTTTAGCATTTTTAAAGAAATGTAGGATGCATTATTAAACTTCCCACCTGTGCACATGCGCACACATGTTCCAGTTCATATGACGTAGTTTTGACGATTTTTTTGTTTAAAACCTTTTTAAATTTTTCATCAAATCATGTTCATAAACTAATTTCTAATAATTTTAATCTTTTGGACTAAATCAATTAGATACAAACAGCTGAAATGTAAGAAAATAATTGTGAATATACCGATCAATTTATACGATGTCCAGTACTGAACATAGTTCACCTGTCACCTGAACAGGTAGATTTCAGCTGTCCAACTACTAATTAGCCTTGATTAAAATTAGAAAGTATTGAAGTAGGTGTTGTTTTGATAGTAATTAATCATCATGTCACATTTATGAAAGGAAATGTGTTGATGCTAAAGGCAAAAGGTTGGGTCAAAAAGATCTTGAATTATGTAAAAATGACAGAAAAAGCCTTGAAAACTAAAAAGTATATGACCGTTTCATGCTTTGCCCAGCCGGACTTTTACCAGACATTATACAAATGACCGGAATACATGACCGTTTTGGAAGCCCTTGGTAACAGTGCCATATAATCTCTGAGAGATAAGATTTGCCAATGCTTAAACAACTGCAATCACAATCATATTGACTTTTCATAAGTGGTTCCACTTGATCATAACTAATCACAAACTTTAACATCAAAAAGTTTCAAAGTTGAAATGTGTAGTGCTAAACCTTGTTTGCAAGAACAATTCATATGAAATTAAATGTGCGTAGTCTATTATGACTATTACAAAAGAATAAATCTTTTGTTTATAGGTTGCACTTTGTAAATACAGCTGTTTCTCAAAACACGCCTCTTTTGGGGAGTAATTGAATATTCATAGAAAATTCACTTTGTTTACATACTGGTTCCCAGTTATGCTTTCTGTGTTCCATATCGCAGAGACAGAACTTGGGAATGTTACCAGTAAATAAACACGTGCATATTGTTTACATTGAAATCTGTGGTAACCTTTCATTCGAGGTAGGGGTAGTTAAGAAAATTAGTGTAAGTTTAAACTCTGAGAAGTTCAGGGCATATAAACGTTGAAAATATGCCGCACAGCCCTATATTTTGACCTTTGAAAAAAATTGTGGTGCATATGAACTTTCAATTCTAGGATAAGATTTTTTTCAAAACTTCATAGTAAAAGTGGTACAGTTTTAGCCGTAAAAGGAGTTCCTATGGGAAATTGCATTGTCAATATTTACAGAAATGCAACCTATATAGGGTGAAAAAGGGGAACATTCAGAATTTAACCAAATTTGCTTTATTTCACAGATTTTAAAGAAATTAACTCAAATAAGAAGTTTTATAAATATTTAATGAAGATTGATAGAATCCTGGGCCTTAAATATGATGACTCAGCATAAATTCACAGTTAACAGTATGCATAGTTTACTTAAAGTCCTGGATACAAAATTAAATCATAATATTTGCATATTTGTAAGTTAAATTGTTAAGAAGTCCTTATATTTACTCTTCGCAGTCATTGAAACTCATAGATCCTTCCTGAATATTATTTATGGGGTATTTGTGTCCTTTCGATAACCCAAAAGTAAGCCGCAACACCTAAATCTGCTTTTTTGTCACCACGGCATAATAAATACAAGCTAGAAAAACAAAAATATCTCAAGAAAACTTACAATAGTGTGTTCTATCCTGAATATGTACTAAATATTCCAAATTGCTAGAAACAGCAGAATTATTTAGGAAATTTGAGGCCCCAGGGGCAAGAAACATAGAAAATTGCCTACCCCCTGGGTCATAATACAAATAATTTAACTTGTAAATGCTATGATTTTATGATTTTAAAGTTCTTGATATAGAAAACAATAACTATGCTTGGAAGTTATGCAAAAATCAAATGTTAGCAGTCATCTCTACAACATTTTAAGTGAATTTATATCTCAGACTGGTATCTGCATACATACAACTATTGCAAATATGGCTTTGTTTGAACACTTCTAGTATATATAGTAGCTAAATTGTGTCAGATATATGGTTAAAGATGATACTGTTGTGACAAGAATTCTAAATTGACCATTTGAGGCAGAAAATGTGTTCTTTAATTGACAAATAGGCATACAGTAAGATGTGGACTGGAAATAGAGGCTGGATTGGATACTTTATATAATCTTGAATGTTGTAATGATTGACTGCTAAACATAACATTTATGATATTCTGATATGCTTTCAATATGTTATCAAAACAGTTTTTAACAGGTTCTAGGCATTTTTTATCAGAAAATATGCAAATAGGGTAAGCTGGCAATAATTAAAGTCTTGTTTTCAAATTCTTTAAAAAATTGAAACAGGGGAGGGGGTATAAAATGTATAGTAAAGAAAAACTTAGAGTATACACAGTGATTTCTTTAAGACTTTAATTCTGATAAATGAGTATTAATGTGAGAAAAACTGATTTTAGAGAGTTTTCTATTTGAATAAATGTCTGTATAGGTTGCACTTTGTAAATACAGCTGTTTCTCAAAACACGCCTCTTTTGGGGAGTAATTGAATATTCATAGAAAATTCACTTTGTTTACATACTGGTTCCCAGTTATGCTTTCTGTGTTCCATATCGCAGAGACAGAACTTGGGAATGTTACCAGTAAATAAACACGTGCATATTGTTTACATTGAAATCTGTGGTAACCTTTCATTCGAGGTAGGGGTAGTTAAGAAAATTAGTGTAAGTTTAAACTCTGAGAAGTTCAGGGCATATAAACGTTGAAAATATGCCGCACAGCCCTATATTTTGACCTTTGAAAAAAATTGTGGTGCATATGAACTTTCAATTCTAGGATAAGATTTTTTTCAAAACTTCATAGTAAAAGTGGTACAGTTTTAGCCGTAAAAGGAGTTCCTATGGGAAATTGCATTGTCAATATTTACAGAAATGCAACCTATAATGGTATGGTCAGTATCTAAATACCTGTTATTATTTTGACATAGATATGGTCAGTATCTAATTACCTGTTATTATTCTGACATAGATATGGTCTGTATCAACAGCTTTGATCAGATCAAGCTCAGATTTCGGGTCCATCCTTGCTGCAGTAACAAACCCTAACATTCCTGATCTTACATCACTGGTTGTTTTCTGATAATAATAGATCACTTCAAACACCACATACACACTGCCTTGTCTGAAATATAAAATCAGATTTTACAACTTATTTTCAGATGAAAAGTTACTCGCCCTTCTACAAGAAGCAATACGCATAGATAAATCAGAGAGTTAATAAGAAATCTACAAACAGAAATATGAAACTCTAATTGAGAAAAAATTTAAAGCTTTCCTTTACCACAATCAGTTCCTCTTTGTCAGGCTATTTAAATTTTTAAAAGTTGACCTGTGCAATGGTATAAATAAAATAGCTGTAGCTATTGTTCTCTGTGGAATTCATTCTATGAACCTTTAAATATTTATTTGATTAATTTTTCTGTTTTTTTTCATGTCTTTTATTCATAATATTTTTAAAGCTACCACTGTAAATTAATTTGTTTTATTTGTCCTTAGTTATAGAAAGTTTCTCATTATCTGATATTAAGATTATAGCAGACTGAAGTCTTCATGGATAAAGTAATGAAGTTTGGGATATTATACTATGCTTAAGCTTCCAATGATTAAATTACCAGCCAGTAAGTAAATAGCTGCAGTGTATACAAAACGATAAACCAACCTAAGTACTGTAATCTTCATGGAGGAAATGTTTGATGACCTAAAATCTCCTGATATTATTCTCATCTGGAATAAAACATAAACAATGTTACTGTAGTTCATTAATTACCAAATCTAGTGGATGTGGTTTCGTAAAATCTAAAATGAACTTGTTCGTTACAGGTTTGTTTTTGTACTCAGTAAAACAGATTCAATATTTTGCCTGTATCTCATCTTTCTCTTTTAAGATTCAAGACAAATTTTTTTTTAATTTTTTTAATTTTTTTTTTAAATTTTTTTATCCAACATATATAATATACAACAGTACAGTTATCAAACAGTAAGCTCATATATATGAATGTAATATAATACAACCTATCAGAAAATGTATAGAACTTGAAAATAATATTTTGTTGGGATTTTATAATTGTATCTTATTAAAAAGGACATACAAAAAAAAAGTATAGAGAATTAATAAATAAAAGAATTAAAAGATGATGCTATTGTCATCTGAAATAAAACAAAAACAATGTTACTGTAGTTCATTAATTACCAAATCTAGTGGATGTGGTTTTGTAAAATCTAAAATGAAGTTGTTCGTTACAGGTTTGTTTTTGTACTCAGTAAAACAGATTCGATATTTTGCCTGTATCTCATCTTTTTCTTTTAAGATTCAAGACAAAATTTATTAATACAATGTAAAAGACAACATTTAAACTAGAGGCTCTAAAGAGCCTGTGTCGCTCACCTTGGTCTATGTGAATATTAAACAAAGGAAGTAGATGGATTCATGACAAATTGTGTTTTGGTGATGGTGATGTGTTTGTACATCTTACTTTACTGAACATTCTTGCTGCTTAC
The DNA here is from genome assembly GCF_965363235.1 of Mytilus galloprovincialis. Classification (NCBI taxonomy): domain Eukaryota; kingdom Metazoa; phylum Mollusca; class Bivalvia; order Mytilida; family Mytilidae; genus Mytilus; species Mytilus galloprovincialis. The sequence goes on along the minus strand of NC_134841.1, from coordinate 89,308,156 downwards.
AGTTATCTCTATCTATAATGAACTTGACCCAGTAGTTTCAGTGGAAAATGTTAGTAAAAATTTACAAATTTTATAAAAATTGTTAAAAATTGACTATAAAGGACAATAACTTCTTAGGAGGTCAATTGACCATTTCAGTCATGTTGCCTTATTTGTTAATCTTACTTTGCTGTACATGATTGCTGTTCAAAGTTTATCTCTATCTATAATAATATTCAAGATAATAACCCAAAACAGTAAAATTTCCTTAAAATTACCAAATTAGGGGCAGCAACCCAACAACTGGTTGTCCGATTCATCTGAAAATTTCAGGGCAGATAGATTTTGACCTGATAAACAATTTTACCCCTTATCAGATTTGCTCTAAATGCTTTGGTTTTTGAGTTATAAGCCAAAAACTGCATTTTACCCCTATGTTCTATTTTTAGCCATGGCGACCATCTTGGTTGGTTGGCTGGGTCACCGGACATATTTTTCAAACTAGATACCCCAAAGATGATTGTGGCCAAGTTTGGATTAATTTGGCCCATTAGTTTCAGAGGAGAAGATTTTTGTAAAAGATTACTAAGATTTACGAAAAATGGTTAAAAATTGACTATAAAGGGCAATAACTCCTAAAGGGGTCAACTGACCATTTTGGTCATGTTGACTTATTTGTAAATCTTACTTTGCTGAACATTATTGCTGTTTACAGTTTATCTCTATCTATAATAATATTCAAGATAATAACCAACAAGAGGCTGTCACAACGACAGCAAACCGGATTTATTAACATTTATTTGTGTCCTGGCAATATCACAAGAACCATTACTGATGAATGGTGAAAGTGAAAATCGTCAATATCAAATTTGACCTCCATTTTGTCATCAGTATCAACATATTAAAATTTGAAAAGCTTAGATTGAATGGTTCATGAGTAAATGCAACAACCTGAATGGAAACGCCATTTTACGATCTTTCAAGAACCATAACTCCTGAACGGTAAAAGTCAAAATCGTCATTATTGAACTTGACCTCTATTTTGTCATCAGTAACAACATATTAAAATTTCAAAAGCTTTGGTTGAATGGTTCATGAGAAAATGCACGGACACGACGGGAAAAACCATTTTTCAATCTTTCAAGAACCATAACTCATGAACGGTAAAAGTCAAAATCGTCATTATTGAACTTGACCTCCATTTTGTCATCAGTAACAGCATATTAAAATTTCGGAAGCTTTTGTAGAACAGTTCATGCATAAATGCACGGACACGACTGGAAACTCCATTTTTCAATCTTTCAAGAACCATAACTCCTGAACGGTAAAAGTCAAATTCGTCATTATTGAACTTGACCTCCATTCTTTCATTAGTAACAACATATTAAAATTTGGGAAGCTTTGGTAGAACAGTTCATGCGTAAATGCACGGACAACTCCATTTTTCAATCTTTCAAGAACCATAACTCCTGAACGGTAAAAGTCAAAATCGCCATTATTGAACTTGACCTTCATTTAGTTGTCAGTAACAACATATTAAAATTTTAAAAGCTTTGGTTGAACGGTTCATGAGTTAATGCACGGACAACATTTGATTGTTGCCGCCCGCCCGCCCGCCCGACTGCCCGACCGCCGTACATCCCCAAATCAATAACCGACATTTTTGTCACAAAAATCCGGTTAAAAACAGCAAAAATTCCCTAAAATTACCAAATCAGGGGCAGCAACCCAACAACAGGTTGTCAGATTCATCTGAAAATTTGAGGGCAGATAGATCTTGACCTGATAAACAATTTTACACCTGTCAGATTTGCTCTAAATGCTTTGGTTTTTGAGTTATAAGCCAAAAACTGCATTTTACCCCTATGTTCTATTTTTAGCCATGGCGACCATCTTGGTTGGTTGGCTGGGTCACCGGACACATTTTTCAAACTAGATACCCCAAAGATGATTGTGGCCAAGTTTGGATTAATTTGGCCCAGTAGTTTCAGAGGAGAAGATTTTTGTAAAAGATTACTAAGATTTACGAAAAATGGTTAAAAATTGACTATAAAGGGCAATAACTCCTAAAGGGGTCAATTGACCATTTTGGTCATGTTGACTTATTTGTAAATCTTACTTTGCTGAACATTATTGCTGTTTACAGTTTATCTCTATATATAACTAGAGGCTCTAAAGAGCCTGTGTCGCTCACCTTGGTCTATGTGACTATTAAACAAAGGAAGCAGATGGATTCATGACAAAATTGTATTTTGGTGATGGTGATGTGTTTGTACATCTTACTTTACTGAACATCCTTGCAGCCTATAATTATCTCTATCTATAATGAACTTGGCCAAGTAGTTTCAGTGGAAAATTTTAGTAAAAATTTACAATTTTATAAAAATTGTTGAAAATTGACTATAAAGGACAATAACTCCTTAGGGGGTCAATTGACCATTTCGGTCATGTTGACTTATTTGTTAATCTTACTTTGCTGAACATTATTGCTGTTTACAGTTTATCTCTGTCTATAATAATATTCAAGACAATAACCAAAAACAGCAAAATTTCCTTAAAATTACCAATTCAGGGGCAGCAACCCAACAACGGGTTGTCCGATTCATTTGAAAATTTCGGGGCAGATAGATCTTGACCTGATAAACAATTTAACCACTGTCAGATTTGCTCTAAATGCTTTGGTTTTTGAGTTATAAGCCAAAAACTGCATTTTACCCCTATGTTCTATTTTTAGCCATGGCGGCCATCTTGGTTGGATGGCCAGGTCATCGGACACATTTTTTAAACTAGATACCCCAAAGATGATTGTGGATAAGTTTGGATTAATTTGGCCCATCAGTTTCAGAGGAGAAGATTTTTGTAAAAGATTACTAAGATTTACGAAAAATGGTTAAAAATTGACTATAAAGGGCAATAACTCCTATATGGGTCAACTGACCATTTCGGTCATGTTGACTTATTTGTAAATCTTACTTTGCTGAACATTATTGCTGTTTACAGTTTATTTCTATCTATAATAATTTTCAAGATAATAACCAAAAACAGTAAAATTTCCTTAAAATTACCAATTCAGGGGCAGCAACCCAACAACGGGTTGTCCGATTTATCTGAAAATTTCAGGGCAGATAGATCTTGACCTGATAAACAATTTGACCCCCGTGTCAGATTTGCTCTAAAGGCTTTGGTTTTTGAGTTATAAGCCAAAAACTGCATTTTTCCCCTATGTTCTATTTTTAGCCATGGCGGCCATCTTGGTTGGATGGCTGGGTCATCAGACACATTTTTTAAACTAGATAACCAAAAGATGATTGTGGATAAGTTTGGATTAATTTGGCCCAGTAGTTTCAGAGGAGAAGATTTTTGTAAAAGATTACTAAGATTTACGAAAAATGGTTAAAAATTGACTATAAAGGGCAATAACTCCTATATTGGTCAACTGACCATTTCGGTCATGTTGACCTATTTGTAAATCTTACTTTGCTGAACATTATTGCTGTTTACAGTTTATTTCTATCTATAATAATTTTCAAGATAATAACCAAAAACAGTAAAATTTCCTTAAAATTACCAATTCAGGGGCAGCAACCCAACAACAGGTTGTCAGATTCATCTGAAAATTTCAGGGTAAATAGATCTTGACCTGATAAACAATTTTACCATTGTCAGATTTGCTCTAAATGCTTTGGTTTTTAAGTTATAAGCCAAAAACTGCATTTTACCCCTATGTTCTATTTTTAGCCCCGGCGGCCATCTTGGTTGGTTGGCCGGGTCACCGGACACATTTTTTAAACTAGATACCCCAAAGATAATTGTGGCCAAGTTTGGATAAATTTGGCCTAGTAGTTTCAGAGGAGAAGATTTTTGTAAAAGATTATTAAGATTTACGAAAAATGGTTAAAAATTGACTATAAAGGGCAATAACTCCTATATGGGTCAACTGACCATTTCGGTCATGTTGACTTATTTGTAGATCTTACTTTGCTGAACATTATTGCTGTTTACAGTTTATTTCTATCTATAATAATTTTCAAGATAATAACCAAAAACAGTAAAATTTCCTTAAAATTGCCAATTCAGGGGCAGCAACCCAACAACCGGTTGTCCGATTCGTCTGAAAATTTCAGGACAGATAGATCTTGACTTAATAAACAATTTAACTATGTCAGATGTGCTCTAAATGGTTCGGTTTCAGAGTTATAAGCCAAAAACTGCATTTTACCCCTATGTTCTATTTTTAGCCATGGCGGCCATCTTGGTTGGTTGGCCTGGTAACTGAACACATTTTTTAAACAAGATACCCCAATGATGATTTTGGCCAAGTTTGGTTAAATTTGGCCCAGTAGTTTCAGAGGAGAAGATTTTTGTAAAAGTTAACGACGACGGACGACGGATGACGCAAGACGACGACGGACGCCGGACGCCAAGTGATGAGAAAAGCTCACTTTGCCCTTCGGGCCAGGTGAGCTAATAATATTCAAGATAAAAACCAAAAACAGCAAAAATTCCCTAAAATTACCAAATCAGGGGCAGCAACCCAACAACAGGTTGTCAGATTCATCTGAAAATTTCAGGGCAGATAGATCTTGACCTGATAAACAATTTTACACCTGTCAGATTTGCTCTAAATGCTTTGGTTTTTGAGTTATAAGCCAACAAACTGCATTTTACCCCTATGTTCTATTTTTAGCCATGGCGGCCATCTTGGTAGGTTGGCCAAGTCACCGGACACATTTTTTAAACTAGATACCCAAATGATGATTGTGGCCAAGTTTGGTTTAATTTGGCCCAGTAGTTTCAGAGGAGAAGATTTTTGTAAAAGTTAACAATGACGACGGACGACGACAGACGACGGAAGCAAAGTGATAGGAAAAGCTCACTTGGCCCTTCGGGCCAGGTGAGCTAACAAATGAATTGATTACATTCCTGACTAGACTTAAAAGCATCTTATATGAAATCTTATAGACTGTTTCCAAAAGCTTAATCAATTTCCCATCCTATTTGAAAATATATCTTTACCTGTGAAAATTGCAATTTGCATTCCTAATTCAACATATTCAAAATTGGTGAAGAAAATAAAAGGAAACAGCTGAGGCTTGAGCAGGGATGATCTTGACAAGTCATAAACTATTGGATAACTAGCTACACTGTTACTTGTCTAATCAGACATCTGAGTATTCCCACATCCTGCTTTAACGGACACATTTTCATGGTCCCAAAATATGCCTTTCCTTGCAGAAAAAACCTGAGTATTCCAACATCCTGCGTATTCCGAAAAAAATTCTGGTCCCCCAGTGTGTCGGATGAGGCAAGTTACACAGCAGTTAAGAATTGAATGCTTCTTTTTGTAACTTCATTGGGGTGCAAAAGGGATGACCGAAGTACAATTTCGCGCTTCATTCTAAAAATGTGCGCAGGGTCAACGCTTTTACAACCCTATGAAGTTACAAAAAGAAGCATCCAATATTTATACTTACATTTTTTAGCTAGGATCATGAAAGCACGATTTTTATCAAGTTTTTATTTAATTTACCTGTGCACTTTATTATAATACCTTGATTCATCATGAATGATAAATTTTATTGTGTAATAAAGTTGATTAAGGAATAATGCGAGATTGCAGTTAGCCAATCAGAATAACGTATTATAATGAAACATTCATCTAATGTAATTATCTATAAATCAAAATACCTGTTTTAGAATTTCTCTTGTTAAGTTCTGATAATTTACACTGTTTTTATCAGTATACTCTGACTCCCAAGGAATGTCAAATTTTATGGTAATTTCAAACTCATATGAATATATATCTGAAAGATAATAAAAAAATAATATTCTGAAGCATGCAATACAAATCAAATTATTTGTCAAAAAGAATTTTCAACCTATAAATCTTCTATGTAACCACCCCGCTAAAAAAAAGGACCGAACTTGGCAATCATACCACATCTTCTTTTTTAATTAATTTACATATACAAACCAAATATAATTTACAGTAAACTAATTATTTCATCCTAACAGGTGAAATATTTTTGTCTTAACAAAGTCTTCATACATGCTTTTAAGGAATTTGAATTTCTTTGAACACTTCAATTTGTGGTTTAACTCATGAAAAACAATGAAAATTAATGCCCAATGATTATTTTAAATACATCCGCTATATTGACCTGACTGCCATTATATTAAATGGTGTTATGGCTTATTTGACAATTTTTTCAAGAATGTACATCCAAACGACACCATGCTCTGTTTTAACTATCCTATATCTGTGAAATTACAAGTCAATATTATAATCTGTCACATCATCCAAACGACACCATGCTCTGTTTTAACTATCCTATATCTGTGAAATTACAGGTCAATATTGTAATCTGTCACATCATCTAAAAGAAGTTCAACAAATAATGAACCGGTGTACTCATTTTCAAGTTTCAAACTTCATGGTTAGCTATCTTCACTATAAACTTTAACCTGAGAATGCATTTAACTCACTATCACATTTCAGTAGATATAAGAAGATGTGTTATGAGTGCCAATGAGACAACTCTCCATCAAAGACACATTTTGCAAAACTTAACAGTTATAGGTCAAAGTAGGGTCTTCAACATGGAGCCAAACAGCTATGTTCAGTAAACTGTGTAATCAGGGTCAAAAAGTGATCATAATGATCATGTGCACTTAAGATTCAAATTCATGTGACCACACCTTCATAATAAACTACCTCTTTGAAATATTCCCCATTTATATTCTTAATTTTACTTTATCCAAACACTATTATAGGGTTATTGCATGAATATTGGGGTATATTGTCCTGAGTAGAATTTTATATTGCACGAGCTTGTGAGTGCAATATATGTTCTACGAGGGACACTATTCCCCAATATTCATGCAATAACCCTTTTATTGTATAGCAATATAATATTTGAAAGTAAAAACTGGTTTAAACTAAGATTTTGTCGTTTATGACGTCATGAATTTTGAAGATTTATTGCACTAGTGCAATATTAGAATTTATTGCACGCTAACTTTTGGTTACTTTCTGTGGAAAATAATATATTGCTATGCAATAAAACCTGATACTGAACTGACTCATGGACGAACTGACAAAGGCACAAACCCAAAAACACAATCCCCTTACTGCATTCGAATTTCTGATAAAACACAGATATAAAACATCAAGTCATTGCCTCATTCTTTTGCAGTAATTTAATTTTTGAGCTTACAATTAGAATCAGGATCCATACAGACATGACCACATCCGTTAGAGCAACATTTCTGGTTCCCTGCACAATTATAATCTCCTGAGCATTCCTCCACACAGTAACCAACAGTATGGTTACCAACAGCTGGACAGGTTCCTTGTTTGTTGCCTGTATCACTGTTACCTATAATTATTTTTTTATTTTACTGTCATCTACCAGTTGTAAGCCAAGAAGTGGATGCTTACAATCAGTAATGAAATTAAAAAAAATAAAATATGAACTAGACTTTACTCACTTTTTACATTTATTGTCTTAAGTTTTTACTTTTCTACATTGGCTAGAGGTATTGGGGGAGGGTTGAGATCTCATAAACATGTTTAACCCCGCCGCAATTTTGCGCCTGTCCCAAGTCAGGAGCCTCTGGCCTTTGTTAGTCTTGTATGATTTTTAATTTTAGTTTTTTGTGTATAATTCAGAGTTTAGTATGAAGTCCATTATCACTGTACTAGTATACATATTTTTTAAGGGGCCAGCTGAAGGACGCCTACGGGTGCGGGAGTTTCTTGCTACATTGAAGACCAATTGGTGGCCTTCGGCTGTTGTCTGCTCTATGGTCAGGTTGTTGTCGCTTTGAAACATTCTCCATTTCCTTTCTCAATTATATTTACATTAAATATTATCATAAAAAGGTTTAGCAGAACACTGGGTCTTGTCTGCCATTGCTGCTGTCAGTGTAAAAATGTAAGGTTGCAAAATACTTAGTCCATTTATAAAATCAAAGCGCTGTAAGCGCTGAGGGCAGTTAACCATTAACCAGGCAAACGTAATATTATGTGCAGTGGCGGATCCAGAAATTTTCATAAGTGGGGGCCCACTGCCTGCCTAACAGGGGACCTGCTCCAGTCATGCTTCAGTGATTCCCTATATAATCAACCAAATTTTTTCTCAAACATGGAAAGGGGGGGCACTGAAAAACCCTCTAAATCCGCTTCTGATGTGGCATTAAACATTCATATTGTACATTTATGTTTATCTAATGAATTAATTATTAAGGCAAATAATTTATATGTTATCAAGGTTTCAATAGCAATGAATATATAAATGTATATTTTTTATGGTGAGTCTGCAGTGGTACAAGTTCGCAATGATTGTAGTTGTTCTAGTTGGTAGTTAACGTTGGTTTTAGTTGACTGTTAGTAGTACGTGTTGACTTAGTACGAACATGTAATAGTATGAATGGACTGGTTTCCCTGTAAAGAAAACTGAGTATGTGTTCTATAATACAATAGTTATGCGACACAAATCAGACAAATGTTCACTACTACAAGGATCAAAGGTGAGGTCTGAAGTCTGACCTGCCCATAGTAAATGTAAATGATTTGTTATATTGTCCCATACATGAATATATATGGTTTAGGGGTGGGGATCTCAAGGGTTTTCAAGTTCTCAAACAGGAAGGGGAAGGGTGACCCCAGGGACTTCCCATATATTTCATTTGATTTGTTATATTGTTCCATACATGAATATATATGGTTTAGGGGTGGGGATCTCGAGGGTTTTCAAGTTCTCAAACAGGAAGGGATAGGATGACACCAGGGACTTCCCCTATATTTCATTTGATTTGTTATATTGTCCCATACATGAATATATATGGTTTAGGGGTGGGGATCTCATCGGTTTCCAAGTTCTCAAACAGGAGGGGGTAGGGGGACTCCCCTATATTTCATTTAATTAGTTATATTGACCCATACATGAATATATATTGTTTAGGGGTGGAGATCTCGACCGTTTCGTAAGTTCCCAAACAGGAGGGGGTGGGTCACCCCATGGACTCCCCTTATATTTCATTTGATTAGTTATATATATAGTCCCATACATGAATGTATATGGTTGAGAGGTCATCCGTTTCAAAGTTATCAAACAGAAGGGGATAGAGTGGCCCAAAGGACGCCACCTATATATCATATGATTTGCCTACATTCAGGTAGTTATTTGTGAAAATAAAGTAAGAATCTTCCAGCTACTTTAACTGATCCTTCAAAATTGAGAAAAAAAAATACCCCTTCAAAATTGCAGTAATATGTTTACACTTTAAAAGCATCTTACATGCATTATCAACATTTATCACTGATAAAGAAAATTTAAACTGTGACCAGGAACATATATATTGTTAGATATACTGTTCCCAGCTGTCACATTGTATTGGATTTTGACATTAGTCAAAAGTAATTTTGAGTTTCTGTTTAAAATATTTTCTGCTTTTTCTTTCTTTTACATATATCTTTTGGTTTTCAATTCTAGTGTTTATATTCATTTACCATGCATAGATGTATTTTGTCACCTGCCTGGATTCGCCAAAAACCCGGAATTACCCTTATCCGTTTCCGAAATCGGATCCGAAATTGTAATTGTCTTTTCACGGCAGCCATTGTCATTGTGTTCCAATGTTGTTTTTGTCAGTCAGATACGATTTTACTCGTATTAACACATTTTTTGTCGGCGATTTTCTGTATATAGCTAGCGATTGAACAAAATTGACATCGCTGTCATGAATAATAATGATTAAAATAAGTTTTGAGATCGTTGATTTGGAGACTTTGGCGAAAAGGTTTGCAAAGCTATTTTTTATTTTCTTTCAAGTGGAACTGAGACTACTATAGCTGTGATATAGTTGTCTCAGAGTGGAAGGCCCGTCGGGCGTGGCTAGTAACCAATTCGAAAGTGGAAGGTCGCGGACCTCGGACCACCGCTAATTTGAACCCCTGCCTCCAAATTGAAAAGATACAAATTTCGTCTTCTAATTTGAAATTGCCGCCAACAGCATGAACAGTTGAACTTATTATATAATAGACTACTGACGTAGTTGTACTACGTATTGACGACAAACAATATTCCTACGACTTTTGCCATTTGGGAAATCTTAACTACTTGTCTTAAAAGATTTTCGGCGATTAAATATTTCGTACAATTGTTTTTTGACATCTTAGCCAAAAGCACAGGCGATAATAAACTACATAAGAATTCCTAATGAGCACTACTTCCTATGTGCAACTTCAAAACTTTTGGGAAAATCGACGACCATTTCACGTTTTTATGGTAATATTTTTTATATTCTAGAATAAAAAGTATTAAAAAAGTGTTCAATTAGTTATATATAACATAGTAGCAAGCTAGATAATAACAATGGCAAGTATTTCAGCATTTTTTTGGGTAGACCACAAATCTAGGGTGTTCGCATAATGCAGATTAACTGCATAAAAAAAAAGTGTTGTTGACAAGGAGATGTCTCGCCTGTATTTAATTTGAGAGTTAAATGCAAATGTTGTAATAAAAATAGCAATAATTAATCATGGTAACAGCAGGGCTTCCAAAAAATATTTGAGCCAGCCGGACATTTCATATCTGATCCCGATTTTAATCCCTTAAGACTTAGTCACAAAAGGCAATTATGGTAGGCAGATGGCCATTCCAATGATTGACATTACGTTAAAAAAAAAAAGATTTTAAACTTTACTTTGATATGATGTGAATTTGATGTTCGGATGTTACTGTTAAATTGGCAGTGCATCATTCAAAGTGTGCACATCAGCACTCTCCTAGCTGCCTTAGACTTTTTATTTGTGCAAAATGACATTGTCAAAAACTTTACTTTCGTTTTCAACCGGGTGTTGACTTGACAATGGTAAACTAGAGGCTCCAAAGAGCCTGTGTCGCTCACCTTGGTCTATGTGAATATTAAACAAATTTATGACAAAATTGTGTTTTGGTGATGGGGATGTGTTGGTAGATCTTACTTTTCTAAACATTCTTGCTGATTAAAATTATATCTATCTTTAATGAACTTGGCCCAATAGCTTCAGCGGAAATGTAAGTGAAAATTTACAAATTTTACAAAAATTGTTAAAAATTGACTAAAAAGGGCTATAACTCCTTAGGGGGTCAATTGACCATTTTGGTCATGTTGACTTATTTGTAGATCTTACTCTGTTGAACATTTTTGCTGTTTACAGTTTATCTCTATCTATAATAATATTCAAGATAATAACCCAAAACAGCAAAATTTCCTTAAAATTATCAATTCAAGGGCAGCAACCTAGCAACAGGTTGTCAGATTCATCTGAAAATTTCAGGGCTAATAGATCTTGACCTGATAAACAATTTAACCCTCTTTCAGATTTGCTCAATTTAACCCTCTTTCAGATTTGCTCTAAATGCTTTGGTTATTGAGTTATAAGCCAAAAACTGCATTTTACCCCTATGTTCTATTTTTAGCCATGGCGGCCATCTTGGTTGGTATGCCAGGTCACCAGACACAATTTTTTAACTATATACCTCAATGATGATTGTGGCTAAGTTCGGTTAAATTTGGCCCAGTAGTTTCAGAGGAGAAGATTTTTCTAAAAGATTACTAAGATTAACGAAAAATGGTTAAAAATTGACTATAAAGGGCAATAACTCCTAAAGGGGTCAACTGACCATTTCGGTCATGTTGACTTATTTGTAAATCTTACTTTGCTGAACATTATTGCTGTTTACAGTTTATCTCTATCTATAATAGTATTCAAGATAATAACCAAAAACAGCAAAATTTCCCTAAAATTACCAATTCAGGGGCAGCAACCCAACAACAGGTTGTCAGATTCATCTGAAAATTTCAGGGCAGATAGATCTTGACCTGATAAATAATTTTACCCCTGTCAGATTTGCTCTAAATGCTTTGGTTTTTGAGTTATAAGCCAAAAACTGCATTTTACCCCTATGTTCTATTTTTAGCCATGGCGGCCATCTTGGTTGGTATGCCGGGTCACCGGACACAATTTTAAAACTAGATACCCCAATGATGATTGTGGCTAAGTTTGGTTAAATTTGGCCCAGTAGTTTCAGAGGAGAAGATTTTTGTAAAAGTTTACAGACGAAGGACGACGGACGACGACGGACGACGGACGCCAAGTGATGAGAAAAGCTCACTTGGCCCTTTGGGTCAGGTGAGCTAAAAATGGACCATAAATGGAAAAGTAAAATCTGTGTACGTTTACAAAGCACGACTGAGAGAAGAAGCTCTTTCCACGTTATTTCTTCAACAAAATACTTGAATTGAATTAGATACAGGTGTCAATGATAATTTTAGCATTTTTAAAGATGTAGGATGCATTATTAAATTTCCCACCTGTGCACATGCGCACACGTGTTCCAGTTCATACAACATAGTTTTGACGATTTTTTTGTTTAAAACCTTTTTGAATTTTTCATCAAATCATGTTGATAAACTAATTTCTAATAATTTTAATCTTTTGGACTAAATCAATTAGATACAAACCGCTGAAATGTAAGAAAATAATTGTGAATAAACCGATCAATTTATACAATGTCCGGTACTGAACATAGTTCACCTGTCACTTGAACAGGTAGATTTCAGCTGTCTAACTACTAATTAGCCTTGATTAAAATTAGAAAGTATTGAAGTAGGTGTTGTTTTAATAGTAATTAATCATCATGTCACATTTATGAAAGGAAATGTGTTGATGTTAAAGGCAAAAGGTTGGGTCAAAAAGATCCTGAATTATGTAAAAATGACCGAAAAAGCCTTGAAAACTAAAAAGTATATGACCGTTTCATGCTTTGCCCAGCCGGACTTTTACCGGACATTATACAAATGACCGGAATATATTACCGTTTTGGAAGCCCTTGGTAACAGTGCCAAATAATCTCTGAGAGATAAGATTTGCCAATGCTTAAACAACTGCAATCACAATCATATTGACTTTTCATAAGTGGTTCCACTTGATCATAACTAATCACAAACTTTAACATCAAAAAGTTTCAAAGTTGAAATGTGTAGTGCTAAACCTTGTTTGAAAGAACAAATCATATGAAATTAAATGTGCGTAATCTATTATGACTATTACAAAAGAATAAATCTTTTGTTTAAAATGGTATGGTCAGTATCTAACTACCTGTTATTATTTTGACATAGATATGGTCAGTATCTAATTACCTGTTATTATTTTGACATAGATATGGTCTGTACCTAATTACCTGTTATTATTCTGACATAGATATGGTCTGTATCAACAGCTTTGATCAGATCAAGCTCAGATTTCGGGTCCATCCTTGCTGCAGTAACAAACCCTAACATTCCTGATCTTACATCACTGGTTGTTTTCTGATAATAATAGATCACTTCAAACACCACATACACACTGCCTTGTCTGAAATATAAAATCAGATTTTACAACTTATTTTCAGATGAAAAGTTACTCGCCCTTCTACAAGAAGCAATATTCATAGATAAATCATAAAGTTACAGTGACTTGAATGTTAGTGTTGCTCTCCACCAATTGCAACTCATTCAAAATTTTGACCAAATTGCTATTTGTTTTATAAAATCAAATTGTTCAACTGGTCAGAAATTTGAACCAACTGCTGTAGAAAACCACAGCCAAGTCATGAAAGTGCAAGGTGATAAAATAAAACATACTTACAATCCTATAAGACTTTAACTCCACTTTAATGATGTTGTGACAAAATTAGTTTATCAGTTTGTATAGTTATATTATAGTCATTTCCATGCTGAAGGGGAACTGTTTATTTTGAATTGCTATTTCAGAAAAACTATATGAAAGCTTAGTTTGGACAATTTTATAGCAATTCAAAATAAACAGTTCCTCTTCAGCATGGAAATGACTATAATATAACTATACAAACTGATAAACTAATTTTGTCACAACATCATTAAAGTGGAGTTAAAGTCTTATAGGATTGTAAGTATATTTTATTTTATCACCTTGCACTTTCACATTTTGACTGAACAATTTGTTCAATATTCTGACCAGTTGAACAATTTGGTTTAATACAACAAATTGCAATTTGGTCAAAATTTTGAATGAGTTGCAATTGGTGAAGAGCAGCACTAACAGTCAAGTCACTATAATAAGAAATCTACAAACAGAAATATGAAACTCTAATTGAGAAAAAAATTAAAGCTTTACCACAATCAGTTCCTCTTTGTCAGGCTATTTAAATTTTTAAAAGTTGACCTGTGCAATGGTATAAATAAAATAGCTGTAGCTATTGTTCTCTGTGGAATTCATTCTATGAACCTTTAAATATTTAATTGATTAATTTTGCTGGGTTTTTTCATGTCTTTTTTTCATAATATTTTTAAAGCTACCACTGTAAATTAATTTGTTTTATTTGTCCTTAGTTATAGAAAGTTTGTCATTATCTCATATTAAGATTATAGCAGACTGAAGTCTTCATGGATAAAGTAATGAAGTTTGGGATATTATACTATGCTTAACCTTCCAATGATTAAATTACCAGCCAGTAAGTAAATGGCTGCAGTGTATACAAAACGATAAACCAACCTAAGTACTGTAATCTTCATGGAGGAAATGTTTGATGACCTAAAATCTCCCGATATTATTCTCATCTGGAATAAAACATAAACAATGTTACTGTAGTTCATTAATTACCAAAATCTAGTGGATGTGGTTTTGTAAAATCTAAAATGAAGTTGTTCGTTACAGGTTTGTTTTTGTGCTCAGTTAAACAGATTCAATATTTTGCCTGTATCTCATCTTTTTCTTTTAAGATTCAAGACAAAATTTATTAATACAATGTAAAAGACAACATTTAAACAAATGAATTGATTACATTCCTGACTAGACTTAAAAGCATCTTATATGAAATCTTACAGACTGTTTCCAAAAGCTTAATCAATTTCCCATCCTATTTGAAAATATTTCTTTACCTGTTAAACTTGCAATTTGCATTCCTAATTCAACATATTCAAAATTGGTGAAGAAAATAAAAGGAAACAGCTGAGGCTTGAGAAGGGATGATCTTGACAAGTCATAAACTATTGGATAACTAGCTACACTGTTACTTGTCTAATCCGACATCTGAGTATTCCCACATCCTGCTTTAATGGACACATTTTCATGGTCCCAAAATATGCCTATCCTTGCAGAAAAACCTGAGTATACCCCCAGTGTGTCGGATTAGGCAAGTTACACTGCATTTAAGAATTGAATGCTTCTTTTTGTAACTTCATTGGGGTGCAAAAGCGATGACCGAAGTACATTTTCGCGCTTCATTCTAAAAATGTGCGCACGGTCAACGCTTTTGCAACCCTATGAAGTTACAAAAAGAAGCATCCAATATTTATAATTACATTTTTTAGCTAGGATCATGAAAGCACACTTTTTATCAAGTTTTTATTTAATTTACCTGTGCACTTTATTGTAATACCTTGATTCATCATGAATGATAAATTTTATTGTGTAATAAAGTTGATTAAGGAATAATGGGAGATTGCAGTTAGCCAATCAGAATAACGTATTATAATGAAACATTCATCTAATGTTATTATCTATAAATCAAAATACCTGTTTTAGAATTTCTCTTGTTAAGTTCTGATAATTTACACTGGTTTTATCAGTATACTCTGACTCCCAAGGAATGTCAAATTTTATGGTAATTTCAAACTGATATGAATGTATATCTGAAAGATAATAAAAAAATAATATTCTGAAGCATGCAATACAAATCAAATTATTTGTCAAAAAGAATTTTCAACCTATAAATCTTCTATGTAAGGCCAATTAAAATTAATTGATAGATTTTCATCCCCGCCCGCCCCTCTGAAATCGTCCCGCCCCAATTTGTTTTATTTTGAAAAATTTCCGATTTCCGGATTTTGTTCATTTCCATTACCGGTAACCGTCAATAATTTTGTTTTATTCGAATTTCCTGTTTCGAATTTCAGTTTTCATATTTCTTGTTACATTAAAACGATTATGTTGACAAATTCTGCTGCACAATGATGACATCTACGGAGAATAGAGATAGATTACCAGATTACCAGAAGGGCATGAAATATTCCGGTTACGAGTAATACGCTGTGTCCAAGAACGCAAATCGCGGTATGTCACAAATTGGAAATTTCTGTCATTTGAAAACCGTGGATTTTTAAAAAATAAAACATTGACTTATTGTCAGCAAATTTGGGCTCTGTAAAATTTCAAAAGCGCAAGAATTGTGGAACACATTGGTAGAAAAAAACATAACTGGATTAAAGAAACTGACAAAAGCACGAACTTGTTAGATCTATGACTGTATATTGAGTTAAAAAAATCGGCAAACATACACATTGTGTTATAGAAAGCCCTTAGATTTACCCATGGCTATTGTATTTGTTTAAAAACACCAAATACCCTTAAAAGAGTCATTAAACAACTTCATGCTTTACTATAGTATTAATGAATGGGTGTTTTTATAATGGCCCTGTTATATGTCCAAGGTCTGTAATAATGGTCGAGGAAGTCTGTAATGGCCCGAGGCAACGCCAAGGGCTATTACAGACATCCGAGGCCATTATTACTGACCGAGGACATATAACAGGACCATTATAAAAACACCCATTTCTTAATACATTTATTAACCAACTGCACAAAAGTGTATGTGTTGCTGCTTAACTTGATGTACTGGCTTACTCTTTTAATGACAGTTTAGTTTGAACAAAATAATTTGTACTTCACCATTATAAAGCTTTTTAAAAATATACCAAATATCCAAGATATTAAGTTGAAAGAGATATGTGTTAAAAAACAGGATGAACAGTGATCCCTTTATATGGTTTTTTAATGTTAGTTGCTGGTTACTAAATTAAATAAAATACAAAAAAGTATTATACTCTTTACAACTTAATTTTATTAACTTTATTAAAAACCCTAACTGTGCTTTATACAGACAAACCAGGCATTAATACAGGGCCATTACAGAAAAAACAGGGTCATTACAGAAAAAAAACAGGGCCATTACAGAAAAACAGGGCCATTGCATGGCCATTACAGAAAAAAAACCAGGTTATTTTTAATAACCAGTCATTTTTGGCAATAATGTACTTAGTTGGTTAATAAATTGTAATTATATTTGCTTCAGTCTTGCATAACTTGATAATCTTAAAAGGCAACAACCCTACTATTACCAGCACTGTTTGAGTTCTCATTTCATTCATAATACTTGTGTTGCATACCATTGCATTTGCATAATTTTATGGGGACTACAAACCATTGCTTAAAAAGGAGTCCAACTGAATAGAGAATTTCTCCATTATTTTACTGTTTACTGGAAATAGCTTTCTAAAGTAGCAATTGCATAGAACAGTCGTTGCCAATCAGAGATATTTATTTAAGAATTTGAAAAATTATGTACGATTCTTTATACATGTTTACACATGTACATGGTATTAGCTAATTATAACACTTGCATATATATATATGAAGTTCACGTCACAAGGTTTCATATTAAATAAAATTAAAAAAATAAAATCCTCCCACCCGCCCCATTTTTTTCAAGACTTTGGATGAAAATCTACTAATTAATTTTAGTTGGCCTAACCACCCTGCTTAAAAAAGGACTGAACTTGGCAATCATACCACATCTTCTTTTTTAAATTTACATATACAAACCAAATATAATTTATAGTAAACTAATTATTTCATCCTAACAGGTGAAATATTTTTGTATTGACAAATTCTTCATACATGCTTTTAAGGAATTTGAATTTCTTTGAACACTTCAATTTGTGGTTTAACTCATGAAAAACAATGAAAATTAATGCCCAATGATTATTTTAAATACATCCGCTATATTGACCTGACTGCCATTATATTAAATGGTGTTATGGCTTATTTGACAATTTTTTTAAGAATGTACATCCAAACGACACCATGCTCTGTTTTAACTATCCTATATCTGTGAAATTACAGGTCAATATTATAATCTGTCACATCATCCAAACGACACCATGCTCTGTTTTAACTATCCTATATCTGTGAAATTACAAGTCAATATTATAATCTGTCACATCATCCAAACGACACCATGCTCTGTTTTAACTATCCTATATCTGTGAAATTACAGGTCAATAATGTAATCTGTCACATCATCTAAAAGAAGTTCAACAAATAATGAACCGGTGTACTCATTTTCAAGTTTCAAACTTCATGGTTAGCTATCTTCACTATAAACTTTAACCTGAGAATGCATTTAACTCACTATCACATTTCTATAGATATAAGAAGATGTGTTATGAGTGCCAATGAGACAACTCTCCATCAAAGACACATTTTGCAAAACTAAACAGTTATAGGTCAAAGTAGGGTCTTCAACATGGAGCCAAACATGGTGCGGGAGTTTCTCGCTACATTGAAGACCCATTGGTGGCCTTCGGCTGTTGTCTGCTCTATGGTCGGGTTGTTGTCGCTTTGACACATTCCCCATTTCCTTTCTCAATTTTATTTACATTAAATATTATCATAAAAAGGTTTAGCAGAACACTGGGTCTTGTCTGCCATTGCTGCTGTCAGTGTAAAAATGTAAGGTTGGTTGCAAAGTACTTAGTCCATTTATCAAAAAAAAAAGTGTTGTTGACAAGGAGATGTCTCGCCTGTATTTTATTAAAATATCATAATAAACTACCTCTTTCACATATTCCCCATTTTTATTCTTAATTTTATTTTATCCAAACACTTTAACCTGATACTCAACTGACTCATGGATGAACTGATAAAGGCACAGACCCAAAAACACAATCCCTTACTGCCTTCAAATTTCTGATAAAACACAGATATAAAACATCAAGTTATTGCCTCATTCATTTGTGGTAATTTAATTTTTTAGCTTACTATTAGATTGAGGATCCATACAGACATGACCACATCCGTTAGAGCAACATTTCTGGTCCCCTGTACAATAATAATCTCCTGAGCATTCCTCCACACAGATACCAACAGTATGGTTACCAACAGCTGGACAGGTTCCTTGTTTGTTGCCAGTATCACCATTGTCTATAATTAATATTATTTTTATTTTACTGTCATCTACCAGATGTAAGCTAGGAAGATGATGCCAACAATCAGTAATGAAATTTAAAAAAAAATATATGAGCTCTAGACCATACTCACTTTTTACATTTATAACTAACGACAAAGTATTGTCTTAAGATTCATCACAACTTACATGGCTGTATTTATACCACAAATTTTACTTTGAGTACAGGCAAACCTGTACACCTTCAGAAGTTTAAAGGCATAGCAGGACCTAAATAATTGAATTTAAATGCATTTATGTTTCAGAAAATTGTAAACTTTTCTGGATTTTGCTATTTTTGAATATTTTACCTGGGAGTGTTTCAACAGACAGATTTGACCATTTCTGTAAGATGGTGTATTCTGGGTCATCTTGGATTTCCTCTATTCTTGTCTTCAAGGTCATCTCAAGTTTATGTTCTGCTATGTCCTTATCAAACTCAGCCTCACAGCCAGCTATGATACTGCCTGGCCTGGAAAATTAGAGATTTTAATGGAGAACCCTATGTAATACTTTTTTGTTGTTAGATTAAAATCTTTCTTCTATAGAATTCTTTTTACCTCCGGAATGTAGTTTAATACAAAGTTAAAACAAGGATACCAATGATACCAAGTCATTCATGAACACTAAATAAAAGTAATCATTATGCTCTCCAACTATAGCAGCTCTCCAACTATAGCAACTCATTGAAAATTCTGACAAAATGGCTATTTGTTATATTAAACCAAACTGTTCAGTAATTTAAAAGCAGAAGATCTTTGCTGTAGTTTTGTTTTATTATTCATCATTTGGTGAAGACATGATTTGTAACTATCCATTTAATGTTATCGTTGTTACATACCTCAACACCATAACTCTGATATACTTCAAGTAGGCTTTTAACTCACTGCTGGCTATTATCTTATTTAGCTGAAAAGGAAAGAAATGTAATCTATAAAAATGTAATAGTTCTTTTATGTTTTTTTAAATATTGCTATGCCCCAGCACAAAAAATACCCTGTATAATGGCTGTCAAAGTCAAAATTAGTCTCCCAACCCCTCTCCCTTACATTCCTTAACTTCTTATAGTCAGTTATGCAGCTGGGATTTAAAACAACAACTCAATTAACATTTAAGTAACGTTTAAGTAATTTAATAGAAGAGTGGAAATTTATAGGAAAAGACGGAAACATTTCATACAACACAAAATGATGAACTGATATATACAACACTTTTATATACTGTGGATTCATTTATTTTCATATGTACCAATTTTCATGGACTGCAGAAATCTTGCATTTTTTGTGGATATTTGATTTTGTGGTTTTGACAAAGTCTTCATGGGAGCCTATTTAAACCTTGCTATAAGTTGAACATCTGTTGAATGATTCTGATTTAAAATACAGAGAACTCAGAACAAACTAAATGAAACATATAAAATAAAAAGAAATGGCTGTACATCTACATAAAGAATTATCTAAATAAAAGTATTGCCATCTTACCTCATTGGTGAGTGTTGTTCTAAAAGTACTGTTTTCTTCTCTATATTCTGGCCTCCAATCTAAGTCAAATCTTATGGTAATGTTGAACCTGCCAGAGTCGTCTTCCGAAAAGATATAAAAACACTTATTTTACCTCATGGAAATCAGTAGAATGATGAGGTATAACTGCATATGAGAAAATAATCCACTAAATTCCAAATGAAGGGGAGGTAAGCAACTATAGTTGACTGAACAGTTTATGTTTTAAAAAGAAATAACATTTAGGAAAATATGAACTAAAAGTTTTATCTATCTAATGTAAAATACAGAAAGCACTTTTAAAAGGTACATAGGTTGTCTGATAGATATTTTTGTTAACTCTAGTTGAGAATTTATCTGGTAAAGTCATTGAAATTTATATAATAATTTTTAACTTCATTGTAATTTATGTAATAATTTGACTTCATTAAAATTTAAATAATAATTTTGAACTTAGTGTAATTTAAGTAATTTTTTTTCAACTCACTGTAATTAAAGTAATATTTTTATTATTCATTGTAATTTGAGTAATTCAAATAAAAAATATTGTGATTTAAGTAAAAACAAGAATGTGTGTCCAAAGTACAGGATGCCCCATCCGCACTATCATTTTCCATGTTCAATGGACCGTGAAAATGTGGAAAAATCTCTAATTTGGTATTAGAATTTGAAAGGTCATATCATAAGGAACATGTGTACTAAGTTTCAAGTAGATTGGACTTCAACTTCATCAAAACTACCTCGACCAAAAACTTTAACCTGAAGCGGGACAGACAGACCGAATAACGAACGGTACAACAGATGAACAGACGGACACACAGACCAGAAATTATAATGCCCCATAAATGGAGCAGAATTTTAACCGTAACAACCTGATTTTATTGTAAATACTGTATATAGCCTTAGGGGACTAGATATGTAATGTCACCATGCGTAGTCCCGCAGAGTTTAAACGTTTCATTCAAGGAACCCAACTCTTATATGGAAGAAGAAGAAGAAGAAATAAATTCACTGTATAAATTTAAGTACATTTTTTTAATATTTTTTAGCTTACTTTTGGAATCAGGATCCATACAGACATGACCACATCCATTAGAGCAACATTTCTGGTTCCCTGTACAATTATAATCTCCTGAGCATTCCTCCACACAGATACCAACAGTATGGTTACCAACAGCTGGACAGGTTCCTTGTTTGCTGCCAGTATCTCTATTGCCTTTTTACATTAAAAGTATTCAAAATAAAATATCAGGTATTCTATACATAATTCTATACTAACTTGAAGCTTTC
The DNA here is from genome assembly GCF_965363235.1 of Mytilus galloprovincialis. Taxonomy (NCBI): domain Eukaryota; kingdom Metazoa; phylum Mollusca; class Bivalvia; order Mytilida; family Mytilidae; genus Mytilus; species Mytilus galloprovincialis. The sequence goes on along the minus strand of NC_134841.1, from coordinate 89,286,315 downwards.
TGGGAAATATAATATAAAAGATGCTTCTAGCTAGTACAAATGTCAAAACCTTATCATTTTCTATTTTATTTTCTCAGACCAGAAAGCTCAGAAGTGGATTCTAATAATCAGTAATGGTATTTATACCAATGTATGGACTGGACTTTACTTGATATTAACATTAACATTAATACTTTTATTAAAAGGTCTAGCTTCTGTCTTAATAATTAAGTCAAATACTCTTCCTAGTTTTATTCACATGAATACATTAGATCACCCTATGTTATTTCATATAGTTCTTCTAACTCCAATAATAAATCAAATGAATCACTAGCAAAATAAAACAAATCCTGCTCACTTTGAAAGAGCAATAATTGTAAGACAAAAAGTGTGCAGAAAATGACACAAGTTTGATTATATTAAGTCAGAGGGATTTGCTGAATACTTCAAATTCCAATATACATCAATGTATTTGGCATTTTTGTAAAATATTTACTTTTTTGTAGCTTGTACAAAACATGCCTTATGAAGCAAACAATCAAATAGTAAAAGGTTTTCTATAAAATTTACACACAGTGTTTAACATGGGTCACCTTCTCAAGTAAATCATTCACTGCACTTAAAGCAGAAATATATCCATTAATCTACAGACTACTGCCTATAGGGTAATATACTGGTAATACTTCATAAACTTACAGCTAGAAATGTCCACTCTACCCTGGGTTAACTTTCCAAACAAATCACCCACTGCACTTAGACTACGCCAAATTCTTTCCGCTGAACAAAATATCCTTTTCCTTGACAAGCCATTAGTCAAACAAGGAATATATGCAGACTCCAAAGAACTGAAAAAAATAAGCGAAATTTTTATACAACTGAAAAACTAATACTAGATGTATACATTTGACAGAAAACCCTCAAATGAAACAGGGAATTACACACATGTCTTATTTAACTTACAGTTAGGTCAGTATCTGCAGGAGTAAATCAAAGACAACTATAGTTTTTATGAAATTATGAGATTAACAGAAGATATTTTAACCAATATTTCCCTTAGATTGTTAATTAATATCTGCTGAATTCTATTATACTAGTGTGGTGTCTTAAATATATGGTCAGACTTACTTGCAGACTGGATTACTAATGTAATATAAACAAGTTATTTCTGACATAATCAACCCTGCACCATCGTCACACAAGTCCTGACCAAAGTCTGGTGTCTTTGTTACATTAGCTACAATAAAAACAAAAAACTAGTTTTTGTCCTTAGACACCCTCTGCTTGATTGCTAATAAGTTCAGGATAAACGTACAAATATAATATCAACACTTTCATTTTGGTTCTGTTCAAACAAATAAAGACATGACAAAATGCAGAACTTGAATATACATTGTACTCTTGTATCCCTTAAAAGCAGTGTGTCAATTGTAAACGTTGTTTTCATTTTTTAATACTTAAAGACAAATCACAAAAATACTTTTACAATTATCATGAAATTTACCTATACATATCATTACAGTAAAATCCCATAAATACTATACAATTATCATATGATTTACCTATACATGTCTCTACAGTAAAATCCCATAAATACTATACAAATATCTATGGCACGCGGGAACCACATAAATGAGATAATCACAATTTATCGGGGATAATGATAGATTATCGGTCGACCATTATAGATGTACGGCGTAAAGTATACTTTACGGTTGTAAATGCATTTACGAAATTATCGTCGACAATCTATCATTATCGATCATAAATGCATTAACAGTCGACAATCTATAATAAAGGAACGCGGGAACCACATTATTGGATAATTACAGTTTAACGGGCGATTCGTAAATGCATTTACGCCCTGTTTTCGATAGCAATTCATATGTACCCAATCACAATAGGTTATCGACAATGCTAATTAATTTTGTCCAATCATATCCATCGATTCAAATGACAACGCGTTTAAGTCAAATTGATCGTCTAGCTAGATCTCAACAACCGGCAATTAATAGTATTTTAGAATACTGTTTATCTGTAAAAATTGAGACGAAATTATATTACATGCAAGTTTACAGTTATTAATTATTATACTTATAATAATTTTACCGTGACAAAGTTAATAAGTTATAACTGGTACTAATTTCATATATATGGCAAGTCGTTGTAGAATAATTTACTTTCTAATTTCTATATTAATGCATCATTTATCATTTTTAATATAACAAAATATTTTTTTTTATATCAAATATTTTATATTAAAAAATCGTGCATTTTTTTTTTTTATCATTAACAGAGACACACATATATATAATATATATGTACCGTGACATATATTGTTTTTCCGGATTGAATACCATAGTATTGCCCAGTGCTTCTGTTTAAATAAAGTAATTTGTTTAGTTGTAAAAACAATTACCAAGTGATAATCCATTTAGAACTTCACCTCCAGCTTAATTTCAGGTGATTAATTGGAGGGTAATAAATTGCGCAATCGCACACCTGTAAATCCAGTCACAACTCGGGCTACAGAACTAATTATTGGAAAATCGGACACATATAATTTTACTGTGTAATTAAGAAGCAAACCTTAGCAAATAAATGCGGTACAGAAAAGTTTCTTGCAATATCAACTGATCATTACCAGATTTTAATTTTTAAATTAAAAGAAATGCCGAGAAAGTAGCTTTTTATTTGTTTGGTGTATATAATAACCATAAATCCACTTATTCATGGTATGGCATCAATATTTCTGACCTGACACTACGTACTTTATATTGCTTAATTCTATAGAATTTAATATGCAATGTTTCGGGTTCTTTCAGGAATATTCCAAGGTAAACCCTCATCAGAGGCCGACAAATACTGTCTAGTGAATATCTAATTGTACATAATTAAATAAAGTTTATCAAGAGAAACAAAAAAGAATCATATAGACGGTGAAACATTTGTAAAAGAAAGTAAGCCTCACAGGCAGACAGCTTAATCTGAAAAAATCAAAATATTTTAATTTGGCAGAACTATAACCAATGAATATCTATAGACAGAATATATTCAGAAACAAATTTTGTACATGTTGCTATTGTTTCCAATAATTCTCGCAATTTGTAAAGGAATTAAATTCAAATAGTTTTTGTTCACCGTCTTCTTTGAATATATTAAATCCATTATTTCTCGTTCTTTTGTGCAATTTGATATTATTTTTGTAAGATATTGCTTTATTTTATTGTTTATTATTATGGTCTTTGTCAAATATAGCAATATAAAATATTTCCAGGAAGGCAACTCCGCCCATTAAAACGCCAACGATCTGTTGTATTATAATAGCATTACTTCCATAGGTAGCTCATTGACAATCATATTATTTGTAATCAGGTTGCATGGTAACTTCTAAGGTTTGATACGATTGGCGAAGAATTATATATTGTTGATTGCTTAAAACCCAGTGGCAAATATCTCATGTATGTGTAGGATGATGGTATAGTGATGATATAAGGTTGTTTGCTTTTATAGTAGTATAACTTCTATAGTTCACTGACAATCATATTAGTTTCCATGTTACCTTCAATGGTTTGAAATAGTGATGAAATATTGACTGTTGGTTGCTTAACGTTCAGTGGAACATATTTCATGTATGTTTAGGACGATGAAATAGCTATATATATATATAGTGATGACCTAAGGTTATTTGCTAGTATAATAGTATAACATCTATATTTCATCGACAATCATATTAATTTGTATTTATTTTCCATGTTTCCAACTAAGGTTTGACTTGAAATAACGACAAATTATTGATTGTGATTGTTTTAATGCCAGTGACAAATATTTCATGTATGTGTAGGACGATGATATAGTGATGGCCGAAGGTTGTTTGCTAGTATTATAGTATAACTTCCATAGTTCATTGACAGTCATATTGATTTATAACTAGTTTTCATGTTCTGTATAAGGTTTGAAATGATATAGCGATGAAATCTTGATTGTGGTCGCTTAACATCTAGTGGCACATATTTCATGTTTTTTTTAGGGCTATAATATAGAGACAAGGCTGTTTGGTAGTATAATAGTATAAGTTTTATGGTTCATTGACAATCATACTAGTTTGTACGTAGTTTCCATGTTACCTTCAATGGTTTGACATATTAATGAATTATCGATTATTGGTTGATTAACGTTCAGAGGCAAATATTTCATATATTCTTAGGACGATGATATAGGCACGGAGATGACATAAGGTTATTTGCTAGAATAATAGTAAAACTTTCATAGTTCATTGACAATCATATTACTTAGGTCTTTCTACCTTTCCGTGGAAAGACCTATTGATTTTGTTCTGATTATTAGGTCTTTCCACCTCTCCGTGGAAAGACCCATTTATTTGGTTTTGATTATTAGGTCTTTAAACTTTTCCGTGGAAAGACCTATTGGTTTTGTTCTGAGATTTATTGTTTTTCTTCCGCCACATTTTGTTCTTACGTAGTATTGTGGTTTCGCAAGATGTCGCCTAGATTTTTTCGCATATGATATCGAACAGTTATTGCGCTTTTGAAACTGACCCTGTTAAACCGTACACTTTACATTGTAAGTGTTATCTCCCCGAACACTGTTTTCCTTGTGTCCACTACTCCTTCACAACCGTAAAAAATTACGACAAATTTATTTTACCAAAGTGCTTGCTATATCTTCAAGATGATGAGTTGGATTGCACCAAAGTTCTTTCCCCTTATGCATTTGATATAAGTGATATGCATATAAACTCATAAACCGTAAGCCGTATAAACATAGAGTCGCTTTATTGAAGGTCCTTGGGTCCCAACTTAGAAAATTAGGTCAAGGACAAGGTCATGTTCAAATTTTGACATTCACTTCAAACTGCTTTTACTCAGAAAAATGTTCGGGGTAAAATTTTAAAAAATGTGAGCAAAATGTTACATTACACTGTAAGTCGAGAGTATTCGTCGAAATTTACGCTTAGTATTTTGGGGGGTTTTCATGCCACTGAAATGGAAAAACTAACAAATTAACTAATTATAGCTTCAGAATTTACATCTATCATGATGCGTACATGCAATTTATCTTTGTAAATCATCCAATGCCCACAAAAACCCATCTAGCCCTCCCTTTTTTTTGGAATCCAATTTCTATTTTATTAAAAAAAAATGCTAATCCTTCTTATTTTATGAATAAATTTCTTTCTGAAATACAAGTTTATTCCTGCAAAATAAAATCTGCTCCAAATCATGTACATGTAAATACATTCAAATAAGAGAATTGATGAATATCCTATAGTCAAAGCAGGTACTTGATGAATATCCTGTAGTCAAAGTAGTTACTTGATGAATATTCTATTATCATAGCAGGAACTTCATGAATATCATATAGTCATAGCAGTTAAATGATGAATATCCTATAGTCATAGCAGTTAAATGATGAATATCCTATAGTCATAACAGCTTCTTGTTGAATATCCTACATTCAAATACGAGAATGGATGAATATCCTATAGTCATAGCAGTTACTTGAGTAATATCATATTGTCATATCAGGTACTTCATGAATATCATATAGTCATAGCAGGTACTTGATGAATATCCTGTAGTCAAAGCAGTTACTTGATGAATATTCTATTATCATAGCAGGAAGTTCATGAATATCATATAGTCATAGCAGTTAAATGATGAATACCCTATAGTCATAGCAGTTAAATGATGAATATCCTATAGTCATAGCAGTTAAATGATGAATATCTTATAGTCATAACAGCTTCTTGTTGAATATCCTACATTCAAATACGAGAATGGATGAATATCCTATAGTCATAGCAGTTACTTGAGTAATATCATATTGTCATATCAGGTACTTCATGAATATCATATAGTCATAGCAGGTACTTGATGAATATCCTGTAGTCAAAGCAGTTACTTGATGAATATTCTATTATCATAGCAGGAACTTCATGAATATCATATAGTCATAGCAGTTAAATGATGAATACCCTATAGTCATAGCAGTTAAATGATGAATATCCTATAGTCATAGCAGTTAAATGATGAATATCCTATAGTCATAACAGCTTCTTGTTGAATATCCTACATTCAAATACGAGAATGGATGAATATCCTATAGTCATAGCAGTTACTTGAGTAATATCATATTGTCATATCAGGTACTTCATGAATATCATATAGTCATAGCAGGTACTTGATGAATATCCTGTAGTCAAAGCAGTTACTTGATGAATATTCTATTATCATAGCAGGAACTTCATGAATATCATATAGTCATAGCAGTTAAATGATGAATACCCTATAGTCATAGCAGTTAAATGATGAATATCCTATAGTCATAGCAGTTACTTGATGGATATCCTATTGTCATAGCATGTATTTGATGAATATCCTATTGTCATAGCAGTTTCTTGTTGAATACCCTATATTCAAATAAGGGAATTGGTGAATATCTGATAGTCATAGAAGATCCTTAATGAATATCCTATAATCATATCAGGTACTTGATGAATAACCTATAGTCATAGCAGTTACTTGATGAATATCCTATTGTCAAAGCATGTACTTAATGAATATCCTATTGTGATAGCAGTTACTTGTTGAATATACTATATTCAAAAAAGGGAATTGATGAAAATCCTTTAGTCAAAGCAGGAACTTGGTGAATATCCGATAGTCATAGTAGTTCCTTGATGAATATCCTATTGTCATAGCAGGTTACTTGTTGAATACCCTATTTCAAATAAGGGAATTGGTGAATATATGATAGTCATAAAAGATCCTTAATGAATATCCTATTATCATATCAGGTACTTGATGAATATCCTATAGTCATAGCAGTTACTTGATGGATATCCTATTGTCAATCATGAACTTAATGAATATCCTTTTGTGATAGCAGTTACTTGTTGAATATGGTATATTCAAAAAGGGAATTCATGAATATCCTGTAGTCAAAGCAGGGATTTGGTGAATTTCCGATAGTCATTGTAGTTCCTTGATGAATATCCTATAGTCATAGCAGTTAATTGATGGATATCCTATTGTTAAAGCATGTACTTAATGAATATCCTATTGTGATAGCAGTTACTTGTTGAATATGCTATATTCAAATAAGGGAATTGATGAATATCCTTTAGTCAAAGCAGGAACTTGGTGAATATCCGATAGTCATAGTAGTTCCTTGATGAATATCCTATTGTCATAGCAGGTTACTTGTTGAATACCCTATATTCAAATAAGGGAATTGGTGAATATAATTGATGACTATACTATAGTCATAGCAGTTACTTGATGGATATCCTATTGTCATAGCATGTATTTGATGAATATCCTATTGTCATAGCATGTATTTGATGTATATCCTATTGTCATAGCAGTTACTTCTTGAATACCCTATATTCAAATAAGGGAATTGGTGAATATCTGATAGTCATAGAAGATCCTTAATGAATATCCTATAATCATACCAGATCTTTGATGAATATCCTATAGTCATAGCAGTTACTTGATGGATATCCTATTGTCATAGCATGTATTTGATGAATATCCTATTGTCATAGCAGTTTCTTGTTGAATACCCTATATTCAAATAAGGGAATTGGTGCATATCTGATAGTCATAGAAGATCCTTAATGAATATCCTATTATAATATCAGGTACTTGATGAATGTCCTATAGTCATAGCAGTTACTTGATGGATATCCTATTGTCAAAGCATGTTCTTAATGAATATCCTAATGTGATAGCAGTTACTTGTTGAATATGCTATATTCAAATAAGGGAATTGATGAATATCATTTAGTCAAAGCAGGAACTTGGTGAATATCCGATAGTCATAGTAGTTCCTTGATGAACATCCTATTGTCATAGCAGGTTACTTGTTGAATACCTTATCTTCAAATAAGGGAATTGGTGAATATATCATAGTCATAGAAGATCCTTAATGAATATCCTATTATCATATCAGGTACTTGATGAATATCCTATAGTCATAGCAGTTACTTGATGGATATCCTATTGTCAAAGCATGTACTTAATGAATATCCTTTTGTGATAGCAGTTACTTGTTGAATATGCTATATTCAAATAAGGGAATTGATGAATATCCTTTAGTCAAAGCAGGGACTTGATGAATATCCTATAGTCAAAGCAGTTCTTGATGAATATCCTATTGCTATATCAGGTAATTGATAAATATCATATACTAACTCAAAGCAGGTACTTGTTGAATATCATATTATCATATCATGTACTTGATGAATATCATATAGTCATAGCAGTTACTTGATGGATACTATTGTCAAAGCAGTTACTTGATGAATATCCTATAGTCAAAGAAGTTCATGATGAATATCCTATTGCTATATCAGGTAATTGATAAATATCATATACTAACTCAAAGCAGTTACTTGTTGAATATCCTATATTCAAATAAGGGAATTGATGAATATCCTATAGTCAAAGCAGGGACTTTGTGAATATCCGATCGTCATAGTAGTTCCTTGATGAATATCCTATTGTCATAGCAGGTACTTGATGACTATCATACAGTCATAGAAGTTACTTGATGGATATCCTTTTGTCAAAACATGCAGGTACTTGAAGACTATCCTATAGTCATAGAAGTTACTTGATGGATATTCTTTTGCCAAAACATGTACTTGATGAATATTATATTGTCAAAGCAGTTACTTGATGAATATCCTATAGTCAAAGAAGTTCATGATAAATATCCTATTGCTATATCAGGTAATTGATAAATATCATATACTAACTCAAAGCAGGTACTTGTTGAATATCATATTATCATATCATGTACTTGATGATTATCATATAGTCATAGCAGTTACTTGATGGATACTATTGTCAAAGCATGTACTTGATGAATATCCTATTGCCATAGCAGTTACTTGTTGAATATCCTATATTCAAATAAGGGAATTGATGAATATCCTATAGTCAAAGCAGGGACTTCGTGAATATCCGATCGTCATAGTAGTTCCTTGATGAATATCCTATTGTCATAGCAGGTACTTGATGACTATCCTATAGTCATAGCAGTTACTTGATGGATATCATATTGGCAAAGCATATACTTGATGAATATTATATTGTCAAAGCAGTTATTTGATAAATATCCTATAGTCAAAGCAGTTCATGATGCATATCCTATTGCTATATCAGGTACTTGATAAATATCATATACTCACTCAAAGCAGGTATTTGTTGAATATCATATTGTCATAGGAGTAACTTGACGAATATCATATAGGCAAAGCAGTTGCTTGTTGATTATCATATAGTTATAACAGGTTCTTTTTTAATGTTCTATTGTCATAGCAGTTACTTGATGAATATCTTGCAATCATTGCAGTTACTTAATGAATATCCTATTGTGATAGCAGTTACTTGAGAATATAATATTGCCATAGCAGGTACTTTATGAATATCCTATTGTCAAAGTAGGTACTTGATGAATATCATACTGTCATAGCAGTTTAATGACGAATATTCTATAGTCAAAGCAGGTACTTGTTGAATAACCTATAGTCATAACATGTACTGGATGGATATCCGATAGTCATAGCAACTACTTGTTGGATATCCTACATTAAAATAAGAAAATTGATGAATATCGTAGTCGAAGCAGGTACATGATGAATATCCTATAGTCATATCAGTTACTTGAAGATATCCTATTGTCATCGCAGATGCTGGATGAATAATCTGCAGTCATAGCAGTTACTTGATGAATATTCTGCAATCATAGCAGTTACTTGATGAAAGTCCTATTAAGATAGCAGTTACTTGAGAAATATCTTTTTGTCATAGTAGGTACTTTATGAATATCCTATAGTCAAAGTAGGTACTTGATGAATATCATACTGTCATAGCAGTTTAATGAAGAATATTCTATAGTCAAAGCAGGTACTTGTTCAACATCATATTGTCATAGCAGTAACTTGATGAATACCCTTTAGTCATAGCAGGTACTGGATGGATATCCTATATTCTTTGCAGCTACTTGTTGGATATCCTACATTCAAATTAGAGAATTGATGAATATCCTTTAGTCAAAGCAGGTGCTTTTTGAATTTCCTACATTCAAATGCGAGAAAGGATGAATATCCTATAGTCATAGCAGTTACTTGATGAATATCATACTGTCATGTCAGTTTAATGAAGAATATTCTATAGTCAAAGCAGGTACTTGTTCAACATCATATTGTCATAGGAGTAACTTGACGAATATCATATAGGCAAAGCAGTTGCTTGTTGATTATCATATAGTTATAACAGGTTCTTTTTTAATGTTCTATTGTCATAGCAGTTACTTGATGAATATCCTGCAATCATTGCAGTTACTTAATGAATATCCTATTGTGATAGCAGTTACTTGAGAAATATAATATTGTCATAGCAGGTACTTTATGAATATCCTATTGTCAAAGTAGGTACTTGATGAATATCATACTGTCATAGCAGTTTAATGACGAATATTCTATAGTCAAAGCAGGTACTTCTTGAATAACCTATAGTCATAACAGGTACTGGATGGATATCCGATGGTCATAGCAACTACTTGTTGGATATCCTACATTGAAATAAGAAAATTGATATATATCGTATAGTCGAAGCAGGTACATGATGAATATCCTATAGTCATATCAGTTACTTGAAGATATCCTATTGTCATCGCAGATGCTGGATGAATAATCTGCAGTCATAGCAGATACTTGATGAATATCCTGCAATCATAGCAGTTACTTGATGAAAGTCCTATTAAGATAGCAGTTACTTGAGAAATATCTTTTTGTCATAGTAGGTACTTTATGAATATCCTATAGTCAAAATAGGTACTTGATGAATATCATACTGTCATAGCAGTTTAATGAAGAATATTCTATAGTCAAAGCAGGTACTTGTTCAACATCATATTGTCATAGCAGTAACTTGATGAATACCCTTTAGTCATAGCAGGTACTGGATGGATATCCTATATTCTTAGCAGCTACTTGTTGGATATCCTACATTCAAATTAGGGAATTGATGAATATCCTTTAGTCAAAGCAGGTGCTTTTTGAATCTCTTACATTCAAATACGAGAAAGGATGAATATCCTATAGTCATAGCAGTTACTTGAGGAATATCATATTGTCATATCAAGATCTTGATGAATATCCTATTGTCATAGAAGTTACTAGATAAATATCTTATAGTCATAGCAGCTTCTTGTTGAATATCCTACATTCAAATACGAGAATGGATGAATATCCTATAGTCATAGCAGTTACTTGATGAATATAATATTGTCATATCAGGTACTTGATGAATATGCTATAGTCATAGCAGTTATTTGATGGATATCCTATTGTCATAGCATGTACTTGATAGAATATTCTATTGTCATAGCAGTTACGTGTTGAATATTCTATATTCAAATAAGGGAATTAATAAATATTCTATAGTCAAAGCAGGGACTTGGTAAATATCCGATCGTCATAATAGTTCCTTGATGAATATCCTATTGTCATAGCAGGTACTTGAAGATTATCATATAGTCATAGCAGTTACTTGAAAGAAATCCTATTGCCAAAGCATGTACTTGATGAATATCCTATAGTCGTAGCAGTTACTTGATGGATATCCTATTGTCATAGCATGTACTTGATGAATATCATATTGTCATAGCAGTTACTTGTTGAATATCCTATATTTTAAATAAGGGAATTGATGAATATTCTATTGTCATAGCAGGTACTTGATGAATATGCTATAGTCATAGCAGTTATTTGATGGATATCCTATTGTCATAGCATGTACTTGATAGAACATTCTATTGTCATAGCAGTTACGTGTTGAATATTCTATATTCAAATAAGGGAATTAATAAATATTCTATAGTCAAAGCAGGGACTTGGTAAATATCCGATCGTCATAATAGTTCCTTGATGAATATCCTATTGTCATAGCAGGTACTTGAAGTTTATCATATAGTCATAGCAGTTACTTGAAAGATATCCTATTGCCAAAGCATGTACTTGATGAATATCCTATAGTCGTAGCAGTTACTTGATGGATATCATATTGGCAAAGCATGTACTTGATGAATATTTTATTGTCAAAGCAGTTACTTGATGAATATCCTATAGTCAAAGCAGTTCATGATGAATATCCTATTGCTATATCATGTACTTGATAAATATCATATACTAACTCAAAGCAGGTACTTGTTGAATATCAAATTGTCATAGGAGTTACTTGACGAATATCATATAGGCAAAGCAGTTACTTGTTGATTATCATATAGTCATAACAGGTTCTTTTTGAATGTTCTATCGTCATAGCAATTGCTTGATGAATATCCTGCAATCATTGCAGTTACTTAATGAATATCCTATTGTGATAGCAGTTTCACAAGAAATATAATATTGTCATAGCAGGTACTTTATGAATATCCTATTGTCAAAGTAGGTACTTGATGAATATCGTAGTGTCATAGCAGTTTAATGACGAATATTCTATAGTAACCTATAGTCATAGCAGACACTTGATGAATAACCTATAGTCATAGCATGTACTTAATAAGTAACCTTTAATCATAACAATTACTTTGATTTAAATCATATAGTAGAAACAGTTACTTGATGAATATCATGAATATTCTTTAGTCAAAGCAGTTACGTGAAGAATAACCTACAATCATAGCAGTCACTTGATTAATATCCTATAGTCATAGCACTCTGTGTTTTTTGGTTTGTTAGATGTATTTTTGTTTGTACCCAACTGATGATACATGTATAAGCTTTTTTCCACTAAATTTAATAGTTTATTCTTATGTTGTACTGTTTTATCACTGTCACAGGATATTAGGAGGGTTAGTGTCTTCGAATAAGTTTTAACCCACCACATTCTATATGTGCCTGTCCCAAGTCAGGATCCATTCAGTGGTTGTCGTTTGTTGCTGTAAAACATATTTGTTTTCATGATTCCGTGCATAAATTGTTTTTACATTTGTCATTTTGGGGCCTTTTATAGCTATGCGGTATGGACTTTGCTCCTTATTGAAGGCCATATGGTAACATACAGTTGTTAATTTCTGTGTCATTTGGTCTATTTTGGAGTTGAATCATTGGCGATCATACTACATCTTCTTAATTTTTTTTATGAAAGTCTGGTTCTTCTTTTTAGTTATCGAAGAGTCATGCACAAACAACGGGAATATTGGAAAATAACCTTTAATACTTATTTTTTTTATTATTCATTTTTGAAGAATGTAAATGAATTTTCCTTTTTTCTAAATTGCACTCATTAATTCTATATCTATTTAAAAATTTACTGAGAAAAAAGTAATCAAAATTACGGTATATAGCTCTTAGGCAGATTTGAATTTCGGGGGAGGGGGCAAGGATTTTTTTTTCTGGACAAACTTTTTTTTGGCGAAAAGACGAAAACAATTTTTTTCTTTCAATTTTAGAATTACATATAGTGGCAGCTGAGGATGAAACAAACACTTTTTTTTCTCAGGGTCAAAAACAAATATTTTTTTTCTCCAAAACCTGGAAACAAACTTTTTTCACAAAAAAAATCCATAGCACCCCCCACCCCCAAAAAAAAAATCAAATGCTACATATTAAAATAGGTCATTTCTATAATTGTAAAAATACTTTATCTGAGTTATCTCCACTAATTTGGCATAGCTGAAAACAAATTACAGCCGTAAAAATGAGAAAACACATACCAACAATCGATCAAATGTTGCTTTAAAAATGAATTAAACAATACAAGCCACAATTGTATTCAAGACAGCAAGTCTGTTGTCTGTTTTTATAGTAAACATTTACTGAATTCGTTTTTGTTCACTGAGAATATATTCCTAAGACGAGCTCAAGTATGTCAATTAATTCATAGGGCATCATGTGATAGTTGAAATTACCCAGTGCAATCATTTTGTGTCCAACTGTGTCTTTAAAACATATCAAATGTTGTATCCACTGTCTGCTGTTCTGTAGTCTGTTAGGTCGCGTTTTTTTTTTTAAACTTTAGCCTCCCACTTCGGCAATAACAAATCATAGAGGGGGAGGGCGGTTACCCGGGACAAATTTTTTTTTGTCAATTCATAAACATATCGTTATAAGTAACAACTTTCTGTATTCTAAGATCTGCTATGACATCACAACATTGAATTCACCAAGGTACACTTAAGCTTTTATCTATAGATGTCTTATTAAAAATAATAATCACGGAATCTTAAAGTATTTTCTATGTTAAACATATATAATGTCTGAGATATTTTCTTATGCAAATAAGTTTAAAATTTTCATTTTTTTAAAGATAATAGAGTAATCAGATATGTAATTTGACCCATATCTTGCGGTTCATCGATTTTCGGTAAAATCAAAGAAAAACCGGCAAGATTAACATTGTTAAATACTTCATTTATTTGTTATTCTGTTTATTTTATTATTTTGAGTTTATGCATTAAATATCAATTTCTAACATAACATGATTTTTTTTTACATTTAATAGTACTCCTTCTTGTCAAGAGTGTCATATTATAAGTTTTTAGTGCACTTAGGAGTCCTAATCAGTGTTAAGACACACTAACTTCATAAAATATTATTATATGAAATGATATATAGATTTCTGAACAAAAGAACAACCCAAATAATTACACACAAAAAAAGAACCATATAGAGCATAAATCTTTAAAGATTTCTTGTTTATGAATGTTGAAAATTTGTTTCTTACTGTTAAACAGTCTCGAATTAATTTATTGATTATAAAATTCTTAAAAAAAAACTTTTTCCCTGTTATGTCAACGTTTATTGGGGCCAGTTGTTATAGAAATTTAACTTCTGACACCTCTTAGCAATATTACAGGTAAACATGTGATCATCTAGCCACCTGTAATATGCATTTACCTGTAAAAATCAAACCTTTTAGAGAAAAAATACAAATATACATGTATATGATAATAAAAGGTATTTTACTTTGTAAACGATAGAGAAAACAAAACTTTATTTATGTGTGGAACTTTTAAATTTTACAAGAAGCTTCAATATTCGAGGATTGAAAATTGGAAACTATGTTCCTCTTGTGTCCATTCTGTTGCACGAATAGTCCGATGCACTTTACCATCATAGTTAATACAAGGATGTGAAGTCCGAAATTTATTTTTTAAAACACCTGTTGAACATGTTTTAGAAAGGGTAACTTTTGCTTTAAGGAATTAACTTCAAGGAATAAACTTCCAAAGAAAAAAGTTGACCGCCAATCAAAATCGATTTTACAATTGGCTAGCATTTCCGGTTTTATCTAAAATTATTGAATTTACGACTTGTGTTTTAATTCACTTGGTCGAGGTTAACTATCATTGTCGAAACAATTCACCTTGTCGACTGTAAATGCATTATCAAAGAAGTAACTATCATTGTCTGCGCGCGAGTCACATTAATTAGACCATCTATGATGGTCGACCGTAAAGTATACTTTACGCCGTACATCTATAATGGTCGACCGATAATCTATCATTGTCGCCGATAAACTGTGATTATCTATTAATGTGCTTTACGCGTTCCATAAATATCATATAATTTGCCTATACAAATATCATTTAATTTACCTATACACATATCTACAGTCAAATCCCTGAAATAGTTTACAATTATCAAATAATTTACCTATACATGTCTCTACTGTCTTTCTCTCATCAAGTGGAGATCCCATTGCTATAGTCATAATGTCATTTAAACCATTAGTAAGCCAGATCATGTGATCTTCTATCACCTCTGTCTCATTAGCTTGGCACAGTTGATATTCTTTAATTGGTCTGTATAAACATTCTGACATCTCTTGGTAAATACTGAATAAAACAGGAACTATAACTCATATGAGGTCAACATGACATTCTGTTTCGTTTTTTTATTAACCTAAGATAACTTTGTATATCGAATATGTACATTGGATAATGGACTAACTAACCTTATCAAGGTCAAATATCAAACATGTCAAAGCAGATATATTATAAGTTATATGGTTTGCTACTAACCCCCTACGGATCCATAGAGGGTATAACAAATTTATCGCTCGCTAGACTTTTTCTGCTGCGTTTTGTTGAAAAATAAACAATGAAACACAACAACATTAATAGATAACGTCGCCATTAACGCTTCATGAACCCCCTATGAAATTTACTAACCCCATACGGTCTCATAGGGGGTCATCATGTGACGGCGTTAAACCAATCACAACGTGATAATTTACCCGCTGTGCGATAATATATTATGAAATAAATCCATCTTTTATCCTTTGTAACATAACTAAGAAAACTTAAATGAACTTAAATATACATATTCTATGACAAATCACACCCGACACCACATGTAGAAATCAAAGTTTACATAGGGAAAGCTCTGCTGTTCTATTGGTACAGAAAGTTTATAGTAAACTTGTTTATACCTAAAAGTATATAAAAATTCTAATGTAGGATTCAACCAAAACTGACAAGGTGCAATACAATTAATTAACAGCTATTTAACCATGGGCCTGATAACCAAGGTTATATGTAAATGTTTTTGTTGCATACTTACAGACATGGGTAATCAGATAGATCTATTATACCAAACATTTGAGCAGATATTCTGTTTGACACAGCAGTCCCATAACAGGTCTGGACTATTGTGAAGACATCGTCACTATACATTGCTCTGGTACACTTATCTGCTGACTTGTATAAACCTGAAAAAAAGAACAAGAATGTGTTCATAATACAAGGATGCTTCACTCGCATTATCATTTTCTATCTATCTGATCCCGATTTTAATCCCTTAAGACTTAGCCACAAAAGGCAAGTATGGTAATCAGATGGCCATTCCAATGATTGACATTACATTAAAAAAAAAAAAGATTTTAAACTTTACTTTGATATGATATGAATTTGATGTTCCGATGTAAATGGTTAAATTGGCAGTGCATCATTCAAAGTGTGCACACCAGCGTGCTCATATCTGCCTTAAACTCTTTATTTGTGCAAAATGACATTGTCAAAAACTTTACTTTTGTTTTTAAAATCACATTTTTTTAACCGGATGTTGACTTGACAATGGTAAAACATGGACCATAAACGGATATGTAAAATCTGTGTACGTTTCCAAAGCACGACTGAGTGAACAAGCTCTTTCCACGTTATTTTTTCAACAAAATACTTGAAATGAACGTTAGATATAGGTATCAATGATAATTTTAGCATTTTTTAAGAAATGTAGGATGCATAATTAAATTTCCCACCTGTGCACATGCGCACACGTGTTCTAGTTCTGACGATTTTTCATTTAAAACCTTTTTAAATTTTTCATCAAATCATGTTGATAAACTAATTTCTTATAATTTTAATCTTTTGGACTAAATCAATTAGATAAAAACTGCTGAAATGTAAGAAAATAATTGCAAATAAACCTATCAATTTATACGATGTCCGGTACTGAAAATAGTTCACCTGTCACCTGAACAGGTAGATTTCAGCTGTCCAACTACTAATTAGCCTTGATTAAAATTAGAAAGTATTGAAGTAGGTGTTGTTTTGATAGTAATTAATCATCATGTCACATTTATGACTGGAAATGTGTTGATGTCAAAGGCATAAGGTTGGGTGAAAAAGATCAAGAATTATGTTAAAATGACCGAAAAAGCCTTGAAAACTTAAAAGTATATGACCGTTTCATGCTTTGCCCAGCCAGTCTTTTACCGGACATTATACAAATGTCCGGAATATATGACCGTTTTGGAAGCCCTAGTTAAAAGTATTATCATTCTATCAAAATGTCCATTCATTATTCTGCAGATATACAAAAAATTATTGCTAAAGCTATAATGATGAATAAAATTTAATAATTGAATTTTGGATGTAACACGTCATCTGATTGGCAAACATTGTTTTATTTATCACCTCATAGACATAATTCAGTCATGTGACCGTGACGTCATCAACGTTTTTTCATGCTTTACTCCAGTTTAAAATGGGATTTAGAATTAAATTATAAGCAATGACTGTAATATTTTTTCTGTCTATTCAAAATAACATAAAAAAAATTTTTATGTTATTTCTTCATAGACAGAAAAAAATATTATAGACATTCTTAAATAAATAAATAAAAAACTCACCAAGACATTCCGACATAGTTACATTATCTGGGGAAACTTTAAATAATTCATCTTCATATTTAGTTAGAACACCATTTACTTCTTCCAAAGAACATTGTCCTAATAGATCTTTCTTTGTCTGTAAAGTTCCATAGAGACAAGCTGAAGAGAACCAATACATTCTAAAAAAAAAAAAAAAATCAAATGTAAGATAATAATCTAAAAATAAGATATGTCCAAAAATGTATTGTGATAATTAGTGAAATTGTGATGCATGAAAAGTGATCAAAAAAGAAATAAATTGCAATTACATTAAATTATATGTAATGCACATGTACAACATTATTATTTGAAATAGAAATCTCATCCTTTTTATCATTGCCAAATAAGCAATTAAAACAATAAATAAGGCAATAGGATTTAAACTGAAAATGCCATATTATCTAGCTACAGGCACCAAGGAGCCAGAATCTTGGCTATCAATTATTGCTCAAGAGAGGATAACTATTTACAAGTATAGCTATTGATGGTTTTGTTTTTTCATCTATTCTAGAAAATTTTGATTTTATTTGCTTTTGTCAACCAAACAAATCTCTAAATAAAATCTTACGTCCCAACAAGGCTTGGTTTGCACAGTTCTTTTTAAAACTTGATTAGAGAAAATCCTTTTGTCCATTATTTAACCCTACCTGCAGCTATCAAGTTTAGAATCTCCCTGCATTTGTTTCTGTAACCCATAGTAATAACAGTCATAGTTTAGAATGTAGTGAACTACATCAGGATGAACACACGGCATCAAGGTCACATTCAGTGGAACAATGGTCGGCAGTACAACTTCATTTCCTGGACCTATAACAAAGTAGAAAAAACCTTCAAAGTACAGTGCTTATCCCCAATGATTTTTAAACAACATTTCACTAGCTATTTAGTTTTATCAGTTGATCAGTTTGTATAGATGAATTTAAACTACAAATTTTGGTAAAACTTTTCAGCAATTGGTGTTGTTAAAGGGCAAAACCTTTAGGATAAGCACAGTAAAATTAACATAAATAAAAAAAATATCAAATAAGACAAAAGCAGCTTTTATTCTTATGTTATAAATCTTGTTATTTTTTTTTAATTTCATCCATGTATTGAAGATAGTTGGTGTGCATACAGAATATCCTTCATCAATATAACTGAAACTGTCTCACTTGCTTTTTCTTATTAATCCTTTATTTTCTGTTCTATATCGGTGCATGTAATATTATAGGGTTATTGCATGAATATTGGGGAATATTGTCCCGAGTAGAATTTTATATTACACGAGCTTGCGAGTGCAATATATGTTCTACGAGGGACAATATTTCCCAATATTCATGCAATAACCCTTTTATTGTATAGCAATATAATATTTGAAAGTAAAAAATGGTTTAAACTAAGATTTTGTCGTTGATGACGTCATGAATTTTGATGATTTATTGCACTAGTGCAATATTAGAATTTATTGCACGCTAACTTTTGGTTACTTTCTGTTGGAAATATTATATTGCTATACAATAAAAATAATTTCTGTTTATAAAATGTTAAAGGGTTTTACATTAAATCTTATTTCTATATCAAGCACTGGTATACAAAATACAATAGGTGGACATAAACAAAAGGGAAACAAAGTGCACAATAAATGTTTACGATAGTATAACTTGATTTCAAAATCAATATATGAATAAATAGATATACAAACCAAAACATGTGATTGGATCAAACAATGATATATTTTGTCCTATCATAGACCAAGAGTCCCTGGACATTGTTGACACTATTTGTTCCTTGTTGCAGATACGTGTCTGGAACAGTACACATCCAATCATGTCTAATAGAACACTGAAAATAAAAACAGTAAATATCCAATCAATTCTAAAAGAACACTTAAAAAAACCCAAGTAAACATTAAACCATGTCTAAAAGAACACTAAAA
This sequence comes from Mytilus galloprovincialis, assembly GCF_965363235.1. NCBI lineage: Eukaryota > Metazoa > Mollusca > Bivalvia > Mytilida > Mytilidae > Mytilus > Mytilus galloprovincialis. The sequence continues at coordinate 89,266,227 of NC_134841.1, read as the reverse complement.
TAAATAAAGCTAGTATACTGTAAATTCAGAAATTATTGCAATGTTTTCATTATTGCGAAAAATGCCACAGGGTTACAATAATTTAAACCCACATTTTAATTTTATTTCTATGAATTAAACAGGAGTTTTCTCAATATCGCAAAAATTAAAATCCGCATTTTTATCTAAAATGACAAATTTTGCAAAAACAAGCGAGACTGCAAGCTACTGCTTACTGATCAACCCCTGCCGCAAGTGAATAATATTAAATAGCGTAAAATCATACAAGTGTTCGGTAAACAGGAAGTTGTTGAGTGGTGAATCTGTAAACACATCACACGGTATAGCTGACTTATATAAACCCTGAAACCAAATTTCAGAAATTCTTGTATTGTGGTTCCTGAGAAAAATGTGACGAAAATTTTGCACTTGGCTGTCATGTGTAAAATCATACAAGTGTTCAGTAAACAGGAAGTTGTCTTGTGATGAATCTGTAAAAACACATCACACGGTATAGCTGCCTTATATAATCCCTGAAACCAAATTTCAGAAATCCTTGTACATGTATTGTGGTTCCTGAGAAAAATGTGACGAAAATTTTGCACTTGGCTATTATGTGTAAAATTGTACAAGTGTTCAGTAAACAGGAAGTTGTCTTGTGATGAATCTGTAAACACATCACACGGTAAAGCAGTGAGAAAAATGTGATGAAGAATATTCATGGGACGGAGGGACTGATGGATGGACTGACGGACAGACAGAGGTAAAACAGTATACCCCCCTTTTTCAAAGCGGGGGTATAATAAATGTAAGCAATAATCTCTAAATTTACTGTACATTTAATCATGTCTAAAAAAAAAATAAACCAGTAAACACTCAATCATTTCTAAAAGAAAAGCTTCAAAACATTATAGAAAAGATGGAATTGCTAAGCATTCATACACTCATTCAGACTACCTTTAAACAGGTAAAGTACTTTGAAATTTCTTTTCAGTAGCTAAGAGAATTCTGTGATAATTATAGATCATCTTAATAAGATTGTTTTTTTTTGCTTGAGTTTGAACGGCAACTGTGAGAAAAGCAATCGAGTTGAGATGACCAAAGATAATCTGTGCATCAGCTAGCCCCTAAATAAAAATAGTTTAACTCTGCCACATGCTCATGTGCATGTTCAAAGCCTGGAACCTTATCACAGTTTATGTCATATCTGAAGTTTTTGGGAGATTGATGTTGATGGCGGAGCTTTTTAAAATAGATTCTGTTTTAATTATTCGCATGATTTTTAGTCAGGGGACAATTAAAAGCTTGACTTAACATCTCTCTATTGTTGAAAACTGCATGGTTACGTATTGATATGTATAAATTATCGGGTTTTCTACACATTGATATCGTTAAATATCAGCCGCGAGCCACAATGTGAACCTTTTTGGCGAGTGAGCATAGCGAACGAGCTAAAAAGTTTCACATTGTGTCGAGCGGCTGATATTTTACGATATCTATACGTAGAAAACCCGATTATCTGTTTATCGTTCTATTAATGGTCTTTTTTCCTCTCCCTAAGACAGTTTTACGCTTGACGAAAGCAAGCTTGATAACATCTCCTCTCGCATTGTGACGTCGCTGATAACTTCTCCTCTCACATTGTGAAGTCGCTGATAATGCCTGGTCTCGTTATGAAGTCTTGATACGAGAATTACTGAGCGACAGAGCAGGGTGATATAGGCATAGGGAAGGACGATAATTTTTGATTATTTGTCATTAGTACACATTGACATTCCTCCTTTTTATTTTTTGATAACTTAAAGATTTTAGTTTAAACATATTTATTTATAGTGGATTGGGAAACAAGTTTTGCAACTTATATGAATCCCTTTCCACTTTGTGGGTGTGAGTGATGCCTTGTAGCAGCATTAGCCGGCTCTTTTTCAAAATCTACAAGGGTGTCTTTAAAGATTTTAAGTGTGTCAATTCCTTCATTAAATAGGTAAAATCATAGTTTGATTTAAACATATCAAATCTAGTCGAAAAATTTGTCTTCTTAATGAAATTTTACTTTTACTTTCACCTGAAACTAATACAAGTAAATCAGTAAATTCAAATGTTGAAAGATAACAATAATTTAATATTTTATTAAAAGATTGCAACATAAAGGTAGTAGTTTAGTACAATACTAATCTATCATGAGGTCCTCTGAATTAACATTAAAAGCATGTGAAATACGATAAAGTTTGCTGTTTTAAGAAACAGTAAAAACTTTATTCACCTGTCAGTAAACAAAGTGGAATATAAAATATATGGTTTGTGTCTATATCAAAACAAACATATAGGTAGATGTTTATGATACTTTAAATTGAAAATATGTTTAAATATCTATGATCAAACTTCAGCTTTAAAAATTCAATATACTCACATGATTCTAATTGAAAACGTATATTTAAATCTCTATACTGACAACTTTCGGTTTCAAAATGGACAGTGAAGAAGATGTTGACGAGAAAAGACTGTCAGAAGTAGTTTCAGACATACTTAAATGGCAAGGGTTTTATATGGAATATGTTGAGGTGTATAAGTCTGAGTGCTTACTGTCTGAGAAGATTAGGTTAGATCTAACTGGGTTAACTGTGATAAAATGTGGTAGTTCAGTGGCAGAGGGATCTTATTTACAAGGCAGCGATATAGACAGCATGAATGTTTATCCAGGAATCATAGCTGTTCATAGTAGTTGTGCAAGTGAATTTGATTCAAGAGTGCAAATCTTAACCTTGGAACTTGACAATTGTTTACCTGGTTATACAAGACTTTTAGTAAAGAAATTAAATCCAAAATGTGTTTTCATGCCAGAACTTCAATCAATTATAAAGAAAGAAGGAAATAGGCATTTTTTGTCGAGTGAAGAATTTCTTAAGAACAATAAAAACTTTTGCATGAAAATTTTTAAATCTCCTAGAGGAGACGTCAGGTTTAACTCTCATGGACCATGTACTACATGTTTAGTGTACAATTTAAAAGGAATTTCTAAACAAGTAGAACATGATATAGCATATGGAATAGAATGCCTCTCCTGGCCTGTTGCTGCTACAGAGTGGATATACAGACCCCGTTTAATGGGCTGGCCGTCACAAGAAATCATCAAAATAATTGCTTCATTTACAGTTCAGGTAATGCCAGTTGGTGACCCTAAATCTCACATTTCATCAATGCAGTGGCGCTTTGCCTTTTCTGAAGCAGAAAGAGAACTAGTCTGGGATTTTAGTGATTTCCAATTTCAATGTTACATTTTACTGAAAAGTATTTTCAAAATTAAACTCAAACCTTTCTCACCAAATGAAATAAGTGGATATCAAATAAAAATGTTACTTTTTTGGATATCTGAAGAGTATGGTGTTAAAATATTTACAAAGGAAAATTTGTTCCATTGTGTTAAAATCTGTTTTGAAAGGTATAAAGATCAAATATTAAACTGTTTTCTTCCACATTATATTTTACGTGATAGAAATCTGCTGGCTGGTAAATTGGAAATTCAAACACGACAACAGATTGCAAATGAAATAGACAAAATTTTGGAAGATATATTTCTTACTATCATCGAATGCCAACATATCCTGCTACCACCTAGTAGTAACATGCTTAATTTATATAAAGGATCGAAAGGAACTTTTCTATGTCATGTAATTGGTCCACTGACTTTGAACTTGATGCAATGCCCAAAAATTTTAAAATTGAAAACCTTTTATGACAGTTTGAAAGTGTGTTCAAATATGATATACATACCAAAAAACTTTGAAAAGCTTACAGTGTTTGTTGAAGGTATAGATTCAGAAAAGAACTGCTATAACAAAATTTTTCCATACATGCTTAATACTGCAAAAATGTTTGGTTTTATACAATTAGGATTGATGTATTATGAAGACAGCTTTGATAATAAAACTCCAGAAGAAAAAGATATTCTATTCCATAAAGCAAATTTGGCATTCAATAATGGAATGGATTTGGATGAATTTTCAGGAAAACTGTATCTCGTTACTTTCTTACTTTTAGATGGCAAAATTGATGCTGCATTATCAATACTATTTCCCATTTTGCAAAATACTAAACTTTTTGTATATAGTGGATATTGCTCCACAGAAGATACACAGGTACTACAATTTTCCAACAATGAAATTCTTTACTTTGATTTTTTTGAGAATATTGGAGAAGTTTCTAACTGTTATGATATGATCTTTCCAAAAGATATTATACATTTTGTTCCAGAGCCTATTAAATATGAACTTTTCCTGCTACAGTGTACAAATGAGTGGCATGAATGCCGTTATCATCCAGTGGTTTATGCATATTACTTGATGTTCGAAATCCTAAGAAAGAAAGGTGGAAAACTGATGGAACAAAATAATATTCTCAGTAAACTTTCTATTTTCATTGAAGACTGTAAAGGGGGTTTTGGACGTCATAGAGCTTACAATTTGCTTGGTTTCTGCTATTACAAAAGTGGACAAATAGATGCAGCTGTTGCTGTCTATTGTCAATCACTTCAAGAAAAATCCGATAATAAAAATGTTGCTGTTTACCACTTGTGTATATATTGTTGGAACATATCACAAGTCATGCTTCGGTTTAGTACTCAAGGAAATAATGAAATGTTTGAATATTTATATAACTTACAAGAATTCTTCCATAATTTGCAAATATAGCATTCTTTCTTAGTTTAAAGATGTCAATGATGATAGAACAGAATGAATATACAACTTAATTATCTTTGCTTTCGTACACCAATGTTGTAATTCTTAAGTAGTAACTCCCCCCCCCCCCCTGACTTTCTGTGATTAATTTTTAAACATCTAAGACATGGTGTATAAAAAAAAACCACATTTTATCAATCATACATTAATGGTAATAGTATATAATAGAAATTGAGGCAATGTGTATTCTTGTTTTCTCCAAATTTTTATAGGGGTGAGTAGGATAAAAACAGCTCAACAAAATGTCCATATTCAAACACTTATGCATGATAAATCTCAATGTTCTTTTTTCAAATAAAAATTTAAATGAATTGAATTCTAATTTCTTTTAAATGCATAGCTACATCAGATGCTTCTTATTTCCTAACAAAATATGGCTATATATATACAGTCAATTTGATACCAGGAGAATTTAAGGGTCTTTTTCATTTATTCTTTTGAGATGAAAAAACTTGACAATATATAATTATGGCCTACTCTGAGGTGAATATCCAAAATTGTCAACCCATGTAAGGATTAGGCCAGGAGGTCACAAGGTTCATCTGCTGTTTCAAAGTCAATGATGTCCCTGTTCTCAGCCAAATATATTGTGAAAACATATTCATTGCTGCTTTGGCTGCCTTTTTAGTATTTTGAGCATCCTTATCTTTAAGCAACTGGTTTTAAGCATTCTCAACAGACTGACTAAAACAAGAACCTTGTACTGTGGAATCCATCATATTTGTTTTTGTTTATTTTGACGCTAAGTGACGTCATACTTTAAAGTGAGTTAACTCCTGATCATTGAGGTACAAGGACGGTTGTTCAATGAAGGATTAAATTTGTCAGGGTTATTCATCACTTCTACCAATTTTTTTAAAAACATCTTAATTAAACTTTGATACATTATTACATACTATCCAATCAGACATTAAATCAGAATATAATGTTTACAAATAGTTCACCAGCTTATTTTATTTGAGACAAGTAACAAAAGAAATTTAATTGACAATCCCAGACATTTTTATATTTTTTTACCTGCACTTCCTATCTTTGTTGACCATTCTTAGTCGGGATTTTGCTGATTCACATTGACTATCTACAATACTTGATATGTACGTCATACTATTGCAGTCAGGTGCTAAAAAATATATAAATACATATTCAATCTTAGTAACAGTACATTCATAGAATTGTATTCAATCTTGGCAATGGTATATAGTATGGATTCAATCTCCATTAATATAATAAATGATAAATGTCATTTGGCTCTGAAAATCCATTGAAAGAATTGTAGAGGATGCAAGGGTGATGAATATTTATTAATTGAAAAGGGGTAATACTGTTTAAAATAGACATTTTATGAATTTCTTGTTTTTTACCTTTATATTATAATACTTACCAAGTGTTGTGGTAGAGGGTGTTGATATTTCTTATGAAAAGAAACAGAAAAAGTGGAATATTATACTTTCATAAAAGAGAATGCTATAGTCATGGTTACATTATATTTCATAATGAGAGTGCTACAGAGATACTTTTAAATATTTTTTTCATAATGTGTATGCTATAGATCGAGGCAAATTAACATAATTTGTTTTTAAAATGAGAGTGCTATAGAGGCACATTAACAACTTTTTTTTCAAAATTGGTACAATATTGAGGGAAATTGGCATATTTTTTTCTGCTTGAGAAGAAACATTGCTAGATACATTTTATTTACTAGTCATTCTGTTTACAATAAATGTCAGATATTAATTTATAAAACTTGTCACTTTGTTTTTTGAATACATTGTACTATATAATAAATATTTTACATCCAAAATTTGTTTTATTCACATTTAGTTAGTTACTGGGGAATATTACTATAATCTACACTGACTATAAGGAAGAATTTTGAGACATCTTTATTACCTGGGTGACCATCATCGCTGCCTGTAATATTGATGCTGTCAACATCAACAGATGTAAAATAGTTTGGTGCTGTTGGGGGATTCATCTTCAATTCTTTTATCGCTCTCAAAAGTTCTTGTCTGAAGTCCTCAAGTTGCAGAGTTTTATAAAAGTCTGAATTCATTTTTATGATGACAGCAAATTCAACTATAATACTACCAGGTCTGAAAACAGATGTAAATCTATCACATTTGAAATATTGGCATTCAAACTTACAGCAATACAATATTGGTGGTTATTTTCAGAACAGAACAGATCAATTGTAATGATTGTTTGATATCCCAGTAAGAACTTTATAAAATATAAAGAGATGTAGTATGATTACCAATGACACAACTATTCACCAATGATTGAAAGGGATGTAAGCAACCTTTAATTGTGATGTTACAATTCAAACCTTAAATATCTAAAACAAAAATAATTGATTGATTGATTGTTGGTATTAAATGCCACTTTAGGTAGTATTGACTTTATTGTGGTGGTCAGTTTTTATAAGAGGAGGATGCCAGAGTACCTATGGATGACCACTTGATCTATAAGTTTGTGTGTCAGGTGTTACGGATAAAATATGGAAACCTTCACAGAGTTTTGTACTTGATCTATAAGTTTGTGTTTTAGGTTTTACAGACAAAATAAGGAAAATTTCAGTTTTTTTTCTGGATATATAAGTTTGAGTGTCAGCTTTTACAAATGAAATATGGAAACCTTCAGAAAGACAGTTTTATACTAAAATATGTTAAAAACATACATCTTCTGAAAATATCAAAAACTGATTAAATTTCTCTTTTCCTTAAAAAAACTTAAGAACTACATTTTGTTGATCAATTACTCACTTGAAACTAAGAACATCTATGGATTGTATGTGGTCTTTTAAAAATAGAACTTGGTTGGAGAACAGCATCCATGCCTGAAAATATTTAATAGTTTTATAATCTATGCATTTAAACGCTATGTTTTTAATTATAGGCTTTACAAAATTAAAAGCTGGATAAATATGTAACATTATAAATATCCTAACCTGTTGCCCAAATTGTTTCCAAATAATAACTCCTACCAACACAAACAATGACAGCATTATATCCTGTAAGTGTAATATTAATAGGTAATAAGTGTAATATAAATAGGTAATAAGTGTAATTACCTGTTGTTCAAATGTTGATTTTAATTGTCTGTATTTACTAGTCTCTGCAGAACTTAGATCCTCATCCCAAGTTGCATTTATCTTCACTTCAGCCACAAACTTAGATGGACCACTCACTATAGACATAAAAAGGCTTTTGATAATTTATGATGATAGCAATATAGACTCTTAACCAATCCCCAAAACATATGTATATATAATTCACTATTTTGGTGCCAAAAATGGGTTCATGGAACCTCGAGATTGATTGATTCATTAATTAAAGGAATAACAATCTTGTTATGAGAAGTACTTCAACAGTAAATTCGGGATTACTCATCATACTGGACGTAACACTGCATATACTTTTCTATAGCAATACTGGAAATATATTTAAAATAAAACTTTTTTTCTAATGAACACTAGTTCAATGTATAAGTCACAGATAAAACTGAATGTCAACAGTGAAACGGATGACAGAAGTTGTCCAATCAAAAGTGTTCCTTCATGTTATGATATATCATATTTTTCTTTAACTTGCACACTTATTGAAAAATTACCTCCAAAACATGTCATCGGGTTAAAAGTCTGTGGAATTCTGTTTTTGATTATTGAGTTTACCATGGTCTGTGCAAACATATATTCATCACAACTTGGGAAGAGTCCTGTCATGCAATCCAAAAACATCCTGGCATTTCTGAAAAAAAAATATAGATACTACCACTGCATCAAGTGTGATACTATATTTAGTAATTCAGACCCTTGAAAGAAGGAACTAATACACCTTATCACTATTTGTCCGCCATTACTGGATATCACACAGGTTCCCGTAAAATTTTGACGTCATAAAACAAAATATCTGACGCCACAATGGAAAAGTGATTGTTGTATGCGTCAAAAGGTCAAGGGGCCGAATAGGCTAATAGCGATAAGGTGTATTGGTTCCTGATAGGGCAAACGTAATAAAATAACCAAGCTTTTCAAATTATGCTAATTTTCATTGACAAATGAACAGGTTGATACAATCTGGGTATTTAAGTTCAGTACCGTCACTTTCATGTCAATAACTTGTTGAAATTGAAATATTTTAGCTAAAATGACCATTCTATACATGACCTATTTTTGATATAATAAATATGGAGTGCAGTCGGTAATATAAAATTAACAAAATGTGGTATGATTGGCAATACAACAACTCTCCATGAGAGACCATATAATGTAGAAGTTAATAACTATAAGTCCCCATACGGCCAACAATGGGTTAAACCCATACTGGAGGGTTTGAATGGGGTTAAAAGATTAAAGAATAATGCCCTTAAAAAATGAAGATTAGAAAATAACGGCCAAAAAAAATGAAGATTAGAGAAATGCGTGGTCTAATTTTTTGAAGATTAGAGAAAAAAGGGGTTAATTTTTTAAAGATTAGAGAAAAAAGGGGTGAAAATTAAATGTTTACAGAATAACAGACCCCCCCCCCCCCCCTTTTCCAACCCTCATACTGTATAGTAAGCAAAAAAGGCCATGATATGACCAACATTAAACAATTCATCTGAGTACCATACTTACAGACAACTAGGATATGATGCCATTATGCCTACATAATATCCACATTTTGTAGTGTTCACCATCAGATCTAGGGTTTGTATATCATTACAATAGTTTATATTGGTCACTGAAATAAATGTATGTCACACAATATTAACATATTAGTTTATTAAAACAATATTCATTCAAAAAACAAATTCATACAACACATGCAGTAAATATGATGCAAAGATTGGAAAACAAGTGACTTGTCACTTATGCAACTCTGTATCTTTAACTACAAAATTTGAAGGTGACTTTCTACTAGACTACAAATTTAATATCTTTTAGTTTTAATAATCTTTTTTTTTTAGTTTTTTTTTATTAAAATTATTAAAACAAGGTGAACCAACACCTGAAGTGATATTCATGCGGTTGGGTAATAGTTTTTTTTATGTATAATTATGTTTATTAATTAAAAATTTTAACTTTTTTTTATCCTGTGGGGGTGACAGCTAGTAGTGGATGGGGACATTAGAGTAGTTATAATCACATATATCGTTATAAGAATAGTTAAATTGTGTAGCAAACCAGAAAATATAGGAGTTTGGTAACATAATTTTACAAATCCTATGAAATCACAAGCTTTCTTTGTATTTTTAAAATGGGACACCTATCTTAAACCGTTATTTAATTTTAGTTCATTTCTATGTTTTGGAGTTCAGTGTGACGTTCTTTTTTACTGAACTAGTACACAATTTTATTTAGGGGCCAGCTGAGAACAACCTCACTCAGGGTGTGGGATTCTGTTGTTGCATTGGAGACCATTTAGTGGCCTTCGGCTGTTGTCTGCTCTTTTGTCAGGTTGTTGTCTCTTTGACATATTCCCAATTCCCATTCTCAATTTTATCTATGTTTTGATAAAAATGGAAATGGAAAAAAATGTGTCATTATGAAGCTAGGTAAATCTCTTGACATAACTATAATGATGTTTATGTTAAAAAGTTTCAGAAAATGTTTTTAGATAAGCTTAAATCATTTTCAAATTAAAATTTATCCAGTTAATGTACATTTCAATAAGCTCCCTTTATTTCTTAATTAAGGTATTGGTATCGCTGTTAGTATCTGTACTACTGATTTTTTTAGCATGTCTATTAATAGAACTTACCATTACACCTGTCTGCACCAGATATATTATAACGTTTATCTATGTATCCAGGTAACCAGGTATGTAGAGAAAACTTTTCACATTGATGGTTTTCCTTGATATTTTTTGTCACACAACTTAAATAAACATTGTATTTTTTACATAACAGTCCAGAAGGATCTTGTTGTCTTTCTTGACCAATGGCTACTGTACAGTCTTCTTCCTCCTGGACATACATGTAGTTTGTATAATTTAAACATACATCTCCTCCACCTGTAGGGAGAACAAAACTATAATGAATAACTTTTTTTAATTTTTGCTCATATGAAGAGCGAGTAGAAAAACAAAAATTTCAGGTGCAAAATTAGAATGTTTCTTCATGTAAACATTTAAAGGTACAAACATATCTGCTCAGAACCAACTTCTCTTCCTGAAAACACAAGATGTCCTGTAAGCTATTATTGCTCACCAAATTAAAAAAAAAAGAAGAAACAGGAGAAGATAATAAATTAATGCTTTAACTCAGAATTTATAGTAAATAATCTCAAACAGATATAATGTTTATTAAAAAATCATGACTTTTTATCAACATTATTTCATCCACAAAACAAAATAAGTTTGTAAGAGTATTCAAGGATGTGTACCTCCATAACAATGAAGAGCTTCAAAATGGTCAGGTACAACAGCTTTAAACATAGGTAATTCTACAATCTTTTTTACCATGTCTGTTCTGTCACATTGTGGTAAAAATCCACCCAAACAGTCAAAATAATCGGTAACATTTCTGAAAAATAAATAGTGTCCTTTCTCATCGAGGTAAGTATATACAAAAACAGTCACATCAAGATAATAATCCACCAAAACAGTCAGAATAATATATAACTTGTCAGGAAATAAATAGTGTTCAAACACATTCAAGTAAAACAAGTGGAACTGCGAGCTACTGCTCACTGATGATACCCCCGCCGCAAGTGGATAATATTAATTGTGTAAAAATATGCAAGTGTTCGGTAAACAGGAAGTTGTTGAGTGATGAATCTGAAAACGCATCACACGGTATAGCTGACTTATATTAACCCTTAAACCAAATTTCAGAAATCCTTGTATTGTAGTTCCTGAGAAAAATGTGACGAAAAATCTTCAACTTGGTTATCATGTGTAAAATCAAACAAGTGTTCGGTAAACAGGAAGTTGTTGAGTGATGAATCTGAAAACGCATCACACGGTATAGCTGACTTATATCAAGCCTGAAACCAAATTTCAGAAATTCTGGTAGGGTAGTTCCTGAGAAAAATGTGACGAAAAATATTCATGGGACGGACTGACAGACTGACGGACTGACTGACTGATGGACTGACGGAAGGACAGACAGAAGGACGGACAGAGGTAAAACAGTATACCCCCCTTTTTTTCAAAGCGAGGGTATAAAAAATACCCCTAAAATCAACATAAAAACAAGAATGTGTCCAAAGTACACGGATGCCCCACTCGCACTATCATTTTCTATGTTTAGTGGACCGTGAAATTGGAATAAATTCTCTAATTTGGCATTAAAATTAGAATGAGCTTATCAAAGGGCACATGTATACTAAGTTTCAAGTTGATTGGACTTCTACTTTATCAAAAACTACCTTGACCAAAAACTTTAACCTGAAATTTGCACTATCATTTTCTATGTTCAGTGAACCGTAAAATTGGGGCCAAAACTATAATTTGGCATTTAAATTAGAAAGATCATATCATAGGGCACATGTATACTAAGTTTCAAGTTGATTGGACTTCAACTTCATCAAAAACTACCTTGACCAAAAACTAACCTGTAGCGGGACAGACGGACGAACGAACGAACGAACGAACAGACAGACGGACGAACGGACGCACAGACCAGAAAACATAATGCCCCTCTACTATCGTAGGTGGGGCATAATTAAACTAGAGGCTCTTAAGAGCCTGTGTCGCTCACCTTGGTCTATGTGCATATTAATTAAACAAAGGATTCATGACAAAATTGTGTTTTGGTGTTGGTGATGTGTTTGTAGATCTTACTAAACATTCTTGCTGCTTACAATTATCTCTATCTATAATGAACTTTGCCAAGTAGATACAGTAGAAAATATTTTGTAAAAATTTACAAAAATTTACAAATTTACTATAAAGGGCAATAACTCCTTAATGGGTCAATTGACCATTTTGGTCATGTTGACTAATTTGTAGGTCCTACTTTGCCCCACTCTCACTATCATTTTCTGTGTTTAGTGGAACGTGAAATTGGGGTAAAAACTCTTATTTGGCATTTAAATTAGAAAGATCATATCACAGGGAACATGTATACTAAGTTTCAAGTTGATTGGACTTCAATTTCATCAAAAACTACCTTGACCAAAAACTTTAACCTTAAATTTGCACTATCACTTTCTATGTTCAGTGAACCGTGAAATTGGGGTCAAAACACTAATTTGGCATTAAAATTAGAAAGATCATATCATAGGGCACAGTTGTACTGAGTTTCAAGTTGATTGGACTTCAACTTCATCACAAGAGTGCACACGCTGAAATGTCTCGCCTTCTATACTAATCATTGATATTATGTTGATAGTCCTAAGTAAAAAGGTAAGCTTTATAACAACTGTACCATAAACTTAACATTAACCAAGATAACTAAACAAAGACCAATGAACCTTGAAAATGAGGTCAAGGTCAGATGAACCATGCCAGGCAGACATGTAATAACCCTAACAATGCTTCTATACAACATATATAGTTGACCTATTACTTATAGTTTAAGAAAAATAGACCAAAACACAAAAACTTAACACTGTGCAATGAACCGTGAAAATGAGGTCACGGTCAAATAAAACCTGCGCGACTGACATAAAGATCATTAAATATTTCCATACACCAAATATAGTTGACCTATGGCATATAGTATTAGATAAAAAGACAAAAACTCAAAAACTTAACTTTGACCACTGAACCATGAAAATGAGGTCAAGGTCACATGACATCTACCCTCTAGACATGTACACCTTACAATCATTCCATACAACAAATATAGTAGACCTATTGCATATAGTATGAGAACAACAGACCAAAACACAAAAATTCAACTATAACCACTGAACCATGAAAATGAGGTCAAGGTCAGATGACACCTGCCAGTTGGACATGTACACCTTACAGTCCTTCCATACACCGAATATACTAGCCCTATTGCTTATAGTATCTGAGATATGGACTTGACCACCAAAACTTAACCTTGTTCACTGATCCATGAAATGAGGTCGAGGTCAAGTGAAAACTGTCTGACAGACATGAGGACCTTCCAAGATACGCACATATCAAATATAGTTATCCTATTACTTATAATAAGAGAGAATTCAACATTACAAAAAATTTGAACTTTTTTTTCAAGTGGTCACTGAACCATGAAAATGAGGTCAAGGACATTGGACATGTGACTGACGGAAACTTCGTAACATGAGGCATCTATATACAAAGTATGAAGCATCCAGGTCTTCCACCTTCTAAAATATAAAGCTTTTAAGAAGTTAGCTAACGCCGCCGCCGCCGGATCACTATCCCTATGTCGAGCTTTCTGCAACAAAAGTTGCAGGCTCGACAAAAAACTACCTTGACCAAAAACTTTAACCTGAAGCAGGACAAACGGACGGAAGGACGAAAGAACGCCCAGATCAGGCCTCACGGTCATAAAACTTTCCAGCATGATTTGTGTACTCAGACTCGAAAATCAACCAATCAAATTGCTGGATCTCATGTTTCGAGCATGATTTTTGTGCTCCGAGCACTGAGCAAAGTTTTATGCCTTCAAGGCCAGAAAACATAATGCCCCTCTTCTATCATAGGTGGGGCAAAAAAATGGCAAAATGTCCATAAAATTACCAATTCAGGGGCAGCAACCCAACAACAGATTGTCTGATTCATCTGAAAATTTCAGGGCAGATAGATTTTGACTTTTTTTACAATTTAACCTCAGTCAGATTTGCTCTAAATGCTTTGGTATAAGAGATAAAAGCCAAAATCTACATTATACCCCTATGTTCTGTTTTTAGGCATTGCAGCCATCTTGGTTGGTTGGCCAGGTCACCGGAAACATTATTTAAAACTAGATACCCAAATAATGAGTGTGGCCAAGTTTGGTTTAATTTGGCCCAGTAGTTTCAGAGGAGAAGATTTTTGTAAAAGTTCATGATGGACGATGACGGACGATGGATGCCAAGTGATGACAAAAGGTGAGCTAAAAATTATATAATTTATAAAAACAAGAGTGCACACGCTGAAATGTCTCGCCTTCTATACTAATCATTGATATTATGTTGATAGTCCTAAGTATAAAGCTAAGCTTTAATACAACTGTCACATAAACTTAACATTAACCAAGGTAACTAAACAAAGACCAATGAACCTGGAAAATGAGGTCAAGGTCAGATGAACCATGCCAGGCAGACATGTACAGCTAACAATGCTTCTATACAACATATATAGTTGACCTATTACTTATGTTTAAGAAAAAGACCAAAACACAAAAACTTAACACTGTGCAATGAACCGTGAAAATGAGGTCACAGTCAAATTAAACCTGCGCGACTGACATAAAGATCATAAAATATTTCCATACACCAAATATAGATGACCTATGGCATATAGTATTAGAAAAAAAGACCAAAAATCAAAAACTTAACTTTGACCACTGAACCATGAAAATGAGGTCAAGGTCACATGACATCTGCCCGCTAGATAGGTACACCTTACAATCATTCCATACAAGAAATATAGTAGACCTATTGCATATAGTATGAGAAAAACAGACCAAAACTCAAAAACTTAACTATAACCACTGAACCATGAAAATGAGGTCAAGGTCAGATGACACCTGCCAGTTGGACATGTACACCTTACAGTCCTTCCATACACAGAATATACTAGCCCTATTGCTTGTAGTATCTGAGATATGGACTTGACCACCAAAACTTAACCTTGTTCACTGATCCATGAAATGAGGTCGAGGTCAAGTGAAAACTGTCTGACAGACATGAGGACCTTTCAAGGTACGCACATATCAAATATAGTTATCCTATTACTTACAATAAGAGAGATTTCAACATTACAAAAAATCTGAACTTTTTTTTTCAAGTGGTCACTGAACCATGAAAATGAGGTCAAGGACATAGGACATGTGACTGACAGAAACTTCGTAACATGAGGCATCTATATACAAAGTATGAAGCATCCAGGTCTTCCACCTTCTAAAATATAAGTTAGCTAACACTGCCGCCGCCGGATCACTATCCCTATGTCGAGCTTTCTGCAACAAAAGTTGCAGGCTCGACAAAAAACCAATATAACCTTAGAATATCGTAGACAATGATAATACAAGGTAAAGAGTTGGGATTTTCATGATTATGGGTACCAATTTTTGTGGATTAAGTAAAACGATCACTTTCTTTGATATCTAATTTCCAGGATTTGCCAAAGTCAGTATACAAGCCAATGAAAAATTTAAATTCATGTATCAACTGTAACCACAAATCCAATTGGTATCTAACGATAAATAATGAATCCCCAATATTTCTTAAGGTCCAACCAGATGAGAATTTTTCAAAGATGTAAAATGCATTTTTTAATTAAACTAAATTTTGTGATTGGTTGCAGGCAACTTACTTTTAAAAAGGGTATTGACTTTCTTGGTTTGAGGAAAACTTGCATATTCTTGAATATTTAATTTTGTGGTTTTGGCAAAGTTTGCATACATTCCTTTGGAAAATTGTAATTCATTGAACATTTAAATTTGTACATCACTTGTACCCATAAAACCCATCAAAATTGGTATCCAACAAAAAAATGAATCCCCAATATTTCTGAAGGTTACACCAGAGAAGAACAGCTACATTACATCAGTAGCCTAGACAATAAGAATATCAATAGCTTAATACAATAATTAACTATCTAAACAAAATGTCAGTCCTCATTATAAACATACAAAAACTGTCCAAAAAATGATAATCTTACAATTAAAATACCTGTTAAATCAAGGGCTCAAACATTTGGTTTAAACATAATTTTACAGGACTACAGAGAGTAAAAAGGATTATATCATAATAATTATACTGTGGAGTTGTTCAGTGTGGGTACTATTGTTCCTGAACTGACAAAATATTATGTTTTTGGGGTTATTTTTGATTTCATGGTTTTGCCAAAGTCTGCATAGTGCATACAAGCCTAAAAAAATTAATGCTTTGTTGAAAATTCAAATTTATGAGTCATATATGTATATATATATATATATTGAACGTAGTTTTCAATTTAGACTCGTTTATATATATAAATATATAATAAAAACTATAACACAAATTCCCATACGTTTCGGACATTACGGCCTGGACGCCTACGGTTTTCCAATTTATTTGTCCCTGAATGGTATATTCTTTGCCAGTGTTGTCACAAAATACCTTGGTTTCATTTATATGTGAGCATAATGCACAATGTTTACCACATGGTCCACATCCATTAGTTTGTTTATAAAATAGTAAATTATGTTTTTTGTGCACTAAGATGTCTTTTATGTTGTTATCACGTTTAAATGCCACTATAGGTGGATCGGGGATTTTTTCTTTAGTCTTTCCAATTGATGGAGAATTTTAAGATTTTTTCTAAGAATTGAATGTACATTTGGAAGCGCTTTGGAAAAAGTAATTACTAAAGGTACCCTGTTGTTTTCTTTCTTCGGTTTGTACTGTAATAGATCTTCTCGGTTTAACTTGTCGACTTTTTTCAATTGAACTTCAGTTGACGAGTTATTGTATCCACGTTTTCTTAGGTGCGTTTTTATTTCTTCTCTTCTTGTTTTGTAATTTTCTTCTGTTGAGCAAATTCTTTTGACACGAATACCGAGTCCATACGGTATAGCATTTTTTACGGAGTTTGGATGGCTTGACGACACATGTAAGTACTGGTGTTTATCTGTTGATTTCGTATAAATATATACGTATGAAAAATTGGTATCCATCAAATAATAATGAATCCACAGTATTCTTAAACAATCAACAGTATCCACTGAATAATAATGAATCCACAGTATTCTTAAACAATCAATATACCTGCATGTAATCTTTGGTGTGAAATGGAAAAAAATGATGGCAATAGAACATGTAGTGTTTACAGCTGCTACTTCTAAAGTCTTTGGGTCATTACATATATCTTTATCATTGGATACTGAAAACAAATGAAAGGAGAATGTGTCAATACCCCCACTTGAATATAACATTAGAAAGGAACATATCTAGTGAATGGTAACGGAAAATCCAGTAAATTTTCCATTTATAAAGGGACCCAACTCTAAAACAGTAAAAGTGAAGCCACCCTAATTTGAATTTGATCTGTGTTTGTGGTAATGAGTACTGTGTATAAATTTTCATAACATTTGGTTGAGGCAAACTTAAGTTGGAGAATGAAAACTTAATTTGAAACATAGACATACATACGGACAAGGGTAACACTTAATGCCCCCTTTGCTGTGGTAGGGACATAAATTTTTTTATCTTATATTGCTCAATTCTTGTTATCTTTGAGATTCATTAACTTACTATTTGAACATAAAACGATAAAAGCAAACAAAATCATTTAACAAGATAACACAAAGGGGGATTTTCTTCTTTTTTGCAAAATGTTTTCAACAATATTTTTACAGAATACAGAAAAATTGTCTCAAATGTTAAAGAATAAAGAAATGGAGGGCTTCTAGACCCTCCTATTCAGTCAAACACATCTAGACCCTCCTATTCAGTCAAACAATCTAAAGAACAAAGAACTATATCTTAAAATATCTTACTACTACAAGCTCTGAGTTGTGTATCCTTTATATTAGGAAAGTATACTGTTACAATGTTTGGCATCCAGGTAGCTAATGATGTTCTTTTACATCCCTTGCCAGTTTTCTCTTCTTGTGCAGACTGTATACAACCCAAGTAAATTTCGTAGATGCTGAAAAATAATGTAATTATGTTAGTAATTTCATTCATGAGCCTCATAGAAAAAAAGATTAAACATGAAATCCCTATTCTTTGCTTCACAATATTTATTCATATACAGGCTAAATATTTCTATAGTGGGTGATCTACCATTTAGCCATACAGATTTTTACAGTTGTCTAAAAGTAGTTCTAAATTAAACCATATAAGTTGCTAGTCATTTGTACTTTATCAACCATCTCAATGTTCATGCATCTCTTTTTTCATGTCTCCTTATTACTCCAACAAGATGACTTAATAGTCGGTGCCCTTTTTTTTAATTGTCAAAATCACACTAGATTCATAGCAGAAACGTACTTGTATTGACCATGTTGACTATTTCATCATATTTACATCATGAATTTTCTAACCATTTTTCTAAAAACGCTGAAGAACAGTTTAAAATTGAAATGATTATAATAACTCAAAATGGGTAAATTTTTCAGACATCGCTAACGTTTCTTTCAATTTTGAAGACAAATTTTAAACCAGAAGTTTTGTAATTCGGGATTCATTTCCAGGATTCCTTTTGTTTATCAAACTGACAGAGAATCAATGGCTTTTAAATTTTATTACCTTTTAAAGTGTTTGAATATAACAGATAATAGTTGAACTTGTTTATTTAAGCATAAAATCATTATGCATTTTACTTTCAGTTGTCTTATTTGCTGAAGATAATTTCATGCATGCCTATTGCAGGAAAATAAAGTACATGTCAAAGGAATGTGTAACTCCTAAAAAACTACTTTTTTCTACGTAAATTAATTTAAGTCTTTATTTTTAAATCAGAATTCAGGACTGTCTTTGCTAAAAAGTACTATTACAATGAAGACATTTTTCATGGAATGTTAATTTCTTTTTGATAATAGTCCTGAGCTTGTGATCAATGTCTTGTGTAAACTGAAAAAAACCAGGCAAAAACTAATAAGGGATCATTAACTTATATTTCCCAGAGGCATTAATATAGCTATGAGTAAGACCCTCGGGATTATTATACTATACTGGAGGCAGTTTTATTACAGGAAAGGGATAACAAAACAAAAACAAGTGGAAAATGGTAAATTGAAAACCTGACCTTGATGAAATTACCAAAATTTTTTCAGTAAAAAAATCAAATTTGTCCTAAATCCTAATATTTCGTTTAAGATAAATATCTCTCAGTTTATGTCATGTCCAGCAAATATTACCCTTGAATCAGATGGTTGAATTCCACTCTACATCCTTAGTCTGTCTACCATTAAATTGACTATTTTAGAGTCTAATGCATTCTGAGCCTCATTTACAGTAGATTAACATTACATTAACTATTTACCTGCATAAGAAGTCTTGATCTATATTGGTTTTGTTATAAACACCTAACCAAATCATACCACATGCATCAGGGAAGACTATCTTCTCAGAATGAACTGCACACACATCAGTTGTCTGGTTTTTATCTATAAAATATATATTTTATATACATTACTGACAAAACATGAAATGCTTTTGTGCAATACACTATGCTGTAGCAAATTGCCCCCCCCCCCTTCTCACAAAAAAAAAATAAAAATTAAACATATAAAAATAAAAGCAATGTAAGGGAAGTAATTCAAATATGGCATTGTAATTATTATCTTTTAAATTTAATGTTTACTAAATTAAACATTAACAAATTTTATAGCCATAGGACCAAAATTAAGACCAATTAGAAAATATGGGACCAAAAACCAAATACACAGTTAAATTCAGCATATGAAAAAATATTTAATACATAGAGCATGAAAAGTTGTAATGCTTATATCAAAAAGTCCCAACAGAAAGAATCAAAGCATATCAAAGACAATAAAGATATATATTGTTCTCTTCTATATACTGTAAAATATCAAGAATCAATCAAATACTTATAAAATGCTAAATGGTTCAATATCAATTTCATAATGATCCAAAGAGCAACACTTTGAAAAGTAATTGTCCATTAATCAGGAAACCCTTGTTTCCCCCTATTTTGCACCTAATTCTTAAACGATTTGACCCATAGCCCCGCAAAGGCCAATCCTTACTATCCATTTGAGGCATAGAAACTTGTGGGACAATTTCAGAGAGATCCATACACTGTTCCACAAGTTAAGTCTGGAAAGTAAAATAATGCTTACTTGGGCCCTGGCCCCTTTTTGGCCCCTTATTCCTGAATTGTTGGGACCGTAACCCCAATAATCAATCCCAACCATCCTTTTGTGGTTTCAAATCTTGTGTTAAAATTTCATAGATTTCTATTCACTTATACTTAAGTTATTGTCTGGAAACCAAATGTCTTCGGACGAAGCTGACAACAACAATGTTAAATCAATAGACCACAAAAATGTTCACAGTCGTATAAAAAGGCAGTACGCTATACATTATTCCATACAACAAATAAAGTTGACCTACTGCATATAGTATCTGAGATACAGACATAGCTATACATATTATATAAACTAAATATAGTTGACAAATTACTTATGGTAATTGAGAAACAGACCTTTAGTATACCCTTTAGTAGGATGCACTTCTGACAATGCAATTTCCCATTGGAACTCCCCTTACGACTAAAACTAAAACCACTATGGAGTTTCGTAAAATAAATATTTTCTAGAATAGAAAGTTGACAACTATTTCATTCAAAGGTCAAAACATAGTGCTGGTCAGCACATTTTCAACTTTTATATGCCCGTGGAACTTCTAAGAGTTTGAACTTATACTAAATTTCTGTACTACCCCACCCTTACTTTTGGGTCAGCCTTAGAATTCAATTATGCTACCTCGTGTATAAATGCTGGTAACATTCCAATATAGAGATCATATCTTGGAACCAGTATGTAAATAAAATAAACTAGATGCTCTGCAGGGCGCAGCTTCATATGACTGCAGAGGTTGAACCCTGAACAGTTGGGGCAAGTATGGACACAACATTCAAGCTGAATTCAGCTCTAAATTTGGATTGTGATTAAATAGTTGACACAGCATAGGTTTCTGACACAGAATGAATCTGGTCTAATGAACTTAAAAAAAAAATTTTGCCTTTGAGCAATTCACTATGCTGTTGAATATTAATCCTCTCAAAAAAAAATGTTTGAATAAATTTTCTTTTTATTTATGAAATCTGAAATGAGAAAAATTGAACCCCCCCCCCCCAATTTTTTTTTTCTCACATCCCCCTTACCCTTATTCCAAAACTGATCTCAATTCAAATTTCTTTTGGTGTTTGCAACAATAACTACTCATTTAAACATATCATAAAATATTAAAATGTAAAAAAGTGCTTGTAATCACTGAATGGTAAAGATTGTTTTAATTCATTTGTTGGTAGTAAAAGTGAATGTACATTGTATATTGTATAAAACAATGATTTAAGTTGATTCAATTACTATTCTGGACAAAGAAAGATAACTCCAATTTTCAAAGAATATTTCATAAAAGCTGTGCAATTGAAAATTTCTTGCTATTGAGCAATATTGTGCAATTAGATATTTTTTGCTATTGCACAATACTATGCAATTGAAGATTTCTTGCTTTTTCACAATACTGTGCAATTGAAGATTTCTTGCTATTGTGCAATACTGTGCAATTGAAGATTTCTTGCTATTGCGCAATTATTAACTGTGATATTGAAAATTTCTTGCTATTGCACAATACTTAATATAATAATGTTGGACCCCGATTTGGACCAACTTGAAAACAGGGCCCATAATCAAAAATCTAAGTACATGTACATGTTTAGATTCAGCATATCAAAGAACCCCAAGAATTCAATTTTTATTAAAATCAAGCTACATGTAAGTTGAATTTTGGACCCTTTGGACCTTAATGTAGACCAATTTGAAAACAGGACCAAAACTTAAGAATCTGAATACACGGTTAGATTCGTCATATCAAAGACCCCAATAATTCATTTTTTGATGAAATCAAACAAAGTTTAATTTTTGACCCTTTTGGCCCCTAATTCATTGGGACCATAGAAAATATGGGTTTTGTTACAATTAATGGTTTCAATTTTTAAACAATAAGGGTGATAACTTCTGAATGGCAAAAGTGATCTATAGCACTATAATTAAATTTGACGTACTTAGATAGAATGTCTCTCAAGTTATTGCAGAGAAAAACCATAAAGTACCAATTTTAATCAAAACAAGGATCCTTAACATCTGAAGATCTTATCCTACATTTTGTCATCAGTAACAACATATTTAAATTTTAAAAGCATTGGATGAATGGCTCTCTAGTTCAGGGCTTCCAAAAAATGTTTGAGCCAGCCGGATATTTCATATATGATCCCGATTTTAATCCCTTAAGACTTAGTCACAAAAGGCAATTATGGTAATCAGATGGCCATTCCAATGATTGACATTACATTAAAAAAACGATTTTAAACTTTACTTTGATATGATATGAATTTGATGTTCGGATTTAACTGTTAAATTGGCAGTGCATCATTCAGAGTGTGCACATCAGCGTGCTCATATCTGCCTTAGACTTTTTATTTGTGCAAATGACATTGTCAAAAACTTTAGTTTCGTTTTCATATTGTTCTAACCGGATGTTGACGTAACAATGGTAAAACATGGACCATAAACGGATACGTAAAATCCGTGTACGTTTCAAAGCACGACTGAGTGAAAAAGCTCTTTCCACGTTATTTCTTCAACAAAATACTTGAAATAAACGTTAGATACAGGTATCAAAGATAATTTTAGCATTTTTGAAGAAATGTAAGATGCATAATTAAATTTGACACCTGTGCACATGCGCACACGTGTTCTAGTTCATACGACGTAGTTCTGACGATTTTTCATTTAAAACCTTTTTAAATTTTTCATCAAATCATGTTGATAAACTAATTTCTAATAATTTTAATCTTTTGGACTAAATCAAGTAGAGACAAACCGCAGAAAAGTTAAAAATAAATTGTGAATAAACCGATCAATTTATACGATGTCCGGTACTGAAGATAGTTCACCTGTCACCTGAACAGGTAGATTTCAGCTGTCTAACTACTAATTAGCCTTGATTGAAATTAGAAAGTATTGAAGTAGGTGTTGTTTTGATAGTAATTAATCATCATGTCACATTTATGACCGGAAATGTGTTGATGTTAAAGTTAAAAGGTTGGGTCAAAAAGATAGTGAGTTATGTAAAAAATGACCGAAAAAGTCTTGAAAACTAAAAGTATATGACCGTTTCATGCTTTGCCCAGCCGGACTTTTACCGGACGTTATACAAATGACCGGAATATATGACCGTTTTGGAAGCCCTGCTCTAGTTATTGCTTAAAAATAAACAAAAGCCATTTTCCTTAACCTTATTTGTTTTATAATTAAAAGATATTGAAATTTGAAAAAAAATTGGTTCTTCAGTTACTGTAATAAAGCAGGTGAAGACATGTGCATGGTGGACTGTGAAATTGAGGCCCAAGTTTTCACTCTATCATTTTCTATGTTTAGTTGACTATGCAAATGGGTTCAAAACTAATTTGGCATTATATGAACAAAAGAACATGTGTACTAAGTTTAAAGTTGATCAAAAACCAGCGTACCAAAAACTTTAACCTGAAGTGGGATTGAGAGAAGGACAACTAACAAACAGATGTACAAGCTGAAAAACTTATTGCCCCTAGTAGGGCATAAAAATAATAATGAGATCTGATATGATGCTACACAAGTTAAATTCACCATAGCATGAAAGTAATTTACAGGGAGATTTTGCAATTTCAAATATTAAGATATATACAAAAGAAAACGTGGTATGATTGCAAATGAGACAACTCTACACAAGTGACCAAAATACACAGAAGTTAACAATTATAGGTCACCGTACTACCCTCCACAATGAGCAAAGCCCATACAACATATTCTTTTACATAAAATTGAGAGAAAAATTCAGGTCATTTTACCTGGCACACAAGTGAGTAAATCAAATCCCTGTGGTATATAGCTGCTAAAATTTGATTTGACCAAGGTCTCTGCAACATCTCTGATAGAACATGATGGAAAAGTCATAGCTGTACAGTTGATAAACTGGAGCCAGATTCTGTAAAATTCACAACATATATTAAGGTGGAGGTGAACAAAATTTCAAAATTAGGACCAAGATATTTTATCTTAGTCATTTTCTTGTGTCTGTTCGGTGCAGTTTTCTTCACTTTTAGTGTTTTTTCCAAAGCTAAGAGTATTTTTGAGTCGAACAGGTTACAAGTCTAGGTTAGTTGGCAGAGTAATCCATCAATTTTGAAGGGACATAAAAATATACTGAATATTTGGTAAGAGTTTGTTATAAATCAGACAATTCATACTTATTAACCGAGTATTTGTGGAAGAGTAAGTTTATTGTCCTGTGAGAGTAACTGTTTGCCTGAGGGGTAGCATTTGCATCTGAGGGGACAATAAACGTACTTTTTCGTGAATACTCAGTCAGTAAGTGTTTTATTATACTGGAAGAGACAAAATGACAAGAACTGAATCACACAGCTGACAACAATTTTCTTTTACATTTGTGAGAGACAATGTACACATACTGATGCTATTTATACAATGTTAAATATGCATTCCAATAAAAAGAAGGCAATTGTAAGTTTAAAGCTTCTCTGTACAACAAAATAAACTACAGAACAAAAATTTGAATGAATTCTGTTGATCTGTCATTACCTTCTGTTCAGATGACAGATTTTGTGTTTTTGGCATCCTAGTCCTTAATTAATCCTTCTGAGAGCAACACCAATCACAATGACAAAGTCATAATACTGTCTTCTGATTCGACTATGTGTTAGTTCAAACAACTCAGGAATTGACAATAATAATCGTTGAGAATAGTCCAGAAGGAATTGTTAAAACCTGATAGCCCATCCTGTAGCTGAGGTTAAAATTATTCTATGATATATCTGAATAAATCTCCTTCAAAAGTGTTCTCTATTTCATGTTTTGTGACAATCTTTGTCATTTATTGTGGATTCATTTATTTTCATGGGTACCAATTTTCGTGGATCATTGAAGAAAACTTGCATATTCGCGGATATTTAATTTTGTGGTTTTGACAAAATCTGCAGATATTCCTTTAGAAAATATGTAAATCGTTGAATATTTAAATGAGTGGTTCCCCTGTTCCCACAAAATCAACAAAAAAATTATATCCAACGAATATCAATGAATCCACAGTATACTGTACAGTTTGTTTAAAACAGTATTGCTTGTCATATACTGTACAGTTTATTTTAAACAGTATAGTTTGTCTTTTATATTATAAAGTTTATTTAAAACAGTATAGTTTGTCATTTATACTGTGTAGTTAATTCATACTGTATAGTTTATAGTTTTTCATACTTACTGACAATTTGGATACTGTAAGTATTGTCCATATCCAGTAAAACATGCACTGCTCATTGCCATGGTTTCTATTAGTTCTGTATTATGACAGGAATCCAAATCATCATCATTCACTATAAAAGTATAAAATATGGAATCATTGAAATCTCTTGAACGGATGATTGCAACTGTCTGACATTTAAAAAAATAAGCCTGGATTCTAAGATAAATGTTTTTGGTTCAATGCCTGTCAAAGTCTTTAAGCATTGAATCTGCACACACGTCTGTTTCTTTAATTTATTTGATCAAAGCAGCGTTTGACATTTGCGCAGATCTGCATTTCATTTGCGCCAAATTTTTCTTTCATTTGTGCCAAATTGTTTTTCATTCGAGCTGATATTTTTACAGGGAAATTACAGGTAAATAGATATAAGAAGATTTGGTATGAGTGCTAATGGGCCTACTCACTATCCAAGTCATGTTATTTTCATTTATCATTATCGACCTTTTCCGTTAGCCAGTTGTACAAATGATATGAATTGTCAATCAAGTCATGTATATAACTGTTGTCCCCTGCTCACCAGGGGGAGGTGGAAGAAGGCCTTTTAGATACATCTCCAGATTGTTTCCTTGACCGTAGTTCTTTAGCCTCTGTCTTTAGATCATCTGCCAAATGGTTATGCTCGTTCTGTGGTTTGACAGTAGTCAGACCATCAGCTGAATCCGTGGTGACTCTAGCTTTATACCATTTTATGGTACATCAGTAAGATATTTTATTTTATGTTTCAGGACACTGACCTTCAGATATGTATGACCATCAATGATTAGAGAATTGACTCCTCAGCTCGTGTTAGTGTGCAATCAAAACTCATAAATTAAAAGTAAACAAAATTCTTAACCAGATTTTACCAATGGTATAGTATATATCTAATTAGGAGCAAATATAAAATCGGCGTAAATGAAAAAATGAAATTGGTGCATTTGAAAGATTGAAAATTTTTTTAATCTGTGCAAATTTCATACACCCAATCAAAGAGTACATCAAGTTTAATTCACCCAGGAAGAGATAAAAACAACTCCCTAGCTCATACCATTAAAATTGTAAGTATATAAACTGTCGACACCATGATATGTGACATCTTGCATATATATATATATATGAAGAGAGTAAAAATTTATAATTTAAATTAGGAGATAACTGTATTGTACATTGTATTTTATGCTTGACCTTTGCAACCGGTAGCAGATATTTGCGACAGTAAAATCAAGTTTGAAGAAGGCTAAGCTTAAATCACAATATATTATCTCTATTCTTATGCAGCATATTGAAATAAATACCATTTTACAAACATTTTTGTATAAATGACAGAAATAAAAAAGTCTGTAAAATTGTTGCATTGTCTTTATCAACTAAATTATGTAATGTCATATGTATAATCACGATGTCGAACAAAACTCAAGACGTATTTATACCTTTCATACAATTCAGAATGGTTTCAATGTTGACATAAAAAACATTTTCAGACTGAGACTTTCATGTTTATTTCCATGTGAGAAATGACATACCAAAAAATCAATATTCAAAATAATGGCTTTATTAGTTACAGACTGGTAGAACGTTGAATCTACTCCATTAAAATATTTGTCAATGTCCAATGAAAATTATCGTTACAAACGAATTGCATTAGAATGTTAATTTGAACACATTTCTAAGTAACATTAAAAGTCAATAAACCATGATTGATGATGATTTTCAAATGCTTAAACAAGTGCATACAAGATGTATTAAGTTTATCCTGAGGGGTTCCCTTTATGTCCACTTTTTATTTTTCTCTTGGAGGAATAAATATGGTTAGTCTTTATGATATTTTCAAAGTTATGATTGCCATCTCTGGTTTTTTTTCTTTAAAAGATTTAAAAGAGAGATGAAAATAACTTCACTGCCCATTCAATATAAAATAAATTGACTTTCCATTCAATATAAAATAAATTGACTTTCCATTCAATATAAAATAAATTGACTTTCCATTCAATATAAAATCTTACCAATACAAGATCTGATTTGTGATGCTGGAATATTTGGTAGATAGCTTGGTAATATAGCTGGCATCCATCCATTAAGTGATGTCCTTGCACACTTCTTGTCTGTGTTTTCTTCAATTGTCTGATGTATACAATCTAAGTATATATTGTATGACCTGCAATGAAAAAGGCATATGAAAGGTATCACTCTTAAAGAAGCAGTCTTAAAAAGTAAAAGGGGAAAGACAAAGCCGAAATTTTTTTACATCATCAGTTATGCAGAAATAAACAGTTATTACAGAGATATGTCTCACCTTTTTTGTAATTTTGATTATGCAAATGTTGAAATCAAAATAGCAATATACCCTAACATTTTTCACATGTAGTTTCAAGGAAGAAATATTGTCCGCCTGTATTAGTAGATAAATTTTTAGACTCTGATAAAACAGTGGACGAAATCACTACTGATGAACAAGTTGTTTCAAATGCTTCATCTGAGAATTCTGATTCTGATTCAGAAGAAGAGTTTTTAGTTCACGAATGCCTGAGGCGTCGAGTAGATATAGTACCGCCTCTTAACCCTTTAGCGGATGAATTTCATCCGTGCATTTAGAATCTAGATGAAGTAAGTCAGCGATCTAGTAGTCGTGACAGTAGTATTGAACAATCTGATGGTCAGAGGTCAAGTATTTTAGGTGTATCTGAGTTTAGCAACCCAGTGCCTGTCAGTAGTGAATCAGAAATCAGTTCTGATAATCAAGCGTCAAGCGTATCTGATAGTCATGCGCCGAGCGCTTTAGATTATGTCCAACCAGAGTCTGAAATTCAAGTGCGGCGGTCGAGTAGACAAGTGAAACCGCCAGTCCATTTTCAAGATTATGTTAGATACTAGTATTTTAATGTTTTAACTTTTGAATATTTTTTTATTGATATTTGGAACTTAGTTTTATTTCTATTTAGTTTCATTTTTGTTTGTTTCACAGAAATGAATCAGCATACATATATTTACACGTCTAGTAGAGGAAAAGTTCTAGAAGGCAAAGTTCTTTGTAAAACGTTACGTGTAGTGCCTGGAGGAAAATTGGAAACTTTATGCAAATATGCATATGATGATCTTAAAGATATAGACGGTCTGAAAATCGTGTATTTCATAGCTGGAATACCGGATATTTGTTCTTTAGAAAGAAATCGTAGATCAAATTATGAAGAATCATTTCTTAAAAGAACTGACAATGGTTGGTTTGATCATGCATTGAGACTAAAGAATACTATAGTAAATACAGAAACCAAATTAAAAAGTATAAATTGTAAGGTAGTATTTGCTACTATTACAACTATGAGTTTCTGTCTTTGGAATTTACATAGATTGTCTATTGGAAAAACAAGTCATTTAAAGTATGAGAATGCATACGATGAGATGCAGCTAGAACTTAACTCTATTATACAGGATGTGAATAATTTTATTACAGAATTTAATCATACAAATCATGTTATTACTCCTTTTTTTCATTCTCCTGTACATAAATGTAAGAGTGGAAAATTTAGATATTTGTATAACAGATTAGTGGATGGGGTACATCCTACATTTGATTTGGCAAGAATTTGGATTGATCGTTTGTCAACGGCAGTTCAAAGCAATGAGGGAAGATTTTTTAAAAATTTTATTTGACTTTTTGATATTTTTTTTTGTTGTTGTTATTTGTTTGTGAATCCTATTGAAGTGTCTTGAATTTTGGTCATTGCAATATGGTATAGAGGCGTTTGCCGCATGCTCATCTAGGTTGCCCAAATTTCAAAAGTGTCATATATTATTGTACAAGGTTTGATATATTGGTTTCGATATAGTTTCGAGACAAAACTTTTTGTAGGAGGGGGTGTGTCACCGGATATATTTATCCATTTTATTTCATTATTAAGCATTTCATATTATTTGTGTTTTCAGTGTTATATGTTTTCCATTCATATCATATTCATATTTCATATTCATGTTTCTTGACGATTGACGACAATAGTTTTGCGCTGCGTATTTTGAAATAAACTATAGCTTTATACACTATGTTTTGCTTTACGTACTCAATATTTAAATTAGTACAATAGAAAGTTAAAGCATTCTTTATTATTATTTAAATGATATATATTTATATTCAAATAGCATGAGTTATGCATGAGCTCAAAGCGCGGCAATACTAACCATATATATATTACTGTAATACAATTTCACTATTCAAGTTAGTCACTGGTCATTTTTACAATCAGGAAAGCGGAAGGCTAAAGTCACCGCAGGTACTTGTAAATTTATTTATTATTTATGCCATGTTTAAAATGTTTCAATTAAAGAAAAGTTACTTTAGTATTTCATATATAGAATTCAGTATGGCTTGAAAGCCACATTTTGGTATGTAAGTTAAGGTCAGAATAAAGCTCCGTTGCATGCAAATATTTCAGTCAAATATATTGTTCATATTTATTGGAACATAATTGTAAACTTGGTTTACAATTTGTATACTTGCAGATTATATAATAAAGAATTTATAAATTGGACGACTCATTAAATGCAGAAATGGCCCACAAGCATTACCACGACTAGTTTATGGGTTTTTGGTGACTTATTCCTCATCCCAAGTCGATGTTATATTGGTGTCCCATTTTTCCTGCGACACAAGTAATGCAAATATTCAAAGTCACTGAATCATGACTGAGTTATATGGCTAAACAATCTCCATGTAAATGAAATGTGCAAATGCTAATACAACTGCATACCAAATACCATTGAGTTATTATAAGTTGTTTCCAAATCTAAATACAAACATTAATTTGTAAATATGTAAAAGTTTCAAAGTCAATGAACCATGAAGAAGGGGTAGGGCTATATAATCTCCATGGAAACAATAATTGCAAATGCCAATAAATTTGCATACCAAATATCATTGACTTAACATAAGCAGTTCATCTTAAACTGATCCAATCACAAACTAATATGTGTAAACTAAGATAAGTTTCAAAGTCATTAGACTGTGACTAAGGGGCAAGGCCAAATATTCTCCATGGAAATGAGATGTGCCAAAGCTTATACCACTGATTACCAATTAACATTGGCCTACAACTAATGGTTTCCCTTGAACTCACCTAATCACAAACTAATACACTAATGGTTCCCCTCATGAACTCATTTAAATTTAAGTTTAACTTCTCTGAGCACTTTTCAAATGTATTAAATTTACCTGCAGAAAATACCATGGTCTATGTTGGTTTTATTCATAT
Organism: Mytilus galloprovincialis; assembly: GCF_965363235.1. Classification (NCBI taxonomy): domain Eukaryota; kingdom Metazoa; phylum Mollusca; class Bivalvia; order Mytilida; family Mytilidae; genus Mytilus; species Mytilus galloprovincialis. Next base: position 89,235,175 of record NC_134841.1, on the reverse strand, counting down.
ATCCATACAAAGCCATAATACAAATCTCAACAGGCATGGCTTCTGTACTGTATACTTTACAAACATCATCTGAACCTGTTGTGTCATCTGTGTAAAAAATGTCATATACACCATAGGTAAATACTAAAGAACATCAGTTCAAAAATTTGTGTTTTAGACATGTGCAAATATATTTAGCCTTGCCACATTCTGTATGTGCCTGTCTCAAGTCATAACACAGTGGTTGATGTTTGTTGCTTTTTATCATATTTATTTTTCATTTATTGTTATACATATAAATCAGGCCAATAGTGTTCTAGTATGAGTTGTTTTAATTTTGTCATTTCTGGGTCTGTTATAGCTCACCATGTGGTATTGGTTTTGCTCATTGTAGAAGGCTGTAGTGTTGCTAACTTCTTCATCCCTTGGTCTCAAGTGGAAAATTGGATCGTTGACAAGAACATTTATTTTATGGCTTTGTTTGTGTTAAGACTATTATTTATTCATTTTATATAATGACCTGTTCTTATTTACTTTACTGACATAGTTACATTGATTGAATGTTGGTTGCTTCACGTCTAGTGGCACTGACATAATTACATGTGAAATGTCTAAATTTACCTGCTTCACTTCTAGTGGCACTGACATAATTACATGTGAAATGTCTAAATTTACCTGCTTCATGTCTAGTGGCACTGACATAATTACATGTGAAATGTCTAAATTTACCTGCTTTACGTCTAGTGGCACTGACATAATTACATGTGAAATGTCTAAATTTACCTGCTTCACGTCTAGTGGCACTGACATAATTACATGTGAAATGTCTCAATTTACCTACTTCACGTCTAGTGGCACTGACATAATAACATGTGAAATGTCTAAATTTACCTGCTTCACGTCTAGTGGCACTGACATAATTACATGTCTAAATTTACCTGTTTTGGATACAACAATAACACTATCTGGATCTGCAGCCTTAACTAAATCAAGCTGTGACTTTGGGTTTCCTCTAACTTCCAAAATCATTTGTACTGTGCCTGATTTGATATCTGATGTCTTAAGTAGATAGTAATACTTGATCAGAAATACTGCTATTACACTGCCTTCTCTGTGAATGAATAATAATTTATAATAATGATACCTTCAAATAAATGTAATACATGTATGCTGCAGTCAAGGTGACTTCCCTAGAACTACATGTAAAGTCCCATCTACAGAATCAGATTATATCTTTCTAAGTTTGTCAATTATGCAAGTTTTCATGATGTCATTTAACAGATAGAGGGGATCACCTGTATAACTGTACTTTCAAAGTTCATCAAGCCTTTTCTTCATTGTCATTATGCAGGATAAACTAGAAATAATGTTTGTTCTGTAGGTACTTAATCACAGATCCCTAATAGATCTGTGCTGAATATCAACTATAATGATTGATTGTTGGTTGCTTAATGTCCAGTGGCAAATATTTCATGCATGTTCAGGACGAGAACTAGTCGACAATAAATACAATAGTTATGTTTTGTAATAGAGACAGGATGAAGGTCAATGAAATTTGGACTGCCACCAGAAAATGACTAAATAAAAGTATAAATTATAAGAATTTAATTTGCCCAATACTTCATGCAACATAGCACCATATTATTTTAACCACTCAATCAACATCAGAATTGTCTATTCATTCATATAAGTTAGGCTTAAGCATGATACAAACTTTTGTCTGATCACTAAATAAAGATTGAGATAACATCAATTTAATGTCTCACTGCTAAAATCATTCTAACACCATTTAAAAAATTACAAACCTTAGTTCTATAACTTTGAAGTAATCCATTGCTGCACTGTTGTTTCCTGTACCTATAATAATCTACACAGAAAAAAAATTAAAACTTTATATTGGAACAATAAATTGATAACAACTTAGGGGTATATGGAAACAATTTGTTCATGTGGTGTATATGGAAACAATTTGTTCATGTAACTACATATAACATGTATATATACACATGTTCATTACTCATCATAGGCACCTTCAGTTTATCATGCAGATTATTTTTTTCATTAATTTGTCATTTTGGGCCCTTTTATAGCCTGCTATCATAACAGTGTCATGAGGTATGTGTGTTGCTCATTGTTCAAGGACATATGGTAACACATAGTTGCAGACTCTTATGTTATTTCAATTTGATGTCTGGTTCAGATTTGACCATTGGCAATCACACCACATCCTTTTTTATATTAATCTTTGAAATTGATCATATTCTACCAAGACCTTCAACAATGTTGTAGAGTAAATGAAAGTCTTAATGCTTTACTAATTTCAATGTTCTAGTGGAGTACTCTATTAGCACAGTTGATAAACAGCTGTGAGTAATGCTAGGTCTTATCCCTGGACTACACAGTGGTAATTCTGGAAGAAATCATTGTGTGCTTTACCCATACTCACATATTCTACCAAAATTGGTATACCACAAATAATTAAGGAATCCACAGTATTTAACTTATATTATAGTTAATAATTCCTTGTTATACTTAGGTACCTGATTTACAAGTCTGGTCTCCAAGTCTGAGAATTCTTTGCTTGATGTATTGGAATATTCTGGCTTCCATGGAATGTCAAATTTAATGGTAATTTCAAAAATTGATGAACTCTCATCTGTTAAAGATAGGAAAATATTTAAGTAGAGGTATCCTTCAGAGGTGGTCAATGTGAAAGCCTCTCCCTGTTTACTATATCATTATCCTGACATTATAGAATTGCTACATGCCTTAACTATTTAATGCCATCTTGCTGTATACATGTCATATTTTTAGTGACAAATACAATTGTCTTTAATTTCAAATCTATGTAGTATCCCTGTAAGACCACCTTCACCTTTTCGGAAGTGAGAAATTAAATTTTTAACAACAACAAAAACTTATTTGGTGTGGATTTTGGAGTTCCAACAAGCCAATTAGTTTTTGAGAAAATTTTTAAAAGCTAAAAGACAAAGGTCACTGATGACAGATGACAAACACCAAGGGATGGGAATAGCACTCAAATGGTCTTTTCAGTCAGGAGACGCTAAAATTCCAGATCCCCAACATTTATCATTGGATGCCATTCACCAGCAGTTTAAGTATATACCATATTTTGTTCAGTAAATTTGTCTTTCTTAAATTTATTAGTTTTATATTTTCTAGAAGATGCCTGTGAATTCACAGTACAATTGGGCAAGTATTGAAAAAAAAATTTCAAATTTCGTGGGCAGTACGTCAACTCAGCTTTCACAAAAGCATATAAGACATTTTGTATTTAGACATTTTCTCAAAAACTTGTGTTTTCTATTGATAAAAGATTGTTTCAAAGACAAATTTAGAAAGTACAAAACACTACATTTATACGCAATATAACACATATTTCTGACTTGGTTTCAGATCTAGAGGAGATGCGGTTCAATGAAATCTGTCTTTTCCTTTCGTACTATATATATATATATATAAATATATTACCTGGAAGACATGCAGTTATTAAATCAAGATCTTGTGGAACCAGACTACTGAAGTTCGCTGAGGTCATCAATGTTTGTGCTACTCCATTCGTTGTACATGATGGAAATATATCAGCTATACATTTAAGGTAAGGAGTCCAGACCAAGCTGAAAAATAAAAATACTTGAAACATTTATCTATCAAAAAGATACATATATTGTAAAGAATGTTTGGGTTTGCTATGTGGTAGAAATGTATAGTCCATGAGAGTTGAGGTATCACAATTGATCACATGATCATTGAAAGACAAGGATATGATTAGTTGGTGGACAAATGGTGTATAATGCACCTTTCAACCCCTTTTGTCTTATCATTGTGGCTAGTGTATAGTGGTGGGAGAGAAAAAATCAATTATAGGCATGAAAACTGGCAATCTAGTCATTTAAGATTGGAGCTAAACCCCTGCATTAAAGCCAGATTCAAACTCATAACCTTAGTATTGACAGGCTATTGATTAATGTAGAAGGAATAGCAACTGAGGCACAAGCTAGAATGTGAGAACTAGTTTTAAGGGCCAGTCTTTGTAAGAATCAGGCAATTTAGAAGTATTCACAACATGGTAAAAAACCCACTGACCTAACTATGCTATTTTGAATTTACCCTCATCCTGAGTTAGACATTGTAGGTCTTTTGTTTCTGCATGTTGACAATTTGAGAAATCTAAATAACTTTTGATTAGAATGATAACAAATTCCCTTAATTGGAAATTTCTAGTGCATTTCAACCAAACTATATCTTGAAATACCTGAACAGGAAAAGGTAACGAAAGTTATTTCCATGCACCATTTCTTATTTTGAACTTAAATTAATGTAAAGTTATACAGGTTTTTTTTGGTCATGTTTTGACACCTGTCTGATTCTTAGGCAGATGGCACTTTTAAAAAAAACAAGACTTTGGAACACATTGGATTTCCTTGATAAACTTAAGAAATACAATATAATAAGTATACTTTGATAAAATGTTTTCATATCCATTAACATTTCGCATTAGAAAAATGCCAAAAAATCACCTACCTGCATGATGGACTTTGTATGTATTGTATATAAGCAGCACAAGCACTGTTGAATGCCATCTTCTCCAGAAGTTGTACATCTCCACACAAAAATACATCATCATCATCAACTGAAAGTCAGAAAATAAAATCACTACCATATCAGTAATTGTAAGAATTAAAAATATGTAGATTTTGTTGATTTGAACTGATTTTTTTCTTGAAAGACATTCTCTTAAAACTAAAAATATTAAACCTTTTAAAAAAGTTTACATCTACATGGCAAAATAGGACTGTAATAGAAGCTGTTTATGACGTGTGTTCACCTTAAATCAGAATCACTGTATTTATGTACTGTTTTTTTTAATTCTTTTATTTTAATCAGAAAAAGGTGTAATCAGACTTGTTTCTTGTCTGAATAGACAACTTTCAAGTTCAATGCATTTCTGTCAAAAACTTTGGTTTTAGTGAACATCATTCGTGCATTTAGGGGCGTCGTCACTTCCGTTTCAATGTTGAGCGAGTGCTGGGAAAACTATGATGTTATATTGCACGAATTATTCGGCAAATTGAATTCTCATAATTGACAATCAGCACTGCTATCAATAGGGAATGGTGATTAAGTGCCTACAGAACAAACATTATTTCTAGTTTAGTTTACAATTACAATCACCAAGAGCAGGAATATAGGTGATCCCCTCTATCTGGTAAATGACGTCGTAAAGGTGCACATAATTGACGAATTTTTTCTGGTGACAGACAAACTCAAAAGTCATCTATTGTAAGATATTTGTCATCATCATGACTGGGCCTTTTACAACTCACAATGTGGTATGGGTATTAGTTATTGTTCAAGGATATACAGCGACCTTTGTCATCATCATCACTGGGCCTTTTATAACTCACAATGTGGTATGGTACTACTTATTGTTCAAGGATATACAGTGGCCTCTAGTGTTGCTTACTTCTCTAATCAGGTCTCTCATGGAGATTTTTGGTTTTTTTAGAAATCATACCACATCTTCCTTTTTTTTTATATAACATTAAGAAAACAACAAAATGAAGGTCCAAATATTTCCGATATTCCTGTTATATCATATCTTCCAGGACTTCATTCCAGTAAAGGAAACTTACCATCGCATGATCTAAATCGAGAGTCTGGAATATTTAGCATATATGGTAAAGCCGCTGGCATCCATGTATCCAAAGTTGATCTTTTACAATCTTTTCCTGTTTCTTCTTCCACAGTTAAATGTAAACAGTTCAAGTAGATATTGTATGCACTAAAACAAAAAAGTTTTTATTAATAATCAAATGTATGACCTATAGTTGAATATTGTAATTTCATTCATTTAAACGAGCAGTGCAATAGAGTGAAATTAATTTCTCCTGGGTGTTTTCATCATTGTAGCATAGAGGACGTTAGGTTTTCCCGCTTCAAAATTATTTTCGCTGTATTTTATTGCCCATGTAATCATTCAGCACAACACCTTCAATCTGAACAGTCAAATTTTCTTGGTAAATTTAACTTCTGGTTAAAAGTTTATTCAGCTTTATATTTGAAGAGTTTTTTGTTTGACACTGATGTTTGAATTATATATTATATATATGTATGATTATGAATAATGTTTATTTCATATCAAATATAGAGCATCAGCGTTTTCATGCGACTATCCACTTTACAAAGTCTTTGGTATTTATTATAGCCTTTTATGGCGTGTATATTCAATGTGTTTATATATATTTTAATATTTGGTACAAGTATTGGTTATACTTTGATATTTGGTACAAGTATTGGTTTTATGTCTACATTGATGCAATCTAATTAAAAACCGATCACTCATCCCTCCCGTTTTCTGACATGTTGCGTGGGAGATCTAACAAAACCCGCTTTGAGGTCACATGTGAGTGAACTAGAAGTTATGAATTGATAATGATATGCAAATGAGTTGACAGCCTATTTATAAGCCAATCAAAAAAGTTTATGAATTATTTTGACTGACAATTTTGTCGTAAATAAAATGAGTTACATCCCTTTACCTTACGATAAACTTTCAAGATCGTGGAAGACTCAATTTCATTGGCCGAAAAAGACACACCTACGAGGTCACTCACATGTGTCCTCAAAGCAGGTTTTGTTAGATCTCCCACGCGACATATCAGAAAACTGGAGCAATGAGAGATCAGTTTTTGATTAGATTGACATTGATGGGTTGTTTATACTAGGAGAACTGCTATGTTATTTAAATTGTGATGGATAGTTGTCTCATTGGCAATCATACCAAATCTCCTTATCATTTATATTACGTTCTTATGATAAATAGCACAAGAAAACAAAACTGTATTACCAAACCTCATTACAAATTATAAAATCTTTTAAGTTATCAAGAGTAATCAAGAAAACACTACTTCCTCACAAAATCAAAAAACAATCTTATTTTCACACAAAAAAATGAAGTACAAGAATAGGCCATGAATATGAAGTCCATTGTTTCAAGATTAAATATATATTAAAATGATGAATAGACAGGTGAGCCAGTTAAAAACAAATATTTTTGACCAGATGAAATGAGGTTAATACAAATAGACTTGACAAATATGAAATATGTACCTTCTGCAGCATTTCTGCATGGGCACTTTCAAAGGAGAATTTAATTCTTTACATAAAAATTTTCATGTCAAAGATATCTCTAAAACAAGCATTGCAACCAACTTTTGATAATTCATTTAAGGGGGGGGGGACAACTCCTGATAGAACTGTTTATTTATAATAATATAATAATAATAAATACTTTATTTCTTGGCATAGTGATTTTTTTAAATGTTTGCTTGAGTGATAATGAACATACTACTCCAATAAATTTGAATGAATTATTAATACATCATTTAATTATTGATGATACCTGCAGAGTAAATCTTGATCCACATTTGTATTATTGACAAATCCATACACAGCAGCCGCACACAAAGTACTGTTCATTACTCTAGCATTGTAACTTCCACATACACCAGTTACTGGGGAGTCATCTAAAATAGAAATAAATGTGGAATATGTCTATAGGGACACACATGGTCCCCCCGCTAGCATATAACATATTACAGGGACATAACTCAAGAACTGTAAAAGTGAAGCTTCCAAAACCTGAGTTAAGAGGTAATAAGCGTTATATATACATTTCATTAAATTTAGTTGAGACAAACTTAAGTTAGAAAAAGAAAACAATATATCATATAAGGTTGAGAAGGGACATACAAATCTACCTTAATCCATAATTGGAGTTACTATATAACTTTTTAAATTAATTTTAACAATTATACCATTGATATTTTTAGAACAGACACTAGATTCCTTTTTTTCCATTTGTAAAATAGAATAACTCTAGAACAGTTGAAGTAACACCACCAAAATTCAAAGTTGTTCAGTATTTTGTGGTAATAAGCATTTGGTTGAGGCAAACTTAAGATAATTAACTGAAACAAAAAATTCAGCTTTTTGTTCATTTGTAAAGGGGCATAACTCAACAACAGTGGATATGACGCCACCAAAATTCACACTTGATCTGTGTTTTGCAAAAATAAGCATTGTGTATAAGTTTTGAACCATTTGGTTGAGGCAAACTGAAGTTAGAGACTAATTTTGAGACGTACAGACAGACAAGAGTTAAACTTAATGCGCCCTCAGCTACATTGGGGCTAATAAAAAGTTACTGGGTGTCATCTTAAATGGAAAAATAAAAGCTTGTCGAAATGACAATATACTGGGTCATTCTTTTAATTATTGATGTTATAACAAAGCAATCAAGGGCAGTAATTACTGAACAGCAGAAGTGAAATAATCAAAACCCAATTGTGATCTCAAATTTGTCATGAGAAACAAAACATTAACATTCCTCAGTTAATGCACAGAATTGACATAAAGTACAATTTAACCAATAAATAAGGGAGCACAACTCCTGAATAAATAAGGGGCCACAACTCCTGAATAAAAAGGAAAATGTCAGTTTAGACCTTGACTTGCATTTGTCATCATGATAAAGAATACAATTTAAAATGTGCTTTAATTATCCTTGACAACCAAAATTTTGACTGTACACAAGTTGAAATGTATACATTTCATGAAAAAATTTCAGGACCACAGGAAAATTTGAACTCATCCAAAATTCAGTGTCAACTGTGTTCCAGTTAAATGTGTGTATCATAAACAGAGAGTCTATGAATACCACAGAGTATGTCATCAGATCAAGTTGTAAATTCCAATCCCAACTGTTTATTAAAGTATAAAAATAATTACCTCCCTTTGGTTCAACAATAATACTGTATGGATCTCCAGCTTTAATAAGGTCAAACTGAGAGCTTGGATCTCTATTGGCTGCCATTATCATCTGGGCTGTTCCTGACGATATGTCTGATACCTTTATTAGATGGTAGTATTTCATTTCAATTACAACAACTACGCTACCAGATCTAAAAATAGAATTTAAAGTTGAAGTAAAGTGACAAAGGCTCACAAAATGTCCCCACCACCACAAGAGACAATATCTGAAAAAGTCTAATTTCCATGTCCCTCACTTCACCAGCAATTATTTTTTTATTCAACCATCTTTTTCGAAAAATTTAAGTTTTAGTATAAACTAAATTCTATAATGCACCATGGCCTGCCAATTAAACACTCATTCTTATATTTCTTCCAATAAAATATTGTGATTTAAATGTTCAACCCCCCCTAAAATCATGCTGTCCCCTGTGTTTTTTTGAAAACTAAATCATTCAAATAATATCCAAATTAATTAAAAAGGCGTCCGATTCTCACATATATGATATATTATGTAATCAACTTGCCCCTAATTTGTCTTTTTATATTATAACTATAGCATGTAATAAAATTTTGCAAATTTTAAGAGAAAAAAAAATTGTCCCCAGGGGTGATTTCCCTCCTGTTACCACTGTTTTTTTTTACCTGTGGAAACGTTTACAAGACCAAGAGTTATTTTCCCATTATGTATTGTGAAGAGCATCATTCCCTGAATGTATTAGTACAAAGAAATAGTTGGAAAGGCGCCCAGGTTTGAAAATTCAAGCCCATCCAAGGTAAGAATTTATAGAAAAATACTTATTGGTGTTCTATCCTGTTATAGCCTTTTTTTACACTTTCTGAGAATATTTTTAAGTGTGCACCACCAACATTAAGTGTGTTTTTATATCATCTTTTTAAAAGTTATATGTCACAGGAAATACACTTACATTTAATGTGATAAAAAGGACAAAAACTATCGCGTAATTCCTTTCTGTTACGTTCTGTCATGTTACCTGATCAAAAGTAACAGCATAACCATCATCAGTAACAGGAAGGATGTTCAAGACAATTTCACTGAAGAATCGAACAGTTAATCTACTATATGTCAACCATTTCATTTAATGTAAGTTATCACCACCATATCAAATAAATTTCAAAATAATATACAGTATATTGAATAAAAAAATAGGTTTTTTGCTTTTGATAACAGCAGAGAACATTGTGCAATTCTAGTATAGTAGATAGTAACAGAAAGGAATTTATTTTAGAATTTTTCATTACCTAGGCAGATTTTTCATCTTGCAAATACAGTTTCAAAGGATAAATGACATTGTTTGCTGTTATCTTCCAATTGTGACCAATCTAAAATGATTTATTTTTCTTAAACTTTAAAATAAAGCAGAAAATCCTTTCTGTTACCAACTCTGTCCTGTTACCGTTGTCCTGTTACTCAAGATTCTTTCATGTTACCGACATATCTGACTATATTTAAGTATATTTCTAAACCTTTTGTATTGCAAATGCTAAAATCAATAATTGGCATTTGATAAACTATTGCAGGATATACTACTAGTAAACCACAAATAGTGTCTTAAACTTATTCCTTATTCCCATTAGAAACTTTTAAAAATTGATTCACTTTGGTAACAGGAAAGAACTGTATTTTTTTTGTACCATTTTTTCCTTATTAAACAATTATTTGAATTACAGACAACAATTCCTAGATCCCCAATGTGTGTTCTTCGATTTGTGCTATTAAAATACCGGGTCTAAAGAATTTTTTTTGGTTTATTCTTATTGCCAAAAACTAGACTTTTTCAGATATTGTCTCACATACAGAATTAGAACATTCATTATCATAACAATTGTCTCCCATTAAATTGTATGAACCTCTTTCAATGGCACTTAAACCAACTCAAATATATAAACAAATAAATTAGCAAAACAATTTGTGTTGAAGCCTACCTATGTGCATGTTGGAAGTTATGAACGACGAGTGTTGTAGGGGTGAACTTTTATTTTTCTATCTTCAAGATACTTAGTGTTTCATTTACTATTAAAATAAATCATTGATAAACTGCATATCATTTTAAATTGCCCACTGACAATTTTTAAGCTTGACTGGAATTAGTGGTTAAAAAGTTAGGAAATAACAAGTGAATCTGTGAGCTACTGCTCACTAATGATACCCTGACCGCTAAAAGTATAAGGTAGACAGGAAAATCTGAAAATGCATCACTCAGTATAACTGATTCATTTAAACCCTGAAATATCAGAAGTCCTTGTAAGATAGTTCCTGGGTAAGATGCAAAGAAAATATTCATGGGATGGAATGATGAACAGATAAACAGACAGAGTCAAAACAGTAAACCCCCACATTTAAAGGCAGGGGAATAATTATATCATGTTATATACCTGACATCAATGACTTTGATATACTCAATAACACTGCTGTACTCTTGATTCAGAACTCTCACCTGAAATAAATTACATAAATCTGAAGATTTCTAACAAATTTCATAAACACTGTATGAACCTTATGACTTATTCATTTTATGGTAGAATTCATATTATATGCTTATTTTGTAAATTCTGCTTAAAAAAAGACTACCGTTTACATTATATGTGTCTAGTAGCCATTTGGGTAAAATGTTATGATAAAATATAAAAACATAGCTCTTACTATGTGCTTTCAGAAAATGAAAATAAAATTTGGGATAAAGAGAATTGTTTTCTTGCTACAAAACAAATAAGGCAAATTTACAAAACTTTCCTTTATAAAAGTATAATAATCTAAGTTATCTCTCCTTATATGGCTAAGGTAAAAATTGAAACAAAAAATATTCTGAAATTGTAAACTGTCATAATAATGAGAAAAACAAAGTTTTCTTCAAATAGATCAAATGTCTTTAAAATAAATTACATTCGTCTCTCAAAAGCATACTTCATTGAAAACCTGAAAAGTATTAACAAAAATACTGGACTCCAATTGTCTTCTGCTATTCAAGATAGCAGAAGACACCTGATCTATCTGACGTTACCTGTTCCTCTACTTTCCTTGTAAAGTTGGCATACTCTTGACTATTCTTATCAGCATATTCTACTTTCCATGGAAGGTCTAATGTTAAAGTTATTTCAAACTTAGATGAAGTTTTATCTGGAGAAATATAAAAAACAAGTGAAACTGCGAGCTACTGCTCACTGATGATACCCCCGCCGCAAGTGGATAATATTAATAGTGTAAAAATATGCAAGTGTTCGGTAAACAGGAAGTTGTCGAGTGATGAATCTGAAAACACATCACACGGTATAGCTGACTTATAAAAATCCTGAAACCAAATTTCAGAAATCCTTGTATTGTAGTTCCTGAGAAAAATGTGACGAAAATTTTTAACTTGGTTATCATGTGTAAAATCATACAAGTGTTCGGTAAACAGGAAGTAGTCGAGTGATGAATCTGAAAACGCATCACACGGTATAGCTGACTTATATAAATCCTGAAACCAAATTTCAGAAATCCTTGTATTGTAGTTCCTGAGAAAAATGTGACGAAAGTTTTCAACTTGGCTATCAAGTGTAAAATCATACAAGTGTTCGGTAAACAGGAAGTTGTCGAGTGATGAATCTGAAAACGCATCACACGGTATAGCTGACTTATATAAATCCTGAAACCAAATTTCAGAAATCCTTGTATTGTAGTTCCTGAGAAAAATGTGACGAAATTTTCAACTTGGCTATCATGTGTAAAATCAGACAAGTGTTCGGTAAACAGGAAGTTGTCAAGTGATGAATCTGAAAACGCATCACACGGTGTGGCTGACATATATAAATGTTGATACCAAATTACAGAAAGGGTGGATGTGTAGTTCCTGAGAAAAATGTGACGAAAGTTTCATGGGACGGACTGACTGACTGACTGACGGACGGACTGATGGACGGACTGATGGACGGACGGACTGACAGACAGAGGTAAAACAGTATACCCCCCCTTTTTTAAAGCGGGGGTATAAATATAATTGGAAAATAAACTGTCATAAATAAAACAGTCTTTATGTCAGCTTGTTCTGGAGATATAAAAATAAAACTATAACAGGAAAGGACAGCATTATGTTTCCATACATTTTATGTAAATAGATAAAAAGATAAAAGATTCTAGAGTACTCAATGTTGGATGAAATATCCATAAACATTTTACTGCAGCCTGACCTTAAAGAACTTAGCTTTGCAAGAATAAATACTATAGGATACCCTTACAGCGGAAACCCCTAAATCTTTTTGGCTTGTGAAATTTATAGATTATCTATAGTTTTTCAGATGAGAGAGTGTTTTTCAGTTACAAACAAACTGGGATGTGGCCAAGAAACATAATGAGTTTTTAATAGACCATTGGTAATCTGTTTATCACTATTTTGCATATAATGTTGCTGATGTTTATATTGATACATGTAATGTCATATGCACCCTTAGTTTTTGACAATAATTTACTATCTCAATCGAGTTGCATGATATAAAAAATAATAACTGAAAGAATATTAATACTCCCTAACCTGGTGATGGGAAGCAGGATTCCATTACATCATAACCTTGAGGAACACGTCCTTGTACGGTTGAAGAGTTTAGTAATGTATAAGCTATATGGTCTGTCCTACATGCTGGAAACATCTTAGCTATACAACGAATATATGGGGTCCAAACTCTGGAAATAAAGATATATTTTAGCATTGAATCAATATATTACAGCACAAAACAAATAAGTTTATTTCTTTTACATCAAATTGCAAGCCAGTTTGTGGGTTTTTTTTTCAATCATTTTACTTTGTTTGATGATCACAACTCAAAGAGAATGTTTCATCCTAATCTATTGCTTTTTCTTTTGCAATTGCTAAAAAATGCGAAAAAAATTAATTTAAATACATAATAAAAAAGACTGTTTAAATTTGGACTACATATTAGAAAACGAGGCTGATTTACTCCCAAACCGAATACTTATTAACTCACAAACTGAATTGACTTCTTATGTAACATTTATTGAGTCAGCAGCCCATATGAACCATCAATTCCCTCTAGAAAAAAAATGTGTTTTAACTGTATAATTGTTACCCCAACCAATTGTATTTTTTCCTTTCAATTTTAACTTTCTTGGAACCAATTGTCAAAATGGCACATCCTGAACATTCATTCCTTAGTACACTCTGATACTTACTGGCAGCTTGGATGAATCAAATATTGAGAAAAAGCTGTACATCCACTGACCATGGCCATCGTCTCTACTTCTTTCACATTGTTACAGTAATTGACATTATCATCAGTAACTACAATCATATGTTAACAAAACAGCATGAAATATTTTCTAAGGAAAACTTGAGACTGGAATCTTAAAATAAAATCAAGGTGTAATTTATATTCTAAAACAATCAGGAGTCAAACTTATCTGAATGCTTAGACAGGATAACAAATCTGAATTCTTTAACAAACTTCTTAAATTTATAGTTAAATAAAATTAGTAAAACTGGGTCAACATTGGTTTATCAAACAAAATTACAGTGAGTTGTCTGTTAGTGTTGCTCTCCACCAATTGCAACTCATTCAAAATTTTGACCCAATTGCAATTTGTTTTATTAAACCAAATTGTTCAACTGGTCAGAAAATTGAACAAATTGTTCAGTCAAAATGTGAAAGTGCAAGGTGATAAAATAAAATATACTTACAATCCTATAAGACTTTAACTCCACTTTAATGATGTTGTGACAAAAAATAGTTTATCAGTTTGTATAGTTATTTTATATTCATTTCCATGCTGAAGGGGAACTGTTTATTTTGAATTGCTATTAAATTGTCCAAACTAAGCTTTCATATAGTTTTTCTTTCTAAAAGTATTCTATATTTATAAGAATCAGATATCATTTTAAATAAAACATCATATATTCAGTAAAATATGTGTGAAATAACAATATGCTATTGATAAATTTTCAGGGGAGATAACCTAAAATATTATTCTTTTGAATAAAGACTTTTTGAAAGAAAATTTATTATCTCCCCCATGGAAACTTCCTACAAACATATATTGCAATTATACACATATTTTACTGAATATGAAATGTTTTAATTCACATAATGTCTGATTCTTATAAATATACAATACTTTTTTGAATTGCTATTAAATTGTCCAAACTAAGCTTTCATATAGTTTTTCTTTCTAAAAGTATTCTATCTATAATACTAAAATTACGAGGTCCAATTTGTCAGCCGTCATCACGTAAAATCGACGAATAAAAAAATTCAACTTTATATATAACTAATATAGTACAAAAGTGTAGATTAAAAATTACACCACTCCAGGCCCTTTTGTTTTCCACGTAATTAATATTGCCAATAATTAAGAAGTTCCGGGTCGAGTCCCATACCGATACCAATAGTATATTCACCTGTTACCGATTACCTTATCTGTACGTTCCGCATCTGACAGGCGCACCACCAAACGGTGTATTCAGGATTAATATGTTATATAGTATTACACGGGTCATAATCACAGGGTTGACACTACTTAATTGTCAAATTGTTACCTATTGTAGTATTTTAATCAGTTAGACTTTCTAAGATAACAATACAAATACTAAAAATCTGGACTAAAATAAGGCGTATAGGTAGTTTTCAATTTGTTAGCGGGCATGACGTAAAACAGTGAATCAAAGAATTCAACTTTATTTATGACTAATATAGGACAATGCTGTTGATTAAAAAGTACTCCATTCCAGGACTTTTTGTTTTTCAAATAATTAATATTATCAATAATTGATAAGTTCCAGTTCGACGGGTTAAAACAGAAAGATTTGAAAGCGGAGAAAACTGTGTATCTTATAATCGGCATGACTTTATCAAATGACAATACTAATACTAAAATAAGGCTTGCGCATAGTTATATACTTCAGTCACGGACCTGCGATATCACGGGTGTGTTCTAGTATTTATAAGAATCAGACATTATGTGAATTAAAACATTTGATATTCAGTAAAATATGTGTAAAATTGCAATATATGTTTGTAGGAAGTTTCCATGGGGGAGATAATAACTTTTCTTTCAAAAAGTCTTTATTCAAAAGAATAATAGTTTAGGTTATCTCCCCTGAAAATTTATCAATAGCATATTGTTATTTCACACATATTTTACTGAATATATGATGTTTTATTTAAAATGATATCTGATTCTTATAAATATAGAATACTTTTAGAAAGAAAAACTATATGAAAGCTTAGTTTGGACAATTTAATAGCAATTCAAAATAAACAGTTCCCCTTCAGCATGGAAATGAATATAATATAACTATACAAACTGATAAACTAAATTTGTCACAACATCATTAAAGTGGAGTTAAAGTCTTATAGGATTGTAAGTATGTTTTATTTTATCACTTTGCACTTTCATGACTTGGCGGTGGTTTTCTACAGCAGTTGGTTCAAATTTCTGACCAGTTGAACAATTTGATTTTAAAATACAAATTGCAATTTGGTCAAAATTTTGAATGAGTTGCAATTGGTGGAGAGCAACACTAACAGTCAACTCACTGTAATATTATAAATTATTTCATGCAGGTGAGGCATACTAATGGCTACAACCAGACACGTTTGAATTTTCCAAAGTCTTAAACGGTATAATGACTGGAATGAAAATAATTCTTCTTACCGTTACATGCACCTATGTTTGTTTCCGTCACAGTTGTAAATGCTGACAAATAGACTGGCAGCCATGTCTTTAAAGATGACTTCTTGCACATCTTCCCAGTTTTCTCTCCATTTTTAATTGATAAACAATTAATGAAAACATTGTAGCCACTGGAAAAAAACCAACAATTTGTATTCGTGTTGTAAATTAATTTGATAGTAATTTTAAGTTGTGTACTACTATAAAACCAAAGTGAACGGATGAATTTTGAATTATATGTTTTTCTCTGAAAATGATTCTTAGAACTTTGTAAAAAAGATGAGAGCAATTTTGAAATGACAGTAAAAATAAATGAGGAATGTGTCCATAGGACATAGACAATGCCACGATTGCATATCATATAAAGTTATAAAGAGACATAACTGTAGAACAATAAAAGTGACACTACCCAAATGTGGGCGATATCTTTTTGCGCCAAAAAGTAACTCATTTGCGCCACAACTTAATTGCGCCAATACCTCTTTTGCGCCACCTAATTTTCAAAACTATAGGTATCATTTGCGCCAATAAAGTAATCATCTAATTGCGCCAATTTTATATATTTTTATTTATATTTAACAACAAAATGATTGACTAGGTACCAACAGCAAAAAATTCTTCTGACATTGTACACTGAAAATTCAAATTAGCCTCGCATCCTAATAAAATTATACCGCTTTCTGGATCGTTACACAATACAAAGTCGTCATCTTTGTTTGTAACAACACCAATATGGCTATATCATCCAATATTCAGTATTTTATTCTCGTGATAGTTGACTTGTATTTGCATTATAATTTTAAGAAAAAAATGTTTTATAGTCTCTCAAAACTCTTTATAGAGTGACTTTTGTTGTTAACTTGTGTTTTAAAAAGCCGTATATTTTATATGTAACAAGTGGCGAGACTTTAATAAAGTATTTGTCTTATCTTGTCTTGATATAATAGGTAAAACATGTACAGGTATGATATAGGTAAAAATATTAACAGGTAAATGTGGCGCAATTTCATTTCATTTATTGGCGCAATTAATACCATCAAAATAAAAGAGAGTGGCGCAATTAATACCTTTTCAAAACTGCAATTGGCGCAAATTGATTCCGCCCCAAATGTGTACTTGATCTGAGTTTTGTGGTTATAAGTATTGTGTATATAAGTTTCATAACATTTGGTTTAGGCAAACTAAAGTCGAGAACAGAAACGTAAAATTCCATAATGAACTACTGCTACAGCGGGGGCATAAAACTAGTATGCATTTTTGTTAAGGGGCCAGCTGAAGGACACCTCCTGGTGCGGAAGTTTTTCGCTGTATTGTAGACCCATTGGTGGCCTTCGGCTGTTGTTTGCTCTTTGGTCGAGTTGTTGTCTCTTTGACACCTTCCTCATTTCCATTCTCAATTTCATAGAAGTGTTATGTAAGTACTATAAAAAATATATATTAATATTCAGTAAAAATAATGGAAAATACAATATTGAAATCCTTCACTCTAGTGCTTGTGATACAAATTTTTATGAAATGATCTTTTGTTCAAACTAATGGCATAAAATAAACAAATGAAACTGTAAGCTACTGCACACTGATGACCCCCCTCACAAGTGGATTATTTTAATAATGTAGAAATATGTAAGTGTTCTTTTAACCAGGAAGTTGTTGAGTAATGAATTTGAAAACGCATCACACAGTACAGCTGACTTATGAAAACAGTGAAACCAAATTTCAGAAATCCTTGTTACAAGTTGTAATGCAGTTCCTGAGAAAATACAATGAAAAATATTCATGGGACGGTTGTACTGATGTACATACGTACGGACAGACAGAGGTAAAACGGTATAATAACAACAATATACATTACTTTTTTTCAAATACCAATCAATGAATTAAATGCGAGTGTTAAAGGACCACTGAATAACAACACTACAATAAATCCAAAGAAATTCATGTAATGGAAAATGAATAAAGACAATAAAAAATACCTTTTAATCAAATCAAATCAACTGAAACTTAATATTATAAAAGTAAGGTGTTAATCTTTTTCATGAATATAATTTAAGTGTTAAGACATGATACCTGCTACTGGGTATTTAACAACCTTGACTATCATGATGGTCTTGCATTATAGACCAAATCATAAAACTTATCAAAGTAGTATTATTTACACAATACACTAAGGTGAAATTAACCTTAAATATAAACCAGGAAGAAAATTCGTCATATATGTCTAACAACAATGGCATTCTCTAAGTCGGTTTTAAGAAGTCAAGCCCCAGCCAAATGTAGAATATGTGAAACTGAACGACCCATTAAGTGGAAGTGTATTGATTGTGACGATTTATTGTGTAATCATTGTAAAGAAAAAGTGCATCCAAAATTTCCCAATGCCAAGGATCATCAGGTAGTTAACATCAAAGACGTGGGACAACCAACTGTTGTAGAACTGAACATCAATAAACAATATCAGACTGAACTATCTATAATACACTGTATATCTTGTTGTGATGATGATTCACTGTGGATAGGTAATCAGGCAGATAAAGTATTACAGAGAGTAAAACCTGAAGGAACCAAACTGACCATTCTATCCAGCTTTAATATCCCGGTCATTGGTATGGCTGTTACTCATTCAAATAATCTACTTATATCTACAAATGGAATGAAACTAAAACAAATCAGTGGTCAGACAGGCTCAATTACAGACTCGGTATATAATGTGTCACCATTCCTTCCTGTAGCAGTCCATATCACCAGTGACAATAAAGTTCTTGTAGGATGTGTTAATAGTGACTATCCTGCACAAGGAAGAAGAGTTGTCATACTAATGAATCAGAATGGAGACCATGAGAGAGTGTATGAACATGATCAACATAAACAACCTATATTCATATTTCCCTGGAGAATAACCAGTACCAGAAATGGGAATATACATGTGGTGGATCAAGTAAGTGGGGATAGAGGCAAAGTAGTAGTGTTAGGACAGAGTGGTGATATAATCAATATCTATACAGGAGATACAGAGATCAACAAGGATGAACCATTCAAATCAATAGACATAGTGACAACACCTAGAGACAATGTTATTGTAGCTGATAGGGATACTCATACACTTCATATCCTGAACAATGCTGGTCTGCTGATGACATGTTATAAAACAAGTGACATAAACATAATGCTCCCACTTTCTCTTGCATTCTCTCCAACAGGACAACTCTGCATAGGATGTTCTAGACCAGTGGGCAGTACAATCAAGGAAGCCAAGATATATGATGTGACAATATCAGGATGTTAATGTAACTGCTAAACAAATTCTTTACTTTTTGCATAATGTTACCTTTAATAAATTTGATATTTGTATAAATTTAAATATCAATATATATAAAACATTAAATGTTCTCTCTTTTATTAAGTCTTTTCACTTTTTTGTGAAAAGACTTATTGTATTTCTTCTGATTATTAAGTCTTTCCACTTTTCTGTGGAAAGACTTATTGTTTTTGTTCTGATTATTATTATTATTATTATTATTATTTTTTTCTTCCGCCAAATTTTGTTCTTGCGCAACATGTTTGTTTCGCAATATGTCGCTTAGATATTTCTCATATGGTATCGTATAGTTTATGCGCTTTTAAATTTCACCCTGCTTAGGCGAACCATTTTCTATGTAAGAGTTATCTTCCTTTTCACTGTTTATCCTCTGTGTGCATCTCCTTCGTAACAAAATAAGAAAGCGACAAAATTCTTTTTACAAACTGTTCGTTACATCCTCAGTAATTTTTGGCGTATTTGGATCGAAGCGATTTGATGAAATTTTATAGGAGTTATCTACCTTTACGGAATAAATTTGTCGGTATGTTTTTTAAACTCCTAAACCGTTAACCGTATAACCCTGGAATGTTTTTATTTGAGTCCCCAGGGTCCTAACTTAGAAAATTAGGTCAAGGTCAAAGGTCAAGGTCATATTGTAGATTTTTATAAGTTTTTCATTTCCCTATAATTCTTGAACGGTTATAGATACAAACTAGAGGCTCTAAAGAGCCTGTGTCGCTCACCTTGGTCTATGTGCATATTAAACAAAGGACACAAATGGATTCATGACAAAATTGTATTTTGGTGATGGTGATGTGTTTGAAGTTCTTTCTTTACTGAACGATTTTGCTTCTTACAATTATATCTATAATGAACTTTGCCCATTAGTAACAGAGAACTATATTTGGTAAAAATTTACATAAATTTACCAAATTAATGAAAATTGTTAAAAATTGACTATAAAGGGCAATAACTCCTTAAGGGGTCAACTGACCATTTTGGTCATGTTGACTTATTTGTAGATCTTACTTTGCTGAACATTATTGCTGTTTACAATTTATCTCTATCTATAATAATATTCAAGATAATAACCAAAAACAGCAAAATTTCCTCAAAATTACCAACTCAGGGGCAGCAACCCAACAACCGATTGACCG